>NC_089494.1:44285050-45535050 GCF_036850765.1 Saccopteryx bilineata
ATTATAGTCCTCATACATAAAAGGATATTGTAGAAATTGCTATAAATTATATGCACAAATAGAGCAAGAGAAACCTCCTGTAGGATCAAAAGTCCTTTTCATATTTCATGTCTAGATGCTTCAAAAAGAGTTGCTTGCTACTATTTGCTGATATTTCCCAATACAGTATACTATGTTGCTATAGACTCAATGTTTGTGTCCCCCTCTAAAAAATTCATATGTTGGCCCTGGCCGGTTGGCTCAGCGGCAGAGCGTCGGCCTGGCGTGCGGGGGACCTGGGTTCGATTCCCGGCCAGGGCACATAGGAGAAGCACCCATTTGCTTCTCCACCCCCCCTCCTTCCTCTCTGTCTCTCTCTTCCCCTCCCGCAGCCAAGGCTCCATTGGAGCAAAGATGGCCCTGGGCGCTGGGGATGGCTCCTTGGCCTCTGCCCCAGGCGCTAGAGTGGCTCTGGTCGCGGCAGAGCAACGCCCCGGAGGGGCAGAGCATTGCCCCCTGTTGGGCAGAGCCTCGCCCCTGGTGGGCGTGCTGGGTGGATCCCGGTCGGGCACATGCGGGAGTCTGTCTGACTGTCTCTCCCCATTTCCAGCTTCTAAAAAATAATAATAATTCATATGTTAAAATCAAATCCCCATTGTGATGGTATTTGGAGGTATGTGGGACCTTTGAGTGATACTTAGGTATCACACATGCACACATACATATATACCAGTAAAACACCACAAAGAAACAGCAAATACTTCCTACAACCCCTAAATGAGAGCATTACCCTATGAGCATAGAATGTCCAAGTTGGAAGGATATTTACAGATAATGTACTCTTAATCTCTTTATTTTGTAGATTAAAAAAAGAAAAAAGAAAAGGCCCAGAGTTGTCAACAAAATTACCACCTACAGCCCCTACTGAATTAATGGATGTTGGGCAGATAAAATGTATTATGCTCACTTTGTTAAAAATAGGCGCTGCCCACGTGAGGCCATTGCCCAGGTGATATTAATGTGTGTTGAGAATTGTTGTAGCCTGAGGCTTGGTTTTGGGATTAAGCCTGTCCCACCCTTTTTGGTGTGAGGTGTTACAATCCTATCATGCCTCAGAGAAGTGACTTTGTATTAGAGACTTCCCTATTATGTATATTGGATTAAGGGTTTGGACTTCTACACTATAAAATGGAGGCAGAACGGGACTTGGCTCTTGGTTCCTGAGATTATCATTAGAAGAGAGAGCAGAGGAGAGCAGAGAAAGGCCACGTGGAGGAGGCCAGGAGAAGCAGCCAAGATGGTGGAGTGCTGAGTGAGAAGCCAGTTTGTGTAGAGTTTGTATTTGGGATAAGGAAGGAGATGGGGAACAGGTGAATAAGTCTGGTGAGCTAGAAATCTTTGATTCTAGGAAACTCGGATAAGTCAGTAGCTTTGTGAGCACTGAATGTGACTGGGTTTTGGAGCCCAGTGTGTATTTTTACTTGCCTGCTGGGTGCAAACTAGAATTAAAGACTATGGCCCACCAGTTTGTGGCTCCGTTGTTTCTTTACCGACTGTCCGAATCCAATGCGAACTTGCATAGGCCGGGCTGCTGTGATAGTGGTCCTGGCCTTGGCTGCTGGCTCTACATACACACACACACACACACACACACACACACACACACACACACACACCATTTTCTTTGTTTTCCACATACCTATTCATATTCTGTGTTGGTCAAAGAAGTTTGTAAATATAATGTATATGTTTGCTCGCTTATAGTTTGCATTGGGTGTGGGGGACAGGCTGTAAGCAAGCAGGATCGTTATAGTCTAAACTTTAGACTCTAAAGGCTTAGTTTAAGACTAAGCCTTTCCCACCCTTTTAATACTAAGATCTTTTCAAAACTAAGCTTTTCCCCACACCCTTGACTGTTGCATGATGTGGATGGTGTACTTTCATGAGAAATCCCATTATGCCTCAGATAAGTGACTTTGTATCAGAGACTTCCTTGTTTGTATATTGGATTAAAAGTTTTAATTTCTACACTATAAAATGGGGCAGACTGGGCAGAGGATTCTGTGTTGGAGGAGAGCAGAGAAAGGCCACGTGGAGGAGAGGAGAAGCAGCCAAGATGGCAGAGTGCTGAAGGAGAAGCCAGTTTGGGCCGAGTTTGTGCATAGAGAAGGATATGAGAAACAGAGGTAAATAAAGCTGGTAAAAATAAAAACCTTTGATTCTAAGAAACTCAGATAAGTCGGTGGCTTTGGAAGCCCTGAATGGAAAGGGAAGTGTTTTCCCACTATGTGTATTTCTTGCCTGCAGGGTGCAAGCTAGGATTAATGCTAATGGCCTACCAGTTCTTGGCTCCCTTGTTTCATTACCATCTGTCCAAATCAAATCTGAACCTGCACGGGCCACATGGCTACTGGCTTCATACTCTGAAACAGCATTTTTTTTTAATATTAGCTTTGGGAATCCTGCATTGGGATAAATTTCGAGAAGTAAAATTACTGAATATGTAGTTAAAACTTCAGATATGTATTGTAAAAGTACATGTCAGGAATTTTGAAGTGATTTACATTCCCATTTATCCTTTGTATGTTTATTAAATCATTAATTTATTCAACAAATATTTATTGAGCAACTACTATGTGCCAGCACTGGGACTGCATCAGTAAAAAATTATAAAAGCAAAAATCCCTGACTGCATAGAGCTTATATTCTAATGTAAGTAGACAGGCAATAGACACAATAAATAAGTAAAATCATATGATATATTAGAGGGTGATTGTTGGAATCCATGGGAGTCCGAAAGACCAGAGTAACAGGCCTTATTGAAAGGAAGAAAGGAACCCTGCCGGGCACTTCTCCCGGGGAGAAGAGCACAGGTTACAGACTAGGGGTGAGTTATATAGTGTTTGGGAGAGCCTGAGGGGATACTGAGGCAAAAGTCCTGGTATGTCCGGAATGCTCCTCCTTGGGGGACTTGCCAGCTTCTTGGAATTCCTGTCTCAGGGGCGATAGTCGAGTAAGGGTGAGGTCTGACAGATAAGCAGAACATCAAGGGGGCAGTTTAGAATTCACATATCTATCAGTGATGAGTGAAGGAAGGAGGGAATGGGGATTTAGCAGGAATGGCTGCAGACAGTGGGCAGGGAAGGTGGTATTTGAGTACAGATACAAAGGAAGGGAGGGAGCCATTGAAAAGCCCTGAGCTGCCTGGCTTTCTCCCAAAACAGTAAGAAGACTTCTGTGACTAAAGCAAGGAGTGTAGACCATGAGGAGTGTAGACCATGAGGACAAGGAGGAGTCATTATAATGAGGACTTTGGCTTTTACTCTGAGACCAGGATCAGTTGGAATGTTTTCAGCAAAGAACTGACATGTTAATCTGACTCGAGAATCACTCTGACTGCTAGGTGGAGAACAGAAAGATCAGGATGGAGGCAGGAAAGTCAGTTAGGTGGTTATTTTATTAATGCACTTGAAATGTATGGTAGTTTGCTCCAGGGTGGTAGCAGTGACAGTGGTAAAATGTGATCAGCATCTGGATCAATTTTAAAGATAGAGCCAATCGATGCTCTATCTGGTTGGAAGTGCAGTATAAGAAAATGAGATTAAGTCAAATATGACTTCTAGATTTTGGTCTAAGTAACTGGGTGATGGAGTTGTTATTCACTGAAATGAGGAAAACGAGAAGTAAAACAGTTTTGGGGGAGGTGAAAAGAATCTTTGAAGGTGGTTTTAGGAGAACCACTTAGACATGAAAAACAACGAGGTAGGAAGTACACAATAAGGGGAATGGTGTGCTAGGTATGCCAGGTTAATCAAATGTTTCTGGGAAGAGGAGATGTTGTGTCAAATACTGCTGATAGATCCAGTGAGATAAAACTGATAGTTGGATTTAGCAAAAATGAAGGTCTTTGATGACCTTGACAAGCAAGAGCAGTTGTAATGGAGTTGGTGGGGGTGAAAACCTGAATGAATTAAGTTAAAGACAGTATAGAAGTCGAGGAACTGGAAATGTCAAAGCAAGTGTATATAGCTCTTTCTAAGGCGACTGCTTCAAAGAGAACAGAGAAGCTATCTTTTCCTATGGTTTCTTCCATTTGCTTTTTTGCTTGAAGGAGTCATCCCATAAAGCAATACATAAATGTTGGGCAGATAAAATATATTATGCTCACTTTGTTAAAGACGGTGCTGCCCATGAGGAGGCCGTCGCCCAGGTGATATTAATGTGTGTCTCTGTGGGCAGGTACAATCCTTGTAGCCTGGGGCTTGGTTTTGGGATTAGGCCTTTCCCACCCGTTTTGATGTGGGGTGGTACAATCCAATCATGCCTCAGAGAAGTGTCTGTATTAGAGACTTCCCTGTTTTGTATATTGGATTAAGGGTTTGGATTTCTACACTATAAAATAGGGACAGAGCGGGAGCTTGCACTCTTGGTTCCTGAGATAATCATTAGAGGTGAGAGCAGAGCAGAGAGCAGAAAGAGGCCATGTGACCAGGAGAAGCAGCCAAGATGGCGGAGTGCTGAGTGAGATGCCAGTTTGTACAGAGTTTGTATCTGGGATAAGGAAGGAGATGGGGAACTGAGGAGAATAAGGCTGGTGAGCTAGAAACCTTTGATTCTAGGAAACTCAGATAAGTCAGTGGCTTTGTGAGCACTGAATGTGAGTGTGAGTGGGTTTTGGAGCCCAGTGTATGTTTTTACTTGCCCGCCGGGTGCAAGCTAGGATTAAAGACTATGGCCCACTAGTTTGTGGCTCCGTTGTTTCTTTACCGACTGTCCGAATCCAATGCGAACCTGCATAGACCGGGCGGCTGTGATGGTGGCCCTGGCCCTGGTTGCTGGCTTTACATTTGGCGTAGTCTGTGGCAGGATGTGATACAGATCAGCAAGGAGCCTTTGAGTGGTGGATTAGAGGACTGGCTAGTGTTAGGGTTCCCCATGGCTGTCCTTTTGGGGACCATAGGCTGGCTGACTTTTACAGCCATGCGTGAGGAAACCAAGAGCTCTGTGGAAGAGGCTGCCTGGGACCTGCAAACCAAGCAGTGGAAGGAGCTGGAGCAAACGCGGGAGAAACAGATGTGGACCCTGGAGCTGGAGGAAGTGCTGGAGGAGGAGGCCGACCAGGTTTGCGAGATTCGCTTGGAAATGGAGCAAACGCTGGAGGAGGATTCAGAGGTTCGTGTGTTGCAGCTTGCCCTGGATGTTGCGGAGAGCCAGCAGCGGCAGGAGGCTGGGGCTGAGGCCGGAGATGAGGCTGGAGCTGCAAGGTCTGCAGAGCAGAAGGCTGTGGCAGCCCAGGGTTCGAGCCCAGCAGTGGGAGCTGATGTTTCCAGTTCCTCTTTGGAAGTTGAGGAGAATCGGGCTGGAGTTGCAATCCACAGTCTCCATAAGATGGGAGCCCAGCTGGAAGCAGCACCTACTACGGCCCTGGTAGGCCTGCAATTTGGGGACATAGGGCTGTATGCCATATGCTCCTCTTTGGGACAGTGTAAGACCTGCCAGGATGGCAGGGATGAGGGGGGTGGCTGACACCCCATGTGTATGGACTGATTTCCTAGACTACGACCGGAGTGGGCACTGACTCCTTTGTTGGATGGACTTACGGATTACGGATTTTGGACAATGTGAAATACCCTGATGGGGTTGGGGGGTGGCTTTGATGGAGGCCCTTCCCCTACCCCAGGAAGCTTCTCCCATGGCTAGAAAGAAGGCCGAGGACATTTTGCGCTTTGGGCAAAGTGCTCAGAGACTGGTGAAGTGTACCTTTGTGATTGTTGAAACTGTATGATTTGTCATGTTGTAATTTGTGTAATGTGCCTAATTTCCTTGCACGGGGATGCTGGTGATGTAAAATGGTGGGTAGTAAAGTGAGCATAGGGGTAGATTGTTGGGCAGATAAAATATATTATGCTCACTTTGTTAAAGACGGCGCTGCCCACGAGGAGGCCATCGCCCAGGTGATATTAATGTGTGTCTCTGTGGGCAGGTACAATCCTTGTAGCCTGGGGCTTGGTTTTGGGATTAGGCCTTTCCCACCCGTTTTGATGTGGGGTGGTACAATCCAATCATGCCTCAGAGAAGTGTCTGTATTAGAGACTTCCCTGTTTTGTATATTGGATTAAGGGTTTGGATTTCTACACTATAAAATAGGGACAGAGCGGGAGCTTGCACTCTTGGTTCCTGAGATAATCATTAGAGGTGAGAGCAGAGCAGAGAGCAGAAAGAGGCCATGTGACCAGGAGAAGCAGCCAAGATGGCGGAGTGCTGAGTGAGATGCCAGTTTGTGCAGAGTTTGTATCTGGGATAAGGAAGGAGATGGGGAACTGAGGAGAATAAGGCTGGTGAGCTAGAAACCTTTGATTCTAGGAAACTCGGATAAGGCAGTGGCTTTGTGAGCACTGAATGTGAGTGGGTTTTGGAGCCCAGTGTGTGTTTTTACTTGCCCGCCGGGTGCAAGCTAGAATTAAAGAAAATGGCCTATTAGTTTTTGGCTACATTGTTTCTTTGCCGACTGTCCAAATCCAATGCGAACCTGCATGAGCCAGGCGGCTGCTTTGATAGTGGCAGCCCTGGCTACTGGCTTTACAACAGGAGATAGAGAGAGAGAGAGAGAGAGAGAGAGAAGGGAGGAGCAGGAAGCATCAACTCCCATATGTGCCTTGACCAGGCAAGCCCAGGGTTTTGAACCAGCGACCTCAGCATTCCAGGTCGACGCTTTATCCACTGCGCCACCACAGGTCAGGCTTCACCAACTTTTTATGGTTGAATTTTTAACTCTTTAATCTATCTGTAGATATGCTGTGATACAAAACTTTAATGAAATATTTACCCAAAAGTTTCCCCCCCCCCATGTTAATTTTTAAAGAAACAATTTCTTACCTTCTGTTGGTCAAATAAGTTTGTAAATATGATATATATGTTTGCTCACTTATAGTTTGCATTGTGTGGGGGGGGCAAGCTCTAAGCAGGCAGGATCCTTATAGCCTAAGGCTTAGTTCTAAAACTAAGCTTTTCCCCACACCCTTGACTGTTGCATGGTGGGGTGTTGTACACTTATAAGGAATCCCATTTATACCTCAGATAAGTGACTTTGTATCAGAGACTTCTTTATTTGTATATTGGATTAAAGGTTTGGATTTCTACGCTATAAAATGGGGCAGACTGGGAACTTGCGCTCTCGGTTTCTGAGATTAGCTCTAGAGGGGAGAGCAGAGAAAGGCCACGTGGAGGAGAGGAGAAGCAGCCAAGATGCTGGAGTACTGAGGGAGAAGCCAGTTTGTGCAGAGAGAAGGAGATGGGGAATAGAGGAGAATAAGGCTGGTGAGGTACAAACCTTTGATTCTAGGAAACTTGGATAAGTCAGTGGCTTTAGGAGCCCTGAATGGAAAGGGAAGTGTTTTCCCACTGTGTGTATTTCTTGCCCACCAAGTGCAAGCTAGGATTAAAGCTAATGGCCCACCAGTTCTTGGCTCCTTTGTTTCATTAGTTCTTGGCTTTCTTGTCTGAATCAAATGGGAACCTGATGGGCCAGGTGCTGTGATGGTGGCCATGGCTACTGGCCTTATACCTTTAGCTTTGAAATTTCTTTCAAATATATTATTTTATTATTTTTTAAATATTTTGTAGGCTTTATTTTCAGTTTATCACTTCAAAGTCACTGATTTCTGTTTATTCACAGTATTTCACATGCTTTCACTATTACAGATTTATAATTTTTCAGCATCCAATAAGGTAAATACTAACATTCAGACCCCTTTTTAATAAACATTCTTTAACCATTTTTACTTATTTTTCTAGAAAATTTTATTATGACTCAAAACAGAACCCCTCTCAGGATAGGGCTGGAATTGAAAGAAACCTAAACATTTAATTAAAAATTATCAATTTATAATATTTAAATTTCCCATTCATGAACCATGCTATGATTCTCTATTGTTTTAAATCTTACTGAATTGATTACTCATTTGTTTTTTTTGTTGTTGTATTTTATTTTTTTTATATTTTTCTGAAGTTGGAAACGGGGAGGCAGTCAGACACACTTCCACATGTGCCTGACCGAAATTCACCCGGCACGCCCACCAGGGGGCAATGCTCTGCTCATCTGGGGCGTTGCTCTGTTGCAACCAGAGCCATTCTAGCACCTGAGGCAGAGGCCACAGAGCCATCCTCAGCGCCCAGGCCAACTTTGCTCCAATGGAGCCTCGGCTGCAGGAGGGGAAGAGAGAGACAGAGAGGAAGGAGAGGGAGAGGGGTGGAGAAGCAGATGGGTGCTTCTCCTGTGTGCCCTGGCCGGGAATCGAACCTGGGACTCCTGCACGCCAGGCTGACGCTCTTCCACTGAGCCAACCGGCCAGGGCCTCATTTATGTTTTTATACACTTTAAATTCCTCTCAGATACACTTTTGCTTTGATTTTGATTTTGTTAAAGTGATTCCTCAAGTACACCCCAGAAAGAAAAGCAGAAGGTAACTTTCTGATGCTTTACAAATACAAAAATATCTAATCCCTTTTTCTCATATATAAATAGTTTGGGCAGGTATAGGGTTTTTATATTGTAATTCTTTCCTCTTAATATGTATCACTAAGGCTGATGGAAGGAATGTTTCTTGAAACACTACTATTAGAAGAAAAAAATAGAAAACAACCTAAATTGCAAAAAAAAAAGAAGAGATATATTAAATAAGTTAGTGTATCATTAGTAAAAAAGTCTATAAATGATTTTTTTAATGAGAGAAATAAACATCTATTGATAAGAAAACAAGTCCAGGAGAAAAAAAAAGGAGAATGAATAACAATATATCATATGTACTGTGATTAGATTTTTGAAAAATAAAATTCCATAAGGATATATATATTATATACATGTTATATCTATTTTTGTATCTATATATCTGGAAGAATAGGTGCCAAATATTAACAAACCACTATGGAAATTAAGATTAATGCATGGAGGAGGAAGAACTTTCACTTTTACTTTATATACTCTAAATTATTTGAAGTTTTAAAATTATGTCTTTTTTAATTTTTTATTTATTTATTTATTTTTTACAGAGACAGAGAATGAGTCAGAGAGAGGAATAGACAAGGACAGACAGACAGGAACGGAGAGAGATGAGAAGCATCAGTCATTAGTTTTTCATTGCGTGTTGCAACACCTTAGTTGTTCATTGATTGCTTTCTCACATGTGCCTTGACCGCGGGCCTTCAGCAGACCAAGCAATCCCTTGCTGGAGCCAGCGACCTTGGGTCCAAGCTGGTGAGCCTTGCTCAAACCAGATGAGCTCGCACTCAAGCTGGCGACCTTGGGGTCTTGAACCTGGGTCCTTCTGCATCCCAGTCCAATGCTCTATCCACTGCGCCTCTGCCTGGTCAGGTTAAAATGATGTCTTATTACTGCTTTGGGTATACCTCAGTTGGTTAGAGTGTTGTTCTGATACACCAGAGTTGTGGGTTTGATCTCTGGTCAGGGCACACACAAGGATCAACCAATGAATGCATAAGTAAAGTAGAACAATTAATGGTTGTCTCTCTCTCCCTCCCTTCTGATATCAATAAATAAAAAGTAAAATGAAATAGTAAAATTATGTCTTATTACTAATTAACAGGTATATAGTTTTGTATAACCAAGGTACACATTTGCTTCATCTTTTTCCATGCCTTTATTTCACTTGACACTGTTAACCACACTCCCTCCTCTACAAACACTGCATTAAATGCCTCTTCTATGAATTCCCAGGATACACTGTACTTACTCCAATTATAGAACTTTTCACTTTAACTTATAATTGCCTATCTATCTATGTTTTCAAGTAGAATGAAAAGTCAGATACTTTCCTTATTTCATCATTTTATATCATACCTTACAAAGTACCACTTTTATAACTATTAGTTGAAAGTATTGCTATGATTTGAAAGAGAAAGTGTATCATCTAGTTCTCTGGAAAGTGAAAAAGGCAATGTTCAGAAGGTAGTAAAGGGAAGCGACATAGGCAGGGTGGAAAGTCCTGAGGGTGAGCTGTGTTCATTGGTTGAGCTGCCAAACCACCATGGGAGTAGTTCCCTTAACTGTAATCTAAGTAGGTCAAAGGAAACAAGGTGGAGACTTGTGAGAGAAACCACACAAGAATAATAAGGAGGTAACTGGTCTTCTCCAATGGGGGAATTCCACACTTAGGTAGGAGAATATTATGTAAATGTATTTCTCTGACGACCTAGTAGTCATCCTAAATGAGTGGGATACATAGCAGTAGCATGGAACTTTTAAAGGGTAAATTGGGAGAAAAAAAAAATTGGGAGTCAAATATCACTGTAAAAACAAGGGAGAGCAGGACTTGCTAATTAGGTTAAAGACTAAGCTGTCCCCAAAAAGAAATATCAAAAGTATACATACATCTATAGATAGAGACTTAAATAACATGGAAGTTCATTTCTTTCTCATGTCACTCTCCCAATGTAAGCAGTCCAGCTTGTCAAAGAGACTACTTCACAAAGTCACCCAAAGACCCAGATCGCTTCACTATTCCTTAAGGTGATACTTTTATCCTCACAGTAGAAGTTAGGTTGTGGGCACATTCAGTGTTCCAATTTGTGATTAAGGGAAAACGGAGGAACTCAAAGGCAAGTGGCTTATTTTTTAAGGTAGAGATGACCTAGAAACTACATATAACAATTTACATATAATCATTTCCAGTTGTGAAAAGAGGCTGAAGAGGTAGTCGGTAGTTGTGCAGCCCATGTGAAATTACCTAGTGTAATTTTTATTTCCATGGAAGAAGAGAAGTATGAATTTTGATGAAAAACTAGAAATTTTGCAATATAAAAAAATTAATATTTTGTTTATAACCTGAAACTCTAGTGATCATCAAATGCTTGTCTCAGACTACTAATCCATGTGCAGCACAAAAACCAAGGACAGTGGACAGAACTTAACGCTAACTATATTTCATTTAAGCAGTTGTTCCTTATTATGAGTTAACGTACTTATTGTTCTTTGTTAAAATGTCTATAATGCATGATGATGATGGTAGATAGCATTTCACACACACCCCCAAGGCTCTACAAAGTAAAACGTTGCAAAATTTGAAATGCAATTTAAATCTTCTTGGTCTAACCTCCATTTGTATACAGTATGTGTTTTCTAAAATGTAACCACATATACTAACATTTCTCAAAAAGAAATGTATGAAAGCCCCTCAAATAATGCAAGCTCTAGTTGAGTTGTTTTTTTTTAATTTATTGTATTGACATGGTTTCAAGTGTCGCCTCAATATAACACCCTCTACACACTGCATGGTCCCCCCGTCCCCCGGCCACTGCACCATGCAGTCTCTTTCCAAAATTTCTTGTCCTTTTTATGAGATAATGTATTTTATGTTTTTTGTCAAAATGTCTGTAATGCATGGTGATGATGGTAGATAGTATTTTAAAGATCTTTTTTTTTTTTTTTGGAGAGGGAAAATATGTTTATTAAAGCTGGGGACAGTGAAATAGGACGAGAATGGGACAAAAGAAGCAACAGGAGAGCCTCAGCACTGCTGCTTTGGCTCACTGAGCAGTCAGAGTAAAAGCAGCCCTGTAGACAGGTTTAGGGGTTAGCCTAGGAAGAGCTGTTACTGCCCGTTGCTTCCCTAGTTGCAAGTCTCAAGGAGACCCTTAGAGTTTAGGAAATGTGTACCCAGGAGAAGAAGAGGGAAGAGGGACAGGAGTGGGTATGCTCCCCCGCATCAGTGTCCTTTCTTTTCTCCTTCTTCCTCTTCCTCCTCCCCCTCCTCTTCTTTCTCCTCCTCCTCCTTCTCCTCCTTCTTCTTCTTCTTCTTTTGTTTCTTCTCCTCCTCCTCCTCCTCCTTCTCCTCCTCCTCCTCCTCCTTCTCCTCCTCCTCCTCCTTCTTCTTCTGTCCTTCTTTTTTTATTTAAAGTAAAATTACCAACATAGCCACTCCCCAGTTTGTGGATGTATATTTGTTAATATTTTATAGATTCTTGAAAACGAAGCACAGAAGGTCAGCAGAGAGGCCAATGGTTAGGACAGTTATTATCTTACTACTCCTTCAACACTGAAGATGGCATCTCACCCCCAGGGTAAGTTCCCTAAACTCTGCCCACTGGATCCACCATCATCTGTATCCCTTTCCATAGCCAGTTAGATCTCCCTCCTCTGGACTCCTTCCTCTGTTTCCACTATAACATTTATCATATTGCAGTGTATTAAAAGTTAATGTCTTTCTCCTCTACTTGAATATGAGCACCTCAAGAAAAAGAACTATATGCTCACTAATTCTTTTTCAACATACACACACAAAACCCCTATATTAGTTCAGTAGGACTGCCATGACAAAATAATATAGACTGGGTAGCTTAAACAACAGAAATTTATTTTCTCATAGTTATAGTCTAGAAATCCAAGATCAATGTATTGTCAGAATCAGTTTTTTCTAAGGCTTCTCTTTCTAGCTTGCAAATGGTCACTTTCTCTCTGTCCTCACATGGTTTTTACTCTGTGCCCACAGATCCCTGGTGTCTCTTTATGCATCCAAATTTCCTCTTCTTTTTGGATTAGGATCCACCCTAACCACTTTATTTTAACTTAGTCACCTCTTTGAAGGCCCTATTTCAAAACCAGTCATATTCTGAGGCACTGTGGGTTAGGATTTAACATACCATTTGTGAGAAAGGGGCACAATTTAGCCCATAATAACATCTTTATAATCTTTGCTGATTTAAACAGTAATCTATGTTTTTAAAATCAAATTTATACAGAAATGTATATAAGTAGAAAGTCAGTCTCCTATCATTTCATCCCTCATGAAAAGAGCTCTCAACACTTTGGGATAATCAGTGTTTCCTGAATAAATGAGTGAGCAATGGTATGGTACCCACATTGAACCTGAAGAGAAAGATGTACCAAGAGCTAGGTGACTTTCTCAAGATCATAAAACTACTTAATGAAAGGAGGACCATAACCCAGTTCTACCAATTTCTCATTTAATGTTCTTCCTACTATCCTATGCTAGTACTTTTTAATATTCATTGTAATTATTGAATATTCATGTTCCTCATTTTTCATGGTAAAATTGAAAATTTTATATTTCACTTTTAAACTTACCAAGCTAATAAATTTAAGTGCTCTTCATTTACATTTGCCCTTCTCTTTTTGTAGCAAAAAAACAGATGCTTGCTCAAGATTAATTTTCAGCCTGATCAGGCAGTGGCCCAGTGGATAGAGCGTCGGACTGGGATGCGGAGGACCCAGGTTCAAGACCCCAAGGTCACCAGCTTGAGCGCAGGCTCATCAGGTTTGGGCAAGGCTCACCAGCTTGAGCCCAAGGTTGCTGGCTTGAGCAAGGGGTCACTCGATCTGCTGTAGCCCCCTGGTCAAGGCACATATGAGAAATCAATCAATGAGCAACTAAAGAATCGCAATGAAGAATTAATGATTCTCATCTCTCTCCCTTCCTATCTGTCTGTCCCTCTCTCTGACTCTCTCTGTCTCTGCCACACAAAAAAATAATAATAATTTTCAGTTTTCTATTACTGCATAACAAACCTTGTAAAAACTTCATGACTTAAAAACAACAGCTATTTTACTTTCATGATTCTATAAGCAGGTCATCTGGGAGTGACTTCTGATGGCCTTGCCTACAATCACTCATGTGGCCTCACTCACGTCTAGCAGTTGATGGTGGCCCTGTATGGGAGTGCTTCTGCTGTCCTCTATGTGGTTCACCTCCTCTGCTCAGCTACTCCAGGCTTCAGGGCTTGGCGATCTTAGGGTTCCAAGAAGGTAAGAGTAGAAAAAGCAAGGTCTCTTACAACCAACTACAATGAGCACAGTGTTATGGTACTTTTATTTCATTCCGATGGTCAAAGCCAGTCACAAGGTCAACCCCAACTCAAGGGGTTTATGGATAGCCTATGTCTTTCAATGAGAGGAGTGGCTAAACACATTGCAAAGAAGCGTGTGGACACAGGAAAATGTGATTCATGGGAGGAGGTGGCCATCACTATAATGTTTGTCCATAGCTGACATTTCTCACAGAATAACCTTCTGCTTTGCCAGCCTTCCTGCCATGCCCATGGCTTCCTTTAAACAAAGTGAATCATTCATATGGTATCATGCTTTGTATTCTGTAACTCCCACATGACTTCAAGGAGTTGGACTGGAGACTAGTATTTGCATTAGCAGGGATTAAGGCTAACGTCAAGTGAAAGAAACACCCCACATGGCTGTGCTTAAACAAAATAGAAGTTTATTTCTGGCTCTTGTCAAAATTCAGAAGTCAGTTCCTCAGAATTAGTATTGGCCTCCAATTATCTGGCCACTTCTATTTTGTTGCTCCATTAACTGCATCTTCTATTCCTAACATTGCCGCATGATTCAAGATTGCTGCCAAGTATTACAGCCCATTTTATCCAGCAGAAAGGAAAAAACTGTGGGGAAAATTGCATCAATTCTAATTACAGATACATCTTAGAAGTCGCACACCCAAATTCAACTTATATCCCATTGGCTCATACTTAGTCAAGTAATGACAGCATGGGAGGACTGGGAAACGTACTTTTTATTTTTAGTGGTCATGTGCTCAGCCAAAATTTGGGGGTTCTATTACAACAGAAGATCAGAGAGTAAATATTGATGGATTATTAGCAATCTCTACCATAGTGCTTCATCTAAACAGATATTTGTACACTGTACATGAGCATGTAATGTGGCCTATATGACTAATATGCCTAACAGAGATCTGTCATTTATTAATTCATTCCTTCTGCAAACATAATCTTTATTGAATTCTTTCTATATGCTAAGCACTGCTTTAGTTTCTAAAAAAGAGAGCACTGAACAAAACAGATTCTCTGCCTCCATTTAGTTATACTATAATTTGGAAAGATAGTCAATAAACAAGAGAACAGTACAATATAAAGCATTTATAAGTGTTGTGAATAAGTAATTTAGACAAACGGATAGATAAAATGGCCTGTGGGTGGGAAGGGGTATTTATTTTAGATAGGTGGCATATGAGCAGGGACATGAATGAATGAGGTGAGGAGGAAGAGTCATGCTGATATCTGGGAGAAAAGACACAGACAGAGGGAACAATAAGTACAAAAACCTTAAAGTAGTGCTTAGAATGTTTGAGGAACAGCAAGGAATCTGGCATAACTAGAACTAGAGGTAGAAGAGTGACAGGAGATAAAGAGATAACCAGAGGTCAGATTCATAAAAAGGACTAAGTGGTGGGTTATGAAAAAGATATTCTTTCTTCAAAAGTCTAAAAGTAAAATTGCGTCTGAGGTCCTCAAGATCACCTTTTGATTCAAAGATTTGCTAGGAGAATTCACAAGACTCAGCAGATGGCTGTACTCAGTGTACACTTGGCTCCTGGCTGTGATGGTGACAAAATACATAGCAAAATCAGCAAAAGAAAAAGTGTATAAGGCAAAGTCTACAGAAAACAGTTATAAGCCCCAAGAGTCTTCCTTCACTAGAGTCACACAGGAGACACTTAATTCCTCCAGCAATAAGTTATAACAATAGGTATGAAATACTGTCTACCAGGGAAACTCATTACAAACAATTAGCGCCCACGATTATATTGAGTACTGGTCACATAAGTACCCTCTTACTGGAACATACCAAATTCTTGATTGTCAGAAGAAAAGCAGGTCTTTAGTATAAACTATATTATTTGTATAAATGATTTAGTCATAGTGAGCCATACAAATTTAGCAAATGGTCAGAAATCTGAAACCTAAGTGCTCAGATGCCAGTCAAGGGCCAACCTTGCAGGCAGGTCTTTCTAAGAATTGTAGTCTTGGGCCTGTTGTTGTTAACTCTTTCCTGTACAAAAGCACACAGTGAATGATGCAGGAAGCACAGTGGCAATAGGAACCAGGAAACTAAGCAGGGACCAAGCAGACTCCAGTGAGGTAGTAGAAGCAATGTGTAAATCGAATCCGTGAGATAAATAAACTGAGAAGTAGACAAAGGACAGTAATAACAGCAGGAGGAAGAAGCAGAGAAAGCAGCTTAATCGAGTGAGTGAAGGAAGAACTAACATCCCCCATTTGGAAATGACCCCAGTACTGCTTATGGGACATTACAATTGTTATATGATCCTGGAGACCAACGAGCAATGCTTTGGTTCTTCAAAAGGCCTGATTGTTTCATTAAGATGGTTTCCCATACTTGCCTCCTAATTTCCTCTTCTCTCCTTGTAATAAACTCCAATCACCCAAGATCAAAGGCATCTCTGTGCCCTCTGAAACCTCAAAGCACCTCACTAATATGCCTGGGTTGTAAGCCATTCAAGGCATAGACTTCATAGGAAATAACTATTATGTTGACCAAGAGATCACTGGCCAACTGGATGAAGGACCAAGATTTGTAAGACTGCATGAAATCTTCTACCCACCACCACGAGGCCATGTTCCAGCACAACTGTGCTCAGATACAAAGAGCACTTTCATGCTTTTTCAGTTTTCATCATGTAGTTCCCTCTGTCTAAAATTCCTAGTCTGTTCATCCTCAAAAAATACCTAGCTCAAATGCTCTGAAGTCTCTCTGACCAGCTTTCTCCCCACACTCTTGCCTGGTTCCTCTAGAATGAATCCTTCCCTCTGTACTGCTCTCTCAGCTCTTAATACATAATTTTGTAGTAACCAGCATAAAACATATTGTCATCAGTATTTATGCATCTGTCTCTGATGTAAATTATGTTTCTAATACTTAGCATAGTGCTTTACAAATGATATTTCTTTAGTAAACGTGTATTTGGTAAATGAATAAGTGAATAAGCCAAGAAACAAGTTTTATTAGTCATATACTGAAGAGTTCTGATCTCAGGAGTCAAGGACAAAGCTCCTTGATCAGTTCTTAATTCTCATGTTTAAAACAATATTTTTTTACCCATTAGGGTACTTATTATTTTCCAAAATTATATTGCTTTGCACTACATTATTTCTTTGAAGGTGTTATTACTTTATAGATGTTAAAGAGCCATGTTAGATTTGATTCTAATCATTTCCCTAGTGAGGAAACAAGTTATTTTTTATTTTTATTTTTTAATTATGGGAGGACCTAAATATTCCTCAACTAAAAAGTATATGCCAAATATACTCAATTTTGTGGTATCTGAGCATGTTTATACAAGTAGACACACAGAATCACTTTCCTGCTATGAATGTACTGTTATTGCTAGTGCCTCATATATATGTGCATATTCTTTAATTAAACTGTTCAAAAGGTAATAATTTCAAGTGGTTTTGTTTTTATGATCCACTATGTATGGCAATGAAAGTAAATTCCCTAAGAAATTTTGTAATAAAACCAATTATTTATTTATTTGTTTGTTTGTTTTGTGGCAGAGACAGAGTCCTGAGATAGAACCCACAACCTTGGCGTATTGAAACAATGCTCTAACCAACTGACTTACTCAGCCAGGGCTGAATTTGTATTTTTTAATCCCTTTACATTTTTCACCCAGTCCCTCAATTCCCTTTTCCCCTGGCAAGCATCAGTCTGTTCTCTGTATCTTTGACTCTGTTTTATTTTGTTTGTTCATTTATTTTTATTAGATTTCACATATAGGTGAAGTCATATAGTATTTATCTTTCTCTGACTGACTTATTTTGCTTAGCATAATACTTTCTAGGTCCATCCATGCTGACACAAATAGTAAAATTTCATTCCTTTTTATGGTTGAGTAATAGTCCATTGTATATATTCACCACCACTTTTTTTATCCACTTAATTACTAATGGGCACTTGGGTTGCTTCCACATAGTGGATATTATAAATAACACTGGAATGAACAGAGGGGTGTATATATTCTTCTGAATTCATATTTTGGGTTTCTTCAAATATAGTCCTTGAAGTGGAATTGCTGGATCAATTTTTAATTTTGTGAGGAAACTGTACTGTTTCCATAACAGCTGTGCCAATCTGCATTCCCACCAACAATACACAAGAATTTCCTTTTCTCTACACCCTCACCAATACTTGTTATTTGTGGATTTATTGATGATAGCCATACTGACAGGTCTGAGGTAATATTTCATTACGATTTTAATTTTTATGATGATGGAAGTGACAATAAGCATATGATCATATCTCTTGTCATCTGTATGTCATCTTTGAAGATGTGTCTATTCATGGACTTTTGCCCATTTTTAAATTGGATTATTGTGTTTTTAGTGTTGAGTTGTATGAGTTCTTCATAAATTTTGGATATTAAGCTCTTTTTTGATGTACCGTTAGTGAATATCTTCCCATTTAGTATGTTGGCTTATCATTTTGTTGAATAGTTTCCTTTGCTGTGAAAAAACTTTTTCGTTTGATGTAGTCCCATTTGTTTATTTTTTCTTTGTTTGTTTCCCTTGCTGGGGGGAATATACCAGAAAAAAAAATATTGCTAAGAGAAATGTCAGAGATTTTACTGCCTATGTTTTCTTCTAAGTAAGAATTTTATGTTTCAAGTCTTACAGTTAAGTCTTTAATACATTTTAAGTTTATTCTAGTATATGGTGTAAGAAGGTGGTCTAGTTTGATTTTTCCATGTATCTTTCCAATTTTCCCAACATCATTTATTGAATAGACTGTCTTTATCCCCATTGTATGTTCTTCCCTCCTTTGTCAAATATTAATTGCCCATATAGGCATGAGTTTGTTTTGGGGCTCTTGATTCTATTCCACTGATCTATATGTCTATTTTCTTGCCAGTATCATATTGTTTTGATTAATATGGACTCATATTATGGTTTGATATCAGGTAATATGACTCCTCCAGTTCTGTTCTTCTTTCTCAAGATTGCTGTTAAGGGTCTTTTGTGATTCCATATAAATTTTTGGATTATTTGTTCCAGTTATGTGAAGTATATACCATTGGTATTTTGATAGCGGTTGCATTGAACATATAAATTGCTTTGGACAGTATGGACATTTTATTTATTTTATTTTATTTATTTATTTATTTATTTTTACAGAGACAGAGAGTGAGTCAGAGAGAGAGATAGACAGGGACAGACAGACAAGAACGGAGAGAGATGAGAAGCATCAATCATTAGTTTTCCATTGCACGTTTCAACACCTTAGTTGTTCATTGATTGCTTTCTCATATGTGCCTTAACCGCGGGCCTTCAGCAGACCGAGTAACCCCTTGCTGGAGCCAGCGACCCTGGGTTCAAGCTGGTGGGCTTTTGCTCACCAGATGAGCCCGCACACAAGCTGGCGACCTCAGGGTCTCGAACCTGGGTCCTCTGCATCCCAGTCCGATGCTCTATCCACTGCACCACCACCTGGTCAGGCAGTATGGACATTTTAATGCTGTTAACTCAACTTATCCATAAGCACAGTATATGCTTGCATTTGTTTGTATCTTCTTCAATATCTTTCTCCAGTATCTTATAATTTTCTGAGTCAGCTCTTTAATTCCTTGGTTAAATTTATTGCTAGGTTTTGGGTTTTTTTGTTTTTTGTTTTTTTTGGATGCAATGTAAATAGGATTGTTTTCTTACTTTCCCTTCCTGATAGTTTATTATTGGTATATAAAAATGTAACTGATTTCTGAATATTTATTTTGTATCTTGCTACTTAATTGAATTCATTTATCAGTTCTAGTAGTTTTGTAGTGGAATCTATAGGATTTTCTATATACAATACCATTTCATTTGCAAATAATGACAATTTTACTTCTTTTCCAATTTGGATGCCTTTTATTTCCTCTTCTTGTCTGATTCTTGTGACTATGACTTCCAGTATTATATTGAATAATAGCGGTGACAGCGAAATTCCCCATCTTATTCCTGATCTTAAAGGAAACACTTTTAGATTTTGTCCATTGAGTATAATATCAGCTGTGGTTTTATCATGTATGGCCTTTATTATGTTGTGATGTGTGCCCTCTATTCCCACTTTGCTGAGAGTTTTTATAATAAAAGGGTGCTGAATTTTGTTAAATGTTTTTTCTGTATCTGTTAATATGATTATGTGGTTTTATCTTTCATTTTGTTTATGTGGTGTATTACATTTATTGATTTTCAGATATTGTTCCAACCTTGCAACCCAGTAATAAATCTCACTTGACTGTAGTGTATGAATGTTTTAATTGTTGCCGATTTCAATTTACTACTATTTTGTTGAGGATTTTTACATCCATGGTCATGAGGGATATTGGCCTATAAATTTTTCTTCTTCATAGTATTTTTATCTGGTTTTAGAATTAGGATAATGCTGACCTTGAAAATGAGCTTAGGAGTCTTCCCTCCTCTTGAGTAGAATTTTTTTTTTTTAATTTTTTTTCTGTGGCAGAGACAGAGAGAGTCAGAGAGAGAGAGACAGATAGGGACAGACAGGAAGGGAGAGAGATGAGAAATATCAATTCTTCATTGAGATTTCTTAGTTGTTCATTGATTGATTTCTCATATGTGCCTTGACCAGGGGGCTACAGCAGACCAAGTGATCCCTTGCTCGAGCTAGGGACCTTGGGCTCAAGCTGGTGAGCCTTGCTCAAACCAGATGAGCCCACACTCAAGCTGGCGACCTCAGGGTCTTGAACCTAGGTCCTCCACATCCCAGTCTGACACTCTATACCAGGGGTCCCCAAACTACGGCCCGCGGGCCGCATGCGGCCCCCTGAGGCCATTTATCCAGCCCCTGCCACACTTCCGGGAGGGGTACCTCTTTCATTGGTGGTCAGTGAGAGGAACATAGTTCCCATTGAAATACTGGTCAGTTTGTTGATTTAAATTTACTTGTTCCTTATTTTAAATATTATATTTGTTCCCATTTTGTTTTTTTACTTTAAAATAAGATATGTGCAGTGTGCATAGGGATTTTTTCATAGTATTATTTTTTAATATTTTTATTTATTGATTTTTAGAGAGAGGGGAGAGAGAGAGAGAGAGAAGGAGGAGGAGTAGGAAACATCAACTCCCATATGTGCCTTGACCAGGCAAGCCCAAGGTTTCGAACCGGCAACCTCAGTGTTCCAGGTCTTCGCTTTATCCCACTGCGCCACCACAGGTCAGGCCCATAGTATTTTTTATAATCCGGCCCGCCAACAGTCTGAGGGACAGTGAACTGGCCCCCTGTGTAAAAAGTTTGGGGACCCCTGCTCTATACACTGCACCACCACCTGGTCAGGTTTGAGTAGATATTTTTTAAATAGCATTATCTGACATAGAAGTTCATTAGAATTAAATTAAAATTTCCAAGATTCATCATCTAAGAGAGGGTTTGCAAATATGTCTGGTGTGATTGGAGCCCTGTATAAATTTCATGTGTGTCATGAAGAGGATGTTTCTGTGGGATTGGAGAAGGAAACTAATATTTTTTGAGCGGTTTTTGTGTTTATGTCAGGCACATATACACTTTCATTTCATCATTATAACACCCATCTAAAGTGGGAGTCTTACCCACATTTTACAAAGGGTAAAATGAAGTTAGGAGAGGGAGGCTCCAGCTGCTGCATAGAAGAACTGGACTTCCAACCAAGTTTCTGTAACTCCAAAATTTGTGTCTCTACCACCCAATTTAAAAGGCAAGGTTATCACATCACAGCACACAAAGAGCTCTAAGTAAGTGTAACCTATTCTGGATATTATCCCCAAATGTAGTGATCTTTTTGTGTAACCAGGAATAAATATGCTATAATGCCAATTTATTAATACTATTCTACCTAGCCATAAAATAACACTAAATAAGAATGTACCAACAAAGTAAGCTTATAAAAGAACTTCTGTAAAATATTAAAATCCAGTTTGCTGCTCTTATAACCATAATTCAATATTACTAGTTTAGTGATCACAGTTATGTATTCTGTAACAAATCAAAAGTATATAATCAATCCTGCATTTTCACCTCCAGCCAAACTCTTGTTATAATTAAAAGGCCTGTTCCCCTCTGGCTGACACAATCAAGGATTAATATACAAGCAAGAAGAGTAAAAATAAGTGGGAGCTACTCCTCAGCCTCTCTTTCCTTCTCCTTGTTCCCACCATGCTGAGGCATGCAGTTCTGATTCTCTCTCGAGGCCAAGAGGACAACCTGACTGTGGGAATCTGTAAACACTGTTACACAAAACTCTTAATATATAAGTTACTTTCTAGCTTCAGTTCCTGTAACAACTGATAGAACCGATGCTGACCTTCGGATGTGCTAGCTCCAAAAGATGCACTGACCTTCAATCGTTTATCTGAACAAACTGGCTTGCCTTGCACTAGCCCCCTCTCAACAAAGAACTTTTAACTCTCTCCTTTTGATTCCTTTATTATATTTGTATTTATTCCCCCTCCTTTCCATACCCTCCTGCCTGCACCAAAGGAGAGAGATGGGTTTTTGAGGACAGGAGTCCCCCCATCCCCTCAGTTGGCCAGCACTTGAATAAACCTCTTTCCTTTGCACCAGCACCTGTTCCACAAGTATTGATTGTTTGTTTCAGCAGGCAGCTGGAATTGCGGGTCATTTTTCTGGTTAAACTTAAAGAATAAGTTTTTCAAAAATATTTGAACAGGGGTCAACAAACTATGGCTCGAACCAGTTTTTTATAAATAAGACTTCATCTGGGTAGTGCCACACCCATGTGTTTGCCATGTTGCCACTGGCTGCTTCAGAGATGCGAAGATAGAGCTGAGGAGCTGTGACAGAGAACACATGGTCCACAGAGCCCAAAATACTTACTATCTGACCCTCTACAGAAAAACTGTGCTGACCTCTGGAATAGAACCTTTGTTAATCAAAGGACCTCTATCCCAGGGAGAGAGGTTCAATGTTAGGCACACACTGGAAAGTTGTTCTGCTACAGAAGTGCTGGAGGATTTGCAGACTCTGCCCCAACCTGGGGGAAATACTTTGCAAAATGAGTCCATTTTCCTTGCTCTGACCTATTGTCCATCAAGGAATCCCATTACAAATACCGTTCTCTAAGCACTGTGATAACTGAAAACATGTTTAAAAAGATAAATAAATAATAGTCGCTATGTAAACATAGCCTGACTATAAATTAATAGAACAGAAACAGAAAACTAAACAGCAAAACTTTTCAAGGTTGATTTAGGCTCCCTATCTGTGAAGCAATTAAACATTGGCAAGGGAGATGAGATTATGGTTTAAACGAATTTAAGCCAACGACTAGCAAACCAAAAACATGACAGCTAATCTTAATAAGAGAGTTCAATAGATATTGAGACGCTAACCACCATATTTACTATAATGAACATGATTTTCTGATAAAGGAAGGGTCTACTAAGGCATAATATAAAAAAAAATACAATCTTAATCAAAACAATATAGTTTGTCCTTATTATTCTCCCATTTGATACTCGTAGATTCAACAGCTCATAAATGGCAAAAATGTTCATCCCACAATAATATCTTAACAGTTCTAAAGGGTATTTCTAGAAATTTTAAAATTTCTAAAACTGAGAAAAAAAATTATATAGTTTCTTGACTTTTTTCTTATTCCATTGATAAACACTTCCTATGCCCAAACTCACACCCTACAAAACCATTGCCTTTTCTTCATTTTCTTCCTTTAAATTAAAAAATATACATTTTTTTTTTACACAGAGACAGAGAGTCAGAGAGAGGGATAGACAGGGACAGACAGACAGGAACGGAGAGATAGGAAGGAAGCATCAATCATTAGTTTTTCGTTGCGCGTTGCAACACTTTAATTGTTCATTGATTGCTTTCTCATACATGCCTTGACTGCGGGCCTTCAGCAGACCAAGTAACCCCTTGCTTGAGCCAGTGACCTTGGGCTCAAGCTGGTAAGCTTTTGCTCAAACCAGTTGAATCCACGCTCAAGCTGGAGACCTCAGGGTCTCGAACCTGGGTCTTCCGCATCCCAGTCCTATGCTCTATCCACTGCGCCACCGTCTGGTCAGGCAAAATATACATATTTTTGAGACAACACATTCACATGATTAAAAATCCAAAAGGTTCTAAAGTGTTTCTAGTGAGACATCTCTTTCCTATCTCTGTTCCCCGGTCACCCAGTTTTCCATTCTCCTTTACCAGCAAAGTTACTATTTTCTTGTGCATCATTCAAGAGATAATCTATGTCTCTTTAAATAAATAGGTATGTATATGTATGTATGTACATATATACTTTTCCCCTTCATATCTTTTTTACAGTATTCTACACCTTGCTTTTTTTCCTTTATAATGTATCTTAGTGATCTTCTCATAGTGATCCATAACTTGCTCACTCTTTTATAGGTCTTTATAATATGTATTCCATTAGTGGCGCAGTTTATTTGATTAACCCCCTATTGGTGGACATTTGAGTTATTTCCAGTATTTTGATATGGCAAACAATGCTGCAATATATAAGCCAAGATATGTGTCATTTCACACATGTGGAAGGGTAACTACAGAATAAATTACTGCCTTTTCATCTTTCACCAAAATCTCATTTTCAGTTGATTAGCAGTTTTTGCACTGGGTGGGAATACTCACTAAAACACCTTAATCTTTTGTTTGTTTGATATAAAGGACCTATTCATGTCATAGGCTAAAATCAACTCCAAAGTATATATTCCACACACTAATTAACACCAAAACTCTGTTATCTGGCTAAGAATAAATCACTTTCTTAAGGCTTCACTTGTATTGCCAGAACTAACAATAAGACATACACACGTACAATAATAATAGCATTGACTGCCTACGAAGAAATTTAAGAACAGTACCAGGAATATGAGCCACACATGTCAGGCAGTTTTCCGGCCTTGTTCATAGCATAGCAATTTATTTTCTGGCCTCAGACCTTCCCCCCTCCCCCCACAGGTTGACATCACAGCAAAATCTCTAGGTTTATGGACCTTCTGGGGAAGCTTACATAATCCAAAACTTTGTAAACATTTCCTGTCAGAAGTCTTAAAATTGTAATCTGCAGTATATTTCACAAGCTCCAGTTAGCAAGGAATAGGTAAGCTGAATGCATTATTTTCTAGTTACCAGTACATTGCAGAAGCCAAGATACTCTGAACGAGTTCCAAACAAGGAATTTAATGTGGTTTCTATTACCCCAGATCTTGTCAATGAATGTTTTCTTCAATGCCCCTAAGGAGTTAAGTGATGGGATATAATAAAAATAATAGCTAACAGTTATTGAGCATTCACTATGGGCCAACCATTAAGTGAAGAACTTGACATGCATTCTTGTTTTGTACTTTAGTCCATTGCTGATTTTAGCTAGGGTTACAAGAAGTTCATTCCTTCCCCTCTGCCCTTCCCCAAAGTAAACCCTAATCCCAGACTCTCATTTGTCCTAAGAGTTACTAAAGTGAAAATATTCTTGTAGGAGGGAACAGTGTAAACTGAACCAGTCTTTACATATCATTGTGACTGATTTTATCATACTCTTCACAGGATAGCATTTTAATGGGGAGAGGGAATAATTGCTCAGTAGATGTATTGTAGGGTGGGGACAGACTGCCCTGAGAAGGGTCACTAAAAGACAAGATTGATATACCATAAAAGCTAAGTTTGCCTCAGACAAGTACCCGGAATGGCCCCTCTCCCAACTTTAACTCCCCCTTATGAATAAATGGGAAAACGAAGGCCAAGATGGATTTTTGACTCTGCAGTGTTATGATAATTAACTTGATTTAATAGCTCATCAAGTATCAGCATGCTCAGGGATCAGTAACTTATAATCAATGCATTAGACAGTATTTGGAAGTTGCTTATGGGTATTTATGAAGGCTGTTTGGGATTATGCCTTTTTTTTAATACAATCAGCTTGAAGAACAATTTCATAACAGTTTGTTTTTCTAAAATAATTTCCAAGAGTTGATCCTGATCTTTAAGCACAGACCTAAGGTTATCTCTCACAGAGGCATAATTTATCATGGCCTAAAGTCACTCAGACTGAAGAAGACCTCTGACTAATTCTGTGAGGGGTGGGCAAGTGGAGTGGAATGCTTGAAAAAGTAGGTCACACAGTTAATTGCACACAGTTTAGCCCAGAATTAAGCAAAAGGCAACCTCACTGTATCTCTTTGATCTGTAGCCACTTTGCAACTCTGTCACTGGCAGCAACTTGGGTTTTGAGTGTTCTGAGGCCTGGCAGGAGTCTGGGCGGGGCTGTATCACTATGGCCTCTCCTTGCTGGCTAAGTGCAGCTTGCTGATTGAATGTCCCTGACAGAAGGAGAGGAAAATCCTGTGGGTGTCCCACTGGCTATAAACCCTAACGACCCTAACTGCAAGCATACAACTAGGCTGTAATTACCACGTCTTCTCCATTATTTCCAGAGAATTACCCAGGAACATTACTGAAAATGAACAGTCTTGTCCAGTCAGCTCCCGTTTTGTCAGCAAGGTTAGAGCCCTGTGAATTTCACAACCTTGGCAGCTTTTTCTTGGAAATGTGTTATGAGTTTCCAAATCTCTTACTCAGCCTTGATAAGATTCCCAAGTGATTGCAAAAGTGAAAATAAAAGCCAAAAAAGCAGACTTGCCCTGGCCAGTTGGCTCAGCAGTAGAGCATCGGCCCAGAGTGTGGAAGTCCCAGGTTCGATTTCCGGTCAGGGCACACAGGAGGAACGTCCATCTTCTTCTTCACCTTTTCTCCTTTCTTTCCTCTCTCTCTCTCTTCCCCTTCCACAGCCAAGGCTCCATTGGAATAAAGTTGGCCTGGGCACTGAGGACAGCTCCATGGCCTCTGTCTCAGGCGCTAGAATGGCTCCACCCTCAACAGAGCAACACCCTAGATGGGCAGAGCATAGCCCTACTGGTGGGCATGACTGTTGGATACCGGTGGCTTGACTTGGGCTGGTGAACATGCAGTAATACAGTATACAGAAGATGTGCTGTAAAATTGTGCACCTGAAACTTTTATAACTTTATTAACCAGTGGTCACCCCAATAAATAATTAAATTTAAAAAGGGGAAAAATAAAAGAAGAGCCTTGGTGTTTATAAGTAAGGCAGGGAATGAAAATCAAATGCAAGTGACCTGGACTTTATAATCCTATGGACTTTGGTGTACTTAGTGGAACCCACAGTCCTTATATGGAAGGAAGAGATACATACTGTTAATGACACAGGCTTGCTCTTGTCATATACCTCAGTAATTCATGCAATGTTAGAACTGGTAGGAATTCAAAGACCATCTCCTCCACACCTTAATATTATAAATTTGAGATCAGAGAGATTAAATCCCTTATTGCTGGGCACTCAGTTCATATGGTAGAATGAAAAAAGCTTGAACTTGTGTCTTAACCCTTGCCCTTTCTGGTTGTGGCTTTTAGATGAGCAAATGATCCTCAGTTTCTATATTGGCAAATTGGAGTAATTTCTACCCTAACAGCTGTGAGTGTTACTTAATTGGGTAGGAACAGTAAGAAGCCTCTAGGAACTTAGAAATACATTGGCTCTCTCAGAATCAAATTAGTAAAATTCACACATAATAGATGAGAAAGTTACCTTTAGAAATAAATCATGAAATTGTAAATTTATGACAGAAGAGCTTTTTAAATGTCTATTTCTTCTGATATTATAGAGTACTACATGTCTATTACATTTTTTAAAATCCAGACAATAAAGAAGAAAGTGCAGACTACTCATAATTCTGGTGCAGGTACTGCTGCCCTTCGATTTACAATGAGATTATATCTCAATAAACCCACTGTAAACTGAAAATCTCATAGGTTTTCAAAAATACATTGAATACATCTAACCTACCAAACATCACAGGTTAGCCTAGCCTACTTAAAGGTGCTCAGAACACTTGAATTAGCCTACAGTTGGGAAAAATCATTTAACACAAAGCCTATTTTATAAATAAGTATTGAAGAGATCATGCAATTTATTATGTGTATCTCTTCTGCACCGTTATAAAGTTGAAAAATTACAAATCAAACTATTGTAAATCAGGAGCTAACTTTATTTCCAAGTATGTTCTTGGAGTATTCTTCATACACGTGTGGATGAGATCATGCTATATCTGCTTTTGACACCTAACAAGATATTATTGGGATAATTTTTCTTTTTTTTTTTTTTTTTAAAGATTTTATTTATTTATTTTAGAAGGAAGACAGAGAGAGAGAGAGAAGGGGGGAGGAGCAGGAAGCATCAACTCCCATACGTGCCTCGACCAGGCAAGCCCAGGGTTTTGAACCGGCAACTTCAGCGTCCAGGTCCGTGCTTTATCCACTGCGCCACCACAGGTCAGGCTATTGGGATAATTTTTCAATGTGTTTGACAGCACTCAGAATTCCAAGAAAAATGAATTGGACATAACATCTGGGGAGCTGATCTGATCGAAATATCATGATAATTTGATAAACCTGGGAAAGATTGAGAGAATAAAATAAGATTGATCAACAAGAAACAAAGCAAAAGGAAGCCCCAAAATATCAGATTATAGACCAGGAAGGGTGCTAAGACTTGACAAGTTTTACTTACTTTCTTCCTTTCAACTACACTTCTAAAAATAGGTAGCATTACTATTCTCATTTTTCAGATGAAGAAACTGATGCTCAAAGAAATGAATTTACTCAATATCACACTATTAATAAATGTTAAGAATAGGATTTGTACCTAAGCAATATACTTCCAGGGCCTGGTTTTTTAAATCTGTGGTTTATTTTTACTGAAGTTACACACACACACACACACACACACACAATTTAAATAATCAAATAGTTCTTCAAGGTTTGTTTTGAAAACTACAGTTCCTAGCCCCTACCTCTCTACCCCATTTCTCATAACCTAGAGGCAACGACTTCCATTCTTGCCTCCCCTCCAACAGCTGATTCTTAAGGTATGTATCTCCATATTGATTAATAATGTGCTTGAATTGTTACTTTGTGGGGTTTCAATTTTAGGTCGTCTCTGTTGTTCTCTCACTTTAGAGGATGAGGATTTAACCTGTCTCCCTTATGCACCATGTCCACCAGGAACTATCATCCTCTCTGCCTGTTCTCTCAATTCTGCCGTGGTCTGAATGATTGTGTCCCCCAAAATCCTATGTTAAAACCCCATTCCCAGTGTGATGATATTTGAGGATGGGGCCTTTAAGAAGTGATTAGGTCATGGGGTGGAACCCATAAATGGAGTCCTTAAAAAGAGATCCCAGAGAGCTCTTTCACCTCCTCTGCCATATATGGTTACACTAAGAAAACCTTTATCTAAGAATCGGAAGTAGGTTCTCATCAGACATGGAACCTGCCAATGCCTTGATCTTGGACTTCTAGACTCCAGGACTGTGAGAAATAAGTTTATGTTGTTCATAAGCCACCTAGACTAGAGTAATTTGTCATTAGCGGTGAATAGCATTTGTCTGTGCATTATGCACAGGCAAATGCTATTCACCGCTAATATCTGTAGCCCGTCGTGACTATCCCACCTCCTATTTTCCCTGGAATTATTGCCGTGATCATTTTACTATTGTTTACTTAGTTTTCTTTGTTCTTATTACAAATCCAAATTTCTTTCGCAGTTGTATAAATCCACTTTCAATACTATATTCAAATGCACTGACGACCCTAACCATTTTATCATCTGGTAAAAAAAAGCCCCTTTACTCCAATCTGGGTAAGGTGCTCTCTATCATTAGCTCCATTAAGAGACTGGAGCTCTTTAATCCTCATTCTGAGAATTCTCCGCACCTCTCTTTAGTCTTGTATCTTGTTTCTTGAATCCTGTATCTATCTTCCTTTCAGTGTATGTCTTTGTTTTGCTGAAGGTCACAACTCAGGAGCTTCCTGAGAAAGAATACAAAGCCAGTAAGATTATTTTCAACCTTGCATATTTAAAAATACCTTCATTCTACACTTAATACTCTTTTATGTTATAGAAATTCATTATTTTCTGAATTTAGAAAGCATTTTCTCCATTGTCTTTTAGCTTTATATCTTGCTATTGAGAAAAGAGATGACATTCTGATTCTTGTTTTGTTATATTAAACCTGTTTGTTTTGTTTTGTTTTTTTCTGAAAGTGGGTAGTCATATCTTTGCTACTTTTTGTTGTTGTCTGTAGTTTTTGCTTATTCTTTGGTACAAACTTACTGAATGCTTACTGTGTGCCAGGTATTATTATAGGTGTTGAGAATATGTCAGTGAAAGTTTTGCTATGATATTCTCAGGAAAACATCTACTTTACCCCTTGTTCTGGGAAGTTGGTGGGTCCTTCAATCTGGAAACTGAGATTGTAAGATATTTTCATTAATTTTTTTCTCTGGTGATTTTTTTGTTGTTGTTGTTCTCTGTTTTCTTCCGTAATTCTGTTATTGAGTCTCCAGGACTGGTCCTCTCATTTTCATTTCTTTTCTCTCCTTTATCTGTATGCTAGTATATCTGTATCTGTATTTTTTCCTCTACTTCCTAAGAGATTGCCTAAATTTTATCTCCTAGCCTTTCTATTGAATTTTTCATTTCTAATGTTATATTTTCAATATCTAAGTTTCTTTTGAGCTGGCTGAATGTTCCTTTTATAGATAACCCAGTTATTATTTCATATCTTCTTTTATCTCTGAGGACAAAGTAGTTTGTTTTCTATTGGCAGACCTTCAGGTTGCCTTTTTCTGTTTGTTTTGGTCTCTTTCATTAATAAGCATTCCTTGAATACCTGGTGATCATGGCTGTCTAGTCATATTACATATAGGACATTGACGAGAAGAGGCTTGTTTGTATAAAGGGACTCTCCATTGGGTTTGCTGCAGGATGATATGGAATAGGCCAACATACTGGGCCTAAGTCAGTGTACTTACTTCCTCTTAGGCTGATTGGATTACTCAGAGGATTCTTTCAGCTGTCTACCAAGAAAGCATAAGCCTGGCTAATAGAATTCTGGAAGCCAAGTGGAGAAAGAAAATTGAAGAAGTTTAGGCACACAATTTATATACTTATGCTTAACCCTCACTCTTCAATATTGTAGCCCTAATCCTTTCCCTGCCACCCCAATCCAAAGTCCCTCTGTTTGTTCTTACCATAAGAATAATCCTTCTATTTCATGCTGAATGAGAGACAAGAAGTTTTCTATTTGCAAGGAACAGTGGTGGGAAATTAGAGATTTACCAACTGCTTATAAAGACTTTCTACCAAATCTTTTGTGTAATGCCTACCCTCTTTCCCACTTCCTGAGATACCTATTTCTCCAATATTTTAGGGATCTAAATTGTAAGTTGGGTTGGTTATCATCAAATTTAAGATTCAGCTTTCCTGAGTGTCCTAATTCAGTTACTACTTGTCTGTCTGATTCCTAGTTTCTAAAATGTTAATTCTGTTATCTCTTTTCCCATTCCCTTTGTCCTTGTGCATTTATGTTTTATTTAAAATCATTTTACTATTCTCTTAGCTGGGTAAAGGAGGAAAGGGATTTGAATGCTTATGTCAAATCTGACATCTTTAATTGGACGACTCCAGATCCTACTCTATTATCAAAATATTTTAAAGAAGTTTGCAAGGTTTATTCTAACTGTTCTCGAAAGTCAGATACTAAATTTAGCAAGCACAGACACAGTCACTAAAGAAACATAGCCATAGTTGGATGAAATGTCCATTAACACTCTCCATCTTTTCTTGTTTTAATTCCTTGCTCACCAGAAATCTATTTATATGAAACTTAACATGTCCAAGTTAAAATTCATAATCTAACACCCAAATGAGGTTATCTTACAATGTTTACCATCTTATTAAATGGTACCTTATTCATTCATTTACTCATGTCAAAAACTTGCCATCCTAACACTTTCTCTTTCCTCAGTCCCCACATCTACTCATCATCAAATCACCAAATCCTGCCTATAAGTATTTGTGACATGAGTTCACTTCTTTTCATCTCTACTGTGAATACCCCTTTCAAGTTACCAACACACATCAGTTATATATCTACCATTGTCTCCTAACCAGCCTCCCTGCAACCATTTTCTCCCTTTACCTACCCATTTCCCACACGGCAGTCATACTTGCACAAAATGCAAGTCAGATCTTGCTCTATACGATCTCCTTAAACTCTTTAATTATTCCCCAGTACTTTAAGGTAAGGACAACAATCCTTAACAATGCCTGTAATGGCCTGCAGGGACTGGCCTGTCTCCTTCTCTGGACTTACCTAGTGATACTCCTCCCCTTGCTGTCAGCTCCCGAGCAGAGCTAAATTACTGATACTCATTTTTTGCTGATGTTCTTTCCTCCCCTAGACCCCTTTGGGCAGAACAGCTCCCTCTTACATCTGTTCCCAACAGCCTAAGCGTCCCTTCATTTGGCCCTGGCAATCACCTACATATTCCTCAGGGCTTGGTTCTAATAAAGTCACTTCCTCACACATGTTTCGTTTGTTTATAGCACTTATCTCACTTATTACGTAGACCTTTGTTACTTATGACTATTTTATTAATATCTATCTTCCCCACCGGAGAATAAAGGACCACCAGAACCAACAGTGCGTCTATTACTTTTCACCACTATTCTTTCGGGACCTGGCTAATTGCTGATTGTCCCTCTAAGGGTTGATTTAAAAAGAAAACGTTGTATGTATCTTAGCTCACATCTTTCTCAAATTCAGAATTTCATTATACTGACTATCATACAATATTTTCTTTAAAGATTCAAGGCCATAATAATTAAAATAAACATGGTATAATATAGTAAATTTCTATTTTTTTAAAGTATATAACGATATCAGCCATTAAATTAAATAACTTCAGACTGATTGTTTATTAAAAAACTGAGGTAATTTTGAAGCTTTTAAAAGGGAATTTGATTTTTTTAATGTTCAGTAGAAGATTAAGAGGTTGGTTTAATTACTATTACTACTAGCAATAATTGTTCTTATCACATTATAATCATTATTATTAAATACTTATCATGTGCCAGTAGTAAGTAAGCAATAACTCTAAATATATTAACTCATTTAATCCTCATAGCAATCCTCTGACTAGTAGTATTTTTCTTTTACCAATGAGGAAACTCACACAGGTTAAGAAAACAATTAAGGGCCCTGGCTGGTTGACTCAGCAGTAGAGCTTTTAGCCCAGCATGTGGAAGTCCCAGGTTCAATTCTTCATCAGGGCACACAGGGGAAGTGACCATCTGCTTCTCTACCCCTTCTCTCTCTCTGTCTCTCTCTCTCTCTCTCTCTCTGTCTCTCTCTTTATCTCTCTTCTCCTCCTGCATCCATGGCTCAAATGGTTTGAGCAAGTTGGCCTCAAGCACTGAGGATGCCTCCATGGCCTCACCTCAAGCACTAAAATAGCTAGGTTGCCAAGCAACAGAGCAGCAGCCTCAGATGTGCAGAGCATTGCCTGGTAGGGGGGTTGCCAGGTGGATCCTAGTTGGGGAGCATACCTTGTCTCTCTGCCTCCTTGCTCTCATTTAATAAAAAAATGAAAAGAAAAGAAAAAATTAAGGAAGACTCAAAGAAGAAATTAGTTTATCTTTTTCTTATGTATTTGTTTTTATTTTGAAAGTACATTTATTAAAGCTGGGGACAAATGAAGGTCTTAAGTAGAAGCAACAGGAGAGAACCTAGGAAGGGCTGCTCTGCTTTGGCTCTCTAGAAACATTGTAGAAAAGAAGTGAGCCATGGCAGGGCTGCTGTCATCTCACTGGAAAGTTAGAAAAAAAGGAGGCCTTGGAGACAAGTTCGGGGGGTTAGCCCAAAATGAGCTGCCGCTACCCATTGCCCCTCAGTTGCAAATCTCGTGGAGACCCTTAGAGTTTAGAAGAAAAAAAGTTAGAAGTTCATGCTCAAGAAAAGGCATGGGCATGCTCCAAAGAGAGCCCAACTTGATTTGTTAGATAGATGCCTAGATGACATAGAAGATAAAAGTAACTAAAGCAGGAGGATAAAACTCTTTTGAAAGTTGGTAGGCAGCTAACAAGATAGAAGATTCAAGGCTCCATATGGAAAGAAATATATTTTAAAACTAATGATTGAATGTTTAGCTAATCCTCAGATAATAATCCTATGCAACAGTACATTATTTCTAGAAAACAGTGGATGGTTTTTTTTAAAACATTTCTTTTTCATTATTAGTTTCAAAAAGTATCTGCCTTTTATTTCGCAGATAAGTAGCATCTTTCAATTATTAAAATAACTGTGATTTTTGTGTGATATCCAAATAACATATAGTTTAATGTACAACTGTTTGAAAATATTTTATCTATGGTAGTGAATTTTCTCCCTAAAAAAATATACGTAGTCTTTTTTTAATGAATTCAAATACTTTTGGGAAGTTACCTGCAAACGCCTTATTACTGAGATGTGCAACCTTTTATGTGTAGATGATTTACTTATAAAAGTCTTTGCTGTCATTTGTTCTCCCAATTTATTCTAAGCAATCTAGAGTAATATAGAGTCACACTTTTTAGTATAACAGTTATTTTTAAAAAGGAAAGCTATATAAGATTATATATCATGATCAAGTGGGATTTATTCCAGGGAGGTAAGGCTGGTACAATATTCACAAATCAATAAATGTGATATATCACATAAACAAAAGGAAGGAGAAAAATCGCATGATTATATCAATAGATGCAGAAAAAGCATTTGATAAAATCCAGCACCCATTTATGATCAAAACTCTCAGCAAAGTGAGAATACAGGGAACATATCTCAACAAAATAAAGGCCATACATGACAAATCAACAGCCAACATCATACTCAATGGACAAAAGTTAAAAGCAATTCCCTTAAAATCAGGAACAAGACATGGGTACCTCCTTTCACCACTGTTATTCAACATAGTACTAGAAGTACTACACATGGCAATCAGACAAGAAGAAAAAAATAAAGAGTATCTAAATTGGAAAAGAAGAAGTAAAACTGTCATTATTTGCTGATGACATGACACTGTACATAGAAAATCCTAAAGTCTCAGTCAAAAAACTATTAGACCTGATAAATGGATTTGGCAAGATGGCAGGATATAAAATAAAAATTCAGAAATCAGTTGCATTTTTATACACCAACAATGAACTCTCTGAAAGAGAAATTAAGGAAACAATCCCCTTTACTATTGCAATAAATAAATAAAGAACCTGGAATCAATTTAACCAAGGAGGTAAAAGACTTGTATTTGGAAAATTATAAGACACTGAGAAAAGAAATCAAGAAAGATGCAAACAAGTGGAAGCATATACCATGCTCATGAATAAGAGGAATAAATATCATTAAAATATCTATACTACCAAAAGTAATCTATAGATTCAATTCAATTACTATTAAAATACCAATGGCATACTTCACAGATCTAAAACAAATATTCCAAAAATTTATATAGAACCAAAAAAAAAAACAAAAAAACAAAAAACCAACAAAACCCCAAATAGCCTCAACAATCTTGAAAGTAAAGAATAAAGTGGGAGGTATTACACTTCCTGATATCAAGTTATACTACAAGGTCATTATAATCGAAAGATCTTGGTATTTGTGTAAGGACAAGCATACAGATCAATGGAACAGAACACAGAAATAAACCCACACCTTATGGTCAATTGATATTTGACAAAGGAGGCAAGAGTATACAGTGGAGTGAAGATAGGCTCTGTAACAAATGGTGTTGGGAAAATTGGACTGGTTCATGCAAAAAAGTGAAACTAGACCACCAATTTACACCATTCACAAAAATAAACTCAAAATGGATAAAAGACTTAAATGTAAGTTGCAAAACAATAAAAATCTTGGAAGAAAACATAGGCAGTAAACTCTCTGATACCTCTTGTAGCAATATTTTTGCCAATATATCTCCATGGGCAAGTGAAATAAAAGACAAAATAAACAAATGGGACTATAGCAAACTAAAAGGTTTTTGCACAGCAAAAAATACCATTAACAAAATAAAAAAGCAACCTACACAATGGAAGAACATATTTGCTGATACATCTAATGACAGGTTAATAACCAAAATTTATAAAGAACTTCTAAAACTCAACACAAGGAAGGTAAACAATCCAATTTAAAAAAGGCAAAGGACAAAGGACCTGAATAGACACTTCTCTAAAGAGGACATACAGATGGCCAATAGGCTTTTAAAAAAATGTTCAATGTCACTAATCATCAGAGAAATGCAAATTAAAACCACAATGAGATATCACCTCACACCTGTCAGAATGGTGCTCATCAACAAATCAACAAGTGCTGGTGAGGGAGTGGAAAAAAGGGAACCCTCCTACACTGCTGGTGGGAATGCAGACTGGTGCAGCCACTGTGGAAAATACTATGGTGTTTCCTCAAAAAATTAAAAATGGAACTTTTGACCCAACTATCCTACTTTTAGGAATATATTCTAAGAAACCCAAAACACTGATTCAAAAGAAGATATGAACCCCTATGTTTATGCAGCATTGTTTACAATAGCCAAGATCTAGAAAGAGCCCAAGTGTCCATCAGTGGACAAGTGTATACATATTTACAATCGAATACTATGGCAGCTGTGAAAAAGGATATCTTACCTTTTGTAATGGCATATGGACCTGGAGATTATTATGCTAAGTGAAATAAGCCAGGCAGAGAAAGACATTTGTCATATGATCTCACTTATCTGTGGAATCTAATGAACAAGATGAACTATGGAATGGAATAGAGATGGGGTGGGGGGGGGGGTGTCACAGAGACCAGAGGGACAGCTGTCAAAGGGAAGAGGGATTAGGGGACAAGATCAGAGAAGGTGAAGGGACTAGTGAAATTATGTATACATAACACATAGATATAGATAATAGGACAGCATTCCCAGAAGGAAGGGGTGAGGGGATCAGGGGAAGGGCGGAAAGGTGGTATAAGGGAGGGGACGCACATTGTTGGGGTGATGGTGTTATATTGAGTGGGACACTTGAGTCCATGTTAATATAATACATTTAAAAATTAATAAAAAAATTTTAATCCTAAAAGAAAAAAGCAAAGCTATATAAAAAGTCACTTAATATTATGTGCCACTTGGTTAAATATAAAATTTAAGGGAATACTTAAGTTGTGCTATAGTAAATTAAATTGTACTATTTTGTATTTGAATATTTAAAAAATTAAAATAGTTTAAGTCCTAAAAAATCATATACTTGTAATTTTAATGTAAAATTTGTTATACAGTTACTACCTTTTTTATTAATTCAAGGTTTATAAGTGAATATGGGATATTTAAAATGTGGTTTAGTCATCAAGCCTGGAGAGTATGTACAATGTCAGTGTATAAGAAAAGAATTTATATTTTTAATTATCATATACATTAAAATAAAAACTGAATTATTTATCTACATTTAAAACATTTATATTTACAATATAAAAGAGTATATAAACAGAAATAGTATTGAAATACTGTGCTTCATTTCTAACTTCGAGAATGTTGATCGAATAAGTTTGTAAATATGATATTATATATATGTTTGCTCGCTTATAGTTTGTATTGGGTGTGGGTGGACAGGCTGTAAGCAAGCAGGATTCTTATAGCCTAAGGCTTGGTTTTAGGACTAAGCCTTTCCCACACTTTTTGATATAGTGTGGTGCACTCTCATGAGGAATTCCAGTATGCCTCAGATAAGTGACTTTGTATCAGAGACTTCCTTGTTTGTATATTGGTTTATAGGTTTTGATTTCTACGCTATAAAGTGGGGCAGACCAGGAGCTTGCTCTCTTTCGGTTCCTGAGACTAGCATTAGAGAGGAGAGCAGAGAAAGGCCACATGGAGGAGACCAGGGGAGGCAGCCAAGATGATGGAGTGCTGAGTGAGAAGCTAGTTTGTGCAGAGTTTGTGCAGGAAGAAGGAAGGAGTTGAGAAACAGAGGTGAATAAGTCTGGTGAGCTAGAAACCTTTGATTCTAGGAAACTCAGATAAGTCAGTAGCTTTGTGAGCACTGAATTGAGTGGGTTTTGGAGCCCAGTGTGTGTTTTTACTTGCCCACCAGGTACAAGCAAGGATTAAAGCTAATGGCCCACCAGTTTTTGGCTCCGTTGTTTCTTTACCGACTGTCCGAATCCAATAGGAGCCTGCATGGGCCAGGCGGCTGTGATGGTGGCCCTGGCTACTGGCCTCACAGAGAATAACACTGACATAGTTGTTCTCATAAGACAATCATTGTCCTACCTTTAATTTAAGGGATTTTCTTCCTAACATTGGGTTTTTAATATACAGAATTATTTTGAAGAATTATACAAATTTTGTTTTTTATTACATTTCATTAGTGTGTAGAGTTATTTTATATTACATTTTTATGTTGAATAAGGAAACCTCCCTCCTTTAAAATACATTAATGTGTTAATAAAAGTCTCTAATTTCACTTCTGGAAATATATCTGAAGAACCCCAAAACACTAATTTGAAAGAATTATGCACCCTACATTTACTGCAGAATGATTTACAGTAACCAAGATTTGGAAAGCAGCCCAAGTGCTCATCAATACATGAGAGAATAAAAAAAAAAAATCTGTGGTATATTTACATAATGGCCATAAAAAAGAGTGAAATCTTACCCTTCGCAAAAGCATGGATGGACCTGGAGAGCATTATGCTAAGTGAAATAAGCCAGGCAAAGAAAGACAAGTACCATATGATTTCACTCATATGTAGACTCTAATGGACAAAATGAACTAACAAGCAAAATATAGACAGACTTTTAGATAAGGAGCAGGCTGAAAGCTGTCAAGGGGTGGAGTACTAGAAAGGGATGGTGGAGGGATTGAGCCAAAAAGAAAAAGAAAATCATGGACATGAAAAATAGTGTGGTGATTGCTGGAGGGAACGAGAGGTGAAGGGTAAGTGGAGATAAACGGAGACTTGACTTGAAGTGGTAAACACACATTATAGTGTACAGATGATCTGTTGTGTAATTGTGCACCTGGAACCTGTATAATTTTGTTAACCAGTGTTACCCCAATAAGGAATGTCTGCCTGAGAGTTAATCTGAAACAGTATACTAATACTTTTTATCTAACTAATATATAAAGTGGCTTGAACATAATTCATTTTGGACAAACCCCACTGATTCTTTTCCCTTCACTTGCTAAGCCCTTTCACTATTCACTGCAGGAAAAATAAAGGTGAGACAATTGGAAAATATGTAGAGTGAACGATTAAAACAAGATGTCAAATTCTGAAACCTTCAACCATGACCTAGACTGCCACCCACCCTCCATCCTCTCCACTTGAAAGTTAAAGTTTCAACCTTTGCTGATCATCAGAATCACGGGTTGCTTAAAAAGAATTTCTTGGCCCTGGCGGGTTGGCTCAGCGGTAGAGCGTCGGCCTGGCGTGTGGAGGACCCGGGTTCGATTCCCGGCCAGGGCACATAGGAGAAGCGCCCATCTGCTTCTCCACCCCCCCCTCCTCCTTCCTCTCTGTCTCTCTCTTCCACTCCCGCAGCCAAGGCTCCATTGGAACAAAGATGGCCCGGGCGCTGGGGATGGCTCCTTGGCCTCTGCCCCAGGCGCTAGAGTGGCTCTGGTCGCGGCAGAGCAACGCCCCGGAGGGGCAGAGCATCGCCCCCTGGTGGGCAGAGCATCGCCCCTGACGGGCGTGCCGGGTGGATCCCAGTCGGGCGCATGCGGGAATCTGTCTCTCCCCGTTTCCAGCTTCAGAAAAATACAAAAAAAAAAAAAAAAAAAAAAGAATTTCTTGGATGTGGTTCCTAGAATGAGTTAGATTAGATTGGGACCTGGACAGAATTTTGAAAACTCACCAACCATCTGATGATTCTGATCACAACATAGGTTTAGAAAAAGCTCATGTTGCCTCTTTCCATTCCATTGGAGACTCTGAAATTAAAATAATTTTAGCTACCAGCATTTTTCTCCTTTTAGTTTACCTAAAAGGAACCTAGTCTCAAGGGAAGTTTTCATGTGTCCATAAATATATTTGCCAACAAGTGCAATGTTAGATAAGCAAACTTGATACAGTTGCAGAATTACTGCATAAAGACATCCTTTTCTGAAGACTATTACCCAGCCTGGGAACAGTGATCTGCTACCCACATGTTAAGTGGTTTGCAGAGCTCAGCTGCTGCCTTTGGCTGTGAGACTCACTTCCCCTTAGTTACTCTTAGGTATGTGGCAAAAATATCAGTATTGCCTAATTTTCCATCTACACGTGGATGTTTTAAAAATGCTGTCAGTATTCAGCCTTAAAATATATTAGTGTATTGGTTTTTCAGTAAAAGAAGTATTTTGAATTTTCTATTGAATCAATATGTAAGTAAAGGAATATTTATTTTCCCTTTCTAAAATTATACCAGTTTTAATACTTTTAAAAATTGAACTGTTTTAAGTTCTTTTTCCTTTCTTTTAGTTTTTTAGGAAAATATTCTACCATGATCTTTTACATAATGGTATCCAGTGCAAATACAGTGCCTGACAACTTAGGCAAAGCTTTTTTTTGTTTTTGTTTTTGTTTTTTTTGTATTTTTCTGAAGCTGGAAATGGGGAGAGACAGTCAGACAGACTCCCGCATGCGCCCGACCGGGATCCACCCGGCACGCCCACCAGGGGCAACGCTCTGCCCACCAGGGGACGATGCTCTGCCCCTCCGGGGCGTCACTCTTTTGTGACCAGAGACACTTTAGCGCCTGGGGCAGAGGCCAAGGAGCCATCCCCAGCGCCCGGGCCATCCTTGCTCCAATGGAGCCTTGGCTGCGGGAGGGGAAGAGAGAGACAGAGAGGAAGGAGAGGGGGAAAGGTGGAGAAGCCGATGGGCGCTTCTCCTGTGTGCCCTGGCCGGGAATCGAACCTGGGACTTCTGCACTCCAGGCCGACACTCTACCACTGAGCCAACCGCCCAGGGCCTAGGGAAAGCTTTTACATGCTGTTCTTCCATCTTTAAAAAACATACAGTATTCATATCACATATAGATTTTTACACTGAATATTTTAAAAAGTAGGATCTACTACAATAACTTTTTTTTTTTAGGTAAGAGGAGGGAAGATAGTAAGGCAGACTCCCACATGCATCCAGACTGGGATCCACCCAAAGGCAACCCTGTCTGAGGCCTATGCTCCAGTACAGAGCTATTTTTAGTGCCTGAGGCTGCTATGACCAACAGAGCTATCTTCAACACCCGGGGCCACACTCAAACCAAGCGAGCCACTGGCTGTAGGAGAAGAGGAAGAGAAGGGGGAGGGTGGGGAGAATCAGATGATCACTTCTCCTGTGTGTCCGGAACTTGAACCTAGGACATAAATACACCAGGCCAACACTCTATCCACTGAACCACCAACCAGGGCCTACAATAACTCTTCTAAATTTATTTTTTAAAATTAAAATTGAGATTTTTAAAAAGGTACCTTAAATATACACGCACTACCTTAGAAAACTTAGCTACTGTCAATAAAGTTCTGGCATTTGGGAAATTATTAGTTCCATTCAAAAATATGTCTTATGCTTCCTGAGAATTTGTGGCATAATAAAGCCTATCCAAAGTAAAAGAAAAAAAAAGTTAGGAAGCTGTGGGTCCAAGTGATAGTGTTAGTGTTCACCCCCCAAATAGTCAGACTCTAGAGCCTCTGTGTTTAATCTTTTTAATGAGAAAGGCTTTCTAAGAAGCCACAAATTTGACCAAGGAAAACTGATCTTAAATTTTGGAAAATTTTGATTTGGACACAAGAAAGAACCATTTAGAGACACTAAACACTGAAATAAGCTGCATTTTAAAAGCTGCATGTCTATATTGTTTAACTCTGAAACCAGAATAGACAGGCCTATAGCCCTGAAGGGTCAGTTAATCATGTGTTTAAGAGCAGGGTTTAGTCCCAATGATCTACTGAGGTCCCCACCATTACTCTAATCTGACAGGGTGTTTAGTGCTGAGTTATCTCTTGCTTTCAACCTTCTCCTGGGTTGAAAGTTTGGCTAATGTAGTCCACTTTGCATTATCTCAGGTTAGGCCTTTGCTTAATGACTTGCTGTGTTAACAACTTGGCATACACTTCATCCACAGTCAGCACTTACTCAGTTTAATTACTCGCTTTGTTGACATTATACCATCTTTAGGGAAATATTTTGAAGTCCAAAATTTAACCAACCCTTGTGGTACCAATCCCGCCAGCCCCCCTCCAAAAAATATAAGTTCATAAATGATACTGAAGAGAAAAAAAAAAAGAATAATTTTAAAAAATTGATATAATTATCATGAGGCTTTCGATAGACTCAAAGAATATACAAAAAGGTGAAAGAAGACAGTGTGACTCAATAAATCAGAGTGACAAGAGTCTCTAGGAATAGTGTTAGAAAGACTAAATCATTCTATAGAATATCTTGAGGCTTGCTAAAAATATGCTAAAGATACTTTGAAAAAATAGAATATATTAAGTACAAAGAGAGCCCAATTTTATGGAGCAAATGTTGTATGTGTTGGCAGCTGCTGTGTAAAGAAAAACATTCTGGAATTGGGGTCCCCTCATCTCTTCTGGGGACTCTCCCTGGAGCTACCCTGATTCAGAGAGGCCTTTATTCTTCAATCCCCATAAATAGGGCAAATCCCATTGACCTTTACTGTGTGCTGCACTGCAGGCTCAGACATGTTTTTGAAGAATATTTGTCTAAAGACGATAAAGCCTTAAAATCTGCTGTGCTCAACTTCACCAAATGCCACATGTCTAAAATAAGCTGCATTTTAAAAGTTGCATGTCTATTCTGATTAACTTTAAAATGTTATTGATTGATAATAATAATAATGAAAATATTGATTATCATTCCCCAAATATACTGAAGTTCTAGTTTTGGGTTTTTTTGGTTTTTTTTTTTTACAGGGACAGAGAGAGAGAGAGTCAGAGAGAGGGATAGATAGGGACAGACAGACAGGAACAAAGAGAGATGAGAAGCATCAATCATCAGTTTTTCATTGTGACACCTTAGTTGTTCATTGATTGCTTTCTCCTATGTGCTTTGACCGCGGGCCTTCAGCAGACCGAGTAACCCCTTGCTTGAGCCAGCGACCTTGGGTTCAAGCTAGTGAGCTTCTTTTTTTTTTTTCCTCAAGCCAGATGAGCCCGCGCTCAAGCTGCCGAGCCCGGGGTCTCGAACCTGGGTCCTCCGCATCCCAGTCACAATGCTCTATCTACTGCGCCACCACCTGGTCAGACTGAAGTTCTAGTTTTAAGGTTTATCACATTAGGAATTATTAGTTCAATGTCTGTCTCATGCCCAAGTTTACTGCAGATTCTGACTTGTCTATAAGCAAACAAACAAAAACAAAACAAAAAACACTTCTATTGAATCATTAGAAGAAGATGGGAAATAATAAATTGTATGTTTTTTGAACCCCAGGAAAATTCTCTGCAGCATTATTTTTGGCTCAGATAACTTTTTTTTTTTTAAACCCATAGCAGGGAATTTAATCAGGTTTGTGGAATTTGAGATCAAAAAGTCAGAGACACCTCTGTGCAATAAACCTTACTCAATGGGCTTCTGTAATGTTTTAATAAATGAGAGCACTTGATATATATAGCCACTTAGCAGTTTTGATTATCTTCATAAGACAGTGCCAGTCTCCCAAAATGACCAGCAATTTTACTCTATATAAAGATGATTGATATTATCATTTCCCAAATACACTGAAGTTCTAGTTTTAAGGTTTATCACATTTGGAATTATTAGTTCAATGTCTGCCTCATGCCCAAGTTCACTGCAGACTCTGTCTGCCTAAAGTTGAATTATGCCTTAGGAACTGTGTGACACAATATCCTGCTTCTCCCACTTTATACCCCAATCCCTTCCCCATATCCTAATTTTTTATGTGGCCCAGGGGATTATGACTGTCTTTTCTCTGTTGTATTCCCCTAGTATTTAGTAAAATCCTTGCTATAAAGTAAATGCTCAATAAATAAGTTGGTGAATGAATGAAAAAATAAATTAATGACTTGGATGTGTTTTCTTTCTTTCCTCAGGACTCTAGGAAGGTCATTTAATCATTATGTCTCCAAATCTGGCTGTATTTCAGGGTCACCTTGGGGATTTTTTAAAAAACAGAAGTTTGTCCCCACCTTCAGGTATTCCAAATAGTAGTTTACAAAACTCCTACAAGTGGTCATGATAAGCTGTTAGGTTTGAGAAGAAGGGATTTAACCTATTTGGCCTCATTTTCCTCATCTGGAGAACAACTGGTCCTGCTGCCTCACAGAATGTCATTAAGATCAAATGTGGTAGCCTGACCGGTGGTGGAGCAGTGGATAGAGTATCAACCTGGGACACTGAGGTCTCAGGTTCTGAACCCTGAGGTCACCAGCTTGAGCATGGGCTCATCCAGTTAGAGTTTAGGCTTACCAGCTTGAGCACAGGGTCACCAGCTTGAGCTGCAAGGTCACTGGCTTGAGCCTAATGTCACTGGCTTGAGTAAAGTGTCACTGGCTTGGCTGGAGCCCCCAAGTCAAGGCAGGTATGAGAAGTAATCAATGAACAACTAAAGTGCCACAACTACAAATTAATTCTCTTCATCTCTTTCCTTTCCTGTTTCTGTCTCTCACTAAATAAAAAATAAATAAAAATAAAACGTGGTAAACTGCAAAGTACTCTAGCAAGGCAGGACAAGACTTGAGGGAGGTCAATTAGACCTGCCAGAGAGAACCAACACGCAATAGCACAACCCAAGTGCTTCCTCATGACACATACATGACTTATCAAATTCTAAGATTTAAATAGGATCTGAATGTTTTCTGAACAAATCAACTCCTTACTTTTTTGCCTATACATCTTCTACATCTCTGTTGGGCAAATAAGTTTGTGAAATCTGTATTTTGGGGGTTTGCTCACTTTTATTGTTAAAAATGGCTCTACCCATGTGAATGGCCATTGCCCAGATGATACAGCTAATTACCTTTCTGCTCGGGAAGGGGCTTGGTTATGCTACTATGTGCTGGAGGAGGGGTTTTCATACCGAAAAAAAGGAGTTGCTAGGAGGCCATTTGGAGAGAGAGGCCACATGGTTGCAGGAGGAGAAACAGCAGCTAAGATGGAAGTGTGCAGATGGGGAAAAGGAGGGGACTGAGTGAGCTGGTGGGGGCCTTTGACTCTAGGAAAAACTGGAAAGAATGGGTTTTGGTGTCCGTGTGTGTGTTTTTTACTCATTGGCTGGTACAAATCTAGAATAAAGATAATAGCCCACCAGTTTTTGGCTCCGTTGTTTCATTACCGTCTGTCCAAATCAAATGAGAACCTGCATGTGCCAGGTGGCTGTGATGGCAGCCGCAGCTACTGGCTTTACAATCTCCTTTCTGCTAAACTTGGCAATAAAGCACCTCTTCTACATAAAAGTATGGGAAAGTTATTGGAAAAACAGATTGGCTTAGGGAAAGACCATTCACTTATTCTTGCCTTTATTTCTCCACTTGCTCCACTGGTCATAACTGGTCATTTCAATCTCATGGAAGGTGTACTTCAGGCTACTAATTCCCCAATCTAGTACAAACACAATGTTGCAGACACCATCAGCACTCCACTCAAATTCCCTGGTTCCCTTTTCTTGTTGTTATGTGTGCCCATCCTTCAGTTTCTGCACAGTTAGCTTTAATATAACCCACTGGCAACCTTCTTTCGAGCTCCTAATTAGGCAGGATACACTGGTGGCCAGAAATGGGAAGGAGAGAGTTGATGTCCACTAAGACAACTGGTAGTAACTCTTGAGGATGAAAGCCCTGGTCACATGCCTTGAGACAGAATAAACTATACATTGTCATTTACACTTCAAGGCTCCCATGGGGCTAGGCTGAGAATGAGACCTCACCTGAAATCACACCTTTGCTGGGTTCTTTCTCTTCTCTATTTACTTCCCCATACCCTTACTGGTTTCACACTTAAGAACTTTCTCACTAATTATTTTCCCCTCAAAGCTTCCTCCCAAGATCTTCCTCAAAACATCCTCATCTTGCTCAGCTCTAAGTACTATAATTTAAAAATAACTTTTCATCTGCATTTGTGTACTGAGATGGAGTATGTATCTGTGTTCATAATTGCTAACTCAGTTGATTTCATTTCGTGATCTTAACTTCTTTGCCCATCTTATTAATTCAGACTATGTCTCTCTCTCTCTCTTTCTCTCTCATTTTTTTTTTTGAGGTGTTATGTACATACAGGAAAGTAAATAAATCTGAAATGTAGAAATGTACAGCCTAATGGATTTTTATGTATATACCCATCCATGTAACCACCAACCAGATCAAAGTAGAGAACATTACCAACACCAGAGGCTCCCCATAGTATCTGCTAGTCAGCAGTCATCACACCCAAGTAGCTACTATTCCAATTTCTATCATCATAGATAAGTTTAACCTGTTTTATACTTATAAAACATCCTGTGTGAACTTTTTTGTGTCTGGCTTCTTTCATTTGCCCGTCCATGTTGTGCATTTTGTTCCTTTTTTTTCCATTGTTATTTTTCATTGTATGGATATACCACAATTTATTACTTATTCTGTTGTTGATGAAAATTTGGGCTGTTTGCAGTTTAGAGCTATAATAAATAAGGCTGCTTGCTATGAACATTCTTCATATGTCTTTTGGCAGATATAAGCACTCATTTCTGGGTGTGTGCCCAGGACTGGAACTGCTGGGTCAGAGGTTATATTATTGACTAGCTTTGGTTGCTGCTATAGCAAACATATTAACTCTTTGCCATATTTGGGTATATTTCTCCCTGGTTGATTGCTTTCCTTGTTAATTACAGTTATCTTCTTTTTCCCCAAGTTTTATTGCAATGCAGTTTTACACATAAAATTCTCTCCATAATTTTAAGTGTAAAGTTTTAAGAATTTTGGCCAACATTACAGTCATAAGGCCACCACTACAATCAAGATACACAACATTCCCATCACCCTAACTATCTTTATTTTAACATAGAAATGTTTAAACACTTAACACAATAATGTATGACTTATCTCCCACTATTTCTCTATAAAATACTTCACCTATTCATTCTTACAGATGAACTCTAGAACTACTCTGAAAATTGTCAGACCAAGTGCCATTGTCTTCTTATCTAGAAACACAAACATGTAATAAATTTATAGTCTTAACTCTTGGGTTGCACATGGCAGCATAGGCATACCATGCACATACGTGCTGGGTGGCATTAGGTTAGCCATTAGCCTCTCTGATATCAGTTTCTTTTTCTGTAACACGATTACCATAATGGTGCCTATGCCATGAGGTTGTTGTCAGAAGTGGTCAAGATAACTAATATATTGTGAGGGCTTGCTGTTTGCCAGGCACCGTTCTCAGGACTTTATTTGTCGTGGCTTATTTAGATCTTACAACAATCCTGTGAAGTGAGTAAGGAGAACCAAAGCACAGAGAAGTTAAGTAAACTAAAGCAGGCTTGAGCCACGTGCTGGCCACTGCAGTGCTTCTCTGCTTCTTACGTAAGAAGGCAACATAGGGCAAGATGAAATACAGTGCCTAGCTTAAAGTACACTGAAATGCTAACTTTTATTAGTAGTGTTCTTCTTCCATATACACTCAATAAAGTGAAGTAATTGTCTTCACATACATCATGCACCCTTCTCTTTAGACTACTCATAAATATTTTATGCCCTTTCATGCTGTCGTGCCTGGGCTATCTCTTTCTCCCATTATGTTTTCTCATTGGTTATTGGAATGCAGTGAAAGCTATTGACTCATTTATACTGTGTAGCTACAAGAACTTCAGCAGCACATCAGAACCACTTAAAATGCCCCTCCAAAAAGCAATTTTCATTATATATAGTGCTTTTTTCATATCAAATGAAGTTAGTAGATTGGTAATGAGGAAAAAAAATGGAGATTAGAAACAACATATGGTCAAAAAGAAAAAAAAGGGGAAAAGTAGAAAGAAATAGTATACTCATCTGAGAATAATAGATGAAAAGCCATAGCACCCCCCCAAAACCACTTCATTTTCTAGCTCCTTTTTAATGTGATACTTTAAAACAATATTTACAGTTTAAATTGACTATAAATTTGTTGATGTCTTCTCACCACTTGGGAAATTCTAAGATGAGCAAATACTTCTTCCTATCTAGATGGTGGTATGTTTTATCATTCTAGTAAATGTGATTAGAAAAAAAAATGGACCAGGACATAGGTATTTCTTTTGAAAAAAATTATTTTTTTCTTTTTTTTTTTTTCTTTTTTTTTTCTTTTTATTTATTTATTTTTTTTATTTTTTTCTTAAATACATAGCAAACATTGTACTTGTTGGGGGAGCAGGGTAAAAAGATCCTCTTGGGAAAAGCATTCCATTGTTTTGACTTTTGTATAATAGCTATATTTAAAAGTCACTATGTCAGCTCTCTTGAGAATATTTTATAGCCAGTGAAGGTATGCCTGTGTTAATATAACATAATGGACATCTACTATCAATTAAGAAGCTAATAGGAGAAGATACTACAGTCAAAGAAGAACAAGTAGAATAACTCAGTGAGGGTTAATCAAAGGACTGTTTACAAAAAATGGGAGCAGATAGAGGAATGACCAGGGATGGTACAATATGCTAGGGGCAGTAATAGTGAAACTGTTACCACCCAAGACCAGAAACGAAAGGGTAAAGGAGCAATGACAGGAACCTTGAGGGCCTGTAGATAAGGCCACCTTATGAAGGTCCTACAAGGACAAACATATCCAAATCTAATGGTAAGCCTAATGCAGGGGTCCCCAAACTTTTTACACAGGGGGCCAGTTCACTGTCACTCAGACCGTTGGAGGGCCGGACTATAAAAAAAAAACTGAACAAATCCCTATGCACACTGCACATATCTTATTTTAAAGTAAAAAAACAAAACGGGAACAAATACAATATTTAAAATAAAGAACAAGTAAATTTAAATCAACAAACTGACCAGTATTTCAATGGGAACTATGCTCCTCTCGCTGACCACCAATGAAAGAGGTGCCCCTTCCGGAAGTGCGGTGGGGGCCAGATAAACGGCCTTAGGGGGCCGCATGCGGCCCGCGGGCCATAGTTTGGGGACCCCTGGCCTAATGTATACTAAAAGGAGACTTATTTACAGCACAGAAATGATGGTATTTCTCCATAGCCACTCAATATATTTCTTAAAATTAATTTTACTAAACATAAGAAACTTAGCAAACATACAGGGTTAGGCAAAAGTAGATTTACAGATTTTTATGTGGAAAATAACACAATAATTTATAAATAATAGTACAAGAATAAACTGTGTTTTACATATTTAAAACTGTAAACCTACTTTCGCCCTATCCTGTATTGGTCAAAACTTTGTGTTTGTAAATGATAAAAGCTTAAGTCAAACTGGCTTTAAAAAGAAAGAGAATTTATTTGGTCACAGTTGCCAAACCCAAGTATGCAAGTGGCTTCATATATATATATATATATATATATATATATATATATATATATATATATGGATCCACGAGCTCAAACAACTGTAAATCTCTCAGGATGAGCAACTGTGAGAAGAACCCTTGCAACCCTCGGCCTTCTCACTCACTTCTCCCAACGGTAAAGGGAGTGATCTGGGTCGGTAGTACACTGGTACAGAGGGGGTGAGTAGGGGCTGAAATCTGGTAGCAACTTAACAAACTGTAGAAATGATCCCTGAAAGTATAGTCTTTCTGGTAGCAACTTAAGACACCAAACCATGAACCAAGGTCTAGGAGAGAGTTCTCCAGCTGGGAATTGGGAAAAGGATCTGGAATGTGGGTGTGGCTGCACTCTCCCAGTGCCATTCATTTTGTCTGACCAGGTCATCGTCGTCCGCTTTATTCTCCTACTTTGTGCTAAGCAGTTAGCAATGGAGGGCAAAGTCTAAAGCTTCCAGCCATGCCAGTGACTAGCTGTAACTCAGATAAACTAAGGAGTACAGTGTTACAAAGTCCTCTTGGGCAGCAATTCAAAGACATGAGCTCAGTCAACTTCTCAGTAATAATACAGCTTCTCAGTAGTCCTAACCTCTGCATCTATCTCTCAATTCATTCTGAATTTATATTTTGGACCCCTAAAATTCCATCAACACCGTTATCAAGATACATTCTCTTTCTATCTCTCAACAATGCCTTCCTTTCTGTGTTTCATTCTCAGGCAGATTTTCCTCATTGTGGAGTAAAGACGAAAAACAAAGTTCAAGGTTTATATTGACCTTGGAGCTCACAAGTTCTGTGATAAGGATAACTCTTTCATGATAGCTCTAGCAAAGATCAAGGGGGAATTTTTTATTGGTTCAGCTTGGGTCATATGCTTCTCCCTGGATGGGAATGGAGCACCCTGATTGGCCACACCCTGATAACTTGACTCTCCCAGTTGCTGGGAATGGGTTAGCCTCCATTTAGGTTTAAGCGTGAGGGATACGAATGGGTAAGAGATTACACTCTGATGCAGATTGAGGACACATATTAAAACTGGTTTCGTTCCAGTAGTTTGCTAAGGACTTTGAAAAGCTTTAAAAATATTTTTCTTTTATTCTTACTGGTTGTCAACCCTGGGTATACATTGGAACCACCTGGGGAGCACTCCGGACCAATTAAATCAGAGTCTCTTGGGGATGGGAACCTAGTATTGGTATTTCTATGGCTCCCAAGGAGCTGCTTATATGCAGCTAGGGTTGATACACAAATCAAATGTAAAACGTTATTTTTTAGGCTGGTATTGACTAAGGATGACATTTGTTCTGTAGCTAGCATTAACTTGTTATTCAAAATAGGAAGCCTAAGAGTAGGAGATTCTGGAAAGACAGAAAAAAGAGAGACATAACTTTGGGTTTTATTTCTTTTTCTGTATTTCTACATAAAAGCAGACCGAACAACTAAATAGAAAAACCAAAAATCCATAAACAACATATGCAACCAAGCTGAACACGAGATATGCCACAGACCATGAAGTAAAAGCAAGTGATGGCACACCACAAGCAGTGTCTTCATGGATGAATGCAGAGAAGCCAATGGGTGTCAAAAGGCTGTGAGACAAGGAGAGCCACAAAACACTGGATTTGAGGACAGCAGCTCCTTTCCAGAAAGGGCTTCACCCAGCAGAGAGAAACTCCTGGAAGTGGAATAGGATTGAGCGGAACAGGGCCAATTAAAAAAAAAATGGAAGAAGGAGCAGTTCCCACCAAAATAGGGGGAGAAGACGAGTCAGAAGCTATCATAAAACATTCAACTCCAAAATATAGAAGGTTAATATGCTAAACTTTAAGACATATGGTAATATCTTTAGTAGTAAAATTTCTGAAAATTTTTACTTCGATTTTAGATGCTTCTTATTTATTTTTTTTCCAGTGAGCATATATTGCTGGAACAGTGGGCATATATTATGTGGCATATATGTGTTACAAAGGGCATAGATTTATTTAAATTATAATATATATTTAAATTAATATTGCAAATTAATACTCTTAAATATGGGTGCTTGAACTAGCTTGTATATATATCCCAAAGGCAGTGCAGTTGGATCTACTTGGAGATCATCAAAGTGAAACCCTGTATACCACAGAACTGTATACCAGACCAGATAACTGAGAGAAAAGGGAGACCTTCCAAGAAATGCTGTATGAAAACAAGCTGCTGGCACTATAACCTTCCACTGCAGATGGGGCATGATTTAGACATTGAAGGCAATGCATGGTAACTAGCTGAATGAATGAGTCTGAAGTATGAATGAATGTAGAACGTAAAAAAAAAAAATGTTAAATTAATTTTTAATGAACCTTAGAAATCAAGTAAGCATTTCAGGAAAATGAAAAAACTAGAACCTAGAACTGAAGAGCGCTGTATAATGTTGGACTAAATTCAGTTTCAATAATTAGATTTGCCTGAATAAGAAACTCTAAAATCAGCTCTCAATCTTTCCTGTACTGTGATAAACACATGAGACACTTCATGAGCATACGTAGTTTCTCACCATTTTCCGCATATTTGCTATAATTTCAGCCTCCTCTCTCTCTTAAAGCAACATATTAGGATGCAAGTGAGAGATTTTTAAGTCCCTTTTATTTAAAAAAAAAAAAAAAAGAAAATCTTGGGAAACTTCAGTATAACCATTGTCAACAACTTTGTAGTGATTAAGGTTTTGGCATTGGAAAGGACCTATGTTTGATAGATGATCCAACCATTTCCTCCATCAATATCTACAGGCAAATTACTTTGCCCTTCTAAGACTCATTTTCTCCATTTGTAAATGGGGTTAATAACTGTACACATACTGTTGCGATAATAAAGTGAAACAATGAATGTAAAGCATTTGGCATTATACCAACATGTTGGCTATCAATAGCAACAATAACATATCATACTAGTAACAACCTCAGTATGGCAATACACTAGTATGAAGGGAAAAAATAGCATTGAAAACCACTAATCTAAATAGTCTAAACTTCATTCTTAACAAAACTCTAATTCTTTCTATATTTTCCTCATACAGTACTTAGGTTAAGAAATCATTTATTACTCTTTTAAAAACTATGAGTACCTACTCTGTATAAGGCATATGCATATTTGATGGCAATTAGACAGGAAAGGTATTAGGTTTATTAGGTTTTCTCCCATGTTATTGAGCTTTTATTTGCATGTTATTTGTTTCAGGGTACTTCTCAAATGAAGGGTGATTTCAAAGCCGAAGTAACACCCCAAAGGGTGGAGACCTGTACAGGCAGTTCATCTTCCGCCTCAGAGCCTTGGCAGGACAAGGGGCGGGCTTCTGTGGGGCAGGGCTGCAGCCTGGAGCAGCTCCCCATCACAGGGGTGGGAAGTCTGTGGGACCACAGATTCACCAGCTGATTGCAGAAAAGCCCAGTTCCTCTTTTTTTTTTTTTTCTTAAAGTGAGAATAGGGGAGATAGACTCGCACATGCACCCAGGATCTACCAGGCAACCCAATGCTCTGCCCATCTGAGATCATGCTCACAACTGAGCTATTTTTAGTCCCTGAGATGGAGGAGCCATCCTTAGTGTCCAGGACCATGCTTTCAAACCAACTGAGCCGTGGCTTCGGGAGAGGAAGAGAGAGAGAGAGAGAGAAAAGGGGAGGAGAGAGGTGGAGAAGCAGATGGTCTCCTCTTTTGTGTGCCCTGACTGGGGATCAAATCTTGGAGTTCCACAGCCAGGTCTATGCTCTACAGCTGAGCAAACCGGCCAGGGCTCCGAGTTCCTCTTAACACACGTGTTTCATGTTGTCCATGCCCTGAGACCTTGGTAAAGAAGCCACCCTCAACTTTAGTCTCTGAACTCAGCACAGTACTGTACAACAACCCGTGGTTTCCTGTACAGGGTTGCAAATGATGTGGTTTGGGTGATTTTTTCCTCAGGTGGCTCAATCTACTGGTGGGTTTAGAGTTTGTGTGGACAGACTTAGAACCTGTTTTGCATGGTGACATTTTCATGTCTGCAATCTTGCCAGTCATTTTTGTCTACAAGCTGTTGGCCCTGAGAATTATGTACATTTTAATTACGAGGAGCGCTCAGCTCCCTCTAAGAGGAGAGTCAAGCAAGCAGCTTATTTACTTCCCACTGGCAGGCTTCTGAGCAAACAGCTTAGCTAGGCTTGCTGAGCCACTGAACCAAAATAAAGCAACTTGCAGAAGAACAGCACTGTGTCCTTCCTTATTCACCAGTTTTGCTTCTCTTCTGCTGGGGCTTCTCATGGGAACCAAAGCTGAAATGAGCTGCTCTATGTAGCAACCAAAATACTGCCTCCTGTTTCCCCTCCCTTTTCTGCGGATGAAGCAAACTTCTAACATTCTATCTGCGTATATGTTTTGCACTCATTTACTGAGCACAGCAAGGAAGTGGGTTTGTTCCCTGTGTGCCTTTTCAGATTAAGTTTATCCCTTTAATCGTTTAACCTTTTCTTTGTTTACAAAGAGACATTTAAAAATATTAATTAGCCTCCTCTAAAACAGACAAACATTAAACAGAAAGCAAACTGCCCTTGAGGACGCTGGCCTGGCCCATCATTAGGGATTAGTCACTGAGATATATTGAGACCTAGAAGAGCCACTGCTGCGGGAGGATTTGCTTGCCCTAACACTAAATAATCCCACGCTGCTCCATCCTGAGTGCTTGCTTCTCTCTCGACATCTCTCCCTTCCCTGGCCAGCTGCCTGTCTCGAACATCCCCTTTCTCCACTTCTAACATACTACTTCTAATCTACCACGAACTGGGAAATCAGATAGCCCTGTTTCCTAGAACTACATGAATGAACTGCATAAACTTCAGAGCATATTTGACTATTACTTAAGATCCTTTCGGCTTCAAATAATTGAAAATCCTGACTCATCATGGCTTAAACAACAAGGATATTTATTGTCTCGCTGAACAAGGAAGCTTCAAGGAGGACGGGGTTCAGACATAACATTTGGGCGCTACTGCTTTATTCCTGGATAAATCTACCAGCTCTGCCTTCTTTCGTGTCTGGCTTCATCCTCCAGCTGGTGGCCACACGGCTGCAGTGCTTCCAGAGGCCCATCCCAACACAGCAATTTCCCAAGGGAGTAGAGAAAACATCTCCTGCATCTTTTTCAGGATAAAGAAACCTTTTCCAGAGGCTATCCAGCTGATTTCCTCCCCAGGGACCTGAATTGACTAGGGGGATGGAATTCTCATGATTGATTGGACTGTTTAGCATCCACTCTAGACCAAATTGGAATTTTCTTAGAAAAAAATAGACACTGGGAAGGGATCCAACAGTGTACGCAAGAAATTAAATTATTTGTGCCCTGGCCAGATAGGTCAGTGGGTTAGATTGTCACCCCAAAGCACATAGGTTGCCAGTTCAATCCCCAGTCAGGGCACATATAGTCACAGATGTTCCTGTCTCGCTTCTGCTCTCTCCCTTTCTCTCTCTAAAATCAATAAAATAAGCATTTTTTAAAATTACTTGTTTGCTTATGATTTTTTAAACAATTTTTGGAGCTCTGGCCAGATTCAGTGAGTTAGAGCATCAACCCGATGCACCAAGGTTGCAGGTTTGATCCCCAGTCAGGGCACATATGGACAACAACCAAGGAGTCCATGGATCAGTGATGTGACAAATCAATGTTTCTCCCTCAAATCAATGAATAAAATAAAAAACCACAATTGTTGTAGATTTGCAACTGTTTGTATAATCAGTTCAGATGTGGGACAGATTACTTTTAGAAAAATGAGATATTATATTAAATAAAATAAAATGATGACCAAAGATATTTATTGAAAAACTAACTTTGGGGCTACCTGTACCCATATAAATGGAGACCCAGTTTTGTGGTTGCTTCTCTATGAATATAATAGCATTTAAATTATTCAGTCTAGAACAAGAGACTACTGAGTTGATTACAAAGGCATGGCAGAGGAAGGAGCTTAAAAGAGGTGGAGTTGTAGAGGCGACTGTGGCTTTTCATGAGGGCCAGATACTCTGCAAATGACTACAATTCAATGCATTAAGCGACAGGGAGATTTCAGGAACCAATATTTTTTTTAATTTTTATTAATTTTAATGGGGTAACATCAATAAATCAGGGTACATATGTCCAAAGAAAACATGTCTAGGTTATCTTGTCAATTATGTTGCATGCCCATCACCCAAAGTCAGATTGTCCTCTGTCACCTTCTATCTAGTTTTCTTTATGCCCCTCCCCCCTCCCCTTCCCCTCTTCCTCTTTCTCCTCACCCTTGCCCCCCCGTAACCAACCACCACACTCTTGTCCATGTCTCTTAGTCTCATTTTTATGTCCCACCTACATATGGAATAATGCAGTTCTTGGTTTTTTCTGATTTACTTATTTCACTCCGTATAATGTTATTAAGATCCCACCATTTTGTTGTAAATGATCTGATGTCATCATTTCATATGGCTGAGTAGTATTCCATAGTGTATATGTGCTACATCTTCTTTATCCAGTCATCTATTGAAGGGCTTTTTGGTTGTTTCCATGTCTTGGCCACTGTGAACAGTGCTGCAATGAACATGGGGCTACATGTGTCTTTACATATCAGTGTTTCTGAGTTTTGGGGGTATATACCCAGTAGAGGGATTGCTGGGTCATAAGGTAGTTCTATTTTCAGTTTTTTGAGGAACCACCATATTTTCTTCCATAATGGTTGTACTACTTTACATTCCCACCAACAGTGTATGAGGGTTCCTTTTTCTCCACAGCCTCTCCAACATTTACTATTACCTGTCTTATTAATAATAGCTAATCTAACAGGTGTGAGGTGGTATCTCATTGCAGTTTTGATTTGCATTTCTCTAATAACTAATGAAGATGAGGATCTTTTCATATATCTGTTGGCCATTTGTATTTCTTCCTGGGAGAAGTGTCTGTTCATGTCCTCTTCCCATTTTTTTATTGGATTGTTTGTTTGTTTGTTGTTGAGTTTTATGAGTTCTTTGTATATTTTGGATATTAGGTCCTTATCTGAGCTGTTGTTTGAAAATATTATTTCCCATTTAGTTGGCTTTCTGTTTATTTTGTTATCAGTTTCTCTTGCTGAGCAAAAACTTCTTAGTCTGATGTAGTCCCATTCATTAATTTTTGCCTTCACTTCTCTTGCCTTTGGAGTCAAATTCATAAAATGCTCTTTAAAACCCAGGTCCATGAGTTTAGAACCTATGTCTTCTTCTATGTACTTTATTGTTTCAGGTCTTATATTTAGGTCTTTGATCCATTTTGAATTAATTTTAGTGCAAGGGGACAAACTATAGTTGAGTTTCATTCTTTTGCATGTGGCTTTCCAGTTTTCCCAGCAACATTTGTTGAAGAGGCTTTCTTTTCTCCATTGTGTGTTGTTGGCCCCTTTATCAAAAATTATTTGACCATATATATATGGTTTTATTTCTGGACTTTCTATTCTGTTCCATTGGTCTGATTGTCTATTTTTCTGCCAATGCCATGCTGGTTTGATTGTCGTGACTCTATAATATAGTTTGAAGTCAGGTATTGTAATGCCCCCAGCTTCATTCTTTTTCTTTAGGATTGCTTTGGCTATTCGGAGTTTTTTTATAGTTTCATATAAATCTGATGATTTTTTGTTCCATTTCTTTAAAAAATGTCATTGGAATTTTGATGGGAATTGCATTAAATTTGTATATTGTTTTGGGTAATATGGCCATTTTGATTATATTTATTCTTCCTATCCAAGAACAAGGAATATTTTTCCATCTCATTGTAACTTTTTCAATTTCCCTTAACAATGCTTTTGTAGTTTTCATTATATAGGTCCTTTAAATTCTTTGTTATGTTTATTCCTAGGTATTTTCTCTTTTTTTTGTTGCAATCGTGTAGGGGATTATTTTTTTGAGTTCGAGGAACCAATATATTTTTCTTAAAGCACATCAGGTAGGAGGCCTTAAGACTTACACTCCCTTTTAGGGGGTAAGCAAAAATGGATAAAGGAGGCAAATTTTTTTATATCTTTTCCTTTTGTCTTGTAGCTCTGTGCATACTTCCAACATCATTCTTACTACACTGGATTACAGTCTTTGTTTTTTGGTTGCCTTTTTCCCTAAATTTAAGTATCTTGGCAATGGAACTAAGTATTACTTATTTCTGTATCTACAGAGTCATGGTGCTTAATGATTACACTGGGGAACAAAAGGTTTGTTGCGTCCACAAAAACATTTGTTCTTATCTAATGCAACAAGTGTGCTGATCTCAAATCTGACATTAGTTTTTCTCTGTAAGCTACAGTTTTTTTTTTACAATTCAAGATTTTAGATTTTCATCTTATTGTAAAATTTTCAACATTTAGTTTAATATAATGAAGTAGAATGTCTTCTTGGGCATCATCTTTGTGAAAATATAATAATTTATATAATGCAGTAGATACACTAATACACTAAAAGATATGATTGCATCAGAATTTGTCTACAATTTTGAAATAGAACATATTAAAACACTTATTTTAATCATAAAATTTGCACAAAACTTATTTAAATTCTATTTAGGCAAAAATATGTGTTTGTAGCTCTTGTGTTTATGTACTTGTTGAAGACAATCTTGTTTGATGCTCCAGCAGTAGTCTGCTCATCACTAACAGCTCCAAGATTTTCGGGAAACTTATCAAGGTGACTGTTCAGGAAGTAATTCTTTTTTTATTATTATTCATTTTTAGAGAGGAGAGAGAGAGGGAGAGAGAAAGACAGAGAGGGAGAGAGAGGAGAGAGAGAGAAGGGGGGAGGAGCTGGAAGCATCAACTCCCATATGTGCCTTGACCAGGCAAGCCCAGGGTTTCGAACAGGAGACCTTCAGCATTTCCAGGTCGATGCTTTATCCACTGCACCACCACAGGTCAGGCCGGAAGTGAATCTTAATGCTCATGTTACATCCAATGTCACGGAAAGCCAACAGCATCCTTTGAAACAGAAGTTCATAGTTTTCTGCTTTTTTGTTGCCAAGGAAGTTCTCTGTAACTGCCACAAAAGACTGCCATGCTGCTTTCTCCTCCTTATACATCTTCCTGGCAAATTCTTCATCACATATGAGGGTTCAAATTTGAGATCCATCAAATATACCTGCTTTTATGTTCTCAAAAGACAATGCAGGAAAAGCAGGAATAATATGTTGAAAGCATTCACTTTCTCTATTTAAAGCCTGAACAAACTGCTTCATTCAGCCAAGTTTGATGTGAAGTGGAGGAAAAATGATCCTGTCTCAATTAACTACAGGTTCATTCACAATATTTTGCATCCCTACTTCCAGAGCTTCACGTTTTGGCCACTCCTTCTGTGTCCAGTGTTTCTCCCGGGCTTGGCTGTCCCACTAACACAGAAAGCAAAGATACTTCATGAAACCTCTCTGTTGTCCTAGCAGGAAATTTACTATTTAAAGATCCACACAAATAATTCAGTTATGCTCCTCATACTTCAGAAAGTCGAGGACAATTTTTATGTCATTACAATCTTCTTGCAGATGAGTTAACCAGTTGGAACTGCTGAAAATAGGCAATATATGCATGTGTCACAAATGATGAAATATTGCGCCTTTGATGCTGAAGTAACAGCCACATATATAACAGAAGGTGTCATTTATGCCTACTCAAAGAAGCCATGATTCAATCTTAAAACAAAAATAAGAAGGTGTTTTTATCAGATAATAATTTTTTACATTTAAAAACAACTACAATTATGTAAAAGTGATGTTTGTAAAACATTAATTGCCTTGTGGTTATGTTCAATCCAAGAGTCATTGACCTTTAACTCCAATTTAAAAACCAATGCATACCATTAACTGTAACAAAAAAAAATTAAAATTGCATAAAAACTAGAGCATGCACCAAAAAATGGATTTCAGATTTGGAATCAGCAATGCAGAAATATATAGAAACAGTTCTAAAACCTCATTCAACAGAAAATGAAAAAAAAAATTATTTTCCAGTGTTATTTGTCAGGATGGGTGAATAAATTGAGGGGGAAATTAAGGACATCAAAGCAATCAATGTTTTGTTCCAGCTCACTCATGAAGTTAGCTGCACGGTTAGGATAGAACCGTAGTTTCCAGGAATATTTTCTAATCCACAAATCTGCTAGGTCTGCACAGATAAGTTTTTGTTGGAGATTCTGTTTTTAGAAAATGTTCTAGAGATGATGTCAGAGTAATGGCAGGGTAGGAAGCGATACCGATGAATCTCCCCCAAAACTCAACAAGATCTTCAACCAGAAACAGAAAAACCTATCCTTGGAGCCTCCAGATGTTTCGCAATACACCCAAAGGTATGGTCGAGTGAAAAATTGGCTAAATATATAACCAAACCCCGAAGGAAATAGGGAGTAAGAAATGCTCTGCCTTCCTCACTATCTAAACAGGGCGGCTTTCACTGGGAACTGAGAATATATTGTAGAAACTAAGGCAGGCAAAGGGGGTGAATAGATCCAGGCCGTGGCACAAATGGCCGAACCAGGCTGTGGCACGGAGATCCAAGCCGAGGAAAAACTGTTCCTGTGGCAACCTGGGCAATACAAGCTAATACTCACGCCAAACCCAGACAAAGATAGAAAATGTTCTAGGCCTTGGCCAGGTATCTCAGTTAGTTGGAGCAGTGTCTGGATACACCAAGGTTATGGGTTTAATTCTCAGTTAGGACAAATACAAGGAGTTACCAATGAATACACAACTAAGCAGAACAACAAATGGCTAAGTCAGTACCCCCCTTCTTTTGCTCTCTCTTTAAAAATAAAATTAATTAATTAATTAATGTTCTAACACAGTTTATGCTAGGGCATAGTGTGTGTGGTCACTAAAAGCAAATAGACCCTGAAATCACAGCATCAAAATGTGCAGTGTTATAGAAATGGAGATATGGTTCAAAAAAGCTATCTTATGAGAAATAAAGATTCTCTTCTCCAAGGCACCACTGATTAACAACCATTTAAGAGACTGGGTCCTTAAGCCTATCTCTTATCCCACCTGCACCCTTTGTCCTGTGTACAAAAGGCAAGCTGTTGTGAACACGCGATAACATCTAGTAGAAGCCTCTATCACTCATTTTGGCTTTGTGACTTCTGTGGAAACTCAACATCTTGGAGGATGAAAATTTTCTATTGCCAAGTTCCAGTGTCACTTCAGGTTTTAGTGAAATCATAGTACACTCTTTTCTTGGACCAGAACCAGGCAGGAAGTCTCAGTCAGTTACAGCCAGAGCAGCACTAAAGCTCAATTTGGACTAACTGCTTATTCTTTTTGTTTTTTTCAGGGGTCAATGTAATGATTCTATATTTGTATGTATTGTGAAATGATTCCCCCAATAATCTAGTTAACATCTGGGAAAGCACATATGCTTGTTCCAGTTTATATTTAACCAGAATTCTACCAGAGCCACATACCTGTTAAGCATTCATTCTTCATCACAGAACTGAACTTCTGCTCATCCCCAGAAAAGGACCCATATCACTGAATGTTGGGCATATCCAGAAGGTAGACTAAATTGGCTCCAGGACCGAGGAGAGCATCCTTTTGCTTCACATCTCAGGGCCCTTGTCAATTATGAACACATCAAGCCCTGGCTGGAAATGCCAAGATGTTTCAAATTTTACAAACTGCAGCACATAATTTGGCTGAAAACAATTTAGCTAAATGAAATCTGACTACATATAAAGTGCTTATGTGTATTCAGTTTAAAAGTAATTTGGTCAATAGGAAAATTGGTATAATAATACTTATGTGAAAATCAGTAATTTGGGGATATATACCATGTGGTGGCTTTATAGTTCTCTGAATCTTAAGCATTTTTTTTCTGTTATCAGACCAATTATTATTCCTTTTTCTTTTTTTTCCCAAAAAAATGTTTTTTTGCCAAGTTTTTACTTATGTTCTTTGCTTCTTACAATACTGAAAAATTAGAAAAAAGAATTGTTTAACAACAACAATAACCTTAGAGTGACATTGGTATAAAACCAATGTTACTTAATACAATATAACTATAAAAATACATGCAAAAAGGGAGTTATGAACACTTAAATTTACCTAGCCATCAAAATTTTGAAACCATGAATTATTTCCTTTAAGCCTTTTTTAATGAGCATGTGCACACATGACGCACACATACATCTCACCGCTATGAACAAGATCATGACATAAACAATGTTTTATAACCTCCAACACAACTTATATAAGCATGCCACAAACTATTGGACATTTAGGTAATTTTAAATAATAATCTATTGGCCAAAAACAAATTAAGAACTATTAGAAGGCTAAATAGTAAGGGAAAAGCCTACTATATGGATACAAATGCTTAAAGCCACATGAAGGGTTTTGTAAAACCATTCATGATTATTAATACTAATTACTGATGTTTTTTAAACTTAGTTTTCACATATTCAGAATTTTAGCCATATTGTCCTACTGGCTGGTTTTCTTTGGATCACATTCTTCAGTTTCTATTTGCTTATGGCCAAATCACTTTTGAACAAATTATTAGAAGGCACAGTTCAATTTTAAGCTAGATATCCTTCCCATGTCAAAGCTTCCAGAGACATCTTCATCAGTCACTTCCAGCCCATTTATTCTGAAGCACACAACCTCTGAGTGGCCAGATTACTGACATACCCTGGACTTCATTCCAAAAAGAATTTTAGGTGACTTTTCAAAATATATTCAAGAAAACAAAAATAAAAGTAGAGCACAATGGGTGAAGGGTACACAAGAACTCTCTATTCTGTGTTTGCAAATTTTCTGTAAGCCATAAACTAGTTCAAAATAAAGCATTAAAGAAACAGCCTGAAATAAAAATAGAAACAGATTGGAGAGAAATCTTTCCCTGAAATTAAGAGAAATCAACTTCCCACCCTCCCACACATAAACATACACACAAAAATAGGTAGTGATGAGACCAATGTGAGAATTAGTACAGAAGTGACATGTTATAAGGTTTTACACAGTTATGATGGTTGAACTGCACCAAAGTAAAAAGAAAAGGTGATCATTCTAAGAACCACATTATCATCTGATAAAAATAAATGTACCAGTTAAACAGGAGAACAAAAGGTTTCCTGCACTTAGGTCAAAAAGAAATTGTTCTGTGGGTTCCTCTGAAGTGAGAATGAAGTGCTGCAGCAGTCAACATTCTCAACACCCTAATTCCAAGTAAAACAGTGCCCTGCTGAAGCAGGAGTAGGATCTGGATTTATAAGCAGGAAGGGCAAAGCAGTTAGATTTATTTAATAATCATTTGCAATGTTAGAAGTATACTTGAAACAATTTTCTCTTCAAAATAAAAAAAAAAACCTTAATTATGGGGATAGGTGATGTAAAGAATGTTTCAAGAAATATTAGTATAACTGCCTTATTAGGAAGATTTAAAAATGAATTAAATACTAGACAAGACAAGCAGAAGTGCTGGACAGGTGGAGATTGCACAGCTATTAGCTAAGAGCAAAGAGCAAGACCCAAGGCAGATGAATTTTAAGAAGAAATGGAGGGGCACAGTGTTCCTTTAAAGTGCATAACGTCCTCCATTCTGCCAAATGCTACCTGCACTGTTTAATTGCTGGCTTCTCACTGTAGTCTATTAAACGGTGGAGGGGAGACTCAGCCATCTCGAGCAAAATCAGGAAGTAGCACAAGCTGCGTCTCCTATGGCTTCCTCCTAGTAACTTTCTCCTCCCCTGACATAAAAGAATGTTGCAACTGTACAAAAAGAAAAGAATGGAAACATTCAGCCTGCATTTCTGAGGTCCAACCCTAACTAGAAGGATTCAGAATACAGTTCTGAAGAATAATAAGGTCACTGGGAAGTGTGGAGCCCGGGAGCAGAGGCAAACTCTCAAGGGAACAGAATCCAGCCAGTGGAGCACAGGGGGCTCACGGGAGCTCCAGCTGAGAAAGAGAAAGCAGATCCCAGGGGTTCCTTATTCACAGTGCCTTCCCCTGGCAAGCGACGTGTGAGAGAGGGCCTGTTCCCACTTCAGACCTACATGTTCTCAGGCCCACTCACCCCAGGAGATCTAATCCTCACGTGGTATTTTCTTACCCTATAGTGTGAAGGAAATTTAACCAGCATTGGCCCTTCCGAGGCTGCCAGAAGTCTATCCCGGAGTTTTATGGGGATTGGGAGGGGAAGGGGTACTGTCTAAGGACCCAAGCTTCCTAGTGACAACCAGAAGACTTAAAGCCCAGCCAGCTTGACCACAGGTCTAGCCTGCCCTGCCCTTGCCCCCTTGTCTTCTCTTCCCCTCCGCCCCACCGTGCTTGGCATGCAAAGTTCATTCTTACTGCAAGTTCTTCAGCTTTTGCCCTGCCTGCATCGAGGTCTTTTCACCTCATGCCCCCTCCTCGTGTGCCCACACCAAGCATGGCCACATAGCTTTCCTGCTCTGGACTGCTCCTCATTTAGCCTCCAGACACTTGTCCTGGTTCTTTTGAGAGTGGCGGGTGCAGCTGCATGGGAGGGAAAAAGGAAGCGAAACAGTGTCTCAGCCATGGGCCTCGGCAAGTAAGGAGGGAACAGAAAATCCTAAGCTGCTGATGACAACCATGATGTCCACTCCCTCATAATTCAGATTCAGATAAAGAAGTTGAAGTCTTGTTCCACATTATTCATTTATTTATTGTCAAAGTCAAGACTAGAATTTATCTTCCGTAGATACCACCCCATTGAAGTGGCTGCGTCCATCACGCCACACAGAAACAGAAGAAAAATCATGGTCTTGACTGAAATGTCCATGCTATAGGAGTTTGGAAGAAATATTGGGAAGGCCTTACACCGAAACTGTTTATAGCTACTATGAAACCAACAAAGAAAAGTCTAAATTAATATTTTTAAAAGCTTGCCTTATCCATATAAAATAATATTAATTAGGGGCATATCCACACAGAACAAAACGTTCTGTATCATTCACCGGTGTGAATATTGACTGCATATTTTCATAGCAACAATCAAGTAGGTGAAATTTCAGCACTCATTTTACATTTCCTCCTGAAATTAGGCATTGTTTTGATAAACTTGGTCAACTGAAAATAATCTCTCTATATCTGTCAAGTTGGGGGAGGGGAAATGGGGAGTTTTTTTTCAGTGGGTATTAAGTTTTCTATTTGAAAATCAAATCACAACACCTATGTATAGACCTCAGTTTCTAGAAGAGGAGTTATTTTTAAATAGTACATGGGGGTCAATAAGCTATATGATCAGAGTTGTCTCCCTTGCTAAAACAGTAATCTGATACACACCAAACAATTTAACTAATTAATCCAATTAAACAAATATCTAGCACCTAAGTGTTAGCTTCTGTGGTACACAAAAAGATGCTGCTGTCACAGAGGTAGCCATTGAGAGGGGATGATCCGAGAAGTGCAGGGAGCTACAGGGAGTCAAAGGAAGAGGTGAACACAAACATTTGTTGGAAAAATTGTGCTAGAATAAATGAGAGATTTAGGAGAAGAAGCCGTGGAGGTAGATGCTTGAGACAAGCCTTAAAGGATAGGAAAAATTGAAGAAACATTCCTAGGCTTTGCTCCTGAGCAGACATATTCAGAAAAAGTAAATATTTAAGATAATGACTTTTTTAAATTGTGTAAAATATTTTAATTTCACTTCTTCTAAAAACACATTGCTTTCCACTGTGGTAAACTTATCCAAGTTCCCAGGTCAGCCATTTTAGGCAGCCTTCTAATATGAACCCAAAGGGAATTTCACCAGTCTGGGGACCTTTTGCTTTTGTGTCATATACATGACTTCCCCTTCCCCCCCCCCATCCCTGTAGCTCACATTAAATCTATCTTCATTTGTGCTTTTACTGAGAATAGCTTTACTTATTACTTCATTCATTCAACAAATATTTATTGAACAACATCTGTTGTGTTTCAGCCACTGCCAGGTACTAGTAATAGAAGGGTAAATGCAAATCATCTGGGAAATGCAAATCAAAACCACAGTGAATCTCTTCACACCTGTTAGGATGGCTGTTAAAAAGAAAAAAAGGAAAGATAATTGTCAGTGAGCATGTGGAGAAAAGGGTATCTTTGTGCAGTGTTGGTCAGAATGTTAAAATGATGCAGCTGCTAGAGAAAACAGTATGGAAGTTCCTCAGAAATTAAAAATGAAATTACCATATGATCCACCAATCTAGTTCTAGGTAATTATTCAAAATAATTGAAACCAGAATCTCAAAGAGATGTCTGCCCTCCTATATTCACCGCAGCATTATTCATAGTAGCCATGGTATAGAAACAACCTAACAGATCAATGGATAAAAGAAGTGTGGTCTATACATGCAATGGAATAATATTCATCCTTTAAAAAGAAGGGAATCCTGCAATATGTGACATGGGATGAACTTGGAAGACATTATGCTAAGTGAAATAAACCTGACACAGATGGACAAATACTGCATGATTCCATTTACATGAGGTATCTAAAATAGTCAAATTCATAGAAACAGAGAATAGAATGAGGGTTGCCAGAGTCTTGTCTTAAAGGAGAGGGAAATAGAGAGTTGCTTTTCAATGGGTATTAAGTTTCAGTTATGCAAGATGAAAAATTTCTATTGTACGATATTATACCTCTAGCCAACAATACTGTACTGTATACTTAAAACCTTGTCAAGGGGATAGATTTTATTTTAAGTATTCTTAATTAAATTTAAAAAATTAAGTGTGGATACACCTCTAAAAACTAAGTATACACAAGAGAATCAAAGAACACAAAAACCGAAAGGTAGCTGACGTCACAGGGCAGAGGAACTGGACCACCAGGCTGGAACATTCTTTAGAGGTACTGATGGAAGCGAACTAAGCCACCCAGACTATACTCTCAGGTCCACTATTATTTAAGTACTCTAATTATAACAGTGCGCCCTTTTGAATTTGCCAGTTTGATACACACACACAAAACCAGTGTACTGCTTTTCCCCTGAGGCTGGAATAATATCACAGGCTCATTGCCAAAGTTCCTGCTCTCCCAGCTCCAGGCTGGTCCCTCTAGGGAACTGCTATCTTATATCTGGCTGTTCAGGAGCAAACTCCAGGATATTCTGCACAAACAACATTAAAAGCCCAAGTTAAAACCAGGAGGATCCTTATGGGCTTCTTATTCGGTTATGGCCCAAAGAGAGGACATTTAATAAGAAAGAGATTGGTGGTCAAAGAAATGATCTCAACCTTTAAGGTAGTACTAGCCCCTTTTAAACAAAGAGTATCTTTGTCTCCTGGGATTGAGATAGTCCGATATCCTACATTCAGTCCGGTCCCCCACCCCCAGCATGCAGCTGATGACAGAGGTACACATTCCTCCATAGGAACGTCATTCCCTCCCAGGGACAACTATGTGCAAGAAAGGGTGAATAAGTCATGCCCTTTCCTGCAGTCTGTGTAATTAATATGCCTACCACTGAAGGAAAATCTGTCAATGCATCTGCAGATTGCTTGGGCCTGATCTGGCCCTTGTTTCCTCCAACGACATATTTAGCCACTCTCCTCATCCACGAATAAAAAGAAGAGCTGTGACGGAGTGACATAAAGCCACATTGGCATTTTGTAAACAGACAAGGAAAACCAATAGCTAAATATAGCTAACAAAGTCCATTATTTGTGTTGTTTTTCAAAAAGTTTTATTGAGGTATAATTTACATATCAAAAAATTCTCCCATTTTTAGGACAACAATTTAACAATTTTTAGTAAATTCACAGTTGTGCAAAATGTACATTCTATAACTCCAGAAAGATTCCTTGTGGCCATTTATAAGCAATCCGTTTTCCTATCCCTTGTCCTCAAACAATCACTTTTCTTCTTTCTGTCTGTCACAGTTGGCCTTTCCCAGAAATTTCACATACATGGAGACATACAACACGTAATTGCTGTGTCTGGCTTCTTTCACTTAGCATAGTGAGATCACAGTTCTTCTACATTGTGGCGTGTATCAGTTCTTCTTTACTTACATTGCTGCGGAGTATTTCATTGTATAGATACATTGCATTTTGCTCTTTTATTCAGCAGTTGATAGGCATTTGAATTTTTTCCAGTTTGGGACTGTTATGAATAAACCTGTTATGAACATTCCCCTACATCTCTCTCTCTATGGACCTGTGTTTTCATTTCTCAGGGGCAGATACCTAGGAGTAGGATTTCTGGCTCATATGACAAGTTTATATTTTACTTTTCAGAAACTGCCAAACTATTTTCCAAAAGTGGCTGTACCATCTCATGTCCCACCCATAATTTCTGAGGCATCTAGTTTCTCTACATCCTCACTAAGAGTTGTTGTCTATATTTTGTACTATAATCTTTTTAGTGAGTTCATTTGTTTTTAAGACTCAGATTTTTCCTATCCCTCAAGTCAGTCCTAGAAACCAGCCTGACTAAGCAGGGGCTCTGAGTCATAACAGGTCAAAGCTTTTGAGACTCTGTCAATTTAGGGAAGAGTTTGGTTGTAGGAGATAGACAACTCCATGTTGGTTATTATAACAAAAAAGTGGGTAGAGCAAGGCCAGACACCTCCACTGTCCAGCCTCTGTTGTCTAAGGCAGAAAAACTAATTCTTCTAAGGACAAAATGTTTATTTTACATCACAAATCTCTCAATTAATTCATTAATTCTCATGCAAAAATTAATGAACACTTATGAGCACCAGTAGTGAAGAAAAAAGGTATTTCTTAGATACTAACTAAGATGACAGTTAAGAAACATATTCTGACTATTTTGAATAAAACATTGTATTGGGGGATAGAAGAATAAACCAAAATCCCTGGTTAAAGATGTTAAAAATCTGCTCAGTCTGGTATGTGGAAATGGGGGAAAGGAGGAAGAAAGGGGAGGGAATGAAACGATCGCCTCTCTTTGATAAAAAGTACCTTCGCATGTGCCTAAGTGAGCGTGTGTGCATGCCAAAAAGGAGGGAAAAAATTAATCTGGAAACTTAATGACTATAAACCCAAAGTCAGCCTGTATGTACACGTTACAAATTCTGAGAGTTTTAAACTGCCTTCATATTAGTAAGCCTTAAGGAACTTGTGAGTAGATCCATTTCAGAGCTCATTGCCCATGACTTTAAAGCTATTTCAGGGTTTATCAAGGTTTCATGCAAGCCTGGGAGGTGGCAAACCTGAAAAGTGAGGCAGCCTTGTGACTATGTACTACAGGCCTGCCTTGTGCCAATGGAGAAGGGATTCCATAGGCATCTCCGTTTCTTAAAGAATAGCATTTCCCACTATTCCTGAGCTGTGAGCCAGAGATGTGCTAGAACCTTCTGAAGTCTGATCAGCTAGCAAGAGCACATCTCTCAACTCCACATTCAGTGAGACCTAGAGCCAACAAGCACTAGGAATGAGGCCTTCCTCCTCACCAGCCTCCTGAGAACCTGTTAAACATTTTCCAACACACCACCACGGTGAGCTGTGCAAACTGTCTAGCAAAGCATTTTGGGTGAACTTCCTTTAAGAGTTCTGAGGGTCACCCCAGAAGGCACCTGCAACGGATACTACAGAAGAATCAGATGGTTTAACAAGTAAAAAACAATAGATACGCCTGACCAGGTGGTGGTGCAGTGGATAGCACGTCGGACTGGGATGCGGAGGACCCAGGTTCAAGACCCCAAGGTTGCCAGCTTGAGTGCGGGTTCATCTGGTTTGAGCAAAGCTCACCAGCTTGGACCCAAGGTCGCTGGCTCGAGCAAGGGGTTACTCGGTCTGCTGAAGGCCCACGGTCAAGGCACATATGAGAAAGCAATCAATGAACAACTAAGGTGTTGCAATGAAAAACTGATGATTGATGCTTCTCATCTCTCTCCATTCTGTCTATCTATCCCTATCTATCCCTCTCTCTGACTCTCTCTCAATCTCTGTAAAAAAAAAAAAGAAAAGAAAAGAAAAGAAAAACAATAGATACATTTGCCATGGGGAGTGGCCATTGGGAATTAAGCTCATAATCTTGTAAAACAGATAAAACAACTTACTAATAAGTATGGTAGGAAACAGAAGGGGATCAGAGGCACAACATGCACACTGGAGATGATTCAGGGGAGGGTGAGGCTGAGCACATGGCACATTCTTGTTCAGGGCCTCTCACAGCTCAGAACTGCCCAGGGCACACCCAGTTTTGAGGTTCCTGGTACATTAAGAAATGCCAAACAAGGTTATAAAGACTGTGGTATAGTTTAAATGTTTCCACTAAACGTATTGCTATGTGTAACACGTGTACATACAAATACAATGCCATATATTTGCACTATTCATAAAATTATTATAAAAGTTATTGAAGTTTTAATTTAAGCCATACCTACTGCACACTACACAGTATATCTCAAAGTTGTCCGATGAACATCTTTGAGATTAGTGAATCTCAGTGACAACTTGTCAAGCCTCAATGGGGTGGTTAATTTAAAACCTGAGAACCTCACTGAGCACCATAGAGACGGAAGAGTCCTGGCCCCTAAAACCCTTTTTGAATGCTCTCATTCAGGATTACAATTTCTTTATGAATTTCAAGCAAGGCTGGTCTGCCATCTGTACAAAGAAGCAGTTAGCCAGTAAAAACTGGAAAATTTAAATTTTGCATAGGTGAATTACTCTAATAGTTAAAGTTTTATCTCCTTCAAATGTCTAAACAATCATTTAATGGGAAGATTTCCACAGTCTTCTGCTGTGGGTTTTTGAAAGTAACATCATCTCCTCTTGACAAGTTGGAAGTATTGTTAGTATCTGCTTTCATTGTGCTACGTGGCAATTGGCAATATAGTTTTGCCCTTTTAAGGTTTTTCGCTGCCCTCCAGGTGCTGGAGTCACTTCCTCCTGAGGTGAGTGTGTCTGCCCGCCCAGTGTGTGTGGCTTCTTCTTGATTGGCGGTTACGTCTACACCCTGGTCTATTTCAAGTTGGGGAATCAGATAAGCAGTTTGTTCACATTTTTATGTAGGATCTGTAAGTGAAAGAGGAGCCTGCACATCTGAACCTAAGGACGCTCCACAGTCAACTGTGCACTGACTTTGAGGTCTGAGCTATATTTTGGAGCTAATTGTTCTTGCTGGAAACTGGGTATCAGTATGAGGAGTTGTTAATATAATGTGATGGGCTGAATTTTGTTCCCCTCCCCCAGGTTTACATATTGAAATCATAACCCCCACTACCTCAGATGGGATTGTATTTGGACAAAGAGATAATTGAATTAAAATGAATCATTAGAATGGGACTAATCCAATAGGATTGATGGCTTTATAAGAAGAGAGTGGGTCACAGGGACACAGAGGGGAGACCTGGTGAAGACCCAAGGAGAGGAGGACCTACAAGCTAAGGAAAGAAGTCTCAGAAGAAAACAACCCTGTGACACCTTAATCTTGCACTTCTAGCTCCAGAATCATTAGAAAATAAGTTTTCTGTTGTTTAAGCCTCCCAGTTGGTGGCACTTATGTGACAGCCTTAGTAAACTAAGATAGTAGCTGTAGGGCCAGTGGCCGCAACTGTCATGGCCATGCGGCTTCACACTGGATTCAGACAAACAGTAAAGAAACAGTGGAGCCAGAAAGTGGTAGGTCATTCCTGTATTAAAGTCTTGCACTGACAGACAAGCAAACAGGCAGGGAAAACACTTCCTTTTCATTCAGGGCTCTCAAAGCCCTGACGCATTTTCCAGTTCAACAACCAGGAGAATCTTCTCCGGTTCCTCCTAGAAGCAAAGGCCCCACCAGTCTCAGCAGAGCTCACAAAGCCCCTCAGCTCTGGTTCCCCATCTGCACACCTTCTCTCTCTCTGCAAAACTACATGGGCCCACACAGACCCCTCCTCCAGCAAACATTAGCAAAACAATGGCCCCTCTCAAGCAGGAATGCAATCCAAAATTTGCAATCAACTGCCATGCTCTGAGGGCAAGCTGCCCAGTGCCATTTTTTAACAATAAAAGTGAGCCAACTCAAAAAATACAAATTTTACAAACTCATTTGCCCAACATCAGCCAAGCAGCTTTTGTCCCTGTTGTGTATTGTCCTATCATAACATCTGAACAGAGACCAGTAAAAACATCCATCCTAAAGGCTCTGCTCACCAAGTCCTTGTCTCAGGACAACTCTGACTTAAACTGTTGGTAAATTATGGCTAATACTAAGATTTTCCGGTAGTATGGTTTCAATTCATTTAGGAGCAAGACAGTGATGATGGACACTGCAAGCAGAAAGAGAAATAATCTTTCAAGTATGCAAGAATAGTAAATAATTTAAGAGAAAAATGTTTTACCTACAAGAAGATGGATTCTGAGCTATTAGTTAAACTTTAAGAAAAAAGTACCAAGAATCATTGTCTAGTCTTTCCTAAATAAAGGAAATACATACATTATACATGTATACATACTAGTAAATACATTAGTCCAGCCCCAGCTGGATAGCAAAGGTTGCAGGTTTCATCCCTGGTCAGGGCACATACAAGAACAGATTAATATTTCTGTCTCTCCCTTTCTCTATATATATAATCAATAAATAAAAATTTAAGAAAATAAATACAGCCTGACCAGGTGGTGGCGCAGTGGATAGAGCATCGGACTGGGATGCGGAAGGACCCAGGTTCAAGACTCCGAGGTTGCCAGCTTGAGCGCGGGCTCATCTGGTTTGAGCAAAAAGCTCACCAGCTTGGACCTAAGGTCTCTAGCTCAAGCAAGGGGTTACTCTCTGTCTGCTGAAGGCCCGCGGTCAATACACATATGAGAAAGCAATCAATGAACAACTAAGGTGTCGCAATGTGCAACGAAAAACTGATGATTGATGCTTCTCATCTCTCTGTTCCTGTCTGTCTGTCCCTGTCTATCCCTCTCTCTGGCTCTGTAAAAAAAAAAAAAAAGATACTCTTGAACCAAAAAAAAAAAAAAGAAAAGAAATACATCAGTTCAGTTAGCTACTAAGACCAAAAACGTTATAACATGGATAGTTTTATACACAAAATATTTTTTAAAGCATAAAAGTAAATCACTAGGGTATCCTCAGAAAAAATCACAGTGAAATATGAACATGTGTGTGAAATTCTTTTTTGTTTGCTTGTTTGTTTTTAAGAATTTATGTATTAAATTATTAGAGATAGGAGAGAGAAAGGCAGCAGTGGGTGGGAGGGACGGGAAGCATCAACTTGTACTTGCTTCTCATATGTGCATATGTGCCTTGACCAGGCAAGCCAGGGGTTTTGAACCAGTGACCTCAGCGTTCTTGGTCAACACTTGATTTACCGAGCCACCACAGGTCAGCCAAGTGAGTGAAATTCTGATTTCAATAAGTTAAGAAAGATATTGAAGAAAAAGAAAAGACCTAGAAAAACACAAAAATTAAAAGAGAAAGAAGGGAATTAGAAATATAGATAGAACCAGGAGAAAGGGAATGAGAAAGAATAGAATCACGGTTTTAGAAATTATACACATGAAGTTTGTTTATAAGAAAGGCTGGTTCTCGAAAACCCTAAGTGTCAGACTTATTGAAAGCCATTTAAGTTTAAAGAGTATTGTTTTAAGATAAATAAGAGATAATTACTTTTTGCCTAATAAATAAAAGACAATATTCTCAATGCTTCCAATTGTTGGTACAAAAAAAAAAAAAAAAAAAAGTACATAGATTTGAAGCAAATTTGTGTCAACATATGGGGGTCCGGATAATGTTACTAGAAACTGGATATTTGGGAAATTTCTAATCAGCCAAGATTGAATCCTGAGTGAGCAGGCCCATTCACCCACCATTGGTCTGAGAGCCACTCTCTAAGGTAGAGCTCTGCCCTCACAGGGCACAAAATAAAGACACACCCGAAGTCTGAGCAGGGTAGAGGGTTCCCAGTACATGAAGTTCCAAGTCTTGACATATTTCCAGGGGACTTTGTCTTTTATTTTCTTCCTAGTGCTAAAATTTTTCTGTCTTCTTAGAAGTGGTAGCAATATCTAAGAATAAATAGCAAAAATGTTTTTAAAAATATGTTCTTAGATATTAAAGCAGAAAAAACTTAAACCAACCTAGAGCCATATGCAGTCAGTTCTCTCTCATTGAAAAGGACTGGCCTTGTTTGCATCGTGCCTGGCAGGTGCCCAGATAGAACCTATCTGGCTCAGGACAGTTATCCCTGGGCTCAGAGATATGCCTTGTAGACTTACTCCAAAAAAAAATGAACAGGTCCAGACCTGGCATGGCTGACATTAACATGTTGGGGCAACAGGCTGACATAACACATTAGTTCTAACCCTCAGCACCTGCAAACAAGGGCAGCCAGGCCTGGCAGAACGACAGAAAGGTCAAATTCCAAAAAACCTGACAGACTGGAAACACAGTCACTGATGAACAAGACCAGGTGTCCATAAATTGACCACTTAACCTCACCTGATTTTACATCTCCAGTGACCAGAATGGCAGGAACTTTAGCCACATAATTCACCTACTTCTGAGCTCTAATTAAAGTCTGCTAAGAGCTTTATGATCTATCTGCCCAGGAAACTACTCCGGAATGCAAAAGCACTCGGCCCCAGTGCTGCTGTTATTATTTTGTTGCTGTTTGTATTAGTTGTGTTTCGTAATAATGATTCAGAGCACAAATAACTCTGAGGGTTGTTTTTGTCGTTCGTTTGAGGGGGTGGCAATTACTGTAATGTGCCTTTCTTCCCTCCTAACAAATGCAGCAGGGGTGACAGACACGCGCGAAAACCTCCATCTCCTCTCCCCGAGCCTCCTCTGATGGTGAAATCAGGTAAAGGGTGGGGGTGGAGGGTGGAGGTGCTGTCTCTGGACCGTCCCTGACAGTTCTTCATGTACATGCATGCATTGGTTTGCATGGAAATCAAACCCAGGTTCTGATCCAGAAAACTGTTTAGTTCATATTCTCTGGCTTGAGAGTTGAGTGCTGGAACAAAACAATTGGCTAGGGAACAAAGCTAGACATTCTGCTTTCTGATTCATTTTATTCAGAACCTGAAAGACACACCCATTCCCACACATTCAGTCCCACGCCATTATTTGGCTCTCAGATACCTCAAACCAGCTTGGGGGTGAAGAATACAGAGTCAAACCTTGAGCTATGCAGTTCTCAAACTTAAGTCAAGTAAACACAAAATCTTTATTTGGAAGAAAATTAGAGGTCTCTCAGGTCCAGATTTCTACACAACATCTGAATTCCCTTGATAACATTACCAATAAATGGTCATCACCGTTTGTCTGAATACCTGAAAACAGGAGGTGGGTTTATTTATCCTGAAACTAATGAAATATCAGTATCAGGGCTTCTCCCTTGCAGGGTCCTCTTCTAAGCTCTGAACTTAACTTTGTATCCATCATGTGTATTTATTGTCTTGAAGAGAACCCCCAAAATATATGTTTCAGGTACTGTAAAATGTGAACTGGGGACAGTAACTCCAAAGGACAATCCAAAGTACTTCTTTACATTGAAATAAAATCTGCCTCCTTGCAAGTACCCCCCAAATGCCAGAAATGTGTTTTTGGTAATACAGTGATATTTCTGAGATTGGGTGTATTCATTGAGTGAGTATTTAAGAGGGTTATTTGCAAGTTCTACATTTAGATTTAATACCAATTGCTCTTTCGTGCCCCCAATAACCTCACTCAGGTTGCTCCCTCTTCCTAGAAGTTCTCACGCCATCTTGTCTGATTATCTTCTACTTTGTTTTCAAATCTCAACTTACACCTCCTCAAGAACATCCTCCTTATCTTTCCTGACCAGTAGAGTCCTCCTGTATATAGTGTCATCACACAAGCCTTCTTTATGGCACATATCACGCTGTAATTTCACTCATTTCTTTGATTACTCTTAACCTCCCCCACTCTGCCCACTGCAAATATCTGTCCAGCTGCTTCACTCTTGTATCTTTCACTGTACTAAGCTTCAGCTGCAAATATAACCTACTCTTGAGGTCTGTGTGTCCTTCTGGCCAATCACTGAACTTGAGCTGGTCTTGGGACCCTCAAAAGACCATGAAAATACCATTCAAAAGAAAGCTAGATGTTATCCATTGCTGTATAACAAATTACCCTAAAAGTAGCAGTTTACAACAACAAACATTTATTATCTCATGTTTTCTGTGTGTCAGGAACCTGGGGTGACTTAGCTGGGTGTTCTTACTAAGGGTGTCACACAATCTAGGAGCCAGGCCTGGCTGGGTCTCAGGGATCTGTGTCCAAGCCCACTTATCTAGTGGTTGGTAGGGGCCTTCAGCTCCATGCCACTTGGATCTTCATAGGGCTGCTCACAACATGACTTCCCCCAGAGGAAGTGATCTAGGAAAGACAGACAAAGAGAGGGAGCCTAGGAGAGAAGTCACAGTCTTTTATAACTTAATCTCAGAAGTGAAATATGCCTGACCAGGCAGTAGCACCATGGATAGAGCATTGGCCTGGGATACCGAGGACCCAGGTTCGAGACCCTGAGGTCGCCAGCTTGAGCGTGGGCTCACCTGGTTTGAGCAAAGCTCACCAGCTTGGACCCAAGGTCACTGGCTTGAGCAAGGGGTCACTCTGTCTGCTGAAGGCCCATGGTCAAGGCACATATGAGAAAGCAATCAATGAACAACTAAGGTGTCGCAACAAAAAACTGATGATTGATGCTTCTCATCTCTCTCTGTTCCTGTGTCTGTCCCTATCTGTCCCTCTCTCTGACTCTCTGTCTCTGTAAAAAAAAAAGAAAAAAAAAGAAGTGAAATAACTCTATTTTTACCATATTTTATTAATTACACAGTCTAATTTTGGTACAATGTGAGAAAGGACTATGCAAGGCTGTGTATACCAGGGGGCGGTATCCCTGGGACCATCTTGGAAAACTATGTTAACATCAGACAAAGTGAATTCCAGAAGAAGGGAAAGGAGTGAAATTTTGTAACAGTCAATTTCTCAAGAAAGTGAAAATTCCTAAATGTGTAAAATGAGCTTCATGCCTAATTCTAGGGCTCAAATACCGGTTTTCTCCATCTGTGTTTACTGTTTTAAACGTTTTCTGTAGGGGACACTTGGCATATTTCTAAGCTTACCTATGCCTCGTCCTCTTCATTGTAGTCACCATCAACATCAAGGTAATCCAAAATCTAATGATTTTTTCACAAAATAATTATGGAGATACTGTAAAAAAAAATAAAAATGTATGTGCAAATAGTTCTTCTTTAAAGTTCAGTGGGGAAAAAGTCACCCAGGTGTTAAGAAAGGGCATGGAGATTTCAAGAAATCAGAGTTTGGCAAGGCAAGCAGGAAATCATAACCACAGATATGAAACAAGTCCAAGGCAGGAGAAGGTAACAGTGAGGCAATGGATATTTTAAATGGTTGCTAAGCCAGCAAAATTTGACACTGATGATGTCTTGGAAGTGGAGAGAAGGCACTGGCACCTCCATCACCCAGGACGTTGCACGGGGGGCTGAGACTGTGTCGTTCACCGCTGACATCTGGTGCTTAGCACAGTACTGGGCACGTGAATAAATTAATACGAATGGTTATCTCTTTATGGAAAAAACAAGTATAATCGAAACAATGGGAGCGTCTGCCAAAATGTACCATTGGCTTTAGAGGCATCATTTAAATAAGGATTCCAGGTGCCAACTTTAATGTTTATCTGTTCCCAAATTCTAATAGCTTGTGATAAGAAGAAAAGAAAGATCTGAAAGAAAATTACACACAAAAATCAAAATAGGCAAATTTCAGATTTCTGCTGGCTTTTAAGACTCTTCGTGATCTAGCTTCCACTTACTTTTTTAGACATTTCTGTTGGTTCTATCTTCTGGAAATCCGCCATTCCAGTCACCTTGACCCAATACTATAAATCTGTTTTCGTGCTTTAATTTATACATTTCCCCCTGTTCTTTAATATCTGTGAAATCAAGAAGATTTTGACTAGCGCACTCTCACTCCTGTTCTTCCCTCACAGGCGTGGATCCCTTAAACTCCAAGGGACCCCACAAGGCTGGTGACCAGGGAAGCGATGGGCAGTGGCAGCTCATCCCTGGCTAACCCCGTGAACCTGCCCCCACGGCCTCCTTTTCTCCGACATTCCTGTGAGCTGAAGCAGCCCAGCCTCGGCTCACCCCTTTCACTGGGCCGTTATTTCCCAGTGAGCCAAGGCAGCCTGTGTAGGCTCTCGTTGCCTCTTCGACATGTCCTAAGCCCTTCCTTGTTTCACTGTCCCCAGCTTTACTAAATGTACTCTCAAAATAAAAATTAAAAAACTGTTTGAGCACTGGCCGGTGGCACAGTGGATAGAGCATTAAGGTTGCCAGTTCATCCTGGGGTCACCAGTTCAACCTTAAGGTTGCTAGTTTGAGCCCTAGTCAGGGAAATATGATAAACAATCAATGGGCAGACAACCAAGTAGAGCAATGAGTTGGTGCTTCTCTCCTTCTCTCTCTCTCTCTCTCTCTCTCTCTCTCTCTCTCTCCCTTTCTCTCTCTCTCTCTCAAAAAAAGAAAAAGTGTTTGACAGTCAGTGTATTTAGATTATGGCCCTCCTTTAAACATGTCCCATATTTTCTTCTCTCAGAGATTTGGCTCAAGGTTTGTTTTTTTTTCCTTTGTTTTTTTTACATCAGTGGAAATCCAATCAATCTTTCCAGACCAAATATAAATTTAAAATCTCCTTTAAAACCTTTCTCATCAGCCTTTCTAAAAGTTAATTTACTTTCTTCTGACCCACACTGGTACTAAAATCTAAGTTTATATATTCTGTAATTAACTACTTAATATTGATGTTATTTGTGTCCCTGTCTTATTTCTCTTTCCAGATTATAAGAACACAGAGGGGAAAACCCTGCCTCTTACGACCTTGCCTTCTCCATAGCAACTAATACATAGTTTTCTCATTTTGATGATCAGTAAATATTACTTCAGTGAATGAAGAAGTAAGTCAATGACTATGCACAATTATGCCTAAACAATATAACAATACAAAATAATATATGAGATGTCCATGGTACATGGTTAGAGAAGGAAGAAAGCAAGCTTCAGAACAGTATGTATGCAATGGCTTTATTTTTGCTCAATTAACAATTCCTTCATTACCTTACAGAATATGAATATCTGCATATCCATAGAGAGTTGTTTGGAAGAACACACGCCTAATGGTTAATATCAATTACCTCTGGAAAGTGGGATTGAGGTGATGAAATTATGAAATTTCACAATAGATTTTCTTCCTAAAATGTGTCTATTACACACACACACACACACACACACACACACACAAGTATATTATTTGGCTTTGGATTAAAAAAATATCAGCAAAGCATGTAAATTAGTTTTGCAATAAAAATAAAGGGAAGGCCCTAGCTGGATGGCTCAGTGGTAGAGCGTTGGCCTGGCGTGCAGGAGTCCCAGGTTCGATTCCCAACCAGGGCACACAGAAGAAGCACCCATCTGCTTCTCCACCCCTCCCCCTCTCCTTCCTTTCTGTCTCTCTCTTCCCCTCCCGCAGCCAAGGCTCCATTGGAGCAAAGTTGGCCCAGGCGCTGAGGATGGCTCCATGGCCTCTGCCTCAGGTGCTAGAATGGCTCTGGTTGCAACAGAGCAACGCCCCAGATGGGCAGAGCATCGCCCCTTGGTAGGCATGCCGGGTGGATCCCGGTGGGGCGCATGTGGGAGTCTATCTGACTGCCTCCCCGTTTCCAACTTCAGAAAAAAAAACCAAAAAACTTACAACCAAAAAATAAATAAATAAAGGAGAGGGAGGCCCTGGCTGGATAGCTCAGTTGGTTAGAGCATCCTCCCAATAGGCCAAGGTTGCAGGTTCTATCCCCAGTCAAGACACATATGAGAATCAACCAAGGAATGCATAAATAAGTGGAACAACAAGTGATGTCTCTCTCTCTGTCTCTTTGTATCTCTCTAATATCAATTCATAAAAATATTTTCAAAATTTAAGGGGAAGGGAAGGAAAAGGCTGGCTATCTTTCAGGTATGTAGCTTTATGGTAAAGGGTAAAGAGACAGCCCAAAATTCAATACATAGAAGATTATGAGTTATGAGATATGACAACTAAGAGATACGATTAATTCAAATCAAAGTTTTTGTATCCAGTTGTAACAGAATTCTAGGACCCTTTAAATTGGTTGATTTAAAACCCATTATCACACAAAACAAAGTGGAAAGTTCAGGGCAGTTGGCCAGAGTAATGAAATAAGTTAACTTAACAAAAAAGGCTCTTGCTTATATAAAGGTATAACTGAAGCAAATTTCTACTCAAGAAACACATTTCTCAAATGTGTTTACCTCAAAAACATGGCCTTATCAGAGGTACATTGCAGATAGAGAAAATTGTACTTTCCTGTAATCCTTACGACACCATTGATATTAAGTAAGCACTCTAGATAAATGAGATATTTGTGTCTTTACCATTACCATTAGTAACAATTGTTAACTTTTTTATTTTATTTTTAAATATTATACCAAGTGTCTATGGTTTTATTTTATTGGTGCCTCCTAAGAACCTTTTGAATTACTCTCCTTATTCCACAGATAAGGAAACTGAGATTTAGATAAATTCAGCCAGTAATGAAGTCAGAATTTGAACTCAGGAACTTTTTTTTTTTTTTTTAACAAGGAAAGAGAGAGAAATGAGAAGCATCAACTGGTCATTGTGGTACTTTAGTTGTTCACTGATTGCTTTTCATATGTGCCTTGACCGAAGGGGCTTCAGCCAAGTTTGTGATCTCTTGCACAAGCCAGCAACCTTGGGCACAAGCTAGCAACCATGGGAGCACGTCTATGATCCCACGTGCAAGCCAGTGACCCTGTATTCAAGCTGGTGAGCCTGTGCTCAAGCCGGCAATGTTGGGGTTTTGAATCCAGGTCCTTAGAATCCCTGGTCTACAATCGATCCACTGTGTCACCATTGGTCAGGCTGAACTCAGAAACTTTGTTAATTGACGCCAAATCCTTTACTTTTTGCCTCTCCACAAATGCGTCTATTACATAATCATACCTATTATTGTTAGACATCCTATCATTCCCTATTTCACCTTTTTAATTCACTATTGTGTGAAGATATATGCTTACTGCTCATCTCTGTGCCAGTATAACTTGAGAATGATCATCACACTTCTCAAATCATTTCTTCTATCCACTCAGTTTCCTGTTTTTGTTAGAAACATAATGAATATTCTGCTGGAAGGCCTGACCAGGTGGTGGCATAGTGGATAGAGCGTCGAACTGGGATGCAGAGGACCCAGGTTCAAGACCCCGAGGTCGCCAGCTTGAGCACGAGCTCATCTGGTTTGAGCAAAAAGCTCACCAGCTTGGACCCAAAGTCCCTGGCTTGAGCAAGGGGTTACTCGATCTGCTGAAGGCCCACGGTTAAGGCACATATGAGAAAGCAATCAATGAATAACTAAGGTGTCACAATGAAAAACTGATGATTGATGCTTCTCATCTCTCTTCATTCCTGTCTGTCTGTCCCTATCTATCCCTCTCTCTGACTCTCTCTCTGACTCTGTAAAAAAAAAAAAAAATTCTGCTGGAAGGCAGATGTTCCCAGATAGTACTATTTTCCTTCGCTAACTTGTAGTTCCACAACTCCTTAAACCACCTCCTTTCTGAACAGTCCATACTTTCAGCCTTACTCAGTATGTACAGAGAGAAGTGTGTTGGTCATTGCATAAAGCAATGCAGGTTCACAATCTCTTATCCACCAATTTTGAATTTCAGAGAGATTTAAGACGTTTAATAAATGAAAGACTTTTCATAACTCATTTGGCATCAAAGCCTGACCAGACCTGAACTCAACTGGCAACAAAACCTGCCCTGAACTGACTTGAGGCTATTTAATCTTCACTGATCACAGTCAGTGCAAATGTTCACCCATTTCACTGCTGAACTATCAATTTGTTTTATTACAGGGTGTTGCTCAGACCTCACTCAGGGTTTTATATAGAGAGGGTATGTATATTTCCCTGATTATCTACCCAAGATCCAAAAAGTTCTAAATTGCACAATGCTTCTGGACCTCAACAATTTCAGATAAGTAATTTCATAAGCATAATTTCTTTCTTTATTCATCACTGCTTTTCTTTAAAGAGTTAAAGTGTTCAATGTTTTCCCAGCCTAATAACTTTGATTTGATGAATGTCTATGGTCATGTTATACAAACACTTTTTGACTAGAAAATTTAGGTGTTACAGTGGAACCCTTTTATTTCCGTTCAGAAGTCATTACACAGTGCCCTCCCCCACTTGCCAATTGTTTCATTGTTCATTGATTGTGAGCCACTACGACAATTTCCCCCAAAGGATTAATTACCCCAGCTCCACCTTAGATAGTGTCTAAGCAGGGGAGACCGCTTTATCAAGACATTGGCTGGGTGGTTATTTGATTAACTTTTTTGCAGCATGTAAAGCAGTTTATAATTCCATATCTGATCACATTCACCATAACATAATGAAAATTAAGGAGATGCATATGGGCCTTAAATTTCTGACCTGGATTTTTAAAATCTGAATGTTCCAGGTATATTTACACAAACCCATACAGTTCATTTTCCCATTCATTTGCCATGTGCCTGTCTGGCATTTTGGCATGCTTTCTTAACCTTCAGTGTGAAACCATAGTATTTGAATATCCATTAAAGCTTGCACTTGAGAAAATTAAAAATTGCCACAGAATTATTATTCATTAAGTGAAATTTTCCATGATAAGTGTCTGAATGATGAAACTGAATTCTAAGAGCTAAGGAAAGATTTCCAAATGCAAGGAAAGGAAGAAAAATCACTCCTAACTTGAGGCCCTTCTTCGCTTTTTTGTGGTAAAGCAGTTGCTATGACAGTAGACTCACTTGGAGAACACGTACCTAAGTGCTTAAAATAGCCAAAGAGTGCTTTTCCCCAATGAATCAGATTCTGCAAAGAATTGCTAAGTCTTACGGTATTTATATGAGCATTGTTTTAGCAATTAATAACTAGAATACATAGTAAAGTTGAACATATTCTATGGCTTAGGGTTTTTAAATTTTAGCAGGGGGAAAAAGAAATTTCTTAGTGTCTAACCTATCCACATATAAGTGCTTGTTATTTTATAAGCCTTTCATATGGTTCAAGTTGAAATAATCTTGATTTTAAGTCCACGCTTTAATTTTTTTTAATTTTTAATTTATTTATTTATTTATTTATTCATTTTAGAGCAGAGAGGGAGAGAGAGAGAGAGAGGAGAGACAGAGAGAGAGAAGGGGGGAGGAGCTGGAAGCATCAACTCCCATATGTGCCTTGACCAGGCAAGCCCAGGGTTTCGAACCAGCGACCTCAGCATTTCCAGGTCGACGCTTTATCCACTGCGCCACCACAGGTCAGGCCAAGCCCACGCTTTAAATGCATTAATTCTTATAACATCTCTGTGGCATAAAGGAATGCAATTGTACCTATCTACCAGGGACTGATTAAAGTAAAGATGCCAAATATGTTTCTACATTAAACTTTTCATTCAGAAATAAAACTGAAGACCTCAGACTCTTGGCTAAGTAATTGCTTTGTAATATGACTGCTTTTCTCTACGTGCCAGGTTATTCTCGATGATTCTCAAGGTTTGCCCTTTGTCTTCACAGGATATTTGTTGGGCAAGCAGTGAGGCTGAGGACCTAAAGAATGCATGAGGAGGGCATTGGCTCCCTCAGCAAATGGGGGCATGCAGTGGGGCTCCTTGTGGGTTAGCAATAGCTCTCTTAGTTTCCGTCCTCATTAGCGAGCATCCAAGGCAGGAGCTCTCCTATCTGCCCTTTCCCAAGCACTCTCGACTGCTCCCGCTCCTGCGTCCTGCAGTTTCCCACATCAGCCTTCCCTGTGCACAGTCCCCATTCTGCTGCCAAAAGCAATAAGTGGCCTGTCAGACTTGATGTGCATGGGGCTATTACCAAATGGAAACTGAAAGCCAGACATTTTCTCTCCGTGAGCTACCAGGCTATTTCAGAAAGCAGAAGTGCCAGCTTCATCCTTTAGCAAAGGTCCTCAAAAGGTAATTGGACAGTGCAAGGAAAAACCCTTAAGAAAATCTGAAACAATTTGCTGTTGTTGGGGAATTCTGAAAAGAGAAAACACGCTACAGACTTTTCTATTTCTCCTAAACACCTGTACACTTTTAAGTGCTAAGCACATATTTTACTAAACGGGAACTTCATTCAAGTTCTCTCATCTTATAATATGTATTCATTTCTTACTCTACTTCCACTTAGTAAGTTTTTGTTACAGTAAACATAGCTATAAGGATACAGGAAATCCATTAGCACTTCTTATCCAATGAGTCAGCACACTGCTTACTAACACCAGGAGAAGCCAATGAGCACTACAGGCGTGGCCTGCCCTCCGGAAGTTACATTGGGGATACCAGAGAAAGCCTGAGAGCAGAGCCTTCAAAACAAGTCACTGGTGGAGGGCTGCTTTGAAGGCTTGGCATTCAAAAAAAAAAAAGGCTTGGCTTGCTAAAAAAAAAAAAAAAAAGAGAGAGAGAGAGAGAGGGGAATATGTTAGTCTACATTAGATATTCAAGATCAAGTATCAAAATGAAATCGTATAATAGGCTTTGGCATAACCCCAAATTTGAATTATAGGGGATAAATGTTCTTGGCATTCTACTGCAGTTTTTTGGGAGAAAAGTTCTACAAAAGAAGATTCTAAAGCATTGTCTAAGATAATACTCAAACCACAGGTTGAAAAATTAAAATATTTTAAACTTTATAATGAAAAACATGCTAGTTTTCTGTAGTCTTTGAGTGGATTGTAGCCAAAGATATGTGTGAAGCAATCAGTCACTCCAAAGTGATGCCCCGGTTGCTCATTTCTGCAGTGATGATGTAAGGGTGGCAAGAAATAATGGCATTTCTTTAGATACTTTTTATTGATTTTAATTTATTGTTTGTACATAGATTCTAGTGTGCCCCGAATGCATCCTCCCCTCCCCCGTGTTCCCCTCAACTCCCCCTTGCCCCCCTCCCAAAAACGCCCTCCCCACTTCCCTCCAGGATTTGCTTTTCTGCTCTCTATAACGCTGTGTTATGTGTATATAATTTCTCCAATCTCTTTTCCTTCTCTGATTCCATCCTCTCATCCCCTTTCCCTCTGTCTGCTTCCCCTCTGGTCCCTTTGATCCCACCTCTGCCTCTGTTTCATTCCTCAGTTCACACTGTTCATTGGATTCCCCAAATGAGGAAGGTCATATGATATTTTTCTTTCTCTGCCTGGCTTATTTCACTTAACATAATAGTTTCCAGGTCCATCCCATGTTGTTGCAAAAGGTAAGATTTCCTTCTTTTTTATGGCCCCATAGTATTCCATTGTATATAATGACCACTGCTTTTTAATCCACTTGTCCACTGATGGACACTTGGGCTGTTTCCAGATCGTGGCTATTGTAAACAATGCTGCCATATATGATACATGGGGGTGCATTTCTTCTTTTGAGTCAGTGATGTGATGATGTTCTTGGGATATAGTCTTAAAAGTGGGATGGCTGGGTCAAAAGGCAGTTCCATTTTTAATTTTTTGAAGAATCTCCATACTATATTCAACAGTGCTGCACCAGTCTGCATTCCCACCAGCAGTGCAGGAAGGTTCCCTTTCTCCACATCCTCATCAGCACTTATTACGTGTTGTTTTGTTGATGAGCACCGTTCTGACTGGTTTCAGGTAACATCTCATTGTAATTTTAATTTGCATTTCTCTAATGTTTAGTGATGTTTAACACTTTTTCATCTGCCTATTGGCCATCTGTATGTCCTCTTTGGAGAAGTATCTATTCATTCTTTGCCCATTTTTGATTGGATTTTTTATCTTCCTGGTGTTGAATTTTACAAGTTCTTTATAAATTTTGGTTATTAACCCCTTATCAGACGTATTGGCGAATATGTTCTCCCATTGTGTGGTTTGTCTCTTTATTTTACTCATATTGTCTTTAGCTGTGCAAAAGCTTTTTAGTTTGATATAGTCCCATTTGTTCATCCTGTCCTTTATTTCACTTGCCTGTGGAGATAAACCAGCAAATATATTGCTGCAAGAGATGTTGGAGAGCTTACCGCCTATGTCTTCTTCTAAGATGCTTATGGTTTCACAACTTACATTTAAGTCTTTTATCCATTTTGAGTTTATTTTTATGAATGGTGTAAGTTGGTGGTCTAGTTTCATTTTTTTTGCAGGTAGCTGTCCAATTTTCCCAACACCATTTATTAAAGAAATTGTCTTTACTCCATTGTATACCCTTACCTCCTTTGTCAAATACCAATTGTCCATAAAGGTGTAGGTTTATTTCTGGGTTCTCTGTTCTGTCCCATTGATCTTTATGCCTGTTCTTATGCCAGTACCAAGCTGTTTTGAGTACAATGGCCTTGTAGTATAACTTGATATCAGGGAGCGTGATACTACCCACTTTGTTCTTCTTTTTCAAGATTGCTGAGGTTATTAGTGTTCTTTTTTGGTTCCATATAAATTTTTGGAATATTTGTTATATATCTTTGAAGTATGTCATTGGTATTTTAATAGGAATTGCATTGAATTTATAAATTGCTTTGGGTAATATAGATATTTTAATAATATTTATTCTTCCTATCCATGAACACGGTATATGCTTCCACTTGTTACTATCTTCCTTGATTGCTTTTATCAATGTTTTATAATTTTCTGAGTACAAGTTTTTAACCTCCTTGGTTAAATTTACTCCTAGGTACTTTATTTATTTTATTGCAATAGTGAAGGGGATTGTTTTCTTAATTTCTCTTTCAGACTGTTCATTGTTGGTGTATAAAAATGCCTCTGATTTCTGAATATTAAATTTATATCCTGCCACCTTGCTGAATTCATTTATCAGGTCCAGTAGTTTTTTGAATGAGACTTTAGGGTTTTCTATGTACAGTATCATATCATCAGCAAATAAGGATAGTTTTACTTCTTCTTTTCCAATTTGGATGCCTTTTATTTCTTCTTGTCTGATTGCTGTGGCTAGGACATCCAGGACTATGTTGAATAAGAGTGGTGAAAGGGGGTACCCCTGCCTTGTTCCTGATCTTAAGGGGATTGCTTTTAATTTTTACCCATTGAGTATGATGTTGGCTGTGGGTTTGTCATAGATGGCCGTTATCATGTTGAGGTATGTTCCCTGTATTCCCACTTTGCTGAGAGTTTCTATCATAAATGGGTGCTGGATTTTATCAAATGTTCTTTTTGCATCTATTGATATCATCATGTGATTTTTCTCCTTCCTTTTGTTTATGTGATGAATCATATTGATTGATTTACAAATATTGTACCAGCCTTGCCTCCCCAGAATAAGTCCCACTTGATCATGATGTATGATTTTTTTCATGTATTGCTGGATATGGTTTGCTAATATTTTGTTGAGAATTTTAGCATCTAAATTCATCAGGGATATTGGCTTATAGTTTTCTTTCAAATTTTATTTATTTATTTATTTTTTACAGAGACAGAGAGTGAGTCAGAGAGAGGGATAGACAGGGACAGACAGACAAGAATGGAGAGAGATGAGAAGCATCAATCATTAGTTTTTCGTTGCGCGTTGCGACTTCTTAGTTGTTCATTGATTGCTTTCTCATATGTGCCTTGACCGCGGGCCTTCAGCAGACCGAGTAACCCCTTGCTGGAGCCAATGACCTTGAGTCCAAGCTGGTGAGCCTTGCTCAAACCAGATGAGCCCGCACTCAAACTGGTGACCTCGGGGTCTCGAACCTGGGTCCTTCCACATCCCAGTCCAATGCTTTAGCCACTGTGCCACCACCTGGTCAGGCAACCTATAGTTTTCTTTCTTCGTATTGTCTTTGCCTGGTTTTGGAAAAAGCAATGGCATTTTGTCTGACTGTCTTCCAGGGCCTAATTTTTGCTAGTAATTCTTATTCTTTCTCCTATTTCCTGTGAGCTACAGATCTCCTCACTTCTAGGTTAACTGATACATCATTTCTGAGGAGATGCTGTATCACCTCTCCCTGTAAGCCTCTCTTGACCAACTTCCCTATCAGGAGAATTGATTTGCTAGATATTTTGAAGATCTAGATTTATTTTTCTTCTCTGCTCAGAAGTTACTAATACACACCCATATGGCTCTACTACAATAAAACCACTTTGTCTTGAGCCAGCCCACACTTTGCCAGGAAGGATTCCCTAAGACCCATTAAACAACCTGGTTCTGTTTTCAATGTCTCTGTAGGTGCAGGTTAAATATTTTTGCTAATGTGGTTGTCAAGAAATTGTGTTTCAGTCCTGGACTGAGAAACAGGTATCAGGATCAACAGCTGTAGCAATGTAACCCCCTCCAGACCAAGATTAACAGGGCCCAAAAATTCACCATTCAATCAAGGGGCTACTGGTCTTACAATTAGTTATAAAATGAGACAGAGAAGAAGAGATAAGTTTGGAGAACTGCCTGGACACTGCTCTTGAATAACCATGTTAGCTCCTTTTAATTATTTATAACAAATAGATATTAATCTAAATAAATATCAAGCCAGCAAGGAAAATATTAGCTCAAGCTGTGAAGGTACAGGGGGATGTGAGGCCAGAGACAAATAGCCATCAGAGGCCAGTGAACAGGCCAGACCAGGAGAGCCATCTGACCCCTGTGGGGCAGTAAATAGACTCTAAGACAACAAAGAACTGCCCCTCTTCAGTGTAATCTCTTCAACGGCCAAACAGATTTACATAAACAGTTAATGTCAGTGGCAGGCCTCAGTATCAAAAATTAATTTTTTGCCTATATAATCTTTATTGATACATATCAGTAGCATTTGCTCTTACTTATTATTCCTAACATGTTTGTAAGTCTCCCTGTGATACTAGCTTCTATTTAGAAGTTACTTTCAGCCCTGGCTGGTTGGCTCAGTGGTAGAACATTGGCATGAAGTGCGGATGTCCTGGGTTCGATTTCTGGTCAGGGCACACAGGAGAAGCAATGATCTACTTCTCCACTCTTCCCCTTCTCTCTCTTTCTCTCTTTCTCTCTCTCTCTCTCTCTCTCTCTCTCTCCTCCCAGAGCCATGGTTCAAGTGCATTGGCCCTGGGCACTGAGGATGACCCCATGAAACCTTCACCTAGGTGCTAAAAATAGCTCGGTTGTAAGCATGACCCCAGATAGGCAAAGGATCAGCCCCAGATGGAGGTTGCCAGGTGGATCCCGGTTGAGGCACATGTAGGAGTCTGTCTCTCTATCTCCCCTCTTCTCACTTGAAAAAAAAGAGAAAGCAATTTTTAAAAAAAGAAGTTATCATCTTCTGAATTTTAATCAATTATTCCAAATATTATTCCAAACCAGAATTCTTTATTCTAGCAAAAATTTTAAGATGTTTATGCCATTTTTAACCTAGCATAATAAATAATATCATATTTGCATGCATGAGTGTCTAGGACAGAAACACGCAGTAGGCAGAACCCAACGCTTGCTGAATTCTGTGTTTCATCACCTTGTGGTCCAGAGGGCACAGAGGCCTAAACAAAAGCACCAATGGTTTCAGATATTGTGTGCACCCTCCCCATCTTCTCCTTGTATGCATATTTATACATGCATGACACTGTTATCTATAAAGTAAAAAACTGAAAACAATCTAAATGTTCAAAATTAGAAAATATTTTATCCACACTGTATTAAAGCTGATTGTTGGAATATGTTACAGCTATTCTCGTGATCTTTATGATTATTATATAATGATGTCAGGAAAGAATTTAAATGCACATTTAAATGAAGAAATTCAGGATAAAAATTATTTGTATGCTTTGATACAACATATGTAAAAATAAATGCACATGGCAGGGGACTGAAAGAACATATGCAATCCTGATTAATAGTTGATGTTTTAGGATAGTATGATTATGTTGCTGCATTGTTTTTACACAAAATGAAGTATATTATACATACATACATGCATACAGGTAATTTCCAAGACAGTTTAGGACTTTGCTAGGTCTTAGATTTTAATATTATTCGTTAAAAATAAAAGTCATAAAAAAATCTTTGTCAAACTAATTTAACCTAAGAGAATTTATTGGGATATATCATTGAAAAGTTCAGAAGTTTGCCCACCCTTGAGGTGAGCTATTCTGGAGACTCATGGGGTCCTCAGTACTGGGACTCCACATCTCCTTGATACATGAATTGGCTTTTGTCATACTTCTTTCGTTGTGGCAGAAAAATGGCTACAGCAGTTCCATATTAGAGAAGGACCAAGCTCTATTCTTCTTGCAACCATCAAACAACAATCTTTGCTTCACTCTGATTGGTCCAATGTATTACCAGTCACTGAGACCAGGACACCATTACTCTGGCTTAAGGTTAAATTACGTCATCCACACACCAGTTGGTAGTAGGCTGGTTAGTGTTCACAAATATTTGCTGCCCCGCCCAGTGGAAAGATTATACTTTTCCACCTCACTGACATTGAGTTTGGCCATAACTTGTTCTGGCTGTTAAAATTCAAACTACCAATGTTCAATTCCCAAAAGTGACATAGTTGTTTAACATTAGAGTTGGTTGCACCGCAAGCCATCTTGTCCCTTCTTTTAAAACTAGTATGTGGTTCATCATGCTCTTTTTTCCCCTCTAATATAACTCCAGGCAATATTCCAAAAGAGGCTTCACTGTCAGCTTGGGTTCAAGAATGAAGAGAATGAAGTAGAGTCACAGCAAATCCACAGTGAATGGGTAGCATGAGCCACACCTTTACAATTATAAGCTGCTGAGATTTGGGGGTTCTTTGTTACTGAACATAACCTGGTCTATCCTGACTGGGCTTAAGTCCAATCTCCTAGCTACGTGACTTTGAACAAGTTATTGATATATCATTTTTCTGTACTTTGTTTATTTGTAAAACAGAGATGATATGTAAAATTTCTGGTGCATACTCAAAAATAATAGTGATTATAACTGCAGTGTGTCCGGAAAGTCATGGTGCACTTTTGACTGGTCACAGGAAAGCAACGAAAGACAATAGAAATGTGAATTCTGCACCAAATAAAAGGAAAACTCTCCCAGTTTCATACCTAGTCAGTGCAGTTCGATGTGGGCTCATGCACAGATTTTTTAGGGCTCCTTAGGTAGCTATCCCGTATAGCCTCTACAGACTCGTCACTGACTGATGGCCTACCAGAACAGGGTTTCTCTACCAAACTGCCGGTTTCCTTCAACTGCTTATCCCACCGAGTAATGTTATTCCTATGTGGTGGCGCTTTGTTATAAACACGCCAATATTCACGTTGCACTTTGGTCATGGACTCGAATTTAGTGAGCCACAGAACACACTGAACTTTCTTCCGTACCATCCACATCTCGACTGGCATGGCCGTGGGCTGCTCTGCTGTATACACGGTGTTACCTCATCATCTGCGCATGTGCACATGCTGCCACATCATCCTACAGAAACTGGGAGGGTTTTCCTTTTATTTGGTGCAGATTTCACATTTCTATCATCTTTTGTTGCTTTCCTGTGACCAGTCAAAAGTGCACCATGACTTTACGGACACACTGTATTGTTATTAATAAGAAGAATTATAATTCTTACTTTCATGGGAAATTTTATTTTAATTTATTTTAGTGATCTTTAAGGGGGAAAAGGTGCTGTTATCTGAAAAAGAAGGTATATTGCAGGGATTGGGAACCTATCTATGACTCGCAAAGCAGATATGGCTCTTTTGATGGCTGCATCTGGCTCACAGACAAATCTTCAATAAAAAAAAATAACATTAAAAATATAAAACATTCTCATGTATTATAATCCATTCATTTCCTACCACTCATGTTCATGGTTGCAGGTGGCTAGAGCCAAACACAGCTGTCCTCCTTGACAACACGAGATTTTTATTGAATAATGCGTAATGTACACGGGTCGTTGTATGGCTCTCACGGACTTACATTTTAAAATATGTGGTGTTCATGGCTCTCTCAGCCAAAAAGTTTCCCGACCCCTGATATATTGTATTTCTTTTTAGTAATACAAAGTTATACACTTGAAGTTTCAGTATATATACTGCTGATCATCTGTAGATAGAACAAAAAAATTCTTCCACAGATATAAATGTTAGTTCCTTGAAATATTTCTTTTAAGTGAGAAGAGGGGAAATAGTGAGATAGACTCCCACATATGCCCTGACTGGGATCCATCTGGCAACCTCCATTTGGGGCCAATGATTGAATCAGCCAAGCTATCCTCAGTGCCTGAGGCCAGCCCTCGAACCAATTAAGCCACTGGTTATGAGAGGAGAAAACGGACAAAAAGGGAGAGGGTGGAGGAGAGAAGCAGATGGTCTCTTCTCATGCATGCCCTGACCAAGGATAGAACCCAGGATATCCATGTGCCAGGCCAATACTCTATACACTGAACCAACTGGCCAAGGCCTCTTATTTTTTGGACCTTGCCAGTTTTCTCAGTGGTAGAGTGTCGGCATCACGTATGGACCTCCCAGTTTGATTCCCGGTCAGGGCACACAGGAGAAGTGACCATGTGCTTCTCTTCCCAACCCTCTCCCCCTTCTCTCTCTCTCTCTCTCTCTCTCTCTCTCTCTCTCTCTATCTCTATCTCTCCCACAGCCATGACTCTAATGGTCAAGCAAAGATGGCCCCAGGCACTGAGGATGGCTCCATGGTCTCGCCTCAGGTGCTAAAATAGCTTGGTTACCAAGCAACAGAGCAAGGATCCCAGATGGCAGAGCATCACCAGGTAGGGGGTTTGCCAGGTGATACACAGTTGGGGCGCATGCAGGAGTCTGTCACTCCGCCTCTCTGCTTCTCCCTTAAGAAAAATTTAAAAAAAGAATTAAAACATTTAACCCAAAATTTTATATGAGAAAAATGCTTTTTCACATTTAATACCTAAATATATTAGTTATTTAACAGTACAGTTAGTTTCACTGAAATAATTTTGTTTCTTCTCTAAAGTTATCTATTATTAAAGATAGCCAAACAACAGATATTGAAATAGATAATTTTTCTATTTCATTGTGAAAACTCTTAAGTTCCCTGCACCTCTTCCCTCAAAGAAAAATGTATGTGTGAAACAGTCAGAGGAATGCAATTTTAAAGTAAAAATTCCAATATAGTTATTGTAATATTGCAGTAGCTATGTATGGTGCCAAGTGGTTATTTAAAATATCAGGAAGGTCACTTTGTAAATTGTATGATTGGCTAACCAGTATGCTGTACATCTAAAATTAATATAAAATAATATTGAATGACAACTGTAATTAAAAAATAAATTTAAAAAGTAAACTTTGACTTTATTTTTTAATTAAAATCAAAATTATATCTAGACCTAAATCTAAGTTGACTTGGTTTTGTAATCAATAGTTATTTTACATTATGGAACCCATTTCTTATCATGGACATCCATCACTGACATCTGATATCTAATACTTTTTTTCAGATATTGTAGGTTTATCTTGATAGATTTTCTGGTATCCAGTAAATTAACATATGAGGCAATTGTTTGTCTCTTTAGATAAGAATATGTGCTCTGAAAAATGTAGTATAAACTAAATTATGGTTTACACGCATTAGAGCACTAGTTCTTGCACACTGCTGTGCAACAGAACTATAAGGATTACCTGGGGATGGTGTCAGAGAACACAGAGCCTACTTGAAGTAGCTCTTGCTGACTACATCTAGTAAAATTTGAACATTAAAATGAAATAATAACATTAACATTATATCCCACTGAATAAAATAATAAATCTATATTAATAATAAAGAAATAAGAAAGGAAGGAAGGAAGGGAGGGAGGGAGAAATGGAGGAAGAGAGAGAAGGAAAAACTCTTACAATAGAATGTCAACTAATAAATGTAGAAGGAATAACGGAATTAGAAAATCACCAGTTAGCCAAGAATCCTCAATAGGTGCTAAAACTAATGGGTGAGAGTTTGATGAGGAATAGAGTATTAACATAGTCTCAGGTATCTGCTTATATCATTTATTAACAGCAAAGAGAAGACAAAGTGGGAAAGACTGGCAGGCACCACCTGTACTGACTCACATGTGGCCCCTCAAGCACCACTATGAGTATTAGTCAGAGCTGTGTATAACAAACAGTCCAGAAACCTCAATGACTCCCAACAGCAAACATTCATTTTTCATCCAAAGGCTGTGCCCTGGCTGTGTTGACTCTGATTCAAGTTCAGGTGTATTCTGTATGTTTCTCATTCTAGGGACAGTGGTTATTTAGACAGATGGCTGCTACTTCATGGTAGATCACAACACTCAAGAAGCTAGGACAGGGGTCCCCAAACTTTTTACACAGGGGGCCAGTTCACTGTCCCTCAGACCGTTGGAGGGCTGGACTATAAAAAAAACTATGAACAAATCCCTATGCACACTACACATATCTTATTTTAAAGTAAAAAAACAAAATGGGAACGAATACAATATTTAAAATAGAGAACAAGTAAATTTAAATCAACAAACTGACCAGTATTTCAATAGGAACTATACTCCTCTCACTGACCACCAATGAAAGAGGTGCCCCGTCTGGGTGTGCGGTGGGGGCCAGATAAATGGCCTCAGGGGGCTGCATGCGGCCCGCGGGCCATAGTTTGGGGACCCCTGAGCTAGGCTAAACTCTGCCTTGCACAGGTAAACCTCACTCACATCACATCTATTATTCCATTGGCCAAAGCATATCATGACCTAGGCTAAGGACATGGAAGCAGAGGTGTATTCTGTGTCTGCTTTACCAGAGACATTGCAATGTCAAGTATACAAGAATACTGGATGTATAATTCTATTACGCAAGCAAGAGAAGCACTGAGAACAGTAATGCAATCTACCATACTCTTAAAGGCATTCACCAAGAACAGATGTTTTTTAAAAGAACCTTTCTGATAATACTTATGCACATTATGTTAACCCTGAAGCTGACATTTTCTGTAAAGAACCAGGTAGTAAATATTGTGGGCTTTGTGGGCTGTACAGTCTTTGTTATAACTCTGATGTTGTAGCATGGAAGCAGCCTTACCAACATATAAACAAACGAGTGTATCTCTGTTTCAGTAAAATTATGGATAAGGACAGTGGAATTTAAATTTCACACAATTTCCATGTGTCATACAATGTTATTCTTTTTATTTTTTTTTTAGTCATTTAAAGGTGTAAAAACTATTCTGAGCTCATGGGCTATACAAAAATAAGTAGTTGGTCAGAATTTGACCCACATGCCATAGTTTGATGACCCCTGTATTAGCTCCTCAACCAACAAAGTATTTAGCATTTATTGATCATAGAAGACTGTATAAATTAAAAAAAAGACAACAACTAAGGAATTTGTGATATAGTTGATGATATAGACTATACAAATAAAAACTGTTTAGGGCCCTGGCCGGTTGGCTCAGCGGTAGAGCGTCGGCCTGGTGTGCGGGGGACCCGGGTTCGATTCCCACCCAGGGCACATAGGAGAAGCGCCCATTTGCTTCTCCACCCCCACCCCCTCCTTCCTCTCTGTCTCTCTCTTCCCCTCCCGCAGCCAAGGCTCCATTGGTGCAAAGATGGCCCGGGTGCTGGGGATGGCTCCTTGGCCTCTGCCCCAGGCGCTAGAGTGGCTCTGGTCGCGGCAGAGCGACGCCCCAGAGGGGCAGAGCATCGCCCCCTGGTGGGCAGAGCGTCACCCCTGGTGGGCGTGCCAGGTGGATCCCGGTCGGGCGCATGCGGGAGTCTGTCTGACTGTCTCTCCCTGTTTCCAGCTTCAGAAAAGTACAAAAAAAAAAAAAAACTGTTTAGGACTCTGAAAAATAATAGATACAATAGCAAAAGTCCAACAGCACGAATGATAGAAAGCATAGTGCTGAGGAGAATTTAGGTGTAGTAGTAGGACAGAATTCCTTGAAAGAGTGAGTTTTATAGATGAATACATGGATTCACTGAACAATTGCCCATTCTTTCTTTATATACAGAAGTAAAAAATATTTTAGAATTAATAAGTAAGAATCTTCAATCTATAGTATTTTATTTTATAAATTCTTTTCATATACCATTTAAATAAAACATTATTTTTAAAATTTTCAGTATTATAAAAGTAATCAATAAAATATAAAAATGTTGAAAGTAGAAAGTAAAAGCCTATAGTCCCACCAACCAGAGGTATCCTCTGTTAACAGCATAGTATGCAATTCTAGAATTTTTCTATACATATACTTATGTGCTTTATTGTTGTTTATTAAAGTATTTCATTATACCTAGCATTTAGTCTTCTCCTTTTTTTATTTAGAAGTATATCTTGAACATCTTTCCATGTTAATGTAAATAGTGTTATCTCATTTTGTTGCATAGTATTCTTTAACATAAAAACATATTGTTTGCCATGGCTGGTTTGCTCAATGGTAGAGCATCAGCCTGGTGTGCTGGAGTCCCGGGTTTGATTCCCGGCCAGGGCACACAGGAGAAGTGCCCATCTGCTTCTCCACCCCTCCCCCTCTCCTTCCTCTCTGCCTCTCTCTTCCCCTCCCACAGCCAAGGCTCCACTGGATTAAAGTTGGCCTGGGCGCTGAGGATGGCTCCATGGCCTCTGCCTCAGGCGCTAGAATGGCCCTGGTTGCAACAGAGCAATGCTCCAGATGGGCAGAGCATCGCCCCCTAGTGGGTATGCCGGGTATGTTGGGCACATGCAGGAGTTTGTCTGACTGCCTCCCTGTTTCCAACTTCAGAAAAATACAAAAAAAAAAAAAGAATATATTGTTTAATGTATTCTTATTAGTGTACATTTAAGTTGTTTCTCATTTCCCCTATTATAAGTAACATTGTGGTAGACATCTTTATAACTAAATTTTTATCTAAATTATTTATTTTTAAGGAAAATTATCTAAAAGTTGGATTTCTGGGGCAAAGACTAAGAAATAATTATTTTCAAAATGTTTTTCCTCACACTATTATCTGCTATTAAAATCATGGCAGTCAACATTAGGAAGTTGGTTGGGGATATTAGAGTATGATACATTGACTACATATCATGTGACAATGTAGTGATGTACATGGTTTATGTATGCATATGAACAGGGTGGGCAGGGGAGAAAGAGAAGCAGAAGGGAAAGGGGGAAAAGAGAGGGGAGGAGAAAAGAGAGGGAAAGAGTTATAATGCTGCATTCTGCAATATTCAATGAGAGAATCATTCAAATCCAGCATAGAATGATACCAGATATTATACAAGAATTACTGGTTGTACTAACAAAACCCTTTATAAATAGCCAGTGATACTAATTGATTTGTAAATGAAATAAAATCAAACTCCTCTAATCAGATAACACATAAATGCTATAAAAACTTAGTGATTTGTATAGAGTATACAAATATCATTGGGACCATCTTTGGAAGATGCAGACTGCCACAGTGGGAGAGGTGGCACGACCCTCTGAAACTAGTAAATTAGTGGGCCTAAGAATTTTTAACTATAATCTATGAACTTTATTTCCTTTTCTCAATAAGTCATTAAGAGCCCTGGTTCTCAACAGGGGTAGGTAGGTGTTACAGTTATCTATTGCTATGTAAAAAATCACCCCAAAACTTAGTGAGTTAAAACAATTTGTTATTATCACTCATGGTTTTCTATACATCAGATAAAATGGGCTCAGGTGGGCAGTTCTCTCATGGCGTTTCTTATACAGCTGCAGTCAGATGTTGGCTGGAGCTGCATCACCCGATGGTTCAATTGGGCTAAGTGTCCCTGACACATTTAGCAATTGGTACTAGGTGCTGACTATGAATTGAATGTGTTAACCTGACTCACATCTGTTTGTCATTTGTGACCCTCACCGCATGGTGGCTATGCTCAGAGATGGTGTGACTCACAAAGCCTGTCCCAAGAGTGAGTATTCCAAAAGTTCCAGGTGAATGTGTCAAGACTTCTTATGATCTAACCTTGGAAGTCCCAGAATAATCCTTCTACTGCATTCTTTTGTTTCAGCAAATCACTTCCCAGAAGCGAGGGGAGAAAAATTAGGCTCTATCCAGTGGTGGGATTCAAATAATTTAACAACCGGTTTTCTGCCCTAATGACCTTTTTAAGTATAAAAAAATGCTATACCGAAAGATAGTTTATTATTTCATGTGTTTAATACTTAAATAAGAACAATTAAAAGAGGTACACAAAACTAGATTATGTTATAAGAATTTTTAAATAGTAATGAAAAAATATTGAATAATACCTGACAAAGAACAATAAAACTGTTATTTAAAATATTTCGATATTGCTTCTTGATTGGTGTCCTCACTTGCAATTTTTTTCACCTATGGACAGAATGAACATTACTACAGGTGCTTAGAATGCGCTGTTGAGCAGATGAACATTAAAAAAGAATAAGGAATGTCAATTTGTGATTTCCACATTGGGCAGCTGCCCTGGCACCCACCTTAGAGAGAACACTGATTACAAGTGCCGTTTTAACAATGGGTTTGCCAAACTCAACAAAATATTAGGTATTAGTTCTGCCAAACCGGTCAGAGCCAGCTGAATCCCACCACTGGCTCCACCCCTTGATAAGCAATCATGTGCCCTTGAAGCTATCACTGTGACCATCTTTGGAAAATGCGGCCCGCCACAGTGAGGGAGGTGGCATGACCCTCTGAAACTGTGGACTGAGTTTCTACACATTTACATTTCTCTCTGAAAAGAATCCTGAATAGTCATAGGATTCTCAAAGGACTCTGTTACCCTCTCCCCTCCCACCCCACCCCCACCACAAGTGGAAACAATCATTGATCTAGGAAGATTATGGTCTATTACATAAATTTATTTTATATCCTAATATTTTTTAAGGATATTTAATCTCTGCCACTAACTTGGAATTGTTCAGGATCTACGCCATGATTCACTAAGTCATTCATCAAATTAATTTTTTTAAAGAAGTCCATTATTCTGAGAGTATATAAGTTAAATGAAACACACACACACTCATGTACATATATATAAATGTGTTTTGAATTTTAAATAGAGGGAGCTCATTAAGCTGGGTTTGTATTTTGGGAATATTCCCATTAGAGCTATTTATATCTGATACTTAGAGCGCTCTAATCAGCTGCTCATACCCCACACACAGCTCAGAGAAATTTCTGTTTAGAACCCCGCAGCGCAGTCGGGCACCGTGCAGCAAGCTTTCCGTCACTGAGAGTGAGATTTGATTACTTTTATCTCAGCATATGTAACTAGAACTGTTATCATTGGTCACAAAAATTATGCATTTATTTTATCATTTGACTCTGTGACCTCCCCCCCAACCCCAGATTCCATGACTGCCTCAGATAAGCTTTATTTGAACTAAAAACTATTTCTGTCTGTTTATGTCCCTCTACTTGCTATTAGTTTCATAAACTTGTCCGTCTGGATTTTGATGAAGGTGGGAAGGGGAGGATAGAGAATTTGAGAAGGGGTGCAGGAATCACCAGGCCAACTACATTCTTCACAAGAAGTTCGTGGAAGCACTACATCAACCAACAAACCAACTGTACTCTTTTGCTATGAATACCTATGCAAATTCAACATCTAGACAACTAAGGAAATCTTGTTGCTGCTCTTGTGGAGGTTGACATGTCTCTTATGTATCTGGTACATTCATCTGTCCTATCACTCATTTCTCAAGCAGTACTTTTTTACAATTTTCTTTATTTTATTAAGTTTATTGGGGTGACATTGCTTAATAAAACCATACAAGTTTCAAGTATACAACTCAAAACTTCATCATCGAGATGATGTCAGAGTAATGGCAGGGTAGGAAGCGATACCGATAAATCTCCCCCAAAACTCAACAAGATCTTCAACCAGAAACAGAAAAACCTATCCTTGGAGCCTCCAGATGTTTCACAATACACCCGAAGGTATGGTCGAGCGAAAAATTGGCTAAATATATAACCAAACCCCGAAGGAAATAGGGAGTAAGAAATGCTTCGCCTTCCTCACTAACCTAAACAGGGTGGCTTTCTCTGGGATCCGTGAATATAGAAACTGAGGCTGACAAAGGGGGTGAATAGATCCAGGCCGAGGCACAAACGGCCAAACCAGGCTGTGGCACGGAGATCCAAGCCAAGGAAAAACTGATCCTGTGGCAACCCGGGCAATACAAGCTAACACTCGCGCCAAACCCAAACAAAGAAAGACAAGCGGGGCAGCCATTTTACCTGATCTCCTGGTCGGCGCGCGCAGATAGTGGGTGAGAGATTTCTTCCTAAGCCCCGGGAGCGGGTGCCCGTGTTACCCCACAGAGAGGCAGAGTCAGAGGCCTTTCTGTGGGCCGAAAGCGGAATCTCTGGGCAGCCCCAGCGCCCTGGAAAAGCCTTGCACGGGAGGGAGTGAGAACTAATTCCAATGGTGGAACTTTTCCATGTGGTAGGGGATTCACTCAGAGGGAAACGCGGCCGGCCTCATATCCTGGTCTGCGCGCACAGATAGTGAGTGAGTGATTCCTCTGAGTGCCTCGGCAGTGCACACCCATGTTATCGCACAGAGGGGCAGAGTCAGGGGCCTTTGTGTGCGCCAAAGCAGAATCTCGGGCCGCCCCAGCACCTTGCAAAAGCCGCGCATGGGGACGGAGCGAGAGCCAATTCCAACGCTGCAACTTTTCCATGCGGTTGGGGGTTTCACTCAGAGCGTGAGACTGCTGGCCGGATATCCTGGTCTGCGCACGCAGATAGTGAGCGAGAGTTTCCTACAAGCGCCCCGGAAGTGGGCGCCCGCCTGTGTTACCGGACAGAGTGGCAGAGCCAGAGGTCTTTGAATGGGTGGAAACCCCGCCTGATTATGCTAGCAGCTCTGACTGACTGAGCCTTACCCAGAGCCCTGTGCTGAGTGGAAATAGAGTGGGGAGTTGCCAGCTCTTTGAGCCTCTTACTATCCAGGCAGAGGCAGCAAAAACCTCATAGCTGGATTATCAGGCTACTAATTGAGGAAGGAAAGACTAGGAGAAAGGCTCCAGGAACATGGACTCTCTCACTGTCAGAGCCTATAAATGCTAATGAACCTCGACTGCCAACGAGACTAAAGCACAATACATGACATCACCATAGAGACTTATCAACTGCAAACCTCTACCTGAGCATGCCAAAGGGGCAGAACCCAGGGTACAGAGTCACCGACCAGGAAGAGGGAGAGAAAAGAAAAAGCAAGAAGATGACCTCTCAAAATCAAGAATAATATGCAGACTTTATAACCTATCCCATTTTATTATATTTGTTCGTTTGTTTCTCTTATCTTCATTCTTGATATTTTTTTCCTCCTCCAATTTGGCCGATTAACTCTCTGCCGGTCTTACTCTCTCCTCTCCTTGAACTACACTACCCGTAAGTGTTATATCTCCCATTATCTTTTCTCTCCTCTTCCTTTCTCTCTATGAGGGTTGCACTCCAAAACCCTTAACTCTCTCTCTCTCTCTCTCTCTCCTCATTTTTCTTTTTTCTTCTTTGAGTGGTTCCCTCTTTTTTTCTCTCTCTCTCTTTCTTTTCTCCCTCTATATTAGTTTCTTCCTTTCTCCTTTACATCTCCTCTCATTCAAATCTCAATAACAAACAAATTATCTTATCTGGGACTCAAACTTATGTTTGTGGCATTTTGGGGGGTTTTTACTTCACCTTTTTAACTCACTAGCAGTGCTCCCATCCCTGGCTCTCCATTTTATCTAGTTCTTGTTACACTAAATACAATAGTAATTTTTTAATTTGTCCCCCCATTTTTCTGTTTTCCTCTTATTCCTCTCATCATAACTCTTAGTCAACCAACACCTAAAAGCAAATTATTTTATTCTTGACCCAAATTTTTTCCTTATTTGCTTTTTGTGGGTCCATACCGCCTTCTTTTTTCTTTTTATTTATTTATTTTTTTTGCCCCTTTATTACTTTTCCCCAATTCAGGCCCTCCATTACAGGCATTGTTTGTTATAATTCACAGTTCACCACAAGATTTTCTCAAGAAAGAGGGGAGAGGAGAGGAGAGGAAAAAAGGAGGGGGAATAATTTCCTTTTTTAAAAAAAAATTTTATTTTATTTTATTTTTCTTTATTTCATTATTAATTTTTTTAAAAAAAACAACTCTTTTCGATTTTTTATTTTTTTAACTTTTTATTCTTTATTAAATCTCATTAATACTATCAACAAAACCACCCTCAGATGCCATTAAGGAAGAGAAAATCGAATATCATGGATACAAAAGAAAGAGAGGTAACACAGCTAGATGAGGAAAAATCTATGGAGAAAAAATTTAATATATTGGAAACCTTGGAGCTAAATGACAGAGAATTCAAGATAGAAATCCTAAAAATACTCAGAGATATACAAGAAAACACAGAAAGGCAATATAGGGAGCTCAGAAAACAACTCCATGAACACAAAGAATATATGTCCAAGGAAATTGAAACTATAAAAACAAATCAAACAGAGATGAAAAACTCAATTAACAAGCTGAAAAAGGAAGTAACAAGTTTAGCTAATAGAACAGGTCAGATAGAAGAGAGGATTAGTGAAATAGAAGACAAGAAACTTGAGGCACAACAGAGAGAAGAAGAAAGAGACTCAAAAATTTTTAAAAATGAGATAGCCCTACAAGAATTATCTGACTCCATCAAAAAGAATAACATAAGAATAATAGGTATATCAGAGGGAGAAGAGAGAGAAAATGGAATGGAGAACATACTTAAACAAATAATTGATGAGAACTTCCCAAGCCTGTGGAAAGAACTAAAGCCTCAAGTTCAAGAAGCAAACAGAACTCCAAGTTTTCTTAACCCCAACAAACCTACTCCAAGGCATATCATAATGAAATTGACATAAACCAACAGCAAAGAAAAAATTCTCAAGGCAGCCAGGGAAAAGAAGAATACAACATATAAAGGAAGGCCCATTAGATTATCATCAGATTTCTCAGCAGAAACTCTACAAGCTAGAAGAGAGTGGACCCCAATATTTAAAGTCCTGAAAGAGAGGAACTTTCAGCCACGAATACTATACCCATCAAAGCTATCCTTCAAATACGAAGGAGAAATAAAAACATTCACAGATACAGAAAAGATGAGGGAATTTATCATCAGAAAACCCCCACTCCAGGAATTACTAAAGGGGGTTCTCCAATCAGATACAAAGAACAAAAAAAAACAGAGCTACAAGTAAAAGCTCCAAGAAGAACACAATAAAACCAAATTTAAACTGTGACAACAACAAAAAGAAAGAGGGGGAGAAGACGGAGATTAACAGTAGCAAAGGACGATGGAGTGCAAAAGTACTCACAAAATAGTTCGCTACAATGAACAGGGTAGGGACCCTTTTCATTACTCAAAGGTAACCACCATTGAAAAAACCACCACAGAAGCACATGAGATAAAAAAGATAGCAACAGCGGAAAGATGTATGGAATACAACCAAATAAAAACAAAAGATAGAAAAACGAAAGAGAAGGATCAAACAAGACACAAAACTAACAGAAAGCAAGATATAAAATAGCAATAGGGAACTCACAAGTATCAATAATTACACTAAATGTAAATGGATTAAACTCACCAATAAAAAGGCACAGAGTAGCAGAATGGATTAAAAAAGAAAATCCAACTGTATGCTGCCTACAAGAAACTCATCTAAGTAACAAGGATAAAAACAAATTCAAAGTGAAAGGCTGGAAAACAATACTCCAAGCAAATAACATCCAAAAAAAAGCAGGTGTAGCAATACTCATATCGGATAATGCTGACTACAAGACAGGAAAAGTACTCCGAGACAAAAATGGCCATTTCATAATGGCTAAGGGGACACTGAATCAAGAAGACATAACAATTCTTAATATATATGCACCAAACCAAGGAGCACCAAAATATATAAGACAGCTACTTATTGATCTTAAAACAAAAACTGACAAAAATACAATCATACTTGGAGACCTCAATACACCGCTGACGGCTCTAGATCGGTCATCCAAACAGAGAATCAACAAAGACATAGTGGCCTTAAACAAAACACTAGAGCACCTGGATATGATAGACATCTACAGGACATTTCATCCCAAAGTGACTGAGTATACATTTTTCTCCAGTGTACATGGATCATTCTCAAGAATTGACCATATGTTGGGCCACAAAAACAATATCAGCAAATTCAGAAAAATTGAAGTTGTACCAAGCATATTTTCTGATCATAAAGCCTTGAAACTAGAATTCAACTGCAAAAAAGAGGAAAAAAATCCCACAAAAATGGGGAAACTAAACAACATACTTTTAAAAAATGAATGGGTCAAAGAAGAAATAAGTGCAGAGATCAAAAGATATATACAGACTAATGAAAATGACAATACGACATATCAGAATCTATGGGATGCAGCAAAAGCAGTGATAAGAGGGAAGTTCATATCGCTTCAGGCATATATGAACAAACAAGAGAGAGCCCAAGTGAACCACTTAACTTCCCACCTTAAGGAACTAGAAAAAGAAGAACAAGGACAACCCAAAAGCAGCCGAAGAAAGGAGATAATAAAAATCAGAGCAGAAATAAATGAATTAGAGAACAGAAAAACTATAGAAAAAATTAATAGAACAAGGAGCTGGTTCTTTGAAAAGATCAACAAAATTGACAAACCCTTGGCAAGACTTACCAAGGAAAAAAGAGAAACAACTCATATAAACAAAATCCAAAATGAAAGAGGAGAAATCACCACGGACACCGTAGATATACAAAGAATTATTGTAGAATACTATGAAAAACTTTATGCCACTAAATTCAACAACCTAGAAGAAATGGATAAATTCCTAGAAAAATACAACCTTCCTAGACTGAGTCAATAAGAAGCAGAAAGCCTAAACAGACCTATCAGTAGAGAAGAAATAGAAAAAACCATTAAAAAGCTCCCCAAAAATAAAAGTCCAGGCCCTGACGGCTATACCAGCGAATTTTATCAAACATTCAAAGAAGACTTGGTTCCTATTCTACTCAAAGTCTTCCAAAAAATTGAAGAAGAAGCAATACTTCCAAACACATTTTATGAGGCCAACATAACCCTCATACCAAAACCAGGCAAGGAGGGCACAAAAAAAGAAAACTACAGACCAATATCTCTAATGAATACAGATGCTAAAATACTAAACAAAATACTAGCAAATCGAATACAACAACATATTAAAAAAAATAATACATCATGATCAAGTGGGATTCATCCCAGAATCTCAAGGATGGTTCAACATACGTAAAACGGTTAACGTAATACACCATATTAACAAAACAAAGAACAAAAACCACATGATCTTATCAATAGACGCAGAAAAGGCTTTTGATAAAATACAACACAATTTTATGTTTAAGACTCTCAACAAAATGGGTATAGAAGGAAAATATCTCAACATGATAAAGGCCATATATGATAAACCATCAGCTAACATCATATTAAATGGCACTAAACTGAAGGCTTTCCCCCTTAAATCAGGAACAAGACAGGGTTGTCCACTCTCTCCACTCTTATTTAATGTGGTACTAGAGGTTCTAGCCAGAGCAATCAGACAAGACAAAGAAATAAAAGGCATCCATATCGGAAAAGAAGAAGTAAAGGTATCACTTTTTGCAGATGATATGATCCTATACATCGAAAACCCCAAAGAATCCACAAAAAGACTACTAGAAACAATAAGCCAATACAGTAAGATCGCAGGATACAAAATTAACATACAGAAGTCAATAGCCTTTCTATATGCCAACAATGAAACATTTGAGAACAAACTCAAAAGAATAATCCCCTTCACGATTGCAACAAAAAAAAAAGAAAATACTTAGGAATAAACATAACAAAGAATGTAAAGGACTTATATAATGAAAACTATAAACCATTGTTAAGGGAAATCGAAAAAGATATAATGAGATGGAAGAATATACCTTGTTTTTGGCTAGGAAGAATAAATATAATCAAGATGACTATATTACCCAAAGCAATATCCAAATTTAATGCAATTCCCATCAAACTTCCAATGACGTTTTTTAAAGAAATAGAGCAAAAAATCATCAGATTTATATGGAACTATAAAAAACCCCGAATAGCCAAAGCAATCCTAAAGAAAAAGAATGAAGCTGGGGGCATTACAATACCTGACTTCAAACTCTATTATAGGGCCACGACAATCAAAACAGCATGGTATTGGCAGAAAAATAGACACTCAGACCAATGGAACAGAATAGAAAGTCCAGAAATAAAACCACATATATATAGTCAAATAATTTTTGATAAAGGGGCCAACAACACACAATGGAGAAAAGAAAGCCTCTTCAACAAATGTTGCTGGGAAAACTGGAAAGCCACATGCAAAAGAATGAAACTGGACTACAGTTTGTCCCCCTGTACTAAAATTAACTCAAAATGGATCAAAGATCTAAACATAAGACCTGAAACAATTAAGTACATAGAAGAAGACATAGGTACTCAACTCATGGACCTGGGTTTTAAAGAACATTTTATGAATTTGACTCCAATGGCAAGAGAAGTGAAGGCAAAATTAATGAATGGGACTACATCAGACTAAGAAGTTTTTGCTCAGCAAGAGAAACTGATAACAAAATAAACAGAAAGCCAACTAAATGGGAAATGATATTTTCAAACAACAGCTCAGATAAGGGCCTAATATCCAAAATATACAAAGAACTCATAAAACTCAACAACAAACAAACAAACAATCCAATAAAAAAATGGGAAGAGGATATGAACAGACACTTCTCCCAGGAAGAAATACAAATGGCCAACAGATATATGAAAAGATGCTCATCTTCTTTAGCTATTAGAGAAATGCAAATCAAAACTGCAATGAGATACCACCTCACACCTGTTCGATTAGCTATTATTAGCAAGACAGGTAATAGCAAATGTTGGAGAGGCTGTGGAGAAAAAGGAACCCTCATACACTGTTGGTGGGAATGTAAAGTAGTACAACCATTATGGAAGAAAGTATGGTGGTTCCTCAAAAAACTGAAAATAGAACTACCTTATGACCCAGCAATCCCTCTACTGGGTATATACCCCAAAAACTCAGAAACATTGATACGTAAAGACACATGCAGCCCCATGTTCATTGCAGCATTGTTCACAGTGGCCAGGACACGGAAACAACCAAAAAGCCCATCAATAGATGACTGGATAAAGAAGATGTGGCACATATACACTATGGAATACTACTCAGCCATAAGAAATGATGACATCGGAACATTTACAGCAAAATGGTGGGATCTTGATAACATGATACGAAGTGAAATAAGTAAATCAGAAGAAACCAGGAACTGCATTATTCCATACGTAGGTGGGACATAAAAGTGAAACTAAGAGACATTGATAAGAGTGTGGTGGTTACGGGGGGGGGGGGGAATGGGAAAGGGAAAGGGGGAGGGGGAGGGGCACAAAGAAAACAAGATAGAAGGTGACAGAGGACAATCTGACTTTGGGTGGTGAGTATGCAACATAATTGCACGACAAGATAACCTGGACTTGTTATCTTTGAATATATGTATCCTGATTTATTGATGTCACCCCATTAAAAAAATAAAATTATTAAAAAAAAAAACTTCATCATCTACATAGTACACCATTAACTCACCATCCAAAGTGAAGTCTCTCTCCCCATTTACCCACTTCTACCTCCCTCAACCCCCCTTTTCTTCTTCTCTTCTGACTGTCATATATATTTTATCACTTCATATTTATTTTGAAATATCCCCTAATTTTCGTGCGCAGTATATATATAGATAGATGTTTGTGTCTATGTGTCATATGTGGGTGTGTGTGTTTGCTTAATGCCCTCACCTTTTTTCACCCAGCCTCCCAACTCTCTTCCCTTCTGACAACTATTGATATTAGTCTGTCCTATGTATCTGTAATTCTGTTCCTATTTTGTTTGTTGAATTATTTTGTTGATTAGATTCTACATATAAATGAGATCATATGGTACTTGTCTTTCTCTGACTGGCTTATTTCATTTAGCATAATAATTTCCAGGTCCAACCACGCTGTCACAAAAGGTAAGCTTTTCTTTTTTTACAGCCATGGTACTATTCCATTGTGTAAATGTACCACCACTTTTTTACCCACTCAGCTACCGATAGACACTTGGGCTACTTTCAAATCTTGGCTATTGTAAATAATGCTGCAGTGAATATACAGGTGCATGTATTCTTTTGAATTAGTGTTTCAGGTTTCTTTGGATATAGTCTCAGAATGGTATAGCTAGGTCAAAGGTGGTTCCATTTTTTGAGGAACTCCATACTGTTTTCCACAGCAGCTGCATTAGTCTGCATTCCCACAGACAGTGCAAAAGAGTTCCCTTTCCACATCCCTGCCAGCACTTCTTTGTTGATTTATTGATGATAGGCATTCTGACAGGCATCAGGTGATATGTCATTGCGGTTATAATTTGTATCTCTCTGATGATTAGTGATGTTGAGCATCTTTTCATATATCGATTGGCCATCTGTATGTCCTCTATGGAGAAGTGTCTATTCAGGTCTTAAGCCCATTTTTAAATTGGGTTGTTTGTCTTCTTCTTGCTGTTGAGTTTTTAACTTTTTTATATATTTTGGAAATTAACCCCTTATCAGATATATCATTGGCAACTATGTTCTCCCATGCACTGAGATGCCTTTTCATTTTGTTGACGGTTTCTTTTGCTATGCAAAAGCTTTTGATTTGATATAGTCTCATTTGTTTATTTTTTCCTTTGTTTCCCTTGCCTGAGGAGATATATTGGCAAAAATATTACTGAGAGATGTCTGAGATTTTATCACCTATGCCTTCTTCTAGGATTTTTATGGATCCGTGACTTACATTTAAGTCTTTTATTCATTTTGAATCTATTCTTATTTATGATGTAAGTTGGTGGTCTAGTTTCATTTTCTTTTGCATGTACTTGTCCAATTTTCCCAACGCCATTGACTAAAGAAACTGTCTTTATTCCATCTTATGTTCTTGGCTTTTTTGTTAAGTATTAATTAACCATAAAGATGTGGATTTATTTCTGGGCTCTCTATTCTGTTCCATTGATCTATATGCCTGTTCTTATGCCAGTACCAGGCTGTTTTTATTACAATGGCCTTGAAGTATAGTTTGGTAACAGGTAATGTGATACTAACTTGTTCTTCTTTATCAAGATTGCGGAGGCTATTCAGGGTCTTTTGTGGTTCCATATAAATTTTTGAAATATTTGTTCTAGATTTATAAATTATGCCATTGGTATTTTAATAAGAATTACAATGAATCTATAGATTGCTTTGGATAGTGTGGACATTTTAATGGTGTTAACTCTTCCAATTCATGAACATAAAAATTGTTTCCACTTATTTGTGTCTTCTTCAATGTCTTCCTGCAGTCTTCTATTGTTTGCCAAATACAGGTCTTTTACCTCCTTGGTAAATTTATTCCTAGGTATCTTTTATTTCTGCAATAGTAAATAAGATTGTTCTCTTAATTTCTCTTTCTATTAGTTCATTATTGGTGTATAAAAATGCCATCGTTTCTGAATATTAATTTCGTATCTTGCTACTTTACCGAATTCATTCATCAATTCTAGTAGCATTTTGGTGTAGTCTTTAGGATTTTCTATATACAGTATCATACCTGCAAAAAAAAAAATATGACAGTTTTGCTTCCTCTTTTCCAAGTTGAATGCCTTTTATTTCTTTCCTCTTGTTTGATTGTTATGCCAAGTATTTCTAGTCCTAAGTAGAATAAATATGGTGGAAGCAGACATCCCTGTCTTGTTCCTGATATTAGGAATAAGACTCTTAGTTTTTACCCATTGAGTATGATGTTGGCTGTAGATTTGTTATATATGGCCTTTATTATGTTGATGTATAAAAATTTAAAATTTATTAATTAATTTTTTTAGAGAGAGAGAAAGGGAGGGAGGGAGAGAGAGAAACATCAATTTGTTGCTCCATTTATTTATGCATTTATTTGTTGATTCTTGTATGTGCCCTGACCAGGGGTGGAACACGCAACTCTGGCATATTAGGACAATGTTCTAAGCAGCAGAGTTATCCAGCCAGGGCTTACATTAAGGTATACTCCCTCTATTCTCACTTTACTGAGAGTTTTTATCATAAATGGGTGCTGGATTTTATCAAATGCATTTTCTGCATCTATTGATATGATTGTGTGATTTTTGTCCTTCATTTTGTTTATGTGATATATCACATTGATTGATTTACAAATATTGAACCAACCTAGTATCCCTGGAATAAATCCCACTTGATCCTGATATATGACTTTTTAAATGCACTGCTGAATATATTTTGTTGTATTGCTAATATTTTGTTGAGGATTTTAGTATCTATGTTTATCGGAGATATTGGCCTAATATTTTCTTTCTTTGTAGTGTCTTTATCTGGTTTTGGATTTAAAATAATGTTGACCTCCTAAAAAGTGCTTGAAACTTTTCCCTCCTCTAGTTCTTCTTTGAATGTTTGGTAAAATTCACCTGTGAAGACATCAAGTTCAGGACTCTTGTTTGCTAGGAGTTTTTTGTTTGTTTGTTTGTTTGTTTGTTTGTTTGTTTATTACTGCTTCAATTTCATTAGTTGTAATTGCTCTACTCAGGTTTTCTGATCCTTCCTGATTCAGTTTTGGAAGATTGTTTCTAGGAGTTTAGTCCAAGTTGTCCAATTTGTTGGCATAGTATATTCTTATAATTCTTTGTATTTCTGTGGTGTCAGTTGTCACTTTCGTTTCTGATTTTATTTATTTGGGCTCTCGTTTTCTTGATGAGTCTGTTTAAAGGTTTGTCAATCTTGTTTATCTTTTCAAAGAACTACCTCTTGGTTTCATTGATATTTTGTATTTTTTTAATCTCTATTTCATTTATTTCTGCTCTATTCTCTTTTATTTCCTTCCTTCTATTTACTCTGGGCTTTGTTGTTCTTTTTCTAGTTCTTTTAGGTATAGAGTTAGATTATTTATTTGAGATTGTTCTTGCTTTTTTTTTAAACAACATTTTTTTTATTATTTGAGTGCATTTAAAGTCTCTTTTTTTGTGTGGCAGAGATAGAGTCAGAGAGAGGGACAGATAGGGACAGACAGACAGGAAGGGAGAGAAATGAGAAACATCAATTCTTCATTGCGGCTCCTTAGTTGTTCATCGATTGATTTCTCATATGTGCCTTGACTGGTGGGCTTCAGCAGACCGAGTGACCCCTTGCTCGAGCCAGTGACCTTGGGCTCAAGCTGGTGAGCTTTGCTCAAACCACATGAGCCCATGCTCAAGCTGGTGACCTCGGAGTCTCAAATCCGGGTCCTCCACATCCCAGTCCAATGCTCTATCCACTGAGTCACTGCCTGGTCAGGCTGTTCTCGCTTCTTGAAGTAGGCCTGTAATGCAATGAATTTTCTTCTAGGGACTGCTTTTGCTGTGTTCCATGGATATTGGGTTGTTGTGTGTTCATTTTCAATTGTTTCCATGTAGCTTTTGATTTCTTCCTTGATCTCTTTGTTAACCAATTTATTGTTTAATAACATGTTATATAGCCTCCATGTTTTGAGTGTTTTTTAGGAATTATTTTTCCTGTGATTGATTTCTAATTTTATAGCATTATTGTCTGAGAAGATATTGGATATTTTCCATGTATACTTGAAAATATATTCTGTTGCTTTGGGGCAAAATGCTCTGAAGATATCAATTAAACCCATTTGAGCTAGTGTTTCATTTAAGGCCCTGTTTTTTTGTTGATCTTCTGTCTGGAAGGTCAATCCATTGATGTCCATGGGTTGTTAAAATCCCTTACTACAACTATATTATTGTCAATCTCTCTCTTTATGCCCATTAGGATTTGCTTTATATTTCTAGGTGCTCTTATGTTGGATGCATAAATGTTGACAAGGGTTATATCCTTCTGTTAGATTACTCCCTTTATCATTATGTTGTGTCCTTCTTTGTCTCTTGCTATAGCCTTTGTTTTGGAGTCTATTCTGTCTGATGTTAGTATTAGTACCCCAGCTTCTTTTTTCTTAGAGGAATCAGTTGTCACATAACATTCTGAATTTTGCTAACTTTTTCAACTTTTTTCTCATTTCCTCTGATTCTATTAATATAACCCAGAAGTTAGATATGAAGGCTTAATTAGATTCAGGGCTAATATTTTTGGTGTAGGTACTTTATAGGTTTATAGGAGGTTCTATGTACTTTATATTACATCACACCAGAAATTACCTAATATCTATTTGCCTTGCTTTTAACAATACTGATTGATCAGTGGAAAAATGTGGTAACTGCCTATCTGATTCCTTGTTATAAATTTGAAGTGTGACCTTTTGGGTCCCTCAAAATAGCCAGTTCATCATTAATGTTTTACTTCTTCATTTTACCATCCATCCATATTTACTACCTAAGCCAATTATTAACATTAGACATTGTAAAATGGTGATTTTTCTAATTCTATTATTACTTCAACATTTATTCTAGAATACTTTATTAAGAAAAGTTTCTCTTTACCAACTAGAGCTATGTTATAACATACAAATAGAATTTTCTTAGGAGAGGCAGATCGACATACTTCTTGCCCTTTAATTGCAAATTTTCAGAACAAGGAGTTGATAGATTACCTTCAATAGCAACAAATAAATTGTGTTAGTTGCTTTGACTTTCTCTTTGAGTATTATTATAAATTCAGGGATATATATTTAATTAATATGTTTCAATTATTGGCTGTCATTTTTCTTTTTGATGGTCAAATTGTTCACTTTTGGTCGGTGGACAGCTTCCTTGCTTTCCAGCATAAGAAGACCTAGATTCAGTTTGTCATTTGCCACCCATACTCACAACCAATGAACTCTCCAAAAATCACTGTTTCCTTTTAGTAAGAAGTCATGTTCAGAGTTTGGGTGCTAACATTCTCATTGTTACTGGGTTTTTATTGTTACAGGGTCTTTTCAGTGGACAGAGCCATGATATTTTAACATTTAAAATTTTTTAAGCATTTTTAAATTTTTTAAAATTTTTAAATATTTAAAAACATGAGTTCATATTTATATATCAAATTAAAATTTAATCAAAAGTAATGTACTAACTTTTTTTTTTTCATTTTTCTTAAGCTGGAAACAGGGAGAGACAGTCAGACAGACTCCCGCATGCGCCCAACTGGGATCCACCCAGCACGCCCACCATGGGGCGACGCTCTGCCCACCAGGGGGCGATGCTCTGCCCATCCTGGGCGTCGCCATGTTGTGACCAGAGCCACTCTAGCGCCTGAGGCAGAGGCCACAGAGCCATCCCCAGCGCCCGGGCCATCTTTGCTCCAATGGAGCCTTGGCTGCGGGAGGGGAAGAGAGAGACAGAGAGGAAAGCGCGGCGGAGGGGTGGAGAAGCAAATGGGCGCTTCTCCAGTGTGCCCTGGCTGGGAATCGAACCCGGGTCCTCCGCACGCTAGGCCGACGCTCTACCGCTAAGCCAACCGGCCAGGGCGTAATGTACTAACTTTTAAAAATTTTTATACTTGTATCTTCTTTCTCTTATGGTGAAAATTATGGTTCTTAACAACATTATCATTAACCTAATTATAACAATAACACAATTACTTATTTTTAAGTATAATACATGTAATAATTTTAAAATAGTATCAATATAATGTAATAAAAATCAATATTACTACCAACAATAAGACCGCTGAATAAATAGGTAAAGATTTCTTTGTGTTTTTGTTAGACTGCATATCACTAACAATGTGTAATACAGCCTATGTTCTAAAACACTCAGTGGACTTAAGCATAAGTAAAAGCTTTTCCCTGTGGAAGAGGAAAGATCTGACTAGGATAATGGTCCACAGGGCTTCAGTTACCTTGTTTCCTCTCTGAGCCCTGAAAAGAGAGGAGGAAAAGGTCCAAGGTGAGTAGAGCGTAGGGATGCATTAGCCTGTTGATGCAGAGTAGCCTGAGACACCCTGAAGCCCTACACTCCAGGACTCTGGGTGCAGTGGCAGCCACGGATATGTGCCCTAAGCAGCACGAAACAAAGACAGATGAATTATGAGATGTATGTTTATCTGTGCACAGTGTCGGTGCAGCAGCTGCAAGTATGAGATAGCCAGACACTTGACCACAATGATGGGAAAGTTTCATAGCAATTTGGCACTTTAAAAGAATAAACTGTATAAATGAAAAGTACATACTCCCCACCCACCTCCTAGAGCATCTGAAACATTTCACTGGCAAGCATGTGGTGCCAGCCTGACATTTTGGGTGCATCAAAATGTCTTGTCATTATTTATCTTGTTCTTATCATGTTGGCATTTCAGCCTCTTATCGTTGTACATGAGAGAAAAGATCCCGTTTCTTTGGGCTATATTTTTCAACCAGTGATTCAGAAGCACTGATATGCTGGCTCTTTTAATTTTGAGCTATACTCACATTGCTGCTAGGAGGCAACCACAAGATAAAAATAGGGGAGCTTGGCAGCCCCCCGGGAGGCAGCAGGTGGAAAGAGTGATCAGGAGAAGCGAGGAATAGCTTTGATTCTTTAGGTAAATTGAAATCTGTTTTCTCTCCCTTTGAGACACCACAGACAGTCTTGCTTTCTTCCTTCTCACCTTTCCCCCTTCTGTTTGACTAAACCCCTCTATTCAAGCACAGCAAGGTGAAGCGACTTGCTCAGGTCTGAGTCTCTATCTCCCTTCTAATTAATCAAGCCTGGCCCCTGGGACTCCTGCTCCTCCCACCTCCCACAGTCTGCTGCTGTTTTAACCTTGGAAACCTGCTTAGTTCAATCTATCAACATGAACTTCTGGGAGCTATTTGGCCATGTTTTTCTTATTCTTCTAGCCCTTTCTTTTAAAACTTTAAGGGTTTGCTTAAAATAATAGTGTCAATCATTAATGTTCTTAAGTATTCCATAGTGAGTTTAACTTAGAAATGCCAGGTCCTCTATCCTGTATTTAATCTAATCAGATCAAATCTAACAGTGGGGTCCTAGTGATACTGATGAAGAAGTCGAAGGTTGGTACTTCAAGGAGAATGGCTTACACTTTTGAGGAGTAGAGGAAATAGAAGAGTGCTCACATCCTATCTGTGCTCACCTTTGGGAGAAGCCTCATAGGGACAGGAAATTTGCCCATACTTTGTACAATAGAATACTACTCAGCCATTAAAAGAAATTAACTGCCGATACACACAACAGGGATGAATTTCAAAAGCTCTGTATTGATTGAAAGAAGCTAGAGAGCATACAGTAGAAATCAGATCAATGGTTGTTTGTGGGAGGGGAATTAATTGAGGAAACTTTCTTGGTAAAGAAAATGTCTCTTGATTGACAGGGGTTTGCATTACAGAAATGTATGTATTTGTAAAAATTTATTTCACCTCTGCTTTTCACTGTATACAAATGGTATCTTAAATTTTTAAATTGAATATACCCATTTGAGGCAATAATATATTTTTTACCAATTTTTAATTTCTTACTGATTTATAGTTTTTAAAAGCATGTAAAAGGCAAAAAAGAAACTTTTGCATGCTTTTAAAAGCATGCACTCAATAAAAATATACTGATGACAGCCCTGGCCCGTTGGCTCAGTGGTAATGTCAGCCCGGCATATGGATCTCCCAGGTTTGATTCTAGATCAGGGCACACAGGAAAAGCATCCATCTGCTTCTTCCCCCTTCCTTCTCTCTCTCTCTCTCCCTCTCTTCCCCTCCCACAGCCATGGCTTGATTGGTTCAAGTGCATTGGCCCTGAGTGCTGAGGATGGCTCTGTGGAGCCTCCACCTCTGGTGCTAAAAATAGCTCAGTTATGAGAATGGCCCTATATGGGCCGAGCATCATTCCAGACGGGGTTGCTGGGTAAATCCTGGTAGGGGTGCACATGGGAGGAGTCTTTCTATCAATTGAAAATGAAGAAAAAAATGTATTGATGACTAATAACCATTCAAGATTAACTCATTGCAAGAATTTATTTACAAGAAGCTGGAAATATAGTCAAACCCAGCACTGTATACAAGATTAAAATTTCCCAACCCTATAAAAATATTTTTAGTTATCCTTTGTCCTATCAATCCAGTTATACACAGTGGTGGGATTCAGCCAGTTCACACCAGTTCGGTAGAACTGATACCTAATTTTTTGTTGAGTTTGGTGAACTGGTTGTTAAAATGGCACTTGTAATCAGGGTTCTCTCTAAGGTGGGCACCTGGGCAGCCACCCAATGTGGAAATCACAAATTTAAATTCCTCTTTTTTAACGTTTATCTGTGCAACAGCATATTCTAGGCGCCCCTAATAATGTTCATTCTGTCCATAGGTGAAAAAAATTGCAAGTGAGGACGCCAATCAAGAAGCAATATGGAAATATCTTAAATAACAGTTTTATTGTTTTTTTGTCAGGTATTTTTTAATTTATTCATTTTAGAGAGGAGAGGGAGAGACAGAGAGAGAGAAGGGGGGAGGAGCTGGAAGCATCAACTCCCATATGTGCCTTGAATAGGCAAGCCCAGGGTTTCGAACCGGCGACCTCAGCATTTCCAGGTCGACGCTTTATCCACTGCGCCACCACAGGTGAGGCCATGTTAGGTATTATTTAATATATTTCATTAATATTTTAAAACTCTTATAATCTAGTTTTGTGTACCTCTTTTATTGTTCTCATTTAATATTAAATGCATGAAAAAATAAACTACCTTTTGGTATAGCCTTTTTTATATACTTAAAATGGTCATTTAGGGAAGAAAACCGGTTCTTAAATTATTTGAATCCTGCCATTGGTTATACAGCCTTTTCATGGAGTGAAATAAATGAAAACACCCTCTATTACTTTCCTACCAGAAACTGTTACTACACTGAGATTTAAAGACAGAAGGCTGACAGCAAGGCTGCCTCTGCTTTCAGGATGTATTTTATGAGAACAGCATACTGTTTTAATTTTGTACAAATAAGGAAAGCTATCCTTAAATCCTCAAAAGAATTTTAAAGTTGAAAAAAGAACATATTAGGGCTATTAATCCCATATGAATGACCTCTAACTGGATAAATATAGGGCAAAAAGTTAGGTATTCTTCAAAAGAAATAAAATTTACTGAAAATATATACTGGATAATTTTCATATTTATTTTTGTTATAAAAGTATACACTGTCAAGCCCTGGCCAGTTGTCTCAGACGTAGAGTGTCAGCCTGGTGTGTGGATGTCCCAGGTTTGTTTCCCAGTCAGGGCACACAGGAGAAGTGACCATCTGCTTCTCTACCCATTCCCCTCCCTCTTCTCTCTCTCTCTCTCTCTCTCTCTTCCCCTCCTGCAGCCATGGCTCAAATAGTTCAAGCAAGATGGCCCCGGGTGCTGAGGATGGCATCATGGCCTCACCTCAGGTGCTAAAATAGCTCAGTTGCTGAGCAATGGAGCAATGGTCCCAGATGGGCAGGCCATTGCCCAGTAGGGGGCATGCCAGATGGATCCTGGTCGGGGCATATGCAAGAGTGTGTCTCTCTGCCTCCCCACCTCTCACTTAATAAAGAAGTACATAAATAAATAAAAATGTACACTGTCATGCCTCAGGCAAATTGGACAAATCACTCAATAGTATTTATTTCTATTTTATTTTTTAACTATTTTATTAAATTTTTGAGGTTACATTGGTTAATAAGATCCTATAGGTTTCAAGTGTACATTTCTATGATACATGGTCTGTATATTGTGTTGTGTGCCCACTAACCAAATTCAAATCACCTTCTGTCACCATATATTTGGTTCCCTTTACTCTTTACTATTCCCCCACCTTCTTCTCTCTGGTAACCATCAGACTGTTGTCTGCGTCTATAAGTTTCAGTTTTATATCTCATATGAGTATAATTGTGCTGTGTTTCTTGTGGTGACTGGCCTCATAACATGCATGTAACTATCTTCTTTTACATTTTTCACCCACTCTGAAGGATATGACCAAAAAATAAATCAATTAACCAAGTATGCAAAAATGCAAATCAAACTAAAGCTTCAAGTTAAAACATAATTTACCGCTAGTATATCCACAATGCTAAAGATACAAGTTTGAAAACATTCTTTATTCACAGAAATTCCCCAAATATTTTCAATTGTTTTGTCTAGAGAATGCACATATAGAGAAGCAATAAACAATGAAACATTATAGGATAGCCATTACTGGAGAAATACGGTTGTCTTTTTTCAATTTCTGGAGCTTAAAATTTTTAAAGGGGAAAATATAGAACTGATGAAAAAAGTATAATTCAAAAACTTGGTAAGGTTATAAACCCCTCAACCACATATAAAATTTTTTGTTTCGTAATAAAAGAATCACAGTCTTAACAATTCAAACTCTATTTATTCCAGTGATTGTAAAGTGTGGTCTCCCAATCAGCAGTGACAGTTTCACCTGGGAACTTGCTCAAAATGCACATTCTTGGGCCCTCCCCAGGAGCAGCTGAGTTGGAAACTCCAGGGGTGGGGCCTAGCCCTCTGCATTTTAACAAGCCCTCCAGGTGGTTCCGACACAGAGAAAAGTCTGAGAACCACCGATCCATTTCAAAAGTATTTATTCAGGATCTGCTGTGTGCCAGACCCTGAGAAAGACACCAGGGACACAAAAATAACATGGTCCATAGCTTCATCACAAAGAAAAAGACTATTAGCTAGTAGAATCTTTTTTTTTTCTTTTTTTTTTTTTTTGAAGATAGGAACATAGGAGATTCCTATGGCCACAGCTAGCACATGTAGGGCTTCCAAGGACATAGGAATTCTAGGGATATTGATACAATAATGCTCATTCAGAATCACAAAAATTTTTCAAACCTGTGGGTCTCGCCCCCCCACCCACCCATGGAATCACAGTCTCCTGGCGAGTTTCCCCAGTAATTCTGATGTTTACCCAGAGTTGAAAACAGCTGTAGTCGATGCTGCTGTAGAGTTATTTCAGATTCTGTGCTTTTTACCACCTCCCTCCCATCAGCTTCTTCAGGTGTGATCTGAGGATTATCTGTACTGAGTCAGATCCCAGGGTGAACCACAGGCCCACTGAATCTTTGGGGGCAAGGCTCAGGAATGCACATTTTTTACAGACCACCAGGTGATTACTAAGCAGACACAATTTGAAACACACTGCCAATGAATCTCCCCAAGGAGCTACTTTTCAATTCTTCACTACAGTCTAGTCTCCAAGAGTCTCTCATCAGAAAATGTTCCCTCCTGTTTTATTGTCCCTTGCTATATATGATGAAGATGTCCACATCCTAGTTCTTAGAATCTGTGACTCCTACTTGATAAAAAAAAAAAATATTTACAGATGTGATTAAATTAAACATCTTGAGATGGGTGATTACCCCGGATTATCTGGATGAGCTCAGTGTCATCACAAATATCCTTATAAGAGGGAGGCTCGTGGCTCAGAAGAGATATAAGATATGGCAATGAAAAGACAGGAAGAGAGTCATCGAGAGCTTTAAAGATGGTACAATTCTGGCTTCAAAGATGGAGGAAGGGGCCACAAGCCAAGGAATATGGCTTCTAGGACCTGAAAAAAGCAAGAACCCAGATTGTCCTCCAGAGCCTCCTGATGGAATGCCACCCTGCCAACACCTTGGTTTGAGCCCTACATAAACCCATATCAGGCTTCTGACCCCAATTAGTGGTCATTTGTTATACAGCAATGAGAACCTAGTACAACATAGAAAAGATACAGACAGAAAAATAATTTAGGGACAAACAGTGCTGTAACTGAAGAAGCTTACCTCATTTGGAGATTCTACCACATAAGAGATGACAAATTTAGTGCTCTCTTAGAAGTTTTATTTGTTAAAAAATCTCTTTGACTAGGGTCTTAATTAGACCTAGAGTTACAGTGATCATAAGTAAACAATTCCAAAACCTTAAAAAAAATTCTCAGTTGCTTGACAGGAGTGAGATTTCTTTTTCAGATTCAGTTTTTACAACAATATCAGAAAATATATGCAATGTCAGTGGTCAAGGCCAGGCAGGTCCACAATGGATTCGGGCATAAGGTAGAAAAACTGTGGAGCCAGAAAGCATTGGGCCATTCCCATTCGATAGAGTCTTGCAACAGCGGACAAGCAAACAGGGGAAAACCTCTTCTGAAGGCAACAGGTGAATGGACAGCACAAATGGCCCCTCACAGTGGCGGGCAGGCAATCCGCAATCCGCCATCTGCCCCGAGGACAAGCACCCATGGCGCTGCCACATGCTCACGCACTAATCAGGCAGAGTACAAGCAAGCAAGCCTAACACAGCTGTTTTCCCAACAATATGGAAAACCATCCACTGCGTACAAATAACGGCATCCTTTTCACTAGTGTCTATTCCCAAATAGCTGACAAACCTAAAAATTCTCAATTCAGAGAAAGAAATCAGGAAAAGCATTCATAACGAACATACTTCACATGATACTATCAGTTACATAGTAAAACCTGTGAAGGAGCAGAACCCCGGGGAAAAGCCTTCAGAATCCTCTTAAAATATCAGTTACTTTTAAAGGTTAAAAAGATAGGTGAAGAGTTGCCATGTTCTCTTACGCACTCATCGCCTGCTCCATCACACCAAGGGGAGGCTGGTTTCTTTTTTTTTTTTTTTTTTTTTTTTGTATTTTTTCTGAAGCTGGAAACGGAGAGACAAACAGACTCCTGCATGCGCCTGACCGGGATCCACCTGGCACGCCCACCAGGGGCGACGCTCTGCCCACCAGGGGGCGATGCTCTGCCCCTTTGGGGCGTTGCTCTATCGCGACCAGAGCCACTCTAGCACCTGGGGCAGAGGCCAAGGAGCCATCCCCAGCGCCCGGGCCATCTTTGCTCCAATGGAGCCTCAGCTGTGGGAGGGGAAGAGAGAGACAGAGAGGAAGGAGAGGGGGAGGGGTGGAGAAGCAGATGGGCGCTTCTCCTGTGTGCCCTGGCTGGGAATCGAACCCGGGACTTCTGCATGCCAGGCAGACGCTCTACCACTGAGCCAACCGGCCAGGGCCAAGGCTGATTTCTTTAAGCAGGGGGTCCCCCACTTGAGTACACATCAGATCCCCTGGAAGGCTGGGCAAAACACAAATGGTTGCACCTCACTCCCAGGGTTTCTGACTCGGGAGGTCTGGAGTGGAGCCAAAACGTTTGCATTCCTCATGAGTTCCCTGGCGCTCTCTGCTGCCCGTCTCGGGAGCACACTCTGAAAATTGTTGACTAGCAAAGACTCTCAACACTGCCTGCACATTAGCATCACCTGGCAACTTGTTCAAGTCCTAATGCCCAAGCCACACCCCAGGCAGATTGAATCTGATTTCCTGAAGGTAAGACCCAAGCATCACTATTTTCAAACTCCCCAGGTGATTCCAATGTGCAGCCAAAGCCACAAACTGCCTAGAGCCCAACATAACGGTAAAGGAGATCTAGTAAATGTTAGAGGCAAGGGCTAATAACACTAACCATATGATGCCCAACCCTTGGCTGCCCTTGAACCCTAAAATCCTCTCTCAAGCAAATGTTTCTCCTGCATCTGATCTAAAGTAACAAGATGCCGCAGCCTACTGTCCAGTCAAAACATATGACATTTCTATTGCATCTTTGTAATGCCAGTGGCTGAGGCCAGGCAGGTCCACATTGGATTTGGGCAGACAGTAGAAAAACTGAGGAGCCGGAAAGGGTTGGGCCATTCCATTTAATAAAGTCTCACAATGGCAGATAAGCACACAGGCAGGGGAAACCACCTCTCAGGCAAACGACAGCATAATGGAACGGCCCCTCACAGTGGCAGGCAGGCAATCCACGCAGCTGCAATCCCCCTGAGCGCAGGCACCCGTAGCCTAATACAGGCGTACACACGTGGTGCTGCCACGTGCTCACGCACGAATCAGGCAGAGGGCTTGCAGCCGGTAAACCAGCGAGCGAGCCTACCACAGCTGCCCCACAATCTTGAAGCTAGGGGGAAATAGTAACTTGTTGAAAATGATCATTCTAAATACTGCCTGCCTGTTTAAAAATTTATAAGTGTTTTATATTAAATTGTAAAACAAGTGTAATGCCAGTGGCCGAGGCCAGGCAGGTCCACATTGGATTCAAGCAGACGGTAGAGAAACTGTGGAGCCAGAAAGTGTTGGGCCGTTCCCGTTTAATAGATTCTTGCAATGGCAGGCAAGCAAACCAGCAGGGAAAACTGCTTCTCAGGCAAACAAACAGCAAAAATGGCCCCTCACAGTGGCAGGCAGGCCATCCACCATCTGCAATCTACACTGAGTACAAGCACTCCCAGCCTTACATAGACTATACACACATGGCGCTGCCGCGTGCTCATGCACCAATTAGCAAAGTGCTTGTAGCCGGTAAACCAGCCAGCAAGCCTAACACAGATGTTTTCCCAACAGCAAGCCTTTAATTTTTTTTTACTGAAAGACTCAAAAAAAAGGCAGTTTCCGATATAAAACAAAATAAAAGTCCAGTGCTTTATTTCTCAAATAGCTCAACATTTTCTATTTTTTAGTCAGCTAAATCCTGTGCTTCATATCCAAATATTTCTCTTTCTCACATACACACACCCTGTTTTTATTGTAATGAATATTCATTGGTTCCAAACAATGTCCAATTACTCATGTGTCACCTCTCAACTCAGGTTTTATTATTTGAAATTTATAGTTTTCTACTAATACCTACATGACTTAGAACTTAGAAAATCTACCAATACATGATTTTTGTTCTTTTTTTTAAATAAACTGCACGACAGTACTACTTCCTAACATACAGCTTTTCCCCTGCTGCTTAATGTCAGGCGAGCTCTAAAAATAATTGCCATTTAAGGGGATGATTTTTTCTTTTGTCTGCCCGCAATAGCAGCGCTAACCTATTAGAAAACTCTGATGCATAATCTGATCTAATTACTGATTTTTATCCTAGATTTGATGGATATATGTACAAAGATACTTTACTTTGAGTTTTAGCCCCTAACAATAAATATTATAAATCCTCCCCTTTTTTTATAAATCCCTTAAGCAAATGTTTTGTAACATACTGTAAGAAAGAGCTATTAAAGCCACATTTATTTCTCCCAGCCTATTTGATATAAAAGTTTCTTAAATATTTACTTTTCTTTATAAAGAAAATTTATACATTTTTTTTCTGCTTTTACTTCCTGGTAGGAATCTAGCTTCTAAACCTTCTTTTTTAAGTTTTCTTCAGGTGATTGTGAGGGATAAGACCTGAAGAGTGAACCTCACTCCACATCACATCTCTCTTTTAGCCCATTTTGTTAAAAGATCCTATGATTCTATGTGTTGTATCACAGGGTTGATGTCTCCCAGCATACAGACCAGATTTTATTTTTGGAACTTTTTATTAATTAAAATCAACCCATAGAAAAAAAATTAAATGAAGGTGAATTATACGATTTACTTCATCAATGTCAAAGAAATTAAAATATGGAAATGTATGTCAAATGGGTTATTTAACATCAAATGAGCTACACACATGCACATAAATAACTATTTTCAAACTGGAATGGTGAAATCCCTGAATTTATTAAAGCTAATGTACACATACATATATCCCAAATAGAGGTATAAAATTTTAAACTTTTATTTTACTTTAACATAAGCTTATTTCCAAAGTGTATATGTTTTTGCTGCTATTTTTCTGATAATATAGTGGCTGAAAAGAATCACATATTCTAGGAAAAGTAAAAGTTGGTATCCTCCACCTATACACCCCCATGTTTTTGTAAATGTATCAATAAATAGGTCCATATCGTTAACACTATACCTTAACTGCATTTTTGTTGTTGAATAGTTTTCTACACAAATATATGAATATTTTCATGTTAAAACCACCCTTGTGAGCTATTACAATGTTTGGATATATCCTAATGTACTTAACCAATCCCTTATTGATAAACATTTAACTTAATACAATTATCCAATATTGTAAACAACTTTACAAGAAATAACATGTAGCATGCATCCAATTATTTCCTTAGGATAAATTCCTAGAAATGGAATTTCTGGGTAAGAAAATATAAATATCTGAAGTTTTGATGTATATTACTTGATATCTCCAAAAAAGTTATACCAAAGTTTATTCTAACTGTGTATTAAAATTATTTTCTTCCATGTTCACAGGCAGGTTTTTATTTTCTGAAAAGGTTTATGGGTAGATCATAAAATGTACTTGTTTTAAGCATACAGTTAAATAATTTTTAATAAAGAGTTGTGCATCCATCACCACAATCCAGCTTTATAATTTCTCCACATCCTCAAAAGACCCCTAATGCCCATTTGTAATCATCCCACACTCCCACCTGAGTGCCAGGCAACCAGTAATCTACTTTCTGCCTCAATCGATGTGCATTTTTTACATATACCATATAAATGGAATTATACAGTGTAATGCTGGTGGTCAAGGCCAGGCAGGTCCACACTGGATTTGGGCAGAAGGTAGAAAAACTGTGGAGCCAGAAAGGGTTGGGCCATTCCATTTAATAAAGTCTCACACTGGCGGACAAGCACACAGGCAGGGGAAACCACCTCTCAGGCAAACAAATCGCAAAATGGCTCCTCAGTGGTAGGCAAGCAATCCATGCATCCACAATCCCCCTGAGCACAAGCACCCATAGCCTTATATAGGCTATGCACACGTGCCTCTGTCATGTGCTCATGCACTAATCAGGCAAAGGACTTGCAGCTGGGAACCCGGAGAGCAAGCCTAACATAGCTGCTCCACATACAGTATGCAATCTTTCATGTCCGGCTTCTTGCTCTTGGCACAATGTTTTTGAAGTGTGTCCATCTTGTAGCATGTATGAGGATTTCATTTCTTTCTATTGCTGGATGGTATTTTTGATGTCTACTAAAAAAAAAAATCGTTTGAAAAAGGGAATATTTTGGACACAGGAGGAATTCTGAAGCCACCTACCTCCAGGGTGGAGAAGTGCTTTGCCTTGACCTTGATTCTACTTTCTGTTAGAAACCTCTTCATCCATTTTCCTCCATGGTTTTTGGCTTCCATCTTGGCTGTATTTGCAGCGGAAGTGGAGACTTCCTCCAGGGGGACTGAACAGCTTTTTCAGTTCATTTTTTGTTCGTGCAGGTTTGGGGAACCAAGGATTGTTTTAAGGCTCAAGCAGTGAACAGCTATTTGAGCTCAGGTTTCTGATTTCTTTTCTCCAACGTGGTTTTACTTCATAGGCTACTCATCTGATCGCCTTCACTCAGTCCCACATGGCAGGAGCCCCACCGCAAGTTTCTTCCTGAACATAACTATTAATGCTGATTTCTTTCCCTGCTTTTTTCACGTTCATGTACCTCTCACATACTACGACTGAATGCCGGCACCCCTGAGGTCACCCAGGAGTCTGGGAGTCTTGGGGGAGGAGACTAAGCCCTTAGTCTCGTCTTTGTCACAGAGCCATCACTACAGGCATTTCCAATCATATTTCCTATTGTTTGGGGCATAGGCATAGTTTCTCCAACTCTTTGATGCCCCCTGTTTCTTCTCTCTCTGTATTTCTTTTTATTTCTGCTCAAAAATCATCCGATTATTTACTGACTCTTTTTTTTTTTCCTTCTAATATTTTTCTGCTAGAAACTATACAGTAACAACCAACACACAGCACAAAAGTCTGTTTTCCAAACTCGTTCCCTAGAGCTACAGGCTCCATATTTGGTCTGTTTTCAAGCTCCCTGCAGTGCCAGTTAAAACACGTAGTTAACCTCCATATTAAATAGGTCTTCATATTCCTATCCTGTGATATATGTTTCCTCACCACCCAATGCCAAGTTCACACATTTTAGTTTTTTATTAGAGAACTGTACCTTATTTTCGATGGCAATATCCCTATTAGTTAAGTTTATGCTAGAACTAAAATGAACAAAACCTCAAATCTCAGCAGCTTAACATAATATAATGTTATTTCTCACTCACATAGTATCAATTAGAGCCAGTGGAAATTACAGGTCATCTTCTCCGGCATCCTTTAGAAAGGATGCTCTGCTGTCTTCAACAAAAACCATCCCAGCTCACCCTGCATTAATATACAGCCAGCGGACAGGGAAGAGAGAGGTTGAACATGGTGTGAGAGGTGATTACGAGCTGCCCTGGAAGCATTATACATCATTTTATCATTTCTGCCCACATCCTTTTTGGAAAGAATTCCTTCTTGAGTGCACACTTAACTGCAAGGGAGGCTGAGAAATGCACACTATTTGTGTGCCCGGAAGGAAAAACCAACAAGCCTGGGAAACAGCTAGCCAATGTCTGCCACAGTGTTGCAGAGAACATTTAGACTTTGACTCAGTGATTCCAGTTCTGAGGATCTTTGGGAGGAAAATATTCTGAAGTATAAAGATGATGATTTGGAGGTCATTGGCAGTCACAAAAATAAATACATAAATAAATAAAACATCTATGTGGAGCTTACTGATGTCATGAAATATTACACAGCAATTAAAAATTATATTTGTTAAAAAATGTTACTCACATAGGAAAATGTTTCTGAGGTTATATTATAAGAGAAATTAGGACACAAATTTGTATACCTACTAGGTATATATATTTTTCAAAGAGCAGTATAAGTGACTAAAAGAAAATGTGCCAAAATGAAAATACCTGTAATCTGTGTGAAAGGTTAAACTGTCCATTTCTTCTTTTTATGATTCTTATTATACAAATTGCCCAAAATGTAATTATAATCAGAAATAAAATATACATTCTTCTAAAACATACTAAATTCATAGCCATATCTAGGTGTTCTAGTACTCCAACCACTCCAAATGTCAAAATCTCTCATAATTAATCCAGTAAAGTACCAATAATAAAATAACATATATTTATCCTTTTTAAAATGTAACTCAATGTTCTCATTTAATTATATATTCCAGGAAAATACTTTGACATGGATAAAGTTAAAACAATTTCTTCAGAGACAACTCCACTCTAGGAATGCAATTTTTACTTCGGTATGTTTATACAATGCTTTCTGCTTTTTGTCAAATTTTATTTGCAGAAATGTCTGCATTTATCTCTAAAGAGGGACCTTTTAGTGTACTTGTGTTTCTCTCTCGCTCGCTCTCCTGCTCTCTCTCTCCCTCCCTCCCTCCCCCCACCCTGACACACACTCCTGCAATATGCCACCCATAAAAGTACATTGGACTTGGCATTGGCAGATGGTGTTTATTGTTCATCAGGTTTCCAGTAGAAGCTTATTTTGTGTGCAGCCACCTGCTTCTGTACTGGAGGTAGACTGACAAATAAAAGACACCCAAATCACCTGATTATTACCACATTGTTGGTTTCTTAGAGTATAAAATGGATATTGGCCACATTTCATGAACAGTTTCTATCAACACTTCCTTGGCCAATTTTGACTCTTTGTAATCAGATATTCCCAACTCTCAAATACTCACCTAAAATGAAGCTATTATTCTCACCTATATAGGCATACCTCGGAGATATTGTGGTTTCAGTTCTCAACCACTTCAATAAAGCAAATAACATAATATAGCAAGTCACACACATTTGTTGGTTTCCTAGTGCATATAAAAGTTACATTTTCACTATATTTTAGTCTATTAAGTGTGCAATAGCATTATGCCTATAAAACAATGTATACAGCTTAATTTTCAAACATTTTATTGCTAAAATAATGTTAACCATCATCTGAACTTTCAGCCATTCGTAATCTTTTTGCTGGGGAAGGGTCTAAACTTCAGTTTGTAAAAAATGCAACATCCGCAAAGCATGATGAAGCGAAGGGCAATAAAGAAAAGCATGCCTGTGTGTTGTACGGCAAATCTATCGATTGTCAGTGTGTGACTTAAGAACTGTTGATTTTTCTGTTCACATTTGATGGTTATATTTAGCATGAATAATGTTCATCTGTCTCAGCCATTGTGGAGCTAGGACTGCTTGTCTGAATTTGTGATCAATTAACATTCATGATTAATTATCTCTCTCCCCTTCCAAATATGCTTCTATAGGAATTTGACAATACATGCAAAAAAAAATGGTATTCTGAAAAAAAAAATCAAGGGATAATATAAAGTATGCTTTCTTAATAGAGAAAGTAATTTGCACTTAATTTTTTCCTACTTAAAAATGAATTCATAGTGTTCTATCTTACTCCCATTCTGGTGATTGCATGGATTATCTTCTATTATAAGTTGTATTTATGATTTTCTTTTTCCATTTCAGAAAGAAGGCGGCAAAACTTTAAAATCCAGATATCTTATTAAATACCTTTATAATTATTCCTATGTATAAATATATTTTTATCTATTTTCTGACAATGCTTAATATACAGTGGGTAACTGTGAATAGTAAAAGTATGAAGCTACTAACACAATTCTGGAATCTAATCTTTAATATTTTTTGCCAGGGATTATGTAGAAACTTATAATTATGTTTTACTTTGGATTTACTCCATCTTTACTTTATCTCATATTAAAGTATAATCAAAATCAGCCTGTTTCTGTTGGGTTACAAATCCTCTCCTTAAAGCACCTATTCAAATGTCTCCCCAATTTTCATTTTCTCTGTCTTTTCTTATTATATTAAATCCAGATAGCTGAAAATTGAACCACATAGTAGATCACCATGTTCTTTTAAAAATACAGATCATATCTATTTTTCCTGTATTTTTATATTATCACTGGTTTTTTGTTGTTATTGTTTTATTTGTAAATCCTTGACAGGTTGCAATTAGATTGCTAGTATGCCATTGTAGTATACCAAATGCTATTATTACGATAAAAATAATTTACTTTACTTAATGTACTGCTCAGATAGCTGCTACGATGCCTCTGATACCAAATGTCATTCCCATTCTTTAATTATAATTTTTAATCTTTCCAACTTTACCATTCTACCGGTAGTTATTTTTATTCTTAAATTCAGAAGTCGTCTCAGTTTAATAATGTTTATTAATAAAAACTAGAATAGGCCCTGGCCGGTTGGCTCAGCGGTAGAGCGTCGGCCTAGCGTGCGGAGGACCCGGGTTCGATTCCCGGCCAGGGCACACAGGAGAAGCGCCCATTTGCTTCTCCACCCCTCCACCGCGCTTTCCTCTCTGTCTCTCTCTTCCCCTCCTGCAGCCAAGGCTCCATTGGAGCAAAGATGGCCCGGGCGCTGGGGATGGCTCTGTGGCCTCTGCCTCAGGCGCTAGAGTGGCTCTGGTCGCAATATGGCGACACCCAGGATGGGCAGAGCATCGCCCCCTGGTGGGCGTGCCGGGTGGATCCCGGTCGGGCGCATGCGGGAGTCTGTCTGACTGTCTCTCCCCGTTTCTAGCTTCAGAAAAATGAAAAAAAAAAAAAAAAAAAAAAAAAAAAAAAAAAAAACTAGAATATACCATTGCTTTTTTCCCCTCCTTGTTGATCAGTAGGAGTAGCTTTGTTCTTCCCAAACTCTTTGACCCGTAACACATGGGAGACTCTGTGGAGCAGCTTCCCAGATTGAACATGAACCATTGAATGCATTTCTGAGAGTAGTTGTTACTTGCATTCCAATTAGTTAGTGGTCACTCCATTAAAAGCCACATAAAAATAGGGTGTTTCCTTTGTTTCCTTTGTCTATGGCTGTTATTTTGACACGCAGTGTAAAATGAGGCCAGGGTCTTTACATCACAAACAATAATTGAAGGATGTATTTAATGAACACGCCTGCAATATAATAAGAGGGCAAGCCCTGTGAGGGCAGGGACAGTGTCTGTCCTGCTTCTCATTAAAACCACAAGAGATACCACAGTGCACTGGCACACGGTAAGTTCTCACTAAATGTGTGTTTGAATGAATGAATGTGCACATGAATGCCCCTCACTGGTTCACGGGTTCAGTTTTTGTCCTTGCTGTGCACACGGATGAGATTCAATGAAATCTATGCACGTTGGTAGGAGTGAGCTATGAAGTGTAGTGGGAGATTGAATCTAATAATTCCCATTCTCTTTCTCCTAGTAGTGTGATCGGGGCCAATTTGTTTTATCTCTCTTAGCCTTGATTGCTTTATCTATACAATAGGAAAAATAATGCCTACCTCCCAGATTTTTAATGAAAATTAAATAAAACAATATTTGTAAAGTGCCTAGCACCTAATCTGATTTGGACAGTCACAATTATTATCTCAGTAGCAGTCAACATTAAACACTTAAATTTCCCTGTGGGTCTGCTGCCATGGCGCGTCTGATGTATGGCTGGGTAACTTTGTGTTGTAGGTTGGGTCCAGGTCAGCTCCCTGTGTTTCTCAGCCAAGAGTGCCACCTAGGGTATGTTTCTCTCATGGTCTTGGCCCAGGTGTGACAGGGCAAGCCTCCTGTACAAACACATTTCAAAACGCTGCTTGTGTTATGAAACTAACCTTACATTGGCTAAAACATGTCCCATGGCCATCCCGTGATAAAAGAGTAGGAAAGTGCATTTCTTATATGGGTGTGGGGGACTTCGGGGATAGAATGAATGATTTTGAACAACAATCCAATGAACACATTTTCAATAACTGCAGGTGGATGAGGGCAATGTTTTTTCTCCCATATCCTTGCTATAAGGTAGAATGATACGGTGTAAGTAAGTCTCAGAATTCTGCCACACATACAGGCAAGAAGGCCACAAAAGCAGTCATAAAACTGTTCTATAAACTTGACAAAGTCTCAGATCGCTACCCTTTTAGGTGCTCTGATAGCTCACTGAAAGAAAGGTTTATTATAGTGGGAAACATTTATCTAACTTTTAATAGAAGTTAAATGACCAAGATCTTCCAAATCTGAACCTACTAGGTCAGAGGCAGAAGTCAGGAGTACCTTTATGAAGGCTACAGTTATTTGGATTGTGAGATTCTTATATCTTATGAATGCAAGAGCAGCAATACTTGTACAGTATTTTCAGCAAATCCACATTTTCTATTACTATTAATTTTATCAATAAGAAAATCATTTCTAGCCTGACCTGTGGTGGCGCAGTGGATAAAGCATCGACCTGGAAATGCTGATGTCGCCGGTTCAAAACCCTGGGCTTGCCAGGTCAAGGCATATATGGGAGTTGATGCTTCCAGCTCCTCCTCCTTCTCTCTCTCTGTCTCTCCTCTCTCTCTCCCTCTCTGTCTCTCCCTCTCCTCTCTAAAATGAATTAAAAAAAAGAAAGAAAGAAAATCATTTCTAATGACCATAAACGTATTTCTAGTAATATAACCATTTAAAAATTCCTTGGTGTTGATTAAAAATTAAGAAATTAGCTGAAGTGTTGGAGTAGTTCCTATGGGAGTGTGGACCTGATTTCTGTCTCTTCAATGTTAGATAACCATTCCCGTAATGTAGTCTTTTTTTTTTTTTTAAGTGAGAGGAGGGGAGGCAGAGACAGACTCCTGCATGTGCTCCAACCAGGATCCACCTAGCAAGCCCATAGGGGATGATGCTCTGACCATCTGTGGCCCTTGCTCCATTGAAACCAGAGCCATTTTTTAGTGCCTGAGGCAGAGGCCATAGAGCCATCCTCAGCGCCCAGGGCCAACTTGCTCTAATCGAGCCATGGCTGCAGGAAAGGAGGTGAAGAGAAAGAAGTGAGAGGAGGAGGAGTGGAGAAACAGATGGGCGCTTCTCCTGTGTGCCCTGACTAGGAATCAAACCTGGGAGATCCATATGCCGGGCTGACACTCCCACTGAGCCAACAGGCCAGGGCCCCCATAGTATATTCTTAATCAGAGTACTTCAAATGATAACTCACCATTGCTTGGATATATTCTGAAACTAATACTGTACACTGAAACTAAATCACTGTCCACAGTAAGGTGTTTAAAAATAAATTACAGACAACATAAAAATAGTTGATGTCCAAAAGAATGTTGATGGAGTGATTTCCTCACCTACTATTTTATGTTCAAATTGCAAGTCACTGTTAGGCTATGTCTCTGGAATTCTTTTTAAAATGTAAATATAAATAATCATTTTTTTATTTAGCCTAAGCATTACCAAAACATCATGTAAATCTTTTATTTACATTGAATTCAGTCTTTTTGCATCATAAAACCAAGGATGTGAAACTGGGCTAATAATGGAGGAAAATGGCAGTTTAAAAATCATATTATAGTTCATGACTCCTAGACTTTATTCAGCTTTCAATTAAGCATAAAGCATTTGAAATTGCATTAGCATTCTTCTTGTCTTTTGACCAAAACAAACTGAGATTAGGACAAATAAATCTATAAATCTATCCTGGGACTCTTCTATAGGCTGTCAGGTTATTTCCCCTACATCGAGGGAACAGGGCTGGCGTGGTACTGCCTAGAATGTTTCTGCTATCTAAAACCTCAGGCATGTATAACTGTTTCTGGTTGTCCATATATTTTGAGACAAGGAAGGGAGGTTGCAGCTGTCTTAAATATTTGAAAGGTTGTCGAGCCAAAGACGGAGAAGAGTTTTCCAGGTCATGCAGAAGACAGAACCAGAGCCCGTTAAATCTAAAGGGAGGTAGTTGGACTCAATATGAGGTAAAGAATTGTACCAATTAGAGCAGTGTGGTTTGTAAATACTTCTTTAAGTGGAGGTGGGCCAGGGTGGCCACTGTCTGCAATATGGTTGAGAGGACAGAGTTAGGTGACCTCTAAGAAACCTCCGCTGCTAAGATTCTATGAGTCCACGAACACTGTTTCTTCACTGGATTTTCACTGGGTGTAGAGCCTTCCTTTATCTATTTCTTTTTCCTTATCTGCCTTCCCTGCCTCTTTCTATCAGAAATAGAAAGAGGCCCTTTCTATTTAGTCAAGGGCCTCTTGCATTGATCAGACCTAAGACCTGGGTAGCTAGATGACACTGGCTGGTTCTACTGCAAGAGAAGTCTCAATTCCGAATGATGACCCTTCAGTTATTGTGTAAACTCCTTTAGAAAGATAATTCCAGTTAAAAGTTTCGGCACCTTTCCTGTTTCTGCCTAATTTTTAATTCGCTCACCTAAAAATAGGGATAAAATAAGATTTATGTAAAAGTCATAGTAGGTAGATGGTATTTCACTCTTGCTTGCAGTCTTCTCTAAAATGGACACATGTCCATGATTACAAAAGCCATTTTCTCCTGTATATGCAAATTTCACTCTAAGAAACATAAAATGTTTTAGAGACTTTTACCCTAAATATATGTCTGTGATACTTACATGGTCTCTTTTCAGTGAATGCCTCTTTTTATTGCAATGATGGACACCTTCAGAGTGCAAACACAGGGCTGACCTGATGACACACAGAACCCACAGCACTGTTAAATTACTAGCACTGTTCCCTTCAGTAGTTCCCAAACTGACGAAGTGTTATTGAAACTGCTTCAAATCACATGGGTTTAATAAATGCAATTTTGAAAGCTATTATTTTTTTAGTAATAACTATTTCCTTGAATCATCAAGAATACTATCATTTATAAAAGCAAATATCAAAATAGCAATCATTCATTAGTCTCTTAAATTTGAAGCATCAATTACAAAGCATCAGAAAGGCTATCTCTTCATTCAGGGATGGGTGTGTGTGTGTGTGTGTGTGTGTGTGTGTGTACACTTATAGAAAATCTTGCTAAATATAAAGCATCCCTGAAATGGGTGAGCCACTCTCTCTATAGCAAATGCAAATGAACAAACACTGAGCCTACTGTGTATATAGTAGTTTTTATTCTGGGAACTTCTCGCATATAATCCAACCTCTCCAATCAGAAAGTCATTGTGTTCCATTATTTTAGGCAGTAACCCTACAACACTCCGTTTCAGGCAGACCACTGTCATCAGATTATAGACAAAGAGCTCACCCAGCTCTTTACCCAAGTCCACACTGGGTAACCTCTCTTTTCTTAAATATCTGGAGCATGTATTGTCAACAGTCCTGCAGGGATTAGAGCTCAAAAGGCTAGAGATTCTGTTACAAATTTATCCAAGCCAACATGTTTATTCAACAAATGCCTGAGACTTTTGGTAAATAAAACATTTGAACCATAGACTCTGGGGATTAGAGGTAGATAAGCTTACCTCAGCTTCCCCATATCCTCCTCAACAAGTAAGTGGTAGGCTAAGATGAAAGTCAGCCTTAAACCAAATACTCAAAAATTTAATAGCAAGCACCACACAAAAACAGTCAAGCAGAATTATTAATCTGGGCAAGTACCACTATCTGTCCTCAGACACGCCTACAAGGACTTTGCATGAAAGGTTGGCTCAAAGGCAGAAACCATGGTATTCCAACTGTGGGACCAGAAAGTATTCTGATCAGATGGGAATGCTCTGTGAAGTGTGAGACCCAGAAGTGAAAGAGCTATACCTCTAAGGGCTTCTCCAAAAGAATTGGTGGCTGTAGTTGTGGGATTTCCATAAATTTTCATGCAGGTGGTTGGACTTGCTAATCAATATATATGTTGAAAACCAACCATTTCACCAGCAAAAAAATTATTTCTTTCTTCATGTGAGATTTCCATAGCAATATTTGAAGTTCCTGATAATTATTCTGGAGTGTGGATTCTTGATCAGAATACTTCAAATGCTAATAACTGCTGTTAGGATATAATTGAAAAGTTAATTTTATTCATACATTATGCTGTTTATCCTGAAGTATTTTTAAAACAAAGTTTTACAAAAAAGGATAAAATAACCTAAAGCCAACTCAGAAATGCTGTGGCTTCATTCTATGTTTATAACTACAGATTGAATAATATTAACAACATTATTGGAAATCTCAACATTGCACCAATACTAGGCAAAATGGTAAAGTCAAGCTTTCTCTACCCCCCACCTTAATCTTGGTGTCTAAATGACAAAAATAGCATTCCTTCTAATGCCTATATCTAGGTATTTGCCACCTGTCCAAATCAGACTTGGGATTCATCTTCACTGGCATTCTTTCAACCAAACAAATACAATAAGGTCGTCACTATTGTGAGTTGAATGGTGACCTCCAAGAAGAAATGTTCATATCCTAACCCCCAAGTAAGTGAATGTGACCTTATTTGGAAAAAGGGTGTTTACAGATATAATTAAGAATCTCAAGATGAGGACATTTTTGAATTATTTAGGTGGTCCCTAAATCCGATGGCAAGTGTCCTTATAAAAACAAGGCAGGGCCCTTGCCGGTTGACTCAGTGATAGAGTGTTGGCCTGCGTGTGGATGTCCCAGGTTTGATTCCCAGTCAGGGAACATAGGAGAAGCAACCATTGGCTCATTCATCCGTCCCTCATTCCTTCTCCTCCTGCAGCCATGGCTTGGTTGGTTTGAGCAAGTTGGCCCTGGGCGTTGAGGATGGCTCTGTGGCCTCAGCATCAGCAGCTAAAAATACGTTAGTTGCCAAGCTACGAAGCAATGGCTCCAGATGGGCAGAGCATCGCTGCATAGGTGGCTTGCCTGGTGGTTCCCAGTTAGGGTGCATGCGGGAGTCTGTCTCTCTCTCTTTCCTCTCTTTTCACTTAAAGAAAAAAAAAGAGCAAGGTAAGAGATCTGACAGAGAGAAGAGATAGAAAAGGAGAAGGAAGCCATTCAGCCACAAGCCAGCAAATGCCTAGAGTCATAGAGGCTGAGAGGCAAGGGAGGAGTCTCACCCGATGCCTTTGAAAGGAATGAAGTGTTGCCAACACCTTGATGTCAGACCTCTGGGTTTCAGACTTGGGAAAGAATAAAATTATTTTGTTTTCATCCACCAAGTTTGCAGGAATTTGTCACAGAAGTCCTAAGAAACTAATATAGTCACCTAATGTTCTTTATATTGAAACTACCTTTTTAATAACTGAAACCATCCTTTTCTCTACCTCATGCGACTGACATAATTCAAACCACCATTAATTTTCACAATTCTTTTTACTTTTAAAAAAATAATTGATATATAACATATTAGTTTCAGTTAACAATTTGTGTACACTGTGAAATGATCACAAAACATCTGTTACCATACATAGTAAACAAAAAAACTTTTTGTGATGAGAACTTATAAGATTTCTCTTAGAAACTTTCAAATAGTCAAGGTAAGATTAACTATAGTCACAATGCTGTACAGTTCATTCCATGATTCATTTATTTTATAACTAATATTTGTACCTTTGACCCCCTTCACCCATTTCACCCACCCTCACACCCCCACCTCTGTCAGTCACCAATCTATTCACTGCATCCATAGACTTGGTTCTTCTTTTTAGATTGCACATGTAAGTGGGATCATACCGTATCTGTCTTTCTCTGTCTGACTTACTTCACTTAGCATAATATCCTAAAAGTACATCTGTTTTCACAAATGGCAAGATTTCGTTCTTTTTTATAGCTGCATAATAGTTCATTATATATACCACATTTTCTTCATCCGTTCTTCTATCAGTAGACACTTAGATTGTTTTCATATCTTGGCTATTGTAGATAATACCGTAATGAACATGGGTGTGTATCTTTTTAAGTTAGTGTTTCAGTTTTCTTTTTTGTGTGTGGCAGAGACAGAGAGAGTCAGAGAGGAGGACAGATAGGGACAGACAGACAGGAAAGGAGAGAGATGAGAAACATCAATTCTTCATTGCAGCTCTGTAGTTGTTCACTGATTGATTTCTCATATGTGCCTTGACCAGGGTTTATAGCAGACCTAGTGACCCCTTGCTTGAGCCAGCAACCTTGAGCTCAAGCTGGTGAGCCTTGTTCAAACCAGATGAGCCTGTGCGCTCAAGCTGGTGGCCTCGGGGTCTCAAACCTGGGTCCTCCACATCCCAGTCAGATGCTCTATAATTTATATATTTATATATATATATATATTACATTTTATATATATTATATTTATATATATTATATTTCTATGTATTATATTTTATATATTATTTTTATTTATATATTTATATATAGATATATAGATAAATAAAACAATGGTTCCCTTGTTTTCCACATCCTCACCAACATTTATTATTTCTTGTCTTTTTGGAAATAATCTAAATGGAATGATATAAGGTTTGATTTGCATTTTCCTGATGATTAGTGATGTTGAGCGCCTTCTCATGTACCTTTTAGTTACCTGTGCCTTCTTTGAGAAAATGTCTATTCTACTTTTTGGCCCATTTTTAATTAGATTATATTTTTGCTATTAAGTGTGTGAGGGGTTTTTTTTACCTATTTTGCATATTAACCTCTTATCAGATACTCCCTCCCATTTAATAGGCTGGCTTTTCATTTTGTTGATGGCTTCCTTTGCTTTTAGTTTGATGTGGTCCCATTTGTTTATTTTTGCTTTTGCTGCCTTTGCTCTTGGTGTGAGAGTCAAAAAATTTGTTAACAAGACCAACCAAGGAGCTTACCAACTGCCTGTGTTCTCTTCTGGTAGTTTTATGGTTTCAGGTCTTATGTTTAAGTATTTACTTCATTTTTTATGTATGGTGTAAGATAGTGGTCCTCTTTTTGTACATGTGTAAGAGTCTAGTTAAATATTTGTCGCAAATATTTTGATTGATAGGAAAAGAGGTTGATAGGTGGTAACAAATACAACCTTCTAATCTGAATTTTGCAAACCCTAAACTTTGCACTTACTATCTGCCCTGGCCATACTGAGCACTGTTAAAAATGAGAAACTGCTAACATATTGGATTGTCACCACTAAGCTCTTCAACAAGCCTGGCAGTCACTCAGGCCATGCAGCAGAAATGAGCATATTTAATTTTGCGTAAGTCTGAGAAACTTACAGATATTTCTCATCTATTCCTTAAATAAAGAAAACAGTGTGCTTCCTTTTTGCCACCTACATCTGATATTGATACAATATGTTGAAAACACATACCTTTTGGAACTCTAAACATTTCTCTTTTCTCCTTGGTCTGAGGAAAAGCTATGACAGAGAAAGGGCTTCAGTGCTCAATGGGATTAACTATATTAATCTCTGAGCTGACTGATTGGAAGGAGACTTCAGCAAAAACTTCAGGGCAAGAACAGCAAAGAGTTCAACTGCAGTGTTGATAAATGGTTGTTCAGCACCCAGAGAGCAGTTTCCTGAATTCTTCTGAGCTTTAAAGCTTGCAAAAAAAAAAAAAAAAATCTCTCCATCAAGGTGGGTGCCCATGGGCAGATGTTCCAGCAACTGTACCACTCGACTAAGTCTAGAAATCCCAGTCTTCCTGGGGCTAATTAGGTTATTGATTCCCAAGAACCACTTAGCTTCAGGCTAACTACCTACTCCCAGAGACTGAAATCCATTATAGAGTGAATACTGCAGTATGTTTTCCCACCAGCTTAATGTAATTTCAATAGTCTATCTATAATGTAGGTATTTAACAAATGTCATTTCGATGGGGTACTAATTACTGATTATAGGCAATAGTGCCAAGAATGAGCTCTTTAAACCTTCTCCAAGCTTTAGGACACTTCTTCAGAATTTCTCTTGACAGCTATTTACTCATTTTTAGATTCCAGCACTTCATCTCTTCTTTCTCAACATCTCCATCCAGACACTATAATAATAAGACTAAAAACATCACAGCACGTCAGATTTAGAAAAAGATGGTGAGAATCCAGGGGAACTTTCCACTTGAAGCCTCTTCTGTTAAAGTCCATCACAGCTTCTCACTACCTGAGAACAGAAATCACAGTGAATGCATCTGTCATAACACAGGCAAGAAATAACTAACTGAATTGTAAAGAAACAGTTGTTATTGTATTTTTTTTTTGGATTGTGTATAGAAATCGTCCATCAAGGAGCATATATATATATATATATATATATATATATATATATATATATATATACTAACACAGAGAGACACATTTTAACAAAATAAAATTATACTGTCACAGAAGTGTGACCATAAAGTAATCAGATTCATTTCCCTGTCAGACTGGTGGAAATCATTTGTTATTCTGTACAAGCAGGTATTCTGTAATTGTCCTTCAAATGCAGCAACACTAAAATAACTAAACTCACAAGAATGTCAGAGTACCTTCTCAATGCAACACTCACCCAGTTAGCTTTACAACTCTTACCAATGCTCCCCAGACTCACGTTCCGTGACTACAACGGTCAGTAGGGCACAACACGTGGAGCCATCTGAATTGAGTACGTGGTGATCCCTCTCCATTTTGATGATCCAGTTTCAGTTGTTCTGGAAAAGCCCTTTTGTCAAAAGGAAAAACATGTCCAAAACTTTCTTTCATTTTTATGCCTGACACTTGTATGTCTGAAATCCCTTTAATTACCATTTATGGCTCAGGCACTTTACCTACATTATGACTAATCCCTACAGCCACTCACAAAAGTGCATATTATAATCGTCATTACCATTTACAGATGAGGAAACAGACTCATGAAGGTTAAATGACTTGCTTATAGACTCACATATGATAAATAAACAAAGACTAACCCTTCTATCTCATCACCAAGCCTGTGACTTAAAGATAAAACCTTTCATTCCCACATTTAACATTAAAATGTAACTGTACATAGCACAAGATACTTAAATAATTCCCCATGCCATGGCTGTCTCACCTCCTATGAGATACTCTAGAGAGGAGGAAGCAGGTCCGGGGCCACGGGCATGCAGCTGCCTTCTCACAGTTCTGCCCAAGGAAGCTTTCGCGTTCTCAGAGCACTTCCTATTCCATCTCATTGACTGAGGGAAAGGCCTGCTTTAATTCTAGGGCTTCAAGAGTAGCAAGTACATCCTCTGAATTCCCCAATTCATTGTGAAAGCTTTGTTAGGAAAATGCCAAGTCTATCAAAGATGAAATAAATTTTTCTGACAGATTGATTTAGACTCATGCTTCCTGTTTTTTTCAATTGATTTATCATTGCTTGGTTTTTTACAATCCTGATATCTTTGCTTAGCTAGCTCTATAGAAGCATCATTTTCAACTACCAAGTATCATGTCAGGGTTTAGGACTTTCTGTCTGACTTCAAATTTTCAGAGTTTGAAGGGAGGCAGCCCAACAATCACTGAAATGATAATAAACAAAGGGAAAAATATACCAAGTTAGGCTTTATGATTTACTCCCTAACATAACCAAGAGAGAGAAGTAAGCATAAGATTACTTGGATGCTGTTTTTTGTTGTTTTTGTTCCTATACGTCAGTTTTTTCAGTTTTGGTTAAATTTTCAGCATCCTTGACTCTCATGTTCTATTCAGTCCCCTGTATTTCCACAGTTTTAAGAAAGTCACTGAGAGAAAGTACTGAGTCACAAAATTAAACATCATAAGCCAATAAATGAAAACACCTGTGGGCAAGGTTGTATTTAAATATAATGAAGAAATTTATCTAGGGGGCTTTATCTTTTTATCAAAGTAAAGCCATTCATTCCCCACACCGTGGTTGTCTCACTTCATGACTTTTCATATTTGCAACCTAGGTGACTCAAACAAACCAACAGTGGGAGCAGGGGAGGAAAGAAGAAATGGAGGGAGGGAGGGTGGGAAGGGAGAAAGAGAGAGAGAAGGAAAGGAGGGAGGGAGAAAGGAAGGAAGGAAGGAAGGAAGGAAGGAAGGAAGGAAGGAAGGAAGGAAGGAAGGAAGGAAAGAAGGAAGGAAGAAAGGAAGGAAGGGAGGGAGGGGGGGAGGGAGGAAGGAAAGCAGGAAAGAAGGAAGGAGAAAGAAAGTAAAAAAATATAACAAACACAAAAAAGAAAGAAAGGATTTGGTATGAGTGCCCTCTTCTGGAAACAGATGAGAGTAGTTCAGAATCCCAACACTGCACCATTCTCTTTCATTAGAAAGCAAAGTGATTCATGCCACTAGACAGAGTCAGGCTACCATGTGTCAGATGCTATTTGGTATTGGCATAATGTAGTGAAAGAGGCCCTGAACTTAAAAATTCAAACCTGTTGATTTAAATACAGCTTTCACTTCTAACCTTCTATGACATTGAACAAAGTGTTTACATTGTTTGGTTCAATGTCTTAAGTATAGTAGACCACATATCTGGATTAGAATCACCAGATGTTATTGTTAACAGTGCAGACACCTATGTCTACCCTATCAACTGGAATCAAATGGCAGGAAGAGGTATGAATTGTAATTTTAAATAACCTCCAAGGAAATTCTTAAGTCATGTTCTGGCTTTAGTTATCTAATTTGTACAGTGATCTTATTAATTAGATTAAGTGATAAAGCCCTTTACAGTTTTAACATTTTATAATTTTATAAAGCAAAACAAAAAAGAATTATTCTTCAACAGGTTAACAAATAGTGGTATGTCCACGCAGTGAGTTACCACTCAGTAATAAGAAAGGATGAAGTCTTGATTCACATGATGATGGATGAATCTCAAAATAATTCAGTGAAAGAAAACAGACCAAAAAGAAAAATGACTCTACTTAACATAAAATCCTAGAAATACAAAATAATCATTAGCAAGGTGGTTGTAGACAAAAAGGTTGGGATAGAAACAAAAGAAAGGATTATCAAGGGGCACTATGAAACTTTTAGAATAAATAAACTGTTTGCCTGACCAGACAGTGGTGCAGTGGACAGAGCATTGACCTGGGACACTGAGGACCCAGGTTTGAAAGCCCGAGGTCACCGGCTAGAGCACAGGCTCATCCAGCTTGAGCACAGGCTCATCCAGCTTGAGCGTGAGCTCCCTGGCTTGAGCGCAGGATCACAGACATGACCCCATGATTGCTGGCTTGAAGATCAAGGTCTTTGGCTTAAGCCAGGGGTTACTGGCTCAGTTGGAATCTCCCGCCCCCAGTCAAGGCACAGATAAGAAAGCAATCAATGAACAACTAAAAGTGCCACAACTACAATGTTTCTCATCTCTCTCCCTTCCTGTCTTTCTGTCTCTCTCTCTTTCTCTCTAAAAATTTTTTTAAAAATGAAGGACCTGGTCATTATCTTGATTGAGGTGACCATTTCCCAGGTAATTATATATGTTCAAATCTATAAAGCTGTACACTTTAATTCTGCGTGGTTTATTGTATATCAATTGCCTCTGTGCAGTTTATCATATGTAAACCATCTCAATAAAGTTATTTTTTTTTTAAAAAAAGGAAAGAAATGGATTAGGAGCTCTGATAAGAAACGGATTAGGAGCTCTGATATTCAAGAAAATTTCCTGTCCAAGTGTAGCAATTGAGTTGGAGGACAGGGAGGGCACACATCCGTGGACGAAGAGCAGGACATGTTCATTAACCACAGAGGGCTTCACAGGCAACAGGCAACCTAAACTGCTCCACTTCAAAGACCACTCATGTGGAAGCTCTCAGAGCCACGCCTGTGCTGTGGGCTGCACAAGCTGGGTGCCAGGAGGCTCTGCCGGCCACCGGCCCATCAACCCCAGTTGCCAAGGCTACCATGCACACTCTCCACGTGTCCTGGTTCTGCTGCACAGTGGGTCATGCCTGGAACTGTCTACATGGTTACTTCCCTGCATTGCCCATCACACTCCACCAGGCTGGCATCAGGACTTTAAAATTATAACACTGGGGAGGGTGGTTTCCACTTAAGATGGCCTAGCTAGACCAAAAAAGTCTCAAACTGGAGTCATGTTGAAGACCCGTTCCAGTATCTTCCAGAAGATTCCCAGCTCCCAATGTCACCTACCAGTATTACAGTTTCTATCTGTATATTCCCTTCTCTTATCTTCCCAACAGGCTTCCCTTATCCCTCCTACCTGGGGATTCATAAAAAGAAGCAACCTCATTTGGGGCAGAGCATATATGCCCTGGAATCGCCCTCACTCTGAGCTCTGAGCTTGGCTTCCCGCAGGCTTGAAAGAACTTTACTGGAAGCTCTGGCAGAAAGTTAAATTGAATAAAGATCTAAATTGATAACATTCCTAGTAAGCCCACAGATGGTCCACTTTAAAGGAAATAGTACCATTCACTTCTGATTAAAATGGAAATCGTCTATAAAGAAGCTTTTTGTTAACAAAGTTGAATGATGGGACTAGAGTAAGAGCAGTTCATTACCTGTAAGCAAAAAAATGAATGCACAAAGCCACCATTCAGAGGCAGTCACGGGGTAGTGATGATAAAGAGATAACTAAAGGGACAACCTTAGTTTAGCTGAACAATTCTGGAGATCTTTCAGGGCACCAAAGAGAAAACAAAATCTCCACCCAATACATATTACCCTCAGGTTACCTGGGGATGATCAGATGGGTGTCACATTCTATGCGTCGGTCCAATTACCTGTGAGCATCACAGTACGAATATTAGAAACAAGTTCTTCCCACTGCCTCTAGTCTGATTCTCTGTTTGTGGAGAAGACATTTACTTCTACCCATTTCCTTAGCTCTAAAAGGTTTATCTCAATTAGCAGGTGCATGTTTTACCTGACAAATCAGGGGGAGGCGTGTCTTTGCACAACGGCCCTTCTTCTCCCTTTCCCCATTTCCACTACACCCCATTGCCCAATCCCAGAAAGAATCAACTAGGTAGAAACTCAACACCTTTATTAAAGAATAGAGATTCACTGCTAATTACACAGAAATGGGTGCCAACATTAATTAGATGGTAGATCAGTGCTGTCTTTCTCATTCCTTCCCCATTTCCTTCCATTTCAACAGAGCATGCAGCCTTGTTTACAACAAAAACTTTCTCAAATAAGAATTACAGCACTCTAAATTCTCAATGTTAGCCACAGATTGTTCTATAAATTTTGGATAGTCCTGTTGTTTGGTAAAAAGTACGAGAATCTCAAAGAGCAATGGGAAGTTTGTGGACCAACTTTGGCCCAGCTTCCCCATGCTATCTGCATTTTAGAGATGGGAAGTGCTAACTGTGAGATAAAATGTTTCCTGTATAAATACAAACACACACTATGTATATAGAGATAAAACATTTCCCGCTAACAGAAGCAAGGATCAATTGAGCCTATGTGATGATAAACAATATTGGTTTAGATGTTATGGTCAAAGTTCATCATAACTAAGCAAGATAGCGCATCCAAATATCCATATTCTTATCCCTATGGCTGATGACTGAGTATAACCTTGAGGAGGTCAATTACCATCCTTGTAACTCTATTTTCTTCTAACACTCGCCAGCAAATTCCTCTAGGTGTATTAAAAATTAACCAGAAACACTTTGATTTCCTCAGATGAAAAGGGATCAGGGCATATTAGTAAAACAAAGTATTATAACTCTTAATCATTGAGATTTCTGAAGACTGGCAGGTGTAATTAGTCATCAGCAAATAAACCGTAGGGTGAGAGTTTTAGTGCAATGCACCAAATTGGACACAGTTACCCGGAAGGTTCACCTGAGGAATGAAGCTGGTAGACACTCGCTCAAGCTTTAAAGTGCCCTGCAAGAATCAGGCAGTAATTATAAAATAGGATTCATGAAGAGCTCTTTCAAATCGCAGAGAAGAGCTCCTTTCTGAAGCCATTTGTTAAGTTATTGCTTCTGCCTATTGCCATGGCTGCAATCCCTTTCACGGAGCCAGAAAGGAATCTGATTTTAGCTACATCTTTTTTAACCTCTTACCTTTCCTAGGAAAGAATTTTCTTCAGAAAATATGCAAGTCGAATCTTCTAGTAACAAACACTTCAGAAGGCAAAATCTTCATCGAGAATCTTTTCACAAACTAAGTCAAGAGGCGTTATTAAAAACAAGTAGAAAGGAATGTTGTACTGATCACAGCTGTGGCTGCTGCTCTAAAAAAAAAAAAATAAGAATGTGGCAGGAAAAAAAATTTCCTGGAAAAATTGGTATTACTGTTGACCCTAGAGATGCTGGTGCTTTGCAAGGGTCTGGGAATAATCACCCACTTGTCTTAACCAGTATGAAACCCTAGGGAGCATTGATGTGGCTCATCACACACATCTGGGGACCCACAAATAAAAGTCATTGACCATCTGGTGCATGATGTGCTGTGTCAGTGGGGAAGTGCTTTCATTGTTTAGGAACACAGTGAGTAATTTAAACTTACTGCAGTGCTCGGGAGCAAGCAATTTACAACGAACTCCCTCACTCCCTCTTCCTTCATCCTCACCACCACCACACACACATGATTTTTTGTTTTAATTGCCTTAAAATTAAGACCTTCTACTATTGACATGGGTGTCGGTAGCCTAGGAACAGGTGATAAAGGGGAATTGGATTCTTGAATTTGGGCCTTGGGAGCTGGGAAGATGTTGGATCTATAGTTCTGACCAGATATGGACCCTAAGGGTGAGAAACCTGGCCAGACCCGGGGCCAGGGGTAGATGGTGGAAGTGACTAGGCTGCCCCCAGGTGACAAAATGGTCCTCTTTGTAGCTTTGCTCCTTCCTCAAATTCTGAGTCACGTGCCTCAGGATGAGTTGCAATGGTGAATATTCTGGGATCTTTTGGGACCAGGAACAAAAATTGCTTTAATGCTCACAATAATACACTTAGCTTTGCCACACAACTTTGGACCTGGAAGCTGTTATCTTTCCTTCCTCCCTTCATAGAACATAATTTTATTGAGTTCTACAGGACCACGATGAGCTATGGGATGGTAAAATGTCTGAGAAGCCATCCTTACTCCATAAGCAAATAACTCTCAAACGTTTATGAAGGTAACCTGATAAGGTAGAAAAAGAAGGGAGAACAAAGTTCTGTGAGCAGGTTGGAAAACAAGGAGGGCTTTATTTTTTCTTTATTCTTTCATCGAAGAAAATCTTACAGAAGAAGGGGCCTTTGAACTGTATCTTGAGACTCAGCAACATGTTACCATGTGGGCGAATAGGAGAAAAGCAGAGAAAGAGAAGAAACGACATAGTCCAAGACACAGAGACCTCACTCCTCTCAGGAAACAACCAATTATACAGGTGGCTACAGTGAAAGTAACTGGTGAGGGGAGGAGACAAGAAATAAGGCTATAAAAGGAGACTGTGAACACAACAGGAAGTGTCTTACAGATAGTCTGGAATGTACCCATTAGACAATAGAGAGCCATTAAGGTCTATTAGAAGAGATAAAATGTGATCAAATTTGTATTTTTAAATAGTCATAGTCACTCTGGCAGCAGGGTGAAAGACCAGTTTGGGGATTGATGTAGATCTTGGAGGAAAGTAAAGCAAAAGCTGCTGTAGTGTTTGCCAGGTGGGATATAAGGAGGTCTGGGCCAGGAAGTAAAGGAGTGATCGATATTTAAACAATATTTCTAATAGGCAAGTGATAGACTTGGAGATTTGTTAGATATGGACATTGAAGAAAAGAGAGAAGTAGCATGAGTCCCAGGTTTCTAGCTTGTGTGTAGACTAGAGGAGTGTTCCTGCCACTAATGGGAGAGATGATTGGGGGAATAAGAGATTGGGGGGAGGAGTGTTGGGTCACTTGCTTTTGGTCACATTCGGCTTGCAGCTAGGAATAAACAGTAGGCAATAGGAAGAGCAGGGCTGGACCTCAGGTATTTATGACTCTATTTATGAGAAAAATTGAGACTAGGAAATATTAGATAATATGTCTAAGGATTTTTTAATAGGTGGTAATGTTTTAGTCATCTTACATTCCTGGGTTTTATCTTAGTAACTGAAATGAATAATGTTATTCTATTATCCCAAAACCAGAGAAGGGAGAGAAGGGCAGAACCGGGAAAGCACCAGATTCAAACCAGGCAGAGTGAGATGGAGCCAGCAAGGACCGAGGTAGAGCAATGGGGTCGCTATTGCAAATGCCAAGAAACAAAAATTATGAGAAAGAGGAAGTGATGAAAATGTCAAATACTTTTGAGCTTAGGAAGGAGGAGAATTTAGCAATCTGGGGTCGTTTTTCCCGTCAGCAGAGAGATGAATGTGAAAGCAAGTTTGGAAATGACTAAGAGCAATAGAAGAAAATTCAGACTATGTTTCTAATGAATTTAGATTTACAGAAAGGAGGTAAAAAGGGTTGGCTGTGGAAGGAAGGTTTTCTAGGTTGGGTGGATGATTGTGTTTAAAGGATGAAGTAGACTAGAGTGTGTATGGGCAGAGAAAATGGCTCTGGTGGGCCAAGAGAGCCCAGAGGTATAAGTGAGTGGACTGCAGGGGGACGAGCTCAGCCAAGAGGAGCAGTAATGGAGTGACCCTGTGAGGGGACACTCACATCCAATCCTCTGAAACAGGAGGGAAGAAGAAAACATAAACAAGGAGCTCTTTTTAAAAATCAGCACCTAGGCTTATGTTTATTTCTCGATTGCACGTCCTGGATTTCTCCAGAAGTGCCCAAGTAGAAAAATCTTCTGTAGCATTTGCTCTCATTGATGTTGAAAAGTCTGAGTTTTCTATTCTATTTGGCACAGGCCAATCTGAGATTTTACTTGCAGCTATGTTCAGGTTTTTATTTTGATCTAGAGTTCTACCTTGAGTTAACAACTGAAAATATCAGAGATAAAGAAACATAAAAGGAAAAGGCATTCCATTTCACTGGTACCTCAGGCTGCCAGGAAATACCGGCACTCAACAGCTGCCGTAAAGTGTCACTACAGCCCCTGGCGGAAACTCTTCACCTCTTGGTTATGCAAGACCAATTAGGGACCACTGACATAGGGACCACAACAGTGGAGCTCAAAACTGCACAACCTACATCACAGACATAAAAAGAAATTGCTATCCATTCCTCATTTCACATTACAGTCTCTTCCTGAACAAGATCCCTCTTAAAAAGCAAGAATTCTGGCTTTGGGCTTTCATAGCTCCAGTTTTATGATACAGTCTGATCATAGAGGGTTTACTTGAACCACAATTTTAAATGATAAAGAATTTAGGGTTTTAACTGTCATTAAACTTTTTTCTATAATTTTAAAATAATTATTCTACTTTCTATTCTCCATGTACTTTCCTTATCTGAAAGGATGACAGGTGTGGGGCTCTGAATAACTGAAGCTTTAGTTTGGGTTTTATCTAGACGGGGAAAAAATGAAAAATAATCTGTTTTTCTGAAACCATCTTCGCTCCTAATATATGAGGGTTTGATTAATGTTGCACATATTGCTCTGACGCCCCCACAAATGTACCTTATAAAGTTCTGCAAATGGCTAGCAATGAATGCCACAAACACCGGGTGCCTTTGGCTGAAAAAGCCAAGTCCAGGTATTAACACAAAATGTCTCTTCTGTCTCTGATGTTCTCCACGGATATGTTCAATGGCTTTATGGCTTCATGATGTATCCTGCATCGGGATTACGTTGCCATCAACTGTACTGTATATCTGTACCGTGTCCAACTTTGCATTCCGTTTATGTTCTGCATCCAAATGTCTTCCTGGATTGACCTTCATTTACTCTTAAACATCTATTCCAAATTATTTTTTAGATAGATAGATGATAGATAGATGATAGATAGATAGATAGATAGATAGATAGATAGATAGATAGATAGATAAAATTATTCTTTGGAATAAACCAGAGCATTTTTAGATGGAAAATGTTGCCTCTATGAAACAAATCTCAAAACTGGATCTCTCTCTCATCTTATGCCAAGATTTTTGGCCAAGGACACAGGAGATGTTGCCCTCTAATGGAGAAGAGGTTTTCAGGAGCTTAACTGTTGCAGTGTATCATACTTAAAGTCATTCACCTTTTTGCTATGACTCCATTTTCTCAAAGATCCTCTCTAAAAAAAAAAAAAAATTCACTTTAACCTCAATTCTAACTTTCTATCTTTCCTTAGAGACCATTTCCATTTTATTTCAAACAAATTTTTACTTTATAAAATTAATATTGGTTAATTGCTTGATGTTCAGAAAACACAAACAGAACAAATAAAAATTCCATGAGTCAGAAACAATTGCTGTTAACATTTTGAACTTTATAATCAATCCTTTCAGTCTTTTTATCCACATCCACATAAATTCACATATATATAATTTTGAATTACTTTTTAAAATGGGTTTTATATATTTTTCTTTTCATTTGATAGTAGATTACAGATATCTCTCATATTGTTTAGATCTTTAATAAAAGAATAATTTCTAAATATAAATGCTTGTTGCAATGAATGAAATAATACAAAGATGCATAAAGGTACACAGACACACACCTATTTATGCTACCTACTTGAGGAAGGTAAAGTTAATATCCTGTTCTGTAACCATGCAAACCTTTCTCTGCCTTTATACAAATTTTCATTCACATATGCAGAGATTCTTGTTTATTTTTACAAAATGAGACTTTTCTACACCAGGGGTCGGGAACCTATGGCTCATGAGCCAGATGTGGCTCTTGATGGCTGCATCTGGCTCGCAGACAAATCTTTAATAAAAAAATAACATTAAAAATATAAAACATTCTCATATATTACAATTCATTCATTTCCTACCACTCATGTTCATGATTGAGAGTGGCTGGAGCTAATCACAGCTGTCCTCTGGGACAACATCAAATTTTTATTGGATAATGCCTAACATACACGGGTCGTTGTGAGGTCAGGAAGTAAACTTCCTTCCTTTTAATCAAGTAGTCAGCTAGCTAATTGCAGAAACCCTTTTGACGAAGAAGATGGCTAAAAGAAAAAATGATGAGGAGTATAGTACTTTTCAGCAGGAATGGACAGAGGAATTCGCCTTTGTGGAGAGAGCAGGTTCTGCAGTGTGTCTAATATGCAATGATAAAATTTCATCGATGAAACGGTCAAATATAAAGCAGCACTTCAACACACGCCATACTACATTTGCATCAAGCGGGGGACAGCAGGAAGAAAACATGTCAAGAGCTACTGTGCAGAGTGCAAGCTAGTCAGCAGCAACTCCATGTTTGGACCCAACAAGGTGACTGGAATTTGGCTAGCTTTGCTGGTGCTTCAGCAATTATGAGAAACGGAAAGCCATTCACAGATGGGGAGTATACCAAAACATTCATGCTTGATGTTGCCAATGAACTTTTTGATGACTTTTTGGATAAAGACAAGATAATCAAAAGAATAATAGACATGCCTCTGTCGGCAAGAACTGCTCACAATCGTACCATCATGATGGCAAATCAAATTGAGGCAACACAAGTGAAGGACATAAATGCAGCACCATTCTTTTCTCTTGCTTTGGATGAGCCAACAGACGTAAGCCATTTATCCCAGTTCAGCGTGATTGCAAGGTATGCTGTCGGTAACACATTACATGAGGAAAGTCTTGCTGTTTTGCCTATGAAAGAGACAACAAGAGGGGAGGATTTACTCAAGTCTTTCCCTGAGTTCACTAAAGAAAAAAATCTACCAATGGATAAACTTATTTTGGTGTGTACTGATGGTGCTCCGTGCATGGTGGGGAAAAACAGAGGATTCATAGTGCTTCTTCGTGAACATGAAAAGAGACCCATCCTAAGTTTTCACTGCATCCTACATCAGGAGGCACTTTGTGCTCAGATGTGTGGCGAGCAGCTTGGTGAAGTGATGTCACTGGTAATTCGGGTGGTCATCTTTATTGTTGCCCAAGCTTTAAATGATCACCAGTTTAAAACACTGCTGGATGAAGTTGGGAGTAATTATCCTGGTCTGCTTCTGCACAGCAATGTGCATTGGTTGTCAAGAGGGAAGGTGCTCAGCCATTTCACGGCTTGTCTGAGCAAAATCTGGACTTTTCTTGAAGTGAAAAGCATCAAGCATCCTGAGTTAGCTAACACTGAGTGGCTCCTGAAGTTCTATCTCATGGACATGACTAAACATCTGAACCAGCTCAATGTGAAAATGCAAGGCGTTGGAAATACAGTCTTATCCCTTCAACAAGCAGTGTTTGCATTTGAAAACAAGCTGGAACTCTTCATTGCTGACATTGAAATAGGTCATTTACTACACTTTGAAAAACTGAGAGAGTTTAAAGATGCATGCACAGCAAGTGACCCTGCTCAACATCTTGATCTCCAGCAGCTAGCGGGCTTCACATCTAATCTCCTGCAGTCATTCAAAGCGCACTTTGGAGAATTTCATAAGAGCACTCGTCTTTTTAATTTCATCACTCATCCACACGAGTGTGCAGTGGACAGCGCTGACCTGAGTTACATCCCCGGTGTCTCTATAAGAGATTTTGAGCTATAAGCTGCTGACCTAAAGGCCTCAGACATGTGGGTTAATAAGTTCAAGTCACTGAATGAAGATTTGGAAAGACTTGCACAACAGCAAGCAGAGTTGGCGAGCAAACACAAGTGGGGAGAAATGAAAAACCTTCAACCCACAGACCAGCTGATTGTCAAGACTTGGAACGCGCTTCCCGTCACATACCACACACTGCAGCGTGTGAGTATTGCTGTACTGACAATGTTTGGCTCTACATATGCATGTGAGCAGTCTTTCTCACATCTAAGGAACGTTAAGACCAACCTACGATCATGTTTAACAAATGGAAGTCTCAACGACTGCATGAAGCTTAACTTCACCAAGTATCAACCAGACTACAAAGCCATCAACAAAACCATGCAGCACCACAAGTCGCATTAATGGACGAAGTACTTTATTCATTATTGGTTAGCAATAGCATAACAATGTTATCAAAAAGAATTCAGAGACTTATTGTACTTTAAAAGTGTTGGTCTTACATAAAATGCACACATTTACTTGTATTTAGTGTTAAACATATTGTATGGCTCTCACGGAATTACATTTTAAAATATGTGGCATTCATGGCTCTCTCAGCCAAAAAGGTTCCCGACCCCTACTCTACACAGTATTATGAAAGAAACGTTTCACACACAAGATATCAGGGGCATTTCTCCAAGTCAATAAGTCAAAATCCAATTTGTTGTTTTAAAGAGCTGCATTAACATAAATAACATGGATCTACTATAATTAGCCAACCATGGTCCCACTGATGGACACAATTATTTCTAGATTTTTGTCTTATGTACATGTTTTGCTTTCTATAATACAGATTCCCATAAATAAGATTGTTGGTCAAAGGATTTCACATTTCTAATTTTTAAACCTCTTTGAAGTCTGGGTCAACTTCCTCTGCGAAAGGTCAAAGCAGTTCTCACTCACCAGCGGTGCAGGTACGGGCCTGCTCCTGCATCCTCACCAGCACTGAATGTTATGTCTCCTTTTCACTTGTTCTGCTCTGAGGGGTGAAAAATGCTGTGTGGGTTTTATTCTCATTTGCAATTCTCTGACTAGTAATGTCGTTTTGCATTGTTAATATGTAAATACTCCTCTAAAATACATGTTTAAAGTCTTTGGGGGTTTAACATATTAACCTACCCATTGTTTATTTAATCAATCTTCTACTACCAAACACAAAAATTGTATCCAGTTTTTGTAGTTATTAAAGATATTTCAAGTAAGCCCAGGTACATTATTTTGTGTCTCATTAAGTCCTCAGACTAAGTTCCTAGGACTGTTTTGCCATGTTCGTGACCATGTTTATGACCATTAGTAAAGAGCAATGGAGAATGTGGGTGTTCAAGTCAAACTGTTCAGTCTGAAGTCTAGATTTATTGCTCTCTGGTAGGATGACTTTAGGCAAGATGTATAGTCTGTCTTTGCCGCGGCCTCTTTGCCTCTGCAAAAATGGAGTTAATAATATGTACCTTCTAAAATTGTTGAAAAACTGAATTTGTTAGCACAGGTAAAGCTCTTGGGCAAATGTGTGGGGTTGAGTGAGTGCTGAGTAAGCATTTGCTATTGGCATGAACATGTTTAAGGCTTTCAATGTGTATGGAAAAGGAAGATGAAAGTGAAGCGCTGATCCTTGCACTTGGAAACAATGGACTCCTCCCCTATGCTTACTCATGTTCATGAATGCAGCACTTGCAGTTCTAGACATTTAGTCTGAGACTATAGACACACCCAAACTCATGTACCTGGATTGTAATTGCAATAGATATTCCACACCAGGGGTCGGGAACCTATGGCTCGCAAGCTAGATGTGGCTCTTTTGATGGCTGCATCTGGCTCATAGACAAATCTTCAATAAAAAAAAATAATAACATTAAAAGTATAAAACATTCTCATGTATTACAATCCATTCATTTCCTACCACTCGTGTTCATTGTTGCGAGTGGCTGGAGCCAATCACAGCTGTCCTCTGGGACAACGCCAAATTTTTATTGGATAATGCGTAATGTACACGGGTCATTGTATGGCTCTCACAGAATTACAATACATTTTAAAATATGTGGTGTTCATGGCTCTCTCAGCCAAAAAGGTTCCCGACCCCTGTTCCACACCAAAGCTAGGTGCCTGAACAAAAGATTCAGAGGACGGAAATAAAGGCTATGCCTCCTGCCTTTGATGACTTAGGCAGAAGGACTGAAAGTTTGGAAGGGAAAGTGCATCTGGAACCAGAATGTGCTTGGATGGCCATCACAGGTAAAGACGCAGGGAAGCATGGTGACCCTCGCCTCAGGCTTAATGCTCTCGTCCTTCACCACATCTCCTCCTCTGAGAGGCCAGAAGGCTCACTGAGCAAGTGGAAAGAGAAGAAGAAAGGAATGAAGGAAGGTAACAAAAACCACTGTCCAAAAGATAGGTGGCCCATCAACCAGGCCTCAGCTGAGAGAAGTGGAGGAAGAGACTTACTTTGGAATAAAGGCTGAGGCTTGATGAACAGCTTGAACTGTACACTCTTCATTTCCGAACCAAGCCAAGTTTTTCCAGAGGCCACTCTATTCCAGATGAGTCAGCACAGAAAGTCAAAGGGCCAAACAAGTTTGCAGCCAGTGACAGGGGCAAGATTTCACCAATGAATAAATTCTCAAGGGGTGATAAGAGACAGAAATAAAGAACTCATCATGCTCGCTCAAAGGTTCCACATCATAAAACACCACCTTCCAGAAAATCTGTCTCCATTTGCACTCCAATGAGCAGTATACAAGCGTTTGTCTTCCTCTCACCAAGAAAACTCATGACCTATAATTTGGTTTCCCAGACTTTAATTGTGTGAAGAGAATGAACTGAGTGGCTGACGTGGATAGATGGCTTGGCAAATATATTTCTAATAGTAAATATATAAATTAGCGTTCTAATACATCTGCAGCGTGTTATGCGATTAGCTGACATGAATAAGGCCTGCAGAATGCAATCGCTGGTTGAGCTGACGACGCGAGCCCCCACCCGCCCCTCCGAGCGAGCGCAGGACCTGGGTGACCCAGCAGCACCAGAGGTGCTCGGGAAACCAGCTGGCTGCCAGGTCGGCCTCTCTTTAGCACCATTTAAACTGCAACAGGCAGAACAGCAGGCTCGGAGGAGTGAGGACATGAAATGGCCTCGGGGGACCGAGAAACTGGATGTTCACAGCCTAAGAGATCCAGTGTCTAATTGTAAAGCAGCTAATTGCGGAGCATCTAATTGAGAGGGAGCATGTGAACAAGGAGCGGAAATGAGCCTGACTCCATTCAGCACAGAATGAAACCGGGGCCTCCCTGTGAGCAGCTCCTACCCACCACGTAAAGAGCAGGTCTGCGGGGCTGCATAAAGGTGCTGCCGATGGGGCGTGTGCACATTTCCGTGACAGGCAAACACTACATCAGGAAAACACTTAATCTTCCTGTTATCCCCAGAAGGACTAATAACCAGAGCGAGAGGGAGAGCTGCATTCTTCTTCATTTAGAAACGAGCTACTGCTAATGCCGTGTTCTCCCAGTTTATAGACCAAATACCTGCTCGCACTAAAACTGCCACATATTATAAACCTCACCGGGGAAGTGAATCCATCACATTCTCACTCCCTTAAGAATAGTTTTTCCCTGGAGTACATAACCCATTACTGCATATCTTGTAGAAATCAAATGCAGACTCTATCTTCTGCCACAGAACAAATCGGTTTTGTAGAAAAATGTACAAATCATGACATTTTGTTTTTCTTTAGCTTCCAGGCTTTTATTTTGTTATGGTTATCATTTTGTTCTTTTTTCTTTGTTGTTTTAAGGCAGCAAGTCCCCTGGCATCACTGCCCTTGGATTTGAGCTAAAGAAGAATGTCATTGTTACCTTGATGTTGAGGCACAGAGTCAGGGGTGGTATGAAGGCCAGCTCTGAACCACGATGAGAAGTAGATTGAGGGATCCCCAAAATCCCTTTTATCTACATAGGACCTTCCTCTGGCTCTCTCCTCCTCTTTCACACAGGTTCCTAATGTCATTCCTCCCATTAGGAGGACAATCTCTGCTATGTCACTAGCCCTAGACTCATTGCTGTGTGGTTTCGGGGATTCATTATTCACCATAGTGCCCTCATCACGCCCAACTCAGGGTTGACACACGGAAAGCCATGCATGAATATTTGGTGGAAGAATACATACGTGAATGAACGAATGAGTTGAATAAATTTTTAAAAGAACTAGAATAAAAAATAGAATCCAAAGATTGATTCTAATGCTGGGCTTTGAGGAAATAAATACTTGTTGAATGCCTTCTGTGTGTCGGCGATAGGCGAGGCACTTGAAATCTCATTTAATTCCCACACCCCTCAAATTATACCACAGGCTCAGCAGGCACTGTGTGTATCTGGGCTTGCCTCTAACAGCACACACTGCTGCTAGGAATTGACTTACTGCTATAGAGGTTTAGACACACAAAGTAGTGATGACTTTAAGAAATAAGGATCTCAGCGGTTTCCTGAGTCAACCTCTTTTTTGTGTTTTGTTTTATCACAATGTTCATCCAGGCTGATCAACCCATTGTTTCAAGGTAAGTTGTGTAGGGAAGGTAAGAGGAGTCAGAAGTTATGTTTTATCAGGGAAGGTAACACATAACGATCATTTTAAACACCGGGAGCTTGGCTCACTACATTTGGCCTTGACTTTAAATGCATCTGGAACGATTAGGGATGGTTGGACACAGGAAAGCAGGGCAATACAACCAGGAAATTGACACTGCATGCAGTTTACTCTTGGAAGAGGACAGGACCCCGAGCTTCTGCAGTGCTTTGGGGCACCACCAGGAATGTCACACACAATTGACATCATCTTAAGAATGAGCTTCGCCTGACCTGTGGTGGCGCAGTGGATAAAGTGTCGACCTGGAATGCTGAGGTCACCGGTTTGAAACCCTGGGCTTGCCTGGTCAAGGCACATACGGGAGTTGATGCTTCCTGTTCCTCCTCCCTTCTTTCTCTCTCCACTCTCTCTAAAATGAATAAATAAAATCTTAAAAAATAAATAAATAAAACGGGCTTCAGCCAAGGTGATCCTGTTGTGTTTTACTGCATCCCCAATTCTGTACTACCTGAGTTATCTCTTTCTCTTAAAGATAGAGTTTGAGGAGAAAGAACTATCTTAGCTTTCTAGTGGGTTAAACTGTGGGTAAACAAGAGTGAGTGGTGCTTTACTCCCAGGGACGAATCATGTATCATACATGCTGAAGCCCCATTGGCAAGGTATAGCCTTTTCTTGAGCCAAGTTTTGTCAGATGGACATCTTGAGATCATTTCAAACTTTCCAACCCCTAGAAAGACATATTTACTATTTAAGAAAAGTAGTTTTTTATTCTGCTAACTTTCTTTCTGGGGTCGCATCCAGGATGTGACAGTGTTAAGCGGGGCTGACCATTACAGTCTCAGGTGGAGACCTTCTTGCATGTGTGGCTGGGTGGTCAAGGTCTGGCAGTTGTAGCTGGGACCTCACTCAGGATGAACTGTTATCTTTAGCCTTTATGATTCTAGGCTGAAGCACAGCTGAGCCCTGTTCACTGCAGCTCAAGAAAGAGAACTCAATGGACACAAGATCTCTTTTTAAATATTTACTTTTGAGGGAATTCCCCAAACCTGCCTTCTACATGAAGTCTCTGAGCAATTAGCCATTTTAATATAAAAAACTCATGGTCAAGTGAATTTAAGATAATCTGCAAAGTAACTGTTTAAGCACAAAGTAATCTCAGATTTTAAGTTTAGGTTTTCAGGAGAGCTTAGGGGGCCATGCACTAAGAAGTTTAATCTGTCAGTTCGAATGGAAATGGGACAACAGGGGCTTTCCTCCTTGAAATTTAATATTCTCTTCCTTAATATTGCACAGACACCCTGAAGTTCACTGAATACTATTTCAAAATCTGCTTACTATCCCATAGAAGAAAATGTAACCACCTCTACCGATTTCACGCCTTTTTTCCTCTTTTTCTAAATGCTACATTTGATCTCCATTTAAACTTTTTGTTCCCTTCTCTATCTAGTCTTTAAAACTTGGCCTAAGAAAAACAAAGCCTTTTATGGTGTAACCTTTTTGGTCCCCCCCCCCAAATGTTCATCTCTGTATATTTTTCACACATTAAAAAGTGGAAGAGACTGCCCCTGTGCCTCAGGGTCCCTGACATTTCCCTTAGAGAAGCTCACTGGCCTCATTAAGCACAACCCTCTGATTTCACAGTCTAAGAAACCCAGACCCAGCATAAAGGACAAATGCAAACTGGAAGGAGAGCAAGCCCCCTCTTCAACAGGTTATTCTCCATCAACAACCTATCCATTCAAGCCTGCACTTCTCTCAATCCTAACTCAACAGTCAGAAACCCTGAGAAATCTTCCCCGTGCCTAATCTTGAAGATAAGGCTGTTGTGTTGTCTCTAATACTTTATTTTAGTTAGCTACCGGATTGGTACATTCAAAGTATTGGTGATGTGCTTGCTTTGACAGCACATATACAAAGAACAGGTGAGCTGTATAATGCGCCGATGGAAAGCCAAATTTCCTTTCCTGGAATGTTAGTTGACTATTTCTTTTCGTATCCTTTGAATGCTATGTGAAGGTTTCCCCTTCTCTTTTCTAATGCCACTCTCTCTTTACCCATCACACACATGGGTGGATGCACGTCTTATCCAACCCCTTTCCACCAGCCCTTTCCTGCATAGCTCTTAGACCAAGTCAACAGCATTTGTCTTCATTTCAGACTTATTCTTCCCACCCCCACAAAGCTTTGTAAAAGGACCCCATTTCTGGCTCTCCCTCCATCAACCCTAAGTAACCACATCTCTCTCTTTGGACACTAATAAGCATCCGAGCTGCCCTTCGGGTTAGGCATGGCAGCCTAATGCATAACTGCATGACAATGACACTTGTGGACACTTGTCAGGGACCCAGCAGTAGCGCTCTCAGAGGCTAACTCACTTCATCTCCCCAGTAACCCTACGGCATAAATGCTACTGTTACCCTCAAACCATCTGGAGCAGAGGGGACAGCTGAGCTATAGGAAGTTTAAGCAGCGTGACGCATGTCGCTCAGCAAGGAAGTAGCTGAGGCAGGACCTGAACACAGGCAGTCAGGCCCCCGGAGCCCTGTCTGGACCACTGTGCTGTGTACCTCTCCACAGACTGAGGGAACAACCAAGAAGGTGGTTACCTCACCCATCGGGCCCAAGAAATAACTACAGGGGGGCCTCGGGTTATGACACACTTACGTTCCTACGTCAGTGACATAATCCAAATTTTGCCGTAAGTCAAAACACAGCCTAGTCTAAGTCATTTACCTATCCTAACATAGTTGTAAAACCATAATCTAGAACATAAAAACACAACTAAGCCACAGGGAAAAAAAAAAGGACATAGATATATTGTACTGTACATTGTACTGTAGTAACAGAAAAAATGACAAAAAATGAGTGTAAAAAAAATTCCTTACCTTTATTCCTGTGGTTGGCTTGCACTCTGGAAGGGGCATTGCAAGGTAGGAGAGAGTGACCTATTGGGAGGAGGAAGCTGGAGAGGAAGGAGAACCTGCAGAAGGTGCTGGAAATACTGGGTCAGGTGAGTCAGGATTGTCTAAGAAACACACAGGAGGAAGAGAGAAGATGGCAGCGGAGTAGGCGGATGCACAGACACCCAGCTCTCAACACCAAACTGGAATACAAATCAATTTAGAAAAAATCAGCATGAAAAACCAACACTGAACTGCAAGAACAGCTCTCAAAAACCAAGGAGCAAAGAGGAAGCCACAATAATCCTGGCAAGGAGTGCCTGAATCTCCTCTGCTTACAGGAAGGGAAGGAGGGGGGTGAGGCTGAGAGCCCAGAGAGGATTTCACAGAGGAAAAAGAGCAGAAACTACTGCTCACAGCCACTTACCTGGCGACCAGGGAGCAAGGTGGGTTGAAAAGACCAGCTTATCTCCCAAGTGGAAAAGACAGGGAGAGGGACAGACTGTGAGGGGCTAAGGTATGCAAGAAACAAAATAAAAAAGCTGACTCATTCGTGCTGGAGGCAGCCATAGCTGGGGGAGGGACTGAACCTTTCACAAAACAGAGCTGAAGTGCTTCCGGATCAGAGATCTCCGGACATCTATCCAGCTCCAATCAGCACAACAAGACACAGCTGAAAACAAGAAGTGGGGAGGAGGGGCAGTAACTCAGGTCTCCATGGAGATCTGAGATACACCTCCTCCTACTGAAGCTGAGAGAAAAAACCCTGCCCCCAGTGAGATTAGTTGGAGGAAGAGACCTTCAGCGTCTCAGGTTACACCCACAGCATTCCTGGATACAGTTTCAAGGAAGCCCCCTGCTGAGATCAGTTAACAAGACTATCACCTGTTAAGAAAACAAACAAATCAAGACTTCAAAGCTGCCCAAATCCGAAAGTGGATTACAAATAATAGCTGATACCAACCCACGAAGACCTAAAAATAACACAACTGAAAACTGGAGGCAGACAACACCAAGCCTAGACTCAATCAACTCTACAAATAAAAAAAAAAAGAAGAAGATGAGAAAACAAAGGAGTGCAATCCAAATGAAACCACAAGAGACACTTTCGAGAGATGAACTGAGTGATATGGAAATAATCAAACTTCCAGATGCGGAGTTCAAAATAATGATTGTAAGGATGCTTAGGGATCTTAGAACAACAATGGAGGGGGAGTTTGAAAACCTAAATAAAGAAATAGCAAGTATAAAAAAGAATCAGTTGGAGACGACAAATACAATATCAGAAATAAAGACCACAATGGAAGGAATTAAAAACAGGATAGATAGAGCAGAGGATTGAATCAGCGAGTTAGAAGACAACTGGAATGAAGGCATGAAAGCAGAGAAGAAAAGAGAAAAAAGACTCAAAAAGTCAGAGGAAACTCTTAGAGAGCTCTGTGACAACATGAAGAGAAATAACATCCGCATCATAGGGGTTCCTGAAGAAGAAGAAAAAGAACAAGGGATAGAGACTTTGTTCAATCATATCATAGCTGAAAACTTCCCTAAATTAATGCAAGAGAAACTCTCACAAATCCAAGAAGCACAGAGGACTCCATTAAAGAGAAACCCAAAGAAACCTACACCAAGACACATCATAATTAAAATACCAAAGCTAAGCGATAAAGAGAAAATATTAAAAGCTGCAAGAGAAAAAAAAATTATCACCTACAAAGGAGCCCCCATAAGGATGACATCTGACTTCTCAACAGAAACACTTGAGGCCAGAAGGGAATGGCAAGAAATATTCAAAGTAATGCAGAACAAGAACCTACAACCAAGACTACTTTATCCAGCAAGGCTATCGTTTAAAATTGAAGGAGAAATAAAAAGCTTCCCAGACAAAAAACAACTCAAGGAATTCATTACAACCAAACCAATGCTGCAGGAAATATTAAGGGGCCTGGTGTAAACAGATAAAGTGGGAAAAGAATTCAGAAAAAAAAAAAGAAGAAAAAGGAATACACCTTTAAAGAAGAAAATGGCAATAAACAACTACATATCAATAATAACCTTAAATGTAAATGGATTAAATGATCCAATGAAAAGACATAGGGTAGCTGCGTGGATAAGAAAACAGGACCCATACATATGTTGTCTACAAGAGACACACCTTAGAACAAAAGACACACACAGATTGAAGGTAAAAGGATGGAAAAAAATGTTTCATGCAAACGGAAATGAAAAAAAAGCTGGGGTAGCAATACTTATATCAGACAAATTGGACTTTAAAACAAAGGATATAGTAAGAGATAAAGAAGGCCACTACATAATGATAAAGGGAGTAATCCAACAGGAAGATATAACTATTATAAATATCTATACACCTAATATAGGAGCACCCAAATATATAAAACAGACTTTGATGGATTTAAAGGGCGAGATCAACAGCAATACTATAATAGTAGGGGATTTCAATACCCCACTAACATCACTAGATAGATCCTCAAGAAAGAAAATTAACAAAGAAACAGCAGACTTATTGGAAACACTAGATCAACTCGATTTAATAGATATCTTCAGAACCTTTCACCCTAAAGCAGCAGAATATACATTCTTTTCAAGTGCTCATGGTACATTCTCTAGGATAGACCACATGTTAGGGCACAAAAGTGCTCTCAACAAATTTAAGAAGACTGAAATCATATCAAGCACTTTCTCCGATCACAACGGCATGAAACTAGAAATGAATCACAGCAGAAAAGCTCAAAAATTCTCAAACACATGGAAACTAAATAGCAGGGTGTTAAATAATGAATGGATTAAGAATGAGATCAAAGAAGAAATAAAGAAATTCCTAGAAACGAATGACAATGAGCATACAACAACTCAAAATTTATGGGACACAGCGAAAGCAGTGCTGAGAGGGAAGTTCATAGCACTACAGGCACACTTTCAGAAGCTAGAAAAAGCTCAAATAAACAACTTAACCCTGCATCTAAAAGAATTAGAAACAGAACAGCAAGTAAAGCCCAAATGTAGTAGAAGCAAGGAAATAATAAAGATCAGAGCAGAAATAAATGACATAGAGGCTAAAGAAACAATACAGAGGATCAATGAAACTAGGAGCTGGTTCTTTGAAAAGGTAAACAAGATTGATGCACCTTTAAGTAGACTCACCAAGAAAAAGAGAGAGAGGACTCAAATAAATAAAATTAGAAATGAGAGAGGAGAAATAACAACTGACACAACAGAAATACAAAATATTGTAAGAAAATACTATGAAGAACTGTATGCCAAAAAACTAGACAACCTAGATGAAATGGACAAATTCCTTGAAACGTACAATCTTCCAAAAATCAATCTGGAAGAATCAGAAAACTTAAACAGACCAATTACAGCAAAGGAGATCGAAACAGTTATCAAAAAACTCCCAACAAAGAAAAGTCCCGGGCCCGATGGCTTCACAACGGAATTCTACCAAATATTCAAAGAAGAACTAACTCCTATCCTTCTCAAACTATTTCAAAAAATTCAAGAGGAAGGAAGACTTCCAAACTCCTTTTATGAGGCGAGCATAATTCTGATTCCAAAACCAGGCAAAGACCACACAAAGAAAGAAAATTATAGGCCAATATCTCTGATGAATATAGATGCTAAAATCCTCAACAAAATATTAGCAAACCGGATCCAACAATATATGGAAAAAATCATACACCATGATCAAGTGGGATTTATTCTGGGGAGGCAAGGCTGGTACAATATTCATAAATCAATCAATGTGATTCATCACATAAACAAAAAGAAGGAGAAAAACCATATGATAATTTCAATAGATGCAGAAAAAGCATTTGATAAAATCCAGCACCCATTCATGATCAAAACTCTCAGCAAAGTGGGAATACAGGGAACATACCTCAACATGATAAAAGCCATCTATGAGAAACCCACAGCCAACATCATACTCAATGGGCAAAAATTAAAAGCAATACCCTTAAGATCAGGAACAAGGCAGGGGTGCCCCCTTTCACCACTCTTATTTAACATAGTCCTGGAAGTCCTAGCCACAGCAATCAGACAAGAAGAAGAAATAAAAGGCATTCAAGTTGGAAAAGAAGAAGTAAAACTATCATTATTTGCAGATGATATGATATTGTATATAGAAAACCCTAAAGTCTCAGTCAAAAAACTACTGGACCTGATAAATAAATTCAGCAAAGTGGCAGGATATAAAATCAATACTCAGAAATCAGAAGCATTTTTATACACCAACAATGAACAGTCAGAAAGAGAAATTAAGGAAACAATCCCCTTCACAATTACAACCAAAAAAATAAAGTACCTAGGAGTAAACTTAACCAAGGAGACTAAAGACTTGTATTCGGAAAATTACAAAACATTGATAAAAGAAATCAAGGAAGATAGTAACAAGTGGAAGCATATACCGTGCTCATGGTTAGGAAGAATAAACATCATTAAAATGTCTATATTACCCAAAGCAATTTATAAATTCAATGCAATACCAATTAAAATACCAATGACATACTTCAAAGATATAGAACACATATTCCAAAAATTTATATGGAACCAAAAAAGGACACGAATAGCCTCAGCAATCTTAAAAAAGTAGAATAAAGTGGGAGGTATCACACTTCCTGATATCAAGTTATACTACAAGGCCATTGTACTCAAAACAGCCTGGTACTGGCATAAGAACAGGCATATAGATCAATGGAATAGAACAGAGAACCCAGAAATAAACCCACAGTTCTATGGACAACTGATATTTGACAAAGGAGGTAAGGAAATACAATGGAGTAAAGACAGCCTCTTTAACAAATGGTGTTGGGAAAATTGGACAGCTACCTGCAAAAAAATGAAACTAGATCACCAGCTTACACCACTCACAAAAATAAACTCAAAATGGATAAAAGACTTGAATGTAGGCCGTGAAACCATAAGCATCTTAGAAGAAAACATAGGCAGTAAGCTCTCCGACATCTCTCGGAGCAATATATTTGCTGATTTATCTCCACGGGGAAGTGAAATAAAAGACAGGATAAACAAATGGGACTATATCAAACTAAAAAGCTTTTGCACAGCTAAAGACAACAAGAACAGAATAAAAAGACAAACTACACAATGGGAGAACATATTTGACAATACGTCTGATAAGGGGTTAATAAGCAAAATTTATAAAGAACTTGTAAAACTCAACACCAGGAAGACAAACAACCCAATCCAAAAATGGGCAAAAGAGATGAATAGACACTTCTCCAAAGAGGACATACAGATGGCCAATAGGCATATCAAAAAATGCTCAACATCACTAATCATTAGAGAAATGCAAATTAAAACCACAATGAGATATCACCTTACACCAGTCAGAATGGCGCTTATCAACAAAACAACACAGAATAAGTGCTGGTGAGGATGTGGAGAAAAGGGGACCCTCCTGCACTGCTGGTGGGAATGCAGACTGGTGCAGCCACTGTGGAAAACAGTATGGAGATTTCTCAAAAAACTGAAAATCAAACCGCCTTTTGACCCAGCTATCCCACTTTTAGGAATATACCCCAAGGACACCATAGAACGGCTCGAAAAGGAGAAATGCACCCGCATGTTTGTGGCAGCATTGTTCACAATAGCGAAGATCTGGAAACAGCCCAAGTGTCCGTCAGAGGACGAGTGGATTAAAAAACTTTGGTACATATATACTATGGAATACTACTCAGCCATAAGACATGATGACATCGGATCATTTACAATAACATGGATGGACCTTGATAACATTATACGGAGTGAAATAAGTAAATCAGAAAAAAAACTGAGATGAATCCATACATAGAAGGGACATAAAAATGAGACTCAGAGACATGAACAAGAATGTGATGGCAACAGGGGCGGGGGGGTTGGGGGAGGGGGGAGGGGGTGAAGAAGGAGAGAGGGGTTAGGGGAGGGGAGGGGCACAAAGAAAACCAGATAGAAGGTGACAGAAGACAATTTAACTTTGCGGGAGGGGTATACAGCACAATCAAATGTCAAAATAATCTAGAGATATTTTCTCTCAACATATGTACCCTGATTTATCAATGTCACTGCATTAAATTTAATAAAAAAATATTAATATTAAAAAAAAAAAAAAGAAACACGCAGGAGATGCTGGAGATGATTCTACCTGTACTAAGTTTTTACGGGAGTGAGCATCATAAATTCAAAACATTATATGTCACGACTGTCTTAACCCAAGGCCCCTTGTATATATCCACTCAACCCGAGGACCCCCTGTATATATCTACTTGGGTATTATCGAGATCATGAGACAGACACCACACCAAATACTTTGGTCTAAGCATTTTTTTTACTGTAACCATTTAAAAGCAATTTTTGTTCTATTGGCAAGAGAATTACAGATTTCTAAAAAGCAGTGGATTCGGGCATAAATAAATTTATAAAAAAAAACTTTAACCATTTTTTCTCTTTTGTAGAGAGAAGAAGGAGTTTTCTGAAGCCCATGGACATTTTTTGGTTGGCTAAGGGCTCTTTCTTCATGCAGACGGACTTTCTACTGCAGGCCCTTATTGTCTAAATCTTGCCTGACAGCCAGTGTTTCACTCATTCTGGGCCCCACACAGTTTCTCATGAAATATTTTGCTTCTAAGTGAGTTGTGGAAATGGCACTCACAAAATGATGACAGAAATACTGCTTTTAAAGCCTACCAGAAAGCTTCCTAGTAACAAAATAGAATATATGGGGGGGATGCCTAGTACGTGTCACAGAGATTTATCGAAAATGGGAGAGGATTTACTTTTACCCGAAGCACCAAAATAGACTCACTTAAGACCACAATTTACTCATATACTCTCTTTTGTTTAAAATAATAATAATACTGAAATAATTTCAATAGAAATTATAAAAAATACAACTAGCATTAATTCTCCAGTGATTTATTACTAGGTAAAAATAAGAAACTACTAAAAATTTTTAGGAGGAATATTAGAAGAACATTTTTCTTACAAAATTTCAATCAAGGGAGAGTGACAAGAAGACATCCCAGATGTGCAAACCCTTGGAAAATATATCCTGGTACACTATTTCTAAAGTAATTGTTAAGAATGTCTTTTAACAAAATACAAAAGCAAATCCAATTAAAGAGGAAACCTGAGATCTAACAAACAGGAAAACCAGCCAAGCAGTGCAATACAAACGCGGAGCCCATGGTGACAGATGTAGCGCAAACCCCTGAGGCCACACTGCACCATTCAATAGACAGTGCGGTCCAGGGGCCAGAGCCCCGTGATGTGACAAATGACACAGATTTTATTCTAACATTCAGAAATAGCAAAGGCAAAAGAAACTTTAAAAAAAAAACACCAAAATGTTTATAATAAAATTGTGGCCCAGATGCAAATAAACCAAACACAGTGTGATTCTCAACGTGGTAGAGGAGGGAACCATGTGACCTTGATGATTGGATGGCTCCCCTTACAAGGACATGAGGTTAGTCATAGAGCATGACATGTCTTTCTCTACTGAGCAGTCACACTGCTCTGTTACGGATTACATACTCAGTGTAATTATATCACAACCACTCTTATTGACACTTGGAGAACAGAATGTAAATTAAAAACCCTGATGACACAAAAATAAGGGTGTAATAGCCAAAATTGGTGAATTTATGGAAGAGGGGCATAGGAAAACAGGGGGAGATGATTTCCTCATCTTACCTAATGAGAGAAAAGAGACACTATTAAGAAGTAGAGACTTACATGTACTATTTAGTTACAAGACAGCAAGTAGAGGAACCTCCCGTTAATAAATATTCCCACTGACACTTGACATAAAATAAAACCTGTCATTTACTTAAGATTTACATTTTCCTAGGGGGAATAAAGCCTCTGTCCCCTCTTCAGAACACAGTTCTCTCTCTAGGTCAGAACTCTTCTGATTCCAAGAAGCTTCTCTGAGTATCCAGACAGTTCAAATTTAGGAAGCACTGTTGATCTCTTCTTGTAACAAGCACAAGTACTAGGACATAAAACAGAAAGTACATGAACAAGAATCATGTTCCCTCACCATCAAACTCCTGCTATTTGGCTGGTATTGCTCAACCCTTCCCCTTCATCCCCCAAGCATACTATGATCCAACTCCAAGCCACCCTTCAAAGCCCATTTCAGCCAATGCGTGATACTCCCAATTGCAAGAGATGGTCTGATGGAAGGGAAAGCTCAGGAATTTATGCGGCCAAAGTGGGTTCCCATCTCGCCTCTGTCACTTACTTCTCTGAAACTTCAAATTATTTCATCTATCACACTTTAGCCTCTCCGTCTATAAAACGGAGGCACTGGCAAACGTCTTACAGGTCTGTATTGATAATCAAGTGAAATTACATACAGGGCCTTTAGTTAAGTGTTTGGCACACAGTAGTTGTCAGCAAATGTTTCAGTTTCCCTTCCCTTCATAGACTGAATTTATTGTGTTGAATATAAAGCGTTTTTGTTTTTGTTTTTGTTTTTAAGTGAAAGGAGGAGAGATAGTGAGACACGCTCTCATATGCCCCCAACCAGGATCTACTCAGTAACCCCATCAGGGGCCGATGCTTGAACCAATCGAGCCACTGGTTGTGAGAGTGGAAGAGAGAGAGAAGAGGGAGAGGGAGGGAAAGAGAAGCAGATGGTCACTCCTGTGTGCCCTAACCGGGGATCAAACCCGGGACTTCTGAACTCCAGGCCGACACTCTATCCACTGAGCCAACCAGCCAGGGCCAAAGTGTTCTAAATATATTTGTTCTTTTTTTTTTTCTCCATTTAAACATCTGTGGTAATCAGTAGGACTTTTTAAAATTGTTCTTTTGGATCTAAATTTGCACGATTCTATGACCAGTGCACTAATTAAACAAAGTAGAGCCATCCTAATTCAGCATCTCCTCTGCTAGACCAGGAACTGGAATGCTGCTGCCACCTGGTGGCTGCAAGAGGAATTTGAGGAAGCATTTTATGTGCTTATGTGCTCTAGTTTGAAAGAACCAAGGGCTGCCCTCACCACCATTCCCACCTTCTATGTTAGAGGGAGCGTGGTGACAGCAAAAAGCTTCTGTTTGTTTTCTAAACAACAATGTCTGTAAAGAGGAGTATGTTCTGGCTTGCTTCCATCTTTTGGATTATAAATCAAGGTCAAGCTAATATTGGGCAAAAATGTGAGGTTAGCAAACGTTGACTGTAAGAACCTGAGATTCTTTGCTATTCCTCTGCCCTATACAGGCAGCCCCTGGGTTATGAACAAGATATGTTTGAAAATGTTTAAGTATTTATATGACAGAAAGGTAAAAATAAATACTGTGCTAAAAGAAGCCTCTAAGTTGCATTGAATAGGTAAATGGACCTGTCCCACCTGACACACAAATTCAACTTAACAAGCTAACATAACGGTACAGACAGGGGACTGCTGGAACTGTCCTTGATTTCCCTTGGCCATCCTATTTGTTCTTCCTCAGATCAAAATCTGTTCAGGAAAAAGAAAAATCTGATGAAATAGTTTACCACCCAGAGAACTTCAAAAAATAAAAATTCTGATTCTGATCAGCTTAGCCTGGGCTGCCTCCCAGGAGAATCTAATGTGTGGCCAGACTTGAGAATTAATGCAGCCCTTCTCAAACTTGGCTGCTTATCGGAATCATTTGGGAAGCATTACAAAATACTGATGCCCGGTCACACTCCCAGAGATCGTGATGTAATTGGTGCAGGTTGTAGCCAGAGCACTGTATGCTTCTGGAGTTCCCCAGGTGATTGGGCTGTGCGGCCATGGCTGAGAGAACCCGGTTTAAGAACATGCTGACAGATGATTTCACACTCACGACATGTGAGGCTGACAGATCAGGAATGTGTTTGTCGCCTGCACCACTGATCTGATAGACACGGGAAAGCAGAGGTACACCTTACATGTTGTCTGCCTCTATTCTTCTTCAGTTGTAAACAGTTTGTGAGGTTCAATAAATATTTGTTCCATCAGAACTGTTTTCTGTCACATATGACAGCTAGCCATCCAGCCTTAATCAACATGATCTATGAAATGAGCTAAATGTGGAGAAAAGACCAAACCCTTCCACCTAAATTCCACCAGATTCGAGCTGGTGGCACCCCTGGGAGAGAGCTCATTCCGGATTGACCCAGTGACTCTCCAATCAGGGCAACCTAGCGATAGGATCATACCTGGGGCATTCCACACACTGGTATTATTATCTTATTGTCACTTCCAGGGGGCAGAGGCCTTCTCTTCACTCCTCTGGGCAACGATAATTTGACTGGAGGAAGCATCCCTGAAACTCTTCTGTGATGAGGCCCCATCAAAAGAAGCAGTTTTCATACTTAGCTCCATTAGCTGGTTTCTGCAAAGACCCGCTTAGGCCCAAGATAGAGCCAGTTTTCTATTTCCAACCCCTAAAATAAGTTGACAGGGTTTTGTTTTTTGTTTTTCAACCATCCTTTCCAGTGACCTCTCTGGATGGCAAACAGATTCCTTTTTTGTTTTTAACTTGATCGGGTGTAAGAACGAGGAGAGAACTGTCAGCATCTCCCCGGCTGTGCATTTTGGCAACGGACCAGCTTCAGCTGTTTCATTTACAGCAAGATGGCTGCGGGCAAGTCAGCCTAACGAGGGAAACTAAAGATTTAGAGTTAAATATTAAATTTATCTTAGTCTCTATTTCTTGCTGTTCCAACCAATAAAAAACAAAACCCTCTGGGAAATACTAGTGTGAACGTAGGGAGCCTGTGGGGCCGTCCGTACCGCCAGAAAGATAAGGTACTGACCTCTAAATTACACAAGGAGCAGCCACAGCACTGTTTCCTGTGTAGTTTATGCTGGTGGCACAACCTCTGCTAGCTGGGAATGTGACACACTGATAGGGTTCCTGTGGAAAGTAGCTTGGCCTAGGCTTTCCCTGGAAGGTCTCTCTCTGTCGGGAACTTACTGCAGTGAATTGGGGTCCTGGGAAAGTGGACCAGCAAGGATGCAGAGGAAAGTGCTGTGCCGAAAGCTCTTTTTGACTCCTGGACAGTACTATTCAAATCCAAGTTCAAGGTGATGGGGATGTGTCAGTGCTGTCGTCAAGGAAGGTAGACGGCAGCTTACTTCCACAAACTAAACCCGGCCCCTGGTTTTGGTGAAACAACAATCCACACAGTTCCCGATGAACTGAAAAGGCAATGTGTTCTTCTCCACCCTTGCTCGCCCTGTTGAACTCCTGCTCTGGGTCTTGGAGACTCCTCACTTCTGGAAATCTTTCTCCTTTAGCTGTTTGAAACCCCTCAGTTCCTTCATCATCTGATTCATACTCTCTCTGTTCTTTATTCTCTCTCCTCTTCCCTCGTCCCCATCACCTGCCCCTAAAGGTGGCCATTCACAGGGTTCGGTCCTGCGCCTCCCCCGCAATCAGCCGTCCTCCCCCAGGCCCTCCTCCGCTGCTGTAGTGTCTGCTCCTGCCCGTGTGTCCATGGCTCTCTGCCTCCCCCGCTCTCAGCCATCCTCCCCCAGGCCCTCCTCCGCTGCTGTAGTGTCTGCTCCTGCCCGTGTGTCCATGGCTCTCAACGCCGCGCCTCCCCCGCTCTCAGCCTCCCCCGCTCTCAGCCGTCCTCCCCCAGGCCCTCCTCCACTGCTGCAGTGTCTGCTCCTGCCCGTGTGTCCATGGCTCTCTGCCTCCCCCGCTCTCAGCCGTCCTCCCCCAGGCCCTCCTCCACTGCTGCAGTGTCTGCTCCTGCCCGTGTGTCCATGGCTCTCAACGCCGCGCCTCCAGCCCCAACCCCTCCAGAGCCCCAGGTCCGTGATTCCAGCTCAGTCCTCACCCCACGGCGCTGCAATCTTGACCAAACCGATGGCACCCTTTTGCCCCGTGTAACAATTTCCTTCCTGTATCAGCAGCTTCTCAATCTGGAAACCTCCCCCTGGCTCATCACAGTCCTGCCGTGGCAGCAATTTCTCCAAATCCATCTTTTCTATACCTAATAACCTTTCCCTTGGGCTAGTTCTGTGACTTTCTACAGGGTTCTCCATAACTCCACAATTTTCCCTTTCTGTTTTCCATAATGGTTTTTACATTTCTTGCTGAAATAAAATGTTTTCAAACCCTTGGACTTATTGCTGTGTTCGCTGAAGGCATTGGAAAACCTCCACAACAGGCACAGATTTACCAGCAACAGGGCTCCAACCCAGTGTGTTAGCATCGTCTTCTGCCATCCTCTCGTGCTCTTACTGGGCCAAATTCTTTCCATTACCTGAAACACCATTCCATGTTTTCATTAAAAAAAAAAAATGTGCCAAGCGCCTATCATATCACAAGCTCTAAGCTGCTTCCAGGAAATACAGCACCTTTGTCAGCTGTCCTCAGGCCTGGTTTCATTGCACAGTTTTTACAGTCTATCTCAAATCTTCTGATAAAGGAACACGTGAATAACTACAGCCGTTAAATCTGATGGCTTTGTGGGAGGCCGTGTGGTTCGGCGCCTTGATGCGTTTGTGCGTGCTCTTCTTGTTCCCAGCAGTACCCTTCGTCTGGAATTCACCTCCGCTCCCGGCGGGTCACTTTCCCCCACTTCCCATCTACCTGGTGGGCTCCTGCGTGGAGGAGAGGAGTCAGGCAGCGAGGACACCGCAATTTGCTGAGCACCTATTACCTGTCAGGTCCTTTGTTAAATGTACTCAATGCTTTTCTCTCGCTGAACCTTCCAACAACCCTCTCAGGCAGTTTTCTTTATGTCCTCATGTTACAAAGGAGGAAATTGAGGTTTAGAGAAGTGAAGCAACTTTCCAGTTTAATCCCAGCTACTGGTACTTAATGCCAGCCTTGCCCAGCCTCCCACTTATAACCAGTGACAACTAAGTAAAATACAAAATGATATTCGTTCTATGATTGCAGCCATGTACAGCATGCCTTAGCAGGGCGGTTGGTACAGGCCATGCAGTAGTGGCTGTGTGAGGTGGTGGCAACACGGAGCATCTCAGCCCCGCCCCACCAGCTAGCCTGTCAGCTGCTTGCCTTCCAGAACTGCCTGCTCCGGGCCCCTGGGGCACTTTTCACACATTTCTACTGGAGCACTTATCAAATCATGTAATTTTTGTTTCGCCTGATAGATTGATCTCCCCAAAAGTAGACATTGTTTTTTCTGTATCTGTCAACCTCCCATGCTTAGCAGGGTGCCTGGCACATAACAGTGTCTAGTGGGTATTTGATGAATGAAAGAATGGTCTCTGTTCGAGGTGCTGTGGGCCTAGGATATCTGTGGAAACCATTCAACTCTGCCTTTATAATGCAAAGCGGTCGTAGACAGACGTAAATGAATGATCGTGGGTGTGTTCCGATAATACTTTATTCGGGGACAATAAAATTTCAATTTCATAGAATGTTTACATGTCAAGAAATACTATTATTCTTTTGATTTCTTTCTAAGTGTTTTAAAAGTAGAAAACCATTTTTAGAGTGGGCTGGACAAAACAAGCAGTGGCTGGGCTCAGTGCACGGGCCAATGTTTGCCAACTCTGTCCCACGCCTTTCAAAAGACCCACCACAGTTTTCAGCCTGGACTGTTCCACCATCCCACTTAATAAAAGCAGCGATAGAGAGGAGGCTGTAGGACACAGCCCACCCCTCAGACTACTCAGCATGCCAGCCCACCAAGCCGTTTCTACTAAATGTTAACAGTTGAAGTGACTGTTAAGATACTCTACCCAATGGCATAAAGTTATCTGATGAATTTCAGAGGAAGCCATGTTTTTCTACACATCAACAAAGTTCCCAGTTACTCTCTTGGGGGAGGAGTTGAAAGGGTTGCGAAGAGGGTTGCTATTTAAAATTGGGAGCTGTGGGCAGACCGTGAGCGGTTACCCAGGAAATATGCGGGCGTGTGCATTCAGAAAGGCTGCAAGATCCATCAAAGAGCCTGCAGCGTGCAGCCCGTGTGCCAGATAGCTTTTGATCTGTTACAAATAAAGGAATTTAAAATTCCTAAACAAAGCAAAACTCCAGAGGATAGTGCCAAGGTAATGGGATTATAGCACTGAAAACAGGTCAATGGAAAGACACTTGCCTTATAAATCGACACAAATAGCTCAGAAGTGCTGGGCCGCTGCCTCTCTTAACCTAGAAGTGTTTCTGGAACTTGGTAGAGGCCATTCTTTACATTAAACTTATCTTCCCTGTTGAAAATAGGTCTTCATTGCTTCCTGAGTATCTCTCAGTGAGGTCATAGGGGGACTTGCCAGACTTCCAGGCAAGGGAAGGACAAGCTTTGCAATAACACACTGTGGCATCTGTATAAATACATCAACTGCCCACATCTCCACTATTGATCTCATCCCACTAGGTCCTGACAGACTGAAGAAAGCACATGCTAACATTTTAAAGGAGTTTAGTAAATGGTGTGGCGGTGGCAGCTAACTGCCCCAGCTATACTATGGGACTGGCCTTTGACTGCTTTGTAGCATAAAGTCATTGCATCAGACTGAGAGGTTCTTCTCTGCTCAGAGAGTCTAGGAAAATGATGTATATTCTTACACACGTATAAACTGAATTTCCCCAGATCTCACCAATGTTTGGGTGTGAAAAGTATACAATATTTCTTATTTCATGTTCTGGCCAAACAGCTTTAACCTGGATCTAATCATGAGGAAAGAAGCAGGCAAATCCCAGTTTTGTGAGTCTACAAAACAACTGCCCTTCACTCTTCAAAAATGCCTCTGTATGGAAGAGAGAACTTTACAAAACACGGAAAGGGGGACATTTACACAATGGAATACTACTCAGCCATATAAAAGATGAAGAAGAAGATGAAGAATAATAAGAAGAAGGATATCTTACCTTTTGAGACAGCATGGATGGACCTGGAGAGCATTATGCTAAGTGAAATAAGCCAGGCAGAGAAAGACAAGAATCATATGATTTCACTCATAAGTGGAATCTAATAAGCGAACTAACAAATGAAGTAGAGACAGACTCATAGAGAGCAGGCTGTCAGCTGCTGGGGATGGTGGCTAAGGGGCTGGGAGGTGGGGGGATTGAGCAAAAAAGAAAAAGAAAAGAAGCTCATGGACACAGACAACAGGGTGGTGACTGCAGAAGGAGAGGGGAGGGGGAGTGGAGGGGAGTGAGGGAGGGGAAAATGGTGGTGGGAGAAGACTTGACTTAAGGTGGTAAAGACACAATACAGTGTACAGATGTGTTGTAGAGTTGTACACCTGAAAACCTGTATAATTCTATTAACCAGTATTACAGTACCTCAATAAATTTAATAAAAGGAAAAAAATCTTTCCAAATTAAAAAAAAAATTTAGGCTGTGGCCAGTTAGCTCAGTGGTAGCGCATCAGCCAGACATGTGGATGTCCCAGGTTAGACTCCCGGTCAGAGCACACAGGAGAAGCGACCATCTGCTTCTCCACCGCTTCTCTTCTCCCTTCTCTCTCTTAACCCCCCCCCCCCCCAGCCATGGCTCACTTGATTCTAGCCATGTTGTCCCCCGGACGCTGAGGATGGTTCCAGGGCCTCACCTCAGGTGCTAAAATAGCTTGGTTGCTGAGCAACAGAGCATTGCCCCATGGGGGCTTGCCTGGTGGATCCCAGTCAGGGCCTATGCAGGAGTCTGTCTCTCTGCCTTTCTGCCTATCAATAACAAATTTAAAAATTTTTTAAATTAAGCAAAACAAAAATTGTTATAATGATCCATGGCTGGTAAATTTTTGCATGCATCCAAGACCATTTCTTCTTGCTCTCTTCTTCAGGATAGAAAAAGAAATGAGGTCAAGAGGGTGTTCAGACTAAAGACATAAAAACATACAGTAAGTATTAGGGCACTTGGTGCAATTTGACTGGGGACTATATAGTAGTTAATGTACATGGTATCGTTGCATGTATTACATCGTATATAATAATGACATCTGGTTATGTACCAGAATGCCCTCGATCTTAGAAAATACAAGCTGAAATGTTTAGAGGTAAAGAGTCATGGTGTCTGCAACTTATTTTCAGATGGTTCAAATAACAGTGTGTGTTTGTAGAGTGAGAGGCTAAAGCAAGTGTGGCAAATGTCCGCAGTTGGTGAGTCCAGAGGAAGCATGTGGACATGTCTGTGTACCCATCTATCCATTTCTGTGGGTAGAAATTTTCCAAAGTTTAAAGTTGGAATAAAAACGTATCAGACCTCCTTTGAGGACGGAAGAAATGGAGGGAAGCTTAGCCAGAAGGCTTGGGAAGGCCAGTTTTCTTTAAGGGAGGTTGAGATCTCAGGCAGATACAAATAGATAAATGAGACCTTGGAGGCTGGGCTAGGCAAGTAAGAAAGTTTAAGGAAGATGCTCCAAGTTCCCACTGTTAGAGATGGAACTAGGAAATGGGGTTCCCTGGGGCGTGGAGAGAGCTAACAGAGGAAGAGAAGCCACATTTCCAGAGCTAACTAGAGTGATCACCCACAGGGCAAAAGACTCGGGACTCAGGAAAATACTAAGACCCTCTTAAAGCTGCTGGCGGCATCCATAATTAGAACAATTGGACATCATCCTAAAGCCTAGGGTAAAAAAAAAAATTCCAGTCATAAGGGAGCACTGGAGATGTAATGTACAACATGATGACTATAGTTCATACTGCTCTGTGGTACATTTGAAAGTTGCAAGAGAGTAGCAACTCATCGCAAGGGCGGGTTCTCATCACAAGGTGAGTTCCCATCACAAAGAGAAAAAACGTTTTTGGTAATTATATGAGGTGACAGAGGTTAACTAAACTTATTGTAACAATCTTTTTTTAAATATATGTATGCGATTATGCTGTGTTTATTAAACTTATAAGTGCTGAGTGTCAATTATATCTCAGTAAACTAGGGTAGCCATTTCAAGTGTATAGAGAAAATCTGGACAAATTTGATCAGCAAAGTCCAGAAAGTTCACTGCAGCATATTTAAAGCATCACTGAGTTCGTCTCAAGATGGCAGAGTTACTGAGAGAGCACTTTGGGGAATGTAGGTGGGTGGGACAGAGAGGGAAGACAGGAAGCCAGTGAGGACAGAAATAAGTAGCAGCCACGCCTGCTTCAGTGTTGGCCCAATGGGGAGACTACCAGACGGGATTCCCCACCTCAGCCTAGTGAAGTACTTATTATACACAGTGAATGGAACAATGGATGCTTTGGGGCAGACACAATAGTCCTTGACTGTATATCTGTCCCTCTTGGAGCTTCCCCTGTCAAATTACAGGAAGCACGTGAGAGACCAAGTCTGAATCTAAAGTCATAGAGCAGCGGTTCTCAGTTGTTAGTGAGCACCCACTCATCCAGAGCAGTGGTCCCCAACCCCGGGGCCGCGGACCTGTAGTGGTCCGTGGGCCATTTGATACCTATCCTCAGAGAAAGAATAAATAACTTACATTATTTCCGTTTTATTTATATTTAAGTCTGAACGATGTTTTATTTTTAAAAAATAACCAGATTCCCTCCATTGCATCCAAGACTCACTCTTGACACTTGTCTTGGTCACGTGATAAATTTATCCATCCCACCCTAAAGGCCAGTCCATGAAAATATTTTCTGACATTAAACCGGTCCATGGCCCAAAAAAGGTTGGGGACTACTCATCTGGAGGACTTGTTCAAACCCAGATTGCTGAGCTCCACCCAAGGGTTTCCGATTCACTAGGTGGAGGAGGGGTCCCGAGAACTTGCATAAGTTCCCAAGTGACGCTGCTGCTGCCTGGCGTAGGGGAAAGGAAGTCGAGTCTCATCGCGGACTGTGCTAGCCCTCTGCGAGACAGACAAGGAAAGAGGACTAATCTTTTCTTAAGCTGCTTTAAGACCAAGTTAATGTAGTAAAACCCTGGCTGAGTCTTCAAAAGAGCTGTAGTGGAACAATGGAGCAACGATGGAGGGTATCCTCTTGCTGCAGAAAGAGAAGGAAACAGTACTCAAGGGGTGTGTAAGGCCAGGAGCCATCATCGTGACCATTCACATGCAGGTTCCCATTGGATTCGGGCAGGCGATAAAGAAATGGCGGAGTCAGAGGATGGGGGGCCATCCTATTTATTGGTGTCTCACCAAGACAGGCAAACCACAAAAGAAGACAAGGGAAAAGCAGAAAACCAGCTCTTCCCATGAAGGGCAAGGGATCAGGGGAGCCCCTGCAATTGTGATAGCAGGAACTATGTGTCTGAGCTCCTGGTCTGTCCCACTTTATAGTGTAGAAAACCAAAATCCCTTAATCCAATATACAAACAAGGAAGTCTCCGATACAAAGTCACTTATCCAAGGCATAATTGGATTTCTCATGAGAGTGCACCACCCAGATCATACAATCAGTCAAGGGTGTGGGGAAAAGCTTAGTCCCAAAACCAAACCTCAGGCTACAACAACCTGGCCTGCTTATAGCCTGTCCCCCACACCCATTATAAGTCACAAGCGAGCAAACATATATATCATGTTTACAAACTTATTTGACCAACATTCCACCCCTTTTGCTCGCTTTACAATCTAAACCACAGGCATCTTCCATGATGGTCACTGTGCAAAGAGTAGGATACATTGCATAAACAGAAATAGTACCAACTACAGCAATAGGATTAACAGATCAAAAACTATGGGCGAAATGAGAGAGCTGTCAGTGGCACCAAGAGAGGCAAATCTTTTCCCTCTGGCAGAATACAGGCCAGAGTTTTGTCTGCAGACAGCACTGTAGCTGGCACCAGAGGCCGCCCTGAGCGGGCATACCAAACCTTATTGGCCAATACACCAGCATCTGCTGGTTCTATGTGTAGTAAAATAGGGGAACTCATTATTGGCCATAAAGAGATTACAAAGGTGCCCTTCAAAATGCTGTCCCCTTGAGCACTCAAGGGATAATACACTTCTACCGTAGGTGGCCAGGTGCTGGTTGCCCAAGGAGTTAACTGGAGGTTCACCTCTAACCCCTTTCCCCATGGTGCCAACAAGGCCACCCATCTCAGATGGGGGGCCTGTACAGTCCAGGGCCAAGTCCATTGAAGCCGTTGTCCTTTAAGAAGGGCTGTTGGAGCAGGCAAGAGCACGTTGCCCTGCTGTCCGAAACCTGGCTTGAGTAAAATGTCCTTGGTGCGTATCTGCAACTGAATAGGGGCAGCTGTCCGATGCAGGAGGGCCTCTACTGGAGCTGGGCTTCCCCGTCGAGGTCGCTCATTCAAAATTCGAAGTACTGTCCATAAGCGGCGTGTCCATCCAGTAAGAGAGCCGGTGCCCCCCTCCTGTCGCAGTCCCTGCTTTAAGAGTCCATTATAACGCTCAATGATGCCAGCAGCCTGGGGGTGGTAGGGAACATGGTACTTCCAGTCCACCCCCAGCTTTTGAGCCCATTGCCTCACCGTTGAACCAGTGAAGTGGGTACCATTGTCACTTTCAAGGACCAGCGGTCGCCCGTATGCAGCACTCAGGCGGTCCAGAGCCTGTATGACTGCCCTCTGGTCAGGGTTACGAGCGGGGTAAGCAGCAAGCAGCCCGGTGGCAGTATCTACACAAGTGACTGCATACTGGTACCCTTCTGACTTTGGTAAGAGTCCAATGATGTCTATCTGCCATCGTGTCAGTGGGACATGACCCCTCTGGATCTGTCCAGGTGACACCAGTGGTCTCTGAGGGTGTTCCTTGGAACATACTGCACATTGCTCACAGGCTGCAAGTACCTCTGCATAGGACACAGGCAAGTTCCAAGCCTTAACCATAGCCCACATAGTTTTCTGTCCTGCATGGAGCAGGCGCCGGTGGAGCCACTGTGCCACATCACCTGCAGGTGCAGTCTCCAACCATCGCACCCTTGCCAACGTATCGGCCTCATCATTCCCAGGATGGGCTAGAGGGGCATGCCCTGTGACATGATATACTGTCACCTGCTTCTGGTGTCCTATTTCCCATAAGTCCTGCCACATGGCCTGACCCCATAATGGACGGTGCATTACCATCCACTGGTTAATGTGCCAAGTAGCAATCCAAAGGGTCAGTCCACGATAGACAGCCCAACTGTCAGTACAGATCACCAGAGGTGAAGGTTCATTATGGGCAACTAGCCAAACAGCTCTTAATTCTGCCCATTGGCTGCTTTGGCCTGTACCCGTGTCCATCCAAATAGTCTCAGTGGCCGGATGGAAGGCGATAGCCGTCCATTTGGCAGGTTGGCCCCTGCTGGAACCATCAGTATACCAGGCATCTTCGGGGATGGGCACCCGCCCCTCCTGGTAAGGACTGACCTCAGGTTCTGCCTCCTGAGCCCCAGTTGCACCTGACTCTAAGGTCGCATAGGTGACTGGACCCAAGACCTCCTGCAGTTCTGCCCTCAATGGGCTGGTGCTAAGAGCACAGCATTGTTGCAGATAGGCACCCCACTTGGCCAGGGTAGACATTTGGGCCATACCACTACGTGGTTTAGTTGCCCAATCTCTCACCCATCCAGCTATAGGGTATGTTGTTTTGACTGTAACTGGTGTTGTGGTTGCAATACTCTCAGTTGCCAGGAGGGCAGCATACACAGCTGCCAGCTGCTTCTCTACTAATGAGTAACGAACTTCAGCACCTTTCCACAATTGGGACCAAAATCCAATAGGTTGCCGTAGGCGCTCTGTCCGCTGCCACAAGCCCCATCCAAACCCCTCTGAGGTTACATGAACATCCAGCTCACAGGGCCTTGCAGGATCAAACACATTCAAGGCCTGTGCCACCTTGACAGCTCTCTTAGCAGCTGCAAATGAACCTTGCGCCTGCTCAGTCCAATCCCAGCGAACCCCCTTTCGAATAAGGTTGTACAAGGGGCGTAGTAACTGAGCCAAATGCGGTATAAATGCTCGCCAATACCCCAACAAACCTAAGAATTCCTGTAACTGTTTTACCGTAGTGGGCACGGGGTATGCTTGAATCTTATCTATAACTGCGTCAGGGATAACTTTTGTCTTACCTGACCAGACAACTCCCAAGAATTTAACAGATAACCCAGGTCCTTGTAATTTGTTCTCGTTAACTGCCCAGCCACATGCTTTCAAATGGGATAGCAGGGTAGGGACTGCTTGCTCCAATTCTGAAAGAGAATCACTAGTTAGCATAATATCATCAATATAATGGTACATGCGGACTACCTCTGGCTGTTTCCATTTAGCCAGGTCAGCAGCCACCAGCCCATGGCACAAGGTGGGGCTATGCAAATAGCCCTGGGGTAACACTGTAAAGGTCCATTGTCTCCCTTCCCAACTGAAGGCAAATTGGTCTTGACTCTCTGTGGCTATATCAATAGAGAAAAAAGCATTGGCCAAGTCTGCCACAAAGTGGTATGTCCCCAACTCATGGCTTAGCCGATCCATCATGTTAGCTATCGAGGGAACAGCAGCGTGCAAAGGGGGAACAACTTTATTAAGTTCCCTGTAATCTACTGTCATTCTCCAGGTTCCATCTGCTTTGCGCACAGGCCATACTGGGGACTTGTAAGGACTGTGTGCTGGCCGGATGATCCCCACCTTTTCTAGTTCAAGGATTGTCCCTGTGACTTCTTCATAACCACCTGGCAGGCGGTACTGCTTGGTGTTAGTCACACGCCGAGGGATGGGTAATTGCAAAGGGGAATGTGATGCGTGTCCCCGCAATACTGCCTTCACAACCCTGATCCGCAGCCAGAACTCCCCAGCTGTAGTTTCCAACCACAGTCCTTGCAAGACATCTACCCCCAAAATATATTCAGGAATAGGAGATACATACACCTTATATGGCTTAGGAGGCAGTCTCCCTATCCCCAATGGAATAGTTATTGGCTTCACTTGGACAGTTTGGCCCCCATAACCGTCAATGGCCACTGGGGTCCCAGAAAACCGCTCTGGGTTTCCATAGAGAAGGGAACATTCTGCACCTGTATCCACCAAGGCCAACACCTGTTGTACGTTGGAAGGGGACCAGTGGATAGCCAGTTCCACATGTGGCCTCCGGTCCCCACCCATCCCCGTTAGACGGGTCCCTCGGCCTTTTTCCTATTCAAACTGGTACAATGGGTCTTGGGAGTTCCCCTCTCCCTCGGCTGTCTCTATCGTATAATCTTGTAACCAAGCTGTGCGCGCACCAAACGTTTTATTGGTAGCTGCTGGGGCCTTTCGTCTCAGTGGCTGGAACTTCTGTTCTGGTTTAAGCTGCCGCCAAAGCTCCAAAAGAATTTTATTAGACTGGCCATCCAATTTCCCCTTATCTGCTCCAGCCGCAATCAAGTCTACCCACATCTGTGTTTGGGTAACCTTTACAGGCCCGTTTCTCTTGTTAGTTGGGGGGGAAACATAGGCAGCAGCCCTCACTGCTTTATGATCCCGAGCGGCCTCCAGCTCTCCCAAATCTGCTACCATCTGTGTAACTGCATTGATGGGCTGCCCCACATAGGGGCCCAAGATAGCCACAAGTGACCCAAAAAGGGCTGACGGGGCGCTAGCAAGGACAAATTCCCTCATTTTGGCCGTAAACACTTCTTCGTCTGGCCCACGAGACCCAGGGTTGAAAACAGCATTCTTCATACCTAGTTCTCGAAGGACCTTTACTAACTCACTGTAGCACTGCCACCGACTCATTGCCCCCGGCAGTTCTCCAGCATTCTGCCAGACCATACGAATGGCAGCCATCACCCATTCTAATAGGGTATGGTCTCCTGGGTTGCCATGGCAGTTCTGAAGACGCTGCCTCAAGGAAGAGTGTGTGGTAATGGCGGCCAATTTCTCCATCTCTGTTCCAGAGAGCATGATGCCATCCACCCCTATATCCCATAATCGTAGTAACCAGGCTACCAGGGATTCAGTAGGTTTCTGCCTAAATTGTGCCCCCAACTCCATCAGCTCTGCCTGGGTATAGGGCCGGACCACAGAGTGTTCCATTACCTGGGCAGGAGGTTGTGGCTGCCCCTGAGGGACTCTTTGTTGCTGGGTTTTTACCTTCTTGGCGACAACTGGTCGGGCTCTCAGTGTGCGTATGGCAGCTTCAGCCTGAGCCTTCTCACCCTCAGAAGAGGAGTCGCAAGCGCCTGCTCCCGCTGACTCAAAGCCAATCCACCGGCACGGATGCTGCTGCTCCTTTGGTGATCATTTAGGCTCCTGTGGCTGCTGGCTTTTGGCCAGAAGCTGAGACTCGAGCTCTTGAATCCGGAGTTGTTTCTCCAACAACTGCCGGTGAAGACGTTCAGCTTCCAGGGTAAACTGCAACTCTCGAACCCGTAATTCCTTCTCCAGTGCTCGCTCCAGTTCCAGCCTTTTCTGCCATTCTGTTTGCAATTCATGCTGAAGCTTTTGACCTCGGGCAGTTTCCTCTTGAGTAAAAAACATGTAGCCCATGGCCCCTAAAAGGACAGCCATGGGGAGCCAGAGCAGCAACCAGTACTCTATCCCACCCATCAAGGGTGGTGGCTCCATACCAATCTCTGAATCCTGCCGGAAACTACGCCAGTTGTAAGGCCAGGAGCCGTCATCGTGACCATTCACATGCAGGTTCCCATTGGATTCGGGCAGGCGATAAAGAAATGGCGGAGTCAGAGGATGGGGGGCCATCCTATTTATTGGTGTCTCACCAAGACAGGCAAACCACAAAAGAAGACAAGGGAAAAGCAGAAAACCAGCTCTTCCCATGAAGGGCAAGGGATCAGGGGAGCCCCTGCAATTGTGATAGCAGGAACTGTGTGTCTGAGCTCCTGGTCTGTCCCACTTTATAGTGTAGAAAACCAAAATCCCTTAATCCAATATACAAACAAGGAAGTCTCCGATACAAAGTCACTTATCCAAGGCATAATTGGATTTCTCATGAGAGTGCACCACCCAGATCATACAATCAGTCAAGGGTGTGGGGAAAAGCTTAGTCCCAAAACCAAACCTCAAGCTACAACAACCTGGCCTGCTTATAGCCTGTCCCCCACACCCATTATAAGTCACAAGCGAGCAAACATATATATCATGTTTACAAACTTATTTGACCAACAGGGTGGAATTGAAAAGTGAGTGGGACAGTGCTGTCAGGAGCAGACAGCAGAGATCCTAGTCTTCAGCAGGCCCCAGAGCCATGGGCTCCAGTTCAGGAAACTGCCCAGGGCAATTCTCCAACAGAAACCCACAGACCGCACCTGGGAGATGGGATTTTCAGGCCTGAGCCAGCTACCCTGCTGCCTCAACCAATGAGTCTGCACCGGGAATCCACACAGCCTGCTTCCTAGGGCTTTCCCGGAATCAGGTGAAGACCAGCTAAACAGCGGGTGAGCAAACTAATATCTCGTTGCTTTTTCACATGATTTTCATTATAAGAGTGCCATTTGTTAAACGTTTGCCAAGTGCTGAACCCTCATCATCACCCCATTAGCTGCACTGTTACAGATAAGAAATCTGATACATGGACAAGAGGAGCGTATTGTCCAAGGTCACGCAATAAGAAATTAGGAAATAAGTATTTCCTCACTGTTCTTCTTGGAAAGAGGAAGTTCCACATGGGAAACAGGAGTTGTGTGTGTGTGGGGGGGGGGGGGGGTCATAAACCAGAAAAAGCGAGAAGGAATGAGGAGCAGGAAGATCAGCAGGTGATCACTGCAAAGGGAAAGCTTTAGCATTCCTGAAAACTGTTTTAAAAAATTAACAAACAGAAATCTCATTTAAGGTGAAGTAGGGGGACCAGCAGGGGGAGCTCTTAAACCCCACCTCAATCACAAAGCACAGGGAAACTTCCCAACTTCCTTTTCCACATAAGCATTTCCTCTTCTCAGTTGTAGTATATTTGCAGGTGGCTTGCCAGGGTTGCCTATACCAAATAAACCCCCATTTTTGCTGGAAGAAATACCTGGCTGGCTTTTCGTTCACAGTCAACAAAACCTAGCTGCTCCTTCTGAAATCATTATATGAGAAAAATCACACATCCATCGACTGATCTGTTTCATCTTGGCCTTCTGAGTTAGAAATCCCTTAGGTAAAGCAAATAAAACAGAATCCCTGACTCTCAGATTCCTCTTAAAACCTGCTGCTCAAACAAGACTAAGTTTTCCATTCAAGCCTGTCTTCAGTACATAGTGTCAACAGCTGGACTCTGGCGCTTTACGGACTGGAGACCCTGTGGAGGGAAGACCATTCAGTGTCCATGGATCTAAATGAGGACCTGAGGGTTGTGTTTTGGTTGGGAGAGGCAGACAGGCATCACAAACGTGAATAAAAGCCTGCATGCAGCATGGGCTAAAAAGAGTTTTGATCTGTTTGTAAAGCTGGTAAAAAAACTGCTCCCCGGGAGCCAATCCAAATCCAATGCCGTAATGAAGCATGAACCAGAGAGCAACTTCCCTCCCAGGGAAGCTCTTACATGAGGTGTAAGAAGAACATAACTGGGCTTCTTATGTCTTAACTAGGAATCACATTAACACCCCAAGCCAAGGTTAAAACAGAAACAATGCCTTCAACTTCTACAATGACCTCAAGCGTTGCCATGGTCAGAACCTGCTTATTTGTGTCTTCTCTAGACCCTGGATCATTATGAGCAAAACCAAGAAACATTTATATATCGACTCTGAGAGGAAATTTTCAGGTCTCTCTTGCTGGTTTTCTTCTTTATCATAAAAGATCAAGAAGAAATGCATTCCAACTTTTTACAACTCAATGGTAAGATTTTATCTCGAGTTCTTACCTTGTAAATTATTGTTTCTTCTCAGACATTATAGTTCCTGGGTAAATAATGGGAAAGGACTGAATAACTCAAATATGAATTGAGCTAACAAAGCACTAGAAATAAGCATTTAAGAAAGGGGCCCTTTAATTCTCATAGTACTTTCTCAAAAAAAAAAAGTCATGAAAAGATGTTTCACCTATCGTGCTGAGTTTCAGGGATATCGTGTGATCTCAAGAGAAACAGGAAGAATGCTGGCCACTAGCACTCAGTGAAAATCCATAGGTCGGCATCTCAAAGTGAAGAAAAGCAAGTTTAATATTTCACGTTCTATTTCAGTACACTCAGCCATATTTAGTTTTATGGTTAAGACCTCTGTGATGAGTCTATATATAAATAGTTTTATTTGTGGTAAGTTCTCTTAACTAGTTGATCACATACCGTTAAAGAGGTGAAAGAAGGTGGTGGGCCCCAAATTGCTGCAAAAACGGCATTAAGCTCGGGACAGAAGCAGGCAGGAAAAGAGTGTCATGAGAAAGAGGACCTAAAATTATATCAGTCAGGAGCACAACCCTCTGGAAAGAGATGGTGGCTTTATAAATCTCTTGTTTCAGCCTGACCAGGCGGTGGCGCAGTGGATAGAGTGTTGGACTGGAATGCGGAAGGACCCAGATTCGAGACCCCGAGGTCACCAGCCTGAGCGCGGGCTCATCTGGCTTGAGCAAAGCTCACCAGCTTGGACCCAAGGTCCCTGGCTCCAGCAAGGGGTTACTCAGTCTGCTGAAGGCCCACGGTCAAGGCACATATGAGAAAGCAATCAATGTTTGCTTAGTTGTTCAAAATGAACAACTAAGGTGTCGCAACGAAAAACTGATGATTGATGCTTCTCATCTCTCTCCATCCCTATCTGTCCCTCTCTCTGACTCTCTGTCCCTGTAAATAAATAAATAAAATAAAATTTAAATCTCTTGTTTGAGTTGCAGGGCAAAAACAGGCAGACTGAGCTGCATATGGTTCTTTAAGCCATTAGCTAACTCACTGCATTCAACTCTTCTTCCAAGCCATTCAATAGGATATGACTTAAGGATCACTGCTAGAATCATAGGGGGAGGAGATCTCCATTTCCCAGCAAAGCCAGACCCTGCTGCCCTTCGCTTACTGCTCCCAAGGAGTGACGATATAATGAGTGCGTTTGGGAGGAAGCACTGACCAGGCTCAGCACTGTGTCCTTTAGTCTCCGGGAGGAGCCCATGCTCTGCTGGCTCTCACTTGTCAGTCTGTGGGCCTCCAGCCTGCCGGGGGGGAGGACAGGTATGATTTAGAGTAAATTTTAAGTATAGTAAATTAAATTAAATATATAATTCGAATGAGGAGATATTAGGAAGCCCATTTGGCAAGAGAGCTACCCATGTTTACTGGTCAGCATTGTCTGTAAAAAGGCAGATAGTTGTCATCAGTCTCTCTTCTGAAAAGGACACAGCTATTCCTCACTCCAACAGCTAGAAAATGCAAACATCCTTTTTCTTTAGAGGTGCAGCGGCACAATTTGATGTAACTGCTCTCACTAAAGATAGGTCAGGAGGTGGCCCATCACAAATGATGCCTCTGCTGAGAAAGGATATCTCCATCATTGAGGGTCAAACTTTAGTTCAGATCTTCTATCCATGGTTGTGTCTTATGGAGTCAACTTACACATCACTTCTGTCCTGGTTCCGTGCTGCTGCCCCACTTTTGTTTGCCATTCAGGGTGTCCAGGGTTGGACACCATGTGCTCCCTTACTTTTTGGTTCCACATAGATCAGTATCAAGCAGCCATTGGCACTGTTCACGTGCATTTCAGAAACACAGTATTAGTGAACCCCTTTGGTTGAAGCCTAATTTGCAAAACTACTCAAAAGACTAGAAATAACAGCATTAACATGCCCCAAGTCTTGTGTTCGTCTACTTCATAGGATACCTCAGTCTCCATTAACTCTCCCTTTGATCTTTATGACATGTTACTTTCTGGTATTGTAAAGAACTCACATAATTAATACTACATACCTGAGAAACTAATATGTATTTAACAATGTTTACGGAGCACCTATAATGTACCAGGTAGAAACATAGACCCTACTTACAAGAAATCCATAGAGGAAATGTCAAAACAAAAAAATGTAGCAATGCTAAACGTCATAATAGAGAGGAGAAGTGAGCTGTGTGGCATTATTCCAGCTTTCTGAGACAGGTTGTGCATAATAATACATACTTCATCTCTTAGGTTTATTGAGAGGATAAAGGAAAAGCATATATAGAACCTGGTATGAGATTTTTTTTTTAGTCTCCTAATTGCTTCTACCACTTCTCCTACTCCTTTACCTGTGACAGACTTTTGGTGATTATAGCACACCCAGGTAGGATTAAACATTCAAAATCTCAAGAGGGGACTGGTTACTTGGCTTTTCTATTCTGGGTGATGGAATGTGTATGCCATTGTCAAATGGAGTTCATCTGGACCCAAGCCTTTGATTCAAGGAGGTAAGGTTAAGTTTAAATGATTGAACCCACACTATAGGTGAGAACCATGTACAGATAACTAATATACCAACCATGTACAACAATTTATAAATAGCATACTTTGGAGTACTACTATTGTATGAAATTCTATTTATTTTTCACCAGGTGTTGCTGAAATGTTACCAAGTGTGACTAAAGAAAAACTGTCCTTACTCTGATCTGGCCCAGACATTCTTGTTTGTTTGTTTTTTCATCACTAGGATCCACAGATTCTCTTTTATGTGCCTGTGCTGCCCTTAGGCCCAGGTAAAAGAGCCCTGGCTAGAACTCAGCACTTGAGAGAATCCCATCCCACAGGGCACATCTGGAGCCCATAACCCCTTCTAGGTCACCCTGTGAGTATCCAGGACCAGAAACTCCCTGCTCAAATAGCCTCAAGTACACTTCCAAGATGTACATACTTCCTTCTTGAGCTGTCTGTCCTCTTGAGGATGGGAGACCTTGCCCATGGTGTAGGCAACTCCAATGCCAGAAGGGTGACCAAGGGTCAACTACTAACAGGGCTGTGGCTGAAGTTCAGGCATTGAAGTTGATCACATGTGTACAGACACTGGAGCTGATCACACGTGTCCAGGGCTGTGGCTGAAGTTCAGACACTGGAGCTGATCACACGTGTCCAGGGCTGTGGCTGAAGTTCAGACACTGGAGCTGATCACACGCGTCCAGGGCTGTGGCTGAAGTTCAGACACTGGAGCTGATCACACGTGTCCAGGGCTGTGGCTGAAGTTCAGACACTGGAGCTGATCACACGTGTCCAGGGCTGTGGCTGAAGTTCAGACACTGGAGCTGATCACACGTGTCCAGGGCTGTGGCTGAAGTTCAGACACTGGAGCTGATCACACGCGTCCAGGGCTGTGGCTGAAGTTCAGACACTGGAGCTGATCACACGCGTCCAGGGCTGTGGCTGAAGTTCAGACACTGGAGCTGATCACACGCGTCCAGGGCTGTGGCTGAAGTTCAGACACTGGAGCTGCTCACACGTGTACAGAAGGACTCTTGCTATGTGAGAAGGAACATAGACTGATAAGAAAAGGGGGTAGGTAGGTCACAGATCTGAGGACAATGAGGAGTCCTGATTTGAATCTGACCTTCCCAGTCTTTATGAAATTGCATTTGCCAAGGTAGGGAGTTAGATCATATTTTACTTATGAATCTTTAAACTTGCTTAACAAAGTTGTAGATATTTAGCTGTATAGTCTGTGGGTCTCCTGCTGTACTCTTGTCCTGGACCCTCCCATCGTCAGGAGCGAGCCTGCTGTTCTGGCCTCTTCTCGGTGTGTGTCTCCTGACTGTTTGCTTGGCTCAGACCCCCCTTCACTAACTGCATGGTATGCTCTGTGTCTGCAGCTGCTCACAGTTCAGATTTATATTTAGTCTTTATCAACTATATTTGCTTTCCTCTAATGCCCCTAATAAACATCTGCTGCTCGTCAGTTATTATGACTTTTTATATAGTCAGGGGTTTAGAGCTTACAGTTTAGTCTCAGAGATGGTCCTGTCTATCTTCTACACAGTCTTTTAGTGGAAACGCAGTCTCCAAGCTGAGTATGAGCCTCCAGAGTCATGGAGACATCTTCTGGGGCATTGCTAACAAATGCTCCAGTTGGCCGAGATGGGCTGCGGTTTACAGTTAAACTACTTCACACCTCTGCCCTGGCCTTCTGCACCCTACAGTGCCGTGGGATGGCAGGAAAGGCCCTGCTTACCTGTGCTCAGGGATCCAGAAAGGAGGGAGAATTTAAACTGACACAGGTATTTCTCTCTGTGGTGAGGAATGCTAAGATTATATCTCAAATTTCTAATGTACTAGGTGGATTAATGATAAACACAAAAGAAAAAAAGGAAGTCAGCTACAGAGTTGAAAGCCCCCTCTGAGGGCTGATCCCTAAGTAACAGACAGAGTGGGGGCACGCGAATCAATCAAGCACTGAAAACGAGAAAAGATTTAGTCCTAGCAACATCCCTGTGACTGTGCCACACTGCTGGGTGATAAGGATGATTCCCTGAGGGATTACGTTAGAGAGAAGACGGTGGTGGAAAAGGATGATTGTGGCGTATACAAGTTTTGCATTCCCCAGTCCCTGGATAACCCAGAAAGATGGCAGTTGTTTCCAAATCTGTATGCAAATTTTTCCTCCATGGAAGTATCTGAAAGCAAAAGTGGTCCACTGAGTTAATCACTAAACAGGGCACTTCAGTGTGCGCTAGCCCTGACATCTAATCAGCGATACAGCTGCATTTAAATACTGAAGACTTAAAGGATTCTGGCTTCTGAAGCAAGGGATTTTCTAGATAATCTTGCCTATAAGGTCCTTGACTTGTGCAGTCAACTGCTGCCGACTGTAATCCACAGGAAATTACAGTGCAGTACTTACATATCTGTTGTTCTCCTGAGTATAGGGTTGGGAGTTTTTCATTATAATTAGCATTTGCTAGTGAAAAGCTCATTTCTCAATTTTGCTGTTGACTTGCTAGAAACCAAATTTGCAAGGCTGCATGCATGCCCTTCTCCTCCCCCCTGCAATTAACTCCAGCTCCGAGCAGAGCACTGTGTCACACGCCGCACAGCGGCCCTGAGAACAACCGGGAGCTTCTGCACGAAAACCTCCAGGACTGGAAATCAGGGAGTTCAGGGCAGGATTTTGCTCCCCCCCCCCCCCCGTGATCTCTTTATTCTCTGAATGGAAAGGAATTAACAGAGCAGAAACCCAAATTTTAAAAAAATGCTGAAATTAAAATGCTTCTGGGTTATTGCATTGTAAATTATGCAAAAAAAAAAAATTTGACTCGTTAGGAAAGGGCAAGCAGCTTCCGTTAAATAAGCCTAAAATAAGGAGCTGAGGGATTTAAAAAAAACAAGAATTAAAAAATAAATTAAAAAGGAGAGGTAGAAAAGGAAAAGGAAAAGAAAGAAAGAAAAAGACACACAGAGCCATTGCCTCCAGCGCCCCCTGCCGGAGCAGCGGGAATTGCGCTGGTTAGAATGTTTAGCACAATTAGTCTTTAGCTGCCCATTTCAGTTTTGCCCAAGATATAAATGTCAAGTCAAAGCTATTAAAAAGCACATTCTTGAGAAACAGATACTCAAAAGGCGAATTGCCAAGGTAGCAAGTGCCCTGTTGGAAATCATAACTGCCACTGATTATTTGTGGTGGTGTGCTGGCTGGATACACTAATTACTGTAATTCTTTTACAGCATATAAACTCTGGGCTGTTTGATAGCCACATGGAATTAATTACTATAATAATTATCCTCACCTCCAGGTGACAGCTAACTGAAGTCACAGACTCTGCCCCGCCCTGTGGGAGGGTTATCTCCTCTCAGAAGATGCACCTGAGTGCCCCAGGTCGGTACTTCTTACCAAGGGCCGGGTTTCTCTCGGCCCTGAACTACTTACTACTGCAAACCAGGCGTATGATTTATACTCCATCATCTCAGTTAAAAATAGATATTATTTTCCCATAGGCAGAATGAGTATCTCTGGCTAGAGTAAAAAGCAAGCAGGGAGGGTCTGGATTCACCAGCTGAGCTGAGGGTCCTTGGGCTGTTTTGCATTTTCCACCGTGACTTACCTTGGGGAAGATTAGAAATTCCCATGGGTGTCAGAGCAGCAAATTTCTTCCCCCTCCAGAAAGGAGGCCATGATTTGTTTCTTCCATAGAGCCAGAGCAGTCTTTATCTGAGCCCAGAGTGGGGGTGGAGATAGGAAACCTGATGAAGAAAACAGCCAGGGAAGGGACCCCCCTGCCCCAGGCAGTGGCAGGAAAAGGCTCGCTGAGGGGCCAAAAGTGCACCTTGTCCAGGGCTCTGAGCTTTATAGAATCACAGAGGTTAAAGGACCTTTCGGCTCCTCATTTTACAGGTGAGGAAACTGAGGTAAAGGAGAGGATGAGGCTTCCAAGATCTTATACTGAACTCGATGTCAAAGTCGATGTGATGTGCGTGTAGGTCTCTTTTCATCACGCCCAGCTACACCAGAGTAAGAGAGGATGAGGTCTGCTCTGACCAGGTTGACAATCAAGCAAATGTAACTATTTCTTTTTTAGAAAGAATATGTTGAAAATGAAGCAAGTGGCAACTTGGGAACGCAAATGGGGACAGAAATAAACTCAGCCCTGTAGCTAGGGGAAATGAAAATACTAAAGTAGGCAGGCCAGAGGAGAAAGCTGGTGCATTTTTTTAATAGCGCTCCACCTTTTGGTTGTCTCATCCTTTCTCTCGGTTATTGGTTATTTTGCGAGGTGAAGTTCCACAGACATTGTTTAATATGGAGAGAATCTGTCCACCTTCCGGCTCAGGAAGAGTGGGTGATGGAAGGTGGTGACTGAACATAGAACATGCATGCTTTCCACAATTGCTGAGGCGTGTTGCCTGAGGTCCGTAAGTGGGGCCCAGGGTCCTTGTCTGGTCACAAACCAATTAAGTTAAGTGCTACAAAAATTGCTTTTTATCATCCAGATAAGAAGCAGTTCACAAGTGAGATACAAGGCTCCACACATAAAAGCTTATTCATGAGCCTGGGCCTAGTGACTTAATAGTCACACTAAGACCCGTGTAACATTTGTGAGATGGAAATGAGTTGTCGAAGAATGCGAGGGCTCTGGGGGATTACAGATATTAGAACTGTATTAACAGCTCCTCGTTCTCCATAAAATTGTTTGGGATCACCAGCTGCAGCTCTCTGATAATTCCGCTAATGACCGTGTCTGCTGACATCAAAGAAACTGTCCAAGCTGAATGGCTGGCCTGGTGAGAAGGTGCCAGGCCACATCCCACGGCGAGGTCCAGCCGGGGCTGGGCTGAAAACCCAGATTACCTTCAACCTGGAGCAACCAGCTGACTGTTGCTTCTTCTCTGTCTAAAATCTCCGCCTCCTTTGGGAGCTGGCCCCCGCAAGCCCTGCCCATGAAGGAACAGCTCTGGTTGGTTCCCTTAGTGTAGTACGGAACCATTCTCACCTGGGTTCTCGTTGATTTTTCTAGCAACTATTTATTGAATACAAACTCTCTGCCTCTGTGGAGCCTGTGTTCTCCTTGAAGATGCAGGCAATAAGCACACAGAGTAACAAGTAAATAATATCATTTCTAATAGTGATGAGTGTCAGGATGAAAATTAAGCAGGGTGGCTGACGGATGCTGCCTGTGGGACTCTGAAGAAGTGACATTGGAGCAGAGACCGGAATGGTGAAAGAAAGTCACGTGTGTAAATGCCTAAGAAAGAACATGTGACCTGTGTGACCAGGTCCAGCCAAACATTCCCCAGCCGCAGTCATTGGTCCAGAAATGGGTATGCAATTCAAGCCAGGCCAATCAGGAATGTTTTATTTAAAGCCAAAGAGAGGGGCCTTGTCTTTTGAGTTACGAAGAGGCTAACAAAACTCATCTTCTCCGTATACTAGAGAAAGCCCATCTGCGGTCAGAGAGAATGAAGCCAGGAAGAGTGAGTCCTGGGTACAGTCACACATGAAGCCAGACCCACCCATGGCAGGCACTTGAAGAAGGACTTCCTTTCCACTTGAGCAGAGTGTGTAAGCTGTGGTGAGTGTGGACAGCCTTCAGCCACCAGCTTCGCTAGAGGCCACTAACCTTCAGATTGAGGTCGCTCTCTTCTCAGGTGGCCCGAGTCAATGACTGAGCAAGACGGTGATAGCCAGGGTCACTTTTTTTCTCGAGCATCCCAAGGTACAAGTGCCTAGCCCAGAATTCCTCAAGTTCATGGCATCCTTAGTGTCTCGGTCATTTTTTTCATGGCACTACCTAAGCAAAATTAATGTCTGCCAATACCTTTTATTAAATAGTAAGAGCCTGTGCCTGACCTGTGGTGGCACAGTGGATAAAGTGTTGACCTGGAATGCCGAGGTCGCTGGTTCGAAACCCTGGGCTTGCCTGGTCAAGGCACATATGGGAGTTGATGTTTCCTGGTCCTCCTCTCTTCTCTCCCTCTCTTTCTCTCTCTTTCTCTCTCTCTCTCTCTCTCTCTCTCTCTCTCTCTCCTCTCTAAAATGAATAAATAAAGTCTTAAAATTTTTTTCTTTAAAAAATAGTAAGGGCCAAACAAGGTAAGAGTTGTAGTTTGCAGGCTGTCTGACAAATGTTACCGTGCTCTAGAGATTTAAAAACAGCCTGCAGCGCCCCTGTGTGTTCTCCGTGGCACCTTGGCGATGGAGAGCACAGCACAGGAACCATGGGCACAGCCGTTTCTACCCAGCACCGGGCTCCCCCAGCATGCAGTCATGCTCCAGAGCCCCCAGGGGGCCAGCAGTCTGTCAGACCTGCATCGCACACGGACGGCTCCTTCTGCCCAAGCAGTCTCTCTCCCTGTTCCTTTCACAGGTGTTACAACCCAATAAAAACTTTTGCATCCCTAACTCCATCTGTGCACCTGCTTCTGGGAGAAACCAACCTGCAACATCTCATTTTCCCTTTATATTGAATTTATTGGGATGACACTGGCGAACAAATTTATACAGGTTTCAGGTGCACAGTTCTACAACACATCTCCGTACACTGTGTTGTGTGTTCACTACCTCAAGTCTCCGTTATCATCATTTATCCCCCATACTCTTCTTCACTCCCCCATATCCCCTCTCCCCAGAAATGACCACACTGTTGTCTGAGTTCTTCTCTTTTTTCTTTTGCTCAATCTCTCCACCTACCCCCACACACTCCCCCCCAGACAGAGTTGTCAGCCTGCTACCTATGAGTCTGTCTTTACTTTGCTTGTTAGTTTATTTTGTCCATTAGATTCCACATATGAGTAAAACTGTGCTGTATTTTTCTCTGACTGGCTTATTTTACATAACCGAGTGCTCCCCAGGCCCATCCGTACTGTAGCCAACAGTAAGATCTCCCTCTTGCATCAGATCTCTTGACTTTCAAAAGGCTGACAGTTACCTGGGACAATTTAAGAGAACTTCATGAAATCTGTTCCCGGGGTCACATTTAATTGATATATTCCAAAAATGACAGAACTGATACACTCACCAGATCAGATATCCTTCTACTATAAACTCATAGCAGTCTTGGTTTTTGCATTGTCAACCCCCAGCTCACTGCTGGTCATAGAGAAAGTCAGAGGCAGATTAAGGTTGGTTTAGGCCCTGCGCAGAGAAGAAAATATTGGGTCCTTAAGAAAAGAAAAAGAGACAGGGAAAATAAAAATACATGTTAACCATATTTTTAAATAAATAAAAAATATTGTGTACTATTAATGTTAAAATTGCACATATGAAACCAAACTTGATATCATTAGAATAAAGTGTAAATTGGGGTTTAGTAGGGCCCTTCAGAAGTCGGGGCCCAGGGCACACACTCAGTGCGCCTGCCATTAAATCTGCCCCTGGAGAAAGTGCTCAATAATTAATTGTTGATTGCAGATTTGATGAATAAATAAATCATGTATAAAAATACACACAAATTATGTGTCAGCATTATAATCAGAGTCTTGAATATAAGGCAGCTATATCTAATACATTTAATTCTCCTCTTCTGCCAGAGTTCACATGAATCTTCAAAAGTTCTACCTATTCATTATCATTTGCTCTGTAAAGCTATGTCATAAATCAGCAGCAAAATTTCTGACTGAAAATAAGAATTGAGGGAGGCTATTTCTCCACCAAGAGAGTGTTTCATCATTGACCCTAAATGTAACTGCTCTCTTCAGTAATATTAATAATGACTAGGTTGAGTTTTTAGTTAACCTGTAGGAAAGCAAAGTGAATTCCCTAACCCAATCATTAGTGGATGGGACCAAGCTTGAAAACACAGAAAGATAACAAGTTCTGTCTGTGCTCTGTAGTTTGTCCTCGGGGTTATGCCATATTTAGACAGATCACAATAAGTACTAAAAAAAAAAAAGAAAGAAAGAAAGCCTAAGAAAAAGAACTTTTAATGAATGCAAGCCAATTTGAAGAGAAGAATTTCCACAGAGAGAAGTGTTTAATTCTGTTTACTGGAGAACTAACCTGAAATAAAGCTCTCGAAGCATTTTCCCACATGTGCTTGCCTGTACAAGCAAAAAGATTCTGGCCATTGGATTAGAAATGAGAAAGGGATCGATTGGATTTGGGTTTCCATACATACCAGTTCAACCTCACCTTCCTGGCACTGGCCCTTGGCATCCAGAAGCAGCATGGACCCTCTAACGGAGAGTCCTCTTACAAGTCTTTACTTCTGTTTGTGCTAAATGCTCTTTTAAAGGAAAAGAAATACAGTAGACAAAGCTCCAGGAAACTCAGCCCTCTGTTTCCCTTCCCTTTGGAGCCTTCGCGGAAGCCAGCAGGGGCGAGCCACTGGCACCATCACGGCCTGATTTAACACTTCAGTCATTTCTCACACTCTCCTGGAAGCAGCTCAGCTTCCGGCTTCCGGGCTTCCGGCTCGGGTCTATCAGCAGATGCCCTGGGACCTCACACCTGCTGCGATGGAAGATGTGAACACAAGTTAATTAAGTCTATTGTTCAAACGATTTGTTTCTTATACTGATGTCGACTTACTTGCAACTACTTCAGCACAATTTTATTTCCAGAAGTAGACTCTCATTTTCACTCTGGTGTGAGGACCTTCTTTAAAATTTCATTTTATTTTACACACACACATCTATTGCTAATGGATGACAAGCTGTTTTAAAAAACAAAAAAGTATGTGACACTGGTATTTTTTTTTTATAACCACAAACATTTTTAGAGTAACATCATTAAGGCAAAATGAGTGGAATGTTGAAGATTTAGCATTGTGTGGCCTTCTTACTCAAAGTCAAGACTGAAAACTGCCTTTGAAAGGCTTTCACGGTTGCTGTGGCAGAATGATGCCTGGGAAATAAATGGAAAGTTTAGTTCGAGCAGAAAAATGTAGGCAAGAGACACACGGAGTGGGCTGTAAAGCATGCAGCTTTGTGTTTCTACGAAAGGATCAAAGGGCATTTCTCACATTAATTGCTTCTATTTTTGCTTCATATCCTTATTGTTTCTGTTCATCCCAGCTAACTGATGTTCTGGAAACTCTTTTTGTCCTTGTTCCTCTCTAGTTAGATGCCACATCTTCTCTGCCTGGGATCACCTGTCTCCTCTCTGTCTCTCATTAGGTCCTGCAATGCAGTGCCGCGGAGATGGCCAGCTGCCACCCTGGGCCACCCCTTGTCCTCCACAGTGCACAGCTGTTCCTGGGAAGCGGCTAGCCAGCTAGGAACCTCATTTCTCGGGCTCCTGTGCAGTACGTGGAAGCCAAGTGACTGAGTTGTTTCCAATGGAACATGAGAAGGGCACACTCTGCTTCCAAACCTGGCCCATTACACTCCTGTGCTCTCACTTTCTACCTCAACTGACTGGATGTTGATGCCCAGTGGTCGGCAAACTCATTAGTCAACAGAGCCCAATATCAACAGTGCAACAATTGAAATTTCTTTGGAGAGCCAAAGTGTTTAAACTTAAACTATATAGGTAAGTACATTCCTTATCGAGGTAGCTCCCACAAGTGGTATTTTGTGGAAGAGCCACACTCAAAGGGCCAAAGAGCTACATGTGGCTCGTGAACTGCAGTTTGCCGACCAGGGCCCTAGGCTCCTCAGTGATTTCCCCTTTAACCTCCTACCTCTGGCCTTTCTACAGGAAAGAAGTAAACTTTTTTATTGTACCATTGAGATTCTGGGGACTACTATTAAAATAGGTAGAGGTATCAACTAATATATCAGATCAATGAAAATCATTAAAGCTTCCTACTGTAATTACTCATGCTACAAATATTTTTGAGCACCTATTATATACCAAGCCCTGCACTAAATTTGGGGGCCAGAAGATATATTTATATTATCTAACTTCACAGAGTTTACACAGAAGTTTCTTTATTTTCAAATCATCTTGTTTTCCTAATAGCATCTGTTCCACTGAACTTTCCATGAAATCTCTGAAGTAGGAAAGCCATTTACCCCTATGTTATACATCTGGAAACTGCCACCCAGATTTGCCATGGCATTTGGGTAAACTGAACCTTCTGACCAATAGAGCATCCCACACAGCATGGTCTGTGGAGCCACCAAGAAGAGTAGAACCAGCTTCTCTGTGAGTCCTTCCAAGTCAAGAACAAAACCAAACTTCCCAGCTACTAAACACATGAGACCTCACACATTCACTCAGTGATACACTGTGGGTCTGAAGCAAAAGAAAATAACAGTCAATGAATAAATAGAAATAATTTTTTAAGACACAAGAGTCTGTGACACTAGAATCTATGTAAACACAAAAAATTTTTTATTTATTTATTTATTTTTTTTATTTTACAGAGACAGATAGAGAGTCAGATAGATAGGGACAGATAGACAGGAATGAAGAGAGATGAGAAGCATCAATCATTAGTTTTTCATTGCGAGACCTTAGTTGTTCATTGATTGCTTTCTCATATGTGCCTTGACTGAGGGGGGGGGGCTACAGCAGACCGAGTAACCCCTTGCTTGAGCCAAGGACCTTGGGTTCAAGCTGGTGAGCTTTTGCTCAAAGCAGATGAGCCTGCACTCAAGCTGGAGAGCTCGGGGTCTCGAACCTGGGTCCTCCGCGTCCCAGTCCGATGCTCTATCCATTGCGCCACAGCCTAGTCAGGCAAAAAATTTTTTAAAAAGACACAAGAGTCTGGGTTTTTCGCCTTTTTCCATCTCTTTATATAACCTGTAGAAATAATTCATTTTAGGGATCATTTGCATTTAGCCTCTTGTTCTTGCAATTTTAAAAACTAGCCTTCAAGAAGAAAGGTGGCATAGCTAACTCAGACAAGAGTGAATCCAGATTTGTGAAACCTGAAACTTAAGCATTGGGACACTCTTTTTAAAGACAAGAATACAAAATTACAAAGGCAAATTTGGTCCAGGGCCTAGATAGACTGTAAAATTTAAGCTTCACACACAAGCCAAAAAAAATTTAAATAAAGGACTAATTGAAAGAAAGATTGAGAATTTTCTAAACATAATCCCACTTTGATCCCTAGCTCAGTTACTTATGAGTTGGTTATCTATAACCAAACTGAGCAATAATTCATTAAAACTGTGTTTTCAAGTTTTTTCTGAACCATGTATCATGTCTCATGCTTTTGTTTTAAATATCTACTTATATCTATTTATATAAGAGATGACAGCATGATATTTTTAATGAGAACACAAATATGGATACTGGCATATAAAATAATAATGATGAAAGTCTTGTCAATTTAGGAAACTTATTTTAACCTGGTTGAAGCTAAATATTTATATTATTATTCTCACTGATTCTTAAACCTGTGGAAAAACCACTGTGCATGTAAATCATTTTTTCCCATCTTCTGAGAATTAATGCTCTGTTGACTTGGGAGAACTCAGTTGCCAAATGAGAATTGTTTACAGTGAACTGTCAGCTTGTAGTTCTTTAGATTCTAACCCGGGAACAATTAGCAGGAGCCCATGGCTCATCTTCACCGCCAAGGGGCTTGGGAAGCCCAGACCTGCAAGCCTTCACCAGCCAATTATATTACCACGAGTTACCCTCAGGAGTAGATTTGTAACCTGGTTAGCAGACACATTTTCACAACTGCCAAGGTAAATGTTGTCCTATTCAACCTATTCAACCCATAGCAATCAGCCACAAATTTGAATTGACATTAACAAAAAATTTTGATGTTGCTTGTTTGTTTGTTTGTTGCTAAGATCCTAAAAAGTAAAAAGCTACCAAGATATTTTATTTTCTGGATCATAATTTTCAATTTAGATTAGGCAAAGCTATATATTTTAAATAAATTCTAAACTCTACCATGACCAAAAGTCTCAAAGAGTATGTTCTATATGATCGACATATAGGAAACCATTGTTAGATCAGCCCACCCCAAAGTATGTAGAAGCACATTTTCTCTCAACACAGTGAATATGATCATCAACTTACAGAAGTCATTTTTTAAAAAGGCTGTCTCTCTGGTCAACCTACCAAAAGAGCAGATCCCAGAAATTTAATTATTTGGGCTTGGTGTAAAAAAAAAAAAAAAAAAAAAAAAAAAGTCTACTCAATATTTGGAGAAAGATTGTGTGAAATAAGAAGAATGGTCTTCTTTAAGCCCAGAAGTTTTACAAAGAAAGTCTTCCACTTCTATTCAGTCCATATACAAAAATTCACTTAAAACAGATCGTAGACCTAAGTGTATGAGGTAAGCCTATAAAACTCTTCAAAGAAAACAGCATAGATTTTCATGACCTTGTATTGGGCAGTAGTTACTGAGACATACCACCGAAAGCACAAGCAACAAAAGGAAAACTGAATAACTTGGATATCATTAAAATGCAAAATTTGTGTGCTTCAAATGATACTACTACCAAGAAATTGAAATGCACCAAATGGAAACAAATATTTGCAAGTCATATATCTGATAAATGACATATATTAAGAACATATAAAGAAAACTTACTCCTGACCAGGCAGTGGCACAGTCAATAGAGCATCGGACTGGGACACAGAGGACCCAGGTTCAAAACCTTGAGGTCATTGGCTTGAGTGTAGGCTCATCTGGTTTGAGCACAGCTCATTAGCTTGAGCCCAAGGTTGCTGGCTTGAGCAAGGGGTCACTCAGTCTGCTGTAGCCCCCTGGTCAAGGCAAATATGAGAAAGCAATCAATGAACAACTAAGGTGCCATAACAAAGATGTCCCTATCTGTCCCTCTCTCTGTCTCTCTTTCTGACTCTGTTATACACACACACACAAAAAAAAGACTTACAACTCAACAATAAAAAGACAAGAAAATTGAAAAAATGGATAAAGGATTTTAATGAACATTTCTCCAAAGAATATATACAAATGTCCAATAAACAAATGAAAAGATGCTCAACATCATTAGTCATTAGGGAAATTAAAACCACAATGGAAAACTAAGCCCCCGAGGATGGCTAAAATTGAAAAGATAAACAATAAAAAGTGTTGAAGTGTATGTGGAGAAATTGGGACCTTCATACATTGCTAGTGAGATTATAAGATCCAAAGTGCAGTCACTTTGGATAGCAGTCTAGTAGTTCCTCAAAAAGTAAAACATAATTATCATACAATCTAACTACTTCACTGCTAAGTAGGTATTCAGGAGAAATGAAAACATATGTTCACACAAAACTCATACATGAACATTCATAACAGTGTTATTCATAATAGTTTAAAAGTAAAAACAATTCACATGTCCATCAACCAGTATGTGGATATTTCTACAATGGAATATTATATATATGATGATAAAAAGTAATGAAATACTGATTCTTACTACAACATGAATGAACTTTGAAGACAGGACGTTAAGTTAAAGAAATCAGACCAAACAAGATCACATATATTATGTCATTTATATGAAATATCCAAAATAGCCACAACCATAGAGACAGAAAGTAGATTAGTAATTACAAAAGCTGAGGAAGGGGAGATATGAGTATAGGATTTTGTAAAGCCCCCTAGTATCCATGGCCACCATCACAGCTGCCTGGCCCATGCAGGTTCGCATTAGATTTGACAAATGGTAATGAAACAATGGAGCCAAGAACTGGTGGGCCATCATCTTTAATCCTAGCTTGCACCCAGTGGGCAAGTAAAAACACACACTGGGCTCCAAAACCCACTTATTCAGTGCTCATAAAGCTACTGACTTATCCGAGTTTCCTAGAATCAAAGGTTTCTAGCTCACCAGACTTATTCACCTCTGTTCCCCATCTCCTTCCTTCTCCCTGCACAAACTCTGCACAAATTGGCTTCTCCCTCAGCACTCCACTATCTTGGCTGCTTCTCCTGGCCTCCTCTATGTGGCCTTTCTCTGCTCTCTTCTCTAATGCTAATCTCAGGAAGCGAGTGAGAGAGAGAGAGAGAGAGAGAGAGAGAGAGAGCAAGCTCCCAGTCTGCCCCCATTTCATAGTGTAGAAATCAAAACCTTTAATCCAATATACAAATAAGGAAGTCTCTGATACAAAGTCACTTATCTGAAGCATAATGGGATTCCTTATGTGAGTGCACCACCCCACATCATGCAATCAGTCAAGGGTGTGGGGAAAAGCTTAGTCTTAAAACTAAGCCTTAGGCCAGGGGTCCCCAAACTACGGCCCACGGTCCACATGCGGCCCCCTGAAGCCATTTATCCGGCCCCCGCCGCACTTCTGGAAGGGGCACCTCTTTCATTGGTGGTCAGTGAGAGGAGCCTAGTTCCCATGGAAATACTGGTCAGTTTGTTGATTTAAATTTTCTTGTTCTTTATTTTAAATATTGTATTTGTTCCGGTTTTGTTTTTATACTTTAAAATAAGATATGTGCAGTGTGCATAGGGATTTGTCCATAGTTATTTTTAATAGTCCGGCCCTCCAACTGTCTGAGGGACAGTGAACTGGTCCCCTGTGTAAAAAGTTTGGGGACCCCTGTCTTAGGCTATAACCACGCTGCCTGCTTACAGCCTGTCCCCCACACCCAATGCAAACTATAAGCGAGCAAACATATAACATATTTAAAAACTTATTTTACCAACAGATTTCTTTTTGGGTGATGAAAATATTCTAAAATTAGAAACTGATGATGACTGCACAACTTTTCGAATACACTAAAACCCACTAAATTTTGCACTTTAAAGGAGTGAATCTTATAGCATATAAATTATATATAAATAAAGCTGTTATTTTTGAAAAACAAAAACTTACTTTTGTGTAGGGAGGAGAGTCATGATTCCTCTTGGCAGAAATAGTCAGGGCAATGAACACCATCCTGGTGTGGAGCCACCAGTCAACAGAACCTTCTAAATAACTCTCTTTGCTTTGAATCTGAATGAAATTTGGCTTTGCATCTAGGTTTTCTCTCAGAAATAAAGTTTTACACATTTTTTAAACTTTTATTCATTCTAGAGAGGTGAGGGGGAGAAAGAGAGATAAAGAGAGAGAGAAGGAAAAAAAAGAGCGAAGAAGGAGCAGCAAGCATCAACTCCTATATGTGCCTTAACCAGGCAAGCCCAGGGTTTTAAACTGGCAACCTCAGCATTCCAGGTCGACGCTTTATCCACTGCACCACCACAGGTCAGTCCTGAAAGTAAACTTTTTATCCATGGAAGTGACCATTTCACTCCCCTGTCATTTACGTATCTGACAAATGTTTTTGAGCCTCCAATGTGCCGTGTGCTGAAATGGACACATAGAATAGTGAACAATACAGACATCATTCTGCCCTCATAGCTCTCAAAGGGGAAGAGCATAAAATAAATGAAAAACTAATGTGGTAAAGTACCAAAAAGTTAGAGAATTAATATTGATATTTTAGGAGGAAAGGTCAGACTTTCTGTCCCGTCCTTTCCTTGGGGAGGGAAGGGGAGAAGAATGTAGAAGCTTCCTGACTTACAAGGACAATGGGTTATTTAGTTTTAACTATAGAATAAAGCAAGGGTCCCCAAAATTTTTACACAGGGGGCCAGTTCACTGTCCCTCAGGCCGTTAGAGGGCTGGACTATAAAAAAAACTATGAACAAATCCCTATGCACACTGCACATATCTTATTTTTAAGTAAAAAAAAAAAAAAAACAGGAACAAATACAATATTTAAAGAACAAGTAAATTTAAATCAACAGAGTGACCAGTATTTTAATGGGAACTATGGGCTTGCTTTTGGCTAATGAGATGGTCAATGTCCGGTTCCATATTTGTCACTGCTAGCCGTAACAAGTGATATGATGTGCTTCCGGAGCCATGATGAGTGCGTCCCGCGTCACCGGAAGTAGTACTGTACGTGAGCAACACCCTGCTTTGTGGCATCGCCAATACAGTGCTCCTCTCACTGACCACCAATGAAAGAGGTGCCCCTTCCAAAAGTGTGGTAGGGGCCAGATAAATGGCCTCAGGGGGCCGCATGCAGCCCATGGGCCATAGTTTGGGGACCCCTGGAATAAAGGTTGTCTGAGGAACTTCTTTTCTCTTACAATAAGAGACAGAATTTACATACCACCTTGCATTGATTTTGGCTCTTTCTCCCTTCCTGGAATCCTGGGAGTAACCTACCTCCAGGCAAAGGAGGGAAGATAGACACTAAAAGATTTGTAAATGTCTTTGATTGTATTACCTTGAAAGTTTTAATGTTCTTATGGATTCCCTAAACAAATGTTGTAAGCTTGTGCCAGGATGTCATGCTCTCCCCAATCTGTGTAATCAGGGGTATATAACCAACCTCTGAGATGTATTTGGCATTGTAAAGCCAGCAGCCAGGGCCAGGGCCACTATCACAGCAGCCCCAGCCCATGCAAGTTCGCATTGGATTCGGACAGTCGGTAAAGAAACAGCGGAGCCAAAAACTGGTGGGCCATAGTCTTTAATTCTAGCTTGCACCCGCTGGGCAAGTAAAAACATACACTGGGCTCCAAAACCCAGTCACATTCACTGCTCACAAAGCCACTGACTTATCCGAGTTTCCTAGAATCAAAGGTTTCTAGCTCACCAGACTTATTCACCTCTGTTCCCCATCTCCTTCCTTATCCCAAATACAAACTCTACACAAACTGGCATCTCACTTAGCACTCCACCATCTTGGCTGCTTCTCCTGGCCTCCTCCACGTGGCCTTTCTCTGCTCTCCTCTGCTCTCTCTTCTAATGATAATCTCAGGAACCAAGAGCACAAACTCTGTTCTGCCCCCATTTTACATTGTAGCTTCACAACCTCTAATCCAATATACAAAATAGGGAAGTCTCTAGTAGAGTCACTTCTCTGAGGCATGATTGGATTGTACCACCCCACATCAAAAAGGGTGGGAAAGGCTTAATCCCAAAACCAAGCCTCAGGCTACAATGATCCTGCCTGCCCCCAACACGCATTAATATCACCTGGGCAACGGCCTCACGTGGGCAGCGTCATCTTTAACAAAGTGAGCATAATATATTTTATCTGCCCAACAGGCATGCACGATTCAGGTCTGCAATGCCCCATGTTAACCATATGCGGCCGGTATATTTAATAAATCTCCTTTTAATAAAACCCTTCAAAATTCATCTAGACCTGGTGTCTCTACATAAACCTGCAGAAGTGAGGTATGGGTTCTTTACAACAATAATAAGTAAATAGAATTCTGCTTCATTATTTATTGTCTCGTGTTGGACAGATAAAATATATCATGCTCACTTTGTTAAAGATAGTGCTGCCCACGTGGAAGCCCATCACCCAGGTGATGATATTAGTTGCCCTTATGCTTGAAATGGGTGTAATTATATTAATGTGTGTTGGGGGCAGGCTGTGGGCAGGCAGGATCCTTGTAGCCTGGGGCTTGGTTTTAGGACTAAGCCTTTCCCACCCTTTCTGATGTGGGGTGGACTTTGTATCAGAGTCTTCCCTATTTTGTATATTGGATTAAAGGTTTTGATTTCTGCATTATAAGGTGGGGCAAACTGGAAGCTTGCTCTCTCAGTTCCTGAGATTAGCATTAGAGCAGAGAGCAGGTTGGAGAGCAGAGTAAGATCATGTAGAGGAGAGGAGAGGCAGCCAAGATGATGGAGTGCTGAAAGAGAAGCCAGTTAGTGCAGAGTTTGTGTAGAGAGAAGGAGATGGGAAACAAAGGAGAATGACCTTTGATTCTAGGAAACTCCGGTAAGTCAGTAGCTCTGTGAGCACTGAATGAATGGGTTTTGGAGCCCAGTGTGTGTTTTTACTTGTCCACCGGGTGCAAGCTAGGATTAAAGATAATGGTTGTAAGGCCAGGAGCCGCCATCGTGGCCATTCACATGCAGGTTCCCATTGGATTCGGACAGTCGGTAAAGAAACCATGGAGCCAAAAACTGGTGGGCCATAGCCTTTAATCCTACCTTGCACCCTGCGGGCAAGTAAAAATACACACTGGGCTCCAAAACCCAGTCACACTCAGTGCTCACAAAGCCACTGACTTATCCGAGTTTCCTAGAATCAAAGGTTTCTAGCTCACCAGACTTATTCTCCTCAGTTCCCCATCTCCTTCCTTATCCCAAATACAAACTCTACACAAACTGGCATCTCACTTAGCACTCCACCATCTTGGCTGCTTCTCCTGGCCTCCTCCACGTGGCCTTTCTCTGCTCTCCTCTGCTCTCTCTTCTAACCTCAGGAACCAAGAGCCAAGCTCTCGTTCAGTCCCCATTTTATAGTGTAGAAATCCAAACCCTTAATCCAATATACAAAACAGGGAAGTCTCTAATACAAAGTCACTTCTCTGAGGCATGATTGGATTGTACCGCCCTACATCAAAAAGGGTAGGAAAGGCTTAATCCCAAAAACAAGCCCCAGGTTACAAGGATTCTAACTGCCCACAACACACATTAATATCACCTGGGCGATGGCATCTTTAACAAAGTGAGCATAATACATTCTATCTGCCCAACAATGGTCCACCAGTTTGTGGCTCTGTTGTTTTATTACCGTCTATTCAAATCCAATGAGAACCTGCATGGGTCAGGCTGCTGTGATGGTGGCCGTGGCAACTGGCCATACATCTCACATCAACTTCTTTTCCTATCCAGACCTATCTATAATCTTTATATCTCAATATAATTATTGTATATACATTTAATCTATTAAGATAGTTGCTATAAACACTTAGACTGTGCCAGTCACAAAGGAAGTACTCAGTGACTATTATTATTATAATAATTATTATTACCTCCTGCAGAAATATTTGTGTTATGGTGTGGCATCAAACAGAGATTATTTGGGGCCTTACATTGTGATAAGGTGTCAAGAAACTGCAAAACTGTTGATACTGGTATTTCAAAAAGAAGAGCCAGGCCCCCCTTACCCCTACCTTTTTTTTTTTTTTTTTTTTTTTTTCATTTTTCTGAAGCTGGAAACAGGGAGAGACAGTCAGACAGACTCCCGCATGCGCCAGACCGGGATCCACCCAGCACGCCCACCAAGGGCGACGCTCTGCCCACCAGGGGGCGATGCTCTGCCCATCCTGGGCATCGCCATGTTGCGACCAGAGCCACTCTAGCGCCTGAGGCAGAGGCCACAGAGCCATCCTCAGTGCCCGGGCCATCTTTGCTCCAATGGAGCCTTGGCTGCAGGAGGGGAAGAGAAAGACAGAGAGGAAAGCGCGGCGGAGGGGTGGAGAAGCAAATGGGCGCTTCTCCTGTGTGCCCTGGCCGGGAATCGAACCCGGGTCCTCCACACGCTAGGCCGACACTCTACCGCTGAGCCAACCGGCCAGGGCACCCCTACCTTTTAAGGAGAAAAAAACAAAAAACAAACCCTGGAAGATTTAGGAATGTCTTTAATATGTAAACAACATTTATCGCTACTATGTTGATATGTAAAACAACATTTATCACTACTGTGTTATCTTGTGGTCTTGATGTGTAGGAATGTTTTTCCTTTTAATAGATCTTATAGATAAATGTTGTAAGCTTATCAGTAAATGACTTTTGTATCATGCTCTCCCTCCTTTCCCCTCAACCAGTATGTGATCATGTCTATATAACCAACCTCAGAGCTATGATCTAGGCAACACGATTTGGGTTAGCTATACCCCGTGTCAGTCATATGTAGCCGGTATATTAATAAATCTCCTAAAATTTCTTCTGTATCCTGCCTTGGTGTCTCTACGTAATCCATGGATTAAAGTACAGTACTTTATAACAACATGCGCCTGGTCTCCCTGAAGTAAGCTCTTAGTGCCCATCCTGGCGGAAAAAAGGTGATGTCTGCCAGGAGAAGCGGGTGGGACTTGGGCGGGAGATTGCAGAGGACACCTCCACCCACTACCTTGACCTTTTTCTTTCACGCCTGAATTTCAAGGACTTTAACTTCTGTTTCCACAATCTACTTAGTATGAATCCTTGGAGAAATTTTTTGAAAAGATTTTTGACCCAAACCTGGGGAATCCTAATGCGATAGGGGAGAGTGTGCTAAGGGTCCTCCTGAGTATGAGAGGATTAGGAGAGTCCAACAAAGGCAGGCCTAGATTTATGGGGTTCCACCTTCCTACTGGGGACTCCAGGTGGCTGGCAAGCCACAATATCTAACTCATGTTACTCTCCACAGCATTGTTGGAGGGCAGGCTCCACACGCCCTCTGCCCAGAGGAACCAGGGAAGTTTCAGCAGGGGTGGAGGGGCAGCCAGTGACCTTCCATTAGAGAAGGAAAATGCAGGTCTTGGCAGGCCTGCCCCCTTCCCAAACAGAGATTCCAGCTGTCAGGGGGCACGGGAGAGCAGGAGGAAGCCACTGGGCTGAGGCTTCACATCCACGAAGTAGATCATGGGTCTGTAATCACAGAAATGCACTGACAAGATTGAACATTTAAGCTAAACCAAAATTTTATTTTCTCCTTTTCTTAAAGACAGCACAGTAAGAAGGGAGAGAAATGAGAAGCATCAACTCGCAGTTGCGACACCCCAGTTGAGATTGGGGTGTGCTGGATATTGGACATCACTGCCCCTCAGTGGGAAATTAATGAAAGGACATTCTCAGTCACAGACTCTTAGTGTCAACAATGACTTAAGAAGTCATCTAGTCCACCCTTGCTGCTGAAGAGGAAATGCCCCCATTAGTATGTCTGAGAAGTATTCTTCCAACCTCAGAGAAATACATTTATCTGCATAAACACGTCACTCTTAGAAAGTAACTTTGCTTGATGGCATTATGCTAATTCCTTTAAATGACCAGCCTTTAATAAACACATGGTAATAAAATGATAAATTCCCGTAGGCAGACATTGATCATTTCTCATGTCCTGGCACTGGAACTCCCTGAGTTTCCTCAGCCAGTTCTACCAAACAAATAAAATTAGAATCACAGCATTTGACAAGCAGTATGATCACAGTCATCATTTAAAAGAAAATAGGAGGAAAGATGTTGGTCAAATAAGTTTGTAAATATGATATATAGGTTTGCTCGCTTATAGTTTGCATTGAGTGTGGGGAACAGGCTGTAAGCAGGCAGGGTTGTTACACCCTAAGGCTTAGTTTTAAGACAAAGCCTTTCCCACCCTAAGTGACTTTGTATCAGAGACTTCTTTGTTTGTATATTGGATTAAAGGTTTTGATTTCTACACTATAAAATGGGGCAGACTGGGAGCTTGCTCTCTCTCGGTTCCTGAGATTAGCATTAGAGAGGAGAGCAAGAACAGCCACGTAGAGGAGAGGAGAAGCAGCCAAGATGGCAGGGTGCTGAAGGAGAAGCCAGTTTGTGCAGAGTTTGTGCAGGGAGAAGTTGATGGGGAACAGAGGTGAATAAGGCTGGTGAGGTAGAAACCTTTGATTCTAGGAAACTCAGATAGGTCAGTGGCTTTGGGAGCCCTGAATGGAAAGGGAAGTGTTTTCCCACTATGTGTATTTCTTGCTCACCAGGTGCAAGCTAGGATTAAAGCTAATGGCCCACCAGTTCTTGGCTTCGTTACTTCATTACCATCTGTTCTAATCAAATGCAAACCTGCACTGTCCAGGCGGTTGTGATGGTGGCTGTGGATACCGGCTTTTCAAAAGACTACTCAAAAATTAAAACAACAATAAAGAAATTAAATCCACAAATCCAGCCTCCAGCCAATCTAAAAGATACTTAAAATTAACTGAAACAAAGAGATAGCTTTTAGAAAGTTTTCATTCTGATTCCAGTTCAAATCAAGGGAGAGATGTTATAGGAAAAAATGTTCAGTTAAAGCAATTAGGGGAACTTTGTTAGGATTAAACAATTTCTACATAAGTACAAAGCCTTGATTGAGGGCCTAATTCTTCTTCATGTCTATATTAGATCACTACTAAATTCTTCTTTGTCAAACCTTTCATGAAAACACTAGCGTCTTAAGGAGAATATCTAGGGGGCAAATGAAATGAACTGTTTAGTACTTCATAATTTTACTTTAAAAGAAATCTTCATGTACACTCTTAAAAAGATAGTTTATATCCTGTCAAGACAAAAATATGCATTCTATAAGCCTTTAGTTCGTGTTTTTAGAAAGCACTTAAATTTCAGTCATTTGAATTTTTTATTCATTTACCCACAATCTCGATTTGGCAGATAATTATTAGAACAAACATACCTCCCCAAGTGCAAAAAGTAATTAACTTTTTGCATTTGATTTTGGGTATTCATTTTAACATGCAATGTAGACATTTAAACACCAGAGGACAGTGTGTGAATAAAAACAAAGTTCAGTGACTATTCATCTAATTCAATTCATTTATTGAGTACATCAAAGTAAAATCTTAATTTTAAGTCCTTTTCCCCCAAGGACATTTTATTTCATTTCATGCTTCAGAAATTAAAAGTAGAGGTTGATAGAAATGTGAATCATGAGACCAACTAATCAAGTTAATTTGAATCATAATGAAAATTAGAAAGATTAATTTCATAAGCAATCATTAATAATGGAAGCTCTCATGTACGAATAATCAAAGCTTTAAGTATTATATGGTAATTAATTCATTACTATGGGTTGCATATTTTAAAATAGCTCAAATATCCCTTGCTTTGGTGCACTTATTAATAACAATCCTGAGGGAAGAAAAGCTAAAAGATTTCTGTGGAAAACTTTTTTGGATGTGTCTTTAAATGAGCAAGAGAGAAAGTTGAATTAGATGATGTAATAAACAGGCTTTTATTAAATTACCGATCGGTAATTTGTTTTCAAGCGTGAATGAAAATTGTCAGCCCTTTGTGAAAAAGGAGAATTAAATTTTTGATGAGAGATGGCCTGAGGTGAAAGATTAATGATATTATTTTATTGTCCAATGTTGAAACTAATATTTTGTATATGTTTCATTTCATTAAAAATTCATTTGGTTTAGAACTAGATTTTAAAAGTAGTCTGGTATGCACTCCCCATTTACTACAGCATATGTTAAAAATTAGCTAGTTATAAAAAAAAATAGCTAGTTATAGTTCTCGTTTATACATTTCCCATCAAATTCATATGCAAACTTGTTGTTTTGCATTAGCCATGCAAAAATCAAGGTACAGATGTACTTGGAATGTATTTTCTTGTCTCTAGCAATGTTATAGTATTGTTATAAAAGAGTTGTTAAAACTATTATATATTTTCTTCATGATGAGATAATTTTTAAAATATAATATATTTGTATCATATGTTAAAATATATATAAAGCACATCAAATATATTTTAATATACAAGTATATAAAATTTAAAATTTTTTAAATATATAAAAAACTTCTTATCGTTAAATAGACCTGACCTTGTTTCTATATTTCCTTCCTCCATTTTGCTGAGTTTTCTAGGTGATCTGAATTGGCCTTGGTCTTGATGCCTTGACTATAATATTTGACTTCTGTAATACTAACTGTATTCATTCCTTCATCCCACAAGCACTTATTAAGTGCCTGCCACATTCTAGTCACCCCTTCTGGTAGCAAAGGGATCAGGGCAAATCAAAAAGATAAGATCTCTAAGTAAGAGATCTAGGCAGAGGCTTGCAAAGGCTGTGTGTTCCTCGGAGAGTCTAAAAGAAGCCTATTACAACCGACCCATTGAGTATACCAAGGAGCAAGCGATGAATGCTGTCAGGTGCCACAGGTCTTGGCAGGTCAGGTAAGAAGCTTTTTTTTCTCACTTCAATGAGAAGCCATTGGAGGTTTTTGATCAGGGAAATGATTTGATCTGATTTACCCTTGTAAAGTATCACACTATCAAGGAGGCAAGTTCAGAGGCCATTGCGAAGATGGGACAGTGATTGGACTAGGATTGTGGCAGTAGGGATGACCAGAGCAGATAGACTTAAGACATATTTGAGAATTAAAGCGACTTTTGATGGATTGGCATGGCACGTGAGGGAGAGAGCAGAGTCGAGGATGGCTCCCAGGTTTTCAGCTGAGAACCCTGGTGATGGAGAAGCCTGAGAGAGAAGCAGGTTTGCTGAGGTGGGTGGGGACAGCTGTTTTAGCCATCATAAACTTGAGGTAGATATTAAATATTCAAGTAGAAAATTTTAGCTGGCAACTGAGTTAAGGAATCTGAAGCTCAGAGGAGAGATTAGGACTAGATGCCTAGATACAGATCCCCATGACACCTAACAACTAATGGGAGGAGAGACACACATAACAAATAGTATGAATGGGAAGGGTAGCAACAGCCAGCGGAAAAGGGGGCGTGGAAGTAGTGGGGGCAATGGGGGGAAGGAATGGGGGTGGGGAGAGACTTAATAAATTAAAATAAAATTTTTTAATTAGAAAAAACGGTGCAATAGGAGAACCATATCTAAACAAAGGATTCCAGACAAACCTCTAAGAGCTGAAGACTAGTGACTTTTTCAACACAGTAAAGAGTTAAAGAGCTTAGATTACAGACAGGACCTTTACCTATTAAATGATAATTGCATAGGGAAATAGACTCACAATTACATGCACTTTCTAATTCATAACAGCACCCGAGACCACTTTCCTACCAATTACAAAGATCATCCCTCATAAATATTATATGGAGCATATGCTTCCCCAATGGATTGTGATCCAGGAACGAAGCCTTTATTGTCATTCTTTAAATTTTCTTTTGTCAGTAACTCTTTGTAGAAGAGAGAGGGGAGAAGACGGCATCAGTGAAACAAGAGTGCTACATGTAGACGAAGAAGCCTATATCGTGCGCTTAACTCTCCCCCACGCCTCCCCGAGTCTCAAGTTTTCTTTTCTACTCTGGAAACACATTATTATAAATTAAAGCCAATGTGTCAAACCTCGCTTTCCAATTTTTCTTTCTTTTGGTAGAAGACTTAAGCAAGGCTCTCACCACTGTGGATGTCATATTGGTTATAAGTAACAGGACTCTTATGTGTCAGGAATTTAACAAAAACACAACTTGCTAAGCTTTATCGGCCGTGATTCATTATCAGAATGTTTTACCTTTTCCTCTGGAATAAGAAGTTGTACTTCAAGGGGGAGAAAAAGAAGAAAATTCTATATAATGCTTCATAATTTCCCTTTAAACTCCAATTTTAGTGAGATTAAAACTGCCATTTTCAAACTAACTTACTCTACCAAAAGCTTCTCCACATCCAGAAATGAATGGATGAACACACACACACACACACACACACACACACACACAATACATACACATGCATGCAAATTGACTAAATGCTATGCTTTTTTTTTTTTTTTGCATATATTTTTAAATTTTAGTTATGCTGTCCCTAGAGGCTGTCACAAAGGAACTAGTTGAACAACACAAAAACATTGGTCATGTAGTTATATTTACCTTGTTGATTAAAGCAACTACTTTGTGGCCTCTGACTCTAGCAAAGCTACTTAGATGCTCTCCAGGTGGTGCTCAAATACTTCTTTTTTTATTAATCTATTAATTTCTAAATCATAACAGTTGACAATTTGTAACTTCTTGCCTTGCTGTGTCTTTGGATTATACTTACCTCTGGCTGAATCACTTTCCCTCAGCCTCTTACACCATCCCTCCTGAACTCTGGCTGAATCACTTTCCCTCAGCCTCTTACACCATCCCTCCTGAACTCTGGCTGAATCACCTTCCCTCAGCGTCTTACACCATCCCTCCTGAACTCTGGCTGAATCACTTTCCCTCAGCCTCTTACACCATCCCTCCTGAACTCTGGCTGAATCACTTTTCCCTTAGCCTTTCATACCCTCTTTTCCCAGCTGCCATTTTGATCATGTCACTTTCCCGCTCAGCCATGTTGATGGTTTACTATTTCTCCATTAAGTCCAAACTCCTAAATGTAACAACAGCTGACATCTCATCAGGTACAAACCCAGCAATCCAGGTAAGCCAAGTTACTGCTGTTGCTGTGCCTTACTTGAGAAGAGCTTTCCCGCCACCTCTCTGTTAAGCATTAGGCTTCCTTTAAGATCCAACTGAAATGCATCTTCCAGTGATCACCCTCATCACCAATTCTTTAAAAATATCTTTTTTTTTTCATTTTTCCGAAGCTGGAAACGGGGAGGCAGTCAGACAGACTTCCGCATGCAACTGACCAGGATCCACCCGGCATGCCCACCAGGGGCGATGCTCCGCCCATCTAGGGCTTCGCTCTGTTGCATCCAGAGCCACTCTAGCGCCTGAGGCTGAGGCCATAGAGCCACCCTCAGCACCCGGGCCAACTTTGCTCCAATGGAGCCTCGGCTGCGGGAGGGGAAGAGAGAGACAGAGAAGAAGGAGAGGGGGAGGGGTGGAGAAGCAGATGGGCGCTTCTACTGTGTGCCCTGGCCGGGAATCGAACCTGGGACTCCTGCACGCCGGGCCGACGCTCTACCGCTGAGCCAACCAGCCAGGGCCTTTAAAAATATCTTATGTTCTCTGTGGCTATTAGTAGATTGATCCAGTCAGTGTCATGTGCCCTTGCACCATAGATCTTGTGTTAGCATAGGTTTGTTTTTTTGTTTTTTGTTTGTTTTATCTTTCCCAGTAGACTGTAAAGCCCTCAAAGGCAGCCTCTCTCTCTTTGTTCATCACTCTGTACCCAAACATACAGTAGGTGCTCAATAAATATTTGTTAACCAAAATTATAAATATTGTCTGAAACTTTAGTAGTGAAATTAATTTTATCCTTATCTAAAGAATAACTGTTTTTAGATTATTTACATAGGAAGGATGATCCTTCCTACTTCTTCTTTCAACACTTTAATTAAAAGACTTCTTGTAGTTGTGCTGTGTGTTTCCATATTTCTTACTATTTTCATGCATTCCATGAGAACCAGCAGGCTGTTGATTTCTATGTAAAGAGAACCATGCCTGGGAGGTTTCTAGTTAGACCCCCTAGCCTCATTTCCCAGTAAACAATGGTTAGACAACAGGAACAATGAGACCTGCTTTTCAGGCTATAGGCATCTATTTCTACCCACTACAGGACTTAGTTTGAGTCATGAGAGGAATTTCCCTGTTTTCTTATGCATCTCTAGCCAATAGTGTTATCCATGATATCTTATATAAAGCCTTAAATGTAATAGACACAAATTAACTAGAATCCAATCATTTTCATTTTGCAAAACCAAGTTAGTAGACCCTTGACAGCTAAGCTTGGAATGTTTATACCAGAGATTTCTCTCACCTGAGTGCCTTTTAGAGCTCCCCATGATGGACTGGGAGTGTCACATTTGCCCAAAGTGAAGCCACGGCCTGGGATCTTTGAAATGGTCTACACTTTTCTATCTCTCTCTCCCCGCCTCTCCCATCAATGGGTACCACATCATCCGCACTCCAAATTCCTTTTCCATTTAGCTATAAATCACATCAGTGCCCAACAGGAAGTGCAGGTCAAATAGCTCTCCTCTAGTCTTTATTTTTTTTCTACTGGTATTACAGAGTTTATGTGGCAACAAAGGATAATGAACTGGGCACCAATTCCAAATTTGCAAAATTTGAGATAATAGATATAAAAAACAGTATTCAGCAGAGAAAAGGCTTTTACAACTGTTTCCAGCCCCAAAAAGTAAGTAGCCATTGTGGTAGGATTCGCTGGACAGCTCGAATCAGGCTGGCAAACAGCAGAGCTTGAGGGAATGTGATAGATTCAACTGAGTACAATTTTTGGATGTTCAGTTTCTTCCTAAGTGTGTCCATTACCTTCCAAGAGATCAGCTCTTACCAAGCGGATGGACTGACGCTGTTGCTGTTGACACAGCTGCTGTGTTCTCCCTGCAGGAGGATCAAGGACTGTCTTCCCGAAGGTCGCTCCAGGCAATCGCCCCCTCCACCCACCCACCTTCATAAACCATTCAGATATTTCTCTGCTCAATTACGTGTGCATACACTGCTATTGCAATTATTATTCTCCTAACCAGATGTTATTGTGAATAACCTCAATAGCACTATTATGGTAGACTAGAAACCAGGCATAGGGTTCAGCCAGGATTGCACAAGAGGATTTTGGCAATAGACCCTGTCCTGAAGCCAGGAGTCATTATTACTACTAATAATAGTTATCATTTATTAAATTTCCACCAGGTGCCAGCTGCTTTATATATGAAGTAATGATGAGAGGTAACAGTTGCTTATTACAGGCTAAGTACTGTTATAGATTCTTTACATAAGGTTTCTCATTTAATCCCCCCATAACTACCTTATGAGGTAGATACCAATTGTTTAACACCAGTGGATGTATAAGGAAACTGAGGTGCAGACAGATTAAATAACCTACCAAGGTCACACAAGTAGTAAATGCTGCAACTTGTACATGACATCTAGGAGATTCAACAATCAGGCTCTTCATGTTATTTTATCATTCCTATTCAGCCATTTTAATCCTTACAATAACTCTACTTTTACACCCAGTTTGCAGGGGAGGAAACGGAGGTTCAGAGACATTATATAATATATGTAGTAGCTGGGGTCCTTCTCAAATCCCTAGGACTCTAAACCTTGGTTCCTGGGCACAGGGCTATATACCCTAGCAACCTTGGTGGGTGTATGGCCTTAGAAAGAGTGTCAATTCATTGAAGTGTTCTTGAAAAGCCACCACCTCCTTTCGTCTCCATTCTCTATCCCCTTTTCATCTCTGAACTCTCACTGCGCCATCTCCCATCATACTACTACTCACTGCCTTGTTTCTGTTGGGCAGATAAAATATACTATGCTCACTTTGTTAAAGATGGCGCTGCCCACGTGGAAGCCCATTGCCCAGGTGATGGTATTGGTTGCCCTTCATGCTTGGGATGGGCATGATTATATTAATGTGTGTTGGGTGCGGGCTGTGGGCAGGCAAGATCCTTGTAGCCTGGGGCTTGGTTTTGGGACTATGTCTTTCCCACCTTTTTTGATGTAGGGTGCTGCACTCTCATGAGGAATCCCATTATGCCTCAGATGAGTGACTTTGTATCAGAGACTTCCTTGTTTTTATATTGAATTAAAGGTTTTGGTTTCTACACTATAAAGTGGGACAGACAAGTACCTGCTCTCTCTCAATTCCTGAGATTAGCATTAGAGAGGAGAGCAGAGAAAGGCCACGTGGAGGAGAGGAGAAGCTGCCAAGATGGTGGAGTGCTGAGGGAAAAGCCAGTTTGTGCAGTTTTTTTTGTTTGTTTTTTTTGTTTTGTTTTGTTCTTTTCTGAAGTTGGAAATGGGGAGGCAGTCAGACAGACTCCTGCATGTGCCCGACCAGGATCCACCAGGCATGCCCACCAGGGGGCGATGCTCCGCCCATCTGGGGCATTGCTCTGTTGCAACCAGAGCCATTCTAGCACCTGAGGCAGAGGCCACAGAGCCATCCTCAGCGCCCGAGCCAACTTTGCTCCAATGGAGCCTTGGCTGCCAGAGGGGAAGAGAGAGACAGAGAGGAAGGAGGGGGGAGGGGTGGAGAAGCAAATGGGTGCTTCTCCTGTGTGCCCTGGCCGGGAATCAAACCCAGGACTCCTGCACGCCAGGCCGACGCTCTACCACTAAGCCAATCAGCCAGGGCCTGTGCACAGTTTTTGCAGAGAGAAGAAGATGGGGAACAGAAGTGAATAAGGCTAGTGAGCTAGAAACCTTTGATTCTAGGAAACTCTAATAAGTCAGTAGCTTTGTGAGCGCTAAATGAGTAGTTTTTGGAGCCCAGTGTGTGTTTTTACTTGCTCGCTGGGTGCAAGCTAGGATTAAAGCTAATGGCCCACCAGTTCTTGGCTCCGTTGTTTCATTACCGACTGTCCGAATCTAATGCAAACCTGCATGGGCCAGGCACCTGTGATGGTGGCCCTGGCTACTGGCTTTACAGTTTCCTTGGGGGAAGGGCTGTATGAGGTAACTCATAATTTATTTATCCCATCCTAATTTTTCACAGTCTATTGTAGCACTTTAGAGTGCTGAATCTGCCAAAAATGCAAACTCCAGGCCCAGACTTGGTGGTTCTGGGAGAGGTACCTGAGGTAGAACCGGGAGGACCCAGGGACAGCATTGTCAGGAGCTTCCCATGACTCAGAAGCAGGCAGTCCAGCACGGTTCCCACTAGTCCAATATGTCCGTGCTCTCTGGCCGCAGATTTGCTTCATAGGGAGGGACTTCCCAATGGAAGTTCCGGGCCTGAGTGGGTGAGATGTTTTAGAGCACAAAGGCCTTTGTTGTTGTTGTTTTTTGTCCCCACCCCCCTATCATTTGGATCAGGGTTAGGTATAAATTTTATTTCTATATATTTCAAAGTAAGGGCTTTCAAATACTCTTCCTCTTCTGTTGAATTCAAAGAATTGGTCTTTAAAAATAAGGACAAAAATAAAACCTCAGGTTTATTACCTTTTTGATCATTCAATATATACACACACCCCGTGAGTGAAATAACTAGCCTTGAAGCCCATCCTCCCTCTTTATTATAAATATCCTTTCTTAAATCTCTTTATTTTTTATGTTTCAATTATATCTTTCCTTTTAATAAGGCTTTTTTCCCCCATGCTCCAAAGGGTGTATCCTGAGGAATAATGTAGAGTTCTCAAAAATACTCTTTCTTTACCAATACCTAAAGTTTGTTTTGAAAGAATTGAGCATTTTTCTCTGTATTTCCATGCATTTTCTTCCCATAATAGTCAATATAAAAAAGCTAAAAATACTGATGATAAGAAAAATATATTGATAGTAGAGAAAATCAAAAATTTTAATGCTAATAGAAGGTTAAACATTAAGCATTTTGGACTGTTAGACATCATACAAAGGATGAAGAGACCCACTCCAAGGAGACTTAATGATTGACAAGGACAACCACAGTATCATAAATAAATTAAGCTAGAATAAATACTAATGTATGCCCTACCTCTTTTATTTTGAGAGCAGAGCTTTCTAGCAAAATCCTTATTAACAAGAAATTGCTTTTGCTACCATGGTGACCTTATAGTTTAAAATGTTCAGTTATTTTTTTCAGCAACTTTGGATGTGTTCTGAAGGTTTTATCCGAACTTTTTTTTCCAGCTACTCCTTTGCTTGACATTTGCATAGTGATTTGCATAATGTTATTCCTGATAGAGCTCTGGTTCTCTGAAGAAGAAAATTAGCAATTATTATTTTGGCAAGGAATGAATGATAGCACAGGATGTTAGCTACCAAGTGCGTTTTAAAACTTTTGAAACGGCATAAAAATGATATGAAGACATGAAGTATTAAAAAAAAAAATTACTGTCCATCACAGGTGGCACAGATTTTGCCTTCGGTGATTAAGAGTGGCCAGTGAAGGCGGTGGGGGAGGGGTGGCATTGTCAGTTACCAGAAAGGCAGGGAAAGCAGGCAAATTATTCCAGCAAACCATGTAATGAGGGCTTTGTCAGCGCAGAGGGCTGCCATGCTATATGACAGCTGGCACTTAAGAGTTGCACCATTAAAGCAATATAATCCTGTCTATCTGCAGCTCAGCAAAAAGGGGTCACTAATGATCCACTATGGCCCAGAGCAACGCTTGGTTTTAGTTACAATTTTCTCTTACTGAAAAACACTATCTACATATATGCAACACACGCCCATTCGCACATACGTTTTTGGGAGGATTGTTTTATAATCTCAATGTGTCTTTTAAATGACTCCCTGTCTTCTTGTGGCCTGCATGGACAGGCTTTCCTGCTCCCTGAGAAAGCAGTGGCCAGATGCACTTTCTCTTCAAGTAATGGTGACAGGCATCAGGTCACATCATTAGCAGGACTGCCACAGACCAAGGGGTGAGAAACAGGGCTGCCAGCAAAAGCTGATTGGCATTGTCTCCCACACCCCAAACATTAAACAACTGGAGCATTTCGAGTGGTCTGAAAGGCCAGGGGTCACCAAAATTATTTATTTATGGGACAATAACAAACTCTTTAATAAGAGGACCATTAAAAATAAATTTAAATTTCCTTTTATAACTGAATTTATAGAATAGTTAGAAAATGTAAAGAAAAAAACTGTAATTTCATTACCCAGAGGTAATAATAACCTTATAATGATTTCCTTTTATCCTACACTCTATCATTTATTAAATGGTAGTAGCATGCTATATGGCAGTGGTCGCGGCCCTCACAGCCAGGCAGATGCAGGTTCCCATTAGATTTGGACAGACTGTAAAAAACAGTTGAGCAAAAATGGTGGGCTATTCCTTTATTCTAGCCTTGCAACTGGCCAACGAGTAAACACAAACACACAGAGGGCTCCAAAACCCACTCACACATTCTATGGTTCCACAGCCAGGAGAATCTTTTCCAGTTTTTCCTAGAATCAAAGGCCCCCACCAGTCTCCAGTGGAGCTCACAAAGCCCCTCTGGTTCCCCATCTGCCAACATGGCTTCTTTCTCTCCAGCATTCTTCCTTCCCGCTCTCACTCTTCCAAAATGGCTTCCTTCTTCCTCCTTCTTCTTCTCTTCTAAAAAACTACCTGGGCCCACAAAGACCGCTCCTCTGGCATATATTAGCATAACAATGGCCCTTCCCAAGCAGGAAGATAATTAGCAGTTTCACCTGGCAGCGCCATTCACTTGGGCAGTGGCCATTTTTAACAATAATAGTGAGCAAACTCCAAAAATACAGATTTTACAAACTCATTTGCCCAGCACATGCCATTTTTAACAATAATAGTGAGCAAACTCCAAAAATACAGATTTTACAAACTCATTTGCCCAGCACATGACATTAAAAACTGCCCCTTTCCATATAACATATTTTCCTTGTCATTTTATACCTTACAACATCATTTTCAATTGATGCTTAATATTCCAGTTATAAGAATGTACCATTTTTATTTAACCAGTGTTGGGATTTTAGGTATGTTTTTTTTTCATATTATGTAATCCTTTTCTTAAACATAAAAGGACCTTCTCAGTGAGACACATGGCAATAGTCATACTTTCAGCACCTCACTGACTGAAGAAGTTTCTAGAAACAAAAGGCAGTACTATTAATTTATCAGTACCTTTCAACAACTTTATAGTTTGTTAACCACAATAGTATCTATGCACATTTAACAAGCAGTCATACATGCACACAGGTTAAAAAATGTATTCAGTGCCTATTAGATTTCTGAATATCTTGTAAACTTACAGAGGCTCATGGGGAAAGGGTCTTTGGCCCACAGGTGGGAAAAATTTGATTACAGCACTTATCCAGGAAGAATGTCTTCAGAATGGGAATAGAAAGGTGACATTAACATTTCCTCAGGGTTTTTTTTAAAGATTTTATTTATTCATTTTTAGAGAAGGGGGAGAGGGGGAGAGAGAAGGGGAAGGAGCAGGAAGCATCAACCCCCATATGTGCTTTGACCAGGCAAGCCCAGGGTTTCGAACCAGTGACCTCAGCATTCCAGGTTGATGCTTTATCCACTGCACCACCACAGGTCAGGCAACATTTCCTCAGTTTTTAAAACCACCTACTATTGGTCCCCTTAAAACGAAAGACAAGCATTAATTTGTTGTAAGTGGTCTATATTTGTTTTATGTGATGTTCAAGAAAAACCATTAAACTTCAATGTTAGAAATCCTAATTTCAAGAGAAGCGCGTCAGAGAAGAAGGCATCTGAAGGAGGAAAAAACGGGAAGCAAGTCTCAAGCTCTGGTTATGAGCCAAGTGCTCCGACAGACACTCTGACGTATGTTACTACAGGCCCATGTGTCAGTTATGACTGCTGATATTGAATACCAAATTTTACATTAAAAATATCTAAAAATTTGCCTGACCTGTGGTGGCACAGTGGATAAAGCGTCGACCTGGAAATGCTGAAGTCGCCGGTTTGAAACCCTGGGCTTGCCTGGTCAAGGCACATATGGGAGTTGATGCTTCCAGCTCCTCCCCCCTTCTCTCTCTCTCTCTCTCTCTCTCTCTCTGTCTCTCTCTCTCCTCTCTAAAAATGAATAAATAAAATTTAAAAAAAATCTAAAAATTTTGCATCTATCAAGAAAATTCATCTATAATCAGTGGGGAGAGGAAGAAAGAGAGAAAGAAGAAAGAAAGAAAGAAAGAAAGAAAGAAAGAAAGAAAGAAAGAAAGAAAGAAAGAAAGAAAGAAAGAAAGAAAGAAAGAAAGAAAGAAAAAGAAAGAAAGAAAGAAAGAAAGAAAGAAAGAAAGAAAGAAAGAAAGAAAGAAATAAGGAAGGAAGAAAAGAAGGAAGGAAGGAAGGAACTAGGAAGGAAGGAAGGAAGGAACTAGGGAAGGAAGGAAGAGAAAGAAGAAAGAAAGAAAGAAAGAAAGAAAGAAAGAAAGAAAGAAAGAAAGAAAGAAAGAAAGAAAGAACTAAGGAAGGAAGAAAAGAAGGAAGGAAGGAAGGAACTAGGGAAGGAAGGAAGAGAAAGAAGAAAGAAATAGAAAGAAAGAAAGAGAAAGAAAGAAAGAAAGAAAGAAAGAAAGAAAGAAAGAAAGAAAGAAAGAAAGAGAAAGAGAGAGGGGGAAGGGAGGGAGGGAGGGAGGAAGGAAGGAAGGAAGGAAGGAAGGAAGGAAGGAAGGAAGGAAGGAAGGAAGGAAGGAAGGAAGGAAGGAGAAGAAAGAAAAGAAAACTAGCCTCTTGTCATAAGCAGATGCTTAACCTGTGTCTTAATTTTTAATGCCAAAAGAATAGTGTAAAAGTAAAAGGAAATAGACTTTGAAAAAGAAAAACAAAACACACAAATCTGTTTTAATTGTTGACACCAATGAAACTCAGCTCAATAAATTATATTTTATGCATTTTTACTACTTAAAATGTAAAGGAGCCAGTTATAGGCTCTTTTAGCATTTAGTAACTTGTAGGTGTACAATAAAAATTAAATACTTGTCCAAATCATACAAAAATAAATTTATAAAGACCATACAAATATATTTCACTATCATGTTGAGTGATGAGGCTATAAAATTTTTTCACGCATTTTTTAATTGGAATAAGGTAGAACTAATAAAAAGTTTTTAAGAATTAAAATAGATACATTTTCAAAAATATGAAAATGCTTATGCTTTATGGAGGAAAACCAGCACTTAACACTATGATCAGCATCACTGCAATCATTTTTTGTTATATCAATGTAACTCAAGTGTCAGCTGATATCATTTACCCTTTAAGATTTTTTTTCTTTTTATTTAATTTATTGAAATGACACTGGTTAACAGAATTCTCCCTTTAGGATTTAAGTAAAATTGTTGTTCATTTTTTAAATCCCAGTCGGGGTTTGGAGCCATCTCTAAAACTCTGTGCATTCTGGGTTTGCTTTCTCAGTCGCACGCGGTGCCGGGTTACTCTGAGCTCTGGCACGGGGGCAGGCCCGGCGTCAGCGCTGTGGCATGTCTCTGCCCCTTCCTCCACACAGGCGCAGATGTGCAATTCAGCCATCTCTACTTCCCCAAACACGCACACAAGGCATGAGGCAGTGAAGCCAGACAGCACAGATTTGGGGTGACCAAAGAGAATCATATATCACACAAGTTCAAATGAAGCCTTAGACATCTTGTTTGTAAAAGTCCTTTGATCGTCCTGCCTTAGGAATTTCTCATTTTTAATTCAGACTGGAGCTTCTCGCCTTGCTGCCCTGTGCTCACTTCTCATTTCCCCTCTTTCCTCCTCTTTCTTCTCTTTCCACATCTACACCCCTGTTCATTTCACACATTCGGCAATCTCACTATCTCTTCGCTGTTCCCTTCTAAACATGCCCTGGAGCCTTGTTTTTCTGCCTGCAATTGACTTATTTAGCACTTTTCCTTAACAATCATAATAGAATTTCATTCCACCATCTCCTCTCTCTCTCTCTCTCTCGCTCTCTCTCTCTCTCTCTCTCTCTCTCACACACACACACACAGTGAAATAAATATCAAAAATTTTATATAAAATTACTTTCACAGTCAGAAAACTCAGTTTAAAACATAAACATATATTTTGTACGATGACATAAGCTTTTTTCTCTGTGTTGGGTCTGGAAACTGCTGGCAAAGTTGTTTGGGGAATGACCATTGTTAGATTGAAATGTCAAGTAACAGCACTAAACACTGTTTATTCTTTATAATTCCCTAATGTGTTTCTCTTTCTTTTCTCTCCTTTCTTTCTTTCTTTCTTTCTTTCTTTCTTTCTTTCTTTCTTTCTTTCTTTCTTCCTTCCTTCCTTCCTTCCTTCCTTCCTTCCTTCCTTCCTTCCTTCCTTCCTTCCTTTCTCTTTCTTTTTCTTTCTTTCTTTCTTTTCTGACTAGAGGTGTTTCACTCAAAGTCCTTATAGGTGTTGGGTGTGGTTATTTCTGCCAAGTTACATTCCAAATGGTTGAGATGGGGTCTGAACTATAAATAGTTTCCTTAAAAGAAAAGGTTTACAAAAAGAAAACATATGTATATGTACTCACATATTCCAAACCATATGTAGCAAACTCTTTTGGCTGTTAACATAATAGTCATATCCCTTCTTTTTTTATTTTATAATGGCCTATTTCTCTTTTATTCAACAGGCTATTCCTCTCCAATGTGACTCTGTAATAAATCTTGGTTAGTCTACACCAGGGGTAGTCAACCTTTTTATACCCACCGCCCACTTTTGTATCTCTGTTAGTAGTAATATTTTCTAACCGCCCACCGGTTCTACAGTAATGGTGATTTATAAAGTAAGGAAGTAACTTTACTTTATAAAATTTATAAAGCAGAGTTACAGCAAGTTAAAGCATATAATAATAATTACTTACCAAGTACTTTATGTCAGATTTTCACTAAATTTGGCAGAATAAATCTTTATAAAACAACTTAAAAATCTATCTTTTTATTTATACTTTGGTTGCTCCACTACTGCCCACCATGAAAGCTGGAACGCCCACTACTGGGCTGTAGAGACCAGGTTGACTACTACTGGCCTAAACCAATCACATGGTAGAACAACTCTTGCCTGTGGTTATTTTAAGCATAGATATATGATCTAGTTCTGGCCAATAAATTATGAGCAGATATTTACTAAAAGATGTTAAAAGTATTTCTTCATTCAAAGGAAAGAAGAAAGAAAGAAAGAAAGAAAGAAAGAAAGAAAGAAAGAAAGAAAGAAAGAAAGAAAGAAAAAGAGAGGAAGAGAGAGAGAAAGAAGGGAGGGAGGAAAGAAAAAATCTCTTCTTCTATTGAAAGTTTTCATGTCTGTGTGTTATTCCTGGAGCTGCAGCAACCATATTGTGACTATGAGTCCAGTACAGTAAACTAGAGAGTGAGTCTGACAAGCTAATATGGTAGACTGAAAACACAGAAAGAACCCGATTCCTTGATAACATCATTTTACCTCTGAATTAACCAACCTAGTCGCTGTCCCAGCACTTATTTTTCTGAGAGAAAATAAATTGCTCTTTTATTTAGCCAGTTGAGGTTGGGTTTTTTTACTTCTTTTGCAGAAAGCATCATGATAAATGCTGTGTGCAAGCACATTAACTAAAACTAAGTCCGTCTGAAAACAATACTTACACTAGGTCAGTGAGAGCTGTAGCTCAAGGTCTGTCATTTCCTCATGATTAAGGAAGCCTGGTCCATTCACCAGCCACTCTAGAATTGCTTTGTGTTTACATTGACTTCTTGGCAATTAATACCAGCTGTTGCTGCTCAGAAAAATGACTACTAAACCCATGGGTTTTTTTTTCTTCTTTATACCAGATGGTCTCAGAAAGAGAAGGGTGCTATAAACCTTATAAGTTAGTCACATCACAAGAAAGACTCCTTTTGACTCACAAATTTATGAGAAAAGGAATCACCAATGCAACTGAGGTTCCATAATTTGATGGCCACTAACAGTGTCTATTCATTCTATCTCTTGTTTGTAGACTTAAATTCAGCTCAGAGATAGCCAAATTCACAGAAACTGACAAAGACGCCATAGTGAATATTTTAAAGACTGACTTGTTTCAAAAGAGTCTGTTATCCTACCCTTGCTGTCCGGCCCCAGGGGTTTCCGGATTAGCAATGCAGCTTTGTCACATCATGTTCATACTGGTTTGTCATATCTGTCTCACACAATCAATGGGGTAGGTGTGGCTATAAGCATTAACGGGTCAATAATGACATGAGGCAACCATCTCCACCCCCTGACATCTGGGTCTTCGCTTCCTTTTTTTATTTACTTTATTTATTTTAATTTTTTTTTGTGGCAGAGACAGTGTCAGAGAGAGGGACAGATAGGGACAGACAGACAGGAAGGGAGAGAGATGAGAAACATCAATTCTTCGTTGTTCATTAATTGATTTCTCATATGTGCCTTGATGGGGGGGGGGACTATAGCAGACCAAGTGACCCGTTGCTCAAGCCAGCAACTTTAGGCTCAAGCTGGTGAGCCTTGCTCAAACCAATTGAGCCCGCGCTCAAGCTGGCGACCTCGGGGTCTCGAACCTGGGTCCTCTGCATCCCAGTCCGACGCTCTATCCACTGCACCACTGCCTGGTCAGGCCCTCAATCCCCTTTTTGACATGAGTGATGTCTCTCTATTATTAATCATAAGTATTCCATGTTTTAAAGTTTAATCTAACCTAGCAAATAAGAATATGAATAACCCAATTATTTACAAGCTTATTATCCTTCAAAATAATTCAGAAGAAAGAAAAGAAAACCTATGGATTATTTATATATCCTTCAGCTCATCGCCCAAAGGCCAAAACTTAGCAAAATGACTTAAATGCTTCTGTTGTTCTTAGTTTCTCAGTCTCCATTGATATTAATTTAATTAAAACCTCAGTATCTGGTGTGAGAGCTTAAGCAAGTATTTAACCTTATTAAGCCTCAGTTTCATAGTGAAATTAGATTAATACTTTTATTGCCAAGAGTAAGTGATATAATTTAGACAAAGTACTTGGCTTAAGGATTGGCAAAAAGCAAATGATCAATAAATATAGTGTTGTACTGTGTCATTGTTACTAACAATTCTGCTAAGAACTCTAGAGTTTGGCTTGGGAAGCACAAATTTAGTTTTATCATGGACATCTTTTCCTACCTTACCCATAAAATGGAATAAATTTAGCCTACTACTGAAGAATTAAATAATTTTAAACTAATGCTAAATCTTTAAGCATTAGATTTTACAGGCATAAGTTTAGCACTGTAAAGTGTTAGATTAAAAGTTTATTTTATTTCAAAATCTCATTCAATTCAAGAATTAAACCTTTTCCTTTAGTAATTATAATGCTTCATTTTCTTGTACAAAGAAAGACATTGAAGCAACAAGACAACTAGTCCCAGTTTCATTCTGATTTTACTACATACTATACAACCAAGAGATAAGATTAAAGCCACAAGGTGGAGACAGGCTCATGCTCAATTTCCTCAGGGAAAGCAGTAAATGAATAAATCTGATTCTGTTCAAGGACTTCTGAAAATTTCCAAGACATTTTAGGTTTAGTCATTTTTTTTTATGTTAGTTTTCTATTCTATGAAATAGAATAGTATCTTAGAACAATTTCATGTCTTTAAATGTGTAGATGTCTACACACTCAAAGGTCCACTGGGTGGTTTAATTTATAGACAGAAAGGTAGGCAAGCAGGCAGGCAGGTAGAATGATGCAGGGAGGGAGGGAGGGAGGGAGGGAGGAAGGAAGGAAGGAAGGAAGGAAGGAAGGAAGGAAGGAAGGAAGGAAGGAAGGAAGGAAGGAAGGAGAGGGAAAGGAAGGGAAGGGAAGGGAAGGGAAGGGAAGGGAAGGGAAGGGAAGGGAAGGGAAGGGAAGGGAAGGGAAGGGAAGGGAAGGGAAGGGAAGGGAAGAGAAGGGAGGGAAGGAAGGAGGGAAGAAAGGAAGAGGGGAGGGAGGGAGGAAGGGAGGAGGGGAGGGAGGGAGGGAGGGAGAAAGGAAGGAAGAAAGGAAGGAAGGAAGGAAGGAAGGAAGGAAGGAAGGAAGGAAGGAAGGAAGGAAGGAGAGGGAAAGGAAGGGAAGGGAAGGGAAGGGAAGGGAGGGAAGGAAGGAGGGAAGAAAGGAAGAGGGGAGGGAGGGAGGAAGGGAGGAGGGGAGGGAGGGAGGGAGAAAGGAAGGAAGGAAGGAAGGAAGGAAGGAAGGAAGGAAGGAAGGAAGGAAGGAAGGAAGGAGGAGGGAGGAAGGGAAGGAGGGAGGAAGGAAGGAGGAGGGAGGAAGGGAGGAAGGAAGGAAGGAAGGAAGGAAGGAAGGAAGGAAGGAAGGAAGGAAGGAAGGGGAAAGAGAGAAAGAAGAAAAGAGAAAAGTAAGGGGAATAAAAGAAGATAAAAGGGGGAGCTGAAGGTCAACTACTTTAAACAAACCCCAAATTTGGAACACTTTGTAACCTATTTGAATGTCTATTTGCCGTGCTATACACTTGAAACTAATACAACATAAGTGTTGAATGCAAATTGTAATTGAAAAATAATTTACAATTTAAAAAATATTTTTTAAAAGAACAATCTATAGGGTTCGCGAGCTGTAGTCCCAGGGTGAGTGTTGTCTCCACTCTGCTCTGTAGCCCCTGCAGCCTGCCAGGTTTCCCAGCCCCTCTGGCAGTGAGCCGTGCATGCAAGCTCCTCCATTTAACTGGCTTAGTGCTTAGGAGACGCTAAACCTCCTGTGCCTTCCTTTCCTCTTCTGCATCTTCCCTGGGCTACTTTGCAGGGTCGTCCTGCCTCCAGAGCTGTCCTATCACCATCTGTCTCTACTCGCCAAAGGTGGAGACAACTATCTGTAGGTCTGAAATAATCCCCATTTTCCCTTCTGGCTCCCTTCCCTTGAGGGCACTTTGTGTGCCTCCTTTATATCTCACCTTTCATCTGGCCATGAGAGAAAAGGCTCCTGCCCAGAAAGAAACATATTAAAACCTGGTTCCCAAGTAGAGCCTTTAACAAAAGTCATGATCATCTCCTAACATGACCTTTACTCCTCCAACTTGGTCTATGGGGGTGCCATATACAGTGTGTCCGTAAAGTCATGGTGCACTTTTGACCGGTCACAGGAAAGCAACAAAAGATGACAGAAATGTGAAATCTGCACCAAATAAAAGGAAAACTCTCCCAGTTTCATGCCTATTCAGTGCAGTTTGATGTGGGCTCACGCACAGATTTTTTAGGGCTCCTTAGGTAGCTATCCCGTATTGCCTCTACAGACTCGTCACTGACTGATGGCCTACCAGAACGGGGTTTCTCCACCAAACTGCTGGTTTCCTTCAACTGCTTAACCCACTGAGTAATGTTATTCCTATGTGGTGGCGCTTTGTTATAAACGCACCAATATTCACGTTGCACTTTGGTCACAGATTCTAATTTAGCGAGCCACAGAACACACTGAACTTTCCTCTGTACCGTCTACCTCTCGACTGGCATGGCCGTGGGCTGCTCCACTGTATACACGGTGTTACGTTATCATCTGTGCATGTGCACATGCTGCCACATCATCCTACAGAAACTGGGAGGGTTTTCTTTTTATTTGGTGCAGATTTCATATTTCTGTCATCTTTTGGTGCTTTCCTGTGACTGGTCAAAAGTGCACCATGACTTTACAGACACATTGTATATGGCACCCCTATCACACCAACCCACCTCTTCCTGCAAGCTCCCAGCTCCCATCTCTCTCAGTATTCTCTGCTCACCACCTTCTTTCTTAGTCTGCACACCAGCCCCCCTCCTTTGCCCTGGGCAGAGGCTCAGCCAGGCACCAGAAGGGAGAAGGGAAGTGAGGCCGCTGTGGCTCAGCTCTGTTGTATGTGTTATGTCATATGTTTTCTACCAGATGCCTGGCAGCTGGGCCATCTCCCCATTGGAAGCGGGTGAGGGGCCTGGGAGATCAGGAGGTGGAGAGGGAGAGACCTGAATGCTCAGGCTTCCCCAGGAGATGAGCAGCAATCCCAGTCCTGCTCCGACTCCCTGAGTTTAGCCTGCTTCACCAGCAGCTATAATTTGCTTTGTTTCTGCGTGCCAGAGTGGGCTTCCCCTACATGGGGCAGGTTCATTTGGGGTCGTCTCTGCGGTTCCCAGAAGACTCCACCCTCCAAGCTGCTGCAGTGTATGTGTCTCTGCTCAAGGACACTAAGTTCAGGGCCTCGGAAGAGATCTTTCCAGCTCCACCACTTCTGACCTGTGGGGCTTTGGCCTCAGTTTCACCCTTTGTTATGAGGACAGCGACACTTTGGCCACAGAGTGTGATAGAGTTAAATGAGGTCAGACAAGTCAGGAATTTTCAAATGGCACCCTGAGGAGCCCTAAAGGTCTGAAGACATATCTATGAGACTATTCTGGCAATGTGGCGGAGGCTCCATGACCAGATCCCACCTTTTTACACACACACGCACACGCACATACACAACTGCAACCAGACGAGCTGGTCGGCCTTATATATGAGTTTGATCCTCTCTGGGTTAGAATCCTCCTCTTCCTTCCTCTGTCCCCGTATGCCAATAGGCTTTCAGGCTGCAGTTTCTAATTACTAGTCTTATGCAGCATTTTCAACATGGGCTTCCCTGCAGCTGCACCTCCAGGTTCACACCTACCCCGCCTCCATCCCTTAACGAAACAGAGCAGTTCCACTTTTATCTGTCTTACGTAATTTAATGCAAGTCTGAGTAACATCGGTGGGAAGGGAGCAGTCTAATGCTTTCAAACTGCCCGAAAGCCCCTGTTGGAGGGCATCTGGAACCACTCAGAGCTGCAGGGACAGGATGTGACGCCCAAAAGGCATGGGGGCTGCGAACAAGCATTGGGTGGGTCCTGCCATTGCTCGCTAGCTCCAGAGCTCAGAATACTTCTCAGTTTAAAGACACTTCACTTGCCAATTGCCTGGGGACTGTTTTCTTTCTTGGCTGATGCCAGCTTCAATAAGAAGGACCCTGCATTGAGCCAGAATATCACATGCAGCGAAGAGGCTGCAAGCAGTGCTAGGCGAGCCAGACGCCGAAGCCAGGGCTGCGAGGGCCAGCTCTGCCTCCGACGGAGAGAGAAGAAACAGTTGGCCGCTGAGAATTATCTGCTGCTGTGCCCTGTGAATGACAAAGCGATCCTCCTCCACTGTGAGACATGCAACACACACACACACACACACACACACACGTTTCAAATGTGCTTTTTTTTTTTTACCCATCTTTTTTTAGGACATTTATGCACATTGACCTATGTAGTCCACTTATTTTTAAATCCTGAATATTACTCCATTGTTTGAACTCCCCACTGATGGCTATTTAGGTTGCTCCCACTTTTTCGCTATCGCGACAAGTGCTGCAATGAATATCCTGAGCATGTTGTCCCCAGGACCTGGGTAAGTGTTGCCCTGGTGCACAATCCTCGTGGTGGATCTTTCAAGTTGTAGGGAGATAACTTTCCTATTCATTAGATAATGTTGGGTTGACCTCCAACAGTGTTTGTACAATTTGAATTCCCACCTTCACTAAAAAAAGACCTCATTTCAGTGTTCCCTCACCAAACTTGGGTATTACTACTTTTTTTCCGATCTAATGAGTGTAAAGTGATATCTCATTGTGGGTATAATTTTCATTTCTCCCTATCGGTGAAAGTAAGCAGATTTTCACAAGTTTCTAAACATTCTAGCTTCTTCTTTTATAGACTGTTTACTTCTTATATTTAAATTTCCATAAAGGTAAGAACAGTCTATATTATTTATAGTTGTATCCTCATTACCTAGAGCATAATAAGTAGTCTTCATTATTTTTTGAATGGATGGATGGATGAACGAAATGCCAATCACTATGATAATTGCTAGGTAAAAGTGTTATTTCAAAAACATTAATTACATTAGGTGCTATATTTGCTTCTGACCATGAGGTTAAAGAATTTGTAAGTTTCACAAAGCTAATACATAGTGGAAAGTAGATTCAAACCCTAGTCTGTCTCATTCCAGAGCTCACACTATTAAATTTCAATATCCTGCCTCTCTTCAAAAGTCAGTCAGAAAGACAGAAGAATAATGAACAAATGTATTAAGGATCCTTAATTCTGTTAACAATTCTTTGTCTTAAATTAGCTACTTTATCTTGATTAAATCTCTCAAGGAAAAAAAATGTGTTTTAATGTCTGAAAGTACATTTGTTTTTGGAAAGCATTAAAAGATTTTATTAATTTGAAGTCCTTGTACCAGAAGGGAAAAAATACTTTTATTAAAAATAAAAGCTGTTGCCAGCTGCTACTTCCTCTAGAGACCACTTATATCTGTAACTCATACTTTTCACACAAATTATAGGCTTACACACCCAACTGCCAGTGAGATAATTCTTTTTGATATCTAAAAAACATCACAAACTTGCCTCTTCAAAATCCAACTTCTGATCCTCATCCCCCTGGCCTCCGATCCAATCCACCCACAGCCTTCCCATCCGGTTGATGGCAGTTTCATTTTCCAGCTGTTCAGAACAAAAACCTTGGAGTCATCCTTACTATGCTCTTCTTTCCCATTTCACACCCCATCCCTCAGCAGATCACCCTGGCTTGGCCTTAACAATACATGCCAGGTTGGCCTGACCAGGCGGTGGTACAGTGGATAGAGCATTGGACTGGGATGCAGAAGGACCCAGGTTCGAGACCCCGAGGTCGCCAGCTTGAGCGTGGGCTCATCTGATTTGAGCAAAGCTCACCAGCTTGGACCCAAGGTCGCTGGCTCGAGCAAGGGGTTACTCGGTCTGCTGTAGCCCCTGGTCAAGGCACATATGAGAAAGCAATCAATGAGCAACTAAAGTGCCACAATGAAAAACTGATGATTGATGCTTCTCATCTCTCTCCATCTCTCTCCGTTCCTGTCTGTCTGTCCCTATCAGTACCTCTCTCTAACTCTCTGTCTCTGTAAAAAAAAAAAAAATACATGCCAGGTTGGACCACTGATATTGCCCTCCACTATATCACCTGCTCCTATCAACTTTGTCTCCTAAGAGGTAATTCTATTTCTCCTCTTACCCCAACAATCTATTCTCGACGCAGCAGTCAGCATGACCCTCCTATAACTCAGACCCTGTTTCCTCCTCTGCTAAAAAGCCTGTGATCACTCTCCATTTCACTCAGCCTAGAAACTAGATTCCTTAAAATGAACATAAGGCCTAAACAATTGACAGACAATAAAAAATGAAAGTGAAATAAAAATTTTCAGATAAACAAAAAGCATAGAAAATTTATTACTACCAGCTCTACCCATAAGAAATGTTTACAAGACCAAGGAGGAATTTCAGGGTGAATGGACTGGTCCAACTCCCAGCTGTTGCTCAAGCTGAGGGCACAGACTGACTTGAAGATGTGCAGGTGCCTCTGTGCCTATTCAGCAGTTCCCTACTGAACGCTGGAAGGTTCAGCTACCACAGAGGATGGGTCTGCAGCCCCCCCTGCTCAGGCCACAGAATAGATAGGAATAACCAAGTGTTTCCTTCATAAACACTTAAAATAGAAATAAGGATGACAGAAGATAAACAGTCTCTAAAAAAATGTTAAAGAAAATCAATGAAATCAAAATCTGGGACTTTGAAAAGATCAACAAAGATTAAAGAAAAAAAAGAGTAAATACAATATACTAATATCTGGAATAAAATATAAGATATTCCTACGGATCCTATAGACATTATAAGAACATTAAGAAATGTTACCAATAATGTTATTCCCATAAATTTAACAACTTAGATGATATTGACCAAAGCTTACCCAAGAAGACATAGATGACCTAATTCAAGGGTAGTCAACCTTTTTTATACCTACCACCCACTTTTGTATCTCTGCTGGGAGTAAAATTTTCTAACCGCCCACTGGTTCCACAATAATGGTGATTTATAAAGTAGAGAAGTAACTTTACTTTATAATATTTATAAAGCAGAGTTACAGCAAGTTAAAGTATGTAATAATAATTATTTACCAAGTACTCTATGTTGGATTTTCACTAAGTTTGGCAGAATAAATCTTTATAAAACAACTTACAATAGTTAAATCTGTCTTTTTATTTATACTTTGATTGCTCTGCTACTGCCCACCATGAAAGCTGGAACGCCCACTAGTGGGTGGTAGGGACCAGGTTGACTATCACGGACCTAAATAATCTTACCTCTATTAAAGAAATTTAATTTGTAGTTAAGCATCTTGCAGCGACGATAACTTTATGCCCATATGCCTTCACTCTCAAATTCTGCAAAATATTTAAAGAAGAAATAATTCCAAAAATTTCAAACTCTTCCAGAAAATAGAAGAAGATAGAATTATCCCCAAATAACTGTCTGAGGAACATGTTGCGTGATACCGAAGCCAGACAAGTCGTCATGAGAAAAGGAAGCTACCAACAACTATTCCTCCTGAATAATGGATAGAAAAATCCTCCAAAAAATATTAGAAAGTTGAATCTAGCATTAAGAATAATACATCATACCAAGAAGGGTTTATCCTACAAATACAATGTTAGTTTAACATTTGAAATATTTGCAAAAAATATGTCTTATATCCAGAATTTACATAACCTTTAAAACTCAAGTGAAAAAAAACCACACACACAGTTTTTTAAAATGTGTTAATTGCCTGACCAGGCGGTGGCACAGTGAACAGAGCATCGGACTGGGATGCGGAGGATCCAGGTTCGAGACCCCGAGGTCGCCAGCTTGAGCGCGGGCTCATCTGGTTTGAGCAAGGCTCCCCAGCTTGGACTCAAGGTCACTGGCTTGAGCAAGGGGTTACTCAGTCTGCTGAAGGCCCGCCGTCAAGGCACATATGAGAAAGCAATCAATGAACAACTAAAGTGTCGCAACGAAAAACTAATGGTTGATGCTTCTCATCTCTCTCCTGTTCTGTCTGTCTGTCCCTATCTGTCCCTCTCTCTGACTCTTTCTCTCTGTCCCTGTAAAAAAAAAAAATGTGTTAATTATTTAAACAGAGACTTCACCAAAGAAAAGATATGCAATATTATTAATCATTAGGGAAGAACAAATTAAAACCACATGAGATACCACTATACATTTACTAGAATTACTTATAGAAAACCTGACAATACTGAGTGCTGATGAGAATGCAGATCAGCTGGACATTTCATTCACTGCTGTTGGAAAGTCAATATGATATTGCCACTTTTGAACACTGTCAGTTGCTGATAAAGTTAAACATAACCCAGTGGTCTCATTCCTAGGTACTTATCCAAGAGAAACAAAGACTTATATTCAAATAAAAACCTGCATGCATATGCCTATGGTGGTTATATTCATAAATACTAAAAATGGGAAACAATTCAAATGTCTTTCAACTGTCAAATGAATTAAAAAACAAACAAACAAAAAAAACCACCCTGGCCCTGGCCGGTTGGCTCAGTGGTAGAGCGTCGGCCTGGCGTGCAGAAGTCCTGGGTTCGATTCCTGGCCAGGGCACATAGGAGAAGCACCCATATGCTTCTCCACCCCTCCCCCTCTGTCTCTCTCTTCCCCTCCCACAGCCGAGGCTCCATTGGAGCAAGGATGGCCCAGGCGCTGGGGATGGCTCCTTGGCCTCTGCCCCGGGCGCTAGAGTGGCTCTGGTTGCGACAGAGCGACGCCCCGGAGGGGCAGAGCATCGCCCCCTGGTGGGCAGAGCTTCGCCCCTGGTGGGCGTGCCGGGTGGATCCCGGTCAGGCGCATGCGGGAGTCAGTCTGTCTCTCCCCATTTCCAGCTTCAGAAAAATAGAAGAAAAAAAAAAGCTAAAAAACAAAGCAAACTCTATGTTCAAATGGATATTACAACTAAAAAAGAAAGAAAGAAAAAAAAAAAAACACAAGGGAACTTGGAGGCAAATAGAATGGTCTACATCTTGATTGTGGCCATAGTCATACAACCATAACATTTGTCAGAAGTTATAAAGCTGCTGTGCACTGGAAAAGGCAAGTTTTACCACATACAAATTATACCTCAAGATACTCCACTTTTACAAAACAGGTGTACAGAAGATAGAGAGAAGGAGAATGAGGACAGAGAAGAGAGAGGTAACCTAAGGCTTCAAGGAGATTAGAGAACACTTATGATGAAATGACAAAGGAATTTTGAGAGGACTATCCAACTTTTATTTTCATCCTCAGCTACTCAAACCTTAAGAAAAGAAGTCTTTTACTGTTAACAGCATAGTAGGAAATTTGGGGACAGAATGATGAGATCAAACATACCTGCAGCACCACTCAGCTGAAGCCAGCAGCGTGACCTCAAGGGGAACGACAGAGGCACGGGGACCAGGATTCTGCGTCGGGGTTCAACTGGGAGGTGTGGCCAGGGCACAGCAGAGAAGAGGGCTGGTTTGGACTGACTCTGGACCAAAAAAGAGACAAACTCTCCTGATCTCCAAAGTACTAGAGAAGAAAACCCCTGAATGGACAGAAGTCAGACACTTGGATTATTATTCCCCTCAAAAACAATCCAGACTCAAATGTTTTCCTCCACTACATATCATCAAGTTGTACTGAATTAATCTTTTTACCAAAGAAGTATAAACACAGCCCTGATTCAAAAATTTGCTCATTGTTTTTTTGTTTTGTGAATTATCACCACTATAACAGATACATTAAACCAGTGGTCCCCAACCCCCCGGGCTGCGGACTGGTATCGATCAGTGGGACATTTGGTACCGGTCCACAAAGAAAGAATAAATAACTTATATTATTTCCATTTTATTTGTATTTAAGTCTGAATGATGTTTTATTTTTAAAAAATGACCAGATTCCCTCTGTTACATCCATCTAAGACTCACTCTTGACACTTGTCTCTGTCACATGATACATTTATCCGTCCCACCCTAAAGGCTGGTCCGTGAAAATATTTTCTATTTTTTTTTTTTTTTTTTTTTGTATTTTTCTGAAGCTGGAAACGGGGAGAGACAGTCAGACAGACTTCCGCATGCGTCCGACCGGGATCCACTCGGCACGCCCATAAGGGGCGACACTCTGCCCACCAGGGGGCAATGCTCTGCCCCTCCGGAACGTTGCTCTGCTGCGACCAGAGCCACTCTAGCGCCTGGGGCAGAGGCCAAGGAGCCATCCCCAGCGCCCGGGCCATCTTTGCTCCAATGGAGCCTTGGCTGCACGAGGGGAAGAGAGAGACAGAGAGGAAGGAGGTAGGGTTGGAGAAGCAAATGGGCGCTTCTCCTATGTGCCCTGGCCGGGAATCGAACCCGGGTCCCCCGCACGCCAGGCCGACGCTCTACCGCTGAGCCAACCGGCCAGGGCTGAAAATATTTTCTGACACTAAACTGGTCCATGGCCCAAAAAAGGTTGGGGACCACTGCATTAAACATCATCAAAATCTATCTTTGCATTGCTAACAAAGATGATGTCAATGCTCTTAGCTCATTTTATGGAAAATGAATACCATCTTTTTATTTGTTTTTTTTAATGATGTAAAAGTTCAACTTGGACAGGAGTTCAATGCTGCTCTTTAAAAGTACTCTTTCTTAGGTTCAAAATTGTATTTGATTTAGGTCAACGTTTTGCAAACAAATACCCTAAGGATAACTAGCTTTACGATGTAAGCTTAAAAAGAGAGAAGTAACATTCAAAACAGTTGGGAAAATGTGGCAGAATTTTTCCTGGTATTTTCCTTTTCCTTGGTATTCACGGTGCCTGGTGCATGTTCGCATGTCAGAGGACTCAGCAGTCTTCCAGTAAGGAAGCTTGTTTACCTGTGTTGGGACCAGGTATATTTTGATCAATGTTCAGCACAGCTCCTGAGATAAGAAGGCACTCTGTCTTTTTCTTTCTTTTTTTTTTTTTTTTTTTCTTGAATGAAGCCAATATTTCTCACACTTTATTTGACCAGAGAATAGTTGCTTCTGTTAACATCTGTTAAATACCCTGCATATCAGTGTTCTCAGAAACTGCTAATCTAGCTATTTAAGAAAATAAGCCTGATGAGGCAGTGACGCAGTAGATAGAGTGTCGGACTGGGACGCACAGGACCCAGGTTCAAAAGCCCAAGGTCGCTGGCTTGAACAAGGGGTCATTTGCTCTGTTGTAGCCCCCAGGTCAAGGCACATATGAAGAAGCAATCAATGAACTAAGCTGCAGCAACAAAGAACTGATGCTTCTCATCTCTTTCCTTTCCTGTCTGTCTTTCCCTATCTGTCTCTCTCTCTCTCTTTCTGCCTCTGTCACAAAAAAAAGGAAGAAACGAAAAATCAATGCACAAGTTTAAAAGAAAATTTTTCATTGCATAATAAAGAAGAGAGAAATTTTTACCAAAAAGAAAAAAAATCACAGCGGTAGAGCGTCAGCCTAGCGTGTGGAGGACCCGGGTTCGATTCCCGGACAGGGCACATAGGAGAAGCGCCCATTTGCTTCTCCACCCCTCCGCCGCGCCTTCCTCTCTGTCTCTCTCTTCCCCTCCCGCAGCCAAGGCTCCATTGGAGCAAAGATGGCCCGGGTGCTGGGGATGGCTCTGTGGCCTCTGCCCCAGGCGCTAGAGTGGCTCTGGTCGCAACATGGCGACACCCAGGAGGGTCGCAACATGGCGACGCCCAGGATGGGCAGAGCATCGCCCCCTGGTGGGCAGAGCGTCGCCCCCTGGTGGGCGTGCCGGGTGGATCCCGGTCGGGCGCATGCGGGAGTCTGTCTGACTGTCTCTCCCTGTTTCCAGCTTCAGAAAAAATGCAAAAAAAAAAACAAAAAAAAAATAAATAAAAAAAATCACTTGATGTCTTCCTATGAGATGTAGTCCTTTCCTTCCACCACTGTTTAGAGTTCTGCTAAAATGTGAGTTTATCAGGTTTCAAATTTGGGGGCTTTTTTCATAGGCATTGAAAAGTTCACTCAAATGATATTCTGACTTTTTACTCCTGAAATTTCATATTTTTAAATGACAGAGAAAAAACAATGATGTGGGAACCTACAAATGATATAGCTTATAGGGGTTGGAAAAGTTCAGTTAATTGTAGTCCTTTTAAGATTGATTTTCACAACTGGTTTGGTCCCAGAAGGATCTGGAAATAGGAACTGTCAAAACAGATTAAGGAAACCAGTCTACAGCTCTGTAGATCAATTAGACAACAAGGATCTCAGAAGTCTCGTAGCAGAGCTAAACTCTTTAGGGGAGGTGTGAAGGAGAGCATCTGGATGGGTTGCAAAGGCTAGAGTGATAAAAGCACTGTCCCTTTGAGAGGGACCTCGAGGAGGTATGGCTCTCAGCTTCCCCCACCCCCCCGCAACAAGCCTTTGCTGACAGAGTTAGGGAGATTCTTTCTTCCCCTGAGGAGTCTTACAGAAGGTGCTGACAACAGTGTCACAGCACTTCCTCCTTTGCCACATGAGTGTCCTGGAGGATTACTAAATGCAGGGAGAGGCAAGCACATCGGATGCCCCAGGCTCTTCTTTTCCTGGAAATCCAGTGTGACTCACTCAGGGTTCAGTCACCTGGGCAGTTCCTCTGTGTGCTGTGGGGTAAGGGACCTTTTACAGGAATTTGACCCTACACAGGTATGGGAGAGCTGAGGAAGTTACAATGTGAAAGGTGAGTTGAAGGCTGAGGAGTCATCAGCTAGTCAGACAGCTGATGGTCACGTTCCAGTGACTGTAGGAGCCTGTGAAGCAGGGCTGTGCAGAGGTCTCCAGAAAGCTCTTGCCTCTGTACCTTCTGTGGGTCTGTAGCCCAGCATCTGACAGTGGGCTCGGAGCTGCCATTGGTCAGAAGGGCCGGGGTCTAGAAAAACTGGATACAGCGCAAGTCACACTTTGTTCATCTGTCACCAGACATGACCCTGAAAAGACCTTCAGAGAGTAATGGCCACTGCCTCCCTCCGGCCTTTCAAATCTCACACAGAGTCCGCTTCCGGCCAACTGTGCAACCTGACTCATGCAAGCAAGGGTATATGAGGAAACAAAGTTCCCAGCTGTGATAAACTGACACAGCATAGCCCACCAAACAGAGTCTATTACTTAGGAGGGTGAAAACATGAAATATGCATAAGGCCCCTCTGGCCAGCACACCCAGGTCAAGCTCAAGTTCTGTATAGCTTCTCCAGCTCTTCTGTTCATTGGTCTTTAGGCTCCTATTTTTCCTAGGATGGCACCGAAGACCTTGCCTTTCCTCAACGTCAATGATTATCAACATACTGACGAATCTCAAAAGCACCAATAAAAGTGACGGTCAACAAAGTGTCATTCACAATAGAATATTCTGCCTCCCCGATTACTCTACTCCACGCTACCAGATGGCCCATGGGGGCACCCTTGTATCTTCCATGGAAAAAACCCTGGACTCAGACATCAGTTCAGGCTTTTCTTAGCAACGTCAGTTACCTGGCCTCTCTGCTTTAGTTTCTCTATATATAATTTGAGAAGACGGAGGTGTTGGGCAGATAAAATGTATTATGCTCACTTTGTTAAAGATAACACGAGGAGGCCGTCGCCCAGGTGATATTAATGTGTGTTGGGGTGGGCTAAAGGCAGGCAGAATCCTTGTAGCCTGGGGCTTGGTTTTGGGACTAAGCCTTTCCCACCCTTTTTGATGTGGGGTGGTACAATCCAATCATGCCTCAGAAAGTGACTTTGTATTAGAGACTTCCCTATTTTGTATTTTGGATTAAGGGTTTGGATTTCTACACTATAAAATGGGGACAAAGTGGGAGCTTGCGCTCTTGGTTCCTGTGATGATTAGAGGAGAGAGCAGAGCAGAGAGCAGAAGGAGGCCACGTGGAGTAGGCCTGGAGAAGCAGCCAAGATGGCGGAGTGTTGAGTGAGAGGCCAGTTTGTGCAGTTTGACGCTGGAGAAGGAAGGAGATGGGGAACAGAGGAGAATAAGGCTGGTGAGCTAGAAACCTTTGATTCTAGGAAACTCAGATAAGTCAGTGGCTTTGTGAGCACTAAATGTGAGTGGGTTTTGGAGCCCAGTGTATGTTTTTACTTGCCCGCTGGGTGCAAGCTAGGATTAAAGACTATGGCCCACCAGTTTGTGGCTCCGTTGTTTCTTTGCCGACTGTCCGAATCCAATGCGAACCTGCACTGGCCAGGCTGCTATGATAGTGGCCCTGGCCGTGGCTACTGGCTGTACAGGAGGACATGATCTCTAAGAAAATTTCTGGTTCTAGAAGTCTCTAATTCCACATCTGTGGAAAACATAATGGGAGTACCAGAGGCGAGCCTGCCATCTCATGCAAAGGATGAAAATCTGCCAAAGAAAGCCTCCAGCTGGTGGAAAAGGCAGTAGTCGTCTTGCCTCATTAGCAACACCAGACTCTGCTACCTAAGCTGGAGTCTGTTTAGTTCTCTCCAGTAATAACTACCATTCCCAGCTCCAAGCTGCTACCTGGGCTCGGGCTGATGTCCATGGTCGTGAGTCACAAACTCATGCAGCCAAGAATTAAAACAAGACCATAAAAGGTAATTTGCCTTCTATAACTGGTTTCTTAAGAACCAAAGTAAGTATTTTCTCCCAAAGAGAAAGTACTATTTGTGGATTATTAAAAATGTCAATGTAAAGCCTGTAGACACGGCCACCATCACAGCTGCCTGGCCCATGCAGGTTTGCATTTGATTCGAACAGTCGGTAATAAAACAACAGAGCCAAGAACTGGTGGGCCCTTATCTTAAATTGTAGCTCGCACCCGGCGGGCAAGAAATACACACAGTGGAAAAACACTTCCCTTTCCATTCAGGGTTCCCAAAGCCACTGACTTATCCGAGCTTCCTAGAATCAAAGGTTTCTAGCTCACCAGCCTTATTCACCTCTGTTCCCCATCTCCTTCTCTCTGCACAAACTGGCTTCTCCTTCAGCACTTCACCATCTTGGCTGCTTCTCCTCTCCTCCACGTGTTCTTTCTCTGCTCTCCTCCTGCATGGGCTCCTCTGCCCCATTTTATAGTGTAAAAATCAAAACCTTTAATCCAATATACAAACAAGAAAATCTCTGATACAAAGTCACTTATCTGAGCAATAATGGGATTCCTCATGAGAGTGCACCACCCCACATCATGCAATAGTCAAGGGTGTGGGGAAAAGCTTAATTTTGAAAAGATCTTAGTATTAAAAGGGTGGGAAAGGCTTAGTCTTAAAACTAGTTTGCATTGGGTGTGGGGGACAGGCTGTAAGCAGGGAGGGTGGTTATAGTTTAAGGCTTAGTTTTAAGACTAAGCTTTTCCCCACACCCTTGACTGTTGCATGATAGGGGGTGGTGCACTCTCATGAGGAATCCCATTATTGCTCAGATAAGTGACTTTGTATCAGAGACTTCCTTGTTTGTATATTGGATTAAAGGTTTTGATTTCTACACTATAAAATGGGGCAGACTGGGATCTTGATCTCTTTTAGTTCCTGAGATTAGCATTAGAGGGAGAGCAGAGAAAGGCCACATGGAGGAGAGGAGAAGCAGCCAAGATGGTGAAGTGCTGAAGGAGAAGCCAGTTTGTGCAAAGTTTGTGCAGAGAGAAGGAGATGGGGAACAGAGGTGAATAAGGCTGGTGAGCTAGAAACCTTTGATTCTAGGAAGCTCGGATGAGTCAGTGGCTTTGGAAGCCCTGAATGGAAAGGGAAGTGTTTTTCCACTGTGTGTATTTCTCGCCTGCCGGGTGCGAGCTAGGATTAAAGCTAATGACCCACCAGTTCTTGGCTTCGTTGTTTCATTAATATCTTTCCGAATCAAATGTGAACCTGCACAGGCCAGGCGGCTGTGTTGGTGGCTGCGGCTACTGGCCATACAAAATATTGTGTAACATTTCCTTCTAAATTCATGTCTCCAGAAATGACTTCTAATCCTCTAACTGGAAAAATGTAGATTCTGATTTTAGTTATTAGTATCAGTTGTTGTATCCACAGCTCCTTCGTGGGACATTAAGTCACAGCAAATGCAGCGCTGAGCAGAACACAATCATTGGTGCACTCTGCTCCTATCTGTGAGGTCTGATGAGGCTATTTGTCCTTCTGTTATTTCCCCTTTGCAAAATTTGAGGGCATGGGTTCAAACCAAGGCTTTACCATAGCAGTGTACCTCTAAGATCATACTTCCCCCACAGGTAGGCTCACCTTAGTCCTTTCCTTGGCTTCTACTTGGTGTCTAATAAATACTCTTCAATAGTTCTCTCTCTGTGGCTACTATTGTAAGTTAGGAAGAAGGTGATGCCAGCCCTGTTATCAGAGTGTCACTCCTATTTCAGCCTACACTTTCTTTTTTTTTTTTTAATTTTTTTATTTATTCATTTTAGAGAGGAGAGAGCGATAGAGAGAGAGAGAGAGAGAGAGAGAGAGAGAAGGGGGGGAGGAGCTGGAAGCATCAACTCCCATATGTGCCTTGACCAGGCAAGCCCAGGGTTTTGAACTGGCGACCTCAGCATTTCCAGGTTGACACTTTATCCACTGCGCCACCACAGGTCAGGCCATAGCCTACACTTTCTAATTCAAAGTTTGAGAGAAAATAGGAAATGCAGTTTGCAGACTATAAAAAGAGCTTTGGATAGGGTCAACAGTTAGATAGAAATGGACACCCAAGTGGTGTCTTCTGCAGAGCCAGCACAGTGGGCCCCAGGGGACCGGGAGTCTCTGCATGGACAGTGGCACTGCCGGAATCCAGCTCAAGGAGATAAAGGGCAAGGCTGAGAGTGGGAGTGTGGTCCTGGGAATCCAAAATGAGTACTCGGGAAAACAGGGGTCCTGAAGAGAGCAAGGGAGGAGGTTGTGGAGAAGTGAGGGAGAGCACAGAGAAACAGGAGGGGTTTAAAGATGGAACAAGATGCTACTTAATTGGTGCTCTTACTTGAAGTCTGTGACTCACGATTCCTTCTCCAATATCCCCGGGGGAAGGAGAAAGAAGTGGGAAGGTTTTCCCAGAAGATCAGTTTCCCTCCAGCTTCCCAGGAGAGGTGACATTAGTGCTGGTCTTAAAGACTGAGTCAGAGTGAGTTAGCAATACCACACAGACTAGGGAGCCAGACAGCAGGTCCCCAGCCTGGCTTCCTGCATGTTAGCTGTGTCATGTTAGGCCTAGTGTGCCTGTTTCCTCATCTGCAAATTCACAAATTGAACAAATTTTTGCTGAGCATTGCAATGTAGTAGGTGAATAAAGAAGACAGAAATCCCTGCTCCCTGAAGCTTACCTTTCAGTGGATGAGAATAATAATAATTACTATTAGGGGGCTTCATGAAGATGAAGGCATAAACACATGTCAAGCACATAAAACTGTGGCAGCATATAATAGATGATCAACAATGTCATTATTGTTGCTTCTGTTGTTGTTATCGTTGTGGTTAGTATGTGGGCAAGAAAGGTGAGGGCATTCCAGTCAGAGGTGGGAAAGGATGTGGTAACTATGGAAAAAGCAAGAAGTTAATCATGGCCATCGCAGTGGGCACCTGGGGTAAATAAAAGTTGGAGAGTTGATTTAGAAACTCTGTTCCTTGACCCCTCACCATTTCCTACATATCTTCAGAGGCAGCAGGGTCAGGCTCCAGAGTTTGAATCTCAGCTCAGTAACTCACTGTAAGGCCAGTTGCCACAGCCAACAACACAGCCGCCTGGCCCATGCAGGTTCGCATTAGATTCGGACAGATGTTAATGAAACAATGGAGCCAAGAACTGGTGGGCCATTCGCTTTAATCCTAGCTTGCACCAGGAGGGCAAGTAAAAACACACACTGGGCTCCAAAACCCACCCATTTAGTGCTCACAAAGCTACTGACTTATCCGAGTTTCCTAGAATCCAGCCTTATTCACCTCTGTTTCCCATCTCCCTCTCTCTGCAGAAACTGGCTTCTCCTTCAGCACTCAGCCATCTTGGCTGCTTCTCCTCTCCCCCATATGGCCTTTCTCTGCTCTCCTCCTATATGGGCTTCTCCTAGAACATAATCACTCTTCCCCAGAACTACGTCTTCCTTTTAAAACCTTTTGGCGCAAAAGCCCTCCCCCAACACATATTAACATAATCACACCCATCCCAAGCAAAAAGGGCAATTAATATTATCACCTGAGTGACAGCTTCCACATGGGCAGCTCCATCTTTAACAAAGTGAGCATATTATATTTTATCTGCCTAACACTCACTAATTTGCTTACCATGTGACCTTGGAGGAGTAACTGGAGTTCTCTGTCTCTACTTCCTCATCTGTAAAATGATAATGAGGTATGTTTCACCAAGCCAATGGAGGATTAACAGAGCTAATACTTAAATTCTTAAAGCTTTGCTGTCCTAATCCAAAAAATACATTCAGTGAATTTAAACTGCAGTTAGTCGTTCTCATTATTATTATTTCTATCATCTTCCTCAACTCTCTAGCTTACCCATATGTACTATGGTAATATTTGATTCTCCTTGTTCTTTGTTTTCCTTTTCTTCTGTCTCTACTATAACTCTACAGGAAGCTCTGCATTTTCCCTGCATTGGCTGAAAGCTTCCCATTGTGAACAAGGACATTTTAGAAGTGTGCATTTGTGTGGCACCCAACCTGCCAGCTGGACACAGCAGCCTGAGTTCACCCCCACCATCACCATCTCTTCATCCCGTTTCCTTCTTCCAAAGAGCAGTTCTGCTCTGGTAGGTCGGTCTCCTAAGCTCCGCCTACACTCATCTCAGTCATCCCAGCACGTCCCTTCCTTTGGCATCTCCTATTCTTGGATGACCCTCCTGTCTGTTTATTTTTTTCTCATCAGTATAAACCCATTGTTTCTCCCAAGCCGGTGTATTTTTTATCTAATTATTCATATTACTTACATGTTTTGTGGGGGTAATTGTGTTATTATTTTATTTCACTATCTGACAAACATTTATTGAGTGCCTATTATGTTTTAGGCATCTTATTTAACATTGCCAATGAGCAAGACAAAGACCTTCCCTTGATTAGCCTACACACAAGTAAGCAAATGAAGACCATAGTTTTAAATAGCAGTGGATGAAAAGCAGGATAACAAAGTTACTGGGAGGAAAGCTGTTTTAGATTGTGTCCAGGGAAGGCCTGGCTGACATACAAGCAGAGAACTGAATGAAGACAAGGAGTCAGCCAGGTAGGAGCATGGAAAAAAGACTTGCTAGGCATGGGAAGCAACAGGAGTAGATTAGAGGCCCTGAGGAGGGACATTCATGGAGGGATCTGGTTCATAGTGCACAGACCAGTGTGATTAAAGAGCAGTAAACCAGTAGGAAAAAGGTGAAGGTTGGGGTTAGAAGGGTGGTAGAGGCCTCAATCATGTACAGACATATGGGTGTGCCCTTCTCTCCTTAGGATGTTAGTCCGAGAGGGCAAGCCACTTCCTGAAATGCCCAAGTTCTACCACATTCTTTACCCAGACCCATTATGTCAGTGAAAGAAGGGTAATTTCCATACCCAGGCCTCAGAGGCCCTGCTCTTGAAACTGGGGACTGTTAGAGGCAAGGGCGTGCCAGATAGATGAGGGAACAGGAGGAGGGGGTGCGATGGTTGCAGATCAGCATTGGCCACTAAAAATGATGAGGCCCAGCAAGCCAAGATAGAATACATTTATTGTAATGTTAATCACTGCACACTTAATCTGTGTCAAGGCCTTTATATACACAGTGCCGTTAAAACTTAACTATAAACTTCTGACACAGGCATTATTATCCTATTTTACACAGGAAGAAACTGAGACACAAAGACTATAAGTGGCTTGCTCACAGTCACCCTGTTGGTGGTAGAGTTAAGATTTTAAATTTACATCTATTTAACTCCAAAACCCAGACTTTTAGCCAACTCCTCTTACCACCTCCTAGAAACTCAACGGTTAACACAAGAATAGGAGGAAAACAAGGAAAACAGTGAAGGCATTTAACAGGAAAAATCTTCAGTTCCAATGGCCTGAGAATGTTTTAACAATATGAGTAAATATTATTGCTTATACTGTAGTCAATGAGTTCTTCCTTCTTAATGTAAGTAAGCAATCAAATGAGAATTAACTTGAGAGTATAGGAATCAAATCTGAGAATTTTTATTTTAAAACCAACAAAAAGCTTTTTAAATTTCTTTCTTTAAAAAAATAAGGCTTTTCTTTAGTTTTGAAAACACAGAGAAACCCTGGCCAGATAGCTTGGTTGGTTGGAGAGTTGTCCCCAGAGCGCGGAGGTTGCCGGTTTGATTCCTGGATCAGGGCACATACAGGAGCAGCTCGATGTTCCTGTCGCTCTCTTCCTGCCTTGTTTTAAAAAAAAAGAGAAGAAAATTAAAGTTATCTAGAGAATCCTGATGTAGTTTAAGTGCTGACAGGACTATACAGAACAGGGGTCCCCAAACTTTTTACACAGGGGGCCAGTTCACTGTCCCTCAGACTGTTGGAGGACCGGACTATAAAAAAAACAAAACTATGAACAAATCCCTATACACACTGCACATATCTTAAAGTAAAAAAAAAAAAAAAAAAAAAAAAAAAACGGGAACAAATACAATATTTAAAATAAAGAACAAGTAAATTTAAATCAACAAACTGACCAGTATTTCAATGGGAACTATGCTCCTCTCACTGACCACCAATGAAAGAGGTGCCCCTTCCAGAAGTGTGGCGGGAGCCGGATAAATGGCCTCAGGGGGCCGCATGCGGCCTGCAGGCCATAGTTTGGGGACCCCTGATATAGAATCTTCTGAGGCCTGATCTGTGGTGGTGCAGTGGGTAAAAGCATTGACCTGGAACACTGAGGTCGCTGGTTCAAAACCCCAGGCTTGCCTGATCAAGGCACATATGGGAGTTGATGCTTTCTGTTCCTCCTCCCTTCTCTCTGTCTCTGTCTCTGTCTCTCTCTCTGTTTCCTCTCTCTAAAAAATGAATAAATAGAATCTTCTGAGTCCTCATTGTAAATTCTTAGGAGAATCCGATCAGATCAGCTTAGATCTCATGTGCTCATTGACCCAATCACCTGTAGCCAGGGAGCATTAAGATCACATCAGAATTGCAGAGTCCCACCCTTTTGGGTTTTTTAGAGGAGGTCATCAAGGACCCCCAAGACAAGTACTCAATTTGATTTTGGTAGATTTTCTCTGAAGGCAGCATGGTACACAGCAGATGATATAGAGCAGGACCAGAGACAGAAGGATGAATTGGGGGTTGTTACAGTGATCTAGGCAAGAAACGATGGGCTCCTGAACTCAGTGGCTATGAGAAAGAGAGCGGAAGGATCTTAGAGACAAGTAGGAGGAAGAATCAACTGTCTTTGGTGACTGAGTTGAACTGAGAGATAAGAGAATACGCAAACTGGTAAACAAGATCATAATTTTTGAGACAGCTGTGGGACATTTAAGCTGACATGTTTAATAGGCAGTTGTGTGAATTTAGATCTTCGGAGAGTGACCTAGGGGGAATGAGGTGGTGGTTATAGCCACAGGTGAGGATAAGGGAACCAGGGGAAATGTGTGGAGTGAGAGGTGACTGAGGCCAGAACTCAGGGAGGACTGCTATTGAGAGGCTGAGAAGGAGTGATGGAAAAGGTGAGAGAACCAGTGTAGAATGCTGTCACGGAAATCATTTGTCAGGAAAGTTAATAGGAAATGCTGCAGACAGATCCAATAACACGGATCCTGGAAAGAGCCATTCAACACAGCAGCAGGTGGATTCAGTGGAGGGAGTGGTAGAGGATGAAGCCAGACTGGAGGCATGAAGACTCAGTGAGAATGGAGATGATGTGTGAGGCCTTTCAGGAGGCTAGGCCATTAAGGGAAGAAGAGAAGGTAATAGCAAAAATCAAAACGGGAAGAACATGGAGGCAGGTGTGGAGGGGTGGGGGGATAGGTTAAGGGCATTTAGGAAACCTAGTAAGATAAAGGTGCAAACCTGAGGACAAAGAGGAAACCCTGAGGAGATAAAACACGGAGGACAAGGAGCAAAGGTGCAGGTAAGTATGCAGACAGAGGGCAGCGGGCTGGGGACCCCTGCGTGATGGCCTCTATTCTCTCAGTAATTAGACAGACCAGGTCATCTGCTGAGAAGGTGGAAGGAGGTAAGATAGAACTTGAGGAGGAGTGTGGATGGGGCCCTGGAGAGGCACTCCCACTGTTGTTGGAGCCCACGATGCTGTGGTGACATCAGTCTGAGAAGTAGAAATTTCTCTGTAAAACTCGGCAGCCTGGGCAGAAGAGAAAGACTCCACACAATTATATCGATCTGGCTTGGGGTTTCTGCCAAGTGTGGGAGACAAACTATCAAAAGGGAAAGAGGCTGAAGGTAGGAGAGGGCTGATGGATGTGGAGAGCACAGAGTAGGAAATGAGAAAATAGGTATGACAAGGGGCAGCGTAGGACCGAGCAGGAGAAGCGCACTTTTGTGGTTGAAAATCATCTAGTTTCTCCAACCAGGCATAGTGGTTTTGCAACAGCTGACAAAGCCTTGGCTCTTTGGTGCTGTAATGTTGTTATTATGTTAGGCTTAGACAGTAACCCTTAGCTAGGGGCTCTCCGTGTTATAGGGATAATAATAAAATAATAAATTAATAACAAGCATTTCTGAGCTCTTCGTAATGTTTGTGTTCCGGGCTTCTCACAGTTACATCATCTACGTCCTCGGACAAGCTTGTCCTTCTGTCTGGCATTACCCTCATTTACAGAAAACATTTGGACTCAGAGTTAATTAACTCCATCATGCTGTGAGCTTGGATGATTTTAAAAAATAGCCCCTTTCCCTAAATCAACTCCCGATAGGGTGTTTGTTTACTTTATCTATTGAACACTGTACCAGAGTTCCTGACAACCTGTATATCTCCAAATAACTCAAAGCAGATCAACAATTCTCAAAGAATACTAATTTGATTTCCATGAATGGAAGGAACTGGAAGAGAAATGGTCCTGACGCCCATGGGGGCAGGGCAGGGAAAACACGGGAAAGGAAAAGATGAGTGGTGCCCGCAGGGGGCGGAGAATCTCCCGGAACTGCAGATTCTTGGTCAGGAAAGCTCCAACCACCTAAGCTCTTCAACCTTTTGATCAGTGGCTTTTCTGACAACTGTTCCTCCCTCCACCTGCCCAGCACGTGGAGGACTGAGAAATCTTATTAAAGGCCTTTCAGAAGAGCTCCAAGTTGTGGAACATCTGCGTCTGGTGTGACAGAGATTACACAGGAGTGATCCAGCCAGGGGACCCCACCAGCTCCAGGCTCCGCTGGGGAGACAGGACTTCAAAAGGGAGGCGCGTCATTGAGGAAGCCGCATAATTAAGGAAGCCATCTTTCCTGGTCAGGGCTCCGAATCGCATTTCCAGCCTAGGCTCCTCTGGTTAATGATAAGAAGTCAGGGATAAGAAGAGCCTGTTTGTGGCCTGAATGCCTTTCTTCCTGAGGTGGGGGGGGGGGAGGGGGGAGCAAAGAAAACAATTAGCACAAACATCAGACTCTTGATTTAGCATTCCTTCTGAAAAAATTAATAATAATAATCCAAAGAGCCCTTTACCATCTGAGGCTGTTCGGGTTCCTTTTCTTGCACTGCCCCATCCAGGTTCTGTTTTGTTTTTTATGGTTAACCTTCCGCATTGTGTGGCATTATGTTCTTTTTCTATGGAAGGCATTTAATGGATTAAACCTGAAAAAAGCCAGTGGTAACCAGACATCCATCAGAGTGGTCTATTTACACGCAGTCACCCCTGCAGTTTCTGAAAAGCACAGAATTAAAAGAAAAAAAATGCTGGAAAATACAATCATTAGAGTCCTTTGTCTCCCTCGACTCCACCTCTTTAACCCCTCCATCTGCTGAGGGGGAGGGGATGGCTCAGGGTCCAATGGGATTGACCTTGGGAGGCTGCGCACAGCGTAAGTGGTGAAAAGGCCAATCAGGACCAACGAGAAACGTGGGGTGCCTAGTTCTTACCACTTTCCCTTCTGCTGCAGCTGCGTCTGAGGGGCTTTCCCCCCCGGAGCTCATAGAAATGGTTTCGAACAATCTGATTCAGAACAACTTCTAAAATTCGTTACAGAAAGCAAGATGGCCTGATTTGGAATTTCAGATTCAATCTTGTACTTATATGAAATCAGTGGAGCCCTTGGCCAGAGACTAACCGACAGGGTGATTCTGGGGCTGGACATCACCTTCTCCGTGGAGGAGTCATCCCTGGGAATCCTTCAGAGAAAGGCCTATGTTATTATTTCTAATCATTTAAAATCTAGACATTGGGGACCTTGTTTTTACGCTTCTAGTGAATTCTGTGAGCAAATTCTTCTTTCTTTTTGTGAGTTTGGACTTCCATGTTCTACCCATTAGAGCTCCTGGTTCTCATGCCTTTGTACTGTGGGGCTCACACGGGCAGCCCTCCCTGCCATTCTCAGACCCTAAGCCTCAGAATGGGAGTTACACCATTGGTTCCCCTCCCTGATTCTCAGACCTATGGACTTGAAATGACTTACACCACCAGCTCTCCTGGCTCTCCAGCTTGCAGACAGCAGATTGTGTAACTTTTCTGTGTCATCTATCTATCTATCTATCTATTAGTTCTATTTTTCTGGAGAAACTAGTATGGTAGCTCTATCTAAAATAGGACAGAAAAGGCCCTGGCCGGTTGGCTCAGTGGTAGAGCATCGGCCTGGTGTGCAGGAGTCCCGGGTTTGATTCCCGGCCAGGGCACACAGGAGAGGCGCCCATCTGCTTCTCCACCCCCTCCCCCTCTCCTTCCTCTCTGTCTCTCTCTTCCCCTCCCGCAGCCAAGGCTCCACTGGAGCAAGGATTGCCGGGGCGCTGAGGATGGCTCTGTGGCCTCTGCCTCAGGCGCTAGAATGACTCTGATTGCGGCAGAGCGATGCCCCAAGATGGGCAGAGCATCGCCCCCTGGTGGGCGTGTTGGGTGGATTCTGGTGGGGCGCATGCAGGAGTCTGTCTGACTGCCTCCCCGTTTCCAGCTTTGGAAAAAAAAAAGAAAAAAAATAGGTCAGAAAGTAGTACCATCAGATGTGGATGAATATGGCCTCACAGTCCTCCATTCATGTTGGCACTGAACATCACAGTTAAGTAATTTTTCTCAGCCTTCAATCCTGGGCTGGTTTTTCCTCCTTTGAGATATACATCTTTTGAGGCATGCACTTATAATAAATAACTATTTCATCAAAATTGCAAATTTGACCCAATGTATAGCTCACTTTCATTAACTTCTGCTTTGCCTGAAATTTTCTGTACCTTTTTCATATGCCTGACAGCTGGAGGAGCATATGACAAGGGGCATATGCTGAAAATTGGAGCAATGTTTAAAATCACTAAGCCAAGCATGAATAGCATGAAAAGAAGTCACTTCTGCAGGATTTGGTGATTGGAGATTTCCATTTGAGGTCTTTTTGTATAGACAGATTGGGCTGTTTCTTTGATTATAAGAAAGATTGTTCTTGATATTTTTACTCTTTGGTCTTTGACCTGTATGTCTGATTATCTTTCTATTTCTTCAGTGTGTTTAGGCCTTGTTCTTGTACTTCACAGCACTCAATGTTGCTCCAACCATGGGCTTTTTAAAACTTTATTTTTGTGGCATTGTCTGTCATAGTCTGCACTGGATTTCTTGCTCAAGAAAGATCACATACAGGCAAACCTTGCTTTGCATGACACTGTGTTATATGCATAAAACTCATGCATGTCAGGACTATATCCTTGCTAAGATATGTTTGTTACCACAGAACCATACAAAAAAGCACACGGTCCCTTCCAATCTACATGTGTTTCAGTTAATTTGGGCTGTGTGAAGCAAAGACTGCCTGTATTTTTTCATTAAAAAAAATACATTATTATATCAAGCTTCTCCTCAATACTCAAATACTTCTCCTTTTTCATGCATTGCTTGGTGTTTTTGAGCCAGGGATATGTTTGGAACATTGAATGAGTGTTTTTTAATGTAGAAAAGTTCACGAAGGTGAAAGAATAGCTAGGCACGACCTTGCAGGATAACACACAATGTGAGATGCTGGTAGATGTTGCGTGTGTGTGCTTTTTGTGTATTATTAAAGGGACTCAGCTGGGTGCAGTTTCCTGCATTGCACATAAGCAAAAGTGAAATTAGTGTCATGCTAAAATTATTCCCTGATATATCAATTCTGTTAGGACAAATTTTTAATTTCAAAATAAGTGTTAGGGTAAAACTGACTGCACTAAGTTTGAGATGTTTATTGTCATACAAGTGGAGATATTGAATAAGCATTTACCTAAAATTCAAGGATGAGCTCAAAACTTTATACATAAAGTAGAGAGCCATCAGTTTATATATATATTGGTCAAATAAGTTTGTAAATATGAAATATGTTTGCTCACTTTGGGTGTGAGAGACAGGCTGTAAGCTGGCAAAGTTATTATAACCTAAGGCTTAGTTTTAAACTAAGCCTTTCCCTCCCTTCTAATACTAAGGTCTTCTCAAGACTAAGCTTTTCCCCACACCCTTGACTGTTGCATGATAGGGGGTGATGCACTCTTATGAGGAATTCCATTTATGCCTCAGATAAGTGGCTTTGTATCAGAGACTTCCTTATTTGTATATTGGCTTAAAGGCTTTAATTTTCTACCCTATAAAATGAAGCAGACCAGGGGCTTTCTCTGTCGGTTCCTGCTATCAGCATTGCAGAGACCTCCCTGATTTCTTGCCTTCTATCAGTAAAACCTGCTTTTTCCTTGGCTTTTCTTGTGGCTTGCCTGTCTTGGTGAGATGCCAATAAACAGAATGGCCCACCATCCTCCAACTCCACCATTTATTTACCATCTGCCCAAATTTAATGAGAACCTGCATGTGAATGGCCACAATGGTGGCCCCTAGTATACAGCATATGTTTAAATCCATGAGGTCATCCATGGTTTGAGTATAGATAGAAATGAGATTTAGGCTGAGGCTCTCCAACATTTAGGGTTTAAGTGAGGAGCAACTAACAAAGGAGCCTAAGAAAGAGCAGTTTGTGATTTAGGAGAAAACAGATTATTTTAGAAACAAGGGAAATAATATCTTTCAAGAAGAAAGTAATCAGCTTTGTTCAATTCTCCTGGTAAATCAAACAAGAGAAGGACAGACAGCTAACGATTGTTGGAGTGGTAGTGTAAAAGGTTGATTGCAAAGGTTTCAAGGGAGAATGAAAGAGAGATATTGGAGACACATATAGATACCCTCATCAAGAGTTTTGCTCCATCAAGAATTGTAGGAGAGGCCCTGGCCGGTTGGCTCAGCGGTTGAATGTCGGCCTAGTGTGCGGAGGACCCGGGTTCGATTCCTGGCCAGGGCACACAGGAGAAGCGCCCATTTGCTTCTCCACACCTCCGCCGCACCTTCCTCTCTGTCTCTCTCTTCCCCTCCCGCAGCCAAGGCTCCATTGGAGCAAAAATGGCCCGGGCGCTGGGGATGGCTCTGTGGCCTCTGCCTCAGGCGCTAGAGTGGCTCTGGTCGCAACATGGCGACGCCCAGGATGGGCAGAGCGTCGCCCCCTGGTGGGCGTGCTGAGTGGATCCCGGTCGGGCGCATGCGGGAGTCTGTCTGACTGTCTCTCCCTGTTTCCAGCTTCAGAAAAATGCAAAGGAAAATGCAAAAAAATAAAAATAATAAAAATAAAAAAGAATTGTAGGAGAGAACAGTCTGTCATGGCGGCTGGGTTGTTAGGTTTGTTCGCCTGCCGCCTTTTGGCAGCAGCGGCGACGCGAGGGCACCTGGCTGCTAGGGTTCGCTGGGAATCCAGCTCCGCCAAGACTGTGATTGCCCTGTCGGCTGTGGTGGGAAAGCGGGCACCGGAACCGACTATGTGCTGGCAGGAGGACCCAGATCCTGAGGACGAAAACCTCTATGAGAAGAACCCAGACTCCCACGGCTATGACCTTGCTGTGAATGTCTGGAATTCTGAAAGAAAAAAAAAAAAAAAAAAGAATTGTAGGAAATTGAGGCAATAATTGGTATGGGATATGAGGTCAAAGAAGATATTTTTGGGGTTATTTTCAAAGCTAAGAGAAATTATAGCAGACTTGCATGCTAATGAAAATGGTAAGAGCTAAGAGGAAAATTAATAATGCCATGGGAAGAGAAAATAATTGAAGGAGTGTTGGGCAGATAAAATATATTATGCTCATTTTGTTAAAGATGGCACTGACCACATGAAAGCCCTTCACTCAGGTGATGATATTAATTACCCTTCTTGCTTGGGATGGGCATGATTGTATTAATGTTTATTGGGGTTGGGCTTTCGCGCCAAAAGGTTTTAAAAAAAGAGATCACATTGTTCTGGGGGAAGAGGGATTCCGTTCTAGGAGGAGAGCAGATAAAGGCCACAAGGAGGAGAGGAGAAGCAGCCAAGATGGCGGAGTGCTGAAGGAGAAGCCAGTTTGTGTAGAGTTTGTGCAGAGAGAAGGAGATGGGGAACAGAGGTGAATAAGGCTAGTGAGCTAGAAACCTTTGATTCTAGGAAACTCAGATCAGTGGCTTTGGGAGCCCTGAATGGAAAGGGAAGTGTTTTCCCACTGTGTGTATTTCTTGCCCGCTGGGTGCAAGCTAGGATTAAAGGTAATGGCCCACCAGTTCTTGGCTTCGTTGTTTCTTTACCGACTGTCTGAATTTAATGCAAACCTGTATCGGCCAGGTGGCTGTGATGGTGGCCGTGGCTACTGGTTTTACAAGAAGATAAGTCCTTCTATATATAAGAAGGGATGAGTAGGCTCCAGGACTTTGCCGCAGTGTGGACACTGGTAACAAGAGGGTAGGCAGAAAACATAGGTACAGGTAGAGGTAGGTATGTATGCAAGATGGTTTGAGCTCTTTTCATAGCTTCTTTTTTCTCAGTGACATGAGAAGCAAGTTCATGAACTGGCTAAAGATTGTTTTGGAGGGGTAGTGAATTGAGGAAAGCTGTGAAGATTTACAACGGTTTTCTATAATAAAAGGTGGGAATAAACTCGGGAAATGGAGCAAGATGGTTGGGCAGCAATAAGTGGTTCAGTGGAGATTAGTGTCCATGAGAGAATAAATTTAGTCATATAAATTTTATAATCATATAAAATTTTTGAAGTATTACTTAGCACATCATTACTATTCTATCATTGGTAGCCATTTGTTGTTTTATTATTATATCACATTCTTTATTCTTAAGAAAAAATTTTAAGCAATCTTAAAAAGAGGGAGGGATTTAAAATTGAACAAATGTAGCCTCCTTACAAGCATTCTCCATTACCATTTCCTACTACAAGGTCCTGCTTTTAACTAGATCAGGGCTTGCCTAGATTTAGTCACTTACTCTAGGACTGCTGCGCCAATTGTGCGGCAACTCCAGGGCTGCCATTTTTATTCAGCATGTCCCAAGTTGAGCTATCATAGTGCCTCGTCTCCTGGTAAGCACATGACTCAATCAGATTCTTTCCTTATATTGTTATAGAGAGTTGAGAGAGGAAGAGAGAATTTTCTTTCTCTTGGGTTGCCTAAGATGAGAGATGTTCTATATCAGCGGTTCTCAACCTATGGATCACGACCCTGGTGGGGTTGCCTAAAGCCATCGGAAAATACATAATGCATATCAGGTATTTACATTCCAAATCACAACTGTAGCAAAATTACAGTTATGAAGTAGCCACCAAAATTATTTTTTGGTTTGGGGTCACCGCAACATGAGGAACTATATTACAGGGTCACGGCATTAGAAAGGTTGAGAACCACTGTTCTATATCATTGCACAGTAGATGCTTTTAACTGATTTCTGATGTATTTCCAACTGATGCTTCCTTTCTTTCTTTAGAACACACTGAATGAAGCCCACAGCACTATTTTTTTTTATTTTAAGATTTTATTTATTGATTTTAGAGAGAGGAGAAAGAGATACAGAAGGAGGGGAGAAGTGGGTAGCATCAACTCCTAGTTGTTGCTTCTCATATGTGCCTTGAACAGGAAGGCCTGGAGTTTCAAACTGGCAACCTCAACATTCCAGTTTCAAACTGGCAACCTCACCTCAGCATTCCAGGTCAATGCTTTATCCACTGTGCCACCACAGGTCAAGCTGCTCATAACACTTTAAATAGTCACTGTTTCTTGATACTCTCCTATTTTCTCATTTTTTTCCTTAGCAGTTGAGTTATATACCTACCAAGAGTCCATTGCCTTTGTTTCCAAACCTGCTTATCACACCCCTTCTTTATTATAATTACAGGACATATCATAATGTATCCTGTCTACAACAATGATATGTGTGTATAAAGAGAGTTGTGCCTATAAAAAAATAAAATACTCTAGAAAGACTTGATAAAAGCAAAATACTACATAAAATAAAGTTGATATCAATTTAAGTGTGAGCACAAAAAGTTTAAAGGATCAAAAGAATCATAAAAATTTAGATTTAAAAGCATCTTTAAGTTCTCTCTCCACTGTGGAGGAACTAACTAGAAATGATAGCTTATATGGCATGGAGTGGTTTATGCAAGAAAGGCGAATCAGAGGGAACTTGGCCTTCATCAAAAATTGATGAATAAATATACATTAAAATATTCTAGGTTAAAATAGAATGCTTAAGATATATACATGTAATTTTTATGATTTTATACTTTAATTAACTTCTTAATTTGCCTACCAACTCCTAATCCTGCTCCCATAGGATAAGAATAGTTCTATAGCAGCTTTTAATAACTACATGTTCCAAAGTCACTAGGAGGAAATATATAGACAGTGGAGGGTCCTATTAGATAACTGGATGCAAGAGCAGGCATTGAAGAAAGAGGAAAGGCTTTGGTCAAGGTCTAAGCAGGAATCCAGCTTAAACTGGTGTTGGGAGAACATCCCTTGATGCCCCTATAAGTCTAAATGAAAAAGAAAACAAGTTGCAGGAACTTACTTAGAGCAGAAAGATAAGAGTTTCCAGGCAAGGTATGCAGATATGGGAGGTGATAGCACAGGAGATCAGTCAAGGGTCAGGATTCACAGTCAGGCAAGCAACCAGCAGGAGTGGGGGTGATAGGGGCCCTAAGGGAGAGGCTTTTTGCTGTCTACTCCATTTTATGCTGCTAATGGGGCCTGGTAACCCTGGGCCTCAAGCTGTTATCCAGAGACGGAAGGATATAAAAGAGCCTCAAGGTGAATCTTGACCCAGTTTGAGAAAAAGCTAGAGATGCTGAGCTGAACTCACACTGTGTCAGATTTTCACATTAACTTTTTTTTTAATTTATTTATTTACAGGGACACAGAGAGAGAGCCAGAGAGAGGGATAGACAGGGACAGACAGGCAGGAACAGAGAGAGATGAGAAGCATCAATCATCAGTTTTTCATTGCAACACCTTAGTTGTTCATTGATTGCTTTCTCACATGTGCCTTGACCGCGGGCCTTCAGCAGACATAGTAACCCCTTGCTTGAGCCAGCAACCTTGGGTCCAACCTGGTGAGCTTTTTTGCTTAAGACAGATGAGCCCGCACTCAAGCTGGCGACCTCGGGGTCTCGAACCTGGGTCTTCCGCATCCCAGTCCGATGCTCTATCCACTGCGCCACCACCTGGTCAGGCTCACATTAACTTTTAGTGTGCGGGCTAGTCTTATTGAACAAAATTATTTGAAGTAGGAAGGCAAAGTATTCTCTATTTTGAAAATATTATTACAGGCATTATTTATGCTGAGATTTTTCTGTATTTAAAGACGGGTTATATATACCCAGTAGGCCTAGGACAGAATTATAATTTCTCTTAAAGTCCTATATGAAAAGAGCAAACCTCACACACCCACCTTGCACTTAATCATTGTCTCCACAGATAAATCAAACACAGCCACGGGCTTTAAAGTCCTCTTCACTTTCAACTTGCACTGAAAAGTCAAAGGCCTATTTTATGTTTTGAGATGTAAAATATAGATTGATTACTGATACAACATAAGTCTAACTTGAATTTTTTGCTATATCTAAGATTAATATTTTATAAAGCAATCTTAGACAATTTGACTACTACATAGGTATAATCATACTTAGCAATTAACTGTTACTTTTCTGAAGACATCATTTGCTGTGCATCAGAATTAAATAGCAACTGAATTTCTTTGATTTCAACAACCAATTAAGCAATCACATATTGTCTATTTGCTTGGACAGATAAGAATCTGGTGAGCCTCCTATATTATTAACACCGATTCAGATATTCCTGTCCTGGCTAACATTTGTTTAAGGCTCTGTAAAACCAATGTCTCCATCTACAGAAAAAAAGTGCTTGTCATAAATACATAGAAGGATGTGGAGGTATAAGTAAGTCCCCCCACGCACAGATTCCCCACCAGTCCAAAAGCAGAGCATTCCTATGAAGCCACTCAGAAGCCAAAATAGTGAAAAGAAACAACTACTATTGCCTGACCAGGTGGTGGCTCAGTGCATTGAGCGTTGGACTGGGATGCGAAGGACCCAGGTTCAAAACCCCAAGGTCGCCAGCTTGAGTGCGAGCTCATCTGGTTTGAGCAAGGCTCACTAGCTTGAGCCCAAGGTTGCTGGCTTGAGCAAGGGGTCACTTGGTCTGTTGTAGCCCCATGGTCAAGGCACATATGAGAAAGCAATCAATGAACAACTAAGGTGCCGCAACAAAGAATTGATGCTTCTCATCTCTCTCTGCCTTCCTCTCTCTCTGTTCCTATCTGTCCCTCTCTCTGTCTCTCTCTGTCCCTGCCACACAAAAAAGAAGAAGAAGCAGCTATTATTAATCACTATGGGAAAATTTTTTTATCGTCAGACCCAAAATTCACCACATACACGGTATCTTTATTTTGTTTACCACTTTTGAAACAATTCCAGTTTCATGCTAAGCCTAGCACCCTTATGAGCTTTCTTTGTCTTTTCTGATACCTTAGGGTACAGCTTACTAACAGATGCATAGAAGAAATTAAGATAAAGCACAGATGCTCACACAGTTCAAAGTGATGGCAGCCTGATGCCGAGCTGCACGTGTGGTTTCCAGGGCAGAAGCTTGGTAGTGCCACTCTCACTGTTTTTGGGGTACACACTGCTTTCTAACTGAGGCTGCAAAACAAATGCTGAACCCCATTTTTGCTTTTTGCCTTTTTTCATAAAAGTGAAAATCTTCCCCAGATATGTTTTGGTTAGCAAAAACAAGTACTAATGTAAATCTTTCATAAAGGCAAAGAGATATAAGGAAAACCTTTGAGAAGCAGGGGGATATCTGTATTTGGATTCACATCTCAATGGAAATCTGACCAAATAGCTTCTAGGACAATTGACAAGTTCCATCCAAGAAAGCTTCATAATCTTAAAACTGTAATTGAATGTTTTTGGAGCAGTTATAATCTTTCATTCATTCACTGGTGTTTTCCTTCAACAATAAACATATCTGAAAGTTTTCTGTGGATGATGGAAAGATGACATGGCACATGCTTGTTTAGAAACTCAGAACAAGAGCTCAATAGCATGATAAAAACCAAGTAGCAATAGGGCGGTCCATTTCTAGTTGCTGACAAGTGGTGTTGGACAATTAGTGTTGTGAATTAAAAGGGGGAAGAAATCTTTATAAGTTAATGCACTGGGTAGCATCTAAGACAAGCTAGGACTTGAACAGCGTCCTGAAGAGTACACTGGAATCAAATAGGTGATGTGTGTAGGATGAATAAAGGAAAGGGACAGGCATGGGAACGACCATATCTGTTTAAGCAGCGTGGACTCGTGCAGCCTGTCTGCATGTAATAAGTGTCTAATATATTTTTGTTGAATTTAATTAATGGCACATTGGAGCAGAGTCTTGAATGCTGGCCTGTGGGTTATGGAAAGTCTTTGATGTCTCTTGAGCAGGGATCCGGCAGGAATAATATAAAAAGTGCATGGATGAGGCCAATTGGTGCATCAGCTTAAGAAAGTGAAAATATATGTCAAATGTATTCATTCAAAGTAAATCCCAATACTTTTGTGTGAAGCCTGGAAGACAAATAGGCCTCTGTTGTGATATAGTCCTGAACAATGAGATTTAAGTTGCAATTTTTGAGTGAGGCTTCCAAGACAAACTCCTTTAAAGATGAGACCAAATAAGCATTAACCAGTTTTGTTTTGTTTTGTTTTTTGCCTTTTCCTTAATTCTTAAAAAGTGGAAATGCCAACTGGAGCCATTAAAAAAAGGCCAAGAGATTTACTGGCATCTTGGCCTTGATGACTTCGAGCTGCCTAACCAACATCAGCAAATAGCTACCCATCTCTTGTCACATGAGAAAAACTAAAGCTTATCTTTTTAAAGCCACTGTTATTTGTCTTTTCTGTCATATACAGCCAGTTACACCTCTGTTAACTTCTCTCTGTTTTCTAAGCTCCTCCAGCCCCCCCTTATCCTACCCTGACACATTCTGATCCAGCAATAGCAAACTGTTTTCAGTTTCTTCAACAAACCATGTCTTTTAACCCATAGGCTTCTTACATGCTTTTCCTTCTATTTCTTTTTTCTCTATTTTTTTTCTAAATAAATTTTTATTTTAATGGGGTGACATCAATAAATCAGGGTACATATATTCAAAGAAAACATTTTCAGGTTATCTTGTCATTTAGTTCTGTTACATACCCATCACCCAAAGAGAGATCATCCTCCGTCACCCTCTATCCAGTTTTCTTTGTACCCCTCCCCCTCCCCCCACCACCCGTAACCACCACACTCCTGTCCATGTCTCTTAGTCTCTCTTTAATGTCCCACCAATGTATGGAATCCTGCAGTTCTTGTTTTTCTCTGATTCACTCATTTCACTCCACATAATGTTATCAAGAGTCCACCATTCTGCTGTAAGTGATCCGATGTCATCATTTCTTCTAGCTGAATAGTATACCATGGTGTATATGTGCCCCATCTTCTTTATCCAGCCTTCTATTTTTTTTTACAGTGATTAAAAGCCTTTAAGCCAACTCTTGGCCAATACAGCAAGTATCCATAAAAGAGTAGTGTCCTTAACATGTTCACCAAGTCCAAGTTGGCCCCATCACCATGCCAAATCCCTGAAATCTTTTCTCTCCCTTAAACTCTTCTCTTAGTTAATTCCTTTTCAACTTTTATGTCTCCCCATAGATGGCGCTTTTTCCTTGGAGATGTCACCTTCCTGCTGTCCCCCACCCCCAGCACTAGCATTACCACCACCCCACTTCCTATCTGCATTTAAAACCTACCTACGTATTATAAAGCACGTGCTACTTTCCATAAGAAAAATAACACAGCAAAAGGGCCCGTTTGAGAGTGCCATGCTTTTTAATATGCTTACCATAGGGGAAAATCACAGCGCGGTAGCAAGGGGCACACATCCAGGTCAGCTGTCCAGCTTTGGTCTTCCACAGAGGCCCACACTGCCCAACAGTTTGTCAGAGATCATGGGAAGTGCTGAATCCATTACTCCCAAGATATGAGTGAAGAACAAAATGCAATGACTTAGTTCTTACCCTTTAGTATACTGGCCCAGGTAAAATCAGAACATAAGGAGGCTTGGCCCATCCTTTTTCTTCTGGTAACTTATAAAATACCTAGCTTCTGTTATCTTATTGGGATAGAAAATATCTGGCAAAGTCTGTCCTCACTACCCTCACTTTACCCTGGTTTCAACTTTTTTTTTTTTTTTTTTTTTTTTTTAGGTGACAGGAGGGGAGACAGTCAGAGAGACTTCTACATATGCCCCCAACTGGGATCCAACAGGTACTCATCTGGGGCTGATGCTCAAGTACCAAGCTACTTTTAGTGCCTAAGGCTGGCACTCAGACCAACTGAGCTATTCTCAATGCCCGGGGCCAACACTGTAACCAATCAAGCTGCTGGCTGCGGAAGGAGAAGAGAGAGAGAAAGGGGAGAGGAATGGAGGAGAGAAGCAGATGGTCACTTCTCCTGTGTGCCTTGACATCCATACACCAGGCCACTACTCTATCCATTGAGCCACCAGCTAGGGCTGATTATAGCCTTTATAACAGTTTATTTTCCATTTAAAAAAATGGTAGTTGTAGATGAATATTTTCTCCAACTTATATTCTTTCCTTTTTTTTTTTTCTTCCTTTTATTCAAGGAGGTGGTCATGGTCTCTGGATAGGTTTGTAGCAGAGCTGAAACAAAGTAGCTCAGAGGATGTTCTGGCTTTGTCTTAGAAAAGCCTAAGTCTTAAAGAAGACCTCCTTCTTTCTTCTCCCTAGACTAAAAGAGGATCCCTTGGCCTACTGGTGCGGAGGAAGAGAGAAAGTAAGTAAGGGTGAGAGATGGAGACAGAGGTGACATCTGAGAGAGTAAAAGCCATGAGCAGAGGCATCAATGATGATCTTTCCAGACACTCTGAGGAAAAATGGCTGCACGGTGCAGCTAGGATGAGACCACAGTCTTCTCATCAGACACCTGCATGTCCCAAGTGTGTAATGGAAAGAGCAGAGAGCCACTGATCTACAGGTGATATACTTGCAGATAAGAAGAATGGACATTGCCTGACCAGGAGGTGGCACAGTGGATAGAGCATTGAACTAGGATGCGGAGGACCCAGGTTCGAGACACTGAGGTCGCCCGCTTGAGTGCAGGCTCACCTGGTTTGAGCAAAAGCTCACTAGCTTGGACCCAAGGTCACTGGCTCAAGCAAGGGGTTACTCTGTCTGTTGAAGGCCCATGGTCAAGGCACATGTGAGAAAGCAGTCAATGAACAACTAAGGTGTCGCAACGAAAAACTGATAATTGATTCTTCTCATCTCTCTCCATTCCTGTTTGTCTGCCCCTATCTATCCCTCTCTTTGACTCTCTCTGTCTCTGTAAAGAAAAGAAGAAGAAGAAGAAGAAGAAGAAGAAGAAGAAGAAGAAGAAGAAGAAGAAGAAGAAGAAGAGGAGGAGGAGGAGGAGGAGGAAGAGGAGGAGGAGGAGGAGGAGGAGGAGGAGGAAGAGGAAGAGGAAGAAGAAGAAGAAGAAGAAGAAGAAGAAGAAGAAGAGAAGAAGAAGAAAGAAGAAGAAAAGAAGAAGAAGAAGAAAAGAAGAAGACGAAGACGAAGATGAAGACAAAGAAGAAGAAGAAGAAGAAGAAGAAGAAGAAGAAGAAGAAGAAGAAGAAGAAGAAGAAGAAGAAGAAGAAGAGGAGGAGGAGGAAGGAGAAGAAGAAGAAGAAGGAGAAGAAGAAGAAGAAGATTAGACATCATAATAGCAACATGTCTGGACAACTAAAAATTGTTCTCCAGCTCTCTTACCTCCTCTTCCCAAGGTCTTGGAAATTCATAGTGTCCAAGAACTCCAGCATTTACCCTAACAGGATGGTGAAGAAGCCCCAGACAGGTGAAGGTTGTCAGGACTACTGCATGCTCATGTGTTGGCTGTGTCCTACACAAAAAGTATTCCTGGCCAAGGGGCGGGAGAACAGACTGGAAAACCCACTCTGTACCCCTGATCCAAAACCTAGATGTAGAGGCTTTTAGTTTTGTTTATTTGTGGAGGCTTTTTGTAATTTGACCACCCTATTGTGTTCTGTGATTCTGCTACCTAGAAGAGCTGCTTTGGGGAAATTAGGTGTTAGTGGAGCCTTGAAAATTAACTACTTCTACCAACCCAAAGTCAGAAAGTAATGAGCTTTAGATAAGTTCTAGTCTTTCACAACCGAACTGTGAATGAGATCCAGATCCACCAGATCCACTGGTGGATTGCTAAGAAAATCAAAGAAGATAATATATATAAAAAAATGTTTGAAAACTGGTGAAATCACTCAAGTTTAAGGCATTATTGTCAACAGCATTGAGCTTCTGGGCCAGAACACCTCCTATATTTCATGAAATCAATGTAAAATATATTAAGTTTCTCTTGAATTTTCCCTGGAAGTGAGAAAGGCTAAGCTTACAAAATTACATATCCATTTTATTAGTGTCATTGTATTTGGCTTGTAGAATTATCATTCCAGGTCCTTAGAGTACTTATTTGTTTAACAAAGACAATATAAGTTCTATGTACTATAAGTGAATATTGAAAATTATGACACTAAAACTAAAAATATAAAGTACCATAAAAATCAATTAAATTCTTCTCAAAGGACTCTGGAAAGCAAAATCTTTCATAATACCAAAGTAATTTCCTCTGTTGGATAAAACTAAATGGTTTTGCCTTATATCGTCATAATAAGGGACTCTATTTTTGAAATTTAATCCAATAAATTTTTTATTTTGGCTTCATAAAGTCTTTTCTCCTTTTTCTCTCCCCGCCTCATTTTATTTTTTAAACTACAACTACAATTACTTCAGAGAAAAATGTTTTAAGACACGTGAATTCATTTTGAAAGTAGTTCTGCTATAAAATATCTTTTTAACATCAATTTCAATGAACTGACTCTCCCTTTATTTTTTTGTTTAAAGATGATGGAAACTGGTAGGAGGAGGCCCTGGCCAGTTGGCTCAGCGGTAGGGTGTCAGCCTGGTGTGTGGGGGACCCGGGTTCGATTCCCGGCCAGGGCACATAGGAGAAGCGCCCATTTGCTTCTCCACCCCCCCCCTTCCTTTCTGTCTCTCTCTTCCCCTCCCGCAGCCGAGGCTCCATTGGAGCAAAGATGGCCCGGGCACTGGGGATGGCTCCTTGGCCTCTGCCCCAGGCGCTAGAGTGGCTCTGGTCGCAAAAGAGCTGTAACACCCCAGAGGGGCAGAGCATCGCCCCTGGTGGGCGTGCCGGGTGGATCCCGGTCGGGCATGTCGGGGGCATGCGGGAGTCTGTCTGACTGTCTCTCCCCGTTTCCAGCTTCAGAAAAATACAAACAAACAAAAAAACTGGTAGGAGGAAAAACTTAGGGGGAAATGGTTGGAGCCTCAGGACAGCCTATGACAGGAAGTCCCAATGGGATAGCCCACAGTCACAGGAAGTTGAGGAGTCTTTCTTCCCAGAGTCTTCTGCAGCTGTGTGGCTCAAGAAGGACACATTCCTGGAGTGACCTTCACTTAATCACTCTGACCAACAAAACCTCAAACTTTGTCCTCAAATTGTAAGAGTAATTTTCTGATTTTCAAAGAAGTTTTGACTCTTCATTGCTCCAAGGCCAGCCACTGCTGTGGGTCTCACCCCCTGAAGTGCATTGGGACCTCCTCTTCTCACAAAGTCATCTCTCCTGGGATAGTTCCCAGGGACAGGGTGGGAGAGCTTGGGGGAACGGAAGAGCCTTAATACAAAGAATATCAAACTGAAAAAGTTTGCCTAATTGTATATAGTCTTAATGTTCTCCATTCTCTTTTAGTAAAAGTATAATATCTCAGAGGATTCCAACCAGATTCTATAAAAAGTTTTATTATTATTAATAATAACAAAAATAAAAGTCTTAACTAGTTAGAGGAAACAGAATTTATTGGTCCAGAGACTGGAGTTATATATATTAGTCATTTTATAACATAGCTTTTCTAATATCTTGGGCAGGATAAAATGTCCCAGACAGGTATGTTTGTTTTTTTACCTTCAGAGAAGAAATGTGATTTTAAGCCATTTCAATGGGAGAAATGCCTCGAAGCAAAAGGAAATATGCTAGTAGAAATTTTTTAGTGGTGGAACTGAGATGCTCTTAAAACTCTCACCTTTATTTTCTACACCACAGTGTTCAATTATGGGGGGAAAAATGAGGGCTTTGGGGAGGCCATAAAAACCCATTGCTTAGAGGCACACTAGTTCAGCGTCATTAAGTAAATTACTGGCCTAAAACATTTTAAGGTGCCTTTGAGGCCTAAAAGAATATGTGTTTTTTTCAAAGAGGGGCTAGATCACTCATGACCAGCCTGTGTGACCCTCTTCCCAGCGAAATCTGGACCAATTTATTTTAAAGTTATATTTAATTTCAGGAGTTTGGTGTATACCAATGCCAGGAAACAGCTTTGCTGGGGTTGAACTTTGTGCTTTGTATAAGGGCTTGATACAACTGATTCTTAACTCTGAAAGGATCCTAACATTAGGCCAGTGTTTCTCAATCCTTTTTCCATCATTGCTCCCATAAGGGTGTCAACATAAAAATATCCACACCTGCTGAGAATTTTTACAAGCTGATCTGAGCCAAACTGATGACATATGCTGGAGAGCAAGATCTCAAATTCACCAGAGAATAACAGTTTCGCAACTTCTTTTACGCATTTGAAATTAGGGAGGGGATGTAAGGAAGATTACGAGGAAGTGGGAGAAAGTCACGGGGAGATCATGGGATAGTTAAGATTATGTGCTCTCTTGGGGTTGGCCATGTGAAGATCCGATCCCAGGGTAGTTAAGATTATGTGCTCTCTTAAGGGGTCTGCAAGGGTGGCCAGGTGTGAGAAAGAGGCATCTGAAAGAGGTATGTCAGTTTAGGTGAACAGACACATGGGTAGGGTTTGCTTAAGGCAAAGATAAGCCTTTTAGATAAAAAGTTATACTCTTGCAGCATGACTATTCACCATGCCCAGTTAGGAATTTATGAGCACATCATCTCATAAGGCTACTTTTCATTGAACCCCTTTATTTTGCCTTCAGAGGCCTTTTAAAACTGTAAGGCCAGTGGCCACGGCCACCATCACAGCCACCCGGCCCATGCAGGTTCGCACTGGATTCGGACAGTCAGTAAAGAAACAACGGAGCCAAAAGCTGATGAGCCATCATTTTTCATCCTAGCTTGCACCTGGCGGGCAAGTAAAAACACACACTGGGCTCCAAAACCCACTCAATCAGTGCTCACAAAGCTACTGACTTATCCGAGTTAGTAGATAAGTTTAACCTTTGATAAACCTAGAATCAAAGGTTTCTAGCTCACCAGCCTTATTCACCTCTGTGCCCCATCTCCTTCTCTCTGCACAAACTGGCTTCTCACTCAGCACTCCGCCATCTTGGCTGCTTCTCCTGGCCTCCTCCACATGGCCTGTCTCTTCTCTTCTCTCTGCTCTTTCCTCTAATGCTAATCTCAGGAACTGAAAGAGCAAGCTCCCACTCTGCCCCACTTTATAGTGTAGAAACCAAAACCTTTAATCCAATATACAAACAAGGAAGTCTCTGATACAAAGTCACTTATCTGAGGCATTATGGGATTCCTCATGAGAGTGCACCACCCCACATTAAAAAGGATGGGAAAGGCTTAGCCTTAAAAGTAAGCCCTAGGCTATAAGGATCCTGCCTGCTTACAGCCTGTCCCCCCAATATCCAATACAAACTATAAGCGAGCAAACATATAGATCATATTTACAAACTTATTTGACCAACAAAAACATGTTTTAATTTTTACTTCCCTCTTCAGGAAATTAAACACTAAGGAACAAAGAAGATTTTGTCAGTTGGGGCTGAGCTGATGTAATATTTAATTTACTGTATCTGTTGAGAATATACACATTAGTCCAGAGTTTCTCAATTTTGCCACTATTGACACATGGGACCAGATAATCCTAGCAGGATGATCACAGTAGGGTTGAGGAAGGAGGGGCAGGCCCCCTTTTCTCTGAGAAGGAAGAAACAAAAAGAATACAAGGGAAAGGAGCCAGCAGGGGCAACCAAGTCAGCCAGTAATAAATTAACTATATGCCATAATTACAATACAAAGCAAGAATAGCAGGATCTATATGTAACTGTGGCCAGTGATCCAGAAACTCCTTTGTATGGCCAGGAGCCGCCATCGTGGCCATTCACATGTGGGTTCTCATTGAATTCAGGAAGATGGTAAAAAAAAATGGCGGAGTCGGAGGACATTCTGTTTATTGGTGTCTCACCAAGACAGGCAAGCCACAAGAGAAGCCAAGGGAAAAGCAGGTTTCCCATGGATGGCAAGGGATCAGGGAGGCACCTGTAATGGTGATAGCAGGAACCGAGAGAGAGAGTGAGCCCCTGGTCTGTCCCCATTTTATAGTGTAGAAATCAAAACCTTTAATTCAATATACAAATAAGGAAGTCTTGGATACAAAGTCACTTATCTGAGGCATAAATGAGATTCTTCATAAGAGTGCACCACCCCATATCATGCAACTGTCAAGGGGAAAAGCTTAGTCTTAAAACTAAGCCTTAGGCTATAATGACTTTGTCAGCTTACATAGCCTGTCTCCTACACCCAATGCAAACTATTTATATAAGCGAGCAAACATATATATCATATTTACAAAATTACTTGACCAATATCCTTTCCTCTTGCTTACCCCAATTAAGCTTTCCCTCCCCTCTCCTTGAGTCCTGGGAAACCTTAAACAAAGAAATTACATGCCTATTGCTTAGATACTGTAAAGGTATATAACCTGGAAGAAAGTCAGCTTCGGGGAGCCCGTGTTTTGGAGCTACAAATCTCATGTGCTCCGCCGGCTTTAATAAATTCTACTTCCTTCATCAAGTTGTCTGGGTGTTTTGTCCTCCTTTGATTCTGCAATAGGGTCTTTAGAGCATCTTTGGCTTTACCCACTACATGCCAGTGGCTCCCCCCTCCCCTGCTCCAGTGTGATAACCAAGCACATCTCCAAATGTTGTCAAATGTACCCGGGGGACAAACTTCCCCCACTTGAGAACCACTGGCATTAGACGTATACATAAGAAAGAGGTATGTTGACGTTTTTGACAAAAGGCAAGAAAGACAATTTTTAAAGTGAAGTCTAAAGGAAAGACTAAGAACTGGAAGATGAGATGCAGAAGACAGTAATGGAAAAGTGAAGTGCAGAGGCAGTGCTGCGTGGGGGCATGGGAAAACGGGTTGTTAGGAAACCAGACTTATTTATTTGTTTCTAGAGGGTAGCTGGCTGATCTCACTCTCCTCGCCCATTCTGCCCCCTCTGCCCTCAGGCTCCCAGCAGGTGGAGGGCCTCACAGCAGTTTGTTCACTTACGTTTAACTCATAACTCTGTGGACCCATTTCCTGGCTTGTAATCATTAGTTCTGCTTCTCTTAGTGGCAGGTTCTAGGGGAAGTATTGGCAGAGCTTGTCCTGAATTCGTGTGAGTTGTTAGGCAACCGTGCCTCAGCCGATAGCTGCAGTTACCGATAAGAAAGAGAATTTTGACTTCCTTGCCAAATCCCTTTTGTAATCAGTCGCACTCATCCCCTACTAATTGATTCTCAACAAGGTAAGAGATAAACTACATAAGTTAATTTGTCTACAACCCCACCCTTGCTTCCATTAGTACTATAGTGCTTTAATCTGTTTGAAGTGTCTTCATAAGATTTTATATGAAGAAAAAATACCTCCACTTAAAAGAAAAACATTGACCACTTAGAGGCTATAACCTTATCCCAGAACCTTACTTTGCATGCAGTGCCGGGAAAAGAGCTAAAGGTATCAGAACAAACACAAATAAAATACAATATATCTGCCGTATTATGTTATTCCAAGGAATTTTGAAATTTCAACAATCAAGATTGTTTTGTTGTTATAGGAACCTTTATGATGGTGACAGGTTCACCAAAGATGGGCAGCAATGGCTTAATATCACCTCAAACAGACCTTTTCAGTTTTATATGATTAGATTTCATCTTTACCTGTAAGAGTCAGGGAAGACTGAGATGGTTTAAGAAAGTATAGCAGAAATGTCTAAGAAATAAGAACCAGATCAAAAGAATTAAAGAATGTTAGTTTTCTTGAAAGGGCAAGACTAATACATGATTTAATGCAGAAAAGGGAGAAGATAGTTAATAGTTTTAGTGCTTTTTAGATATCATGAATCTTAGAGTCATTTGATCTTTACAATAAACTAGCATGGAAGGCTTCCATTTGTCCCCTTAATATTCATTCTTCTCTTCTTCCATGGTAATAACATTTTCAACTGGGTTGATAGCTCTCCAAAATAAACACAGCATTTCCAGTTATCTTCTATGTGGCTATTTATCTACGTTCTGGCTACTGGGATGCATGTTTTGTGGTGGACTTTGAGACTCTGCCTGTTTCCTCCTTGCTGCTGGCTAGAGAGTAGACATAGTAGCTGGAACAGAAGCACACACTTGAGAACTTCAGGTGAACTTATAATGAAGACTGCTATGGACAGAGCTACAAAATGAAAAGACCCTGGGTCTCTAATGACATGGAGTGTAATGCCCACTCTGGAATAATTCCAGAGTTATACATGAGCAATAAATAAACTCCTATCTTGTTTCATCCTTTATTATTTGAGAATTTTCTGTTGCTCCAACTCTACCTAATCCTAACTAATAAACCTGGATAATGATCATCATTCTTCTTTCCAAATGAAGCAATTGAGACTACTCAGCAGTATTAAGTAACCTAAAGCCATATAGATGATAAAGTTCAGAGTGCTCTTTGTTCAATGCCAAAGCCTATGTGCTTGGTATTATACCATGTTTAAGCTACCATAGAGCCTGACCAGGCAGTGGCACAGTGGATAGAGCGTCGGACTGGGATGCGGAGGACCTAGGTTTGAGACCCCGAGGTTGCCAGCTTGAATGTGGGCTCATCTGGTTTGAGCAAAAAGCCACCTTGGACTGGACCCAAGGTCGCTGGCTTGAGCAAGGGGTTACTTGTTCTGCTGAAGGCCCATGGTCAAGGCACATATGAGAAAACAATCAATGAACAACTAAAGTCTTTAGGTGGAAGGAAGCTTATTATTGCTGTTCTCATATCAGTGGGTTTTCTTGGAGTAATAGACTGGTAGACATTTCTTATTGCCTGATCTCTGGTTAGGAAAAGTCCAACCTCATCACTAAATTTGTATCTATGGTTTAAGAATAAGGTTGTCTGACAAATATGAATGGTCCAAATTCATTGTCTTTTGTGAACAAGTGTTAATGAGCATCTCCTAACCTCCAGACACTGTTCTGGCTCTGGGGAAACAGCAACACTGGGGAACAAAATGTTTGTTGCATCTACAAGAACACTTGTTCTTACCTAATTCGAGTGTGCTGATCTCAAATCTGACATTAGTTTTTCTCTGTAAGCTACAGGTTTTTTTTTGCAATTCAAGATTTTAGGTTTCATCTTATTGTAAAATTTTCTTTTTTTTTTTTTTCATTTTTCTGAAGCTGGAAACAGGGAGAGACAGTCAGACAGACTCCCACATGCGCCCGACCGGGATCCACCTGGCACGCCCACCAGGGCGCGATGCTCTGCCCATCCTGGGCGTCGCCATGTTGTGACCAGAGCCACTCTAGCACCTGAGGCAGAGGCCACAGAGCCATCCCCAGCGCCCGGGCCATCTTTGCTCCAATGGAGCCTTGGCTGCAGGAGGGGAAGAGAGAGACAGAGAGAGGAAGGCGCGGCGGAGGGGTGGAGAAGCAAATGGGCGCTTCTCCTGTGTGCCCTGGCCAGGAATCGAACCTGGGTCCTCCGCATGCTAGGCCGACGCTTTACCGCTGAGCCAACCGGCCAGGGCGTAAAATTTTCAACATTTAGTTTTATATAATGAAGTAGGGTGTCTTCTTGGGCATCATCTTTGTGAAAATATAATAATTTATATAATGCAGTAAATACACTAATACACTAGAAGATATGACTGCATCAGAATTTGTCTACAATTTTGAAATAGAACATATTAAAACACTTATTTTACTCATAAAATTTGCACAAAACTTATTTAAATTCTATTCAGGCAAAAAATTGCATTTGTAGCTCTTGTGTTTGTGTACTCGTTGAGGACAATCTCATTTGATGCTCAGTGGTAGTCTGCTCACCACTAACAGCTCCAAGATTTTCGAGAAACTTATCAAGGTGATTGTTCAGGAATTGAATCTTAATGCTCATGTTCCATCCAATGTCGTGGAAAGCCAACAGCATCCTTTGAACCAGAAGTTCATAGTTTTCTGCTTTTTTGGTGCCAAGGAAGTTCTTTTTTTCTTTCTTTCTTTCTTTATTTATTTATTTTTTGGTATTTTTCTGAAGCTGGAAACAGGGAGGCAGTCAGACAGACTCCCGCATGCGCCCGAACAGGATCCACCCGGCATGCCCACCAGGGGGTGATACTCTGCCTATCTGGGGCGTTGCTCTATTGCAACCAGAGCCATTCTAGCACCTGAGGCAGAGGCCACAAAGCCATCCTCAGCGTCCGGGCCAACTTCGCTCCAGTGGAGCCTTGGCTGTGGGAGGGGAAGAGAGAGACAGAGAAGAAGGAGAGGGGGAAGGGTGGAGAAGCAGATGGGCGCTTCTCCTGTGTGCCCTGGCCGGGAATCGAACCCAGGACTTCTGCACGCCAGGCTGACGCTCTACCACTGAGCCAACCAGCCAGGGCCTTGGTGCCAAGGAAGTTCTTTGTATTAGCCACAAAAGACTGCCGTGCTACTTTCTCCTCCTTATTCATCTTCCTGGCAAATTCTTCGTTACATATGAAAGTTTGAATTTGAGGTCCATCAAATACACCTGCTTTTATCTTCTCGAAAGACAAGACAGGAAAAGCAGAAATAATATGTTGAAAGCATTCACTTTCTGTTCAAAGCCTGAACAAACTGCTTTATTAAGCCAAGTTAGATGTGAAGTGGAGGGAAAATGATCCTGTCTTGATTAACTACAGGTTCATTCACAATATTTTGCAAACCTACTTCCAGAGCTTCACGTTTCGGCCACTCCTTCTGTGTCCAGTGTTTCTCCCGAGCTCGGCTATCCTACAACACAGAAAGCAAGGATACTTCTTGAAACCTCTCTGCTGTCCTAGCAGAAAATTTACCATTTTAAGATCCACACAAATGATCTAATTATGCTCCTCATACTTCAGAAAGTCAAGGATATTTTTTATGTTATTATAATCTTCTCACAGATGAGTTGAATAACCAATTGGAACCGCTGCATAAACATTACCGTTGTGTGGGAGAACACATTTCAGACTCTGTTTAGAGCTGTCAAGAAATAGCCGCCATTCTGTTGGACTGTAAGTGGTAACACCTAGCTGGCTGAGAAGACTACTGATATCATGACAGTAAACAAAGGGTTTGTGTTCAGAAAAAAAGTCCACAAAAATTTGTTCACGTTTCCTGAAATGGGATACTTTTTTTTTTTTTTTTGGTATTTTTCTGAAGCTGGAAACGGGGAGAGACAGTCAGACAGACTCCCGCATGCGCCCGACCGGATCCACCCAGCACGCGCACCAGGGGCGACGCTCTGCCCACCAGGGGGCGATGCTCTGCCCCTCCGGGGCATCGCTCTGCCGAGACCAGAGCCACTCTAGCGCCTGGAGCAGAGGCCAAGGAGCCATCCCCAGCGCCCGGGCCATCTTTGCTCCAATGGAGCCTTGGCTGCGGGAGGGGAAGAGAGAGATAGAGAGGAAGGAGGGGGGGTGGAGAAGCAAATGGGTGCTTCTCCTATGTGCCCTGGCCGGGAATCGAACCCGGGTCCCCGCACACCAGGCCAACACTCTACCGCTGAGCCAACAGGCCAGGTCCTGAAATGGGATACTTTAGCTGACCGGTGAAGTACATTCTTTTCTTGAAGCCTGGAGGCTAATAACTCAGCTGCTTTCTTTGATAGGCCTAAATCTCTTACTAAGTCATTCAATTCGGGTTGGCTAAACAGCTGAGGGGTTAATGACTGCTTGGCATCAGAAGAAGACCCTTCAGATTCTATAATCATTTCCTCATGCATCTTATAAAATATACTTGATCACCATGTTCATTTTCTTCATCCTTAGAAGAAATAACACCATTGAAAACTGGAACCGGGAGTGTCTCAGAGTGTGGGATAGGTAGTATTGCTGAAGGAATACTAGGATATACGATCATATGCCGTTTTTTCTTGCCAATGCCCTTTGTATGGATCAGACAGAAATAACAGTCACTGCTGTGGTCCTTAGGTTCACGCCAAACCATGGGAATACCAAAAGGCATTCCTTTGCGTTTTCCTTTTGTTCAGTCACGAAGCATTTCCTCACAATTATGACACACAATATGAAGAGTCCAATTCTTGTCTTGATCACCAAGGGGAACTTGAAAATAGGCAATATATGCACGTGTCACAAATGATGAAATATTGCACCTTTGACGTTGAAGTGTGTAACAGCCACATATATTACAGAAGGTGTCAGGACTATTCTTACATTTACACCCACTCGAAGAAGCCATGATTCAATCTTAAAACAAAATAAGAGGGTGTTTTTATCAGATAATAATTTTTCACATTTAAAAACAACTACAATTATGTAAAAGTGATGTTTGTAAAACATTAATTGCCTTGTGGTTATGTTCAATCCAAAAGTCGTTGCCCTTTAACTCCAATTTAAAAATCAATACATGCCATTAACTGTAACAAAAGGAAATTAAAATTGCATAAAAACTAGAGCATGCACCAAAAAATGGATTTCAGATTTTGAATCAGTATGCAGAAATATATAGAAACAGTTCTAAAACCTCATGCAACAGAAAATGAAAAAATAATTGTTCCCTAGTGATCAAAACAAACAAACACTCTTACTTGATGCTCTCTCTTCCTCTCCCTCTCCCCTTACCCCTATAACCATGATTTGATTGGTTTGAGCTCATAAACACTGGGAATGGTTCTGTGGAGTCTCCACCTCAGGCACTAAAAATAGCTCAATTGCAAGCATGGCCCCAGATAGGCAGAGCATCAGCCCCAGACGGGGGTTGCTGAGTGGATCCTGGTTGGACACATGTGGGAATCTGTCTCTGTATCTCCCCTAATCTCACTTGAAAAAGGAAAAATGGTAAAATAATATTTTAGATGGTGGTGAGTATTATGGGAGATAATGAAGGCTAGTGGTGGTAGCAAGGAGAGAAGAGGAAGAAAGGTAGCATTTTAAATAGAATGGTCAGGGAAGGCCTCACTGAGATGGTAACATTTGAGCCAGACCTGAAATAAGTAAAAGAGTACACATGGTGTGTAGGAAATCAACTATCTAATCTTGAACCCTCCGTTATTTGGGTTAAGGAACTTTAGTGGAAAAGCCCTAAGTGTAAATGGTGATGTAAATGTAATCCCCTGCTGCAAAAACAGAGAAATTGGTTTCTTGGATGCAAACATCAAGAAACTGTGTGAGTGAGTGACCTTTGTGCAAACACACACACAAAAAAAAATGCACGTAAATGAACTTTAGGAAATTAGCCTAGAGGTTTATAGACTGCCCTTTCCTTTGTGCTTGTTAATTAGCAAAAGAAAAAGAATATTATTTTTCTATATCAACAAAAAGTACATTAGTCATTTTTTTCCCTTATCACCTGATCTCCCCTGCAATCCTGTTACCTTTTTTCTGCTTCTGATCAATAAAAGGTTTGGGAGAAGAAGATTCAAGAGGTTAGTCTCTCTTTACTGCCTCTCTCTCTTCTCTTGACAATAGTTTGTGTCTTGAGTAGCTTTTCCACATGACACTGGTAGTTCCCAGCAGGCTAGAGAACTACAATGGTGGCCTTCTCAAGGAAAGGCATTTTAGGTAGGGGAACAGCCAGAACTCGGGCCCTGACACAGGGGTGTATCCACTGCATGTTAACACAGTAAGGAGGGAAGTGTGCCTTCAGCATAACATGGACTGTAGTTATAGAGATAGTGAGAAACCAGATGGTTAAGGGCCCTGTAGGTCGTTGTAAAAAAAAAAATTAGCTTTTTGCCTGACCAGTGGTGGTGCAGTGGATAAAGTGTCAACCCTGGAAACACTGAGGTTGCCGGTTCAAAACCCTGAGCTTGCCTGGTCAAGGCACATATGGAAGTTGATACTTCTGGCTCCTCCCCCTTCTCTTTTTCTCTTCCTCTTTCTCTCTCTCTCCCATCTCTGAAATGAATAAATAAAATCTTTTTTAAAAAATTAGCTTTTACTATTAATGACATGAAAAGCAGAGGATTCTGACCAGATAATTGAAAGAAATGACTTAAATATTAAAAAGATACTTTGGACTGCTGGGTAGAAAACAGGCTGAAAGGGCAAGAGTTGGAGCAGGAGACCAATTAGGTGGCTACTGATAATACTAAGTAAGAAATATTGCCAGGTTCTGGCTCCAGGAATGACAGAGTAACATGTATCAGATGAAAGCTTTCACAGAAAATAGTCATAAACTCTGGATATATGTTTAAAAAAAAAGTGTAAGGCACTATCAAGTGATCAGAAGTGGCAGACAACAGAGAGAATTCAATACTTGAAAGTAAAGAATCAGGCGAAGGGAGATTGCAGGTTTTCATTGAACAGTAGTCTTCAGTCCATATAATATGAGGCAGCTAGAACTCACTCAGAGAGCTCAGTATCATCGGTTTGAAGAGTCAGAAGGCAGAATTTAGAGATTGCAAAGAGCTGGAAATTAAGCATAGAAATCTCAGGGGGGAAAAAAATGATTCCACAGAGTGAGGAGCCCAAAACTATGCATATAAATTGCATTGAACTCCTTGGATGACCTCTGAACTGCGCACAGTTGGGGTAAAAAAACAACAATGACCCAGTGGAAAACAATAAGGAGAAGATCATAAGAACTGACTACGGTTTTAACTACTGCTCACAGAGGGGGAGGCAGGCTTTGGACTTCAAGTTCAGCCAAGTGAATTGTTTGCCAGAATAACCAAATGATGGAATCCAGGAGTCTCTTCAGTATATCATTCACACTGTCTGATTTGAAATCCGAATTACTGGATAAGTGAAGAAAGAAAAAAAACGTCACTCGTGGTCAAGAAAAAAAACAATCAATAAAAGCCAACCCCAAGATGAATAGATAGTAGAATTAACAGACAAGAACTTTAAAGCAACTATTTAAAATATCTGTAAGAACTTAAATAAAAACATAGCCATAAATATTAAGGAATCTCAACAGAAAACTGGAAACTATAAGAAGGTAAAAGTATAGAACCTCAAAAAAAAATTCACTAGATGGCCTTCAAAATAGACTGGAGATAACAGAATAAAGAGCCTGTGACTTTCAAGATAGATCAATAAGAATGATCTATTCCAGAAAATAGAAAAGAAAACGTTTTTTAAAGAGAGAATTGAGTTTAAGCAACCTATTGGACAGTATCGACTGGTGTAGCGTCCGTGTCCTTGGCGTTCAGAAAGAGAAGAGAGGGAGTACGGAACTCCAGATCTGCTCCACCAACATGACAAGAGAAGATGTTTCTTTTCAAAACGAGGAGAACCAACCAGATGGAAGCGCAGACTTACAGGAAGGAGTAAAATTCAGCAAAATGGCAAACACATGGGTAAAAATAAAAGACTATCCTTTTCTCCACTAATTTATTTTAAAGCCTGACCAGGCGGTGGAGCAGTGGAAGCAGGGGTCCCCAAACTTTTTACACAGGGGGCCAGTTCACTGTCCCTCAGACCGTTGGAGGCCGCCACATACAGTGTTCCTCTCACTGACCACCAGTGAAAGAGGTGCCCCTTCCGGAAGTGCGGTGGTGTGCCGGATAAATAGCCTCAGGGGGCCGCATGAGGCCCGCGGGCCGTAGTTTGGGGACACCTGGGATAGAGCATCAGACTGGGATGCAGAGGACCCATATTTGAAATCCCAAGGTCGCCGGCTTGAGCACAAGCTCATCAGCTTGCATGTGGGGTCGCTGGTTTGAGTGTGGGATCACAAACATGACACCATGGTTGCTGGCTTGAGCCCAAAAGTTGCTGGCTTGAAGACCAAGGTCACTGGCTTGAGCCCAAGGTTGCTGGCTTGAGCAAGGGGTCACTTGCTCTGTTGTAGCTCTCCGGTCAAGGCACATATGAGAAAGCAATCAATGAATAACTAAGGTGCCACAACAAAGAATTGCTGCTTCTCATCTCTCTACCTTCCTGTCTGTCCATATCTGTTCCTCTCTCTGTCTCTCTCTCTGTCACATAAAAAAATAATTATTTTAAAGATTGCTCACATTTTAAAGCAAAGAGTCTCTTATCATATTATTGTTTTATGGGATTTATAACACATGTATACATAAAATACATGAGACAGATAATCTAATTGAGCATCAAAATACATAATAAAAGTAAGAGAGCCTGACCAGGTGGTGGCGCAATGGATAGAGCGTCAGACGGGGATGCAGAAGACCCAGGTTCAAGACCCTGAGGTTGCCAGCTTGAGCACAGGTTCATCTGGTTTGAGCAAAAGCTCACTAGCTTGAACCTAAGGTCGCTGGCTCGAGAAAGGGATTACTCAGTCCGTTGAAGGCCTGCGGTCAAGGCACATATAAGAAAGCAATCAATGAACAACTAAAGTCTCGCAACTTAAAACTGATGATTGATTCTTCTCATCTCTCTCTGTCCCTGTCTATCCCTCTCTCTGACTCTCTCTGTCCCTGTAAAAAAAAAAAAAAGTAATAGAATATTGCACATTAAATGTGTCCATAAGTTCATAATAATATAAATACATAAATAATGGGTAGATGAAAAATCTTCTCTTTACAGCATAATGGCAACAAATCAACCAATACATGTAGAAAGAATGACGGAATTTGAAAATCATCAATGAAAACTAAAATTAGTGGTTGAAAATTAGATGACGAACAGTATTTTTATATAGAATCTTATAGCATTTCCCCCCAAATTATTTATTAATTATAAAGAGAGAAATTATTTTTATTATAAAATTAATTAAAGCTTAATACTGATAGGTAGTTACCACAGGTAGATATCACTTTAATCAAGTGATCAAGGTTCATAATAAAATACATGTGTGTGTTTCAGAGAGAGAAGAAAAGAGATTAGTGAATGATAAAATAATTGAAGAAAAATGTAAAACATTGGTGAATTTGGGTGATAGGTATAGAGAGTTCTTTATACTATTTTGGCAAATATACTTGAAATCATATTGAAATAAAAGGAAATGATGGCAGCTTGAACCACAGTGGTAGTCATGACATAAGAAAGATTTCTAAATATATTTTGAGAGTAGAGTCAAAAGGATTTGTTGATGGACTGGCTGTGGAGTGTGAAAGACAGAGAGGTATCAAGGATGACTCCAAGGTTTGGGTGATAGAAAATTGGAAGGAAGAAGTAGTTATTTATTGAGATGGGGAAACTGTGGGTAGAGAAAGTTTGTGGAAGTGGAAATCAAGACTTTGGTCTGAGACATAGTAAGTTTGATATGCCTCTTGAATTTGAAAGAGTAGTCATCATTTTATTTAAAGCCATGGGATGATGTAAGGAATTAACATAGAGACTGAATTCTGGAACACTTCTGATGGAGGACTTTCTGATCTAAACAACATATAAGTTCATAGTCTGGATTTAGCTATTCGTGTACTCATGGTGCAGTTTAATATGTTCTTCATATAAATTTTCTAAAACAAGGCATTTACTGGATATCTTCAGTACAATACACTGTCTCCATGGGCCTATAGTGCAAGCACCAACCTGTCTAAAGATTCTGTAGGTACGTAAATAAACAACCCCGAGTTGTGTATCTTGTCATGCTGCCTAGCTGATTCATAGAAATTTACTGTCCTGATAAAACAAAGATGTTTTAGGTAATATGAAGCAGTGTTTTTGCAAGAGAAAACACATAACTTTATTGTCTCACCACTTCTGGGAGAGCAAAGGACAAAGCTTATCACTGTTTTGTTTACTTATTTTTTTAAAATAAATCTACTCCTCATGAAAGCTTACAATAAATTGGAAAAAAATTAATTACTTCACTTAGAAGTAAGTCTTCTATGTCAAATAAACCCATGAATTTTGTAAAGACTTCCCAAAGTAACAGTTGTGGGAAAAGTCACTCAGTCTTTTGATTGTTTTGTCTTCTTTCTTTTTAATTTTATTGTAAAATAAAATACTAATACTGTACAGAAAAACATAAGTCAAATGTATAGCTTCCTGAATTATTAGAAGGCAAACAGCTCCAACGTCATGAAACAGAACTTCTCCAGTCACCCTAAAAGCCCTTGAATGTGCCCCAACACAATCACAATCCTTCCATCCCCCATAAATAAATAATACGCTGGCTTATTCCTCTGTTTGCAGTATTTCCTTCAAATTAAAAGCTGAATCCAGAGATAGGGTCAAAATCTGGTTTTATTCCTTGACAAATGTTTATGTTATTTTTGAAGAATATAGAGGCACAAGATATCTGGTTGTTTCTTTTTTTTTATTTTAGAAATTGTTGATACTTAATACTGACAGACACTCATTACAAGTTGCAAAATGGTGATATTCCAGTTCTATTTTTTTTAACTTACCAGTTAGAATACTTTTATAGAGACACTTCCCCTCATCCACTGTTGAGTTACACAATGATACAGTTCATATAGAAAAGGGAGGATAAATGCCTCGTCCTTTAGCTTGTTTTGCCAGTTTTCAAGATAATAATTTGGTTTTCTATCATCCTCTAAAATTAATAATTACTTATCATATTTTTGTAAAATCATGGATTTAGACATATTTATAAACTTCAAGCCATTGCAATTGTTATTGTTAACTCAAAAATTTTCATTTTTGGCTGGTGGGAGCTTCTTCAAGTCAACTCTAGATTCCTTTAGACATGAACCTAGTAGTCTTTGATAGCCCCATTAAAATAAAAATTTATTTATATATATATATAAAAAAAAAGCCAAGAGCCAGGTGGTCAGGTCTGCAAGTAAGAAAACATACTCTGAGATGGCCCGAAGTTTTGAGGCTGTGGGCAAGGAAGGCAACCACACTCTAGCAGGGGAAGTGAGCACAGGGAAAGAGGGTCGTTTTAAGAGAAGGGAGGTGCCAATGCCCAGGTGCAAGGAGGAGAGATCTGTGATATCGCATGATACACAGAGGACGTGCTGGGAGGGCTCACTATGCCCCGGGGGCTCCGCTGCGTGTCATCTCGCTCTGTCTTCCCAAGAAACCTGTGGGATCAGTACTATCAGCAGCCCTACCAAGCACAGCCACTTCTGATGTTTGCCCCAGCGCCCTGGACTTTAACCCCCTGCAGGACCAGATTTAAATAATCTCTAATGGACCTTGAGCCTTGCACCACTTCCTCAAAAACTCAAAATTTCAGGAGTATCCAAGTCGCTGTGAAGATCTCATGACCACAATATAACTCCCAGCGTGGGAAAAGTATCTGCTGTCTTTACTGTGTGCTTGGTCCCACCTGGGCAGCCAAAATGACAACTGTGTAGTCCAAAATCATAGACAATGATGGAATATCTTAATGCTTATTGCTTATAGAATGTCCGGAAGTGTTACTGCTTAGAATATATATATATATATATATATATATATATACACACACACACACACACACACACACACACACACACATATATATAATACACACATACACACATACTCCCTTCCAAATACACACACACACACACTCCCTTCCAAAAAGACTGTACCAACTTCTACTTAGCATTTGACACCATGGACTTGATAATCCAATAATATTTTTTAATCTCTTCCTCTTTGCTGCTTTCTTCTATAGAAGCCAGAAGAACAAAGCTTATAGAATGTCTGGAATTGTTACTGCTTAGAATATATATATATATATATATATATATATATATACACACACACACACACACACACACACACACACACACACTCCCTTCCAAATACACACACACACACTCCCTTCCAAAAAGACTGTACCATTTGACACCATGGACTTGATAATCCAATAATATTTTTTAATCTCTTCCTCTTTGCTGCTTTCTTCTATAGAAGCCAGAAGAACAAAGCACTTGTTTTCCCCGCTGCCTTTGTGCTTTTAAAATTACTTATGTAAATTGCCTCAGTGGCTTACATTATATTTCCATTGGACAGGCTGGTATATATATATAGGCTTTGTGATACAATGTATTATAAATAGAAGAATACAGGAGGTAATTTTGAAAGATTTTTGTTTTCTTAAAATCATGCTATTTTTTTTTTCTATCTTGAATGCAGATGTGGTGTCTGGAGATGCAGCATTCACTTTGCAACCACGCGGTAGTGAGCATGAGGGAAAAGCCAAGAAAACCACAGTTAGTTATAGTGTCATGACATCAACAGGCTGGGAAACCCAAATCAGCACCTACCTCCTCCAGATATCTTCTGTGACAAAATAAACTCTTTGGGTTTAATTTACCATATAGAGAAAGAGAGAGAGAGAGAGAGAGAGACTTATTTTCAAAAATTGGCTTACATTGGTTTACAGAGGTTAGCAAATCCAAAATCTGCAGGGTGGGCCAGCAGGCTGAAGACCCAGAGAAGCACTGATTGTTCACTGATTTACTTGTTATTATCATCCAAAAACACCCTCCAGAATAATATTTGAGCAAATATGGATACCATAGCCTAGCCAAATTGACACATAATATTAACCTTTACAGTTACTATAATTCAGGTTTGTGTTACTTGCAGCCCAAACCATTCCTGATACATAGTGCTATTTGAAATCTATGAACTTAAACACATCAAACATTTTTGATCCTAGTTGACCTCAATCACAACCACTCAAGGTGTTTCCTTGCTCCATCTACTTAGTTTTCGTCTCTTACATTCTCAACCAATATCTGTAACTTGGAAAATCATACTATTTCCTTGTATGTCAAAGGTCCTGGGAAACACTGTTAAATGTCCATATACTTTTATACAAAAGATTATTTTTTCTCATTTATTTTTTTAAATGTTTGTCATGGGATAGACCTGTGCTGTCTATTATGGTAGCTATGAGCTACAGGTAGCAACTGAGCTTTTGAAATGGGGTACTTTGAGTTGAGGTGTGCTATAAATATAAAATGCAGATTGAATTTTGAACCTTTAATTAAAGAAAAAATTGTGAACTATCTCAAAAATATTTTACATTGATTTTATGCTGAAATGATAAGATTTTGGATGCATAGACTAAAACAAAATATATATTAAATATAGTATTATAATTAATATTACTTGATTCTTTTTACTTTTTTATTGTGGCTACTAGAAAATTTTAACTTCTGTGAATTGCATTTGTGATTCACATTATGTTTCTGTTGGACAGGGCTGGTATATACAACAGAAAATTTTTTCTGAAGAATCCAGTCATTTTTGTAACTATTTTATCTATATTGCATGGACATTTTATTTGGATTTTTAAAATTTTATTCAAAAAATATAAGTTGACTTATTAGTTTTATATAGAGACTTTTAAATAGCTAGCTGGAGCATTGTTCAGAATCCAGAAAAGCAAAAATTATATGTGCAATGAAAGGATTATAAGAACAGAGAATCACTTTGTGTCCAAAAAGTTTAGCAATTTTCCCAGCTCACTGAATTGTGGGAACTCAGATTTTCCAAGGAATAAATATGCTATTTTTAACATTTTTATTATACTATTTGTCACAGGCTGTCCCATGAGAGTATCAACAATCAATTTCAAACAGAATCAACCACAAACACTTCTGCACATGTAACTTGGAACATCTGGCCTGCTCGAGTCCCCGCCGTCCACATCAGGAGAGTTCTGGTCTGACTGGATACTTAAGCACTCCTAAAATCCTTTGTCCCACTTCCCACACTGAAAATGAGATACGGTGAGAACCATCTTCAAGGGGCCAGTTTTAAGCAAGTCAGAGTGCTAGATTTGTATTTCCCCTCACTTATGACTGCAGTTCTTTCTGTTGGAGGTGTGTGCTGCATTCCAAGGATATCACTGACACAATGATTTATGTTGCATTTTCTCTAATGGGTAGAGATGAAAGGGTTTGGTTTAGGAAAAATTCTGACAGCACTTTCTAACTGAAGAGATCAGAATACCTACCCTGAACAGAATGCTTCAAGCAGGAGGTATGAATTCTTAGGAGGTTCAGGGCTGCTGTGTTGACTACACACCTTCATGTAATGAAGGAACGGCTCATAATGGGGAAAAAAGAAGAAAGAAAATGTGCTCCTTCAGTCAAGAGCACTAAAACAATGAAACATGCCAAAAGAGGGTGATTTAGAGGGACAAGAAAATTATGTAAAGGAAACCCCAAAAGTCTTTCCTCCCCTTTAGGCACTAACAGTGTTCTAAGAAGTTAGAAACTCAGCATTAAAAATTTACTGATGTTATTGGCTGTTGAAATAAGCCCCGTGGTAAGTTCTTTCTTAAAAGAAAGAAACCTTTGCCTGACCTGTGGTGGCGCAGTGGATAAAGCATCGACCTGGAAATGCTGAGGTTGCCGGTTCGAAACCCTGGGCTTGCCTGGTCAAGGCACATATGAGAGTTGATGCTTCCAGCTCCTCCCACCTTCTCTGTCTCTGTCTCTCTCTCCTCTCTCTTCCTCTCTGTCTCTCTCCTCTCTAAAAAATGAATAAATAAATAAATTTAAAAAAGCCCTTCCTTTAAAAAAAAAAAAAAAGAAAGAAAGAAACCTTTAAGCAAAGCTATCCCTAAATTATGTTTTCCAAGTACAGGTCTCCATATTAGTTTTTCTTGAAATGAGGAGTACTTATTCAGTCTTTTAACTGCAACGACAATGTAATATGTAATATGGATATATTTTTGTACATAGAGCACACTTTTTATTTGAGCTAGATTATACTTGTTTTTTATGATGTCTATTTTCAATTGCTTTTTATTATATTTAAATGAGAATACTTTGATGCATTTATCGATTACAGCGTAAGTTCCAGGAGCCCAGGGATTTGTCAATTTTATTTGTCATTGTATCCCCAGGACCTAGAATAGCATCTGACATATATAGTAGTAGGTGTTCAGTAAACATTGTACTCATTTATTCAATAATTCAACAATATTTATTGTCTACCATGTCCCTGCCACTATGTAGAAACTGGGAATATATATATATATGAAGTGAAGAAAACAAAAGACTCAACCTTTCTGGAGTTATTCTCATGGAAGAAAGAGAAAAACTCACAAAAGAATCTCACTAATGAATGTGATAAACATTTAAAGTTCCTTCAGTGCTCTAAACAAAAGAATAATTTTTGCCAAGATTCGTCCACATTTTTGACTCAGAAATTCTGTAAAGATGGAGAAATATAATTCTCCTGAGAACACTGAGAAGCTAAAGGGCAAGAAGAAAGGCGATTATAAGAGCTTGTGCAAGCAAGAGAGAATAAGCTTTCCAGAGATGCAGAGAGCCAGGCCGGGAGGACAGGGAATCAGGGGTGAAGGAGACGCGCTGAGCACAATCGTCCACACCCCATGGCGGGGGTGAAAGGAAGGAGCTGTGAGGAGACATCCTCCCAGGACACAAAACTCCACTGTCCAGAGTGAGTCAGTGGGAGTGGAATGGTGGGGGATGGGAAGGCAGAATGCAAGTTCATTCAAACACATAGGATATTTCCACTCTTGGAAAGTTTCCATGTTGAGTCTTTCTAAAAAGTTAATTTTATGATTTAGACAAATAATTTTTGATTTAATGAAATCATTTTTATAATTGAATTTGAGAAGACTGGGAGGAGAAATTTAAGGATGTAATAGGACACTCTTTGTTAATTAAAGAGTATGATATGGCTTCTAACTCGAACCGCCTCTGCCATCACAGCATATTTCCGCCCACTTACCATAACCAGGGCAAACCCCCACTCCTAGCCCTGGTCACTATGTCTTACCTGCTGCTCCATTCAAACAGCATGGCCACGCCCTTGTCTCCATGGCGCCACCACCCGTTCTTCCATCTCTCTCACCCTTCTTCCCCATCAGCCTATCAGAATGGCCTAGACACAGGCCAGCACATAAGTGCACCCTGCAGAGAGCAACGGGCCATCTCCCTGATGGCATGAAAGGCAGTTACATTTTCCCAGCAGCAGGGAAGGCATTAACAGTGACCTGGAGGGGCTTGGTCAAGTATGGTGGATCCAGTCCAAGCCAGCATCATGGAATTCTATTTTGTTCGTTTCCTTTTTTAAAATTTTAACCCAAGTGTTATGATCTTTGAGGGATAAAACATGTTTTTTAAGGGAGGCAGAAAGATATGGCCTTATGTTGCAAAATAGTTACAAAAATATCTCCAGTACTTCCTGATTAGATGCAGCACAAATGAGGAGATCTGCCTGTTTGTAAGAGGAGGTTAAAGTTCACAAAAGCAATCGCAGAGTGAGGGTTCCCCCCCCTTCTTTTTAAATGCATACCCACGGGCACATGCATGTGCACGCACACACCATCTTCAGAGCTGACGACTCGGGACACTTTATTTTGGAAAACAATTTAGCCACAAGACAGACTGAATCATATGGTTTTAAAGTATAGCAATCATTTGATTGTTTTAAATATCCGTTTGTCAGTCACAGCACATGGCAATCTTATGAACAGTACTGTTAAGTCAAAGGGCTCATATCTAAAATTTAAATGCAAATAAGGCTTCTCGTGTTCAATAAGTGTCAGAAATCGAAGGAGTATGAGTCTATAGAGCTTCTTTAGCACCTCAGCCCCAAGGATTGAAAGGGTAAGCTATTCCCTACAAATCTTAAATGAAGCATAAATTAAACTCTGCTGATGCAATTACTTCTCTTTATGGTCCAAAGCATCAGCTGTGTAGGTTCAAGAGCCATTTGGAGCTCTGGCAGGCAGCAGTCTGCCAGGGTGTCTCTACTCTATTAGCTGTCCCTCACAGCAAGTGCTGAAAGACATACTGAAGGTGCGGAAACCACTCTTCTCTTACTCCACACTTCAGTAGGGGGGGGGAGGGAGTATTTTCAAAGCTGTAGCTATTTTTGTTAACAGAAAGCATATTTGATCACATAATTCTAATTTTCTTCTGTTACAGATTTAATTAGAGGGTCTAGAAAATAAGAAGGTGGTAGCAGAGGAAGTGATAGCTTTACTGCTTTAAAAAAAGGGCTATACAGAATTTACACAAAATCTATCCCCAATGGAAAAACACAAACATGTTCTGAAAGGTTGGCGTTTTCGTAAACTTTTTTTTTCATCATTTCACTTTAAAGTTTCTTTCCAATAGCTTGGTTTTGATTTATCTCTCACTGGAAGTGGCTTCAAATGAGCCAGCTCCTCCCCAAGTGGAGAACGCCAGTCTGTTGCATCGAACAGTAGGTGTATAGCTCCGGGCCTGCGTTTCCGGAGCATGGCTGGTTCCCCTGCATGCAGGGCACCTGGGGCAGGATGTGTACTACACACAGCTGAAGAAACATAGGGTATTCAACCTCCGCCTTTCCCCCCTAATTCAGTGAGAGGAGGGGAGGCAGAGACAGACTCCCACATGCGCCCGCACTGGGATCCCACCCAGCAAGCCCACGAGGGGGTGATTCTCTGTCCATCTGGGGCACTGCTTCTTTGCTCAGTAAACAAGCTCTTTTTGGTGTCTGAGGCAGAGGTCATGGAGCCATCCTGAGTGCCCAGAAACAACTCGCTCCAATTGAGCCATGGCTGCAGGAGGAAGAGAGAGAGAGAGAGAGAGAGAGAGAGAGAGAGAGAGAGAGAGAGAGAGAGAGAGAGGTGAGAGGTGAAGGGATGGAGAAGCAGATGGGCATTTCTCCTGTGCGCCCTGACCAGAAATTGAACCCAGGACTTCCACACGCTAGGCTGACGCTGTACCAGAGTCAACGGCCAGGGCTCCAAACCTCTGCTTCTTAATGCTGGTGCCATGTTGAAGAGCGTAGGCTTCTCCAGAATTGGGTCAGAAGAGAACCAAGGTGATGTTATGCCCGAAATGTTCATGCAGCAGATCTCCAACCAAATTGTCATCTGGAACACACTTTACCGTGTGCACTTTCATCTTCATCAACTTATTATCCATTTCTCAAAATGGTTAATTCTACCTTACTAATTTCTCATGAGAAAATTGTGAGCAATTCTCAGCGCAGGATGGCTCCAGGGCCAAACTCCAATGACAATAATATAAGCTCCTGATGTGCTCTCGTCCTGAGGAGTTGAGAGACCCAAGGATTAGAAAGGTTGAGCCAGACAAGAATAACAGGGCAAAGTGAGTGTGAGTGAAAGCTTGTCCTTCGAAAATAAACACGAGCCTGTGTGTGCGACGGAAGCCCTGGACCACGTGTGTGTTTATAAACCAGGATTCAGATCTAGTACAGCTGACTCCAAAAGGAAGCTCCCGTCTGCTCTCAAAGGTTCACCCTAAAGGATAAAAGGTGTGAGGTCCCCGAGTCTAAGCAGTGAACATATGTACAAATACGCATTATTACTTCAGCAGAGGTAGCAGGCGTCGGCTCACTTCAGCCTCATGAAACTCAATATGCCCCATGACCCTTCCTATCAAATAAGTAATGTGCTGCAAGTAGCCATAATTGTTCTTTTTTTTCTTTTTCTTTTTTTTTTCTGTATTTTTCTGAAGCCGGAAACGGGGAGAGACAGTCAGACAGACTCCCGCATGTGCCCGACCGGGATCCACCCGGCACGCCCACCAGGGGCGACGGTCTGCCCACCAGGGGGCGATGCTCTGCCCCTCCGGGGCATCGCTCTGTTGCGACCAGAGTCACTCTAGTGCCCGGGCCATCTTTGCTCCAGTGGAGCCTCGGCTGTGGGAGGGGAAGAGAGAGACAGAGAGGAAGGAGAGGGGGAGGGGTGGAGAAGCAGATGGGCGCTTCTCCTGTGTGCCCTGGCCGGAAATCGAACCCGGGACTTCTGCACGCCAGGCCGACGCTCTACCACTGAGCCAACTGGCCAGGGCCACAATTGTTCTTATAAAAGAAAAATAAAGTGCCTAGTCTCATACAGACTTAAATACTACTACTTTATACATGGTCACTATCAAATAAACTTAAAGCCATTTTCCCTAAGAGATAAAATACCTAGCATACCCTTGTGGCAGCTGAGGGTAGCTGTTCTCTCTTCTTCCCTTTAAGAGAATTCAAGAGTTAGCCTCGACTTGTCTCAGAGAGAGCTGGATCCAGGAAAGAATCTGAATTTGTGTTTGGCTCCACCACCTGACACAAAGCACTCTTCTTCAGACATCTCTACTGCTCTTACACAAAAAGTGCCCAGTGGGGACTCATGCAACAATTTCAAGGACATGTGGTGCAAACTTCTTTCTGGAATCTGTGTTCATGCTGCCCGATAGTTTATACCAGTGATACTAAAGGTGTAATTTGCCCTGACCAGGTGGTGGCACAGAGGACAGACTGTCAGCTTGGGACGCTGAGGACCCAGGTTCAAAATCCCAAAGTCCTCGGCTTGAGCGCGGGATCATAGACATGACCCCATGTCTGCAGACTTGAGCTCAAGGTCGCTGGCTTGAACAAGGGGTCACTGGCTCAGCTGGACACCCCGGTCAAAGCACAAATAAGATAGCAATCAATGAACAACTAAGGTGCTGCAACTACGAGTTGCACCTCTCTCTCTCTCTCTTGCTTAAAAAAAATAAAAAAATAAAGATATAATTTGGTTTTGGAAGTCACAGCTTCTATAATACCAGAAAAAAATGAATGAAGACCAGGGGAAAACTTAATTGTTCGTATCAATGTTACTTTCCTTAGGACTGCGAGAGAGAAAGTCTTTCTGAAACATTTGCCTGAGGAATGAGAACACTCCATCTGCTTCTGTTCACTTCCTGGCAGAGGGATGGTCCACAGATATGTGTAAGTTCCATGAAGTTATTACACAAAGTTATGGATGGTGGAGAGAGGAATGGAGGTGGGAATCGAATTATTTTAGTAAATATATTTGGTAAAAGCAGGTTGGAACATTCAATTATATAACTTGAGTGAGCAAGGACAATGTTTAAGGGAACTGGAATGCACAGGGCGAGGTTTAAATCTGGGAAAGAACTCCAGGCCCTGGCTGGTAAATTCCGTTGGTTGGAGCATTGGCCTGAAGCAGTTTGATGGTTCAATCTCATCATACGTGAACAGATTGATGTTCCTGTCTCTCTCTCTCTCTCTCCCTTCCTCTCTAGCTAAAATCAATAATCAATCAATCAATAAAAAATATGGGTAAGAAATTGTGCTTCTATCTGCTCTATTTATTGCACAATTACCATGTGCTGGGCACTGCCAGTTTTAACTTTTCCATTGGGGTCCCATATTTTCTTCACATTTTTTTTAATTGTGGCATCTTCAATTAATATCCACCACTGTAAATTCATATGTGAAAATTCGAGTTTGGACATTTTTTCCCCCCAATCGTCCTGAAGGAAGGAGCCTGTGGTGGGGAGTGGAAAAACCAGAAGACATGGGTTGCATTCTAGTTCTGCCACAGAGCAAAAACCTTGGGCCAATCAGTGAATCTCTCTGGGCCCTACTTATCTCATCTATAAAGTGAAGAGATCAGAGAACACAGGTTGATAATTCCCAAATTTAGGAGTTTTTGCTTAAAGTCTATGAGTTCACATAAACCAAGTCTTATTGACTATATTTATGATTACAAACATGTATAATTTCCTTTTTTGCAAATGTGTTGAGATGTGCTGTGATTAAGAAAATGCAAAAAAAAAAAAAAAAAAAAGAAATAAAGAAAATGCAGCCTGACTAGGCAGTGGCACAGTGGGTAGAGCGTCAGACTGGGATGCGGAGGACCCAGGTTCAAGACCCCGAGGTCGCCAGCTTGAGCATGGGCTCATCTGGCTTGAGCAAAAAGCTCTCCGGCATAGACCCAAGGTTGCTGGCTCGAGCAAGGGGTTACTCGGTCTGCTGAAGGCCCACGGTCAAGGCACATATGAGAAAGCAATCAATGAACAACTAAGGTCTTGCAACGAAAAACTGATGATTGATGCTTCCCATCTCTCTCCATTCCTGTCTGTCCCTGTCTATCCCTCTCTCTCTCTCTTGGTCCCTGTAAAAAAAAAAAAAAAAAAAAGAAAGAAAATGCAAATCTACTTGTCACGAACTTGTAAAGATGCTAAAAGCATAACCACAATCATTCAGTTGCTCACAGAAAAATTAACATTGGGTCTTCATACTAGAAAATGTTGGGAAGCACCCAACTAGATGACAATCTCTTAATATTATTTCATTGATATTCTTAAAACCCCATTGTGTAAAGGGAAAACTCTTTTTTCAGGCTAGAAAGTGTTTTTCCTTCACTAACACTTTTAATTCTCAGCATCCACATTATAAATCAAGATGGCAACCTTCAGGGCTCTCTCAGTATACTTTCAATCAAATGGCAATGAAAGACTCTGCCAAGCCATCAACTGGCATTTTTGTCTAATGATACAGATATGGCAAGACTTGTTGGGTAAAGTCTAAAAACAAAACTGCCCATTTAGGGACCTGATTTTGGTTTAAAGGCATTTTACTAGCTCTAGGAAAAGGACAAATGATGATGCAGTTATTGAAAAATACGTGACTTGATCACATCATAATAGGACTCGGCAAAATTGGAAGAATTTAAATCTCTACCCTCAACAGAAAGCAGTTCATATTACTAGAATGTACCATATCTCACAGCAAGTTTAATGAAATCCTTAAGTGGTTGTCTGAAGACAAAATATATTCAGATGGGTCTGTTTGAATGTGGCAACCATATGACTAATGATGGCTTCTGAACAATAAGGATGACTAAAGCAGTCATTAGCAATTGTCCTAGTCAGCCACATGTACCCATCAGAAATGGTATTTTTAGACAGGGATATGAATGGTGTTTCTATACGTACTGTATCCAAACCACACTTGTGAAGTAAATTTTTTCAAACTTTGTGTGCCTGGCACGGTTTGGGACAGTTCAAGACACTGCACATGGAATCTGCATCTGTGGGGTTTTTTACCAGTAGAAACAACAAATTGGTGGGCGGATTTCCTTCCCCTTTTATAATTTTTCAGCTACAGTCTTCAAGTGCTTTTCATTTAATGTTGCCAGATGCCATTTATTTTTCAGATTCAAGTTCAACTTGTGCAAGGAAGTAGACAGTTGTTCTGAAACAGCCTTCAAATGGTCAGAAAGACTAAAATCCAACTACTGCTATTTTCTAGATCTCTACCTTAGTTTGTGCCGTCTGTCCACACAACAATGCCCAGACACAAAACTCTTGCCCCATTTATATTCAAAACTACAGTAAAGCAAAGGAACTTTTCAACAAAAACAAACACTAAGATACCCATGAACAATTTTTTTTATTGTCACCCAAATTCTACAAAATGATGCTCAAAGATTAGAATGACTTCTTGCCTGGTGCAAATGGTGTTTGGCAGCATTAAACCTCTAAAACCCTTAACTTGGATTCTCAAAAATTCTGGGTTGGTCATTTGAATAGAAACTTTCTAATTAGGGAATTTTACTTGATAAGTCAGTGCTGACTCCTGCCTAAAATACAGCCCTGTCTTCTATGAGCTTCTGGTTTATAAGCTGTTTTCAAACTTTAGCAAATTCATTTTCAGGTCATTTTTAGGGGCTATAACAAGGAGAATCTTGATGATTCTAGAATGGCAGTATCAGCAGATACATTGTTACCGAAAAAACAAAGAAGGTGAATTTGAAGCTGAAGGACTATTTATACCTTTCTAAATTGAGGGAAACCTCTATTTTCTCCTATGCATTATCTCAACAATTCTATCCCTTTCCTTTCTTTGTATGAGCTCGGACTGATACAAACTTATTTCCAATCGACTTATAGACACCTTTCCAAGCAATTATTATTGGTGCATATAAAATAACTGTTAAATGTCTTCCTTTGTCTACAATTTGTTCTTCTTGTGAAAAAAAAATGTGTATGCCTTTTATGCTACTGAAAATTATGCAATTAAATGCCTTTTTGGTACTATTCCTCTCAATTAAAATTTCAACTTCAGGAAAGCCGACTTTGCAGTGATTATATTAGAAAAAGCAATTCTAAATTTAATTGGCTCAGAACTGCACACAAGAGAATGGATTGGATGATTACTCAGAAATGATTTAGAAGTCTTTTTTTTAATTAAAAAGAAAGTGTGGCCTGACCAGGCGGTAGCGCAGTGGATAGAGCCTCGGACTGGGAGGTGGAGGACCCAGGTTCAAGACCCCGAGGTCGCCAGTTTGAGTGCGGGCTCATCTGGTTTGAACAAGGTTCACCAGCTTGAGCCCAAGGTCGCTGGCTCAAGCAAGGGGTCACTCAGTCTGCTATAGCCCCCTGGTTGAGGCAAGTATGAGAAAGCAATCAATGAACAACTAAGGAGACTAAGGAGATGCAACAAAGATTTCATACTTCTCATCTCTCTCTTCCCCTCTGTCTGTCCCTGACTCTCTCTGTCGCAAAAAAAAAAAAAAAAAAAAAAGTAGAAGTCAAACGAAGATGCAGACTCTACTTCTAGCACCATCTGACCTCATCTATAAACTGTTATCATTGCACAAGATAATCAGTTGTAAAAGATTATAAAAATATTGTTAAAGATTTAGAAGTCATCAGAGGTTTCTCACCACCAAAGAAACCGAATCTAGAGGGATATAGTCTTACCTAAAAACACAATATTCACATGCATTTATAGAAGACAGTCATTTTATAAAGATTTTAGGGAAAACTTAAAATGGGGATAATTAGTAATATAGAAACCACTGAGTCAATGGAAAACCAAAATAGCATATGAAATTAGAAGTTGTTAATTTATTTCAAGGAGACATTTAATATTTTCCCCAGAGGATCCCATGAGAACTCCCGTGTCCAAATTCCTGTGGCTGAAGGGCTGGTTTTATAGCTGTACTTTTAGTTCTGATGAGCGATCACTACTTCAAATACTGAAAATGTGTACTTATTAGTTTTTGTTTTGGGGTTTTTTTTACATAGGCAGAGATAGACAGGGACAGACAGACGGGAACGAAGAGAGAGATGAGAAGCATCATTAGTTTTTCGTTGCGCGTTGCGACTTCTTAGTTGTTCATTGATTGCTTTCTCATATGTGCCTTGACCACGGGCCTTCAGCAGACCGAGTAACCCCTTGCTGGAGCCAGCAACCTTGGGTCCAAGCTGGTGAGCTTTTTGCTCAAGCCAGATGGGCCCGTGCTCAAGCTGGCGACCTCGGGGTCTCGAACCTGGGTTCTTCCGCATCCCAGTCCGATGCTCTATCCGCTGCGCCACCACCTGGTCAGGCTACTTATTAGTTTTAATATAATACTTCCCCTGTCCTATCACAAGAGTGTAGAAGCTCCAAGTTATAAATTCACTTCTAAATGACTATACCAAAATGTTATAAAACTATAATTAACATAATTTAGTAATCACAAATAATTTTTTTTGTATTATTCTGAAGTGAGAAACAGGGAGGCAGAGAGACTCCTGCATGTGCCCGATCCAGATCCACCCGGCATGCCCACTAGGGGGTGATTCTCTGCCCATCGGAGCCATTGCTCCCTTGCAACTGGAGCCATTCTAGCACCTGAGGCTGAGGCCATGGAGCCATCCTCAGCGCCCGGGCCAACTTTGCTCCAGTGGAGCCTTGGCTGCAGGAGGGGAAGAGAGACAGAAAGTAGAGAGGGAAGGGTGGAGAAGCAGATGGGCACTTCTCCTGTGTGCCCTGTCAGAATATTGAACCCAGGACTTCCACAAGCCAGGCTGACACTCTACTGCTGAGCCTACTGGCTAGGGTCCACAAATAATTTAATAGAAGAGCATCTAGAAACTGCACTGGGGCAAAGATGGCCTTTTCAATAAAAGGTGCCAGGTCCACTGGATAGCCACGTGAAAAAAAATAAATTGACTCCCTACTGTACACCATCCCCCCATCAATTTCAGTAGACTAAAGAGCTATATATAAAAGCTAAAACAAAGCTTCTAGAAGAAATTACAGGCAAATATATTCAAAATCTTGGGTAAAGAAATATTTTTTAAACAGAAAACAAAAATTACCAACCACAGGAAAGAACTGGTAGACTGAACTACACAAAAACGGAATGTGTTTACCAAGATACAGTGGTAGGAGAATGAAAAGGTACCCAGAGACCGGGAGAAGACACACGCCACACACATAGTTGAGAAAGACCTCCCATCCAAAGTATAACCTCAAATTAAATAAAAAAATAAGAAAATAAAAAGATGCACAGACCCATCAGGAAAAATAATTGCAAAATAGTTGAATAGAAACTTCACAAATGATATGGAAATTGCCAATGTTGAAAAGATGTTCAAGCTCATTAGTCATCAGGAAAATGCAAATTAAAGCTAAGATCCATTAGAACAGGGGTCTCAAACTTGCGGCCCTTGCGGCCTGGCCTGCCGAACAATTTTCTGCGGCCTGCAGACTAATCCACGAAGTTCAAAATATTTTGGATAAAATTAAGTAAGCCTAGGGGCCTACTTGTATTTTTCATTTCTCTAGCATCCTAGCTAGATATTAGCTTAGTTAACAGCAGTTGTGATGCGAACTACAGTTTGTGGTCGTTTTGTGACACTGAGTAAACTGCATGTACAATTGTGCTTGTTGTATTGATTTTTTGTTTTCAACTGCAGTGAGAAATGTGTTGTGTAACAGTTGCCTTTTGTAGACCTAGTGCGGCCCGCCGAAAGGCTGTGATCTTGCTCTGCGGCCCACATGCTGAGTTGAGTTTGAGACCCCTGCATTAGAAGGACCAAAAAGATTGACGATACTGGGTTCGGCAAGGACACAGAGCAGCTGCGACCTCCACACACTGTTGGTGGGAGTGGAAACTGGTAGTCCATTGGAAGTCTGTTTGACAGAATCTGCTAAAGCTGAATATGTTTATCTATGACTCAGCAGCTCTATTCTTAGGTACATATCCAGTAGAAATGTGCAGACATTCACCAAAAGACAAACTCAAGAATGTTTGCAGCAGCATTATCCAGAAGAGCTAAATGCCCAATAACAGTAAAATGGATTACAAAATTATAGTCTACCCACAGGTGATTATACAACCAGAACTTTAGCTAGGTGCAACAATATGAATGAATTCCACAATTGTAATGTTGAATGAAAGAGGCTAGGAAAAAGAGTATATACTGTATGATTCTATACAGATAGTAAAAAATGGGCAAAATTAATATATGGTACTAGAAAATAAAAGTTACTTTTGTTGGAGATTATGACTAGTATGAAGAAGGGGGCTACTGCGTGTTATCTTCGGGGTGTTTCTTGTTTTGGTTACATGAATGTGTTCATTTTGTAAAAATCCTTTAATAGGTACATTTCTGATGTGTATGTCATTAAAAATATTTTAAGAACATGCCAGATTAATTGGTGAGAGAAAGGCAGGACAGAAAGATGGATGGAAAAAAGGAAGTAAGAATAGAAACATAAAAAAGGAAAAGTTAGCCTGACCAGGTGGTGGCTCAGTGGATAGAGCATCAGACTGGGATGCAGAGGACTCAGGTTCAAAACCCCAAGGCCATGGCTTGAGTGCAGGCTCACCAGCTTAAGCCCGGGGGTGCTGGCTTACGTATGGGATCATAGACATAATCCTATGGTCGCTGGCCATAGGATTTTGAGCCCAAAGGTTGCTGGCTTGAGCAAGGGGTCACTAGCTCTGCTTTAGCCCCCCCCCCCACCCAGAACACATATGAAAAAGCAATCAATGAACAACTAAGGAGCCGCAACAAAGAATCAATGTTTCTCATCTCTCCCCCCTCCTGTCTGTCTCTGTCCCTCTCTGTCATTGTCTATCTCATTAAAATAAAATAAATAACATAAAATAAAAAAGTTGAGGTGAGTATAAATTAAGTGAAATGACCTAAGAGAGTAATCTTCAAGTTTTCAACACAAGAAAAAAATTTAAGTATTTGAGGTGGTGGATATTAACTACTTACTGACATTCATTTCATAAATACATACATATATTAAGTCATTGTGTTGTACACCTATACCTAATATGTTATATGTCAACTGTACCTCAAAATTGAATAAAAAACATTAAAAAATAAGATGATATGGTGGCTGGTAGATCCGTTTCTTTCTCAGTAATGGAACGCCTTTGGGTAAATATGGAATTAAATCCTGTTCCCAGTTTCCTGCTTAAACGCTGTGAAGTTGAGACTGTTTTCCTTGGTTACAGAGTTAGATTTTTGTTGAATTTTGTGGCACTGAGCAGAGTTGGCCATTGAGCCAACAATAAATAAATAAATAAATAAAAATGTTAACAAGGAAGAGATTGCAGCTTATTCTGTACTAATAATTAACTCCAGATTTTGAAAATGATCTCCAAACCAAAGACAATGAGGCAAATGATTCCAAGATTTGGAGGAAACCAACTCAAAAACAATTCTTTTTCTGAGTGCTATTGGAATAGAAGCTGATGAGACCAGCTTGTCAAAGCCATGGCTTCCCAACATTTAGCTAACCAAAAGCTAGGAACAAAAAAAAAGCACATGATGAAACCGTTAAATGAGATCCAAAGAACGAACCCCTCCAATGATAACATATTAACTCAACATGAATTCTCCCAGTGGACAATGGAAACTCACAGCTGTTTTTCTCAGCAGGAAGAGCAACACTGCTGTCAGCTCTCGTCCCTTCTACTCGCTTCACCTGACTGAGTGAACCTGAAGACGGCAGTATAACGAAAGCTCAGTGCTCAGCTTAAAACAAAGGCTCTTTCTTAAATACCTGTTGGAAAAACACTTAATAGACACATGAAGAAATTTACTCATTTCTTCCCTAGCAATATACACCAGTTTAGAGTGCTTGCTATTTGAGTATCTTAGAACCTAAATGCCTTGCCTACTATATTAGAGAGAAACCTTCCCATGTTCTATTGCCTTGTGGCAGGTGGAAGTCAAAATCAAGAGTAACAGCGTCAACCACATTGCAAACTTGGCAACTACCATGGCCCGATTTTTGGTACTCACTACCTGTTTACTTTTTTCAAGCACGTTAATCTAGACCTCCAAGGGCTGGGCAACTAAGTGGTGGCTGGGAACAAGCCAGGTCTATGTGGCCAGGCCAGTGTACCGAGGAAATCTGAAGAGACACCGATATTTAATTCTCCATTGCAGGAATGACAGAAATTCAAAAATGAAGAAGTACTGGTTGCTCACCCGCTATAATAGGGCAGTGCTACAGTTTACCAGTAACCTTTAGTCAGGCACTGTGTGGCAGGGTGGGTAGCATTGGCAGGTCCAGTCTACAATGCCAAGGACAGCTACAGAGGCTCGAGGACAGTGGTTGTCTCGTTTCATATGCATCAGCACCTCCTAGACTTAAGAAAGATGGCTGTGTGTGTCTGCAGTCCTACTATTTTTCTCGGTGATTCTCAAACTTTGATGAGCGTGTCACCCGGACATTTTCTTTAAAGTGTCTAGTTTCAAACTCTGTTCTGGAGTTTCTGATTCTGTTGGGAAGTAGAGCCCAGGAATCTGCACAGTTTTATTTTGTCTTGTTAAAACACATTTTCTTTGTGATTTTGACCTAGGTCATCTTGGTGACATTTTGGGAAACACTGCTCTCAGTGTGGGGTCACCTGGAATGCGTGTCTGTCTTTTCATTTCCAGTGAGATTAAGGTATTGATGTTTTTCCCCCTGATGGTGAATGTAAAGGGATGCCAACAATAAAATGACTTACATTCCTCTGAAGGGCAGTGAACCCTAATCTCAGGATTGAAAACCAGGGTTTAATATTCCATTTCTAAGCTGAAAATCTCTAAATAATTGCTCTGAGCAATTACATTTTCCTTCATTGCTAGCTTGCTCCCTATGGAAAAGACAGGCGGCATCCCACTTCCAGCTGTGAGGATGCTCTCGCTGGCTTAGTTCAGGGGGTTGTGAGGAGGTGAATTTTACCCTGATACATAGGAAGCTTTCTTTAAGCTAAAGTTCAGGAAACCTTTTCCACCAACTCTACTTACAACTCACCTAGAATGAATTTCATGACCAGAAGTGATTGACTACTTCAGCAATGCATATAATATGCAAAACTATTCTTATTTAAAACCACTTTATAGACATTTTAAATCCTTGCAGAATAGCTACCACAAAATTTGAAATGAAATGGTCTTTCTACTGGAAATAAATTTTGGAAAATATAATATTGTAACTGCTATTGTTGTTAACCATCACAATGTACAATCTGCAAATAAAGTGTTTAGGGAATTTAACAAGTAGACGGCTGGAATATATATTGTTCCTTCCCATCCTGGACTTAAACTTCCATTCACAAAACAACCCAATGATGATCATTAGGGGGCTGGGTAAATATAAATACATTACAGTGCATCTATCCAACAGAAGACTAAGCTACTGTGAAATGAATGAAGAGAGCCCTGGCCGGTTGGTTTAACGGTAGAGCATTGGCCTAGTGTGTGGAAGTCCCAGGTTCAATTCTAGGTCAGGGCACACAGGAGAAACAACCATCTGCTTTTCCACCCTTCCCTTCTTCTCTTTCTCCCCCTTCCACAGCTATGGCTTGAACTGTTAGAGCAAAGGTGGCCCAGGGTGCTGAGGATGGTTCCTTGGCCTTGTCTCAGGCACTAAAATAGCTTGATTGCCTAGCAATGGAGCAGCAGCCCCAGATGAGCAGACCATTGTCTCGGTAAGATGCTTGCTGGGTGGATCCCGGTTGGGGCACATGCGGGAGTCTATCTCTCTGCCTCTCACTTAGCAATAAAAAAAAAAAATGGTTGGCCTGACCTGTGGTGGCGCAGTAGATAAAGCGTCGACCTGGAAATGCTGAGGTCGCCGGTTCAAAACCTTGGGCTTGCCTGGTCAAGGCACATATGGGAGTTGATGCTTCCTGCTCCCTCCCCCTTCTCTCTCTCTGTCTCTCCCTCTCCTCTCCAAAATGAATAAATAAAAAAAAATTTAAAAAAAAATGGCAAAGTAAAACAATGCCTGTAATATATTTGTTTTTGTCTACTAAAAAGAAGAATCTATATTTTTACTTCCTCTTATACACTTGCATATGCACGACACAATGCAAAAGCAACTAAAAGCAATGGCTAACTTTTGGGGGGACATGGGAACTGAGCAGGTGGTGACTGATGAGATGGAGAATCTGTATTGTATATCTTTTTCTACCTGCCTCTTGAACAATGTGAATGTGTTAAATATTTTTTTAAAATGTGGAATCTAGTGAACAAAGTAAACTAACAAATAAAACATAAACATTCTTATACATATGGAGAACAGACTGTGAGATATCAGAGGGGAGGAGGCTGAGGGACTGGGTGAACAAGATGAAGAGATTAAGCAAAAATTAAAAAAAGAAAACCATAGACAACAATATGGTGATTACCAGAGGGAAAAGGGGGCGAGGGGAGGAAAAGGAGGTACAGGGGTTACATGGTGATGGAAGGACACTTGACTTAAGGTCGTAAACACACAATAGACAGATGATGTATTATAGAATTGCACACCTGAAACATGTATAATTTTATTAACCCAATAAATTCAGTTAAAAAATAAAATTAAATTAAAAATTAAAAACATCTCTCAACTCCAAATTTCTACTCACCTATTTCAGGAATCATCAATCTACCACTTTCGGTTCTCACTGGAGAAGACTGAAGGGAAGTAACTGTTTCCTTTATCCACACCAAGGGACACAAAGGCTTCTGAGAGTATCTTTATGGAAGTAATATTTTTAAGTACACAATAAAAAGAAAATTCCCAGAAAATACTTTCAATGAATGTTTCTGGTTTATAAAAGATCAGAGAAATTCAATTACACAGAGAACATAAAATGTTTGGATTGTAAAGCCTTTCTGTGCAACAATGTATTGACATACAATATAGGACAATAGCTTGAAATACAAAAATACAGTTGTGATCCAAGCAATGGCACCAAATTAGAACAGTTTTATTATTTCACATACCACTGTATATATTGTACATTATCCTCCCAAATAAGAAACAATTTGACTCCAAAGTTTAAAATGTAACTTCCGAAATGAATCCTTATCCTAAATTTGAAAAAGAAAAAAGGTCCCGCAAATTAACCAATTTTGATCCTTGATTAAAATATGCACCCTGTACCAATCACCTCTCTCATACAAAATGTATATTATAAATAAAACTTTCCAAAAAAAAAGATCTTGGATGTTTATTGCACATCACATAGAATGTTTGCCACTCTCTGAAGGGCTTTCAGCCCTCCCTTGTATTGGCTGTTTAAAATATTTACTCAAATTTGTATGAAAACAACACTCTGCAGATATTAGCATATGTAGGGTCATATATGATGTTTACCAGAAACAGAAAATATAATCTTACTGGACTGCTTCTGTCATTTTTTTTTCTAAAATAAGAATGACTCTGTTTTCCAAGCAAGTATAGGGGATCTAAACAAATTATAAATCCTGTTCAAATGTCATCTCTTTTCAAATAGAAATCACATGTAGAGGCATTTTACCCAGTTGTATATTTCTACTTCCTAGGACCAGCCCTTCTTGAAGTATATTGTTAAGGTCACACTACAGGATTGCTAATCACACTGTCCATCACCAATAGTCCCTGTTTTGGTCTCAACATTCTCAAACTCTCCCCGCCTTAGCAAAGCCAGCACAAACCAGCCAGAACGCAACGGCCTTAAAAACAAACAAATAAAATTCCTAATAACTTTCCATAGTGCCTAGCACAGAATAAGTACTCAATAAATATTGGAAGAATGGATGTACTATCTTTTAAGACTGTTTCCTATACTTAGATGTATTAATGATTATGAATAACATGCTGATTTAGGTTACACCGAGATCTAACACGAAGACTAAACAAAGAACACATATGACATGGCATAGACACTGTTAGTTTCTACAATCCTGTCCCAGGACTGTGCACAGAAAGGTGCACTTCAAGCGTTAAAACTATTCCAATAATAAAAAATTGATTAGTTAAATATTTTTATTTTGCCAAAGGACTCTAATGGTATTAGCCTTTAACAATTCCCAAACATACAATGAACTCAAAACCAAACCAAATTGCACTATGACAAAGAAACAAGTCCAGGAAAGCAGGGCAACAGGAGACAGCAGTTAAGGAACAGCGACTTCCAGGAGACGGTTGTTTTTTCGTTTGCACGTTGGCACACTCCCATTTTTCTGGCTGCCCTGAATAAACTTCACACATACTTTGTCCTGTCTGAACTGCACCAGGAACCTAGGAGAAAAGGACAGCCAAATTAAAGAACACACAAAACAGCTGATGATTATACAACAACTAACTTCTGTTTCTTTCATCAATACTGATCTTGGCAAGCTCCGTCAACACTTCTATACAGGATTCTATTGATATTATCAGGTTTCACACTGCACTTAACTTCCAGCAGTCACCATTCAGGCCTAAGAAAACTGAAATTCATTAACTCACCACATTCCTGTAAGGTAAGAAAGGTTAAGAGGACTTATTTCCATGCTTCAAATGGGAAGACCAACATGCTATTCCTCCATTTATCTCCATTATTTGCACAGCAAAACTATAAACTGGGGGAGGGTATCCGATTAAATTCTCAACAAATCGAAATAACGAAATAAAGAAGGTCAGAAAAAGAAACAGTCTAGAATGTCCAGAGACTCTGGTTTCTAAACGTTGATTATTAATGTATTACCTACACGATTTCTGTCATATCTACACGTTATGCTAATAGTTATTTCTAGTCTAAATATGTGTTTCAAAATAGCAGTGTCTCACAGAAGAATGATGATAGAATCACAAGTTTGATGTGCCACTTACGTATTTTAATACTCATTTAAAAATATATAAATGATAAAAGTTTTAGTAATCCATTAGTGTACACTGAAAGTCACTTCTCATCCTACCAGTGGTACACGTGACAGTGTCAGAAACAGTCTAGTCCAAAGCTTCCCTTTCATAGGTCAGCAAGGGTCAAGTGCCTGTCCCCAAGATTATTTGTCACACCTTCTAACAAGCATACTGCTGGCTTCCCCTGGGCTGCATGCTGTGAGGGACACCAGATGTTTATCACTAGGTCCCTGCCCTTAAGGATGGCATCACTGGGGACATTTCAGATCTGCATACTGGATGAGAATCTCACTGTTCCCATGGAAAAAACAGTGCTCTTTTCTCCTCACCATTAGAATCAGTATAATGTCACCATATTTTCAGGATACTTCTCAGGGAACAGTTTTCTAAGTTACTGGAATATAATTACATGAGTTACTCTAACAACCATGTGACATCACATGCTCACTGGCACCCATGACAACAGCAAAGATGGAAACAGATCTACTCTGCACACATTAGTCTCAGTTTCAAGGTCTAAACCGCCCACGTTTTCCAAACATTTACTGAAGTAAAATGTGACACATAAGCTTCTGGTTCATCTGTTGTTTTAAAATGATAGTCTGAGCTTTTGAATGAGTTTTTTTTTTTTTTTCCCAACTTGAAAACACTGGAAAAAAGAGCTATAATTCCAAATTCACCTATCTGAGAGATCTCTCTGGAGCGTATACCTTTATCTGCACGTGTCAAAGGAAAGAAAACATCTTTCATGCTTAATACAAATACAAAAAAAAAATCAAATACTTTTACGCTTTTAAAAATTGATCTTAGAGAGAAAGGAAGGGAGGGAAAGGGGGGGGGAAGAGAGAGAGAGAGAGAGAGAGAGAGACATGATTTGTTTCTCCACTTATTTATGCTTTCATTGGTTTCTTCTTGTATGTGCCCTGATGGGACTGAACCTGCAACCTTAGCATGTCGGGACGATGTTCTAACCAGCCAAGCTACTTGGCCAGGGCTACTTTCACATCTTAATTTTCAAGGACCACCTGCAGTATAACAAATGTGCAAGGAGCCCTTTTCCCAATCACTTCAGCACGTAATTGTCTCCATGTTCATCAACCATGACCATGATTGACTCTAGAATAAAAGTAACTAAAATTTACTGAGTATTTATTCTGTACCACACAGTTCGTAGGAGCTACGTACAACACAACTTTAAAACAATCCTATGAGGTAAGTACTATTTCTTATTTTTATTTCCCCGGAAACTGGAGCATGGCTCACTGTTAAGGACATGGAGAATCAAAGCATCCAACCTCCAGCAAACAATCACGTTGAATGCACTAATTCATTCTAATACCAGTTAGAACTTCACAGCAAAAGGAATGCAGATTAGTTGTTTGGGTTTAAAATATTCAGAAACACAACTGTGTAACTTAAATGATATAGATATGTGTATGTATACTATATGTATGTTTGTAAACATGTACTAGTATATACACAGGTACATTGAAAATATTTACTGGAATAAATTAACTTTAGTTTTCAATATACTCAGAACTTCATGTTAGAAATACTTCACCTCTTATTTTATTTATTTATTTTTGTTTTTGTATTTTTCTGAAGCTGGAAATGGGGAGAGACAGACAGACTCCCGCATGCGCCCGACCGGGATCCACCCGGCACACCCACCAGGGGGCGATGCTCTGCCCCTCCGGGGCGTCGCTCTGCCGCAACCAGAGCCACTCTAGTGCCTGGGGCAGAGGCCAAGGAGCCATCCCCAGCACCCAGGCCATCTTTGCTCCAATGGAGCCTTGGCTGCGGGAGGGGAAGAGAGAGACAGAGAGGAAGGAGGGGAGGGGTGGAGAAGCAAATGGGCGCTTCTCCTATGTGCCCTGGCCGGGAATTGAACCCGGGTCCCCCGCACGCCAGGCCGACGCCCTACCGCTGAGCCAACTGGCCAGGGCCCACCTCTTATTTAAGGCCCTTAAAATGCAACCATTTACAGTTTGAAAAGTACGGAAGTTTTAAGAAATGGGAATTACAAAGCACAGGATTCTCCAAATGAATTAAATTCTCACTCTACATGTGCATGTTAAAACCACTTGAAGGATGATGGACAAAGACTAGACCTGAGGAGGCCGGCGAACACAATATGGTGTACGGAGGTGTGCTGTGGAACCGGGCACCCGAAACCTGTGTAATACGTTCACTAGCACCGCCCTAATGAATTCAATTAGAAACAAAAACTCTTGTAGGACTAAACGGGTCTTTGACTCTGCCTCTGCGTTGGACATCCAGTTTACCCATGATAATCAAGGAGACTGGGTTTGTTAGAACACCGATTTCTATTTCTGACACGGCTGCTCTCAGGAAGCTTCTGGTCGCTGTTTATAACGCCAGTCTGCACAGCTGGTAATAAAATGGGCCAAAGCCATTTGGGGCTAGAAAATACATCATGGGTATCCCTGCCATGACTTTATAAAATTTTGTTTAAATTTAAAACGCTTTCCCAAAGGATTACATAAAATCCCTGCTTCAGAGCTCCCAGAGGCTCCATGAGAGCCTTGCTCTAACCTACCATGTGGCTCCCTGTACTGCCTGGGCAAAGGACCACGTGTGCTATGCAAGGTGACATCAGCTGTTTTCTTTTTACGAGACCAGCCAATAATTAGAAATTGGAAAAGGGACGGTGTTATAGGCTGGTTTATAATGCTACTAAATGTTTGTTTTCTTCACGTGGCTACACTGCAAATCTCAGCCTGACTCAGGCAAGCATGTTTCCTGCATGTGTGCACGCGCAGAACATCACCTCCTCTCTGGACAAGGCGGGTCCCTGACGCCCAGGAGCAACCCCCCCCACCCGGTGTTTGAGTTGGACTGGTATGCGGAGGACCCAGGTTCGAGACCCTAAGGTCACCAGCTTGAGTGCAGGTTCATCTGGTTTGAGCAAAGCTCACCAGCTTGAGCCCAAGGTTGCTGGCTTGAGCAAGGGGTCACTCTGTCTGCTGAAGGCCCATGGTCAAGGCACATATGAGAAAGCAATCAATGAAAAACTAAGGTGTCGAAACGAAAAACTGATGATTAATGCTTCTTGTTTTTCTCCCTTCCTGTCTGTCCCTATCTATCCCTCTCTCTGACTCTCTCTCTGTCACTGTAAAAAAAAAAATAATAAAAAACACGGGATGCTTATTCTACACCAGTTATCCATATGTGAGAAAAAAAACAGAACACACCCAAAACAGCACTCTTGATTTCACCCCCAAACTCTGCTTTTCCCAGTGTCATATACTGCAGTAAATGGAATCACCACTTGGGTTCAGGCCCCAAACCTAACACCCAATCTGTTAACAAGGCCTCTTGTCTTCTTTCAGATTACATTCGGAACCTAGTTCTCACCAGCTCCCACTCCCACCTCAGCCTAAGCTCCATCATCCTTACCATAGACAGCTCAGAAGCTCCTAACTATCTTTTCTGCTTCCACTCTGGCCTCCCTAGAGTTACTCTCCACAGTGCAGCCAAACTGATCTTGGGAAACAGTGAGTCACATCATGCCACACCCTTGCTCAACATCTGTAATGGGCCTTCCACTGTCCTCAGTAAAATCTCAGCTCCTTCCGTCAGCCACCGAGCTCCACAGGGCTGGGCCCCGGCCACTCTCTCCAGGATCTTTTCCCATCATTTCACTCTGTCCCAAAGTTCCTTCCTGTCTTAGGGCCTCTGCACCTGCTGTTTCCCTGCCGCAGAAGGCACCTTCCCAGCTTGCTGACTAGCTGACTCCTTTGATTCCAGTCTCAACACCAATGTCACTAAAAAGAGACCTTCCTGCCCTCCACGTAAAAAAACAAAAATACCCTCTGGTGCTTCCCTGCTTCCCCACCCCCCTCCATAGACTCTTGTCACTAAAGTCATTTCCCTGATTTATTATTATTTGTGCATATTTCTCTCTTCCACTAGGATGTCAGGTACATGAAGGTAGAAATTTGGTCATTCTGCCCATCCATCATCTAGAACAAATGACGGACACATGCTCGGTACGAAGAAGCAGTGGTTGTATAAATGAATGATTTAGATCGCTTAACTAAAGCAAAAAAGCTGAAAGTAATAAAAAAGGTATATTCAAGTAATTCATGAACATACTCATCGGAAATTTCAATATTGAGCTTCTGTTTGGTTTGGCTGAGAGTCGTCCGATAGAGCTTGGTGGCCATTTCAATCAGGTGATCGCTGCTGAAGAGAAAGTCCCCTTTACTAGCCGCCTCGGAGCCCTGCAAGGACAAACCGAAGGTCAAACTGTCCTAATTAAAGGTGGGTTAGGAGGTAAATGTTTACAAGTTTGGCTGAAAAAGTATTTCCAGTCTCTTTAAAATATCAGCTCCTGGAGTCCACCATTCTTCCGAACAAACAGTAATTATAAAAGCAGTATTTCTTCCAACTGGCTCAGAGCACTTTAGTAAGGTGACCTAACTGGTCGCTACCCAAAGTGGTTCAATGGGCCAGAAGCACTGTCAGCACCACCGGGGAGCTTGTTAGAAAGGGAAGACCTGAGGCCCTACCGCAGGCCTGCCAACTAGGAGCCCATAGGACCCCTGGGCGATCTGCTTACACATTCAAGTACTGACCTAACCTATAACTCATTCTGAAAGAGCTGCTTAAAAAACTCCTTGGTGACTTGGTTAAAAAAAAAAAAAAAAGAACAACAATTTCCACAAATATCCTAGGCAGGCAATGGCTCTCAACCTTAGCTGCACAAACCATCTAGAGAGCGTTGAAAACACAGGGCGCTCATGCCTCATTCTAAGACACCGATTTGGCTGAGCTGGGGATATGGTGTGGGCATCAGCATCATTTTAATGTATAACTGAGGTTCAGAATCACTGTCTTAGGATTTGATATGCTCCCTTTAGGGTAAGAGTCACAGTTGGGAGAATGGACTGAAATAAGCTTATGAGATTTTTCTTAAGTATAGAATCAGCTAGATAAGTAAGTGCACTATTAGGTAGATATATGTTTCTAAATATGACTTTTACTGACATATTTATTCAGTGACTGTTTATTAGGTGACAAGCACTATGTGAAACACTTTACATTTAATCCTTATAATAACACTATGAAATAGGTACTATTATTCTCCCCATGTTAAAGGGGAAAAATAAGGCAGGCCCCTGAAAGTTAAATGGCTTGGCCAAGGTCATTGTAAAGTTAGTGAGACTAACTCCGAAGAGTCAAGTCAGGAGGTCCTGGTTAAGATAAAAGTACAGGACATAAAAAATCTTTAGGCCCAAATTATTATGCAGTTGACTATCGTTGCATTCTTTAATTAAAACCCCCCAATTAAAATTGACCAAAACATTTACTAAGTTGGTATATAAATAAAACAGGAAGAAGCATTTAAAACATCTTGATATTCCTATGCATTCATTCTGAAAATAATGCCTATCCCAGTATGTGCAAACAAAAGGTACTCAATGAAACTGTAACTCTAATGAACATGTCAAGTGGTTAGTCTTATTCAATTATTAAAAATCCAAGCCTGAGCTTTTTTACATAAAAGGAAATATAGCCAAAATTGTCAAATCAGTAAGAAAAACATATAATCTTTAAGTAATAGGATTATTCAGTTTTGCAAAGCTTTAAATCGATGGTGTAGAGATTGGGCTAACGTAGAAATCTTTCGGTTAGTCAATAGTTGAGTCTTTACCTCTTTGAGATGGATGGCAAAGAAACCATCGTTCTGTGAGCTCATTGAGACTTTGGTCACATCCACCAGGGGAACCTCGGACTTGATTTGTCCAGACTTTTGATCAGCAAGGAGGAGGTTATTATTTGTTAAAAGGAAAATCCTGGATGTACTCTAAAACAAATAAAACAAAACAAAACAAACCAAAAAAGGATGTAAAACTAATGATCAAAAATACCCTCAAATGGTCCATGAGTTTACAGCATTAGTTATTTGCAGAATGCACATTTTATTCCAATAGCCATTAGCATGCATACCTATGTAAACTGAGAACACATTAAACATAGGTAATATAGTTTAGTTCACAAAAAGCTCAGACAACCGGTAAAATTCTTCCTAACCTTGAATGTAGGGGGAAATAACTCCTTTCAAGTAACTGCTGACAAAGTAAAATGCAACTTTTAACATTCAGAAAATCAAAGATGCCTGTCCCAACTGATAAACACTTCTTAAAAGTCTTCCAGGGTTATAGATTACCTTCCCATTTGCACGGTTAATTTTGTTTACAACTTCAGCAATGATAATCTTTTCTTCAATGGCATCTTTCAGTTTCTTATACTTGGGATTCTTGCTGATTTCCAGGTAAGCCCCTTGGAATGGTTGGCCAACACTAAGAAGAAAAAAAAAAATCCTCATCTTAGCGAGGGTTTCAGATGAAGGTACTACTAGAAAAAGATTAACAGTTGACTCCAAAGGCTGTCTGACAGCTTCATAAAAAGTAACTTTATTTTATACATTCTATATACATCATACTTGCATCTGTCCTAAATTTAAGTTGGAAATAGAGCCTTAAACCTATTTCAAATACATTTTTTGATGGGATCATGGCATTTGGTAGGCAGGACTCTGATAAAAATCATATCACACGGAACAATAAAGATACAAATCACTCACATGAATGACAGCCAAGACTCAGGTTCAGGGCCTCATGTGAAGGAAAAGGCAATTCCTTCTAATCTGTTAATATAAAGTTAATAGCTGCCCACAAAGAATTTAATGCCTTTAAACAAGATGTAACATGGAACAAAGAGAACAAATCATTCCCATCACCTGACCCAAAGAAAAATTATTTTCTTTTATCTTGCAGAAGAGTATAAAAATCAGTGAACCTTCTGCAGAAGAATAGACCCACCACCACCACATCAGAAGAAAGCTACAGAACACAACATCGTCATATCCCTCTGGCACTACAGAGGCAATAGATGAAAGAAAAATTGGACTCTTCGCCTAAGATATGCTCCTAAATGGACAGAAGTGACCAAGTAAACATTTAGAATCAGAGCAGTTTTCTTTCAAACTATTTACATGAGGTATAATTGTGCAGATAGCACTAAAATACCAATTTCCCTAAAATTTGTGTGTGTGTGGGGGATACTCTCAGGGCAGCTCCTTCAAAGACACACACACACACACACACACACACACACACACACACACAGAAACAAAAAACTCTTGCAGCTTTGTTTTGAGCTATAAAGTTCTGACAATTTGCAAATACAACTTTAAATGCTTGTGTTGTGGGTGGAGGATCAGGGATGGGGAAGAAATCCATGTAGGTGGTCAGTGTTTCACAGCTCCCAGGAGAGAAAAGCTGACTCCCATGGGGGCTGCATGTCATGCGGGGAGGGAGGGGAGGGTCAGTTATTCCACCCCTCGATCTGCGGGAGGGTCAGCATGCCACCATCCCTGAAAACTGGTAAGACACCCACCAGAACTCCTGGCTTGACTAACATTCTTTGTTGTTGTTCATATTCAAGTGTGTTTTTAATAATAAAAAGTGCTTAGAGCCTTTGAATTGGTTTATTCAAAAAAGCATTTTTCTTCCTCCAGTGTCTAAAGAGTCATCCACAGGGAATGTTAATTAAAGCTACTCTACATATTAAAAATATATGAAGAAAAAAAAATTAGCCGCAAGAGAAAGCACATATACAGTTTTCCTGTCTAAATACACTGTATACAGCAGGCACTTTGGACGACTTTGGACTTAGATACTATGCTTGACTTACGAGTATCTACCACCACAAGCAGCCAAATTAGCTGACCACGGAGGCTGTGTAGTTTAAAATAGTTAAACATAGCCTGGCAATCTATGTTCTTTTAATCCTTTACAAGGAAAAGCTTTGAAATGTGTGTAAAGACAGCTTTGAAATGTGTGTAAAGACACAGAAAATATAAATGTACCACCATGTGTAATACATGTGAATATACTTAGCATATGATGCATTTTTATTTCCAGGCCATTCTTTGGAAGGAACTAAAAATTGTAAGAGATTTGGCTTGAAATTACAAACTCTTTTTTTATAAATAGCAGTTGAAAAAGGGATAGGCATTCTGGGGGGAAATGATGAGCTTGGGAGATATAAGAATATTTGGACAAGTAGTCTTTTTTTAATATTTATTTATTTAGGGGCAGAAGACAGAGAGAGTCAGAGAGAGGGACAGATAGGGACAGACAGACAGGAAGGGAGAGAGATGAGAAACATCAATTCTTCCTTGTGGTTCCTTAGTTGTTCATTGATTAATTTCTCATATGTGCCTTGACCAGGGGGCTACAGCAGACTGAGTGACCCCTTGCTCAAGCCAGCGACCTTGGGTTCAAGCTGGTGAGCTTTGCTCAAACCAGTTGAGCCCGAGCCCACGCTCAAGCTGGCGACCTCGGGGTCTCGAACCTGGGTCCTCCACATCCCAGTCCGATGCTCTATCCACTGTGCCACCGCCTGGTCAGGCAAGACGAGTAGTCTTTACCGAGGATGTTCTGTGGCAAACTTGCAACTGGTATTCTTCTAATGAGTATTTGGTGCCCATGATAAACTGAACTTGAGACTCAGACTACCAAAGTCATGCCAAATGAGTCAGCAGACCAAAGGCCACCACAGATCAGCCACAGTGCTCAAGCAATATTCAGAAAGTGATATACTGGCTCCCTCTGTTCATTTATCTTAAAAGTGAGATTCTGATCCAGCTTATTAAATAAAGTAGGAAGTCTGAAATGATGATTACAGTATACAGCCAACAGAAATTTGGCTAGTCTCTGAAAACTATGAAAAACTAACAGGAATTTACAATGTATATATATCTCAATAGCCTATACAATTTCTATTTTAAAAGGTGACCTTTAATTATTTAGTGAAGTGTCTGAGCTAATAATGCCCATGGAATTAAGCCAACAAATGGAAGCCATGGCTCCAAAGTGTTTATGGTACTTACAGCTCATAAAATAATTCATAAAATTAAAAATCTCTCATGTATTACTGAAATCAGACTCTACTAGAAAAGACTTACTAATATATTTGAGAAATTTTTTTAAAGTGACTTTTATTAGTAAAGCAAAGCCATAATACCTAGATGGGTATAAAGCCTTCTTGTCTTTGAAGAGCTCACTGGCTTCTAGTTTCTCTTCATATATAAGTTTCTGCTGGTCTGTGAATTGGTCCCTGTATTTTTTACACTAGGAGATAAAAAAAAAAAGGGAGAAAAAGACATCACTTTTATAAATAAATCATCACTCATTTTTACATATAATAAGCCAATTTAATAGCAGCAACAATAGTAAATGCATATGAAATAGTCATTTAAAAGGCCAATAGCGTTCTTCCCTTGTTGGTTTTATTGCTTATAGTGCAGAACTTAGGACAGTTCTTCAGAACAAACAGGGGTCCTCCTGCATGGGCCTCGCTGGGAGGACTGTTTCCTTTCACTGTGACATCAATCCCCGAACATCCTTCAGTCCTGAGGCTGTCACACTCTTTTTCAGTCACAGTAAGAAAAACACCACACAGCAAAAACCAGTGCACACATTTGTACACACACATCCAATTGACATAAAAGCTTTACAAAACAATACTTTCCCTTTCTATTTGTCATGTACCCTATTCTTTTCTATTTCATTTAAAAATTCTGGCAGTAGCCTACTAAATTGACTTCATAACCTGTAAATAATGCTATTCCAAATCCCCCACTACCACTTATTTATTTATTTAGATATGGTTTGCTTTTAATTAATTTTTAATAAAAAAAGTTTTAAAATTCATTTTAGAAAAGTAGAGCAGAGAGAGAAAAAGAGACAGAGAGAGAGAGAGGGGTGAGGGGAGGAGCAGGAAGCATCAACTCCCATATGTGCCTTGACCAGGCAAGTCCAGGGTTTTGAACCGGCGACCTCAGTGTTCCAGGTCAACACTTTATCCACTGCACCACTACAGGTCAGGCAATTTTTTTTATTTATTGATTTCAGCAAGAGAAGAAGGAAGAAAGAGAAAGAGAAAGAGAAAGAGAGAAAGAGAGAGAGAGAGAGAGAGAGAGATCAATGTGCTCCTGTATGGGCCCTGACTGGGGGTCAAACCAACAACCTCTGTGCTTTGGGACGATAATCTAACCAACCAAGCTATCCAGCCAGGCCATCCCCACTACCATTTTAAAATGTGGACATGAGACCTGAGAAATGTCCTCTTCATCTGGACTCTGAGATGGCACGGAAAGGAAATAGGGAGTGGTGGGGGGAGCAAGGCCAGGTTTTCTAGACGAACTCTGAGAAATTCAGTTACAGATATGGTTGAAAGTCACCAACATAATAGTGTAAAGTGTAAAGGAATGTTAGCCTTGCTGCCCACACATCCCTCTTCAGCTCCACCCGCATGCAAGGGAGGTAAGGGCAGACTCAGAGCCAGGGGAGAACAGAGGCAGAGCAGGCTCCCGGTGTGAGCAGCTCCCCATCGTTATTTCTGAAGAGTTTCTGGATCAGATTCAAACCATTGAACATTGAAATGTTGGTGAATGTCTTCAAACTGACTCACTAAATTAGGGAATAGAACTCAGAATCCAGTTCCATATGTTGTGTGCTGGCACCAATCATTACACTCATCAGTGATGAGGTCGCTCTATACTTAGGTGATTCTGGTAAGAAACAAGCCCACTGTGCTGGGCAGGAAAAGTTTCACTGAAGATGTATCCATCAAATCATTTACTGAATAAATACAAGGCCTTTAATCTAATGATTTGCTTATATCTGATACATGTATATATTTAATTTGGGATTCCATCTACAATTAAGTATTTGAAATAGAGTCAACATCTTTGCAAGTACTCCATGCACACCATGCTGGGCAACAACTAGATTACATGGTATGCTCTCATACAAATATTAGATGAGCCGAAATATAAGGTGACATCAAAGAGAATTTCACCTTCCTTTAATTCAGAGGGAAATTTTAAGCTTTTCAATGTCTCTAAGGGGACCTTAAAGTTCTAGCCCATCAAACTATTTGTTCACATGTGTGCCTGCATGTGTTCCAGAAATCGTACAAAAGTGTCATTTACAGGGTTTAACTACATTGTGTGAGGACATTCCAATTTTATTATTTCTGTCACCTATAGCAGCGTTCCTTCAGATAGGATGAAACAAACAAACAAAAATGTGAACTGCTTGAAAGCCAGTGGAATCTGCAAGGGAAAGACAGCACAGCATGCACATCCCTGTCGAAGCACGGACAAGAGGAAGCCTCTGGGACACAGCTGGCTGCTCAGGGATTCATTCTCACAGAAAGCCAGTGGAATCTGCAAGGGAAAGACAGCACAGCCACGCACAACCCTGTCGAAGCACGGACAAGAGGAAGCCTCCGGGACACAGCTCGCTGCTCCAGGGATTCATTCTCACAGAAAGCCAAGTACAGTCTAGTGTTCAAAAATACCCAATTTCTCATATAATTCCTCTCCAGGCTAGAGGCAGAATGTGGTAAAATTCACTTCTACACAACACCTAGCTCCTTTATTTATTTTATTTACTTTTTAATTCAGTGAAAGGAGGGGTGGCAGAGAGACAGACTCCTTCATGCTCCCCATCCGAGATCTACCCAGCAAGCCCGCTGGAGGGTGATGCTCCGCCCATCTGAGGCGTTGCTCAGTGAGAAACCAAGCTCTTCATAGCGCCTGAGGCGGAGACCATGGAGCCATCCTCAGTGTCCAGGACCAAGTGGCTCCAATTGAGCCATGGCTGCAGGAGGAGAGAGAGAGAGAGAGAGACAGAGAGAGACAGAGAGAGACAGAGAGAAGAGGAAGTGGAAAGGAGGGGTGGAGAAGCAGGTGGGTGCTGCTCCTGTGTGCCCTGACCAGCAATCAAACCCAGGACATCCACATGCGGGGCCGATGCTCTACCACTGAGCCAACCATTCAGGGCCTACACAACCCTTCTCAAACACTCAAAATATATGATAAGAAGTTTCAAAAAATATATAACAAGACTTTTTTTTTTACCCTCCACAAGTGGAAAATCCTTTTTAGCTCCTTATGAGTAGAATCCAAGAATAGGTAAGGTCTCAATGGCCAATTTTTGTCTATTGGAGATAAGGAAGGCATCTTATTTTTCATTTCCAAGAAGTACTTTTGTACCTGCATTGGGTTTGACAGAAAATACCATAAAAGTCATTGTTTTCCATAATCTAGAATGAAACAAAGCAGTCTTGAGTGCAATTTAGCAAGTTCAAGTCCATAAAAGTTTGTAACTCCTCTGAAAGTCTCTATTCCACTCTTTGCATTGCCTGTGGAAATCTGAGCTGTACCAGATGGTTCAGACGGGAATACTGATGCTAATACTAATATTAATACTAACTCCGGCTAACACTAGACAGCTGTACTGGTCATATGTAGCTATTTAGATTTAAATTTTAAGTAACTAATATTAAATTTAAAAAATAAAAAGTTTAAAATTACATAAAATTGTCATTAAATTAAATTAAAGTGAAACAAAAAAATCCAGTTCATCAATCACATTCGTTATGTTTGAAGTGCCCAATGTGACTAGGAGCTATTCTATTGCACTGCAGATATAAAATATTTTTAAAATTTTTACATATTTATTTATTTATTTATTGTTATAAACCTCTCTAATTGGATGTAGTAGAGTGACACTTTAATAAAATTATGTAGGTTTCAGGTGTACAATTCAGTACTACATCATCTGTGTGTTACACTGTGTGGTCACCACCCCCAGTTGGGTTTCCTTCCATTACCATTTATTGCCCCTTTCCCCCCTACTACCTCCCCCCACCCCCTTTCCCTCTTGTAATCACCATACTGCTATCTATGTCAATGAGTTCTTTTTTCCTCTGCTTAATCCCTTCACCCAGCCCCCAACCCCTTCCATTTTCATTACTGCAGAAAGTCCTATTGGACAGCACTGCTCCACAGCACTTAATATGGGCAGGCACGCTAAGAGCTTTATATCATCCCATTTTAATTACAACAACTCTATGCGCTTAGTGTTACTATCCTCATTTTACAGACGACAAAATGAGACTCAGGAGTCAAGGCACTTGCTCAAGTCACACATCTATAAGTGACAGAGCAAGGTGATTTCAGAGTCTATACTCTTCGCCACCACATAGGGTTCTCTGAAAGACAGGGAACTTGAGCCTCCGTCTGGCAGAGCGGCCCAGGCTTGCTCTCCTTCACCCTCTACCTACTAACTTGTTTGCCAACTCTCCCTGAAGCAGCTCATGGCAGTTGAGCAGGGCAAGACCTAACTATTCCCCCAAATTTCTATGCTGAAACCCTAACATCCAACAGGATGGCATTAGGAGATGGGGCTTTTGGGAGGTATTAAGTTTGAATGAGGTCATAAAGGCAGAGCTCCCAGGATGGGATTAGTGCCCTTATTCAGAAGAGACAGGCAAGAGCTTCTTTCTTTCTCTCTGCCACGTGAGGACAACAAGAGGCCCTAGCCAGAACCACACCACGCTGACAGCCTGACCCCGGGCTGCTCAGCCTCCAGATCTGTGAGAAATAAGTGTTTCTCACTTAAGCCACCCAGTCTCTGGTATTTATCTTATAGCAGCCTGACTTGCTTGAGGTGATGTTCCCCCAAAGTATGTTCTCTCTGTCAAATAAAAACATTTTACTAAAGAAAAAAAAAGAACATTTTATTAATTATATATGGGCCACATAGAACTTTTTCTGAGACAGTTCCACCTGAATTTGAGGGGAGATGATAAAAGAAAGTCATAATCTCTGTGTCACAGTGATGATTTAACTGTTGCCAAATAAGTCACATATTATTGAATTGACACTATTAACCAGCTAATCCAATAATGCTAATGAATCATAAATAAAATGTAAACTTACAATTCTCTGAATCGTAAATTCATAAATTTTTTTTCCAGCATTGGCTCTGAAGAATTTCCTGTACTCCCTACGTACCTTTAAAAGGAAGCAGAATGCAGGGGTTAACATGTGGCCAGCGGGCGCCCACAAAGATGATACACCTTTATTAAAAATGAAAACAGTGGGACGTGTGACTTTCTAAGCGCCTCTCTGGATGTAGTAAAACAACCATGGATTTTAAGTCAAAGAAAAAGAAATTCAGAGATGCAAAGTGGTAATAACAGAATGTTTTAATATTTTAAATCCTTTTAACTAGTTTTTCCAGAAACCTGATGCTTTGATGAGAAACATTTTACAGGTATAGTACCAAACTCGTCACAGATCAAAAGACACTTCAGAAAAAATTACATAATGTAATTTTCACTTCAAATTGTTCTTAAAAGGGAAAAAAAATGGCCTGAAGAAATGTAGTGCAGTTTGCAAAAGCCTTGCATTTGAAGATGGGGCTTCAGGACTGCACACTGAGAACGTAACATCACTAACAATAAGAATTTAAGGAGAAGATATGAACTACCATTGTCTTCCGCCGAATTGCACTGATTTTTCTCTCATTCCTACTCCTACCAATCTCTCTACTGAATACTGTCACTACACTTATGACATATTATTGCTTTAGTTTACCCATTTCTTCCTTGCTATACTGGTGCATTTATGTTGTATACTAATGTCTAACAAAATAACTGAGCAAGGTGTCTGTTGAATGCATGAATGAGACAGATTTTGAAATGGAGGAGAAAATACTTAAATTATTTATCAACCAGCTATACATGGGGAGAGTTAGAATTTGGCAAAATATTACTTTACTTGAATAATTCAGACATTATGTACCAGTCAGGGGTCTCCAAACTTTTTACACAGGGGTCCAGTTCACTGTCCCTCAGACCATTGGAGGGCTGCCAAATACAGTGCTCCTTTCACTGACCACCAATGAAAGAGGTGCCCCTTCCAGAAGTGCAGTGGGGGCTGGATAAATGGCCTCGGGGGGCCCGTGGGCTGTAGTTTGGGGACGCCTGGTTATTGTACCTTTTTCTTTTGTCTTTCGTTTTCTGGGTTTAACTGCATGTTTAAAATATTTCTATACTATGGGTGGTAAACTAGCAACCTACGCACCAAATTCAGTTTGTAGAAAAATGTTTTATATGCCTATTTTAAGTTAAGAACTTCACATAGGAATTCAGACTGCAGGTTTCTCTTAAGACTTTTGAAGAGCTAGAAAGAGCGAGCCCCAGCGCACAGGGCACGGACTGAGCAGCCCAGGGTAGCTACACTTGCCTCCCTGGAGGAGGGAAATGCAGGCTCCAAAGGGCACGAGGCCCCGCTGCTCTAACCCACCTTCCTGGCCACTTACTTCTCTCATCCCTGCGACCAGACTGGTCCTTCTGGGTGTTCGAGCACCAGACCCCTTCTCTACACCTTCATATTACTGAGGTTTAAACATTCTTCCAGATACCATATAAGCAGTTCTTCCTTTTATTCATCTTCTATGTTACCGATTATCATTTCTCTTTCAACCATGGAGTTGTTAGATCAATGACCATTTCAAATCTCAAACTTATAAGGTTAGAAGGGACACGGAAAAGAAAAATGGTACCTATTAATTGGCTCCTGAGATTATAATAGTGTAGGAAAACATATCCTTAGAAATATACTAAAAGTCCCACTATATTTAGTTGAATGTCATTATAGCTAAATTCATTGCAACATGCTTTTTAATATTCACAGGACTGGCCCCTTCTCCTGAAATAACAGCTACATACAGAAGAAGCCGGGTGACAGCATGTTGACATAGAAAAGAGGTTCCCTTCACAGGTGGGCCCTAGAAGTTCTAAAAGGGTCCACTGAACTTTGTATTCAATTCCACAAGAATTAAGTCATTCAAAAGGGCAAAACTACTGCTCTTTATCAACATAATTCTTTACAATAAAAAGTATTCAATTATTATATTCTTGGATTTTAAAAGAGCTTAACCCTATAGTAATGGTAACATTAAAATACTTCCGTTTCATTGGAAACTAAAAAAAAAAAAAAAGACAATTATGTCTAGTTAGCCCAGTTAGCTAAAACAGCATTCATCTACAAACTCAATTTGGTTTATAGGTTGCCACTACACATTCCTAATATGAAAGTATTTTTGAAGTTGTACATGGTTAAACACTGAAAGCTGAAGATCAACATGATTGTTGCTGGTAAAAATCATTAGAGAGTAAAAATTCTGTCTGTTCCTTTCCTTATGAAATCAGAGAGCAAATCAGAACATGTGAATAAAATTGGAAATAAAATCCTTAGTTTGATTTTTTTTTCAAAAATAGTTATACAACTTGTTCAGAATTCTTGAAGTAGACCATCTTAAATTCATATTTAAGTTACTTCTTAATTACTTTAAAAATAACTTAATAATCATCTGACCAGGCGGTGGCACAGTGAATAGAGTATCGGACTGGGATGCAGAAGACCAAGGCCTTGAGGTCGCCAGCTCGAGTGCAGGCTCATCTGGCTTGAGCATGGGCTCACCAGCTTGAATGCGGGCTCACCTGGCTTGAGCACGGGCTCACCAGCTTGAGCGCGGGCCCATCCGGCTTGAGCACGGGCTCACCAGCTTGAGCACGGGCTCACCAGCTTGAGCGCGGGCTCACCAGCTTGAGCGCGGGCTCATCCGGCTTGAGCATGGGCTCACCAGCTTAAGCAGGGATTTGCTGGCTTGAGTGCCACATCATAGACATGACCCCATGGTCACTGGTTTGAGTCCAAAGGTTGCTGGCTTGAGCAAGAAGTCCCCAGTCAGGCACATATGAGAAAGCAATCACTGAACAACTAAGGTGCCACAACAAAGAACTGATGCTTCTCATCTCTCTCCCTTCCTGTTTATCTGTTCCTATCTGTCCCTCTCTATGACTCTCTCTCTATCTTTGTCAAAAAAAAGTTACTTAATAACTATTCAATATAATAAAAAAGGATAATTTACTTGAAGTTTACATGCAAAACTTTCAGGGAAAATGCAGATTATTCAAAGCAGAGTTTATGAATACCACTAATGCTGTTCAGACTCAAAGTCAGTGGTTTCTGGATAATATTCATATATAAAAAGATGAATTGTTATACTACTAAAGTAAAAATAACTAAGAGGAATAGTGCCAAAAAAAGTACCTATTCATCCCCCAAAAGACGGTATGGATGGCTCCCTACGGTGAGGAGACGTTGAATACTACGAAGACAAAATCCTTATAATGGTGGAAGGTTTTCTCAAGGTTTTCTGGAGCTCAGAGTTATATTTACTTACGTGCATCCTTACCTAAAGCCAGTTAAGCACCTCTTTGAAACAAATTAGAAGCCATGTGAGTGTAAAATTTTTTTTAACCTGAATGATCCATTGCTGGTCTCATTTGTTAAAATCTGTTTGTTTAAGCAAAATTCTGTGGTTTCTATGCTGAACAATTAGAATCATGGTCACTTGAAAGAAAGCTCTGCTCCAGGAGCGATCAGTGGAACAGAACAGGGGGAGAAAGAAACAAAACTGAGATGCTCCCCTGGTCACTTTAGGCAGGTGGCAGCTTTTAGCACAACTTCTGTAATTCTGTCTCATGAACTGAAAACAAAAAAACCAGTTTCTCCTCCTAAAGATAACATAAAACAGAACTTGAATAATAAAGTATCTTGAATAAGATATGCTACATTGCTATTACTTTAAACCTATTATTTAAAGAAATACAACACAATTAAAATCAGAAAATATTAGTGTACAGGTTTGTTTTCAAAAAGAAACAAAACAAGGCAAGATGACATTGTCAAAGACTGTGCAGACCATCAGCAAGCATAATCAATCATTTTTCTCAGGTTAGTAGGTGCTAGGCTTTATTGAGTTCACCCTGGACAGAAAGAAAGGGTTGAGGAAGTACCTTCAGTCCAAGCCAGTAAGCCCAAATGACAGCAACTGCATGCTTACGCCTAGCCTCCTCCTTCAAGCGTTTCAACTCCCTTCGAGCCTAGAATGTTTTAGATGGTAAATAAAAGAGACAGCCCAATGCAGACAGCACAATGACCAGAAAAAGACACCCCACCACACAGAAGAGCCAAATTATGAATAAGGATTTCAGAATGATAGCGGAGCATTGCACAATCATTTAAACCCAAAGAATCAGTGTCAGGCTGGTGAGGTCTCTTGTATTTTTAGTTTGTTGAGACTGTTTTAGAGGAGGGCATTCTATATAAGCGAGCATTCCTCCACCCCCTTACTTCCACTCTTTGCCTTTCCCCCACCCCTGTTCCCCTTCCCTCATCAAAGCCTTGGAACTATGTGTGACTCCTAATAATTCCAGGAGACTTCCTTTTGCTGCTAGCACAGGGGGAACTAGAGGAACCTGTGAGTTCATTCATTCGGACGTATAAAAAGATATCTCTTGTGAACAACCATTTAAAAACTGGAAGGAACAAAGGTTATGTCTCTGAAGTTCAAACAAAAACACAAAACTCAAAACTCTTTCCAGTTAGAAAGCTGGAAGTATAGCATGTATCAAAATTCAACATCAACAAAGGCCCCCACTGGGGAAATATACTGAAGCAAGATAAAAAGAGAAACAACTTGTAGGTTTAAGAATTAAACTCAGGGAAACATCAATCTAAGGCGTGTTATTTTAAAAGACAGGACAAATCAGGCACTGATTATACATTTTACTGTAGTCCAGAGACTGGGAAATGAGCTCACAAAGTGCAGAAATCCCAGGGCTATCTAAGTGTCCCTCCACCTCTGCTAGGACACTGTCCTCCTCTGCTAAAGGGACGAGTTTATTTATTCTTTGCTGATTTTCAGGGAAAATACAAACGAACAACTTTGTGTGGTTCTGACAAATTAAGACCTTTATGCAGACGAATGTTACCCTCTTTCATTTTTCTCACAAGAGGGGCTTATTGTGCTGGCAAAGTAGACTTAAAAACACAGGACTTGATCTACATGTGTTTCTAACTGGAATAAACATTTTTAGCAGGGATGACCTTTGATTTTTCTAAGTAACAAAAACATCTAAAACTCTTGGTCCCTCGGGGTATGTGAAATGTTCACAGAGCCCACAACTCTGCCTGGGGATTAGTGAGAGCATTTCAGGAGGCCTTTGTTTCAGGCAAAAAAACAGCTGGTGCTGAAATTCCTGGGGTTCTTCAGTGGCAATCAGAGCTCGCATTGCATGAACACAGCTTACTGTTAAACCACAGATGATATTTCTTTTCACATATGCTATTTTGCTTACAATAATCAATAGCTGCCACAGTGAGCCTAAAAAATAGTTTCATTCATGGATTAATATTTTTTAAGGCATGCGTTAAAGGCTTTTCTGTCACCAACATGTTGCAGAAAATCAACAGAGGCCTAAATCTGGACATTCTCAACATGCCCCTCCCCACCCAAATACCTCTAGAAAAACTACCCCAGGATATGTCAGGCCAGGTGGGAAAAGGGTGGACAAAAAGGAAAAACTAAACATGCATGTTAATCCGAGAGTTTTTAAAAACAGCACCTGTACTAGTACCTCGTTAATAAGCAGTTAGTCTGTTTGGCCTATGCATGCCGAAGCCTCCTACCGTGCACTACAGAGGGAACGTCTCCGGGCTTATTAGGTCCAGCTGTTAGGACATGCACCAGCGTGAGCCACTGTTAATCACAGTCAGTCATCCCCTCACACGCTAACACTACAGACTGGTTGTTGCAGATTCCAGGACGGAGTGATGAGGATGTGCGTATCAAGTACCTTAGATCCAAGCCAGTAAGCCCAAATAACTGCAATAGCATGTTTATTCCTAGCCTCCTCCTTCAGCCGGCTCAGTTCCCTTCGCGCCTGTGATGCATTTGAAAAGGAGTTACAGAAAAAGTTTATGGCAGGGAAGGTTACTGCTGATTTTTCAATGGAGAGAGAAGAAGAAAGAAACTGGTCACCACCAAATAGTAAACACGAAAGCGTGTGCCGCCACCCCACACCAACACGTCAGAAGGAGCGAGAGGCAAATGCGTGCTCAGGAGCTCAAGCCAGTGAAACATTTTCAGTCTGTCCCCAAGAGAGGGTCCCTTGTTCCTCAGGTCACTCCCGGCCCCTGCCTTCCGGGGGCGACCTCTGGCCTACCTGGGTCCCGTGCCAGTACGCGGCGATGGTGGTGGCTGCTTCCTCGCAGCGCTTCTGATGCTTCAGTTCCCGCAGGATTTTTCGGGCCTGAGGTAGAGAAACACCCAGAAAAAAATACAAAGGTAACCAAAAAAATAGAATCTATAGTGACTTGAAAAAAATACCTTAAGAGGTAGTCATTATATCCATTCTCAAGTGAAAAATAAATAGCTTTAAGAAAGGAAAAGGGAAAGCTGCTTATTAGCCTAAAATAGACTATGAGAAGGTGGCAAGTGAAATCCCCCAGGCAGACTGGGACAGCAGCCCCCCGTGCCCTGTGATGTGACAGGGAAGAATCTGACCAGAACAATATAATCTGGTACACATCAGATAAATGGAGCAGTTCTCAGAATGAAGTGAAAGGATTCTACTAACACACTAAAATCTATTTTATCACTTCTATTATTGGTGTCTAAGGATATAAAGCTGTATTTTTAATTGTAGAGATGTTTAAAAGTTTGCTAAAACAGCCCTGGTTTGGTAGCTCCATTGGTTAGAGTGTCGGCCCAAATATGCCAAGGTTGCAGGTTCAATCCCCGGTCAGGGCACATACAAGAAGCAACCAATGAATGCATACATAGGCGGAACAACAAATTAATGTTCAAAGCAGCATCTGCAGGCGGCAATACCCTACAAGCTCAGATTTATACTTTGCCGTTGGCAGTGGGATGAGTACAAAGCCCTCGGGCTGGCCATGGCTTTGAGGAAGGTCAGTTGAAGCCACTAAACTCCTGGCCCAGGGCTCTATCTTCTGAAGGAGTTCCAGGCTTGAGAGCTGCCTTGAAGGAGCTGCTGTGGATTCAGCCCAGCCCCCTCCACAAAACCTCCCAACAGGCCAGCGGGCAGAACAGGCCCTCAGTTATCTTTGACCCAGAGCAGGGCTCCGTACACTTTTCCTGTAGAAGGCCAGATGCTTAAGAATTTTTGGCTTTGCAGGTCACATGTTCTCTGTCACAACCACTCAACTCTGCTGTAGGGCGAAGGCAGCCCACAGATAAGACCTAAAATAAATGATCCTGGTTGTAAAGCGATAAAACTTTATGTTGTATGAACTTCATATTTCATATAGTTTTTACAGATCTTGAAATAGTCTTCTTTGTCTTTTATTTATTTATTTCCAAACTATGAAAACCATTCTTAGCTTTCAGGCTGTGTGAAAACAAAAGGTAGGCTAAATTTGACCTGAGAACCGAAGTTTGCTGACCTCCAAAAGCAAGCCTGGGCAGAAAGGACCGGCAGGTAGCGCACTGCGACCTCCCACTGGAATGGCCAGAGCTCAGGATCGTTGGATCACTGTGGGGCCGCATGAAAGACGGTTCTCAGGAAGTGAGCCACGGCGCTGGGCCGCGAGTGCTGAGGTCTGGCGGGACTCACAGGTGTGGGGGCAACCGTGTGAGACAGACAGCCTTCTGGACCATAGCTTCCCTCACAAACAGGGTGAGAGGATGTTGAAATCCTGTACAGAATTATTTCAAGGACTTCCTGCTCAGAGAACAAAGCTCTTGAAAAGAAAGCCAGTAAGAAGGAAGCAGCCAAGACATGGTCACAAGGGCCCCATCTTGCCCATAATATTTATTCTTTCTCCCTGACTGTTTAGAGTAGGCCGGAGACAAGGAGCTTGCCCCCGTAGGAGGGACCTAAAGACATCGGGTTCATCCCAATGTCTTCTGTGAAGAACCCGAAAACCCCAAATAAATAAGGCTCACTTCTTTTAAACTCACCTTCCAGCCCCGGATGTAAGACTGAATTACCAAAGCAGAACTCTTTATTTGTTGGTATCTCTTTTGTTGCTGTGGGATCAAAGGGGGAGATATTAGCCACTCTATTTACATATCTGTTCCACATATAGGGGTGGGCAACCTAGGTTTACAGTTATGAGTGCGTACATGAAACACAGAATTTATTCTTGTATTATTATTTGTTATTGCATTATTTATTTGTAATACAACTGGAAATCTACTTTTGTCTACTCCTGCATGTTGCAAAGATGAGGAAGAAGTATTTTGCTCACTTAGGGCAATTACCTCTTGATCACCCATATTTCCCCCGGATAGAAATATGTAAATATGTAAAGAAACCAAAATGTCAATTCAAAATCATTACATTCACACCTTGTTTCACTGCACTTTGCTACGTTTCACAGGTACTGTGTTTTCATCAACATCGAGGTAAGACTCTCCACCAACAGAAAGATTACAACTTATTGAATGCTCAGGTGATGGTTAGCCTTTTTTAGCAATGATGTATTTTTTATTTAAGATATGTACATTGCTTTTTTTAGACATAATGCCACTGCATACTTCACAGACTACAGTACAGTGTGTCCGTAAAGTCATGGTGCACTTTTGAACAGTCACAGGAAAGCAACAAAAAAACTACAGAAATGTGAAATCTGCACTAAATAAAAGGAAAACCCGCCCAGTTTCTGTAGGATGATGTGGCAGCATGTGCGCATGCGCAGATGATGATGTAACACCATGTATACAGCGGAGCAGCCCACGGCCATGCCAGTCGAGATGTGGACGATACAGAGGAAAGTTCAGTGTGTTCTGTGGCTCGCTAAATTCGAATCCGTGACCAAAGTGCAACGTGAATATCAGCGCGTTTATAACAAAGCACTACCACATAGAAATAACATTACTCGGTGGGATAAGCAGTTGAAGGAAACCGGCAGTTTGGTGGAGAAACCCCATTCTGGTAGGCCATCAGTCAGTGACGAGTCTGTAGAGGCTATACCTAAGCTACCTAAGGAGCCCTAAAAAATCTGTGCATGAGCCCACATTGAACTGCACTGAATAGGTATGAAACTGGGAGAGTTTTCCTTTTATTTGGTGCAGATTTCACATTTCTATTGTCTTTTGTTGTTTTCCTATGACAGGTCAAAAGTGCACCATGACTTTACGGACACACTGTATAGTATAAACATAACTTTATATGCATTGGGAAACCAATTCACTTTACTGCAGTCTTGGCTTCTTTGCAGAAGTTTGGAATCGAATCCCACCTTGTATCTCTTAGGAATACCTACACCGTTCATCCAAAGCATGCTTCCAGGAGGCTAAATATAATTAAATAATTTCTAAATGGCTTAACACCTATCACCCTGAACATCTCTGTATTATGCTGTTGTACGATACAGGCCCAACACATAGCAGATCCTCCATCATGCACACCGAACGAACGCACACTGAGTGTCTGCATCTGTTTCTGTGTTCTCTCTTCATGGGCCGTTTCTCACCATGCCACCGACTGGGCCAGCCTCTTAACATCGCCGGTTCCTTTTAGCTTTTCTGCTTTTACTCTGCCTGAGGTTGGGAAATCAGCTAGCAAATCTCAGTAAATGTCTATCAATCAGCTCAGCCTTATTTACTGAACTACTCCTACTCTGTATAAAGTCCTTTAATAGAACTGTGAGGATATAAACGTGACTCTGATTCCGACCCTGTACTCTAGGACGTGCAGTGGGCACCAGTCAGTCATGTAGACTACAAACAGTGTCCCGGGAGAGACACGAGCCGGTTCAGACGCTGCAGATTCCTTCTAGGCAGGGAAGGTGAAAGGCTGAGTGAGGCTCCCAGCAGAAGGCTCCAGCCAAGAGCGTCTCAGCCAGCTCCCTGCCCAGAAGCCTTCTAGGGCTGACCCCCCAGAGGGTGGACGCTGCTGACACCTGTCTCAAGAAAAGTGAATTCTTCCTGTACTCAGTGTGCGTAGAATTTCACAGCTTTCAAAGTGCTGCAGTCATGCTGTGACTCTTTCGCTTTGGAAATGCTAGATTGCTCAGCCTTCTCTGAAAGGGAAAATCTGCTTTCTAAGACTCTAAACTACATGTAAGAGGAAATGGGGTGATGTTATCGACACACAAGAACAAAAAAAGATGCCAGAGAGAAAGGCAGAGAACACTAGGACCTTGAACAAGTCACTACCTCCTCTGGGCCTCAGTTTCCCCATCTGTCAAATGAGGAGCTGGAAAATCTCTAAGCTTCCTCCATGAGTAATATTCCACAGTTGTAGGAACAAACTAGAGGGTCCTCGGGTTACAACACAGTTACATTCCCACGACAGTGATGTAACCCAAACTTTGGTGTAAGTCAAAACACACCCTGCCTAACACAAATAGAACACTTGTGCTTTTAACAGCGCAAAATGGCGTAGGTAAGCATGCTGGGGACGCCAACTCCCTCACTCAGACCCTGCATTACTGTGTATTCTTCCACCGGGCACAACCAAACCAGTTCGCCCACACAGTCCATAAGTAGGATATTAATGGCATAAGCCGAAACATCCACGTCTCAATTTTTTAAAGTTTTTATGGGAGTGAGCGTCGTAAACTCGAGACTATCATGACCCGAGGACCCCCATCTGCCAAAATACTGCGCCATCGCTTCTTCCGTCCATTTGGTACCTTCGTGTTTTCTTTTCTACTTCCAAAATGGCTTGAAAATAACTTCATCTCACTTTAAAATTCATCTCATGAAACCATAAAATAATACCACAAAATAAGGATTTGAAAAGAATCAGTAACTGGAAATGTTGGAAAACCTTTGAGTTATCTGGTTGAAGGAAAACACTGAGTTTAATCACTGGGTTACACAACGTGTTCGTTAACTGGTTGAGGTACTTAGTTCAAATACTGAAAGAGATATAGCAAAATTAAAACTTTCTATAAAAACAGAGCTATTATTTTTCATTGTACAAATTAACGTTGCGTGTAACTCTCACCACCGTGAATTGATGATACACACGGCTACAAAAGCTCCATAGCAAGGAGGATGCAAACAGCACTTGCTGTTCTTGGTTCTCTGCTTTGTTTCTTCTCCTCCTCCTGATGAAATGGCCCCTTTCAGAAAGTCGTCCTTGATAATCCCATCTACAGTAATATCCTGGATCCCCATTGTGCTTTTTCTCAGTTTTCTATTTCCTTCTTAGCACTTACCACAACTTGTCATTGTTCTAATCATCTATTTGCTTACATGTATACTGTTCTTCACTAAATATAAACTCAGGGAGGTCAGAAATCAGGTTGTCTTATTCGCCTTGCTACGCCGAGAGGCTGAGAAATAAGTGTTTCAAAGTAGTTGTGGAAGTCAAGATAGTCCACTTTCAAACTGGATGTTCTTAATAATCTCAAAATAAAAAATGATAAAAGGGGTTCCTGAAGGTCTGGTTATTTGCTGGTCTTTCCTTTCTCAGGTAAACAGAAAACAGAGCGTTATGAATCTGCAGAAGAGCCAAGTACCAATGCCATACGCAACCAGACACAGTGACAACAGTCCTCTGTGTCATTGCAGAATATGTATGAATGAATCTGTCATTCATGAGGCTGGATGGGTTCATACTTTAACCCTTGCACTGTTGGTTATGCTCTTTTTACCAGAGGAAGCAATGTTAAAGATGCTCTTTTAAAAAGCTCAAGCAATTTTTTTTTTAGTTTAATCATTTAAAAATCTCATTAATTTCTAAAACTGGGAAATAATATATTAAAATGCATTACATGAGCATAAGTCAGCGTAAATTATGTCCTTATTATACAGTAAGCCTTCTACCAAAACTTCTCTAGGGCTAAAAAAGATAAAGAATAATGCTGAAGGAGATTTGACTGCTAAATTTAATTCATTTTCCAACTTAATCTCTAGTGAAAAAGCATTGAGTGAAAAAGTATTTGGAAGCAGTGTTCTTATCACAAAAATTCATTTTGTGAGACCACAACCCAAGATCCACCTCGCCTAGAGACAAACCTTCAGAATGCCCTCAAACCTGTGGTATGACTCCAACAAAACATCTATAATCAAATGAGAGAGGAAATTCCAAAAAGAAATTCCGTATCAATTAAGTAGACATATTTTGTTACTAAATCTTTTCCCACAGCTAATAGGGTCAAATATTTGAGGACTAGAGAAAATCTAACCCCAAATTTTACTAAAATATGGCATTAGCTTCCTGGAATTAAAGCCATTTTCAGTGTTGCTACAATAAATGCAGAACAACCAATTATTTTGAAAGAATGACCCTGCCATTGTCAAAGGGTTAAAAAAGGGACATGGTCTCTTTCAGTCTGATGACCAAATTCAAGATGTAGACTTCCCACTATATCTACACCAGTGGAAGGCAGTGTGATATACTGAACTTGAGCTCGGAAGATGTCCTACATTTAAATCCCAGCTCTGCCACTTAGCAGCTGTGTGATTGTGGGCAAGTTACTTAATGGTCCATGCCTTCGTCTTCTCATGTTTAAACCGGAACCAGAAGAGTACTCATTACATCAGACTGTTTGGAAGAATTATGCAAAAATGACATTCACAGTAAGTTACATAGCAAATATCTGCAAGTGAGCACACTATTACTGCTCAGCAAGGTCAGGGCACTTACGGCGTATCGCCGGTACCAGGCAGCAATCACGACCTGGCTTCTCCTCATCAGCAGGAAGTGTGTGCGGCATTTCCACCCCCGGTAAATCTTCTGAATAAGAGTGGCCAGGTCCTCGAGCCTTTGCTTCCTCAGGTCTTCTAATTTGAATAGCTAATAAGAAATGATAGATGGGTTTACCAAAAACTCTCCACCAAATCCTCATGGCATACAAGAAAGATATTCTCGGGAGTTTAAGATATCATGATGTTGGAGTCAACGACATTGAGAAAAAATATAAATAACTGTCTTAATTATAGAGAATACGGATAATTGCCCTGGCAAAAATTATTTTGCTGAATTCATACAAAATCCACAATTTAGATTCTGGCGATTCAGCGTTTATGACAAATCAGAGAAAGGCCAAACTCAGCTTAGGTTTACCTTCACGTGGGCAATGATGATGCAATTATCAGTGAAAGAAAGAAGCTGGCAGAGTTTCTCTTAACCAACTTAATTAAACATTTTCCAAATTCCCTAAATTTCCAAATTACCAGATCAGCTGCTTACTAATTATACCTCATTGTATTTTATTTAGATAAAAAGACTCCCTTGGAGTTCTACTAAGTAGAATTATAAGTGTTCTTTTTAACTTTTAAAACATTTTCATTTGAGAGCCTCCATGCACTTCTAATACAATAGAATAGTCTTTCCTTAAATTATGGTATAATTCAGATATTTCAAATACAGACTGAATTTGACTCAAATTCCGATGAATTACTGAGGTTTTGTTGTATAAACAGCTTATGATTTCCTTCTTATACAACCCATTAGATCAAAGACTGACATTTCATAAAAAAATACACATTCTTCTACGACCCCTTACTTGCCCGTCCTCTTGGACATTTGCAGGTAAATACAAGAATACAGCATTCTTGGTAGCATCTCAGGTTATGTTCTAAAGTTAAACATCCTTTAAGAACTTGCCTATATGATTGTAATACAAGTTCAGGCGTAAAGGTTTTGATTACATACCGTTCTTGGGTTTCGAATGAATATCTTTGATCTACCAAAGGAATATTCTTCCACGGGAATCTCTAATTCATTAAACAGAACCTCCACACCGGCCCTATAAAAATCAATAAAAACAATGAGTTTTCCGAGTTACAAAAATAGCTTATCTTATCTTAAATCACAACATTTGATTTTCAGCAGTAAAAAAAATGTTTCATTTGCAAGTATAATTGTTCTTTCAGTAAGCATCCTTCTATCAAATAATTAAGACTAAACTCCACCGATTAAACCAAATCTAGTAAATGCTAAAAAAGTAAATTTGGGTTCATATCTACATAGTCTAAGGAATTGTGTTATTAAAACCTATTTCCTTGCCTGACTGGGCGGTGGCGCAGTGGATAGAGCATCAGACTGGGATGCTGAAAACCCAGGTTCGAGACCCCGAGGTCGCCAGCTTGAGCGAGGGCTCATCTGGTTTGAGCAAAAAGCTCACCAGCTTGAGCCCAAGCTCGCTGACTCGAGCAAGGGGTTACTCGGTCTGCTGAAGGCCCGCCGTCAAGGTACATATGAGAAAGCAATCAATGAACAATTAAGGTGTTGCAACATGCAATGAAAAACTAATGATTTATGCTTCTCATCTCTCCATTCCTGTCTGTCTGTCCCTGTCTATCCCTCTCTCTGACTCTCTCTCTCTGTAAAAAAAAAATTAAAATTAAAATAAAAAAAGCCGATTTCCAATACTTATATCAAATATACCCATAACTATATATGTACCAACAAGTGCCGAGAGAGTGAAAGAAATTCAGATCTATTTTAAACTCACTCAGTTACTTCTTAGAAACATTTCAAGCATAGCTTCCATCCATCCGGGTGTAGACACAGCCCAAGATGGAGTGCTACGGGCCACACTGATGGGGTCCAATGGGACAGGGCCCTTAGCAGGACCAAGGCCTGAGCTTGGCTCTGACCTTCCTATCCTGGGCCTTGGTTTCAACAGCAGTCTTTAACACTGAACTTCACCCCACCGGCCTGTGGGCCACACGCCAGGCAGGGCTCACATACTTGTTCTGTGTACTATGATATACATCAACCACAATATCCTGGAAATGAGTAGCAAGAACTGAAACAGTACCACGATCCCACATTATCTGGGTATTAAATTATACACCAGAGATCACACCATAGGTCTATCTTCTTGTAACACAGGGTATCTAATACTGTTGATGTTCCAGTGAAAGGCCAGGTCCAGTGAAAATGTAAAGGTAACACCAGTATAATGAAGTGACAACCCTCAGGTTTCTGCCTAGGCCTGGAACACAGGCGTGGTGGCCTTCCTGTAGCAGTCGGAGAGATTCTACAGCTCACAGAGAGGGGGCAACTTCTCTGCTTTAAAAGCAGAACAAAGGTCACGACACAGGCAAGGCCTGATTCTCTCTGGCAGCAACCCATCCACCAGCACCCACGTTTTCACTGCCTGTGGGGAGCTACAAGGGCCGCTCCATGGAATGGGTTTGCAATGGTCCACCTCTCAATCTGGAATTAAATCGGTAACTGTAATTCAGGGCAGATGAGCTGAATGCCATGTGGCCCCAGGTTCTACCATATTCTCCAATTCAGCTTTATTAGCAATAACACTGACCCCTACCTGCTCTTGTATCTACTTCTCAATTGGTGTAATCATGAGTAAAAAGTGGGACCCTTGCCCCCAACTCTCTCTGAGTTCCCCTGGCGGGGGGGGGGGGGGGGGGCTGAGAGAAAGGCAAAAAGCTGAGAGTAGTGATCCAACATGCCTCCAGAACTGTACAAATAAATTTCAATTATAAATCCCTCCTAACTTACCACAGCATATTTTAAAAATTCTATTGACACACAAGTTTCAAATGTGGATTTGATAAGCCCCTGTTTTGACCTTAAAGAAAGGCAAGACTTCTGTAAGTAATTACAAATTAGCACAAAATGGTATCGTGATGGAAGAGGGGGCAAAAAAGAGATTTCATCCAACTTCTCATAGAAAAAAAAATTTTTTTTGTATTTTTATGAAGTTGGAAACGGGCAGGCAGTCAGACAGACTCCCGCATGTGCCGAACCGGGATCCACCCGGCACGCCCACCAGGGGGCGATGCTCTGCCCAGTGGGGCGTCGCTCTGTTGCAACCAGAGCCATTCTAGCGCCTGAGGCAGAGGCCACAGAGCCATCCTCAGTGCCTGGGCCAACTTTGCTCCAATGGAGCCTTGGTTGCAGGAGGAGAAGAGAGAGACAGAGAGGAAGGAGAGGGGGAGGGGTGGAGACGCAGATGGGCACTTCTCCTGTGTGCCCTGGCCGGGAATCGAACTCGGGACTCCTGAACACCAGGCCAACGCTCTACCACTGAGCCAACCGGCCAGGGCTAGAAAAAATTTTTGAGCATGTAAAGAAACATGTTATTTGTATGCTTAAAAACATCTTTATTAAATATGATCAATGAATGTCTTACCTTGCTGGCCCCTTCCAATGAGGCCATGTTTGTTTACAAAGCATTTTGTATCTTTCTAGGCAAGGTTCATAGGCCTGCCTGAAGGCGTAGCCTGCCCTCCTCACTCGGACATTCTCCAAAAGACCCAGGTACCTGATCTGATGACAGACTAGAGCCTCGTTGAAGATATGAGCTGCTTTTTTATCATTTGGTTTGATACACCTAAAAGATAACAAAGATTTTACATTTTAAACTCTGTCTCTTACGAATACCAACTGTCCCATGTCTTACAAAGTGTCATGCATAATTCTTTCATGGTGAGATAATTATTTATTATTTCTGGGAAACCTAGTCATTTCTTTTGAAATGATTTCAAATCATTTTACAAAAGCCTAAACATTATGATACTGCACACAGCAATAAAAAAAGAAACTCTCATACCTACAATAACCTGGATGAGTACCACTGACCTTTTGCTGAGTGAAAGAAGTCTGACATAAATGAGTACATATTTGATGATTCCACTAATATGAAGGCCAAGCAAAACTATATGATGTTCAGGCAAAAATAATGTACGGTTAGAAATGAGTACTGCTGTTACCTGTGGGGAGGATTAAGAGTGGAGATGGATAGGGGACGGGTGCAAGGGAACCCTCTAAGGATAATGAAAATGTTTTATATCTCGGTCTGAAAAGGTTATACAGGTGTATGCATATGTAAAATTTCAAAAAGCTATACAATGAAAATTCATGTACTTTACCATAGCTTATGTATGCATAATTCCTCAATGAAAAGATTGAAAACACTGTTGTCTCTATACTCCTTTATTTCATTCCTTTTTAACAGGGGACTTTGCTGCTAAGCAAAGACTACATTTCTTAGCCTGCTTTGTAAGTAGGGGTAGCCACCAAAATTCTAGCCACTAGGATCCGAGTGGAAGTAATGTATGCCACTTCTGGGTGTTCTCTTAACAGGAAGGGCTTGTTCTCCCCTTGTTCCTCTGCTAAGTGCTGGCTGGGAGAGTTGACATGGTGAAGAGCCATCTTGGACCGAGCAGGTAAGAAAAACGCCCTGGAAAGTGCTCAGCCACGAACAGAAGCGGCAGCTCTAAAAGCCCTGGAGTCCTTACACTTAGAAACTATGCAGGAAATAAACGTCCATCTTGTTTAAACCACTGTTGCTTCTGGATCTTGTAGCAGCAATCTCAGTCTTCTCATTAATACACTGACAACATTTATGGTTTAATCAAATAAACTCCACAAACATATGTAACATGTGGAAAATTAAATCTTGCCTGGTTTGGCCTTGCTGGTTTCTATGCTTTTTCTTCTACGTTTATAAAAATAATTCCCACTCTTAGTCTTAAGGAGAAAAGAACAGATTAATAGACAAGACTAGTGAGTTTGGACCTATACTCTCACACATACACTATCCTCAAAGAAATGAATAAAAAAAAATAGAGATTTTGTTTTTCTTAAAAATACAAAGTGCCAGAGCAACAGGATATTTCTATGGAAAATACAGACCTCAATAGTGAATCAGAAACAATAAAGATTCTAGAAAAAATATAATATATTTACAACCTTGGAATTTATTAATGAAGACTTTTTAGAGACACATTAAAATCATTAAAAAGAAAGGAGAATGAAGGAACTTTCTGTGGTAACAAAATCTTCTGTCTTGACCTGGGTGACAGTTACTAAAGTGTATACAATGGTAAATAAATAATCAAGCCATTAACCTAGGATCTGTGCATATCACTACGTGTAAATTATACATAAATAAAATAGAATTCTAAAAGTAATGTGAAAAAATGACATCCACTCAATTGAGGAAATCAGAAAAGAAAGTGATTGCAACAAGTTTCCTGGTTATCTTTTTTTGAAACTATGATTTTACCTAACATGTTCTAACTTGATTACAATCAAGCCAGAGGATTTTTGCCTATTTATATTTGTTACCAATGTAATATTAGATAAACAAGCCAAACACAAAAATGTTCTTCACTCTAGTTTCCTCGTAACTGAATTTTCAAAGACATCTATTGAAGACATGTGTGGGTGTGCATGTGCTATATGAAATCTGACCCATTAGACACACACCTTCTATTACCTAGTTCACCAAATACACAGACAGCAAACTCTACTCCTACTTGGTATTTAGTGAACTTGAAATCTAAGATGCCCTAGAAGCAGAAAAAAGAGACCAGATGCTTTTTAAGAGTTATTTCTATTGTGCTGAAAAAATTCCGACGGTTTCAGAAATCATTACTTCCTCCGTCCTGTAACTCTCACATATCTCATAACCTGCATTATGCTCAAGCCCCACTTGCTTCAATGCTCTAAGTTACTACTTTAAAAAATCTGAAATGAATCCAACAAAAGTTTTAAGCAAAACCCTTAGCATAAACATTTTGCTTATCATTAAAAAAGAGACACAGAAAGTTGAGAACCTCACGTGCCAACAGCCCGATTTCAGTATTATCTATTCCTATCTCCCACCACACTTTTAAAAACTCCTTATTTGGGGGGAAGAAGGGGCACTGGAGTATTTTTTAAGCAAACCTAAGATACTGTATGATTTGATCTGTATGTACGTCAATTATCCTCTGTTTGGGGTACACTCAGATGTAAGCGAGCAGGAAAATGATCATCCTTGAAAGGGTCTTCACATTTGAACGGTCAGGAACCTTGCTGTGCCAGAAATACCTAATGTAGTTCGGATTCTTGGTCTGCAGGTTTTTCATCAGGGTGGCCACGGATGCCTTGAACTGTGAGCCGGCCGTCGGAGGCCTTTTCAGGTTGATCTTGGCAGGGTTCCCTTCGGGGAACAAGGACTTGATGAGGGTGTGGCCAGCCTTCCACATGGCTTGGGACAGGTCTCGGTAGAGAAGATCATTGTTTTTGTCAACAAACCCTTCCACTTGGTACAGCACCTAGGAGCAACATGAGACTCAACAACTGACATACTGTATGCAAGGACATCACACAACTGTGATAAATACTCCATGACTATCTAGACTGCAGTCTCTTCCTCTCCCATTAAATCCCCAATAGTCCCACTCTACAACTGAATTAGCCTCCAAGTTTAAATTCCATCAGTCTAAATCACAGAAGAGTTCGAGATAAACTGTTATCATTCAAGATCTGCAAGAATCAACTACAAAAATGTTAACATAACATTTTCAAAAAATTTTCTTTTTCAGTGTCTGAGCAAATTTTTGAGGTTTTATTTTTATTTTTTCTTAGTTCACATGTGCCAATTCTAGTCTGCTTAAAAGCAGGTGAGAGGAAATAAAGATAATACTAAATTTTTAAAGATATCCCAAGCCAGCAAAACTGACCAGAAAAGTACCTTTTAATAACATAGGCTAATGAAAAAAATAAAGTACCAAGTTATAACATTTTGAAATTAAATGTAATTCAGAGATTACATACTTTATTTTTACCAAATATATATGCATATTAGGGATTTTTCCCTCTGAAGTTTGCAACCTTATTTATAAACAAAGGAGGTATTAACTCCAATCAATAATCTTTTAGGATTCTAAAAATTAACCTAATGTCAAAACTGTTTTTAATATTATCTTTATATATATGAGTAACATAAAAGTAATTACCTCAAATGTTAAGAAAATGTGTAAGTGTTCTTTTTTAAAAGTAAATATTTTCTGCAGTCATTTAAAAAAATCTAAGTCTAAGAAATTTTTTTACTAAATGGTTTGTACTTTGAAAACTTTATTATAAGTTTTTAGCCTGACCAGGCAGTGACGCAGTGGATAAAGCATCGGAATGGGACACAGAAGACCCAGGTTCGAATTCCTGAGGTCGCCAGCTTGGACACTGGCTCACCAGCTTGAGTACAGAGGCACTGGCTTGAGCATGGGAATATAGACATGACCCTATGGTCACTGGATTGAGCGTCGGATCATAGACATGACCCATGGTCCCCAGCTTGAGCCCAAAGGTCACTGGCCTGAAGCCCAAGCTGGCTGGCTTGAGCCCAAGGTTGCTGGCTTGAGCAAGGGGTCACTCGCTCTGCTGTAGCCACCTGGACAAGGCACATATGAGAAAGTAATCAGTGAATAACTAAGGTGTCACAACGAAGAACTGATGCTTCTCATCATTCTCCCTTCCTGGCTGTCTGTCCCTAGCTGTCCCTCTTTCTGTCTCTTGCTCTGTCCCTGTCTCTCTTGCTAAAAAACAAAAACAAAATTAAAAAAAAAAACCCTAATTGTGAGTTTTTAGAGATTCTTAATGTTTACTGGCAAACCCCCTTTATCAGTGTTGCTAGATCTCTTTTTATACTATATCTCAGAGCCTGAAAATAAATCGATTTTTAAAATATGTTCACCCTCTTTCATTTAGTTCACTGGCTTTCCTTTCAGCTATGAGCACTAACAAACTTTTGCTCAACATGGTTCAGATTCTATTTCTATTGAACATTTACTGATTCTACCATTAAATTTTTTTTTCAATTACAGTTGGCATCCAATAGTCTATGAATTTCAGGTGTTCAGCATAGTGGTTACACAACTACATAACTTGGGAAGCAATCCCTCAACAAGTCTATTATTATCTGTCTGACACCATACATATTTGTTACAATATTACTGACTCTATGCCCTGGGTTCCACCATTGGAGCAGCTCCATGTACCCTCCCGGGTGGGCAGCGGTCAGAGTGCCATCCACGTCTGAGGCACCGTCTCCTGGAGGGAATAACTGCAGGCCCGCCCAGGACCCTGCCGCACCCGGGTACCTTGCCAGCGTAGTGCTGAATCCGGAAGCAGCTGTGAGGCAGGGACGTGTCGTTGAGAAACCGCGAGCACTTGCTCATCCTGCTCTCGAAGTGCTGGTGGGTGGCGCAGACTTGGTTCAGCTTCTCTAAGAAGGTCTCGTCGGTCACCGTGCCAGGCCGCAAGCACTCCTCGTCCAGCATGGCCAGGATTCCATTGGTGTTCTGGGGCAAAGGAAATAAAAAGGTTTCCTTCCTTCCTCACTGGATTGTTTTAACAATTATTCCTAATTACACCATCAAAACACAATCAAGTCAGCCACAAGAAAATTCCGTTCTCTTACAACAAAGAGCAGAGAAACAAAAGAAATAAGGAGAAGCCACAGAAGTCTGCCCTCTTCCGAAGTGCCCCAGGTGCGTGTGGGGGGTGGGGAGGGGGACACTATGCTGGGCTCACCATGCCCCCCCACTGCCCCCCCCCCACAGAACAGCCACAGGAGTCACCTTAGCCACCACAGCCGGCTAACGACTAAAATTCGTATTGCTAGAAAAAGGCAAGTTGGACCTCAAAGAGTCAAAAACAAAAAGTCAGAAACTAATGTGACAATACAGTCTGTAGAACATGTGGTCATAAAACCAAAGCATCGTCTTCTAAGGCCATTATTTGATTCATAGTTTCAGAAGGAAATTAGTGTCAGATGTTTCCCAACTGTCCATGTGTTGAAAACAAAGTTTATTTTCTAGGAAAAAAAAAATGTGATTTTTGGATGCTGCTTTTAACGGTCAATGCAATCAAGCTGTGTTTCCAGAATATCTGTTTAGAATAAAATTCTGCTTCCACATAAATTTTGAAATGGATGTTAAACACGAGTGAGCATTTGTTGTGTATCAGACCCATGATCGTATGTATCCCGGAGCAGTCAGCCCCATTAAACTGAATCAAACATCAGGACTCTTCTACTTTGCTAAAATAAAAACTGCTGTTCCTTCAAATGCCAAATGGGCTCCTATGTTTCCATTCCAGGAGGACCATCCACTCCGCTCATCATCAAGCTCACCCACTTCCAGCAGGGGAAATCCCCACTCCTCCCCCCCCCCTTCTCCTTACAAGGCTGTAACATCCTCTCACCAGCATTTATTCATTTCACACAAACCCAGGGGAAGTGTGGACTTTCAGGAATCTAGTGTGTTCCTTACAGCTCCAGAATAAACATTATTGTTAGGTAACGCTGGAAGGAAACGTTTCCTTTAAGTATTCAGGTTCCTACGTGAACTCGTAGGAGTTTCTTCCATCACATACGTAAGGGGAATTCGGGCTGAGGAAACCTGGTTAATTAAGTGTATTATCACTGTTCTCTTTTTTCTTCTTAAAGAGAAATAATCAAGTGTAACGTGACATTAATGAAGGAAAATGTGCTATCATGGACTTCTAAAAGTTAAGCTTCAAATTATGATACATTGGCCACAAAATTTAGCAGGAAAATATTTCAGAAAAATCAACTGATTTTCTGGATTTTAGACTGGAGTTTTGAATTGCTTAAGAGGAATATCGGTTTTCCCTTTCCAATAATACTGTTCAAATTTTTCAAAACAAAGGTTACTTGTTAATTGAAAACTAGTAATACTTTGGAATATTGTTCTTAATGTTCAATTTAATCAAAGATGCATCTTTCAGCAACCACTGAGAGAAAAAAAAAATACTGGTTAATTATATATTCCAAAAGGACCTACCTATTAAGGAGACTAGAAGGTGATTTGCTAGACATTTACTGCCTGTACCTACACATTCCTGAAACACAGCACCGACCGACTGCTGACAGTAAAAGACTATAGGACAGCCTGACCAGGCGGTGGCGCAGTGGATAAAGTGTCGGACTGGGATACCGAGGACCCAGGTTCGAGACTCCGAGGTCGCCAGCTTGAGTGCGGGCTCATCTGGTTTGAGGAAAAGCCCACCAGCTTGAACCCAAGGTCGTTGGCTCCAGCAAGGGGCTACTCGGTCTGCTGAAGGCCCGCCCGTGGTCAAGGCACATATGAGAAAGCAATCAATGAACAACTAAGGTGTTGCAACGCGCAATGAAAAACTAATGATTGATGCTTCTCATCTCTCTCCGTTCCTGTCTGTCTGTCCCTGTCTATCCCTCTCTCTGACTCATTCTCTGTCTCTGTAAAAAAAAAAAAAAAAAAAGACTATAGGACAATCAAGTTGTCACTGTTACAAATTTGTTATCAAGGTCAAGATGTTAGTAATCCTAAGCATAAAACAAGAGTTTCCATGTTTTCACAAACAAATCAGTTTTCTTGCAATCAATTCATTTCAAATAAACTACAGAATATGATATAAAAACAAAAATCCTGGATTGAGAAAACTTGCTAAAAATTATCCAATAATTTTTCACATTACAAGCTTTTCGCCATACACACACACTTATCCAGGTCACCTGAGAAATCCCATGGCCCGGGGCCACCTGCAAAGTCTCACACGCGACATCCCCTGCATCATTCTCTGAACCAATGCTGGGTCTATTCCTGAACCACTGTGGGGTCCTACGTAAATCAACTCCTAAGGTGCTCCCTTTATCCTTAAATAGCATGTTTTTAAAAAATTTCTTGAATAAAAAATTTCCAGCCTTCTTGAAACATAATTGACATACAATGTTAATTTTAAGGTGTACATTTGTTGACTTGACACCCATATATTGCAAAATGATGACCAATATAGCCATAGCAGCTAGTTAACATCTCTATCACTAAAAAAGAAATGACTTTCTTTCTTGTAGTGAAAACATTTACGACATACTCTCTTAACTTTCAAGTACATAACAAAGTAGTGTTAACTATAGTCACCATGCTGTACATTACATCCTCAAAACTTAATCCTTTTACAACTAGAAGTATATGCCCTTTGACCTACATTCCCTATTTCCATCCTAGACCCTGGCAACCACTGCTGTACCCTGTTACTATGAGTTTGGATGTTTTTAGATTCCAGATGTTAGTGATATACAGTATGTGTCTTTCTCTGTCTGGCTTATCTCACTTGGCATAATGTCCTCAAGGTCTCTCCATGTTGTTGTGAACGGCAGGATTTCCTTCTTTCTCACGGCTAAATTATATTCATATATTTATATCACATCTTCTTTAACCACTCATCCACAGATGAATACTTAAGACTGTTTCCATATCTTGGCTACTGTGAATAATGCTGAAATGAACATGAGACTGCAGATAGCTCTTCAAGATCCTGATGCCATTTTCTCTGGATATATCCCCAGAGTGGAATTGCTGGATCTTATGATTACTCTTATTTTAATTTTTTGAGGAAACTCCATAGTGTTTTCCATAGCAGCTGCACCAATTTACATTCCCACAAAGAGTGCACAAGAGTGCAAAAAGGGATTTCTCCGGTCCTTGCTGTAAGTTATCTTTTTGTAAAAGGTGAAATATTTATATGACTAAAGAGAAATGAGAGTATGAAAATTATTATTATTATTATTATTATTATTATTAGGTATTTTTTCTGAAATGAGAAGCGGGGAGGCAGAGAGACAGACTCTAGTATGTGCCTGACAGGGATCCACTCGGCAAGCCCACTAGGGGGTGATGTTCTGCCCATCTGGGGCGTTGCTCCATTGCAACCGGAGCCATTCTAACGCCTGAGGCAGAGGCCATGGAGCCATCCTCAGCATCTGGGCCAACTCTGCTCCAAAGGAGCTTTGGCTGCAGGAGGGGAAGAGAGAGATAAAGAGAAGGGAGAGGGGAAGGGTGGAGAAGCAGATGGCCGCTTCTCCTGTGTGCCCTAACTGGGAATCGAATTTAGGACTTCCACACGCCCGGCCAATGCTCTACTGCTGAGCTAACCGGTCAGGGCCTCAAAGTTATCTTTCTGATAATAACCATTGAATAGTATGTCAAGAAGTCGTTCACATTTTAGAAATGCAATGGCTATTTTGACTAGGCAAAAATCTTTATGGCTGCTCCGAGCTTCCTCTAACCAGGGTTCACATTCCCAGGAGCCGTGACTAGCCCTGGGCACCCAACACACGAGAAAGGCTGGTGTATCTAAGGGCATGACATGCACGCAATCATGACGTGAGCATCATGAATGGACTCTGTAATATGGAAATGGGATGAGTGTGTGGGAGCCAGGCTAAGTATCAAAATATCCAACTGTCTAATGTATATGTTCAAGAACTGTGTATGATCCTTTAGGGCTATAATAAAGTTTCCAGAACTCTGCAGTTTCCCTGAAGGAAAGTGTTAAAATAGTGAAAATACTAAAACTTAAAACTGAAGGCAGTGAGATCATTTGTCAGTAGTGAATTGTATTAGCAAGAACTCCTGTAGAAAACTGTACCTAATACTCACATTTTCTATTAGGTCACAAATGATAGCATTATTGAAGTAGTCAATGTGAGTCCATTCTATGTCCTGAAAAACAAAACAGAATAAACTCAAATTCCACATAATGATGCTTACAACACTACCAGCCGTAAAATAGCCTTTGCCCATCTTATTGTACTTCACTTCCTCTCTGAAAACCTCCTTTATAAAGTCAGTGCTGCCAATGTCATCTTCCAGTCCCCAGAACGGTCTAAGTGCAGCAGTCCACCGCTGACACGGTCTGACAGAAATGAATGCTCTTGTCCTGTGCTGAGACTGCCTCCCATTCCACTCTCCCATCTGTGGCCATTTCCCATGCACTTCACTGGCCCTGAGCCAAACATTTACTCAACAGGCCCTTGGGTCAATATTACTTTGTGTATATTTACAATGTTTATAAGGAAATAAGCCTGAACTTGATTCTAAGACTCTAAAGCCTAGATTTTTCAGTTCTTAATTTGTAATCACAGGGAAAAAATTAATTTTAGAGTCAATCCCATGTTGTAGGGCAGTTAGTTAACTATTTCATTTGTAAATACTGTTCAGGTCTAAGAAAAAATATTTTCACCATAAGGAAAGATACCAGAACCTATCTTCCGGTTGTACTCCTAGCAACACAAAGCCAAATCCAGGCCGAATGAAATCATTCTGTATTTGCTTACATTCTGCCCATAAGTGTAAACATTTAATTTTCTTCTAAGAGGGAAAAAAAAATTTAATTTATACAGCAAGCTAGGGATCTTCCTATATACTCTTAGAAGTGTTTTAGACAATCTGTACAAATTGTTTTAAGTTACAGATCAAAGTTTGGACATTCTCATTATGATGAGAACACAGGAAGAGAATTAATCCAGCTTTTAGGATGTTTATGTTACCAAAGGTGTCAGACAAGTATAAAAGTTTCTAAAGCATAAAGATCATTCTAAAAGAAAAATAAAATATTTATAACTTAGCTTTCAAGTAAATGGGCTATATTTTACTAAGTCACTAGGAATAACAATCACATTAGAAAAATCTATATTGAGAAACTAAAAGAAAAAAGGGGAGGATTTAGTGTCCTTAATGACTTTAAATTAAATGCCACTACAAAAATAAAGAATACATAATATCGTTAGTAAAATATTAAGGCAAATAAATGAAAAACAAATTAAAATATAATAAAATAATTCCCTTTTATTTTTTTTGAAGTAAGTAGGTTTATACTTAAAAGATTGATAATTTTAAAAATAAAAGGGTGGAAACCAAGTATGTTTTACCATTAAGGATAAAAGAACTTTGGAAACATTACTTGTTTTTAAATTATATTAAGTGAGATAGTTTATATGTAGCACTAGTACAATATCATATAGTCAGCACTCAACAAATGTTACCTATTTTTATTATAAATTTTTAGAAAATCAGTGCTTTTCAAGATTGAACAGCGCACTGACTTTCTTGGTCTATACTAGTTCTCTTAAGTTTTCGCAAGTGCAGAGAGTCATGTAACCACAAGCACAATCAGCCCCAATTCCCTCGGGCTTACCCCTCTGCACTCACTCTCATGCCCTCATCCCTAGCAACCACTGGCCTGTCTTTATCACTCTACCTCTACAGCTTTACCTTTCCTAGAAAAAGATATACACAGAATCATACAATATGTGGCCGTTTGAGCCCGGCTTCTTTCACTCAGCATAACACACAAGATCCATTCATGCACTTCTGTATATCAGCTGTTTGTCCCTTTTTGTTGCTGTGTAGTATGCCCTTATGTGGATGTACTACAGTTGTTCATCCATTCATTCAGGTGTTTCCTAACACACTATCGTTTCACATCATTGTGTTAAAAGCAGTAAGACTTGAGTGGGTAAGCTGATATTTACCGAGTACCTACTATACGTCACACACTAGCCTAGAGCAGAAAGAGAATCCCAGTTGGCTTAGATGCCTTACCAAATGTTCAAAAGACACAATACAACTAAACTTAGATAAATCTGACGTTAGGGTCATGTTTATACAGTCTTCTAAATCCAGAATTTGTATTATGAGTATAAAAGGGACATTTTAAAATCTAAATTTCAACATTACCTCCCGTATATACTCCTCCTGCTCTTCTTTAAGAGTAAGCTCAATGAAGATTTGTTGTAGTTTTTCATTACAATAATTAATAATGAATTGCTCAAAGCTGTTGTCCTGTATGGAAAAAATGAATCATGCTGTTAGCTCACTCATAACAGCGACATCTAACATCTCAATCCACGAGAAACGTCACACGCAGTCTCTCAAATTTAACTATGGCCCAGCACACAGCTCCTGGGACAGAGGCTTGCACAGCAAGGCACTCAAGAAATGATTCACGAGGTAACTGAATGAATGAAGTATACACAAGTTACGCAGTATTTGAAGGATGAAGATTTTTAGTTGACAAAAAAGCACTTCATATATAATAAAAAATAAATAAATAAACGAAATTTCCCCTGAAGGTCCAGAAGAAAAAAACAAAACCAATTGACTTATAATTTCTATCACCCAAGTTTTCAATCTTGTTGTGACTGGAGTTCAAGAAAGTCATCCTGACCTGGCCTCTTATTCCCCCACTCAGGGTTAGTTCCCTCTTTCTGAAGCTTATATACCAACACTTTAAAAACTATCATATGAAATGTATACATGTGGGTATATATGTGTACAAATATATTGATTAGTTTCATCTTATCTGTCTCATTAGACTTACATTTCTAAGGGCAAAGGCTAACTATACGTCTCTTATTCACTAATGTATGCCCAGCACCTCACACCTAATAAGTACTTAATATGTATTTGATGAGTCAATGAATGAATGACATGCCTATAAAATGTCATTTTATCTCTTGGCAATCAGCACATCAAAATCATCTACCTAGTTAGAAACGATCTCTTCTCAGAAGGCTCACATATTTACTCTTCTTATGATTCTCAGTCATTTCTCCTCTATACTAGAGCTATCTCCTATGAAATCTGATGGATGATCCATGCCCAAATCATTTCTGAACAATCCACAGGGCTTCATGTATTGCTGCACATACTGAGAATACAAAACACACAACTATTGAATGAATACACTTCACCAAGAACCACACGGTCCAGGAAGAGGCAGAGCTGGTAATAAAACTAGTTGTTTCCTACTCTATCCCTTCTCTCTGCAGACACAGAGAGAGAGACGGTGACATGGGAAGCAAAGGATAAGCCTGACTCTTCCCCCCTAAGGTGGCCAGTCCTGGACTAGTGAGTGGGCTGTGAGGGCCTGCTCCTCACAGCAGAACTGCAGCTCACCCCTCCCTGTGAACACACAGAACTACTGTCCTTCAAATCTCTCCATGAACAATAAAAGCAAAGAAGTCATAGGGCTTTTTGAAACTTGACCTTCCCAAATCAAATGTGACCCTACCGAGGACAAAGCAGCAGCTGACCACACTCTTTCCTAGAAGTTAGCTAAGGACTGCTAATCACCAGTGATGAACTAATAAACCCGAGGAAAGTTTTACTCTGAACCCTAAATGACACATATACACTATCACTGACTGATCTTTTAATGTGAAATGTAGTCAAGGATAAAGCGTATTGTTTTTTTTTAAGTCCTACAGTTTGGAAAGGTCAGACATTTGTGTTCAATGATTTCAGCAAATATAGTTTTAGGCACGAAAGCATTCCCCAGTACTCATTTTCACTCAAAAAAAATTTAAAAACCATGTGCTCCAATCCTCAGAAATGAACAATTTTGATTAGAAGCTGAAGTTGGTCTGGTAGAGATGTTTTATTATTACTATTATACAATGCCGCTACCACAAATGGGTTTAAATGAGGTTTTTTGGTTTTTATTTTAGAAAACAAACTCATGGAACATATCCTTCTAGTAACTTAATTTAATGTCTGTGCCCATGGAGCTATTTAAAAAATATATAAATAAGCTAAATCTTCAAATGGCAACTAGCGAGAAGGGAGAGAAATTCAGTGTTTCAGACACATTACGTGGCTACGAACAGCCTGAGGTGCACTTCAAGGACAAGACTATGAAATACACACAAGCAGGTTAGAAACCAGAGGCAAAGCTACACAACTGCAACACCACTTAGAGAGCAAGTTAGAGCAAACTAAATTTCTATTTTTTTAAATTCCTGTATGTATTCTACATTTCATATCCACACAGTTCATCAATGGCCAATTTACTGCAAACTTCACACAGCTGGAGCAGCTATTAACACAAGAGCATGCAACAGACCGTCACGGCAAACAGTTCATACTTACTGCATTCTGGTGCAAAAAGGAACAGATTACACAAAATGCAGTCAGTTCTTAATTTGCAATAAATTTCTAAAAGTAAAACACTTATTGATAGTTATTCACTGGTGCAAACTGACAGATTTAACCAACTCAGGCGGTATTTCTGATTGGCATAACACTTTACAGATCAAGACACGCATCCAAAAACAATTCAAAAGACAGGACCACAATACCTACAGATGGCGTCTGAATTGTGGTTCTGCTAGGTGAGACCTCTTCAGGATAAAAACGGTTTGAATGAAATAATGACACACCAGGTGACTTGATTGAAGTCCTAAGCCTTCTGAATCTAAAGCTTCTAATTCTAAATTACCAGGAAAAATAATATGTGTAGGACACATCCACCTGAAGAGTCGGGGACAGAGGCAGCTGGCAGGTCATGAAAAGACTGCAGAGGTTCAGCCAGGTCCAGAGCATCCCCACCCGCCCATCACTGTGATCCAGCCCGTGCTATACATGCACGCCTCCCTTCCAGACACAAACCAGGAGGTAAGGAGAGTGTTTCAGAGACAGCCGAAGAACAAAAAACTTGACTCTGACCTTATCCTGTTGCTTAAAGAATAAAAACAAAAGTAGAATAATAGCACAATCGCCAAGGCAGACACCAGCGTACCCTTCCACAGAAACATCCCCGCATCTGTTGCAAACACACCTCACAGACTTCAGAACACGTCATGAACCAACTGCCAGGACAATCATTATTGCTGAAAATAAAGGCAATCATATTTCTTGTGATCTATGCTGAAGTTGTTGATCCTGTCTAAATTTGGGGGGGAAGCAGGGCTTCACAAATCCTTAGAAAGAACTTGCAAAAATCTCTTAGCTTGCAGAAAATTAGGGAACAGCCCAGGCAAACAGTTCATATAGCTAAAACTTGCACAGGCCTAATTCAGTTCTTCACTTATACAAGCGTTCAATATTCCCAGGTGTCCCTTTATAAAATAGCTAAACTGGGCCTAGGAGTCATCACTTAAATATAAAGGCCCCAAAGCCACTTGATATTTGGAGATGCTTTTGTTTTTTAAAAACTGTGAGGGTGGCGAGCAATCCCTGAGCTGGGTGGGTGCTCTGCTCCACACGGCAGTCTCGGGAATCAGAGTCTCCACAGGAGGAAGTGAGCAGGAGCTTGCTCCCAAGAACGACTCGCCACGCACGGAATTCTTCTCCACTGTCTAACCCACACTGATCCCATCCCTAAAGACTGAGAGATGAAACTAAAACTTTTGGGAACACCTTCAAACAACGACATCCAGAATTTTCCATTATACAATCCCCATGAATGAAACTCAGAATGAGCCCCACCCCCACTAGACTGCTCCAGAAAACACAGGTAAACAGAAAGGTCTCTTGGGCTCCATGCTGTTTGACACCATATTCACCAAGTGCAGGTTGGGGTAGTAATCTTTTTTTTTTTTTAATTTTTTTTATTTTATTTATTCATTTTAGAAAGGAGGGAGAGAGAGAGAGAGAGAGGAGAGAGGGAGAGAGAGAGAGAGAGAGAGAGAGAGAGAGAGAGAGAGAAGGGGGGGAGCAGAAAGCATCAACTCCCATATGTGCCTTGACCAGGCAAGCCCAGGGTTTCGAACCGGCGACCTCAGCATTTCCAGGTCGACGCTTTATCCACTACGCCACCACAGGTCAGGCCAAGTAATCTTTAGAAATATACACTAGACCAAACTTTTCAACTCTAGGGCTTCTTTCAAAAATTCTAGAGTTTGGCCTGACCTGTGGTGGCGTAGTGGATAAAGCATCGACCTGGAAATGCTGAGGTCGCCGGTTCAAAACCCTGGGCTTGCCTGGTCAAGTCACATATGGGAGTTGATGCTTCCAGCTCCTCCCCCCTGTCTCTCTCTCTCTCTCTCTCTCTCTCTCCTCTCTAAAATGAATAAATAAATAAATAAAAATTAAAAAAAAAAAAAAACTTTGACATTAAAAAAAAAAAATTCTAGAGTTTGACTACACCTTTTCAATATGAAAGAAACAGAAAATCATACTCCCAATAGAGTTCCTAACTAAGTTTATACTCACAAGTACCTGATACAAACTTTCTACTGGGAATGATTTCTAAAGATGGATCAAAAATATTGGCCTGTTACTCCATTTGTAAATTCTCAGTCATAGAGAAAGCTAACAACATCTCATTCTCTTTAGAGTAGACACTGGAATCTTGTACTCTTTACAAACAATACCTACTGGAAGGAGGATGTAAACTATGGATCGTGTCTGTCACTAGAATGGGGGGACTGGAAGGATCTTGCAGGTGAACAGTGTGTGCAGGAACTAGGAGGGCAGACCAAGACTCAGTCAAGCAAAAAGTACTATTAGTGAAATATTTAATGGGTTATTTCTTACTCTCATTTGAGGTCAAATGTTAGACTATCAAGTTGGGCAGGGGTTCTATATTTTGCAGACAATTAAGTCTCTTGTGTAATACATAAAATATTACATTTATATAAAAGTTATAGAACTTTGAGTGTAATATCACTGTTTTGGAGGAGTTGGGCTCTATTACTACTTTAAAATGTGCTGTTTGGTCTTAGCAAAGATTCACTTAGTGGAAGGCCCTGGGGCGGTCCCCAACAACAACAACAATAATAAAAACACTTGTATAAAAATACAACGTACTTAACAACTCATTTTTAAAAACCATAATGTCAAGCAATGGTCCTAGAATCAAGAACTGCTTTTTATATAAATTAAATTTTAAAATTCTCAAAATAAGAGAAAAATATTAACTAATAAATATTGACTTTTTTAGACATTTACAAAATTATAAAAAACTTCCCTTTAAATATAGTGTAACATTTTTTTCCAAGTATTTACCCAAATACAGTGTTTTTAAAAAACCAGTATTATAGTGCTTTCCTTAAATATTTTAAAGTAGGCTTTGACTTAAAAAGTAAAAGCAAGAGTAATGATGAAAACTGGAACAGAAGGTGTTGCCTGTAACTAGAATCAATTTTCTTTTTAAAACAGTTTAGAAAATAAATCCTCTAGTCATGAGACGTGAACTTACCAGGCTATACTGACTGCTACTAACTCTTAGATTGTTTTATTTGAAACAGTCATTGTCTCTAGCCTATCTTATCATTACTATACATGGGCCACTTGCAATGAGCTTCATAGAGCAAAATGAAAAAGGGAATGCCTGATTCAAAAAAACTAGCACTTTGTCTGTATGAAACTAGCTCAACTGTATGAAAAATGAAATATTCAGCCACTGCAGACCTATTTTGGTCTCTAGGACACTAATAATTCATTTCCCCCCCTTAAACTACCTGCCCATTTTAATACCTATTCAGACAAGAACTTTAAAAAGGTGAATCAATTTAGATTGCTCAACATTGCTTTGAATTGAATTTTATTATTTTAAAGAATGCCATTTATTATTTTACAGAGACGCTATAAATATTTCTCATAGATCAAAGGTCATGTTTTCAGTTATAAGAATATCCAAACTTAATTGTGTAGAATTAGAGTATCTTCCACTGTACAATTGGATTTATGTTCTACCAGGATTTATAGCTGGACTTTTTTCCTCTATGGATTTTAATTTACTTCACCTTATGTTTGGTATCAGCGGTCCACTAATCTGTTTTCTAAACTGGTATCAGATCACATGGGACCAGCAAGGCAGAGCTATTCACCCAGCTGGCCCTGGAACGTTTGCAGTCAAACCTGTGTGTCACCATCCCATGGTAATGCATCAGTTTCCCTCTTCTGTTTAGAGAAGGACCAAAGTGAATGAAAGGTTTCCACCAGCTCATCTGAAAACCATTTTCATGGGACTGTCAGTGAGGTCATGAGACAGAAGTAGAAAATTTTCTTTTCTGGACCTTTATTGTCCAACTTTTGAAGTGATGCGCAGGGTCTGTTCTAAATCACAGAACCTTCTACTCCTGCAGTCAATTTTCACTGAACAAAGGCGGAATTTTCTCTACACTCTATCAGTTTGTTTCCACTTCTGTAGACAATACCATGGACATTTTCATTTCTGCATTGAAATGGATTCTGTGTACTCCTTCCTAACGCATACTATTCATCCTATACTTCAGCTTGTGTTATTTTAAATCTTTATTATCTGTTTTCTTAATGTCCAACCCTATGGGCTTCCTGACATTCGTATGTGCTAATTTTGCTGGGAATCCAGGAAAATGTAGGATGGCACTTAGAGTATGTGTGTAAATACATTAAAAGAAAAAAATACTTTCTAATTCTGAATGAAAGAAAACTAAAAGTGTCCAACCAAATCTTTATTCTGACTTCCCCCAAACTAAATTTTTTATATATATATATTTTTCTGAAGCTGGAAACGGGGAGAGACAGTCAGACAGACTCCCGCATGCGCCCGACCGGGATCCACCCAGCACGCCCACCAGGGACGACGCTCTGCCTACCAGGGGGCGATGCTCTGCCCCTCCGGGGCATCACTCTGCCGTGACCAGAGCCATTCTAGCGCCTGGGGCAGAGGCCAAGGAGCCATCCCCAGCGCCCGGGCCATCTTTGCTCCAATGTAGCCTTGGCTGCGGGAGGGGAAGAGAGAGACAGAGAGGAAGGAGGGGGTGGGGGTGAAGAAGCAAATGGGCGCTTCTCCTATGTGCCTGGCTGGGAATCGAACCCGGGTCCCCCGCATGCCAGGCCGACACTCTACCGCTGAGCCAACCGGCCAGGGCCTATAAAATAAATAATAAAACTTTAAAGATCAAGATATTTGAAAGATTGCCCCATCTGGCTAACTCGGCTGGTTAGAGCATCATCCCGAAGTCCAGAGGTTGCTGGTTCGATCCCCAGTCAGGGCACATACAAGAACAGATTGATGTTCCTGTCTCTCTCTCTCTCTCTCTCTCTCTCCCCCCCCTTCCCCTCTCCCTAAAATCAATAAAAATTTAAAGAAATGTTTGGAAGATTAAGCTAAGATTTAGACAGGCAAATGGAGAGAATAATTATAATGAAAAACAAATGCTAATTATTTCAAGAAATTGGAAAAAAAATCAAAACATTTACTATAAGGAGAAAGGAAATTGATTTCTAATGATTTTATGGCCATGGTAGGATATGCAACACACATATGACTGGTTGGATTTGGCCTTGACTGAAATTTCTGCTTAAAAAGAACAAAAATGTAACCTGTTTGGTTTCAGGAATATTACACAGATTAGGTATAGGTAAGACGAACTGTAGGCGAGGCTGGATGTGTTACAAGGGCATTTCGTGCAGAGGTCAAAAAGCAGGAACACGTGTATGTCCAGAATCGACAGTTCACTCTGGAGAGTCCTGTTCACAAGAGCAGTTGGCCTCAACTTTGCGTGCTGGGACCACCTGGGAACTGGAAAATGCTGCTCCTGGGGCCCGCACCCAGGTACTCTGATTGATTAGTCTGGGGTGCAGCTTGGACATCTGAATTTTCTAGAGCTGCCCGGGTGATTCCACTGTGCAGCTAAGCAGGAGAAGAATACTGAATGAGAGCATTCCTCTGGAGAAAGGAAGAAGACCACTTAGAAACATAGGCAGGCATTTTCATCAACTAGAATGAATCCATAATGTCAGAGTTGAGAAATATGCTGAAGTCAACTCTGTCTAAAAAGATGGGCTTAGAGAGAAACCTGAATCAACCATAGTGAAAAATATTCTTGGATTGCCAAGGGGCATTTTACCCACTGCCAAGTGACAGGATGTTTCCACCCAAAATGTTAAAGTTCTGTCCTGAGTAGGTCTGTAGGAAACACACTTTTATTTATTTATTTATTTATTTATATTTTTATTTTTATTTTTTTCTCTGAAGTTGGAAACAGGGAGGCAATCAGACAGACTCCTGGAGGCGCCCGACTGGGATCCACCCGGCACGCCCACCAGGGGGCGATGCTCTGCCGCAATCAGAGCCAGTCTAGCACGCCTGAGGCAGAGGCCACAGAGCCATCCTCAACGCCAGGGCAAACTTTATTCCAATGGAGCCTTGGCTGTGGGAGGGGAAGAGAGAGACAGAGAGGAAGAAGAGGGCGGAGGGGTGGAGAAGCAGATGGGCGCTTCTCCTGTGTGCCCTGGCCAGAAATCGAACCCAGGACTCCCGCACGCCAGGCCGATGCTCTACCACTGAGCCAACCAACCAGGGCCAGGAAAAACACTTTTAAAAAGTAATCTAGCTTCCTGAGTAGACTCTCCTACCAGATAGAATGTGTCCTCAGCCTGCAACAGACCCTCAATCTTAGGGCCAAGAGAGTAAGCTCCATGCAGGCAAGGAACATGTCTGTCTTATTTACCACTGGAATCTGGCTCCTATTAGGCACTAAATGAATACTGTACTTGAGAAATGACTCCCTCACTTATCCATGGTCAAACTTGCTCATGAGGTATAACTCAGTTCCCTGAGTACTGTGAGGGGCCCTTTTCCCATAGCTAATTAGATTTTGGGCCACACTGGAAGATGAAGTGAAGCCAGCGTTCCATCATAACCCTATTATCTTATTAAAATTTTTTTTCATGTATTGGTGACACAACATTAAGCACCTGCCTGCTAGACTAAGGATCAATAAATCTGATCCTTTTCATTTCTAGCAAAATAGAAACAAAATAAAACCAGTTTCTTTGATTTTAGAAATATTATCGAATATATTTTTTTCTTCTGAGTTTCCAGTGAGATCTCCACTTTTGCCCTGTTCACAAAACCATCTAAATTTAGATCAGCCATGTGCCAGGTGAGAAATCTTTTCCCTGCCAACTGCAAAAAATGACTTTGACATGCTGCCCACTTACTGACTGTAACCTGAGGTCTTTCTAGAAAAAAATTAACTTCAGCACAGTGATTTCTGAGGATATTCAAGTAATTTTGAAAACTCACAAAACCTCACATTCTCCTCTTCCCAATGGGCCAGCAGCTTTCCTTTGTAGTCCGCTAAAGGGGCCCCTTTAGAAGCACACATTGTGCTGAACGGCAGTGTTCCTGTCACAGCGTGAGGGGTGGCAGCCAGCGCAGAGCAACACTGGGCTACCCTCTGCGGCCAGCACACAGAGGAACTTGGGAAAGGCGCCCCCTGCTGGCAGGGAGCTTGGAGTGATGCCAATGGCTCAGAATCAGGGAGAGCTAGAGCTCTATCACATTTGGTTTCTCCCTCTTATTTCCAGATTATTAAAGATCCTGTGCATTTGGAGAGAAAAGTGAGGGAAAGGATCTGTAGGAAATCTTTTATTATCTTATTAGGAGGCCTGGAGTTTAGGCCCTGAGTCTGCCACTTGGTAGCCATGTAACCGTGGGCGTTACTTGACCTTCAGAACCTCACTTCCTCATCTGTAAAATGGGAATAATAACAGCAGCTACTTCTGCTGTGAAAATTACATTGAACAATACATGTAACACTTACCACAGTGCTTGTATACAGTCGGTCCTCAACAATTATTTACCGCTAGCTATCAAATACAGAGAATGAGCCATCACAAAAATCAATGTTACAAGAAAAAGGCATTTGCTAGAAAGGCCTGCTTTAGCAGCAGGGAATGCCCTGATTTGACTGTTTTTTCTGTGATTCTGTGAACCTGATAATTTAAAACACAGAAAATCTTTGGGTGGTCATTCTGGGCAGGGCCTGGTTATTCATAAGATTCACAAATCAACACTTGCCAGGGGGAGAATAAGAACAGAAAAGCCTATTCTTGGTATTTTCCTAAGCAATCTAAATTAACACTCCTACAAGTTAGAATAAGTGTTCAGAAAGTCCTAAAATGCCTCTGAAAGTCAAAGTTAACGAGGGGATAAACAGGAAATTCTAATATAGTATAAAACAGGGGTCCCCAAACTTTTTAGACAGGGGGCCAGTTCACTGTCCCTCAGACCATTGGAGGGCCGTCACATACAGTGCTCCTCTCCCTGACCACCAATGAAAGAGGTTCCCCTTCCAGAAGTGCGGGGGGGGGGGGGGGCGGATAAATGGCCTCAGGGGGCCGCATGCGGCTCGTGGGCCATAGTTTGGGGACCCGTGGAAATGTTTAAATATTGAATTTGTAGCAAGCATGGAGGCTTTTTGAAAAATTCATTACAAACTTCAGCAGAAATTATTTCAACCTTTGCAGCAGAATTCATATTGTAAGATCACAGGCTGGATGAGACCCAAAAAACCATCTAATCTCGACGTCTGTGTCGAGTCCCGCAGAGATGCAGTGACCAGCTCCGACCAGGCCATGGCCACCATCCAGCTGTCCCATCCCTGGCTTTTCTCACGGCACCATCCTGCCTCGCTCTCCAAACAACCTACAGAGAAACTAAGGACTACAGGCATAATGTTCTTATACTTTCTTGGAAATTTCCCGGTAAGAATTTTGAATTTGCAATTTTAAAAGTCAAGTACTAATTTAAGAAGTTCTGCTTTAAACAGTAGTGTCTCCAAAGTGCTGGCTCTGAGCATTCAACACACACACACACACACACTCACACACACACACACACTCACACACACACACTCACTCACACTCACACACACACACTCACTCACACACACACACACACTCACACACACACACTGTTACATCTGCACAGAGGTAATTTATGAATTCAAAGTCACATTAATTATATTAAACATGGTCTACAGAAGAATATTTAATTTCCAACTGTTCTACATTAAAAAAGATAATACAAAAAAATAGAAAAAAGCTTACCTCAAAAATTTCAAAGCCATAAATGTCCAACACACCCATGACCTTCTTTCTCACTTTTGTCTGTGCCTTCAAAAGTTTCAAATTGATGGGTTAATTTAGGCATGAAAAATAACACTAAAAGCATACCAAAGAACAGAAACATATTATTACTAGTTAACTGTGTTTCATAACTAGGATAACTGTAAATTTGGTTTTTTTTAATGTCTGAAATAAGACATTGGTATGGAATTTTAATTTTAATAGATAATTTATTTAAAAGACGCACTAGTGATACTTAATTATAAAAAAGGATCACTGAATCTCACAATAGGTAGGGTCTTTCAAAATCATCTAGCCCAAAACCCTCATTTGATTTAAAATACCTTTTAACTTAATGTTTATACTCTGAATATCATTTATTACAACTGATTTATTTGGTTGTAGAGGTTCAGTACCTTAATGCTTTCATTGATTCGATTTACCAACCATGAAAACAACCTGCTGTAGAGGTTTTTAGCCAAAGCATCACGGGCATAATAAGCCTATTAAAAAGAAAAAGAAAAACTCAATACCCACAACGATCACAACACTTAACTTCAATAAAATAAGATATTTAAAAAATAATTAAAGCTCTATTGTTTCAAATTTCTTTTCAGAGTCAGTTCTCATTACACTCTGGATGAACAGTAAAGCCATTCAGAGAATTAGGCAAATTGTTTATACTCAGTTATATTTTCTGCATCTGAGGAACCTAATTCTAAATATTGCTGGAAAGCTTTCTCCACAGGGATCTGCATCTCAGTGTTATATACAAAACAGAAGCAGATCAGGGACAATTTAAAAATCCAACAAAAGGGGAATAGTTGAAAAAATAAACACCATTGAAAGAGAAGTTCTAGAGTCATCACAGAATAATCATTATGAAAATTAGGAGATGAGCCAAACCTGGTGGTGGCGCAGTGGATAGAGCATCAGACTGGGACGCAGAGGACCCAGGTTCGAAATCCCAATGTCACTAGCTTAAGCACGGGGTCACTGGCTTGAGCGTGGGATTATAGACATGACCCCATAGACACTGGCTTGAGCCCAAAAGTTACTGGCTTGAAGCCCAAGGTTGCTGGCCTGAGCCCAAGGTTACTGGCTTGAGCAAGGGGTCACTTGCTTTGCTGGAGCCCCCCAGTCAAGGCACATATGAGAAAGCAATCAATGAATAACTAAGGAGCTGCAGTGAAGAATTGATACTACCCATCTCTCTCCCTTCCTGTCTGTCTATCCCTGTATGTCCCTCTCTCTGTCTCTCTCTCTCTCTCTGTCACAAAGAAGAAAGAGAGAGAGAGAGAGAGAGAGAGAGAAAGAAAGAAAGAAAGAAAGAAAGAAAGAAAGAAGAAAAGAATAGAAAGCAAGCAAATCAGGTGATGAAAATGCTTATATTATGTTTTGTAAAACTAAAAAATTGTATACTTAATACAATGACAACTTTTTTTTTATTAAAGTTAGAGTTGCAGAGATATAGAGACAGACTTCCACATGCACCCTGACCATGCAGGGGGACCCACCCAGCACTCCCCTGTCTGGGGTAGATGTTCTGCCCATCTGGGGCTGCTCACAAAACAGAGCTATTTTTAATGCCTGAAATGGAGGCTCAACAGAGTCATCCTCAGCATCCGGGGCCGATGCACTCAAAACAATTGAGCCATGGCTACAGGAAGAGAAGAGAGAGAGAAGAGGAGGAGGATGTGGGGAGAAGAAGCAGATGGTCACCTCTCTTGTGTGCCCTGACTGGGAATCGAACCCAGGACTTCCACATGTTGGGCCAATGCTCTACTGCTGAGCTCATTAGCCAGGGCCATACTTCTATTTTTTTTTTTTAATTTTTAAAATGTTTTATTTATTGATTTTACAGCGCAGGGGAACACGAAGTATTAACTCATAGTTGCTTCACTTTAGTTGTTCATTGATTGCTTGTCAAATGTGCCTTGACCAGGCAAGCCTACGGTTTTGGACGGGCAATCTCAGCATTCCAGGTCAATGCTGTATCCACTGTGCCACCACAGGTCAGGCAATGACAACGATTTTCTAAACCACTACATAAAGGAAAGAAAATTCAAAGGAAATACATTAAAATGGCTTCACTCCATCTTTTGATCTTTTTTTAAAGTCTTCCATAATGAGCAGTATAGTAATACGTTGTTGGACAATGTGTTGTATAATAATAAAAATCCCTTTTATTAGCTTCTTTATTTGAAAGTTGTTCAATAAAGAAGAGGTAGAAAACATATATATCTCTATGACCTTGACTCAGAATCAAAAAACTGGAGACAGAGAGGTTTGGTGTGGAGAACCTAACAGCCCTTACAGGCACTGCGTGCCGGGAGTGTGACACCACTGCCCCCAGAGGAGGCTGAGCCATGGGCATCGGCCATGGCAGGAGAGGAAAGCTAGAGGTTTGGTGTGGAGAACCTAACAGCCCTTACAGGCACTGGGTGCCGGGCGTGTGACACCAGTGCCCCCAGAGGAGGCCGAGCCATGGGCATCGGGCGCCACAGGAGAGGAAAGCTAGAGGTTCTGGGGCTGCTCTTAACCTAACAGCCCTTACAGGCACTGGGTGCCGGGCGTGTGACACCAGTGCCCCCAGAGGAGGCCGAGCCATGGGCATCGGCTGCCGCAGGAGAGGAAAGCTAGAGGTTCTGGGGCTGCTCTTAATCTTAAATATTCCAGCCCAATGTGAGCATTTCACTGTATTTCACAGTAAGTTGGGTACTGCTGTTAAAGAAAATCACTACATTTTTATTTTGTGAAGAACGCAATTAGGTTATATGGAAATTCTTTTTCCACATTGCTTCCCAATTAAAATGTAACAACTTCAATAATCCATTCACATCCCTGACAACATAATGCAGCTGAAAAAAAGAGCACCTTTCCCCTTCATCTCATATTTCCAGGCTAATCCCAGAACCCCCCCCCCCTAAATCGCAGGCAGCCACTCCAGCTCGGGTTTAAAGAATCTACCCAGAAGTTGGCAAATAAATAAATAAATAAATAAATAAATAAATAAATAAATCCACTAAACAAAGCTGTGGGGAGGGGGAAACAGGGCAGGGTGATTTTGTAGCAGAAAATGCATGTAAAACACTTAAAACACTAACACACAGAAAAAGATTTTAACTAAATTTTTAAATATTATAAATTTTTAAAGTTTTAATAAATTTAAGTACATACCTTTCCCCAGTACCCTTTCTTCTAGTTTTTAATTTCTCTAAAATTTTAATTGCCCAGAATAAAGCCTGACACATAGTAAGTCTACAAATGTATTTATATTGTGATTTTTGAAGTATCCTCTTCCTCTATTACTACCTCATGAGCCTGTATTATTCTTTAATTCTTTCTCTTCTTATAAACTCCAGTTATCTCAAAACACCACATAATCTCAAACTACTCTGCACTGGTAAACAGATCCTTTTTCAATGCAATGCCATCCAGTTTTCTTCGGTTGTATGCTACCTGCTACTAACAAACCACCATTTCGATATGCAACTGAATAGAGACAACCTCTTCTGGTAAACTGCTATAATTAATCTTCCTCACTTCCTTCAAGCAAATAAATATTTATTCCAGAAGTCTCGATCTCAAATGCTTCCGGGGACTGCCTGACAGAAATGAACAGGAAGTAGTGGAATCGGCAGGGCTGGAGGGGGAATCCAGGTTAAAGGCACTCAAATTCAAAATTCAAAAAGCAAGCAAGCAATAAACAAACAAACAAACAAACAAATAAATAAATAAAATGAAGGAAAAAACTACACTTTAGTCGAAGAAAATATACCCATTGAATTACATTTGGCCCCAGGAGCTGCGAATTTTCCACCGGGGACGTCCTGAGTCTGAGTCATGCCATGTACTCTCCACACCAATACCCTCCAATGTAAGTGCCGAACTGTTCGTCCCACTTAAGGATAAGCAGTGAGGGGTGTAGAATTAAGGGAATACTGTACACCCGGTGTGCTGACAGCATCTCAGGTGCTCACCACATATGAACAGACCACGCATTTCTGAGCTTGTGTGAAGCTCGCTGCAGAACGTGCTGCAGAAGCGACCCCGCGTCAGGAGTGGCCCAGGACAATACATGTGAAAAGACGCAAGAGATGCATGGACGTGGCGGCCACCCTCCAGGAGCTTTCAGGGAAGCCTGGGAGATCAAAGCAACATAGACAAAACTATCAGAGAGCAGTGCCAAACTGCAGGAGTGCAAGGAGTGGAGAGAAGGGAAAGTCAGGGGCTGCTGTGATCAAGGAGGGCTCCCCTGATGAGGCGGGCCATTGGAGATGCGGAGGCATGAGCAGTGACATGTGGAGTGCGGGACAAGCAGGAGCAAGGGCACTAGGTGAAAATGAGTCTGGCATTTAGAGAACGAGCAGGGAATAAACCGAGATAAAGTGGGCAGGTCAGCTTACAGCGGGCCTTGGAAGTCACGGAGAGAGCATGTGACAGAAGCTGAATGATAACTCTGTCTTCAGTTTCTATTACTTCAATATTAACCCTCATATCGGGGGAAAGATCTAAATGCCTTGGGGAAAACGAGGCATGAGGCAATAAAGATGATAACGGGGCCCGAGAATTGAAGCTATGGGGAAAAGTTAATAAAACAAATCACTTCTCACTGGAATCAAAACCTCTAGGCAGAAACAAATACTCTGAACCCTACCTACACTGAAAAAAGCAAGCGTGGATAAGGAGCTGAATAATCAAGGATCTCAAGCCAAATTCTTTTATGCCAAAGGTTACAGGAATGAGAAAAAGTTTACACAAGGATGCAAGGTAACTCAAGCTTATAAAGTAAGAGGCACATGGGCCTTACTTCTGTAAAGAATGATTCAAGAGCCAGAGTAAAACACATAATAAAAACAGGCCAAAATATATCTATACAGATTTCACATAAGGATATTTCTCAAGGGCTCCTTAAACAACGAAGGTTTTTTCATCACATCTCTATATGCCTAACAATTTCCACTCTGGCTATTTAAAATGTGTAAACTCAGTGTGACCTTCTATTACAGTGGCTCTCAAAACGTGGTCGGTCCCTGAACCACCAGAAGGACCGGTGAAAATAGAATTATTTTGGGGACTAAGGCAGAAATCACCATGAGCATAAGCAAATCCAACTAAGATCAATGGGTCTATAATCTTCACACCAACATCAGAGTGGTTAACTCTTCTGCAGACCCACACGAAATTTCTGGTGGATTGGTCCACAGACCGGCGGTTGAAATATACTGGTCCAAGCCATAGAACAAAGAGCTTACACTGAAAAGGGGCTCTAGAAGCTGCCTAGCTAGTCATGCACATATTCATCCATCCATCCATCCATTTAACTTAAACCGAAGAAGAGTAGTAAGAGACTCAGATTAGTGTCTTAGAAAGACTTCACTGGTCTCACTGTGGAGGATGAAGGGGGTACAATAAGAAAGGAAGGAAGGCCAATTTGGCCGGTTGATCACAAACTGGTTTCTCCCACTGTCTTCTCTAAATCAATAATGGCAATTCCGTATTTTTAGTTGCTTGAGGTAAAAAAATGTTGGGAGTTGTCCTTGACTCTTCTCTTCGTCTCATACCACATACCAAGCTACCAGCAAATGTTATTGGCTCTAACTTCAAATGTATCCAGACGTGACCACTTCTCACTCTACTGATGCTCACACCTGGCTCACGCCACCTTCCTCTCTGAGTTAGCATACAATGCCTCACAGCTCCCCAATGCTATGAAGTTAATGTCTGCATGCCCCCCAAATTCATACATTGAAGCCCTAATCCCCAATGTGATGACATTTGGAGGTGGGACCTTTAGGAGGCAATTAGATTTAGATGTGGCCATGAGCTCACATGACTGGACTGGTGCCCTTAAGAGGATGAAACACAATGTGTGCAAAGATGATGCTCACTTTCCCTCTCTCTCTGTCTCTCACTCTGCCATGTTAGAAAGAAACAGCAAGAAGATGGCCATCTGTAAACCAGAAAGAGGACCCTAAACAAGAACCCAACCATATTGGCACCCTGATCTCAGACTTCAGACTCCTAGCCCCCAGAACTGTGAGAAATAAATGTTTTCCGGTTAAACCATTCAATCTACAGTACATGGTTAGAGCAGCCCGAGCGGACTAGGACAGCCGGCTTTTACTCCCTTTCCTACCCTGTCCGCTGATGATCTACGAGGCTGATCATGCCACTCGTGCTCCACACTCTCTAGCCCCACCCTCCTCGCTCAGCCCCAGCTTCCCCGTCCCCAGCACTACGGCCCTCCCCGACTCTGCTCTGCTTTTTCTCTTTGTGTGCTGCACTCACAACCTGCCCGCGGGCCATACGAACTTATTTTCTAGGTTTCCTGGCTCTTGTCTGGCTCTTCCGGCCAAAATCTGGAGCTCCGTGACAGCAGGAACCTCTACCTGTTTAGTTTACTGCTGTGCACCCAGTGTGTGGGATGATGCCTGGAATACAGTACGTCAGTTAAGAAACTAGCCTGCAAAATAAAATTTGTTTCCGCTGATATAAAACGATCAAAAGTTTCTTTAAAACTCACTTCTGGACATTATGTTTCACCCACCTGAGCCACGTTCAGTGTCGTTGAAACTTTCTCCTGCTTGGCCTCAACTGTCCGGAAACTGAATGCTCGTTCTAGGACTGACTGATCAATGCCAGTCAACTCACAAATTTCTTTTAACTCTGTTGGGGGAAAGGGACAGAGAAAGTGACTGTATATGTGCTGCTAATAATCACTTTCGGCCCTGGCCGGTTGGCTCAGTGGTAGAGCGTCGGTCTGGCGTGCAGAAGTCCAGGGTTCGATTCCCTGCCAGGGCACACAGGAGAAGCACCCATCTGCTTCTCCACCCCTCCCCCTCTCCTTCCTCTCTGTCTCTCTCTTCCCCTCCTGCAGCCAAGGCTCCATTGGAGCAAAGATGGCCCGGGTGCTGGGGATGGCTCCTTGGCCTCTGCCCCAGGCGCTAGAGTGGCTCTGGTCGCAACAGAGCGACGCCCCGTAGGGGCAGAGCATTGCCCCGGTGGGCAGAGCGTCGCCCCCTGGTGGGCGTGCCAGGTGGATCCCAGTTAGGCGCATGCGGGAGTCTGTCTGTCTCTCCCCATTTCCAGCTTCAGAAAATTACAAAAAATAAAAAAATAAAATAAATAATAATAATAATCACTTTCAAGGCTGTGGGTATTCTAAATCACATTCAAACTAAACAGTATAAAAATGTATAAATTAAGACTTAAAACTGAGCTGTAATTTATGTTTCTGCTCAGTTTCACTAGAAAGCTTTTCAACCCAATCAAAAGCAAGTTTTACTTTCTGGGGGTGGTACTATGTCATACCAATGATATAGTAAATTGAGTACTGGGTAATATTACTTGAAGAATGTTAACAATTCATACTTAACTTCATGTTTAAATATGCAGGCCATCTTGACACAGATCCAAATACAAGTATTTTTAGAAATTAAAAAAACCCAAAAAACAAAACTGGGCAGAAATTCAAACCACGTTTGTTAAACAAAGTTGATTCCCCACTGACTTACCATTTTTATCTTTGATTTTGCTTTCATCTAAACCATTCACTCGAGATTCAGGCTTGAACTCGATGTTCCCCAGTTTCAACACCGCTGCCACCACCTCCAAGACAGACTCGGCCTCATGATCCATAAAACCCACAATCTGCATGGCATTCTGCAGGGGAAAAACACCCGGTTTTTGTCTGGAGTTCTTTAGTTTTATTTTTTTAAATGAATCATAAAACAGATTTGTTTCTGAAATAATAAAAACACCACCAACAGCCTGACCAGGCGGTAGCGCAGAGGATAGAGCGTCGGACTGGGATGCCGAGGACCCAGGCTCGAGACCCTGAGGTCGCCAGCTTGAGCGTGGGCTCATTTGGTTTGAGCAAAGCTCACCAGCTTGGACCTAACGTCGCTGGCTTAAGCAAGGGGTCACTCGGTCTGCTGAAGGCCCGCGGTCAAGGCACATATGAGAAAGCAATCAATGAACAACTAAGGTGTCGCAATGCGCAACAAGAAACTAATGATTGATGCTTCTCATCTCTCCATTCCTGTCTGTCTCTGTCTATCTCTCTCTCTGACTCTCTCTCTGTCTTTGTTAAAAAACAACAACAACAACAACAAAAAGTGTTCCAGAATAAACTTTTCCAAAATGCAAACCTATTATTAACCAACCTGAGGTAGCACCTTTGTGGGGCTTTATCTTGCCCAACTATTTCGTGCTGCGCTTTGGGGAGCCCTAGGGTACCTTGTGTGCTGCACCACGGCGGGGTGGTGTAAAGAGGCAGATAGAAGAGGCTGAGGGCTGAGCCTGAGGTTCCCAGCCCCAGTTTATTTGTGTATATACACATATATTTTTTTTATACTGGAGTTCTGCTAGAAATAACCCCCCCCAAAAAAAGCTTTCATAACCCTCTATTTAAAAAAAACCCACAACTCATTTAGTTTACATATGAGAAAAACTGTGGTTTGCAAAGGTGAAGTTTGCAAACCTGATCCAAGGCACTATGGGTAATAAGGAACATTCATTCAGTCATAAATTTTTACTGAGTGCCAATGATTTGCCAGGCAAAGTAATTCCTGAGCTGGTCTAGAATTCAAGTCTCCAAATTGTGTCCAGGAAGCAACAGGTCTCCCATACAAGGAAGTTTATCATTTTAAAAAAATGATATACTTTAAGAAGTGCTTTTTGCCTGACCAGGCAGTAGCACAGTGGATAGAGATCGGACTGGGATGTGGAGGACCCAGGTTCGAGACCCCGAAGTCGCCAGCTTGAGCGCGGGCTCATCTGGTTTGAGCAAGGCTCACCAGCTTGAACCCAAGGTCTCTGGCTCGAGTAAGGGGTCTCTTGCTCTGCTGTAGCCCCTCGGTCAAGGCACATATGAGAAATCAATCAATGAACAACTAAGGAGCCACAACGAAGAATTGATGCTTCTCATCTCTCTCCCTTCCTGTCTGTCCCTATCTGTCCCTCTCTCTGACTCTCTCTGTCTCTGCCAAAAAAAAAAAAAAAAATGCTTTCTTTTTGAGAATAGCCAGCTTGTTTGTCTGTCAGTTTTACTAGGCAACACAGAATTTCAAACATATATAAAAGTAGAGAGAGCAGGAAAAGAATCCCAAATCATTTTCATTCCCCCTCTAAGATTAACTGACGCCAATCTAATTTCATCTATAATCTGACCTGAGGCTCCCCTCCCCCACAACCACAGCTGTCTCATTTGGAAGTGAACATCAGTTACCAACAAATCATGTCTTAATAGAAGTAATTTTCAAAGTGCCACATAAACATAAAACATGGCATATAAATTAAAATAATTTTTCTAAATACTAGTCATTCTGGTTTATCCATAATTTTTCAAAAACTGTATAAAAACGTAACTTTCTATCTCAAAATTGTTTTGACTTAACATAATCCTAGGACATGTTAAGTCAAGTTTTCACACTTGAAAATTAACTATTGAGCTCTGGTTATGAAAACATTCAGAATTAGTATAACTTAAGAGTCAACCCCCAAAATATCATTAAAAAGCCCCTTTTGATAAATAGTAAAATTGCATGCTCCAATAAAGAAAGCATGGTCTTCACAATATTGTATGATTTTCTGATCTAGTAAAAAGAATCCACTAATCAAAATACAATAAATTCTTGTATAATTCTAAAACTTTAGGGAGCATGAGTTACATATTAAAGATCTGTTATCAATTTCAATTAAGCAATAAAGTGCTACTGATTTTACTGAGTAATAAAAAGATCACATCTTACCCTAACAGTTCTGAAATTTGCTGCATCGTCCACTCCATTGACTTTGGCGGAGTCCAGACTCAAGTAGTTATATCTGCTGAAATCCCGCTCGAGTTTAAGTTTATCTATTGAATTACACACACACATTGATAAGCTACTTCAGTAACTCTAATCATCTTTACTATCTCATTCCTTTGTCCCCTCACATAAAATGACTTTCACATTCTGTATTAAATCAACAGAATAGTCCTGGCCCATTGGCTCAGTGGTAGAACATTGGCCGGCATGTGGACATCCTAGGTTTGATCCCCAGTCAGGGCACACAGGAGAATCAACCATCTGCTTCTCTTTCCCTCCCTCTCCCCCCTTTCTCTCCCTCTTCCCCACTTGCAGCCAGTGTTTCAGCTGGTCAAAGTGTCAGCCTCAGGTGCTGAGGATGACTCAGCTGGTTCAAGCATCAGCTCCAGATGAGGCTGCTGGGTAGATGCCGGTCAAGGCAGATGTGGGAGTCTGTCAATCTCCCCTCCTCTCATTTAATATAAATAAATAAGCAAACAAACAAACAGAATAAAAACTGATGCCCAAATACCAATAAGAGCATTTTTCTGAAATTACTTTTATCAGTGTTGTTCATATTACAACCTCTGCCTTTTTACAATTACTTACTTTATTTTTACTGATATTAGAGAGAACGAGATAGAAACATTGATCTTTTCCTGAATGTGCCCTGGCCGGGAATCTAGCAACCTCCATGCTTTGGGACGAAGCTTTAACCAATCAAGCATCAGGTAAAGCCCTTTACATATTTTTATAATATAAACTATCTTCAATGTACTATTTCATTATATGTATAATATAATGTCTGCCTAGTGATTCTCCCACCATGGGACATTAGGGTTCTCACCAGGGCGATGATAAATGTCTTCAAACAAAATATTTTGAGGGTTCTCTTGAATTATTTCACTGGAATACATTCCAAAAAGGGGTGCGCCTGGGCACTGGGCTCTGATCATCCTATGGCTTATTTTGGGTTGCCAATTAGTCCCCCAGGAAGAAGTCCTCACTTTGAAGTGACACCGATAAACTCTAAGTAGATCAGTGCCTGACAACTCTGCCAGCTTTACCCTTTTTAATAACTTTCACTAATACATGTATAATGAACTCTTCAGAGTTGTTTTAATGTCATTTGCTGATTATTAGTGAGGATAGTTTTCCCCAGGTGTTGTTGACTTGCCAAAGCTTTTCTTGTCTAAACTGTCCAAAACTTTTCATCACTTGGCTATAGCTATTGGATTCTATACTTATGCAGTTATATTAATTTTCTAAAATATCCAAAGGTGCTATTTTAAACTCTAGTATCAGTTGCAAATGTCCTCCAATATTTTTAAATCTTCACTAAACAATCTTGAAAAATAATTGTCCATACCTACTGCTCCCTGCTAATTTCCTCTCCCCAAGTGGAATAATTATATTCTTCCATTGTATCATTTCACTTTATAACTAGCCCCTCCCCCAATAGGCAGCTCTCCTAGAAAACCATCTAAGACAGAGGGCACAGTATCTGGTGAAGGACAGGGAGGTGTCCCAAACAAATGTTGCAGTATAATCAAAATGAACACACCACATTCTTCACTACAACCAAAGTCATACAAATTTTTAAGCACAAACGAGAAAAGCATATGGGGATACTTTTTTAAATGAATGCTTTGGAAAATGCTGTGACATTCAAAATTAATACACAAAGACAGAGACTTACTGAGGAGCTCTTCAGAAGCACCAGAGAGTAGCTGATAGAACACATGGAAATTTCGTTCACCCCTTGGCTGCTTAACAACTCGAGATTTCTCTAAAAGATCTAAAGAGAAAAGGAATCAAATCATAACGTAGTATTAATTTTGCTCTTAAATCCACCATGGCTCTCTTTTTCCCCTTTCACTTTCTTTTTCTGTTTTATATTCCTAAAATAACAGAAGGTACATTTTCAACTCTACCTTCAGGAATAAGCTCAACTCTAACTAAAATCCCCAAATTAAACAGACCAGGCTCATTTTAAACAACAGTAAATATGTAAAATAAGTTCAACAATACCTTCATCAACCTGATTAAAGAAAATATAATTTTATGCTGAGATTCTCCTTATTTTATATAATACATGGTGACATTAAATTCTTCAAAATGTAGCATTTCAAGTCAAATCAAGCAATGAAATGTAGCTTTATGAATCCATTAAATAATCGTGATAATAAATAAGTTCATCTTTTTGAGATCTTACCGTGTGCTTTATAGACTTAACTCATTGAATCCTCCCAACCATTTAAAAAGTATTAACAAATGAAAAAACTGACAGTCCAAGAGTTTAAGTATAACTTGAAATCAGGCCATCTGACCCAAGTGCAGACCCCACCTTATGCCCACATGCCCTGTGATCTGGGAGAAATGAAGCAGGTTTTCTTGATAACTTGAAGACTTGAAGTGGCTCTCAGTTAACAAAATTTGGTGTTATCTGACAGTATACTTTCAGTGATACCAGATAATTTTTCATCCTACACATCTGAAAGTTTTCAAACTTTCACCCAGAAAGAAAAAAAGAATGAGAGAGAGAAAGAAAGGGGGATAAGGAAGGAGAGAAGAACAGAGAGAAGAGAGAAAGAAAAAAGCAAGAAAGCCCAGGCAACCATAACAGAGCCCCTGGGATGGCGCACAGGGGACAGTGCACAGGGGACGGCAGAGTACAAGAGCAGAGACTCTTCCTGCCTGAGGTCCTGCTCATCACTGACCAGTGATATCAAAGCCAGTCTGGATTCTCCGGCATAGGCCAAACTGAGTCATAAAATTCTGAATTAGTGATCCCATTATGGAGGACTAATTTTAGAGAACAAACACATTGGATCTCCAATCAGACCGAAAGCTAAATACTACCCAAAAAAACGCATAGGGGAGAGAAGATATGCAAGTCCTCTGGAAAAGACTGTTGGACTTCTTCACTGGCATTTCTGGAACCCACACCAGCACCTGCTGAGGAGCTGGGTAGAGTCTGAGCGCAGGTGTGATGAATGCGAAGTCCTGTGGCGCTCCAAGTACACAAGGTCACTTGTAAGAATGAAGAGACAAGTTACAAGGAAACAAAATTAAGCTGACTGAAAGAGAAGAAAAGTATGTAAATACAAAACTTATTAGGAACAGGATGCTGTAGAGTTTTAAGTTTTTCCTCTCTAGCTCTCATTTGACCTGGATGACTGCCAATGACCTCAAGTAATGAAGAGTTCACATTTAGCAAAAAGGAAGAGAACAGAAATTGAAAGCACAAGTCAGACAAGATTTAGAGAAAGAAACATCATGTAACATTCATCATCGCTAAGGACTGATGTAGGGCCAACAGTCGCCGCCACCATGGCCATTCACATGCAGGTTCCCGTTAGATTCGGACAGACGGTAAAGAAACAGTGGAGCCAAAAAATGGAGGGCCATTCCTTTATTCAAGACTCGCACCAGCTGACGAGCAAACAAACACACAGGGCTCACAAAGCCACTGACACATTCTCCAGTTCTACAATCAGGAGAATCTTCTCCGGTTTCTCCTAGAATCAAAGGCCACAGCAGTCCCAAAGCCCCTCACCTCTGGTTCCCCAGTTGCCAACATGGCTTCTTACTCTGCAAAACTGGCTTCTCTCTCTTTCCCTGCCATCTTGGCTTCTCTCTCTCCAGCACTCTGCCTTCTCTCTGCTCTCCTTTGAAAACTTTTCTGGCGTCCAAACCTCTCCTCCAGCACACATTAGCATAACAATAGCCCTTCCCAAGCAGGAAGGTAATTAGCAATTTCACAGATCATTTTTAACACTAAAAGTGAGCAAACTCAAAAAGTACAGATTTTACAAATTCATTTGCCCAACAACTGACCATTTCAATCAATTAGCAGGTAAATACTGACATGCAGAACAGAAGACAGGAAAAACAGGTAAGAATAAAAATGCAGTATGAGGCCCTGGCCGGTTGGCTCAGTGGTAGAGCATCGGCCTGGCGTGCAGAGGTCCCGGGTTCGATTCCCGGCCAGGGCACACAGGAGAAGCACCCATTTGTTTCTCCACCCCTCCCCTCTCCTTCCTCTCTGTCTCTCTCTTCCCCTCCCGCAGCCGAGATGGCCCGGGCGCTGGGGATGGCTCCTTGGCCTCTACCCCAGGCACTAGAGTGGCTCTGGTTGCAATAGAGCGACGCCCCAGAGGGGCAGAGCATCGCCCTCTGGTGGGCAGAGCGTCGCCCCCTGGTGGGCATGCCGGGTGGATCCCGGTCGGCGCATGTGGGAGTCTGACTATCTCTCCCCGTTTCAAGCTTCAGAAAAAATAAATAAATAAATAAAAAATGCAGTATGATTTGACTTATTGGGTAGCCAAGAACTCATGGTGTCCTAAGAGTCTGAGCACAATTTTAGAAGAAAGAACCCACATGGCATGGGCAGATTCTTCACTGAGAAACTAATCCTTATAGGAAACTCCTCAAGCCTAGAAGAAAGTAACTTGATTACATGAAATATTAACAAAGGCTACTTGTTTACTTTATTTACCCACTCATGCGCAGATTCCTTCAATCAACTCACTTACTGCTCACCTACTATGTGTCAAGAACTATTTGGGAGAGCCCTGGCCGGTTAGCTCAGTGTTAGAGCGTCGGCCTGGCGTGCAGGAGTCCCGGGTTCGATTCCTGGCCAGGGCACACAGGAGAAGCGCCCATCTGCTTCTCCACCCCTCCCCCTCCCCTTCCTCTCTGTCTCTCTCTTCTCCTCCCGCAGCCGAGGCTCCATTGGAGCAAAGTTGGCCCGGGCGCTGAGGATGGCTCTATGGCCTCTGCCTCAGGCTCTAGAATGGCTCTGGTTGCAACAGAGCAACGCCCCAGATGGGCAGAGCATCGCCCCCTAGTGGGCATGCCGGGTGGATCCCGGTCCGGTGCATGCGGGAATCTGTCTGGCTGTCTCCGCATTTCCAACTTCAGGGAAAAAAAAAAAAAAAAAGAACTATTTGGAAATGGGCCCAATACTGACTGCAAACATGAAGACCTTCCTCTTCGCCTACAAGAGTCCCATGCATTCACTATTACTCTCGCCACCCTAACCACCAGCAGCAGTGCTGTCCAAGGTGGGATGCCAAGGCCCTTAGAAGGGAGCATGAGATGGGGGGTGGGGAGGGCAGTGTGATGAGGTGTCCTTCATCTGTCAACGCCCACAAACCCCAGGCTCTCCCCGTGATGCTAGGCAACCTCCCATGCCTCATAATCATTAGCTCACCTATCAGTGACACTTTAATATCATATTTCCCCATGTATAAAATGCTCCCATGTATAAGACGCACCTTAATTTTGGGATCCGAAATTTGAAACAATAAAATGTGTTACATAAATGTGTTACTGAACTCAAGTTTTACTCATCATAAAATTCATACAACTCCTTCTCACTGTCAAAACTCCCATCCATTAGCTTGATCTCATCTGTGTCTGATGACCAATCACTGTCTTCATATATTGCCTCGTCCTCAGTTCCATCTATGGTATTTGAAACGCCACACTTCTACAACCACTGTATAAGATGCACCCAGTTTTTAGACCTCAAATTTTTCAAAAAAAGAAAAATGTGTGGCTTATACATGGGAAAATCCAAAAAGCCCACTATGGTCCTTCAGGACACAAAATAATACCTTCAAAGCATGTGACCAGGCCAATAGCAATGCAAGGCCAGCTTAATGTTTGGCATTTCTGAACAAATGTTCACATCACAGACAATGGAGAGTTCAGTCGTGGCAGTGGCTTTGAGATTCAGCAGATAAGAGCCACCAGGTTAAAGAATAATATGCCCTTGTGCAGAGTGTGGAAAGGAATGTTGGCCAAGGTACTTCTTGAACCACTCACACTGATATGATCAGTGATGACTATCATATTCAAATATGAAACATACTGTGATGTGTGCTTAAAAGGAAGGGTGCAAAGGGGAAGTAGAAAGGGAATTTTCAGTGACCTTCCTCTGTGCAGTTGGTGCTTTTCATTTGCTATCATACACAATCTTAAACACCCCCTCAAAGGTGCTTTTATAATCCCTATGTTATAGATGAGAAAACAAAGCTCACCTCCCATTATTAGTGAGAGAGCCAGAATTCAAACCTTTAGGTGACTGACATATTATGCTCTTTATAATTTTCCAGCAAAAAGAATGCATACTCCATAAACACATGGAACTGTGTACTTTGCATAATTGTATGACTTCATCTACGCAATTCAATCACAAAATGAGGCATTTTACATGACAAAGCAGTTGAGGTTTTACCACTTCAAATGCTCAGTGTATTTCTCCAGGGCCTGTGTACCTTTATGACTTTTCTCATAACTTACAAGCTTCTAGGTAGAAAAGCAATCAGGGAAAATATTTGCCCCAAAATAATTTACTAATGCTTAAAACTATTTGCTATTCTATTTTTTCTTAAAAATGTGCAGGCATCAATAATCTAACAGCATGAAGCCATGTTAAATAATTACCCAAAGAACATAACAACACTGGCACAGCTGTCTCCTCTGCTTTAAACGCTTCTGCCACCACTGAATGAGCCTCTGCTAAAAAGATTTGATAAGAGATATGCCAAATGCTTAGTAGAAAAAGAGTTTAAGAGTCTTCATACAGCCTGACCAGGCGGTGGCGCAGTGGATAGAGCATCGAACTGGGATGCAGAGGACCCAGGCTCGAGACCTCGAGGTCGCCAGCTTGAGCGCGGGCTCATCTGGCTTGAGCAAAAAGTTCACCAGTTTGGACCCAAGGTCGCTGGCTCGAGTAAGGGGTTACTCGGTCTGCTGTAACTCCACGGTCAAGGCACATATGAAAAAGCAATCAATGAACAACTAAGGTGTCGCAATGAAAAACTAATGATTGAAGCTTCTCATCTCTCTCTGTTCCTGTCTGTCTGTCCCTGTCTATCCCTCTCTCTGTCCCTGTAAAAAAAAAAAAAAAGTCTTCATACAGTCGTCCCTCAGTATCTGTGGGGTATTGGTTCCAGGACCCCATGGATATTAAAACCCAAAGATGCTCAAGTCCCTTATAGAAAATGGTATTGTACAAAGCACATAGTCAGCCCTATGTGTAAGCAACTCCCCAACTTCGATATGAAAATACTGTTTTCAATCTGTGGTTGGTTGGATCTGTGGATATAGGAGGCTAACTGTATTTCAATGCAGCTGTATTCCCCTTTCAAGATATAAGTTCACATTACATTTAAAATAAATTTAAGTTTTAAGGGAAGAGATAAACCTATTAAGCCATTCTCCTCCCCCTTAAATGAGAAGCAGGGAGGCAGAGAGACAGACTCCCACATGTGCCCCGACCAGGATCCACCCGGCAAGCCCCTTATGGGGTGATGCTCTGCTCATCTGGGGCTGTTGCTCCATTGCTCAGCAACTGAGCTATTTTAGTGCCTGAGGCGAGGCCATGGAACCATTCTCAGCGCCTGGGGCCAACTTGCTCCAACCAAGTCATGGCTGTGGGAGGGGAAGAGAAAAGGAGAGGTATAAAAGCACATGGTTGCTTCTCCTCTGTGCCCTGACCGAGAATGAAACTTAGCATATCCACACACTGGGCTGATTCTATAATCAATGGGCAGAGACAGAAAATGTCTGGAATCAGAACTTCCCCACCTACTCCACATGCCACTGCCCTCTGACTATGCACTCACAGAACCAGGCCATCTGGTAGGGGCTTTCTTAGTTTTGACTAATTACCAGCTAGCCCACAAAATATCCATGTGCCTGTGTGTGTCATAGGAAAACCTCCCCATGCATGAGATAAAAAAAGTAAAACGTCCGTGTCTGTACGTGCTGTAGAAGGAAGTCTTTTAATAGGCAAAGGAATAAAAGGGCAAGTAGGGGTTTGGGAGGGGAAAAGAATTACATTATTTTGGAATATAACAGTAAAAGATTAGATAGTAAGATCAAAGTTTCTTTATTTTATTTATAATCTCCCTTCCCGAAAAAAGAAATCATCCAAGTCCTTGAGTCAGACTTAAAGAATTAGCTTTTTCTTCGTTTTGCCAATAAGATCAGAATGACAACAAATGCCCCTGGTGCAGAACACAGACCGACCCCAGACACCCTGTGCTCCTCTCCAATTATTCAAAGATAAACGTGATGGAATACAGTGCTTGAGTGGCCCTGAGGCTCCTCCCATCCAGTATGCCCTTCATTAAAACAAAGTGATACATTTAGCAAAAATCAGGGGCCTACACTCTAAATAACTACATTTTATCTCCCTTTGTCTCGGTTGTCTTGATTAATCATCCCTAAAAAAAAAAAGTGTCAAATAATTATTAGTAAGTTGCTGGGCATAACAGATGGCAGTCAGAGTGGAAAACTCTCACTAGGTATTTATGTTTGTTTCTATTTGGGGGCAGATAGTCTAATATCCACTGTATACTTTTCTGGAAATACACAACATAACTCTCAGGACTGATCATTAAAGAAGTTTCACTAATGACAGATTTTGAGGTAAAAAAGATGAGCATATGTCTTCTTATAAATCATTCCCTGTGCACGTGTATTATAATAAAAGAAAGCAGATGCTATGCTCACCACAGGGCTCTCTCAGCCCAGATCTCATGCAGATCCCCGTCTATCTGTGGTTTATGGGCACCGAGAGATGTAAAACAGCCAGCGTGCCATGACATTACAATTTCCCCTTCCCAGCCCTGGCCAGTGGCTCAATGGTAGAGCATCGGCCCAGTGTGTGGATATCCTGGGTTCAATTCCCAGTCAAGGCACACAGGAGCTCTCTACCCCTCCCCCTCTCCTCTTTTTTTCTCTCTCTATCTCTCTTTACCTCCTGTAGCTATGACTTGATTGGAGCGAGTCAGCCCCGGGTGCAGAGGATGGCTCCATGGCCTCCCCCTCAGGCACCAAAAAGAGCTCAGTTGCTGAGCAATGAAGCAATGCCCCAGATGGACAGAGCATCGCCCCCTAGTGGGCTTGCCCGGTGGATCCCAGTAGGGGCACATGCAGGAGTCTGTTTCTGCCTCCCCTCCTCTCACTCAATTAAAAAAAAAAATTACCCCTTCCCCTTCCACCTTTACTGCTGTACTTACTGTGGTGACAGCAACATATGCAAATATTGAATCATTATGTTTTACACCTGAAACTAATATAATGTGCATGTCAATTATAACTCAATAAAAATATTATTTAAAAAGACTCTCAATAAAATTACCCAATAAAGCAGAAGCATTATTTTTCAATAAACTATCTGTGTCATAGCTGTACTTGTACATTGTGTCCTTGTGGGATCAATAATTATATGCATGGACACACACGCAAACATTTATTGAGTGCTTACTATGTGCCAGGCACTGTTTCAAGTGCTTTAGATGTTAACAAATAATTTATACCTCAACACAGCCGTATGAGGTCAGTACTATTATTATCCCATTTCAACGATGAAAAATGGAGGCACAGAGAATTCAGAAACTTGCTGTCTTTTGGTTTAGACATTGGAAACCACATGAAAAACCAGTAAGAGTTGTACACGTAGGCATATGGATAGGTCCCCAGTAATGAAGCAGGAAAAGGTAGGGCCTGCTGATACTCAACCACTTCCATGCTCATGTCCAGCATTTACTGAGCACCTGGTGTGTGTCAGCTGTTATTCTCAGCTCTTGATATACAACCGTGAACAGGATAGTCATGTCCCTGGTCCTCAGTTTATGCAGGTATATGCACACCTGAAATCCTGAGGCTTTTTCACAGCACGTACAAGTATTCTGTGCTATTCTACTTTTAGGAGATAAAAAGCCCTTGAGACATGTATCACATTTTCTCCCGTCTACATTGCCCTCAAGTGGCACAGCTGAAAGAAAGTGCCTATGACTATTAATAAAAGCATCAGGTTTCCACATGTTCCTAGTGTAACAACACTAGATCCAAAAATCTCTCAAATACAAATGTATAAACTTTATGAGACCAACAAGTGATAGCACAGTAAAAGAAACATTATCTCACATCAACCAAATATGTGGATGTGCTTTCATATTTTGTATTCTCAAATGAAGCCAATGTTCGCCATTTTCTATTTTTTATACACCTCTCTCCTAATGACACTGCCCTCAGAGATATTATTAACTCTCAAGTGAGCTCAAGACAAGTTTTAGAGCATACCTCTTTTAGAAAAAGAGTAGGTTATTGGGCTTTACCCCCCATTTTCTAGGTATATAGCTGGCTCAAGTGATCTTGTGCCTTTTCCAGGGTGGTAACTGTAGCCAACTATCTGTACATTTACTACGCCGCTGCTGGAAAGGAGGCAAAACATACTTTCTACAAAATGGCAAATCTGGCCTTCTTTTCAAGGTTACAAGAAGCCAACTTTTGGCAGTTTGAAGAGAACAAGAGTGGGTTAACCCACTGCTCTACACCCCTCCCTTAAGCCAGCAGACAACAACTCCCAGTGACCACGGGTGAGTCAGTTCTCTATCTATGCAGAGTGAAATTTCCTGCTTTCACCACTAATGTATTCCTTTCCCCTCCAAAGCAAAGGATACTCTAAAATACCAGGGTGTTCCCGCTACCACAGATTTCAATATAACTTCATTGTGGGAATAGTTAACAAACACCATATGAAATCCATTCATGACGGTACAGTAATCTTAATTGGAAAAGCACTGAGTGTTTAATATTTATTCTCCATGGATACTGTAAGAATTAGAGAGCAGGAAGACATTTCTGTTTGGAGCTTAAACTTCAAAATGTAAAACCTACATTATGTTCTAATACTTATATAAAGTAATCCTTACATATTTTCCTAGAGTCCTTAAAAGTAATATTGAAGCAATCATTTCAGAATGTTTGGATATAAGTTCTATAATGAAAACAGTAAATTTACCCTCACTTTAAAGAGTGAACTGTTAAATTACTAAGTTGAGTTAATTTGTGTTATATAAAGGAAATGCTAAACATTTATGACTATCTTCCAGAATAAAAATTAACCATGCCTTAAAATGACGGTCTCAGAACTGGGGCAGACCTCTCCCTGTACCCTCCACAGGTCCCGTACACTGCGAAGGGTGCTTGCCTAACAAGCCTGGCAGGTTTATAATCATCTGAGTTGGGCATCACATGTGGTCTGCATAACTACTTTCACTTCCATATTGACACATAAGCCACTTAACCTACGTCACACTATCCTAGCCAATTTCATTTCATATCAAAACTTACCTCAGATGTTTCTCCAGTAACTACGTATTTTTGCCAATGTGGATAATCCCAATTCATGACAAATAACTGTAGTAGGGTAAACTAAAATCGAAGATTAAACTATTTAAAAACCACAAAATGATGGAAATGGGAAGGACCACAGAATTTATTCGATTGAATCTCATTGATTCAAAGGTGAAGAAACGCTGCTAGCCCTAGAAAGTTATTCTGTGAATAGTAATTTTAAAAAAAAATTTATTTTAGTTTGCCCAAATAACTTAAAACCCTAACTTTCAAGTGGTATTGCTCTGGTGCTGGAGTTCACCAAGAAGATCCCAGGGGCCACGTCAGGGTCCAGGGGTTCCCAGCCACCCGTCTCCTGGTCAAACAGGTCAGGTCTTGTTTTATCTGTTTTATATGTGGGGTTCAGCATGAAAGTTCATTTCGAGAAAGAATATCACTGTTCTAACAAATCCAATGAGCAATGCTTTGGATACCTGATTCGATCTGTCATTTTTTCCCCCAAATCTAAACTTAGACCGTGTTCATTCTAACAATCCCAATAGCACCATAGAGTGGTAAGGAGGCAGAGGCAGTGGGAAGTTCAACAGTGTGGCCCTCAAAAAAAAAACACTCCAGAGGATTCAAGTTGATAACCAGGCCATGGCTCCAACAGGAGGTACACAAACCCTGAATCACCATCTTAAGCCAATGGGCTACAAAATCAATGCGAGCTGCAGCTACAAAGTGCTGAGGAGAGAGCTGTAAGTGTCATAGACACTAACCATTAGGACCACTTTAGAAAACTCTGAACCTGGGGCTGCTCAGAGAACCTGACCTGGCATTTTGTTTCTTCACCTTTCACAGAGAATATTTCACTTCTATAATCACAAATCATGACTAAAAGAGGTTAAGAAATCTTTATTTCTACCTAACTGGTCAACCGCATTTCAGTGATTTAAATACTAAATGGGAAACCAAAAATTTCTCACAATAAAACTTGAAGTATAGGCCCACTCATTATGTTAAATAAATGTTACCCAAAAAAGCAATTAAATTAAAATCAGATATTTCTATTGTGTTTTAATAATAAAATAATTTTGGTAAAAAAAAGTAACCATTGGAGGATCATTTTCATTACTGGATTTGCCTAAAGGTCTACTATATATAAAATACAGTTGGACTAATACCAATTTCTTTAGCAGACTCCTAAAAAGTTTTTCAAAGGTAAAAAATACATATTCTTCAAAAAAGATTTAGGAATTATATAAGACAAACTTAAAAGTTTGTTAAAAGTCTTATTGGTATAAGAAAACGTATTCTTACCCCCATCTCTTAAACACCCAAATATCTAAAATATTCTATTATAAACACATGTTTTACTAGTCTGAACTTCTTTAAAAGGATTCAAGTAAAATACTCACAGTTACTAATCACTCCTCCCAGTGGATCGCCTTTAAAATCAAATTCAATGTCCATATATTTGCCCTGCCAAAAAAAGACTTTGTGAGTTTTCAAGATCTCCTTAAAATATTCAGTGTATCTTCTTAGAGAATAGCATAACTGTAAGCCATTTATACATTTGTTTAAGTGTAATTACGAGAGACACCATTTACATAATCATGATGCAAAATATTCCTCCATGAATAATTCATATTAAATACCCCATTAGCTCAAAACTAACATATGCCATTGCTAATTCAAGAATAGATGTTAATAAAAATAAATAAATCTTCTCAGCCATCATGTAAATTTTCCATTTCAGTTATGTTTCAAATTCTGAAGGGTGCATGTATTCAATTTAACAATAAAACTGAAGAAAGTAAGTATTCCTTGTATATGCATTAGTTGGAAAGAAAAATTATTTTATTTTTATAGACAAAATGCATTTAAGCCGTGGCTAGAAACTCTAAATATACTAGACAGTGGAACACTAAAGTATTGTTTCTATATCTCCTCAAATCAAATACATGATTATGTGGTGTGACCAGCTCAGAATCAAAGACCGTTGTTCAGTATTACTCTCTAGGCATTTGATCTAGATTACACAGCAATATATAACCAGGCTCATATTATACTTTATAGATGGTATATTAAACACAGAGAAGTACACATGGGAGTTTCATACTGTAATTTTTATAGAATGGGTCTATAATTGTCTGGTGAAAGACTAACAAATATAACAGAAGAGCCCTGACAGCTGTTTTTTGTTTGGAAAAGGGTGTGTTTGGTTTTGTTTCATGTTCTACCTTACTAATAGTCAGAGGGATGGTTTATAAATAATTCTCCCAAAGTATTACTTAAACTCTTTTCTATTTTCAAAATAATGGTAAGGGAGAAGAAAGAGGATCGCATGGCACTCAGTCAGCAATGCAATTTGCAACATTTTATTAGCTCATGCATGCTCTCTTGCCTTCTCCTTCAACATCATGGGCCATCTGCCCTTTGACGGTCTTCACTAAGTATTCCTTAAGTAAAGGGAAACCACGGCACAGCTCCTTCCCTCACACACTTACAGTCGAGAGGGGACTTGAGACAGATAAACAGAACATTACTGCGTATGAGGATACAGGGTACGGCGGCTCATGATACTACGCACTAAGGGACAAAGAGACAGTAGGAAGTCATCCCTAAGTAACAGAGGTCAGGCAGGCAAGGAGGGGGCGACGTAGGAAGGAGCAGGTGTAGGACCTGGCACTGTGAGGATGATGAGGGAAGCTAAAGCTTATCATGACAACAAGATGCTATTCTGACAGCCACGTCAAGCCAGTACAGGTCCCTGAACAAGGACCATGATCACACTTGCCTCTTTACAAGGCCACGCGGCTAGTGTGGAATGAACTAGACAGCAGCAAGACCAGATGTAGCTGATAGGAGGTAGCAGTCATCAGAGCAGAAATGTTGGTAGCAATGACAGAGCCTGGTTGAATGTACAAGTAAGAGAGGAGGAATGTAGACAGTGATGCTCTCTATGATGGTAGGGGACAATGCAAGCAAAGCAGCTATGAAGAAAGGGAGATAGGATAACTTCACGAGGGAGTGAGAGGTTGACCGTATGAGAGGAGATGATTCTGATGGAAAGGGGTCCCTGGGCATAGGAGACAACAGGATCTAGAGCACAAGGGGACGGCTTAGGGTCAGCGTGGGACAGAAACTGAAAATCTCCCAGTGTCATGAGAGAGTGTGTCTATAGAGATATGGGGACAGGTAAGGCACTAAGGCTGAGGTTTCAATGATGACGAGGAAGAGGTGGTGGTGATGATCATTTCCATGAGGTGAGCATAATATCCTTAGCAGAGAGGAAGGATAGGTGGTTTGAAGAGAGAACACACTATAAAATTTTTTTAAGACTTGAGAGAGAAAAGGCGAGGAGGAGCAGGGCATAGGAGACAATCAAGTCCCACATTGCCTTGACCAGGCAAGCCCAGGTTTTCGAACCAGTTGCCTCAACATTACAGGTCAACACTCTATCCACTGCGCCACTACAGGTCAGGCAACACCACAGAAAATGAAAAAGGCAGCCAACCGCGGATCAAGTCCTGGACAGCACTGAGAATCCCGTTGACACTAGTATGGCGATCATCCCATCCAGCCACATCCCAATTACGGCCAAAAGCTTGGTTCTGACCATGTCACTAGTCTACTCAGAAATAACACATGCCTCCCCACTCCCTGCAAATTTAAGTCCCAGACCCTGAGCCTGACACCCCAGCCCTCCAGTTGAGGTTAATCCATCTTGCCAGCCCTTTTGTCCATAGCTCCGTACAGACCCTCTGGTCCAGCCACTACCTCTGACGAGGGCAGGTCCCCACTGACTCTCTCCTGGGCTCCCTCACACTGTGCTGCCAGCTCTGCCTGCCCCCCACTCTCTGTGCTCCCAAAGGACTGCGACAGACTCCTCGATGCTGAACTTTATAAATCTCAGCCTACATCTCTCCTGGGGAACTTACTATTTTATGTGTCTGATAATTACTTTTAGACATGTCCATTTTCTCTGACTAGTCTAGAAGCTTCTGAAAAATAGGTATTCATTAACAAATGTTTGAGCGTTTCCTATGGTGCCAGGCACTGTTCTAGGGACAGAGGCCACCGCAGTGAGTAAGACTAAGGTGTTTGTTCCCATGGCTGCTACTCTTTAAGATCAATGATCATCACATACACAGGGGAAGCGACTAAATAATTCCAGAAACTAATAAATGCCTGAATTAAAAAAAAAAAAAGATGAAGTTAGAGTCTAGAAAAGGCATCATGAAAGTGACATCTGAGGTGAATAATACAAGATGCTGGCCATGCAAAGATCTGAGGACAGAGCATGGGAAACTGTAAAAGCCTAAGGCTGAAACTGCGAAGTGTCGGGTGTGCCTGCCAGTCACAAAGGCCTGTGTGGCTGGGGCAGAGGAGGAACAGGCAAGACCCCACCCAGCTCATGGAGGGCTGCCCATGGAAGCCTGTACTGTCTTCCAGCAGCAAGAGGGCGCCACTGAGCACTTTCAGCAGGGCAGTGATGGGACTTCAATTTGCAAAGAGCACTCCAGCTACTGATTTGGAAAGGACAGTTGCAACAAGAAGAGATGCAGGGAGATCAAGGTTTAACTATGCGGACAAAAAAATAAAAAGAAATAAAGAAGAATTTTTGAACAAATGAACAACTGGGGGCTTTTCATTCCTACTAAATGATAAATTTGGTAATAAATTCTTTCTAACCCTACAGGTTCTCTCCTCCCTTCTTCAGGGCCTACACTGGCTCTTTGCACATAAAAGATGTTCAACAAATTACTCCTCTCCCCTCCCCTAAACTCCTTGGTTGAGAACAATGATTTTCAAAGCCTTAAATTTTTTTTTTTCAACAACAGTGGGTCTCTTTCTTAATAGAAGCTTCAACGAGAGATGGAGGGCACTAAGGCTCCTCCATGGGAACACTGGCCTAAAAAGTCATCTACAATGAGCATCCCTAACGAGACCATCACAGGGTCTACCAGATGTTTCAGGGCAGAGAGATCAAGAAGTGCATTCTGGGTTAACCCGTCAAACGCTGTCCAAGGAAACACCATTTCCTTGGAGTCATAAACCACTGTTATATATAGTAGTTACTGTAAACACAGTAAAGTCCTACTACAAAATCATAACATGGGTTTGAGTATATTAGTGGTCAAGTCACAGACCACAAAGCAGAGAAATTACTAAAAACGGGGCATGAAATGATCTAGCCTAAATCCAGTATTAATCTCATATCCTAATAGCTCTGTTATAATAGGATTTCTCTGAAGTTACTTAATAAGCCAAGTCACCTGCCAAGCTTTCAAAAGATTTCAAGTGTCACAAAGTAGTAATGACTCTAAGCAATATGGTTTTCTCAATTTTTATGGTCTACACATGCAAATTTTTGGTAAACTGTGTGTATGATTTGCAAACAGCAAAAATAAAATCTCCATAAAGACGTTTGATCTATTGGGATTACTTTTCTATCTGCCCACACTTTGCTTCTAATTCTATTTATGTAATAAGATTAGCCATGTTACCACAACAGGAAAAGGCACGGCTCAAATCAGTTAGAACAACTGAAGGAGCTAATCCAATGGAAAGAAATCACAGCCTTGGAATTTCCAAACTCTCTTAATTAAGGGCGATTCTCTTGCCTTAGCACTGATGTCTCCAATGAGCAAAAAACAAAAGGAACTGAGAAAAGAAGGGAAGGGAAAGGGCAGTTAAGGGGTCTGTGGCAGGGAGGCATTCAAGATCATCAAAAACAGTCCCAACAATGTATGAGGAGACAGTGTATGCAGTAAATGATCTTTTATTATAAAAATATATAAAATTGGTTACACTGTAGCCCTGGTCGGCAAACTGCGGCTCTTTGGCCCCTTGAGTGTGGCTCTTCCACAAAATACCACGTGAAGGCGTTAACTCAGTAAGGAATGTACTTACCTATATAGTTTAAGTTTAACAAATTTGGCTCTCAAAAGAAATTTCAATCGTTGCACTGTGGATATTTGGCTCTGCTGACTAATGAGTTTGCCGACAACTGCACTACAGAAAAAAAGAATCAATTTCAAAATGCGATCACCACCCTCAATCTATTACGCCCTGCTGCCCCCAGGCAGGGTCTGTGCCTCTGTAAAGACCAGCCAGGCGGGTGTGGCACAGCTGGAGAGACTCCTGCAGGCAGACGTACAGCCTGCTGGAGAGGGAGGGGGAGCAAGCTGGAAAGGTTTCTCTGAGCAGAATTAGCATTTTCCAACGCAAGCAAACAGTGAACAACAATGAGCTTTAGTTTTGACTATTCACTGCTCTCTCCCTGCCCCCATTAGCTGCCAATCCTAATGATCTTATCTCTCTAAAGTTTTGGAATTCATCTCCATCGGTTCTGGTACCACTGACTAAAAGGCAAAACCTGGGGAGTATATTTGACACCCAAGCTTCTCTTTCTTTCTATTTAATTTCTGATTCTTAATCATGATTTCTAAATAACAAAACTCAGATAAGTAAAGAGTTGTTCTAAATAGCCTCATTCAAATTGCTCATGGAATTTTATGACAGATGATGAGAAAACATGGGGGGGGGGGGAAGCTGTGACTCCAAGAAGAATTAAAAAAGGAAAATTCCAGAAAGCAAAAACTAGTTCGTATAAAACTTTCAGTCTCAATAGGAATGGTGATCTTATTTTTAAAAATGTGTGTATTAAGAAATATTAAACATCTACTGGTAGTTTAAACATACATGAGCTAAATATTAGTGTTAACACTTATGCTTTATACAAATACTTACAAATCTAGAGGAGTTGTCATTCCTTACAGTCTTGGCATTTCCAAAAGCTAGTAAGAAAGAAATTGATGCATGGTTAAAACCGACAGAAAGTAATTTCAAGCAGAAAGATAAAGCAAATATACTATTTGAAATGTAAAAATCCTAGAAGATACAATTTTTGCAGCATTGACATTTCTGTCTAAAATTTCCAGAGGAACATACTTAACAGAAGTATACTAAAACTTCTATGTCTTATTTATAACTTCACAGAAAAAGAGAGTCATTCCTATGATTCATGGAATATTTTCCAAGTATTACTGTAAACTTAATCTTGTTTAATTCAGGATCTTTTAACTATGTTGACAGTCAATTGAGGGGCTAGCATGCAAGGCTCCTGTGTTCTTCCACCATTAATATCAGTGAAGAAGGTTATTTGAGAGAGAACTACTATTTAATATTACCAAAGGTTTTGTGGAACTTGATGAGGTTTCCAGATGAAATAAGGTCCAAGAATCTTTAAATTTTTAATTAATTTTAAGTAAAGCTACATAAATGTCATTATATATCTAGTAGAAAGAGTAATAGATTTAAAAGCTAACATCATTTCCAATAAACTAAACATGCTACACAGTTTCATTAAGTTTATGTCCAGCAGGCCTAAGTGAAACCTTCTAGAATATAGAGAAAACCAAATCGGCCCATGATTCAAAATCCAAGTGCATTCCCATCTCTACTGCTTCAGAGCCAGGACTACCCTACCCACAGGACGTCCTTTTAAAGGAGGGCGTAAGAAGATCAACTGATGCCAGCCAGGCACAGAGTGAAGCTGTTGAACACAGGTAGTTCAAGGTGTCATAAGGTAAAAGGATTGTTTCACCCAGCTTGTGCACAAGACAGGGGCAAATTAATCTGGGCCATGGTAGCAAAGGATGAAGTCGAATAAATGTAAGTTGTATGAACAGAGGGGACCCTTGTTTGGTGCCTTGGAAGCCCAGCAGTGCACCTCAAACTCTCAGGTACGAACAACCGCCTAGGGAGCTCACTAAGGCGCAGACTTTGGGTCAGTGGTTCCCGAGATAGGCATGACATTCTGCATTTCCACCCGTCCCCAAGGCTGTTTCCTGGGACTCACGGGCCACACACTGCAGCCTAGCAAGGACTGAAGAGACACAATGATACAGTGGGGAGAAATGAATCTTTAGATTTAAGAGGCCGGTCATCAAACCACTGGAAGCCTCCATAATCACATTAAATTAAAAGGAGAAAAGATGATTAGAGTAGCCAGAGTTCAAATGATAACTAAGGGCTAAAAGCGGGTCCAAGTTCTGGAAGCAATCACTAGATCGGGCGCAGAAATGTGTAAGCGGAAGTACATGCACCTGGGGTACCGTATTCGGTAGCCAAACCTGATGTGTTATATTTCACATTAGCTGACTTTGTAAATGTTTTGTATTAAAAAAAGAAAAAAAGTAGTTGGCTCCACCTCAGTTAGGACAAATTTACAGTCGACACAGGGCAAACTCTAGTGTCAGAGATCCTGCTTGGAATGGGTGTGGTTTGGTAGATTTCCGACACCAAATTCTCTCTAATACAAAATAAATTGAAATGCTATATTGAGGAAACCTTCACGGAAAACTCAAAAAAGAATGCTTGCTGAAAAGGGTCATATTTTTAACCCAGGTCCACGACCAGCTAAAAGGCTTTAGTAAATGCAATCTTGAGAACGGTGAGTGTTGACCTCGTTAACATGAAGATCATGACATTTTTTCGTGTTTTCACAGGTTATTCCTTCCTGGTGGGTGTGGACGTGCAGGGGTGCCCAGTTAACCGCCTTGCACAGCCCCAAAGTCCAGCTTGAGATGCCGATACATAAAAGATAGTTTGTTGTGGTGTGAAGGTCAAGGGCAAGTGAAGGAATTGCTTCAGAAAAACTTTATTCAGGGTGCCATTTGCAAGCCATAAACCATCTTTTCATCACACAAATCCAAGTTGCACATTGCGAACCACCACTCTAAACACTAAAGTCTTTTATTGTGAGCCACGGAATCAAAAACAAGTGTTCCATTATAGAACGCCTGAGACACATTCCTCAATTGTTTTTTTAAGTGCATTGTTCTAAATGTTCATTTACAGTAGCAGCTCTAGTGAAAAAGTAAAGCATTCCCATAAAAGATAATGCATGCCCACAGTAGACATTTCTTCCATTTCCTGCACTGGGGCCTCGCTTCAAATACCATCAAATAAAGGGTGGGATTCTAATCACAGATGCAAACTGCAGCATTCTACAGTGCCACTCCCTCCTTAGATCATGGCATTCTCAAAATAAACACATGCAGAAATACAACACATAAATAGTACCCTGACTTAGAAGCAAAAGATAGAAAACAAGAAGTCAAATACTGGAATAAAATGAAGATATAGCACTTTCTATAATAGCTTTAGCTTCTTTATTAGTTACGGTACCAAGGGAAAGAAAAATCAATAACAACAGATGTTTCAATCTCTGCTTTTCACAATTAAAGTACTTTTCAATGCAATATACAGCTGATGTATTATATAATTCTGCACCTTAAACATATAATTTTATTAACCAATGTCACCCCACTAAATTCAATAAAAATTTTTTAATTTAATAATAAAGCATTTTTGTGACTCTTATTCTGCTACCTGGGGGATGAAGATGCATGGTATCTCCCTGTAATACAGTGGAAGAAGACAGCTAGGCCTCACAAGGGGCAAGATTCTGTCCCTCCACACTGGGGGTATCCTCCCAATCCCAAAGCAGCTCCACATTAATCCATGTTAAATCTTGACCTTCCATGGCTTTGAACAAACTGTTGAACCAAACTACTCTTCCAGACCAGGCATTCTAAAATCAAAAGTGGTTTTATCCCCACAGGGGACATTTGGCAATGCCTGAAACCATTTTCTTTATTTCTTTTCTTATTTTTTTAGTGAGAGGAAGGGAGGCAGGGAGGCAGACTCCCACATGCAACCCCACTGGGATCCACCAAGCAAGCCCACTAGGGAGCTGCCCATCTGGGGCTGTGGCTTCATGCTCAGGAAGAGAGTCATATTTTTAGGTCCTGAGGCAGAGGCCACAGAGCCATCCTCAGTGCCCGAAGCCAACTTTGCTTGAACCAATTGCAAGAGGGGAAGAGAGGGAGAAAGGTGAGGGGTGGAGAAGCAGATGGTCACTTCTCCTGTGTGGCCTGACCTTGAATAGAACCCCAACTTCCACACACCAGCTAGCGGTGCAACCACTTCCAATGGTAACAACTAGGGACCCTGGAGGGTACTGGACAGAGGTAGAGGCCTGGGAGGCTGCCAAACCTCCCAGACTAGTCCCCACAGCAAAGACTTCATCAGTCCAAACCATCAACAGTGCCAACGTTGAGAAACCCTCCTCTACCTCATAAGACAGTAAAGACATGCTTACAATGTAAAGCAACCTTAAGGGCTTGCCATTAATTAATAGGGAAAGAGTTTGATCAGCTGTTTCCAAAGTAAATGATGGTTATCCCTGGTCAGCAAACTGCGGCTCGCGAGCCACATGCGGCTCTTTGGCCCCTTGAGTGTGGCTCTTCCACAAAATACCACGTGCGGGCGCTACCTCAGTAAGGAATGTACCTACCTATATAGTTTAAGTTTAAAAATTCTGGCTCTCCAAACAAATTTCAATCGTTGTACTGTTGATACTTGGCTCTGTTGACTAATGAGTTTGCCGACCACTGGTTTACACTAATGGTTTCTGCTAACCTCTACTGCACTAAGAGGACTTACTCCAGGCTTTTTTCCCTGATATTATAGCTGAATGCTTGCATATCCTCCCCCCCTCAACCAAAAAATACATATGCTGAAGCTATAACTCCAATGTATAATGTATGAAGACGGGGCCATTGGGAGGTAATTAGAGTTGATGAGGTCGTGAGCCATCCAGCCTCCCACCATCACCACCACCACCACCATGGACAAAGAAGAGGTCGTGTGAACCCAGAACAGCAAGATGGTGACTGCTTACAAACTAAGAGTCCTCAGAAGGAAACCCACCTTGCCAGCACCTAGGTCTTGGACTTGGGAGCTTCCCTAAGTATGAGAAAACTCATTTCTGTTTAAGCCACCTGGTCTATGGTAGTTTGTTATGCCAGCCAGGGCCGACTGACAGAGACGTCCAGCCATAGAATTTTGAGCCCTACAGTCAGGTTTAGGCTTTCTGTGGCTCTGAAATCACTGGCGCTTAATGCTTCTCTAGTACAGCGTGGGTCTGTTCTTGACAACAGAATAAGCAGCCGCATGTGCTACCCTGAATAATAAAACAGCACTTAGCTCGCACTGCTCTTCTCCATCATGGTTTTCCTCGACTTCAAGTCAAACGCAAGTATCAGTCAATTATTTTTAAGCAAAATTGAAGAGGTTCAAATGATAACTGAAAGGGGAAATATAATTTAAGTGGGAAAGCTCCTTTTATGTGAGTCAACTGTTCCCTCTGAATACTAAAGCCAAGAGTTCTTAGGATGCAGCTCACTGCTCGGCGTGTCTGGGCCTGTGCGGCTCTCCCCTCTGCCCTCCCGGCCCCGCCCGGCACACCAGGTAGGGGAAGTGCCCCGACAGCTGGACCTACTGTGCGAGCCCCCCGGTCCCCACACACCCAGGACAGCCTACCTTCCAGGACTGGGTTGGACTGTAAAAGCTGTTCTTTGACTTGATTAACTTCTGCTCCTTTTCCACAAACAGCTGCGACGTAGGACATGACAAGCTTGCTGGCCTCTGTGGATGAAAACAAGGCACATTAATAAATTAAGCAAAAAAAATTTTAAATGGTTTTAGAGGAAGGGAATGGGGGGGGGGGGATAAGGCCCACAGACGGTGTTTTTCGGCCTTCATACCTGTGAGTAAATCATGTTTTGGAAATATTTTTAAAATATTTGCCCTTTCTAGTCAATGACACGTCATTAATTTAGATATAATAGAAATTGTGCTTAAAGGTTATCACTGGGCTGCTAAAAAAACTTAATGAGTAACTCTGCCAACAAAAATTTCAGGAGAACTATTGATATCTTCCTGAATCAATCATTTCCATACAATCACTATACTATACAAGATGATTAAGCCAAAACTAACTTGATAACCTAGTTATCTTTACCAGATATTTTTAAATTTTAAAAGAATTGTTCTGCTCAAAAATATTTTCTAAGTCAGACTGGTTGGGCCCACAATTAGATTAAACTAATTACTCTTCAACTCAATTAAAGAAACTAAGCAGCTTACCCAAGGACTTGGTAACGAGAGGTAGAGCCCCACTGCTGTTTCTAGAGACCTCACCTGGGACTCTGACAGGGAGTCAGAGACACGCGGGCCTCCTGAGGCATACCAAGAATTCCTGGCTCAAAGGTGGACAAAATCTGTTTTTGGTGGTTTCATCCTTTCCCGTCTATCAGCCCATGTTCCCTCTCAGCACCTGCCTCTTAGAACCTGATCTTTTTAATGCTGAGTTTCCAAGGAACGTTAATAGGTATTCGGGGAAAATGAGGTCTAAAGTCAAATGCATTGGGGGCCACTGTGAGTTAGATAAAGTGAAACAAGTTTCCTTGTTAAAGGGTTTTTTTGAAGAATCATGTACATCGTGCAACTCTGGAAAAGGACCTAGAATGGTGCATTTCCCAAACTTAGTTGCTATGGAAATGTGTTTGGCGTTGAGCTGCCCTAGATCTAATGTGCCAGAATCAGGATCTAGGAAAGGCTCCATTATTAAATGTCAGCTGAATAAAACATCTGCCCTCAGGTGAGTGGTCGAGGTAAGGAAGCTCCCAGTCCCCACGAATGCCTTCTCGTGTCTTTCCTCCGGTGACACTGTCCGAGAGCAGGAGAGCCTCTCCAGGAGTAAGAGATGGAACCTCTACCTCAGAGTACCAGGGACAAATCTCAACACTGCCGTTTCTCTTGCAGAGACCTGCAGATGGCTTCCAGCCCCATTTCCCATTGTTGAAGAAGTAATAAACGAACAACTGAAATGCCCCCTTGGGCACACTGTCAAACACTTACTTCAGGGCAGCAATTTTTAACCTTTCTCATCACGTGGCGCGCATAAAACTAATTACTACTAAAATTCCACGGCACAATAAAAATATATTTGCTGTCAATCTGACAAAAAAGGTATGATTTTGATTGATTTATAAAAATAATAATAATAATAATAATAATAATAATAGTAACTACCTATCCTTTTTTCTCCAAAGTGACTTTTTTCAAAATCAGGAGCCTATATTTTATTTAGGATTTCTGGTGCCAAAAGTTAACCAATCAGATACAATCTCATTATGCAACATGACCAGTAAGATGCAACTCTATTATATGACCTATATATTCATGGTTCAAGACAGGGCATTCTCACTGATGGCTATTGTTGTCATTTTTTTTTTATTTGACAATCTAAGGGAAAAAAGGTCACTACATGTTGGGCAGATAAAATATATTATGCTCACTTTGTTAAAGATGGCGCTGCCCACATGGAAGCCCATCGCCCAGGTGATATTAATGTGTGTTGGGGGCGGGCTGTGGGCAGGTAGGATCCTTGTAACTTGGGGTTTGGTTTTGGGACTAAGCCTTTCCCACCCTTTTTGATGTAGGATGGTGCACTCTCATAAGGAATCCCATTATGCCTCAGATAAGTGACTTTGTATCAGCGACTTCCTTATTTGTATATATAAGGTCTACCAGAAAGTTCTGTCCGTTTTTGGAATAAAACAAAATACAAATTTTTCTTACCGTCAATAAACTTTATTAAATAATATAATTGCCATTATTATTAATGATTTCCTGCCAGCGTATATCCCATTTTTGAAAAATGTTTTATCTTTTGATGCGAAAAATTGAACCAGTGCTTGTTTGATATCTTCTTCATTTTTGAATTTTTTGCTCTTCAAAAAATTTTGTAAGGACAAAAACAAGTGATAGTCGGTATTATTCCTTCACCAAACACTTTCAATAAATTTCTACATGCTTCTGTAGCATTTCTTCCTTGTTGAAATTCGTAAAAATTACAGTGGTGTAAATGAACTTTATCAGTAGCCATGGGTACACTATCGCTTCACACATAAGACTTTGTGAAAGTTGTGTGAATCAACTTTGTTTTAGTTAATTTGCTACGACAGTATGTATACATTAAGTGATAAAAATAGAGAGGCACACATGCGCCAAATAAACGTGCTTACGTGTCGAAACTTGTTGTGATAGAAATGGACAGAACTTTCTGGTAGACCTTATATATTGGATTAAAGGTTTTGATTTCTACACTATAAAATTGGGGCAGACAGGGAGCTTGCTCTCTCGGTTCCTGAGATTAGCATTAGAGCAGAGAGCAGGTTGGAGAGCAGAGTAAGGCCACGTGGAAGAGAAGAGAGGCAGCCAAGATGGTGGAGTGCTGAAAGAGAAGCCAGTTAGTGCAGAGTTTGTGTAGAGAGAAGGAGATGGGGAACAAAGGAGAATGAGGCTAATGAGCTAGAAACCTTTGATTCTAGGAAGCTCGGATAAGTCAGTAGCTTTGTGAGCGCTGAATGAGTGGGTTTTGGAGCCTAGTGTGTTTTCATTTGCCCGCCGGGTGCAAGTTAGGATTAAAGCTGATGGTTCACCAGTTCTTGACTCCATTGTTTCATTACCGTCTGTCCGAATCCAATGGGAACCTGTATGGGCCAGGCGGCTGTGATGGTGGCCCTGGCTACTGGCTTTACAGTGCCCCTTACTAAACAGTCAGGTATTACATGCTGTAAATATCCCTGCAGCACACCAGTTGAAAATCACTGCCTTAGGGCCTTTGAGCAAACCCAAAGCAACAGGAGCCAATGAGCACCAAGAATCCATGCAGGTCATATTAAGTTCTCAGGGCCTAAGGTGACCACTTCTGGAGTGCTAGCAAATGCGGTATAAGGGAAGTAAACAGTCTCATGGAATCCTGAGAACTGTGGTGAGAGAGTGGGTACTTCCGTCAACAGTTGTAGTTAGGCCTTCCTCCAATTTGCTTTCTGGGTAATACAATGGGTCCAGATAGATTCTCTGGTGGTCTGTGATAGCTGAATTCTGCAGTTTCTGTTTAAAGACTGTAACTGTGAAACACCAGTCTTGTCATCTTTGCAATACCCTTCCTCAGAAGGGCCATTGACCTTTAACACCTCCGCTGTGTAAAGGTCCTGACCTACATTTTCTTTTTTTTTTCTTCTTTTTTTTAAATTTTATTTATTCATTTTTAGAGAGGAGAGAGAGAGGGAGAGCGAGAGACAGACGGGGGGAGGAGCTGGAACCATCAACTCCCATATGTGCCTTGACCAGGCAAGCCCAGGGTTTCGAACCGGCGACCTCAGCATTTCCAGGTTGACGATTTATCCACTGTGCCACCCACCAGAGGTCAGGCCCTGACCTACACTTTCCATCGTTCTCGGGGGTCTATCTAAAAGCTGGTAAATTACATGTACATATTCTTATTGCTCATTTCAGGCTGATTCGGCCTCAGTTACAAATAGTTTATAATCTATCACAGTTCCGTCAACGTCTTGCTGCCACACTTTGTTCTATTCACAAGTCCAAAGTCGAACTCTTCTGATTACTTCAAAAATTCTTTTTCTAGGCTTTCTGGCTTTAAAAGTCAGGTGAGGCTGCCCTCCCAAACCAATTCCTAACATCCTGTGATATCTGGCCTCCAATAACCCTTACAGCCAGCTCTGCAGTCTGGCCTCTGCAGCAACCTCCAGACTTTTTCTCTTTGTCCGGCTTTCTCAGCAGCATTCTCTCCTTCCCACCCCGTCCTGTCCTAGACTTTGCATAGATTACGCATACTCTTCTTTCTGGACATGAGGTTTGGCCTATCTTTCTACCCATTATCTATCAGAAGACTGAAGGCAACTATAGGCAAAATAACTGTTTCAGATAGTAGTAAATACACACACATTTTAAATGAAAAGGTACGTTTTCTTTTAGGTAAATTGAGAAAAAATATTAGAAATTTAAAAGTCCAGATCAGGCTGTTCATTTATTTCAGTCATTATAAAACTCACCATAACCTCATGTCTCAAATTCAAATACATGACCACACTGAGTTCTCTGGAAATCCTTTTCTGGTCCAAAATGGACTTCAGGAACAAAATACATAGACAGGGTGAAAAAAAATCAACCAAGAATCAGGCCTCTAGTGGCTGCTAGAATTAGTTTGGCCTCTTGGAGACTGTTTTAATAGCCAGTATAAAATAGAAACAGTTCTGTCAGAGTTTATTCTGGTTTTTTGTTTGTTGGTTTAATTTTAATTGTTTTTTAAATGGCACCAGGAACAGATCTTTTGGAATTTGAATTTGACTTATATCATCTGGCTGTTAAATTGTACGTAAATATAAATATAAACCCACAATATCTACTGAGATATAAAGATGGGTTAACTTAAATTGAAATTGGGAATCATTTCTATCAACTTTAAAATCATTTAAGTAACTCAGATATGATTTTTAAATATAGCTCAAGGATAATTATTTCTGAGTTGTTAAAAAGTTTCTGTGTTCAGATTCTTAACTATCTTCAGGAATTCTAATACTTGGCCTATTTTAATAATTTATTTTTGGAAGCCGGGATTAAGAGTAATTTTCTCCAAACAAAGTCTCACTGTCTAAGACAGACAACTCATAATTTTTTTCCTGACATCATATTTTATCTTTACCTTAAGAGTTCATGAGATAGTCATTTCTTTAGAGAAATTAGTAAGCCAGTAAGGATAAGTTGTGAGACCCAACAGAGCTGGCTGTTTTCATTCTATTTCACCATGCTGAAAACAGGACATAACAGTTAGCTTATAAAGCTCTCTACTTTATTTCCTTTTGGTTCTTCTGTACTAAAGTTCAAATAAATTTAAAACTTTATTTAAAAGTTTAGATATTTATCCAAATCAAAACTTTATGTAATACTGTCAATAAAAAAATTATGTTTCTGAAGTGAATCAGTAATTATCATCCTCCCTATTTCCAAATCTAGTTTTTTAATTATGTCAACTACTATAGGGGCCAACTAAACATGACCCTGGCAATCACAGTATACAACTGTAAGCATTTTCCAAAGCAATACTTTTGGGTAGGCTGTGAATACATTAATCCAGTAATCATATTCTCGATGACAATGGCTTTTACATACACGGTTGTGGGTGGAGCGCAGAGCGCATTCCTAGCAGCTGTGGCTGATGCAATGCTGTGAGAATACTCCGGCACCTGAAACCCTCCTAGGCACACCCAGGAGGGAGCTCGCCCGCTATAAGGAAGTGACTCAGCGCCAACCAGGCAGCTCCCTGACTTTTTCAGCCATTGGCTGTGAAAAACATGCTGTAACATCCTATTAGCTGAACCTGTGTATATAAGCTAGTTTACTTCCTTAATAAAGTGGATCTGAGTCACTGAACCTGGTCTCCAGAGTCGGTCTCTGCGTCTCCATCGTCCTCACCCCCGATGGGCCTTGTCCACATACAGTAAAAATATAAAATGATTCTGAGACAAAAAGGTATACTCTTCATGTATACTCAAAAATCTGAAAAGCATTGCTATCTTAGACATAAAACCACTGATATTTAAAACTGGCAAAAGGGGAAGGTGATTAAGAAGTACAAACTTCCAGTTATAAAGGAATTCACGGGCATGTAATGTAAAAAACAGTGTGACTACAAGCAAGGCTCATTCTGAGTTCTCTTTACAGAGCTGCTAATAAATTTATCCAGGACTTAACAGGTACTCATCTATGCATTCATAGATACATGTAAGACATGTCTCATGTATATGATTATATAAGACTTACATGATATAGGTCAGATAGCATATAGAGAGTACCACACATTTACACACATGCACATACTGATATAGTTATCTACTTCTACAACTCTTTATCTCCTTGGTTAAGATGCCCAAGTTTTCCTAGGGACTGAACTTACATAGGTCTAGTGGTCCATTGACTTAAATCACCATGGCCATGTTTGTGTACAAGGAAACCAGGACTCTGCAACACTGAAGAACGAACACCCTTTGTAGCAGTCCTGAGTCTGCAGTGCTGCAAAATAACCCAGATACAATACATCCAGACTGATCCAACAGGCAGCCGCAAGCTGTTCTATTCATGGTACGAAACGCATGAGTCTTGCAATGAGAAACGCAGCCTTACTCCAAGAGAAGTCATGACTGGCAATGTTTTTATTGAAATATAACTATATAGCCTGACCAGGAGGTGGCGCAGTGGATAGAGCATCGAACTGGGATACAGAGGACCTGGGTTCGAGACCCCGAGGTTGCCAGCTTGAGTGCGGGTTCATCTGGTTTGAGGAAAAGCCCACCAGCTTGAACCCAAGGTCGCTGGCTCCAGCAAGGGATTACTCGGTCTGCTGAAGGCCCACGGTCAAGGCACATATGAGAAAGCAATCAATGAACAACTAAGGTGTTGCAACACGCAATGAAAAACTAATGATTGATGCTTCTCATCTCTCTCCATTCCTGTCTGTCTGTCCCTGTCTATCCCTCTCTCTGACTCACTCTCTGTCTCTGTAATAAATAAATACATACATACATACATACATATATACATAGAATATCAACACTTTAAACATTACCAAAAAAAAAAAAAAAAAGAAAGAAATATAACTATATAGAAGTGGTTTTGTTTCTAAAGTTGGCCCAAAAATATCTCTATGTTTTAATAATTCATATAAAACATGTGGGTCAAAAGAAGCCTTTCTCACATGAGGAGGAAACAAAACACTTCTTGGCCTTAAGTTTTGCTTAGTTATTCTGCTTCAACGTGGATATATTCAGCATTCTGAAACCCTCATAGATATTGAGGCCACAGTAAGTCTGGGACATCTCTGTCACTGACGGAGTCAGATAACCATCGCAGATGTAAAGTAGTACAAGGTTATTTGGGGTTCAGAACTAAAAGGTCCTAATGAGCAAGGCAGGCTTCGTAACTCTTGAAGCAGATGGCTGAAGATTTCCGAGAAACTGATGAAACTTGAAACCAAGTAATTTATAGTTTTCTTTTGTCAGGATCATCTCTGGCCCAAACCCTTATTCTGATGTCCTTGTGCTTGAATGGCTCTCTACAGACTATCTTTACCCCCAGCAGTGAATTGCAAATTCACTGCCTAGAACTACTTGGGCACTATTTTGAGGTATAATGGCTTTTTTTTGGGGGGGGGGCGGATAGCAGTAATGAAATAAATAGGACCCCAAAGAACTCAGAGAGTCCCCACCTCTCCCTGAATGTCCACTTTACATAACACCGCAGTGTAAGAGTGTCTTCAACTTTTAACACCAATAACATCATGATCTACCAAGGGGGTTAAATTACCACTTCTTATTAAAATAAGCCCTCTAATACCACATGGTGATTTAAAGATTCTTACTGAAGGGAGATACAGTATTATATGTAAAGGACATGCACATTCTGGGCCCTTACTAAATGTTAGTTCTCCTCTTTCATTTATTTATGAACCCTAAATTTTAATAACTACATGCTATTAAAACAATGTTAGTGAATAAGAAAAGGTGACATTTCAAAAACAGCCTGACCTCCTCCTCGCCCACAGAAACGAGATCAGCCCCTCCCCCAGATTCCTCACACTGCCTTGCTGCCGTCTCTGTATCATTTTCCACCATTTCTTCCCGTAAGTCAGCTCCACGCAACAACACCTAAATTCAATGCTTTCACTCAAATTTTAGCCTACTATAATTAAAACCACAGCAAAATGTGAGGCAACTTCTTGACCGCTGCTTTCCAAAATGAAAGAGAAGTAGGAAAGGACAGGAAGAAGCGAGCAAATAGCGACGTGTCTCTGGGGGCAGAGTCGCAGGAGATGCTGTTGGGATCTGTGACGGAAAGGAAGGGGGTAGCAGCGACCAAAGCGGATAACCGAGAGGACAGTTAACACAGCAGCTGTCAGGAGCAGTGTCCACCTCCCAGCACCGGGAGGCTCGGGCGACAATGGACTTAGCTAACTGAAGCACAGTGAGAGCGAGGAATCACAACTGCTCACAACTAAGCCAAACACGTCAAGTGACCTTTAGAAAGGACTGTTCTCAGTATGGTCTGAGGATCAGCACTACTCAAAGTTAGTCAGTCCGTGGACTGTTACAATTCTGCACTGAGAGAAGGCTTTTAGAAGTTTTTGTAGCAATTTGGTAATTTATTTTGTCTGTTGAAACTAAAACAAAAAAATAAGAGATTGAATTTTTTGTCTTATTTCATTTTTCTGGTGTGGGTCAGCAACAGATCTGGGAAGGGGAAACTTGGTGCTTCACAGTGGAAGGCTGGGAAGCACTGCTCCGGGGTGTCTGCACACAGGCCTCCAGCTTCCCGGCCTCCAGCTTCCCGGCCTCCAGCTCCCCGGCCTCCAGCTCCCCGGCCTCCAGCTTCCCGGCCTCCAGCTCCCCGGCCTCCAGCTCCCCGGCCTCCAGCTCCCCGGCCTCCAGCTTCCCGGCCTCCAGCTCCCCTGGAGCTCCCGGCCTCCAGCTCCCCAGCCTCCAGCTCCCCGGCCTCCAGCTCCCCTGGAGCTCCCAGCCTCCAGCTCCCCGGCCTCCAGCTCCCGGCCTCCCACTACCCGGCCTCCAGCTCCCCGGCCTCCAGCTCCCCGGCCTCCAGCTCTCCGGCCTCCAGCTCCCCGGCCACCAGCTCTCCGGCCACCAGCTCCCCGGCCACCAGCTCCCCAGCCTCCAGCTCCCGGCCTCCAGCTCCCCGGCCTCCAGCTCCCTTGGAGCTCCCGGCCTCCAGCTCCCCAGCCTCCAGCTCCCCGGCCTCCAGCTCCCCTGGAGCTCCCAGCCTCCAGCTCCCCGGCCTCCAGCTCCCGGCCTCCCACTACCCGGCCTCCAGCTCCCCGGCCTCCAGCTCTCCGGCCTCCAGCTCCCCGGCCACCAGCTCTCCGGCCACCAGCTCCCCGGCCACCAGCTCCCCGGCCTCCAGCTCCCGGCCTCCAGCTCCCCGGCCTCCAGCTCCCGGCCTGAAGCTGCACTAACCTTCCCAGAGGCAAAGGTGACAGCCCCGAGAAGCAGCTATCAGAGAGGGAGGCAAGCAGCAGCTATCGGAGAGGGAGTGTAGCCTAAGAAGGATGAAATCCAGGGGAAAGGATTTCAAGTGGTGAATGGGACACTGAAACCAACAGGACAAGTCATTAAGTAGAAAAATATCGACAGGAGAAAATTACAGAAAACAATGACATTAGATTTCCACCAGAAGTAGGAAGTGCATTTTTGTTTTCCTCAGAAAAGAATGATCGTCAACCCTGTGAAACAAGACCAGCAACCCCCACTTAGTTGACAGCACCTCACTCCCTGCGGAAGCTGGCGGTTGGCTCTCCCCACCAAGGGGGGTCCTTCAGCAACAGGGCTGATGAGCAACGTGCTGCCTGCTTGGGCGTGTGTTCCAGAGGAGATGAAGAACTGGCCAGGATGAATCAAACCAGTGACTACAACCCTACAACTCGATACCTGATGACTCGGGAACAAACCGATACAATCAGATACTCACAAAGTACAGGGTGGAGCAAAAGTAGGTTTACAGTTGTGAGTACGCAAAGCATGGTTTATTCTTGTACCATTATATATATATGTTTACTAATTACTGTATTATTTTCCATACGAACAACTGTAAACCTGCTTTTTCCCCATCCTGCATATCTTTAGTCATGATGAAGAATGAGTTAAAAACTAAAGGAAATAAGAATAAAAGAAAAAGGCTTAGGAATATTTTCCTCTCTTCCTCTCTCATGTAATAAATAAAAAGAAAGACAGACCTGCAGATACAATCAGAGAGACCGAGGTGGGTAGGTGGCATAATATACACCCCCCCACCACCACCACCAATGCCATTACATCAAGGGACTTCGTTTTTAACTTGACATGTTTCCATTTTCATTGGTCAGCTTGGAAACAAACAAAAAGTGGTACTTCTTCTAAGAATTCTGTTTCACAAGAAAGAACTGGTCAGTGACAGAAAAGGGGCAACAACTTTCTCCTGAGACACCAATGTCCTCTTAAAGTTCCTAGTGGGGGGGGGAGAGTTCTGAACAGCCAAAAGCATCACAAGTGTCGAAAGCAATACAGATAAAAGCCCATCTCCAGCGATTCAGATGAACGATCTAAAAAGGGATAAGAAGCTCTGAGGAATGACACCTGCCTATCTATACATACAACGGAGAGCAGGATCTTTAGGAAAAGGAACCTGAGCTGTGGTTACTGAAGGAGAGAAAAGCACAAGGGAGAGGTTCAGAAACAGGAGCTGGCTCACACAGAACCTCGAGAAACAAGACAACTACGGTGGCTTTTTTTTTTTAGTATATAATTAAAAGTTGCTAAAAGAATAAATCTTAAAAGTTCACACACACACACAAAGAAGTAAAACTTAAAATTTTCACACACACACCAGAAGGTAACTATGTGACGAGATGAATGAGTTCATTAACCATGCTGTGTTTAACATTTCATATCAAATCATCACACTGTATACCTCAAATTTATACATGGTTAGATGTCAGCTCTCTCTCAATAAAGCCAAGAGGATCATCATCCAGCTTTCATTCTTTACAGATCATTCTGGTGTCTCTGAAAGGGCTCGTGGATAACACAAGAGGAAAGGGAGAGACCAGTTAGACACAGCTACATACAGTCCTCAGTGGAAATAATGGTTGGTGGCTTGGGCTAGAGTCTCCATGTAGACATAAAGAAAAGGAAAAAGCAGCTTGGTATGAGATATTCTAGAGACAGGACTGACAAGATTAAAAAGTGGATTTCAGCCTGACCAGGTGGTGGCAGAGTGGATAGAGCGTCGGACTGGGATGCAGAGGACCCAGGTTCGAAACATCAAGATCGGCCCTGGCCGGTTGACTCAGTGGTAGAGCGTCGGCCTGGCGTGCAGAGGTCCTGAGTTCTATTCCCGGCCAGGGCACACAGGAGAAGCACCCATCTGCTTCTCCACCCCTCCCCCTCTCCTTCCTCTCTGTCTCTCTCTTCCCCTGTTGCAGCAGGGCTCCATTGGAGCAAAGATGACCCAGGTGCTGGGGATGGCTCCTTGGCCTCTGCCCCAGGCGCTAGAGTGGCTCTGGTCATGACAGAGTGACACCCTAGATGGGCAGAGCATCGCCCCCTGGTGGGCATGCCGGGTGGATCCCGGTCAGGCGCATGTGGGGTCTGTCTGACTGTCTCTCCCCGTTTCCAGCTTCAGAAAAATAAAATAAATAAATAAATAAATAGAAACACCAAGATTGCCGGCTTAAGTGCGGCTCATCCAGCTTGAGCTGGCTTGAGTGTGGGATCAGACATGACCCCATGGTCGCTGGCTTGAGCAAGGGGTCACTCAGTCTGCTGTAGCTCCCCCTCCCCAGTCAAGGCACATGAGAAAGCAGTGAACAACTAAGGTAACGCAATGAAGACTTGATGCTTCTCATCTCTCTCCCTTCCTATCTGTCCCTCTCTGTGTCTCTGCGCAAGTGTGTGCGCGTGTGCAAAGAAAGTAGATTTCAGGTGGGAGATACAGGAAACAAAAATAAAAAATCAAGGATGACTCTTACTGACACTTCTCTCTTAAGAGACAAGGTAGAGCCTGACCAGGCGGTGGCATAGTGGATAGCGCGTCAAACTGGGACGCGGAGGACCCAGGTTTGAAAACCAGAGGGCGCCGGCTTGAGGTGGACTCATCTGGTTTGAGCAAGGCTCTCCAGCTTGAGCCCAAGTTCGTGGGCTTGAGGAAGGGGTCTCTGGGTCTGGCACATATGAGAAAGCAATCAATGAACAACTAAGGTGCCGCAACAAAGAATTGATGCTTCTCATCTCTCTCCCTCCATGTCTGTCTGTCCCTATCTCCCCCCCACCACCAGAAAAAAAAAAAAAAGAGAGACACGGTAGACTGGTGGTCCTGTTTATTGAGAACATGAAGTTTGGGCAGGAGAGTAAAGAGAAAAATCAAACTAGGATGATTCCAGAATAACATGACCACGACAGTGAGAGATTTGGGAATGAGATTTGATCCTCCTAATGTATGCTCTTATAAGCATCTCTACTTTTCCTTCGCTATACTTACTGTTTTATATATAAATTCTATGTATATGTGCATATATTTCGATGAATGTCCATTTATAGTGTAGGGCTATTATTTATCTCCTCTACTGGACTATAACCTTGAGAGAAACAGAGATGGTATCTGGCTCACCGCCGCATGACTAGGAAGTACCTAGTACTCAGGCATCATTTCCTGGATGAATGAATAAATGAATGCTAATCATAATGAGAACATTATGAGGAGAAAAAAAAGGATTTTTAGCCCTAGAAGATATGATGGATGACTTCAAATAACTAAGTGACTGTCTTGTAGAAAAGAAAGTAGACTATTTTGGTAAGGTTCCAGACGCCCCCGTTAAGAGCCATGGGTAGAGGCAGAGTTCAACTGTAGGTAAGGAAGAACTGCTGTCAGCCAACCTGGAGGACAAAGTCACTCGGCTGCCCTGCAAAGTAGTGAGCCCTCCAACACTAGAAAAGAGGGAGTTTGGCAGTCCCTTGGGAGGGCTCCCCACTAAATGGTCCATAAAATCATTTCCAACTACCATATGCAACTATGCTCTCTGTCACTTCAGACTTCGCCTTCCTGTCTCTTTCCTCCATGTCTGCCCATGCGGAGCCTGGAACCTGATCACCCTCGTAAGAAATAAAAAAGAAAGTGTACTGTGTCTCCACAGGGCTCTACGAAGGGAGTTGAACATGCTTATCTAGCCATTCTCTCTTTAGGTTCACTGGGGATACGGAGGAGGTATTTCTAAAGAAAGAGGAGAAAGGAACAGGTGTAGAAGGAAAAGCCATTTCAAAGCAGATAGTGAGACCGTAAAGGCACAAACCTTGCTAAGGGCTCATAAACAAAATGATTCAGTCAGTTGACTGGAACATCCATAGGGAGATCACTGAGAAATCAAGGTTATTAATCTGACAACTAAATAGCCAAGAAAGTGGAAAACATTTAAATCCCACTTTGGCAAACTAGCAGGAATGACCAAATTATCAGTCTTAGCTATAACACAAGAAAATTTTGTAAATAAATCACAGAATGTAATGTACAGCACAGGGAATGCAGCCAATAACATCACAATAACTCTGTGTGGTGACAGGCGGTGACTAGACATACTGAGGGGATCACATTGTAAGGTATATCAATGTAGAATCATTATGATGTACACCTGAAACTAATATACTGTTGTATGTCAACTATAATTTTAAAGGGGGACATTTTAAAGATAAAATGGTTATGAAACTATCATCTCCCTCACCATCCTGCTCCTCCTCCTTCATGGACTATCAGTTCCATCAAAGAAACCCACTGACAAGCACAGATGTATCCTGTCAAGTTGAGACTCAGAGCGTGCAGCTCTCTATCTTTTCCAGGCAGCACCATGTTTAAAATCACTTTCTCACTCAAGAACGTCAGTCATACAAATTGCTTTTATTAAAAGCACAAGAACCCTGGCCGGTTGGCTCAGTGGTAGAGCGTCAGCCTGGCATGCAAGAGTCCCGGGTTTGAGTCCCAGCCAGGGCACACAGGAGAAGTGCCCATCTGCTTCTCTACCCCTCCCCCTCTCCTTCCTCTCTGTCTCTCTCTTCCCCTCCTGCAGTCAAGGCTCCATTGGAGCAAAGTTGGCCCAGGCGCTGAGGATGGCTCCATGGCCTCTGCCTCAGGCGCTAGAATGGCTCTGGTCGCAACAGAGCATCGCCCCAGATGGGCAGAGTATCGCCCCCTGGTGGGCATGCCAGTGGATCCTGGTTGGGCGCATGCGGGAGTCTGTCTGACTGCCTCCCCGTTTCCAACTTCAGAAAAATACAAAAAAAAAAAAAAAAAGGGCACAAGAAAAAAACCCCTCTACTTAGGGGTTTGTTGTATAGCAGGGGTCCCCAAACTTTTTACACAGGGGGCCAGTTCACTGTCCCTCAGACAGTTGGAGGGCCGGACTATAAAAAAAACTGTGAATAAATCCCTATGCACACTGCACATATCATATTTTAAAGTAAAAAAACAAAACGGGGACAAATACAATATTTAAAATAAAGAACAAGTAAATTTAAATCAACAAACTGACCAGTATTTCAATGGGAACTATGCTTCTCTCACTGACCACCAATGAAAGAGGTGCCCCTTCCAGAAGTGGGGTGGAGGCCGGATAAACAGCCTCAGGGGGCCACATGCGGCCCACAGGCCATAATTTGGGGACCCCTGTTGTATAGGGAGGCTGCCAGCCCATCTGAAAATACATGCAAAAAATCTCAATTCCGTAGGCTTGACAGGAAAACTCTTCTAGAGTGAAATTCAGCATTTTCACAGTTCCTTCCTGCACTTTTGAGCAGAGAGAAGCTGTGGTGTGGCCTCCCAGAGCCCCAGTGATTTGGCATTCCTTGAGGAAGTGGTCCTGAGACTTCAGGAACCAGCCGGCCAAAAGGAGCTCTCTTGCTAATGAGCCTCACCTGCTCGCGCTGCTGTGTTCATTCTGTGCAACATTTACCTTCTGGTGCAGAGTGAGGTTGTCCAGTGGTGGCCTTACCTGTTTTTCCTGCTCCGCTCTCCCCGGTAATGAGAATACACTGGTCTTTATCTTGATCTCGCAGGGATCGGTAAGCTTCATCTGACAGGGCAAAGCTGCAGAGGATAATGGAAAAAGAGTCCTTAGGATGCAGCTCACTATTATGTGTTTATCAAGTGGTAACTACAGGCCCCTTAATGAGCCACTCATATGCTTTAGATAGATGAACCATTACATTTTATTTCCTTCAGATTCTTAAAATAAGTAAACAAACCACCCATCCTTTGTGGCTCGTATCACCTTTTCCCATGCGTTCTCAGTGAACCAGAATGGTACTGCTGTATTGTACTCTCAAGCTATGCTTTATTTAACATATGTTCTAAATTTATTAAAAGCTAGGCAATTCAGAGAACCAAAAAAGAAAATGTTATGTCACACATCCACAATTGCATAATGTTGAGATTTGTAATGTAATACACTGGAGCTACAAAATGATGAACATTAGAAAAATGGCATCAAATACCTAATAGCTGATTTACCATCACTAAGCTACACGTCGATCTACTGCCTTCACAAATGACTGACACTGTAAAGCAGGGGTCCCCAAACTATGGCCCGCGGGCCACATGCGGCCCCCTGAGGCCATTTATCCAGCCCCGCCACACTTCCGGAAGGGGCACATCTTTCATTGGTGGTCAGTGAGAGGAGCATAGTTCCCATTGAAATACTGGTCAGTTGGTTGATTTAAATTTACTTGTTCTTTATTTTAAATATTGTATTTGTTCTCGTTTTGTTTTTTTTACTTTATTTTTTTTTAATTATTTTATTTTATTTATTCATTTTAGAGAGGAGAGAGAGAGAGAGAGAGAGAGAGACAGGGAGGAGGAGCTGGAAGCATCAACTCCCATATGTGCCTTGACCAGGCAAGCCCAGGGTTTCGAACCGGCGACCTCAGCATTTCCAGGTCGACGCTTTACCCACTGTGCCACCACAGGTCAGGCTGTTTTTTTTACTTTAAAATAAGATCTGTACAGTGTGCATAGGGATTTGTTCATAGTTTTTTTTATAGTCTGGCCCTCCAATGGTCTGAGGGACAGTGAACTGGCCCCCTGTGTAAAAAGTTTGGGGACCCCTGCTGTAAGGTCTACCAGAGGCAAATGGTACCGTGGGTTTGCCACAGTCCTTCGCAGCCCCTCAAGCTTCCCACTGTGCCCTATGATGACAAAGCCCTCCTATCAAGTCGGGCCTGGCCGGTCCTCATGATGGCCCTACCCTCCTCAACATTTAATGATACGAACTTTGCAACCTCTCGCTTAACTGAAAAATAATCTTGACAAAATGATCATGCATTTTTCTAGGCAAAGTTCCTCTTTTATTTAATTTATAACAAGTGTTTACTGAGAACCTACCTTATGTCAAGAACATGCTGGGAATGTAAATGCAATTAAGACTCAGCCCTTCTTTCATGAGTTCTCAGTCAAAAGCAAGGAAGAGAGATACAAACAGAAAATGGACCAGCAAGAATGCCTGACCAGGCAGTGGCGCAGTGGGTGTCCGACATAGAGTGTCGGACTGGGACACAGAGGACCCAGGTTCAAAACCTTGAGGTTGCTGGCTTGAGCGTGGGCTCATCTGGTTTGTGCATGGGCTCACCAGCTTGAATCCAAGATCACTGGTTTGAGCAAGGGATCACTCAGTCTGCTGTAGACCCCCGGTCAAGGCGCATATGAGAAAGCAATCAATGAACAACTAAGGTGCTGCAATGAAGAATTGATGCTTCTCATCTCTCTCCCTTCCTGTCTGTTCTGCCTCTCTCTGTCTCTGTCACACACAGAAGGGAAAGGAAAGGGAAAGGGAAAGGGACCAGCAAGACAAACACAATAATAAAGATTATACAGCAGGACTAGACAGGGACCTCAAGAATGTTAGAAGGAGCCCCTTATGCCATCCCACTTTTAGGAATATACCCCAAGAACACCACATCACTGATTCAAAAGGAGAAATGCACCCCCATGTTTATGGCAGCATTGTGCACAATAGCGAAGATCTGGAAACAGCCCAAGTGTCCATCAGTGGACGAGTGGATTAAAAAGCAGTGGTACATATACACAATGGAATACTATGGGGCCATAAAAAAAGAAGGAAATCGTACCTTTTGCGACAACATGGATAGACATGGAAACTATTATGTTGAGTGAAATAAGCCAGGCAGAGAAAGAAAAATATCATATAACCTCACTCGTTTGAGGAATCCAATGAACAATGAGAACTGAGGAATGGAATTGAGACAAAGGAGGGATCAAAGGGACCAGAGGACAGAGGGAAAGGGGATGAGAGGAGGGGATAAACCTGAAGGGAAGGGGGCACAAAGGGGAGGGGGGCAAGGGAGATGTTGAGGTGGGAGTAAACACAATAAATTAAAATCAATTTAAAAAAAAGAACGTTAGGAGGTGGAAAAAAAGCAGTCCTAAAGAATTCATTAGTAAGACAAGGGCTTTTAGGTGAAGGCTTAGGAGCAGTTCTAAGTTGCTAGAAGGCAAAAGTAAGTATGGGGCAGAAGAGTGAGGAGAAAAGTGAGCAGACTCCAAAAGAAAAGAACAGGATGCCCGAAAGCCACACTGCAGAGAGCCACACTGCAGGGCTGCATGCAGGGAGTGGCACGAGGAGATGGTCATCAGACCTCAAAATAGCAACACTGACCATGCACCAGCACGGCCCCCCAAGCCCCTCAGAGTCAGTATTTTAAAATCTCAACAAAACCACGAAAAATAAAGTACTATTAATCCCATTTACAGATGACAAAACTGAGGTATAAAGTGAAGTAATACTGCATTTGACACAGCGGAGACAGAACTGACTCCTGCTCGTGACCACTGAGCTGCACCACCTCTGCATCAGATAGATACCAGGGCCACAAGACTGACAGGAGAGCCCCCAGTCTGGAGGCAGGTGAGGGCCCGGCACGTAGGAAGAGTTGAAGTGTAGCCGACCAAACGACAGTGGGCCTTGCAATCAAGGACTCTCAGAAAGTGTATGGCACCATTATTATCAACAATTTACGGAGCACATTCAATGTGCCAGAAGCTAAGCAAGGTGTTATTGTATTTATAACCGGATCTAATCCTTAAAACTGCTCTGTAAAACCAATGTCAACTTTCTTAAAGAAAAATGATCCAACTGACATTGAGAGGCATCACGAGACGCCCACATTCTCTCCTCTGGATGGTCATAACTTGAACCCAGTAATACTGTGCCTCACAACTTACCAACGACATGACCTCGAGTCATTCACCGGCTGAACTTTGGTTTCTTCGCACACAAAATGGAAAACGAAGCCACAGAACTCTAGCTTAGATGATTAAATAAAAGAGTATAAAAGTGCTTTAAAGGAAACAAAGCCCTTGAATAAATGTCAGAAATCGTCCTGTACTGTAACTAGTTATGCACACCTCGGCTCCCCTGCAAGAGTGAAAGCCGGACCACAGGCTTTCTATCCACAGAGCGGAAACATGAGACATCACCGATACCAAATTATGAGCGAATGAATCAGTGGATTCTCTCCAAGGACTGCCAAAGTCACTACTGGCGTGAGCTCCATGAAAAATAGTAAACAGGAAATCTATTTCTTCTACAGCCTTCATGCGAGGAAGGAAAGGTTTCTTACTAGCCTCCCTCCCCTCCTACTCCTTCCACCTCCAGACAATAAATAGTTCAGAGATGCCGCTACCATAATCATCAGTGGCAAGAAATGCAGGAAAGCACATTAGGGCAAGTTCCAATAACTTTCCAACCATACATATTAAATTCACCAACCTCTTCATGGGTTGGTAATTCGGGCCTTTTACTACGCTCCTGGGACCACAATATAGTTTTATATATTATACTATTTACTAGATCCCTAATGATACAAAACTACTTCTAACATGAATAACCATATATGATTGTGTGTGTGCACACACACATACATATACACACGGCTTCAGAAGATCACTATAATCCTGTCATGGGTTTACTTCAAGTCAAAACTCCTAAGCTGAACACTAAGTTTTTCGGTCCGTCCAGAGAGACACAAGGGGTCCTCGAGTTACAACAGTCTCAACATACAACATTTCGAGTTTACAACGCTCACTCCCATAAAAACTTTAAAAAATACTGAGACATGAGTGTTTCTGCTTACGCCATTAGTGTCCTATTTACGGACTACATGGGCGAATTAGTTTAGAAGTCATCAACCTTCCAGACTGGCCTGGAACATTTCTTCAAGAAGGTAGAGAGGCCTGCAGCAGATCCTGTACCCTCTACATCAGCTGCTTCTCGAGATGAAACACCTGTAGTACAGGTAGAATCATCTCCAGCGTCTCCTGCATGTTGCTTAGGCAATCCTGATTCACCTGACCCAGTATCTCCAGCACCTTCTGCAGGTTCTCCTGCCTCTCCAGCTTCCTCCTCCCAATAGGTCACTCTCTCCTACCTTGCAATACCCCTTCCAGTGTGCAAGCCAACCACAGGAATAAAGGTAAGGAATGTTTTTTACACTTATTTTTTTTTTTTGGTCATTTTTTCTGTTACTACAGTACACTGTACAGTACATTTATGTCCTTTTCCTTTTTCTGTGGCTTAGTTGTGCTTTTTTTTTTTTTAATTTTTAAATTTACAGGTATTGTGTTTACATGGATGGATTCAAGTGTCCCACTGAATATAACTCCCTCACCCCCCACACCCATGTCCCTTTTTATACCCCTTTTGTCCCCTCCCCCTACCTTCCTCCCCCTTCCCTCTGGGATTTGCTGTCCTGTTATCTATATCTCTGTGTTATGTATATATTGTTTCACTAATCCCTTCACCTTCTCTGATCCCATCCCCTCATCCCCCTTCCCTCTGACTGCTGTCCCTCTGGTCCCTGTGATCTCTCCTCTGCCTCTATTTCGTTCCTCAGTTCACTTTGTTCATTAAATTCCACATATAAGTGAGATCATATGATATTTTTCTTCCTCTGCTTGGCTTATTTCACTTAGCATAATAATCTCCTTTAGTTGTGTTTTTATGTTCTAGATTATGATTTTACAACTGTGTTAGGATAGGTAAGTGTCTTAGGCTAGGGTATGTTTCGACTTATACCAAAATTCAGGTTATATCACTGTTGTAGGAACAGAACTGTGTTGTAACCCAAGGACCCCCTGTACTTGACTGTTGTTTCTACCACTGAGCTTGATTCATCTAACACAGAGTAGATCTGAATATAAGATAAAGGCTACAGGAGCTTGCAGTTCTTTCACGACTCTACGGAGCACTGATTTCAAACTGCCATAAACATTTACCCATTAAAAAGTACGTAAGTACTGGGCAAACTGGCTTTGACTACTGGCATACCCATCTCACGCACAGTATAAATGTCATCATACTTATTTTGTATAGACACAGATCGTGACCTCACTGTTTAAAGAAACAACCAAAGGGTGGGCCCTGACGGACACAAGCCCCCATCCCTAACCTGTTCTTTCTCTCTGGCAACACTGGCACGTACCGTCACCAAGGCCAACATTTATAACTACAAACTGAAACCACATGCCAGTTTTCCAAACCACTCTATAATTAAGGGACCTAAATAAATCTTTTGAGAAGTTTTTACTTAAAAACAGTTGTGACCCATATGCTTCGCATTATTTTGTGAACACGTCAGCATTGTTATTTACCACACACAAAAACGAACGGTTTATTATCATATAATGACGATAACGTAAGGGGCAAGCATGGTTTTTATCTCACCACATCAAGAGCATGGTTTTATCCACTTCTCCTGTCCTCTAGTTGAGCTCTAAGAATAGAGACAGACTGACACCGAATGCAAGGCTGCCCTTCACTTTCAGATCAGCTCAAAGGCTGTTCATTGAGAGCCAAGCTTTCCCAACACTGTGTTCACTGCATGTTTCCAAACAGCTGTACCTATCGCTTTTAGGTTTGAGAAGTTTGGTTTGGGGCTCATCTGTTATTTTCTGTCAGGGTGGAATGTTGGGTTGCATGTTCAAAATTATCTAGCCTGGTATTTACGTTCCTCCTCTGTCTTATTTCTGTTCAGAATGTTAATCTCCACAGTGGCTCTGCTTCGTGGCCATCAAGGACAATAGCAGGGCTGCATTTCCCAAAACATCCATGCCCTCCACCCTGCCATTTTCTTCCTAAGTTTATTTCACCTACAGTGCAAAGCAAAAAAGATGCTCAGACACCAATTACATCACCATCACTACCTAAAGCATATGCTCTTCCAAGCATGCCCTTATTTTTCAGTTATGCTATTCTGCCTTGATGAGTTATAGGAGAAATCACTGGCCAAAGAAGTGTAGTCCACTATGAGGACTTACGCTTTGTAATCTCCATTAGCCAAAATGGTTAACGGAACAAAATTTGTCTCAGGAAACTTTGCTGACCTTAGTTGTTTCTATCTTTTCCTTTCGTGCGTTTTTCTTTAAAAAGCTCTAAAAATGGTATCCCCTTTCATTCAATCCTGAATCCTAGAACATCACTTTCAAATCGCACTAGGGAAATTCTACTTTGGAATTTAACCCTCTTAAAATAGCTCTGTCTCAAAATTCTCATCCACAATTGAGATCTACAAATCTCAACTATTTCTTTCTTTTTCCACTCTGGTTCAGTCCTAAAAACTGGGTGTTTCTAAAACTAAGCAACAATACAAATAAGTAGTATTTAAAAAAAAAAATTCCTAACTTCCAAGTGTTCCACCAATTTTTAACTTCATATTGAACTCGACCAAGGGCTGATATCGTCCACAAGAAGAACACGGAAGAGAAGGGAAAGGAAAAAAGGAGTTCTGTGTGCTGTACACTCATGGAAACCTTGAGGGGTCTTGTTTGTTTTGTTTGTTTTAACAAGAGAGATCGAGACAGAGAGACAGAGGGACAGATAGGGACAGACAGCCAGGAAGGGAGAGAGATGAGAAGCATAAATTCTTTGTTGTGGCACCTTGTTGTTTCACTGATTGCTTTCTCATGTGTGCCTTGACTGAGGGGCTCCAGGGACCCCTTGCTCAAGCCAGCGACTTTGGGCTTCAATCCAACAACCATGGGGTCATGTCTACGATTCCACGCTCAAGCCAGTGACCCCACGCTCAAGCTGGTGAGCCCACGCTCAAGTAGGATGAGCCCACACTCAAGCAGGCAACCTCAGCTTACAAACCTGGGTCCTTTGCATCCCAGGCCAACATGCTATCTATCTCCTGTGCCACCACCTGGTCAGGATGCTTGTTTGTTCTTAAGGAGAGGCACGATAGTGGCTTTCCCTGTAAAATACTATTGTAGGTATAGGTATTTTTATCATCGTCTCAATCATAATTTAGAAAATGTTTACCCCATTTGAAAAATATCACTTTGATCATTCAGGTTATGCCCTTCCACCAACATTCACCCTATCGCATCTTAAAAGGAAAACTTCAGAAAAAGTAAGCATTTATAGCTATTTATTACCAATAACTATAACTTTTTATCCTGGGAAGGTTTATTGCATTTGTATCTTATGCTAATATAATTTACAGGGTAAATTAATATATTTATAACAGAACAGTTCTCTCCTCATAGCCACAACATTGGTAAACAGTCCTAAAATCCAACCCTTGAAACAAGGGAAGATAAAAAACAAAAGTGAGCCTCTCTTCAAAATAAATTGCAACGGTCAAAATGTACACTATGAAATAAAAAGAAAAGAATAGAAAAACAAACATAAAGAATAAGAGTTGAGGGAAGATGGATGGTAACAAACCTAAATGGCCGCAAAGTTTCTATATTTTACATGCAAACTCTATATGGATCCCCAAAAGTTAAGAATGTATATTATAACATCTAGAATAATCACAACACATAATAACACAAAAAGCTACAAAATAACAAACTAAAATATTAAAATATAATTCTGAAAAGGAAGATCAAATGATCCAAAAAAGTGCAGGAAAAGAGGAACAAACACAGAGGAGACAAAAAAGAAAATAAATTATTAAATGGTAGACCTAAATTACATGAAATGTTAATGCACAAAATACTCTAATTAAAAGGTGGAGGATGTTAGAATGGATATAAAAACAAAACCCAATTAAATGCTGCCTGCAGGAGTCACATTTAAAATATAAAGGCATAGATAGACTGAAAGGAAATAAGACAGAAAAAAGATATACCAAGCAAAAACAATTGGTAAAAAAAATACCTACATTGTATTTTTCTCTTTATACATCTGAAGTCAAGGAGGTCCTAGTTGCCATTTCAACATAAGAAGGATGCTATGCCATGGCATAACATATAGCAGAGTGCAGGTGAGACTTAATTTTATCTTTAAAATGAGCTACAATTAGGGCCTGACCTGTGGTGGCGCAGTGGATAAAGCGTCAACCTGGAAATGCTGAGGTCGCCGGTTCAAAACCCTGGGCTTGCCTGGTCAAGGCACATATGGGAGTTGATGCTTCCTGCTCCTCCCCCCCTTCTCTCTCTCTTCTCTCTCTCCCTCTCTCTCTCCTTTCTAAAATGAATAAAAATAATAAAATAAAATGAGCTACAATTATTTTTCCAAGACTATTTTATCATAACTTAATTTTCAAAGTTCATACATATTCTTTTATACCAAACATAAGTAGCTACATTGATTTCTTTTGGCTACATAATTGAAAAGGTTTATTTCTATTGGCTACAAACAGAAATAATCCCATCAGAGATTAATCATTTTAAGGTGGCATCTGTTCTGAAGTGATAATAGTAAAGCATTAAATAAAGCTCAAAAATCAGGTTTTAAAATAGTATATGACAAAAGTCACAAAAGTTTATTCTTCCTTTAGAATTAGATTGGGTTTCTAAAAACAGACTCCACAGTATTTTGGGGAAACTTCATAGATTGTTCATCTCAATGCATACCAAGTTTCTCATATTTTAATGCATTACTCAAACAGTTTTTGTTTTGTTTTGTTTTTGTTTTTGTTGTGACAGAAACAGAAAGAGACAGAGGAGAGACAGATAGGGACTGATAGACAGGAAGGGAGAGAGATGAGAAGCATCAATTCTTTGTTGCGGCACCCAAGTTGTTCATTGATTGCTTTCTCATGTGTGCCTTGACTGGGGGGCTACAGCAGACCGAGTAACCACTTGCTCAAGCCAGCGACCTTGGGCTCAAGCTGGTGAGCCTTGCTCACACCAGATGAGCCCATGCTCAAGTTGGCAACCTTGGGGTTTCGAACCTGGGTCCTCCACGTCCCAATCCGACGTTCTATCCACTGCGCCACCACCTGGTCAGGTTCAAACATAGTTTTTAATCTTGACAATTGAATGTAACCACTAAGAGGACAAAAATCCCACATCTGAATAGTTTATATAAAATGGCTCTCATGTGTTATAATGTTTTAATGAATAACAGAAATCCTGTGTATAGTCAAGAAATTCTTTTACTTACAGTATTAGAATTTACAAACAAAGGTATTTCAAAAAAGTCACATGCTAGTTTGGAATTATAATTCAAAACAAAGAGCAAAGAGTCATTTTGGATAGTCTTCTATCAAGATTTTAGAAATTTTATTTATAATCTTTTTGTGATGGAGAAGCTTTGGGGCACACCCAAATTCTTCCAACCCCATGGGCCTGATCATTATCAAAACCATAATGGAGTTCCTCAAGTCTACCCAGTCCAGAGCCAATTCGCTGAGTCACCTGACACAGTAAACATCCCCTCCTTGGAAAAAGATAGGAGGATGGACCTGACCAAGGGGTGACTCTTTTTCAAAGGTGCTCTGCGAAAGCCAGGTACTGGAGACACACATTAGGAAGCACATAAAGAGGCTGAGAGAGACTAACTTATGCCAGGAAGGAAAAGGACTGGACTTAAGATATGAAAGCAGTAAGAAGGAAACATCTGCCTTCAGGGCCTGGAGGCTGCTCTTTGGAATTTGGTAGCACTCCCTCCTGCTGCTGAGAGCTTCCTTCTTGAAAACTGTGCCCCAGACACCTGGGGAAAGCCCTCCACAGGGGCAGCATCCTGCTTAGGGCGTGGCAAGCAGTCAAAAGCAGAGGCTGATTCCACTTCATGCGTCTTTGCCCCGGCAGGGTCTTCTCTCACAAATTAATGAAATGTGGATAGTTCTACTATGCTGAATTAATCCCCTAATAATGAAAATGGAACAGTATGTGGAGGCTAGAGGATTATATCCACAAGGGTGGGGTCCCCAAGGAGTTCATGGGCACCCATGAGACCAAAGGCACTGTACTTACTCACCATAGTTTTGAGATGATGATTAAAAGAATTTGTGTTCTAGAAATTTAAAATCTAACAGGAAAAACACTTGAGTTCCCCCCAATAAACGGAGTATGAGAAAGTAATGAACACATTAGCTATCTCCTAAAGACATGCAGAAAAGGAAAACACAACCTTTCCCAAGAGAGGTGTGTCATGTAAAGCTGCAAAATCTGAACCCTGAGGCATATGCAGAGACAGAGGCCAGGAGGACACTAAGAGCCAGAAGGAAATTATGTTATTTCCCCTACCCAGAAATTATCAAAACACACCTGCTTTGAGGAAAAGAACAGACAATTGGGATCTTAACTCAAATTCAGTAAGCCCATTAAGTATTGTTAGCTATCTCTTTTGACAAAAAAATACCAACAATCATCTTTTATTAACTGACTCATAAAAATAATTACACAGTGTTACAGTCTACAACAATAGCCCTTTCTGCCTTGGCCAGGTAGCTCAGTTGATGAGAGCATCCTCCAGACAGGCCAAGGTTGCAGGTTTGATCCCCAGTCAGGGCACGAGAATCAAGCAATGAATGCATAAATACGTAAGTGGAACAAACCAATCTCTCTCTCTCCTGTTCCTCTCTAAAATCAAAAAGTAAAAAATAAATAAATAAATAAATAAATAAATGGCCCTTCTTTTTTTGCCTGACCTGTGGTGGTGCAGTGGATAAAGCGTCGACCGAGAACACTGAGGTCACCGGTTCGAATCCCTGGGCTTGCCTGGTCAAGTCACATATGGGAGCTGATGCTTCCTGCTCTTCCCCCCCTTCTCTCTTTCTCTCTAAAAATGAATAAATAAAAATCTAAAAAGAAAAAAAAAAGAATAGCCCTTTTTGCTCAAAGTAAATGCAATTAAAACAAATTCCCAACACAACTGTTTCCAATTTTGGGAACAATATAGCTTATTTCCATTAATTTCATAATCAGGTTTTATGACTTTATTAAGGGTAACTAAGTCTAAGAGAAGTTACTCGAAAGACTTCTATAATTTTTCTTAGAACCTCTTTTACTCATTAAAATAAAAAATTATTTCAAGTTCTCAACATGCTGAGTTTTCAGATAGATGTTGTTTCCTACTGATTTAAAACCTAAAAGTGTGCCACCATGTATGCCCCTTTGGGTGTCTCTTATCTCTGCCTAACTTTGAGAACACACATTCCGATCTAAGCTACCTCACATCCATATCACAAACAGACCGTTCAGTTAAGCAAGCCTTTCATGTTTATAACATTAGAATGTAAACCACTTTGCATCGCCTGACTTTGACAGCCCCCAAGTGCCTGCTATGTATACAGGATGCAATGCAGTGGGGTCCCTGCAGTAGAAAGGAGAGACCCAGGGGTGCTCCTCCACAACAGAAGATGCTGGGCTGGGAGCCTTGTCTGGCACCAAAAAACTGCAGAGAAATCTGGAGGTTACCATAGAAGGCACTGAGTGGAGATGCCATCTGAATGGAAATGCCAGGTTCATTAAAAAAGAAAAGAAAATGCAGAGAGAACAGGGAGTGGACAAGTAGTAGAAGGTTATCAACTTCGAGTTTTGGTCTGTGCTTTCATCTTTATGGAGCTGTGCAGTGAATGTTTATAAAACTCCTGAATACAGCAGGTGCTCGATAAAAGATTATAAAGGCCAGGTGAGGCTAAGTTTGCCCTACAGAATCAAGTCACAAATCCATTCACATTTAGAGAGATCTGCCATTATTTCACAGAGTAGATGCAAAATTCAATGAAATCCACAAATAATAGCAAGATGCTAGATTACAAATAGATGCACACACACACGTAAACACACAGACCACTGTGATAAACTATGGAATGTTTGGGGATGCATATATTATTGTGGCAGGGAGGAAAGTGAATCAGTAAAATAATAATAAGACTTACTTGTTACTAGCTAAAATCATCTCATAATGCTGTAAGGAAGAAACATTTTGGTAGTAATTTTAAGAGGATTCATTAACTCAACAAACATTCCATGTGCCAGGGAAAATGTCAGGCAGAATGCCAAAGCTACCATCCCCACCCGAGGTGCTCAGTCTAGAGAAATCACTTACTATCTAACTGAGTAATCATTTAGTCATTTGAGGACAGGTCACTTGGTGTATGGGGCTTACCAAAAACTAAAAAGGAACAAAACAACAACAAAAAATTTCTCCCCAAAGCACAAAAAGGGTAATGGTATAATTTTTGGGATACATATTTTTTTCTTTTAATATTAGTATTTAAAAAAAAAAAATTTCCATTGATTAGGGGGGGTAGTGAGAAAAGCATCTACTCACTGTTCCACTTAATTGTTCCATTTAGTTGTGTACTGACTGGTTGCTTCCCATCCGTGCCCTGACCAGGGGTCAAACCCGCGACCTCAGTGCGCCCAGATGACCCTTTACCCACTAAACTACCCAGCCAGGGCTTGGATACATATTTTTGAATTAAAATTTGGCTTCTTCTCTTTCTTCTATGTACCCAACACCTTTCAAATCCACCCCTTCCGCTCCTGTCCATCACATTTTTTTTTTTTGCCTTAGATAAGTTCATCACTTCTATCTGTGCTCCAGCAACTGTTAAAGGAGTTGTCTATATCCAAACAGCTTTCACAAGCCATCTTGATACAATGCTGTCAAAATCTGACTTTTGTCAATACCATGATTGTCTCCATTCTAAATCCTTTCCTCATCGCAGCCAGACAGGCTTAACTTCTTGCCTTTATATGTTTCTGTAATAAAGTTTTCCCACAAAATCTGTTAAAAACCAAAGCAAGGTTGTATCATTCCTATTGTCCAAAACAACGGTTCTACAGAGTACTCTGATTTTAAGTACTATACAATATTTTGCTTAGGCCCCCGAGAAGTGTTAGAGGTATGTCTGAGGATTTCTTAGGCATTTGGGACCTGAAGAAATGATCCTGATGTGGCCCAGGGCCCCCGCTCCCTGCCACACACCAGGGTTTAATAAGTACCTATTCAAATAAGGTTTGCAAATTCAGGACATAAAGACGAAATGCAGAAAGCATTCCTTTGAATTTCCACACAGAAAACAAATGATTTCTGTTATTACACAACCATATTTTAAAAAGAAACTCAGTGAGTAAAGGAAGGAAGTCAGAGGACTGCAGATCAGACCATCAGTAGAAGCCCCCTAAGAGAATGAGCAGGCTCCCAGCTTGCAGCGACTGACAGCCCTCTCTCTAAGAGTAACCAGTGTGGTCAAAAACGGATGTCCACTCCTTACCTGGGTGTCTTCCAGAAGATTCTCACTCCCACTCCCTCCCTGACCCCAGTGCTGATCCCACCCTGAGGAAAGGGCTTCAAGAACAAGATAAGAAAGACTCTCAAGATGCCAGTGGGTCTATTCTGCACAGTATCTGGTTACTATTTTTATGTGTTTTGTCTTGTGTTTTTTTTTTAATGCTAAAATGTCTGCCTTTTAAAAATTGCATCAAAGTGGCCACGTAAGACTGGGTAAATACCAAAAATACCATATGCCCCTGGGCCTGCAGGCTGGCTGCCCGGCAATGCTGCTCCTTCTAAAACACAAACGCAAACGGGTCACTCCTCCCCTCCTCCCCTCCTCCCCTCCTCCCCTCCTCCCCTCCTCCCCTCCTCCCCTCCTCCTCTCCTCCCCTCCTCCCATGAGGACCTTCCCTGCTCTCCACTCCCCCAAGAGGTTGGCTCAGGGCGTTAGGCAAGGGGGCGGGTGAAACTGCAATGCTGTGAGCTACTGTTACTGCTAGAGAAAGATTTCATGTTGACACAGAAAGTGCCCTGACACTAACAACACAAAGTACAGCTCCAAAATGAACCCAGATACGGAGCGCTCAAACATCTGCTTTCAAGTTTTTTAAGCCAATTGACCTAAGTCTGCAAATCGGCCACAAGAGAATGACTGTTGAAAATATCACACACACAGATCACATACATACCTATTTGAGAGAAATATTCTGATCAGCAAGCAGGCAGTTAGCATTTATTACCACATGTGGGGGATGGGGTGGGGGGAGGGGTCCATCTGATAAAGACTTTATGCTTAAAGACCAAATTTGGAGAAACCGAGAAGAAAGTCCTGAGAGGCAGCAACAATCCTCCCAGGTTGGCAGGGCAGGACAGGACATCTGGATGAGCACAGACTGGCCTCAAGGCGCTCTGCTTACAAATACTGGGTCCTTGAGCACTGTGCCCAGTGCTGGTATATGTTCTTTTACACACAAGCTCAAGACAAGCTTTTATCCTCAACAAAAGTCTTACATTTAACAACTTCCTTTATGTAAATCCACACTGGTTCCCAGCTGCACAGAGAGGTCAAAATCAGGAAGGTTACTCACAAAAAAAACCAATCTCTGAAAGCCTTGTGCCACAAATTGCAAAACCAGCAAGGTCCTTCCCAGGAGCTAGTCTCTCTCTCCTGGCCCATCTGCCTGCCCAACCCCTCTGTCCCTCTGTCTCCTCCAAGGACCTTATTCTCTTAGAAAGTCCTCGATGATTCCCGTTGTTCTAGGATCCCCTTGCTGTTAACACTGAAGACATTTTTTTTGCTTACAGTTTCTCTCCCTTGAGAGCAGGAATCATGACTCACCATCTCAGTGACTGACATAGTATATGCTCAGAATAAACTTGTGGAGTGAATGAATCCTAACACAGTTGTTGGGGAGATAAAATGTATTATGCTCACTTTGTTAAAGATGCCACTGCCCACGTGGAGGCCGTTGCCCAGGTGATATTAATGTGTATCTCTGTGGGCTATGGGCAGGCAGGATCATTGTAGCCTGGGGCTTGGTTTTAGGATTAAGCCTTTACCACCCTTTTTGATGTGCGGTGGTACAATCCAATCATGCCTCAGAGAAGTGACTTTGTATTAGAGACTTCCCTGTTTTGTATATTGGATTAAGGGTTGTGAATCTACACTATAAAATGGGGGCAGAACAGGAGCTTGCTCTCTTGGTTCCTGGGATTAGCATTCGAGAGCAGAGCAAAGAGAGGCCACATGGAGGAGGCCAGGGGAAGCAGCCAAGATGGCGGAGTATTGAGTGAAAGGCCAGTTTGTGCAGTTTGATGCTGGAGAAGGAAGGAGATGGGGAACAGAGGTGAATCAAGTCTGGTGAGCTAGAAACCTTTGATTCTAGGAAACTTGGGTAAGTCAGTAGCTTTGTGAGCACTGAATGTGAGTAGGTTTTGGAGCCCAGTGTGTGTTTTTACTTGCCTGCCGGGTGCAAGCTAGGATTAAAGATAACGGCCCATCAGTTTTTGGCTCCGTTGTTTCTTTACTGACTGAACCCAATGCGAACCTGCATGGGCCAGGCTGCTGTGATAGTAGCCCTGCCTACTGGCTTTACAACAGTCCTCTCCTATTCATGCAAGAAATTGACAAAATTAATGGATGGCATTTTCAAAGTCTATGTTCATTTAACCAACTATTTATAAATAACCAAGCAAAGAAGAAATCAAAACAAATGTTACAAAAATATGCATATGTAAGTGCACATTCATATGTTTACAAAGAAGAACTCTATGGACTTAAAATACTCAAAAAAGAAAGATAAGAAATAGGAATCTATATACTCTCCAGCTGAATTCGTTATTTCTAAGTATTCAGCAATTCTCCCTAATACTTGTCTATATACATTCTATTTGAAGACAAAAGGAAATGATCACCTAAAATCTTCTGCTTTAGAAAGCCAGTCAACATGTGATTATTTTTGCATGAGTAACACTCTGGGACCTTGGTAGTTCTTGAACTAAGAGGTAAAAGCAATTACAGTCATTTCCAGAACTGGCTGATGAAAGTATTGGGCTGAAAACAAAGCTGTCTGCTTTCCTGACCCTGAAGTTCAAGGCTCACCCTCTACCATGCCTCTTAAAAGTCATCCATCACAGTCCCCTGTTCCTCCAACGAAAGACCTCCTCCCTGCAAGAAGGCACAAAGTTTCACTGTTCCAACGTTTATGTTCATCAGAGCAGTTTTCCCTCACCAAGAAAATCACATGGAACTTACACAGATGGGGCACTCAAAATCTTTGTTTAATGAATACACCAATAATCTTCAAAGATTCCACATTAAATCTCTGTAACTTCAACAGCTAGGAGATTCCCTTGAAAGATTATAGTAGTAATCTTCTGTTCCTCTCCCATGTGTTCTTCTTGCCATTGAGATCTGACATGCTGCTGAATCCAATCAACTTGGTGACATGTTCTAGAATGATGCCAAATGGCCCTTGATGGAGCTTTTCGTATGACAACGGCAGCCTTAGTGACAGCGAAGAAAATGTACAAAAATTTGGAACAAAGCCACATTTCTCAGCTGGTTTCATAACTGTGAACACTTACTGAAAGACTTCTCTGCAATTTGTATAAACAGTCATTCAAATAGAGAATCCTAATTCTTAAAAATATTCCCTGGTTCCTAATCCTATTGTTTAAGGTTCACAAAAAAGAACACACGAACACACACACACACACACACACACACTTACCCACACACACACACAGATGACGGCTCCCTCCAAATATGTGTACTTCAAATACCAATTTCTACAATAGCACCCCAAGCCCAAAGACTGGGACCATCCCTAAACCCTACACAGCTGCCTAATGACCATCATAAACTAGTTTCAGTCTAGAGAGCCTTCTCTTTGTCATGACTTAATGGCCCACACCTCTCCAGACAGGAGGGAGCCATCTATTCAAACCAGTCTTGGTTTGCTTCCTCAATTTTCATAAAATGATGACAGCTCAACCTATTACTCAGTAGGTTTCAAAATTAATGCCCTATCTTTTACTGACAACAGAGTATGTGGACTCTGGGCTCTTTCCAGAGAACACAACCTCAAACTGTCTGCAGATCATCACCTTTACCAAAGCCTGAGGATAAGAAAGCAGAAAACGAAGGAACATACAAAATTGTCAGAATATCACCTGAAAGAGACACTACAATCTATCTGTTTCTTACCTTCTTGAATCAAGTCAAACCCTCAATAAGCTGGGTACTTGATACGGGTGGTTCTCGGCCTTGGCTTCCCATGGGTTTTGCCTGGGGAGTGGATGCCTCGCCCCCCCCCCCCACATCCTCCAGATTAGGATCACACTCTGTACTGGATCTACTGAGTAGCCCACATCTCCCAGACCTGTTTTTCCTAAACTGTACTTCAGTGTTATGTTCCCTGTTTCCACGTAGTGAAGTGGCACAGAAGCAGCTCCATCAAAGGTACTGCTCTATATTCCACAGGGAAATTTTGATGAGTATTGCTCAGGATGACATGCTTTACATCCTAAATCCCATTTTTAAAATATCTCTTTTAAACTTAACTGATAAGGAAAACTTTGCTTGTCTTGAGCAACTCAAGTGGTTCAATCTTACTGCAACTATAATGCTGTACTTGATCAGATTTCCCTTTTTGTTTTACCTACAAAGAAATGAAAAATCCCAGTTCAATAACCACAGAGCAGTGGTCCCCAACCCCCCGGGCCGTGGACCGGTACCGGTCTGTGGGCCATTTGGTACCGGTCTGCAGAGAAAGAATAACTTACATTATTTCCATTTTATTTATATTTAAGTCTGAACGATGTTTTATTTTTAAAAAATGACCAGATTCACTCTGTTACATCCGTCTAAGCCTCACTCTTGACGCTTGTCTCGGTCACGTGATACATTTATCTGTCTCGCCCTAAAGGCCAGTCGGTGAAAATATTTTCTGACATTAAACTGGTCTGTGGCCCAAAAAAGGTTGGAGACCACTGCCATAGAGGACATCATGGTATTAACTTACTCTTGAATGTCATTTTTTTGTCCTTTGCCCTGACTTTTAAAAAGCTACTATTCATATTATAATATTGGCCTAAAACAGTAATCTGTCTCCAGTCAATTTTCAATGTGAGGAGATACAATAATTAGCTCCCATTCATATTCCTCACACATTTTTAAACTATAAAAAAAAACAAATAACCCAAATGATGTGACTAAAATCCATGCATACATGTATAACTCTTCTTTGTTTTGTTTTGTTTTGTTTTTTTTTGGGGGGGTACCCAGAAGAATGATAGATGAATAGACCAGCAGGTAGATATGTAGACAGGTCTATCTAAGAAAGGCAATTTCCCCTCAAATTTTCCTTTATTCATTTAAAACTGTAACATTCTATTCCAGTCTACCTGAATCATTGCCAGCTGGAAGCAGCGGTCATTGGGACTTGGACATGAGCTGCAAAGTATAGAATGGTGACAACAATTCCAGTGCCATGCAGACTTTTCCTGGATGTGGACTTTTCCTGGACTCCTGCTCCCTGTGACAGCTCCTAACAGACTGAACTGTGGTTGGGTTGCATTTTTCAGGGATTTGGCATGGTGATGGGGCCAACTTGGACTTGGTGAACATGTTAAGGACACTATTCTTTTATGGATTCTTGCTGTATTGGCCAAGAGTTTGCTTAAAGGCTTTTAATCACTGTAAAAAAAATAGAAGACTGGATAAAGAAGATGGGGCACATATATACCATGGTATACTATATTCAGCTAGAAGAAATGATGACATCGGATCACTTACAGCAGAATGGTGGAATCTTGATAACATTATGCGGAGTGAAATAAGTGAATCAGAAAAAAAACAAGAACTGCAGAATTCCATTCATTGGTGGGACATAAAAGCGAGACTAAGAGACATGGACAGGAGTGTGGTGGTTGCGGGGGTTAGGGGGAGGGAAGGAGGGAGAGGGGGAGGGGGAGGGGTACAAAGAAAACTGGATAGAGGGTGACGGAGGACGATCTCTCTTTGGGTGATGGGTATGCAACAGAACTAAATGAGAAGATAACCTGGAAATGTTTTCTTTGAATATATGTACCCTGATTTATTGATGTCACCCCATTAAAATAAAAGTTTATTTATAAAATAAAAATTTAAAAAACTGTAACATTCTAAATATTCACACATCTAGGATTTTTTTCAGCGTGTAAGCAGACAGACATAGGTATTCCAGAATAAAAAGACTACCATGTAAAAATGATAGCAACACTGAGTGAAGGCTGTTGCCCTGCCTTGTGCTGCCTTGTGTGACAGAAACAGGAGCCCTGAATGCATGGCTGTTGGCATGGGTTCTGTACGTAGTTACTCATTCTCAAGTCTATGCTCTGCACCCGAGTCCATCACCAACCACCTCTAAACTCCCCACTTGTTGTGTAAAAATCCGGGATTGTTCTCCTTTTGTGTCAATTTTAAGAGAAGTCTTCCCTCCCATGCTTTTGTGGAGATACTGAAAAAGAGGCCTATGTTCATGAAAACGTGCTGTTCATTCATTCACTGAGGTCTCCAAATCTAGGTCAACAATAAGTCAAAAAGAGTTAAGATTTCTTTCCTGAGAATTATCTATATAAAGAAAACCAAAAATATCTGCCTTCTTTTTCATGAAAATAAAGCCTCTCCACGTTGATAAGAAGAGTTTCTGTCACCAGTGCCCTGTTGACGAAGAAGCTGGGAAAGACAAAACCAGATTTCGAGTCTAGATGTCAATTAATCTTCAATTACTCTAATTTAGACTATGACTTCAGAAACTCTAAAGAATAAAATGACCCCACCATATACTCCACTGCCTAGTAGTTCGGGACTGAAGCAAACAATAAAACAGTTTCACTAACAATAAAACAGTTTCTAATAAAGTTTTCCTAAAATATACCACACAATTTCTTAAACAGGAGGCTCATATACACACAGAATTTTAGAGTTGAAAGGAAACATCAAGTTGAATATTTCCCACTGTAACATTGCGGTTGTACATTTACATCTCATACTTGATTATATTTATGTTCTGTCTTCTGTTATGAATATTTAAAGAAGTTGTTTCCTACATTTAAAAAGATGTATATTATGCCACTTGAATTTTTTTTTCTTTTCGGCGTAAGTCACTAAATATCAAGCTAAGACACCAGGTAAAGTCTTGACAATTTGGCTTCTTTTCATATCAACTTCTAGAACATCAGATATTTTTGAACATGTGAGTAAAGGTTTACTGAATCTATTTAACTGACGCTACAGACTGTGTGTAACGTGCCAGACACTGCATAGGCACTGGGCGTGCAGCAGTGAACACGGATGTGACATTCTACAGGTAGGATGAAGGGGGAAACAGGCAATACACAAATAAATAAAATAAGTACAGTATGCGGGAAGGAGGTGAAAAGAAATAAATAAATACAGCAGGCAGGAGGGACAATGAGTGCTGGACAAGACAGACAGGGAAGCAGCTGCATTGTTAGAAAGACCACAAAGGAAGAACCAACCAGGAAGGTAACATTTGGGCAAACTTGAAGGAGGTGAAGAAGAAGACATGAAGAGCGGAAGTGGAGGAAGAGGACAGAGACACAGAAAGTGAGAGAGGGGGAAGGTTGATAGCTGGGGGGGAGGGAGAGAGAGGCACACATACACACACATTTGGGGTAGGAGACACTCCAAGAAGAGAATGAGAATAAAACCCCTCAAATCCAAGTGTGCATCTGGCTTGATGAATAAACAGAACCCTATTTTAGCTATCTAGGATACTTCAATGCTCTATTTAATGCCTTCAAAGAGTTAGTTGACAATGATTTTTAATCATACCTTTTTTTTTGAGTACATCAACTCGCAAATATTAATAGTGATACAAAGAGCAAAAATACTCAATCTGGTATTCTTGTACTATTCAAAGAAAGTAGAAAATGTAGTTTATTCACAAAAGGAGATATTGGATTGTAGGAAAAATAAAACCTAAATATAGGATCATTAGCTTTTTAATAAATGCAGAGATGTATAAACTGGAATTTGCTTTTTATATCCAGCAAAACTGTTTACCAAAAAACCAAGTATTTTTTCTAGATTCAGAGGATGCTAGAAAATTATGTAAAGGATATACTGTAAGCATTTTTGCAAAGTACTTGATGATCACCAAAGTTAACAAGTGAACGACTGGTATAAATGAAAAAGTAAGTCTCAAAACTAATATATCACATATCGATAAAAATACAGAGTAACACTACTTATTGGGGGTAAAAGAGTACATTTTGGTTTCAGTAAGGACAAAAAAGAAACACCTTTCATTGTTTTTACACTGGGGTGTGAAGGATTGTTGTCCAAGAATAACCTACCTTATTTCTAACACATCTCTTATAATCCCTAACTAGATCTGAAACACACTTTGATTATAACCTTGAGTTTCATTTAGGACAGGTGGAAAATTGTTAGCAACCAGCACAGACAGCTGAAGGTGAAGTATTTCTTGAGTCCTAACAGGTACCTAACACTAGGTCTCCAAAATAAGGGGTGGCATCCCAGAACATGCCCAAGAGGAGCCACTAGAGGATGGATATAAAATATTACAACTCTGTTTACATGTCTTTACTTATCATTTTTTAAAAAGTTCTCATTCTTGTGTATGTTTCTTTTTTTTTTTTTTTCTGAAGCTGGAAACAGGGAGGCAGTCAGACAGACTCCCGCATGCGCCCGACCGGGATCCACCCGGCACGCCCACCATGGGGCGACGCTCTGCCCACCAGGGGGCGATGCTCTGCCCATCCTGGGCGTCGCCATGTTGCAACCAGAGCCACTCTAGCGCCTGAGGCAGAGGCCACAGAGCCATCCCCAGCGCCCGGGCCATCTTTGCTCCAGTGGAGCCTTGGCTGCGGGAGGGGAAGAGAGAGACAGAGAGGAAAGCCCGGCAGAGGGGTGAAGAAGCAAATGGGCGCTTCTCCTGTGTGCCCTGGCTGGGAATTGAACCCGGGTCCTCTGCATGCTAGGCCGACGCTCTACCGCTGAGCCAACCGGCCAGGGCCACCATTTGATTTTTTATCAAACAAGAACATCAGAAAAGCATATGACAAGTCAAAGATAGTTCAATTATGCAAATGAGATGCAAAACCAATTTTTATTTCATTGGTGAAAATGTACTACACAAAAGGCTGAAAGGACTGGAGTACCTGCACATTCCCTGGTCCCCTAATTTTTGTGAGCAGTGTATGTTAGGGCCACCAAGTTGCCTTTTGGAAAGAGGTTTCAAAATGACGATGTACCCCGATACACTTAGTTCTATGTAGACCTTTTTTTTATAATACAACATCCAAATACAGGTCTACGTAAATCACTGGGAGGACTGAAGGACTATGAAGGTTACTTCAAAGTAACAGGCATTACTTAAAATGACAAGCTTATGTGTCTAGGCAGCTTTCTAGGTTGCCTGGAAAGGAGAAATACAAGCAGCAGTAGAACAGGCAAGAAGAGGCCAAGTGAAGGAGGGCTTACAACTAATTGACCACTAGTTACAAATTAATTCAAACTCAACCTCTTTATTTTCACAACCAAAATTTTCACTCAAGACTGATTTTAATTTTATAAATTCTATTCAAGATCAATGCTAGATACATGCAACAACAAGAAAAAAAAAGATAAAGTCCCTAAATATAAAAAAAAAATGACAAAGATTTGCAAGTTTTAAGATTCATTTATGCTACCTTACCTATGCCTGCAAGGGAAAGTGTGGCATTCACAATCATAGGAACGGTTGGGACTATTACAATGTGTAACATTATGAAAAGGAAGCAAATGCTCAAAGCATTATATACCATTTCTATTCCTTTTAGGAACAATGCCCGACAAACCCCCATACACATTTCCACACTTCCTCCTTCCTGATACCCACGTTCCAGGTAATGAGTAACCAGACAGCAATGACTCACCCATATCATGTAATCTTAAATAGCTACATGTGTTCACTTTTTGTAATTTCTCTTTACATCTTTAAACTTCAGTAACATTTTTTTCCTACATTTCTCTGACCTCAGATATGATTTCACCTTTTTTAATATTCTTGTTTTCATCCATAATGCTATTCACATGAGCAAATTATGTATAAGCCTCTCCTATTAATAATGGCCAAGGCAATTATAAATACAGATAGAAGCAGTTGCAACACTGCAGGATTGAATGTGAGGTAGGGTATATGAGTGTCAGAATATATCCTTTGAAAGAAATCAAAGCAATGGCTTAAATAGTAACAATTTCTAAAGAAAAATCCAAAAGCCCAATTGTGGCCCATTCTCATAAATATATAGAAGCTCCAGTGGAAACAGAGTGGTCTGGTGATACTCTAAGGCAGTGGTCCCCAACCTTTTTTGGGCCACGGACCGGTTTAATGTCAGAAAATATTTTCACGGACCGGCCTTTAGTGCGGGACGGATAAATGTATCACGTGACCGAGACAAGTGTCAAGAGTTAGTCTTAGACGGATGTAACAGAGGGAATCTGGTCATTTTTAAAAAATAAAACATTGTTCAGACTTAAATATAAATAAAACAGATGGATCCCGGTTGGGCGCATGCGGGAGTCTGTCTGACTGTCTCTCCCCATTTCCAGCTTCAGAAAAATACACACACACACACACACACACACACACACACACAAAACCGGAAATAATGTAAGTTATTTATTCTTTCTCTGCGGACCGGTACCAAATGGCCCACAGACCGGTACCAGTCCGCGGACCGGGGGTTGGGGACCACTGCTCTAAGGTCTTAAGTAGGCAACGTAAGGGCGTGCCTGCACATTTCCAAAAGATAAGGATCTCAGATGCAAACCAGCAAGTCTTCCCTCCAGCCAAGTGCTTTCTAACTTTTTGCTATTGGAAGTGAACTGAAGAAAAAAAGATTAAAAGAAAACATCTATATATATTCTAACTTGTTCTTCTATTGTTAAATTTTTGTGAAATTAGGCTAATCCATCTATAAGGCTTAAGATGTTCCTACCTTAATTGAGGATTTTCTTTTCAGACTTCAAGATGATAACCGTGTATCTAGACACTGAACACTAATATCCCACAGAGAAGGCTTCATACCCAAAAGGAGAAGCAGGCTTTGTAGAAGTCAATAATGGTAAAAAACCATGCCAGAGCAGGTGGTGGCGCAGTGGATAGAGCATTGATGTGGGATGCTGAGGATCCAGGTTCAAAACCCTGGGGTCGCAGGCTTGAGTGTGGGATCATAGATATGACCCCATGGTTGCTGGCTTGAGCCCAAAGATCACTGGCTTGAGCAAGGGGTCATTGGCTCAACTGGAGCACCCCCCCCCTCCAGGCACATATGAGAAAACAATCAATGCAACTCTGAGTTGATGCTTCTCATCTCTCTCCCTTCCTGTCTATCTCTGTCTGTCTCTCTCCTGATCGCTTAAAAAAAAAAAAAGGCTGAAAATCAGTATACCGTGTATCAAATGTTCCTATACCTGAGTAACATTATGATTCATCACCAACAACAACTAGATGTTCTGTCATAACATCTGTAACACTTATAAGTTATTTCAACATTCAGTCATTCACCACTCATTCACTAAAACACTGCAATTATACACATACACATTTAGGCATATTTAACAAGTCTTCCAATTGGGGACTGAAAATGCAAGATTGGTAATTGGTAATTGCTTGTCATTTTAAGTAGTGCCCTCACCCCAAACTCTTATTACTTTAAAGTAACCTTCATAATGCTTCAGTCCTCCCAGTGATTCAAGTAGATGGGTATTGAATGTTTTATTATTAAAACAAGCTCTACATAGCCCTCAGACACCTTCTCCCCTTCCTAACTCCTTGGTTCACTGTGCCACAGACAAAACCGATCTTATTCTTCTATAAATAGCTAGTTATTATACCACAGAAGCCAGAGACCACTAAAATTCCTTCTTCGGATCTCAACACAGGTGGCATCTTTAGAATCTCTGAACCCACCAATATTTTGTGCTTCCACTTGATTCCCTGTCATTGTAAGTATGCTGTTATATTTAAATAACCTGTTTACATAGCCATTCCCCTCTCCTCCCAACCTGCCGGATGATTCTTTTGGATGATTCTTTTTTTTTTTTTTTTTTTTTAGCGAGAGTTGCAGAGAGAGGGACAGATAGGGACAGAGAGACAGGAAAGGAGACAGATGAGAAGCATCAATTCTTTGTTGCAGCACCTTAGCTGTTCATTGATTGCTTTCTCATGTGCCTTGATCAGAGGGGCTCTAGCAGAGCAAGTGACCTCTTGCTCAAACCAGTGACCTTTGGGCTCAAGCCAGTGACCATGGGGTCATGTCTATGATCCCATGCTCAAGCCAGTGACCCTGCACTCAAGTTAGTAAGCCCAAAGCCAGATGAGCCCCTGCTCAAGCCAGCGACCCCAGGGTTTCGAACCTGGGTCCTCTGCATCCCAGGCCAACACTCTCCACGGCACCACCACCTGGCCAGGCCTGCTTGATGATTCTTGAAGACAAAGTCATGTGTGTCTTCTACACACAGTTTCTAACAAATAGTATCCTCGCTCAATTCATTCATCCACTCACACAACAAATATTTATGGAGTTGTAGTTCCATGCTGTGACGGCTGTGGATACATGGATATATGAAATAAACAAAGCCCTTGCTCTCATGGAGATGACATTGAAGTACAGAAGACAAACAATAAAGACAAATAAATGAACACCTAATAAAATGTCAGGTAATGATTAATAAAAAAAAAATTATGAAGTAAAGTAAGGTAACGGGACGGTGTGTGGGTGGAGCAGGGACTGCGATTTTAGGTAGTGTTATCACTGACGGCGAAGGTGTTTCCTAACTGATGTGAGAGAATGAGTTAGCCCAAGATTGGGGGGAGCAGCAAGGAGATGCAGGAGGCTGGAACAAGGGGATGAGGAACAACAAATGCAAGCAGGTGGCCGTGCTCACACCAAATGGAGTCCTGCAGGCCGCACGAGCCACTTCAGGTTTTGAGCAGCAAAGGAAAACTAATGGGCTTCTTTCTTTAAGAAACATCACTTCGGGCCCCGGCTCGTTGGCTCAGTGGTAGAGCGTCGGCCTGGCATGCAGGAGTCCAGGGTTCGATTCCCGGCCAGGGCACACAGGAGAAACGCCCATCTGCTTCTGCACCTCTCCCCCTCTCCTTCCTCTCTGTCTCTCTCTTGCCCTCCCGCAGCCAAGGCTCCATTGGAGCAAAGTTGGCCGGGGTGCTGAGGATGACTCTATGGCCTCTGCCTCAGGCGCTAGAATGGTTCTGGTTGCAACAGAGCAATGCCCCAGATGGGCAGAGCATCGCCCCCTGGTGGGCATGCCGGGTGGATCCCGGTCAGGCGCATGCAGGAGTCAGTCTGACTGCCTCCTCGTTTCCAACTTCAGAAAAATACAAAAAAAAATTAAAAATTAAGAAAGAAACATCACTTCAGCCAGCAGTCATTATATTTAAGGAGGAAAGCTGATGGGGGGAGGGGAGTAAGGTGTGGGAGGAGGAAACATAGCAGAGTTGAAGCAGGGAGATCAATTAGGAGGCTACCCTAACACATTAAGCAAAAGAGGATGGTGTTTGGACACGCATGGTGGCAGTGGAGGTGGTAAGACTGGGATACATCAAGGCAGAGCCAACAAGGCCTGATGGTGGACTGAATCAAGGTGGGAGAGAAGAGGAGGAAAAAGCTTGTGGCACAAGTAAGCTGAGGGTCAGCGCTGCCGCTGACCAAGAGGAGGAAGGGGGCCGGGAGTGGGGCAATCAGAAGTCTGGTGTGAAACATAATGAAGGTCAAGATGCTGCCCAGACTCCCAAGGAGGTCCTGAAGGGCTGGGTGTAGTGGAAATGCCTGGAGCTCAGGGGGGAGGTCCAGCTGAAGACCTAAATCTGGGGCCATCAGCACATGGAAGACTTTAAAGCCCAGATGTAAGGAACACAGAGGAGAAAAGACCCCAGAGCCAAGCCCCCAGACCCACCGACATTCAGAGGCAGAGGGAAAGAGGGACTCCCCGCGGCCGCTGCAGATGGAGCAGCCAACAGACTGCGGGACAGCAGGACGATATGGAGGCCAAAAAGCCCAATTTTAAAATGGGTGTCAGGAAGGAATTGGTCACATTGTTAAATGTTACTGATAATTAAAGGAAGAGGAGGATTCAAGATTGACTATTGGATCTGATAACATGAGGGTCAAGGATGATCTGGACAGGAACGGTTTTCGTGGCGTTAGGGAAGTAAGAGTCCGAGTCGAGTGACTTTCATAAAGAGAAGGAGATAAACTAGCAAGAACAGGCATACACAACTTGCTCAAAGAGTTTTATAACAAAGGAAAACAAGTGGTTTGATAGCTAGCAGGTACGGCATCAAGAGAAGTATTACAGCCTACCCACTGGTGGGAACAGAAGAGAGAGAAGAAAAAGCTGATGAATACAGCAGAGAAGGGAGAAATCACAGAGCAATGTCCTCGACGTTAACTGAACTGAACAACCTTAAGACACTTCTTGGAAAAAAGAGGTCCACTAATTCAGGTTTTAGGACACCATACAGAAATTCCAACATTAACTTGGCTGTGAGAAACCAACATTCAAGCCTTTCACAAGAAGCTTTCCTAAGCCTTCTTAACAACGATGTACGCATAGGTCCTTATCTGTGGTGCAAGAAGAAAGGTTTGGTCTGTGCCTCTGGTTCCCAGCACAGGGCTGCTAAAACCCTGGAACTTCCTGAGCTCTCGGAATGTCCTCTGCTCTTCACAACAAGCCCCTTTCACCCACCTGAGTTGATGTTAGTGAGGTGACTCAAGGTGGGACCCCTAGATTGGGGGCTGGTCACCAGAAAGACCAAATGTGTCATGCCTGGAAGGGACAGAGGGGTTGCAGATGAGGTTATAAAAACTGAACAAGAAGATTTGGGGAGCTTCCGGGCCGGTGAAGGCACTGATGTCTGGAAGCTGGCGTGCCCAGGGAGGGCGTGGAAACTCTGTGCCTCGTCCCCCCCATACTCTGTCCTATGCATCCTTCATAATTAACCAGGAAATGTAAGTCAAGTGTTCTCCTGAGTTCGACAGGCTGTTCTAGGAAATCACTGAGCCTGAGGAGGGAGGTGGAAACCCCCACAGCTGGGTGGGTAGGAAGGGAGCCTAAACACTCCATTTGCATCAACAGCGTTTACTTTATCACTCCTCTTGTTTATAGTCTGTCTCTGCTAGTATGTGAGCCCAGTAGGGCTGAGAGTTTTGCCAGGTACCTGCCCTAGTACCCAGCATGTGGCAGACGCTCAAATAACATACGCTACAGGACTGAATGGACACTGTTCCCTTTGATGGGAACATTCCTTCCTGGGCCTAGAATCTTCCTCCTTATCTATGGGCCAACTCATCCTTCAAACCCCCCCGTCCCACCCAGCTCCTCAGCCAGGGCTGAAGACCTCTCTATGGCACACCCACAGCACCTTCGCCACAGGGTCCCACACTCAGCCACTTCTGTGAGTGAGCATAAGCGGGCACTATTAATAATAATTACTCTGGTACAACAGGATCGGCCAGGGTTGATCAGAGCAAACCAATCTCCCACCTTCTTTACGGCTGTTCCCCGACCTTCTGTAGTTGGTTGTTAATGGGCCTGTCTCCCACAGTGAAGGCTGTGAATCCTTAAGGGTTCACCTTTGCATTCCCAGCACCTCAAACATATTGTGGATGTCTGACAATGTCAACTGAAGGAATGAATGGTCACTTCCACCTGGGGATTGGGATTCCTGAGTTGTGTTGGAGTAGGAAAGAAAGACTACCTGTATGGTGGCAACAGCAACAAGTCCCTTCCTGTGGCCTTTCCCCCTCTGCATGGACTTCTGCCCCATGGCAACCCCTGCCCCCACTCCCGGTTCCCCAGGCTCCTAAGCACAGGCCCCTCCACTCTACTCAAGTCTGGTTTTATTATCTCCGCCTTTGCTGATTTTCCCGGTCTGAATCAGGACCAGTATGTGCCAGCCTCTGTTTAGACCAACTCCACAGGGCTCCCTCTGCCCAGCCTACCCAGTACTACTGCACGCATGTCCTAACAACAGACCACTACAACAAAGGGGTGGCCCTCGCCATCCACCCTAAACACGCCCTCTCTGGTCAGGGCTCCCCTGGTGGGTTCTGAGTGCAGTTCTCTCTGTCAGGGGTGGAGTGTTAGACTCACCCTCTCCAGGGCTGAGGCCTCAGTGCCGCTCCTGTGGATGAAGTGGTTCTCTTTCAGACTGTTGTAGAATTTCTCAGAGCTTGCCAAAGACCCGTAATATTTCTGGCAGGAAGCAACCTCTTTTACTGAGAATCAAACTTTTTCCTTTAAGTTTATCTATCATTGAAATAATCATGCATGCTGACACGAACACGTGCTTGGCTTTACAAACAGCCTTTTCAATACAAACAACTTTCACGTCTGAGATGTGCGCTTTGTAAGGAGTGATACAAATTCTAACTAGGGATCTAGAGATGAGGACTACAAGATCACTCAGACATACAGAAACACTTTTCATCAACAAACATATTCTTACGTCACAATGACTTTCATGACAAAAACATTATGGTAGCATAGAATCAACCCCTGAACTTTAATTTTAAAACGTCCATTGTCTGAAAGAGAATAAGCCGGAGTCTCTTTCTGCCAAGACGATATTTTCTGAAGGAAACGGCTTTGAAAATAGCCCCCATTAAGCAACAGACTGAGAAGAGAAGTTTGAGAGTCAGAGGCAGGACATGGAGCTTTCGAAAAGCCAGGTAGCCACGAGGCCCGGAATCGTTTCTCAGCGGGAACCAGCCTCAGGAAGCTTGCAGCTGAACAGCTTTCACCACCACGCCAGCATCCCGCTCACAGGGCTCACGGTCTCTGATCCATGACTGCCCAGGATCAGGCAAATACCTGCCAAGGCTGAAAGCAAACTGGTGACCGCCTTCAGCTTATGTCGACCCAGGGTCATGCAGAAAAGGAAAAGGGCAATTTTAATGCTTTTCATGATGATGCCTTTCCATTTGCGATGTTATTTACGGCACCTACACTGGCAAGGAAGACAGCTCGGACGCCCTCCGGCACAAGCGTCCTCCTGCAGACAGAGACTGAAGCTGATTCCCAAGACTTCCACACCACCACCCAGCAACCACTGACGTACACCACCTGACAGAGTACGGCTCAAAGACGCTTTCCAAGAATATTACTGAAATTGTGTCTTTCACAAAGGCTTTCCTCCTTCTCCCTTGTCACTGACGGATGGTTTGAACGACATTGGTTTCTGAATAGTTATGTTTGAAAATTGTTCCCCCCTCACGAAGACTAAAAATTTAGCTGCTTTGCTCACTGCTTTGCCCGGTCAATACCTAAAGAGGGCCTGGCAGAGGGTAAGCTCTCAATAAATATTTGCTCAGTAAATGAGTAACTTTTCTAAAGCAGTAAGCAGGAAAAAACGTTAGATGGAAAAGCATAAGGCCCTTTCCTGCAGGTGGCTTTTTGGGGGAGATACTGGATCAACCTGAGGCTCACCTATTCCAAAAGTGAAACAGAAAAATAACATAAACGTCTCAGTGACAGGACACGACTCACAGCACATCATCTCTCGTGCTCCCCCCACCTCCAGCCCCCCTCCCTCCTTGAGCACTTTCATACTTATACTGGCAACGTCTCTGAGAATTCAGGATCCAGCTGTTCAAAGAGTTCTCAAAATAAATAAAACATATTCAGTGAACGTTAACTCTGCTGTAGAAAATTTTCTGATGTCGCAAAAGGGGCACCGCCTGCGTCTTCCGCCCGGGATCCTCCCTCACCCGCAGCTCCGACGCCCAATCATAGCACTTGGACGTTTAGAGATGTGGCTAGAAGCGTTCCTTATGGCATTTATCTAGTTCTCCTGAAACAGGGTAAAATGATCACCGGACTAACAAGGACTCAAAACACGCAAGCATTCCAGCAACATCGTTCTCTGGCCAATCAGTCCGGCACAGAAGTAGGGGTCAGAAGCTCCCCAGGGACAGAGGGCTGATGTCTGGATAACTGACATGAGTACTATCCAAACCCTCCCATGAATTACTTTCCCATTTTTTAGGTAAGAGTGACTGGAAATTTCTCAAAGCCTTAAGCCATTTTTCCCCAGTTTTTAAAATTTGTTGCAGAGTTTTCCACTTATTAAAATGGAAAGACCGCTTGCCTCAAAATGTGCTTGTAACGCCTACCAGCCACCACATGACATCCTACTCCAAGGAGGTGCTTCAGCTTGCCCCCGGCCTGTGACCACCAGGAGGAAGTGCCGCCAGCCGCCACCACTCTTCCTTCTAGCGGCACGTCCCCTGTGCCAGACACTCCATATAATTTGATGCTAAATGCTCTACACCCTGAACAAATTGAACCAGAACACTCCCTGTAAAGAGTACCATAAAAACAGTCTTTTAGCTTACTTTATTATAAAAATGAGAAGGAATTCTCATTATACTGCATAAAGTTTTGAATAAACTCTGCAAATACCATACCAAGAATAGTTTGACTTCACTGAATTGTCAGAAATAATACTGAATTGTCAGAAATAATACCAAACGAATGTAACGAAAAATTACGTAAAACCTCTTTTGTTCTGCAGTTATTGAACTTCCAAGAGAAAAGAACTGAGATGACCGAAGAGATGTCTCCTTCTCACGGAAGAGGAGGACAGTGAATGACAGGTGGACCACACAGTGAGAAAGACAGCGTAAGATCACATGCGTGATGCCGACCATTCAGAGGCAGGAAAAAGTCACGTGTGGGTCAGGCTAGGGCTGCTCCAGCCTTTAAGACTGACTGACCCAGGAGACTGGCCAGATTTTAACAGTCGAAATGGGTCGGAGGGGGCACAGGCAGAAACACATGGAAGGCTGTGAGTCAAAAGCAGGTTCCACGAAGGAGCTGTTGTGGCGTTTGGGGTTATTTTTGAAAAGGAATATATAGATTTTAAAAAGTGTATGTTTTCATTTTACTCTTTTATGTCCATTTCCACTACCTGAAAGTCACGTATTTATGTGGAATGTAAAAACTTTTCAACTGTCTGAAAATTAAAGGAAGATCATTTCTGTACACCTTTAACACATGATCCGTAAGGAAAATATCTGGGTGTTTTTGACAACTGACAGTGAACAACAACAGGTCAAATTAAATTCCAAATGTAATGAGGGGTAAATTAGCAACATTTTCAAAGTGCATATATGATCTGAGCAGCTGCTTAAGTTCGTTACTATTTACATTGGAGCCAAATTCTTGAAACAGTTATGGTTCGAAGCCATCAAACACCTAAAGTCATCCTATCCTATTATATCGCAAAGTCCTATTTGAGAATGTCAGGCGGGTGTTGGCAGGGAACCTATTTCAGAAACTGTGAAAGATGGACATTCACAAAGAATGACGCAAAAAAATGCATTAAAGGAAGTGGAAAATGTCCCACCCTGAGGTAGATGATGGTGAAAAAGAGTATGTAGGAATGTTGGAAATGTATCCCACACATCTCATTATTACAATTATTAGAATTATCACTGTTAACAGCAACAGCTATCCTTCAGTACAGGGCTATAGCAGACTCCACAGTAAGCTCCTTACATAAACCAGATAATCATACCATCTACCTAGTTGCTAGGTATTTACCCTTCACAAAAATCCTATGAGTTACTAATTATTTTCCCATTGAACAGAGCAAATTACTTGATAGCTGAGTTAAAGATTTTTCAAGTAATTACCTAGCTTGTAAATGGAAAAGCTGGACTCAACCCAAGTGCTCGTCAATATATTTTGAACCCTCAGTTACTTCCAGGTGCTAAGCATATTATGGTGAGCAAAAGCCGGCATGGCAGGCGAAGCTGAGATGAATCATAAAAAAATGTTAAATTTTTAACTGTGACAAGAGCAACAGATATGACCTCGGCAGGCAGCAGGTGAGAGACAGTTCTTCCTGAGGAGGCCTAATACTATCTGAGATCTAAAGGAAGAATTCCTACCTGAGTTGCCTTGAGGAAAAAAGAGGGTGAAAGCATCCCAGGAAGACGGCGCAGAATACGCAGAAATGGTGTGGTGGGAAGGAGTGTGGAGGGGGCTGAAGAAACAGAGTGAGATGGGCAGGGAGGATATAATACGAACTGAGCAAACTCAGAGTCATTAGGTAAAACTATCCTCTGCACCACACGCAGTGTTTTACAGGTTGGGGTAAGAAGCTTTTATCTTTATCCTAAGCATATTGAGAGTTTATTTATTACAGTCTGTAACTGTTTGCTCTGGGGGTTGGGGGGGGGGGGGAGGGAAGGTAGCAGTGGCCTGTAGTCTCGTCCAGGAAATTCTCAGGGGTGGAGGTCAAAACAGATATTCCAGCCTGACCTGTGGTGGCGCAGTGGATAAAGAGCAGTGGATAAATGCTGAGGTCGCCGGTTCGAAACCCTGGGCTTGCCTGGTCAAGGCACATATGGGAGTTGATGCTTCCAGCTCCTCCCCCCTTCTCTCTCTCTCTCTCTCTCCCCCTCTCTCTCCCCTCTCTAAAAATGAATAAATAACATGAAAAAAAAAAAAAAAACAGATATTACAGAGCATGAACTTCCATATTCTAGAACAGACAGCTATCCTATATCTAAACACCCCCAACGTAGAGATTTAGGCAGCAAATGGAAGAATGGTATTGTGGTCTCAGGTGGTAAACTGAGGCATAGCTGAGGTTATCTTGGAGAGCCCAGGATACAAGAACATAGGCAGCCCAAAGTAGCAGGATGGACGCGTACAGAGTCCCTAACATGGAAATGGGGGACTAATTTCTAGCTGAGAAGCATAGCACATGACCATGTTCCCACCCCAGGTCCCCACCCACAACCAGTGTATCTTTGGATAAATCTCTTATCTTTCGGTGACAACTTCCCCATTTGTTATAGTACTTACCTCATAAGATTATTCTGAGAATGAAGTGAGCTATAATACATATAAAGGATTTAGTGCTGTACCTGTACATATTAAGTACTAAATAAATGCAAGCCATTACTATTATTATTATTATTGTAAAAGATCAACATATGTGGTACACAGTTAAGGAAAAAAAAAACATTTGTAAATATACATCTGAGGCAGTATGTTCTCAAAGCTTACATGTACATAAGAATCACGTGTAAAGCTTATGAAAAATGTAGATTCCTGGCTTGGAAGGCCCAGGCAACTGGATTTTTCCTAAGCTCCTCGAGCATTATGACATAGCAGATTCAAGCATCTTACTCTTTAGAAATTTCAAGGCCTAGAACTTAAGTAATAAATATTCAGGCACCAAAAAAAAAAATATTTCACTGCAGGCACTTAACTACAGGAATAACTCTATAAAACAAATTACAGATTTTATTTTTGTTAAGGCAAAATGAAACATGATCATTTGCAAAATCTACATCTAGAAGTAAAGTGACTAGTCAGAATCTGCTTTACTAATAGTGTTTAGTTTAAGGGTTTCTTTTCGTTGTTATTTTGTTTAACATTTTTTTAATGTATTGATTTTAAAGAGAGAGGAAGGGGGCAAAGAGAGAGAGAGAGAGTGAAAGAGAGACCCCTTTGTTATTCTACTTATTTATTTATTCTTTGGTTGATTCTTTTTTTTTTTAAATTTTTTTTTATTTATTCTTTTTTTTTTTAGAGAGGAGAGGGAGAGACAGAGAGAGAGAAGGGGGGGAGGAGCATCAACTCCCATATGTACCTTGACCAGGCAAGCCCAGGGTTTCGAACCGGCAACCTCAGCATTTCCAGGTTGACGCTTTATCCACTGAGCCACCACAGGTCAGGCCTTTGGTTGATTCTTGCACATGCCCTGACCGGGGATCAAACCCATGACCTTGGTATATCATGATGACGCTCTAACCAACTGAGCCACAGTGTTTAGTTTATAATAACCATTTTCATAAATTATTTAAATCTGTAGTTCCAAGTGGCCCAAAAATGTCACTGTGTGCTGCATTCTGAAGAGAAACTAAAATAAACATCTGAAGCGGTATATATGTTCTTTAATTATTAGGTTCTATTTTCCATCAGAATTAATAGAAACCATCTGCAATCATACAGAGAAAATTATCTTCTGCTAAGACACAACTAAAACTGAAGGTTTTTCAGTTCGGGTTTTCTCAACTTTGACACTATGTAATTATTGTAGGTTATTATTTACAGGAATTATTTAAGCTAACAGGTGACCTTCAAAATTAAATTCAAACAAGTGACTAAGTTCAGGAGAAGGTGAACTCACTAGCCTAATGCACACATCTGATGAACAATGCCTGCGAAGATTATGAACTGAAGGTATTATGTATTCCTTTTGCTCAAAAAAGCCATTATACAAGCACTTGGGATCTTTCTTAATCCAACAAGAGTAGGAAAATGCTACTTGGGCTCTTCACAATTATAAACAATGCGCATTCCTGTTTTATTTGCGAAAATAATTAGTAGCAGCTGCTACTTACACAAAACTTGTAACAGAAAATATTTTACATACTGAACCCAAATATTTCAGAACTTACAGAGCCTGATGCCCAAATGAAGTACTCAGTCCTTTTAAATTTAAAATAAGGCATGACAATTCACATCTACATTCTTTCATCTAATTATTTTTTTAAAAAAAGACGAAAGCATTTTCCTGGGACTCGGAGAAACAGCTGGGCACATCTGTCAACTACACATCTCTGGAGTGAAAGGAAAACAATGCTTGAATACCATACTTACATGTGAGGGCTCAGTTCATAAAAATTTCTATTCCTATAATCTTCCACTTTCTCTGGTGAATAAATGGGCAGTGACCGGTATGGGTTAACAGAGATAACCACACTTCCAATGTATGTCTGTAAAAGAAAGGGTAAACATACCCATTAATACACAAAATGTATTTTAACATCTTAAATCTTAGTGGTGCACAGTTTCACCCTTTTTAAAACAGCATTAGTTCTACTCGACCATTCATTTTATATTTTTCAAGACTTCTTTACATCTCTGAGGACGGGCAGTCGATAATGTTTATTCATTTTGCTGGTAAATGGAAAGCACAGATTAGAAACACTTTGCAAAGAAATCTCTAGATTAATTTATGATCTTGGCTAAGAGTTCCAGAGCCCAGTCACACTTGCCAAAAATTAAGTCACCGACCACTGTTAAGTGTGAGCGAGAGTGATGCACTCCCTTATTCCAGACAGAACTGGCATTTCCTTCTCTCTCTCCATCCGCCTATTTCAGTCCACAGTAACGCAGGGCCTCCCCTCCTCCCTACACACCCACCCCTATCAAATAGGGCCTTGCGGTTGGCACCACCCTCACACAAGCCTGTCAATCTCAACAACGGGTTCAGACCACATACAACTCAATACTAGAACCACGGTTATCCCATGTGCATTCAAACAACATAATTTCATATTTTCATAATTTACTTCTAATGTGCTGTATCAGAATATAAATGTACTTTCTGAAGGAGAGTACACTTAATGTTGAATTTAAATTTTTGTTTTTTATTGATTTTAGAGAGGCAGAGAGAGAAAGGGATTGAGAGAGGGAGAGAAGAAAGAGAGAGAGAAGCATTCATTTCATTGTTCCACTTAGTTGTACATTCATTGGTTGCCTTCTGTATGTGCCCTGACCCGGGATACCGCATAAAATGTACTTCCGAAGGCATCGATGCTATTATTTTAGCAGACACTAACCCTCTCACACTACAAACCAGAACACTACTTATCTTCCTTTCCATTTTGACCTTAAATTCCCGGCAGCGAGCGCAGTGTTGGTTTAGATCACTCTGTATAGAGACGAACACAATGCCAAAAGCAAAAGTCACTTAACTGCAACTCAGCAGCTCCATTTTCCTTTCAGTTTCAACATCATAAAATGGGGGTGGGGTACTAACAACAATGTGGAAGTGATAAAAATGTTTTAAAGAAAAAGGTGAAAGAGAAGAAAAGGTCACTTCTGACCCCTCTGCCTTTCCAGTGTCAAGCCACAGAAGGTGGCATGTTCCGAGCAACGTGTTTTTCCAGTATTGCCACCACGGAATTCAAGGAGACAGTCAGATCTTCCTGGAAAGTTAGACAGAATAGAATACAGAACAGTAGATAATGTTCCACTGAGTTTTTTAAAACATGGGTCACACTTATTTAAATTATAAGACTTTCCCCCAAAACTGGAGAACTGAACATGTTATTTTTATACACATTTTCATTCTGTAAGAACATAATCTTATCAAAAATAGACAAGACTACTGTTGTGGGGAAAAAAAGAAACTCAGTTTTCATGCAAACTTTCGCATTTATTTCTGATATTCTATCACTAGGACCCAATTAATTAATCTTGGCCTGACAAGAAATGACTCAAAAAAAAAAAAAAACAGATTCCAAGTTTCCTAAATTATCCCATTTAGACAAGCCTTTTAAGAAGGTTTCTTTATACTCCAACCATCCTGGACAAGTAGATGGGAAAGGTTAGAGACTGAATTATTGACTGAACTGCTTATAATTTACTATAATTAGTTACACTGATAGGTCTGAAAATACAGTGATCAGTTATTCTTTTATTTTCTGTTGATTAAAAAATCAGCCTTCTTTTATAGAAAAAGTACATAAATTTACCTTTTTAGGTAATTTCTTGAATATAGTAATCAAAATATGTATTTGTTGTTAGCAGAAAAACCAATTATGACATTGCTCTTTAAAACCAAACTTCAGAGTGGCTAACTTCTTGATGAAAGTCTGCCTCCGTGGCATTGTTGCATGAAGAACAAACAGCTGCCTCAACCCCAATAGTGAAAGCCACAGCACCAAGTCATACATTCCTCTTTTGTTACTTGTGACTTTTATACATACTGAGTTACGTGTGCTTCTCCCTCCAGCCATTTCCCTATCACCAGGAATACAGGCCTGACCCATTAATGAGGTCCCATAAATATTTGTTAACCGAATGACTGATTCGCACAGGGTGCATACATCACTAACAAAAAGGATGGTACAAACCACTGAAATATAACACCTGTTGAAATATAATACCTCACACACTGAATATAGTGCCTAACATTTTACTCAACCTGCGTACCCTGTGTCACCACCGAACAAATCCTTAAACTACTACACATGCCTTCCCCTCGGGTTCCTTGTCCTACGGTGAAAGGTCATTTGCAAAGATGGCTAGAACAATTCCTTCCAACTCTGTATGCATACCCCTTTGAAATGTGGCTCTGCTGCCCTTTCTATCAAGAGAGAGAGTTTATTTCTCCACCCGTCAATCTGGACTTATCTATGTGATCCTGATTTGACCACAGGGACATTACAAGATGAGACACAAGAGGAGGCTTGGAACGTATTTGTGTGCTAGGATGTGCTCCCTTTCCTTACTACTCTGGCTGGAAGCCATCGTGTGAATGAACTTGTGCTAGCCCGTTGGTGAGGTCATGTGAAAAGCCCAGGTGCCCTGAACTGCCCAGTCTGACAATCATCAAACATATGAATGAGGCCACTCTAAACCACGCAGCCCCAGTTCAGTCAGCAGATGCCTAAAGCCACAAGCATGATCCCAGGTAAGACAGAAGAAGGCACACCAAGCTGAACACAGCCCCAGGGCCTCCCCAAAGAACTGAGTGCAAATAAATGGTTGTTTTAAGCCATTGATTTGGGGGGGAGGGGTGTCGCACAGCAACAACTACTGATACATGGGCCCTGGCCGGTTGGCTCAGCAGTAGAGCGTCGGCCTGGCATGTGGGGGACCTGGGTTCAATTCCCGGACAGGGCACATAGGAGAAGCGCCCATTTGCTTCTCCACCCCCCCCTCCTTCTTCTCTGTCTCTCTCTTCCCCTCCCGCAGCCAAGGCTCCATTGGAGCAAAGATGGCCCGGGCGCTGGGGATGGCTCCTTGGCCTCTGCCCCGGGCGCTGGAGTGGCTCTGGTCTCAGCAGAGCGACCCCCCCCCAGGGGCAGAGCATCGCCCCCTGGTGGGCAGAGCGTAGCCCCTGGTGGGCGTGCCGGGTGGATCCCGGTCAGGCACATGCGGGAGTCTGTCTGACTGTCTCTCTCCGTTTCCAGCTTCAGAAAAAAAAAACAAAAAACAATTACTGATACATGAACACAGCTCAACAAGTCAGAAAAGGAGCCATGCAAGACAAGTGTTATCAATCTAAATAAGCAAGCAGTAAAAGAAACTATACTATCTCTACATTCCACCGAATGTTTCAGATATGAATCCTCTAAGCTTGAACTCCTAGGAGGCTTGTCCTCTACTATGACACCTGCCCTGCTCTCTACAGGTTTCTTCCTTGAAGGTTCTATATGCATTAGTCAAAGATTTAAGTATCCCCACAGTTGCCAATAAGATAATTTAAATGTTCATAGCCCTCCCTTCTCTAGGACTTAAAAGGCATTCCTGAGAGCAGCCGATTGCTGGGTGAAGTTTACAATTTCATTCTAGTTTTAGGCAGGTACATTCAGGTAACTGCACTACCAGATTAAACCTCCTGTTTGAGGATCAAATCAATAGTGGCCAGACAGTTCATTTTCACATCAATTAATGTTTCGACTTAAAAATTATATACTCGATTCTTTTAACAAGCAACTGTATATTATTTAAAAGTAGTACTTTATTATATCACATCTCAAAAGTGGTAAACTAACTCACTAAATTTTTTTATTTTTTTTTTAGCGAGAGAAACATACAGACAGGAAGGGAGAGAGATGAGAGTATTAATCCTTTGATGTGGTACCTTAGTTGTTCATTGATTGCTTTCTCATATGTGCCTTGACCAGGAGGCTGCAGCCCAGCCGCTGACCCCTTGCTCAAGCTAGTAACCTTGGGCTCAAGCCAGCAACCTTGGGCTTCTAGACAACAACTTTTGGGTTCAAGCCAGCAACCATGGGGTCATGTCTTTGATCCTACGCTCAAGCTGGCGCCTGGGCTCAAGCTGGCACCCTGTACTCAAGCCACGTGAGCCTGTGCTCAGGCCAGATGAGCCTGAGCCCAAGCCGGGGACCTCAGGGTTTCAACACTGGGTCCTCAACGTCCCAGGCCAGCACTCTATCCATTGCGCCACTGCCTGGTCAGGCTCACTGGAATTTAGAAGTTAAAGATACAACTCAGAGCTTCTTAAAGTCTAGTACGTGCATAAAAGGGCTAGTCATTCTGTGTCCTTTTTAAGTCTGAATATTTAAAGAGAAAAAAAGAAAAAGAAGAAAAACATTGTAAACCTTTACAAAACGGGGTAGCAAAAGAATCCACCCCTTGCTCCTTAGAGTTCCAACTCACTTATTTGACTAGAAATAAGAGGTTGATATGTACACCATCCAGCACCAACGAGCTGCTCCAGAGCTCAGATGGTGCCAGTACCAAAGGCCCACAAAAGGCCTCTGGAAGCTTAGTTCATTCCCATCAGGCCACTACTCACACTTGAACCTGGTCCCTATGTCCCAAAGGACTCATACATAAACTCCTACTAGAATTCAGATGTTCTTCTACTGGGCTGATCACACCAAAAAGGACCCCTTCCCCATAATGGCCAAAACTACTTACTAATTAGATCCTATCTACCTTCTCCAACAGACACAAGCCTGGTATGGTTCTCATTACCCTTGATGTATGTATGTAGGTATATGTAGGCATACGTATGTCTGTCTGTCTGTCTGTACTTGCTCAATCAGTGTACTTCTTTACCCCTACACAACCTGTAACCAGTCTCCTAAGCACCCCTGCCAGCTCCGCACCTCCACGCTCCCACTCCTCAGCACCCCAAGTCCTCAGGCGTGTGCACACTACCACCGTGACAAAAGAAAGCTCCCTCCACACCCACTACCCTGTGACATTTAGGGGGAAGGGAAGGGAAGGAAACAAGGAAAGAAAAGAAAAAGGGAGAAGGAAGAGGAAAAGCTCTACCTTTCTATAAAGGGCACATTCAGTTAGCAAGTTTATCTTTTACTTCTCAAGGGCAAACATTAAAACAAGAATGCACAAACATTCCTAAGTCAAAACAATCTCCATCTTCATAGTTCAGATATCTCTAGCATTCCAGAACAGATGCCTTGTAAATAACCAAATAATTCTTGTGCGTTCCTAATGTGATTACACTAAAAACTGAAGTCTTTCCTGGAGAACATGCACCCAGCAACCTTCATGCCCCTGATGGACATACCCCAAAGACGATGCATTTTATTCCATAAGTGAAGTTCTTCCACAGCCCATCCTCAGAGATTCTACTTCAATGGCCTGGGGAGGAACCTGGCATTTGCATTTTCTAATGTCTCCCCAGGTAACAGAGTGTGTAACCAGAGCTGAAAACCACTGCGATGGCCTTCACCTTCAGAACTCTCAGGACCAGGTTTTACTCTCAAATGCAGCAACCATGCTAGTGTTGCTGTTGGCCTTGTGAGTGCTTATGTATATATTTACACACACATACACACATGCATACATACAGACATACATACAAAAATATAAAATCAGAATTTCACAGAACCACCTGACCAGGCAGTGGCACAGTGGATAGAGCGTCGAACTGGGATGTGGAGGACCCAGGTTCAAGACTGCAAGGTCGCCAGCTTGAGAGCGGGCTCATCTCATTTGAGTAAAGCTCACCAGCTTGAGCCCAAGGTCACTGGCTGGAGCAAGGGATCACTCGGTCTGCTGTAGCCCATGCCCGTCCCTGCCCCCCCATCCCCCCACCCACCCCCGTCCCCCCATCCCCCCCCCCCCGTCAAGGCATATATGAGAAAGCAATCAATGAACAACTAAGGAGCCGCAACAAAGAATTGATGTTTCTCATCTCTCTTACCTTCCTGTCTGTCTGTCCCTATTTGTCCCTCTCTCTGATTCTGTCACAAAAAAAAAAATTCACAAAACTATGAATACCGTTACCATATGCAATGCATCAATATTTTTTTAATTTATTTTAGAGATAGAGAGGAAGAGAAACACTGATTTGTTGTGCCACTTATTTATGCATTCATATTTTCTCCAATTCTACTCATTTAAATATTTTTCAAACTGCTGGTCCTACCCACTCAGTGGTTTCGATCACCCATTAATGGGCTGTAACTCACAATTTAAAAAAATACTGCTGCTTGGGGGAGGGGTATACAGCACAATCAAATGTCAAAATAATCTGGAGATGTTTTCTCTCAACATATGTACCCTGATTTATCAATGTCACTGCATTAAATTTAATTAAAAAAATAAAATAAAATAATTAGGCAAATTCAAAAAAAAATACTGCTGCAGCCCTAGCTGGGAGGCTCAGTTGCTAGGTCTCAGAGTGTCATCCCGATACCCAAGGTTGCAGGTCGACTACCAGTCAGGGCACATACAAGAATCAACCAATGAATGCATAAATAAGAACAAATCAATGTTTGTCTGTCTCTCTCTCTCTCTCTCTCTCTCTTTCTCTCTCTGCTTCTCCTCTAAGTTCAATAAATTAAAAAAAATTAATATTGCTGCAGAGCACTTCTTAACCTTTTTCTAGTTGTGATCCTTCTGAGATGACAAAACAGGAAAAAAACATGCAATATGCACATAAAAGTCTACATACAGTTGATATACCAGGTTAAGAACTCCCACCCTAATGGAAGAAACAATGAATGGCCAGTGATGGCAAAAGGAAAAATGACTGAGGGAAAGAGAAAACAGCAAACAAACCAACAAAAAAAGGAGTAAGAAGTGATCGAAACAATTCTGAAAGTATAAAAATGAAGAGCTGGCGGCTCAGCTTAGCTGGCCGAATGCATTATCACAGCACTGAGTCAGAACCACAGCCGAACAATCTAGGGCCAAAATGAGACAGTATTCTGGTTTTGATGACAAGGCAACATGCGACGCATTCTGGGAAAATAGCTAACCAAAGGAACTTTTGTCAGGTCAAATAGTGAAGCACAATTTTAACATTTTGAGTCACAATTATGTATGTACCAGAGAAATGAGACATTAGCATACACACACAAAAAAGTCAGGAAAATTCCACATCTTTCCTATGGTAATTCATCCCCGGGCAGCATTAAGATCTTTAGAAGCACTAAAACCCTTCAGGTTTTACATCTCAATTGCCCATATGACACTGAAAATAAAATTATAACTAAACCATAAAATGAAGTAAGGAAATCCTACAAGGACTTGTTTTCACCACGATGGCTACTTTGACACTTCCTTTCAAATAGCAAATTTGTTCCAATATATTTTTTAAAGCCCCTGCTTTGCTGAAGCTCTAAAAAGGTGTCCCATCTGCCTACCTTCCAGCTTCCTTATTTCCTTCAGAATGAATTTTACTTCCTTGTTTATAGTCCCTGCAGTTCCCTAAAAACTCATCCCCAAGCCTATTAAAATGATGGCATATAATATACACTTATACACATTTTTACTAAACTTTTCCTAAATCCCCATGAGATATGAATTCTCCATCTTCATGTCCATAACAATGGAGCACAGATAAGTTAAAGTGCTATGACCACATTATCTAAGAAAAGTGGAATCAGGACAGAGAGCCAAGAATCCGTTCTCTTTTCATTAGAGAACAATCCATGCTGTCTGGTAGGCCTGGGAAGCTTTGTCAGGAGTGGCCAAGAAAAACGCCTAATCACAGGAAATCTGTTGAGCAGTGCTTTACAGCAGCGGGGTCTCCACCTCTGTATGACAGTGAGCTGCTCTGTTGGGCAGAAACCTATTTGACTCTGAGGAATGTTGAAATCCTTATACTTAATGAATAAATAAAAAGAGGGGGAGGAATTAGATCTTCTAGTCACAGGGAAAATTTTTCATCTCAACAGAAAAGATTTTTTTTAATTAAAAAAAATGTATTGATTGCTTTTTGAGAGAGGAGGAGAGAGAGCGGGAGAAACATCGATTTGTTGTTTCACTTATTTATGCATTCACTGGTTGTTTCTCTTATGTGCCCTGACTGCGGGTGGAGCCCGCAACTGTGGCATATCAGGATGACACTCTAACCAACTGAACCATCAGCCAAGGCAAGAATTTTATTTTTAATGCTGCTCTCTGCACACAAAATTGTGCCTACATCATGAAGAAACAAAAGACGTTGTATCATAATCATCCTCTAACTCCAGAGAAATAAACCAGGAAAGTGGAAATGCAATAGGTAAGATTTATTCAAATATCTTACTTAATGCTAACTAATGCTAACTATTTTATCTAAAATGGCATCAAAGAAGTATTAAAAGAATGTGTAGAAGTCCTCCAAGTCCCAGTCTCCAAGCCATGCCTCTTTCCCCTGTGAAGTAATAACTGTTAAAATCAGGATGGGTCGAGACTCAGGTAAAAACAACCCCTCACACGGCTGTCCAACCGCATTGATTGCCTTAACTGAGTTTATATTATAACCATTTGACAAGCATGCAACAAATTTTTTTAAGAGCTCTTTTTATGCAAAACATCACCTTAGGAAATATAAGATGCTCCTGTGGTTTGTACCTCTGAGAAGCTTATAATAAAGCTTAGGAGATGATACTTTTATATCATAAAACATAAAATTTAGGAGTTAAACTACTCTAGCCTCAAAAACATATAAAATAGGATATAAGTGATTCGTGGCTAAATGAGTCATTAGTCATCAGCTTCTTTTTATTTTATTTTTTATTTTTGGACTATTTTTAGGAGAGGGGAAGGGAGAAAGAAAGGGAAGCATTCATTTGTTGTTCCACTTAGTTGTGAAGTCATTGGTTGCTTCCCATATGTGCCCTGATTGGGGATCAAACCCACCTTAGTATTTCAGGACAACACTCTAAAACAGGGGTCTCGAACTCGCGGCCCGCCGAACAATTTTGTGCGGCCCGCAGACTAATCCACGAAGTTCAAAATATTTTGGATAAAATTAAGTAAGCCTAGGGGCCTACTTGTATTTTTCATTTCTCTAGCATCCTAGCTAGATATTAGCTTAGTTAACAGCAGTTGTGATGCGAACTACAGTTTCTGGTCGTTTTGTGACACTGAGTAAACTGCATGTACGATTGTGCTTGTTGTACTGATTTTTTTTTGTTTTCAACTGCAGTGAGAAAAGTGTTGCGTAACAGTTGCCTTCTGTAGACCTAGTGCAGCCCGCCGAACAGCTGTGATCTTGCTCTGCGGCCCACATGCTGAGTTGAGTTTGAGACCCCTGCTCTAAAATGACTGAGCTAACCAGCCAGAAACAAGCCATGGGTCTTCTAATCTTACGGCCTAAATGAGAGCCTGCGGTTTAAATGAAGGGGAGGTCCCTTCATTTGACAGTGAACCTCAGAGATCCAAAAATGCCCCAGGGAAGTTGGAGGATTTAACAGGTCTAAAAGGACGGGTATTAATCAGATAAAGGAATGTTCCCCCAAAGAACTGTATCTGAGATTTTAGGTTTTAGGTGATAGTTTTGTTTTGTTTTTTTTCATTTTTCTGAAGCTGGAAACAGGGAGAGACAGTCAGACAGACTCCCACATGCGCCCGACCGGGATCCACCCGGCACGCCCACCAGGGGCGGTGCTCTGCCCCCCAGGGGGGGGTGCTCTGCCCATCCTGGGCGTCGCCATATTGCAACCAGAGCCACTCTAGCGCCTGAGGCAGAGGCCACAGAGCCATGCCCAGCGCCCGGGCCATCTTTGCTCCAATGGAGCCTCGGCTGCGGGAGGGGAAGAGAGAGACAGTGAGGAAAGCGCGGCGGAGGGGTGGAGAAGCAAATGGGCGCTTCTCTTATGTGCCCTAGCCGGGAATCGAACCCGGGTCCTCCGCACGCTAGGCCGACGCTCTACCGCTGAGCCAACCGGCCAGGGCTTAGGTGATAGTTGAACCCCTCTCTTTTTAAAAAAATATTTTGCACCTGATCTGTGGTGGTGCAATGGATAGAGCTTCGACCTGGAACGCTGAGGTTGACAGTTCGAAACCCAGAGTTTGCCTGGTCAAGGCACATACGGGAGTAGATGCTTCCTGATCCTCCCCCCTTCTCTTTCTCTCTCTTTCTTCTCTAAAATGAATAAATAAAATCTTAAATATATATATATTGCTAAGCCTGACCAGTGGTAGCGCATTGGACAGTGTGTTGACATTGGACACTGAGGTCCCAGGTTCAAAACCCCAAGATTGTCAGCTTGAGTGTGGGATCATAGACATGACCCCATAGTTACTGGCTTGAGCCCAAAGGTCGCTAGCTTAAAGTTCAAGGTCGCTGGCTTGAGCAAGGGGTCACTCAGTCTGCTGTAGCCCAGTCCCCTGGTCAAGGCATATATGAGAAAGCAATCAATGAACAACTAAAGTGACACAACTATGAGTTGATGCTTCTCATCTTTCTCCCTATCTCTCTCTCTTGAAAAAGAAAAATTAGTATTTTATTTTGCTAAAACAGTTGTATCCTTCAAAATGTTTTTTTTTTTTTTAAGTATAAATCCGCAGAGACTCAAAATAGATATGTGTACATGCAGGTTCACCGCAGCACTGTTTACAACAGCCAATAGGTGAAAGTAATCCATAGCTGGCTGAATGGATAAACGTAATGTGGTGTGGAGATTCCGTGGAGTATTATTCAGCCTTGAAAAGGAAAGTAACTCGGACACATGCTATGATATAGATTCAGTCACTGTCGGAGGCACAAAGGGCCACCCAGCCACACTTCAGAGACAGGGAATGCAAAGTTTGCCTAGAGAAATACCTCCTGTGAATAACAGAAAATCAAGAATGGGCTCCAATTGTAAAGAGCTTCATATGTCAGGGTGAGGAGTCTGAGCTTCAGTCTGAAAGCAGTTTTGAAGGAAAAGCCAAACTGTGGGGTGAAGGGGTTAGATGATGAAACTGACTAAATTTAAAGCCAAGTTATGCTGATTTAAGTGTTTCTGAGCTCAGATTCTATGTCATACAGTATTATTATGCTTCACATATGTTTGAAATATTATAAAAACCTTGGCTCTAAGCTACCTGTCCAAGTTTTCCAGTTTTGTGTGAACTTGGGCACATTACTTAACTTCTCCAAACCCATTTCCTCATCTAAACAAGGAGGACCTGACACACAGCAAGCCGTCCACAAACATAACCTATTGCAATTATAGACACTCATCATTGGTGCTACTGGAATCTACTGGCCACAGTAAAAAGCCAAACCAGGACTCGAAAGGCTGTAACATGTTAATGTCTCAGCTACATTCATTGAGGAGTTCTGTAATGACACAAAATGGTCTCTGTATACAGGGAGTAGATGGGTTATCGATGAGCACATGAGGCCTGTCTTAATAAAACTCCTATTAAAAGCCTAGAATACTGAGGAAATGGTTATACAGGACAAGCTGACGGAACCTTCAGACATGACAACGTGCTGCTATGCAATTCAGTAGGAGGCACTCGCCCTGTTCTAGGGTTTCGGATCCTGGGAATCTGAACACAAGACATCAAGAAGTTATGTGCACAGTGTTTTTAATTAGGCATCTGTAACATTTCCCAAATTTCCTTTTAAAGGGTTTTTGCCTTAATTGAATCTTAAAGACACAGTTTGGTCAACCAAATGCTTTGGTTAGTCTTTCAGACACAGTTCAAAATTGTAAAAAAAAAAAAGTGCCTAAGTGAAAACTTACAAATGTAATGTCAATAATCAATTTAGATGTCTCTCTGGGTTTTATACCTGAAACAATATAATTCAGTACATTTACCTCACCTCTTCAGTCTAAGAACACATTTGTGGTACCTATGCAATACATGGAGGGGCAAAAGTAGGTTTATAGTTGTGAATATGTGAAAATACAGTTTATTCTTGTATTATTACTTATTAATCATTGTATTATTTTCCATACGAACAACTGTAAATCTACTTTTGCCTCACCCTGTATATACACCTATATATTTATACATAGATACACACACACACACAACTAATAATAGTCTATCTTTACAGAGGAAAAACTGAAGGCATTAGGTTTTTAAAATAGTCCACGGTTTCACAGTCAGTAGCAGAAGTAGTTAGTATCCTGCCAAAGCCTGTGACACTACAAGGGAGAAGTGTGATGCGGCCAGGCTCTCTCAGCCGCTCAGTACAGACATGCTCTCAAGTTACATCAAACACTGAAAGTTTTACTGTAACAGTGAGCACACCCAGGAGCCCCCAAGCAATCTATCAGGAGCTACAAGAAAAGCTGGGACCCAAAGGATAGGTGTATGGCAGAGTTACAGACCAAGGCAAAGGAAGTTTGTGAAGACCTCCCCTCCAGCCCCAGGATCGATGTGCCCGGCTCCGTTCATGTTTCTGCTCCTTCTGGGCCCGCTACTAACTGGTTTTCTCTCTCTCTCCCGGTTGACTACTCCATAGCCAGTCTTCTGCAAAGGCTCTGTCTGCTTGCACATGGCCTGCCATGGCCTCACAGCAGTCATGACCGCCAGCACCAGCTTCCACTGAGCTTTTATTATTTCTTGTGTGTGCATTTCTAAATTCAAAGTTTGAGGAAAGAATCAAGCTGTGTGTGTGTGTGTGTGTGTGTGTTTTAAATCTACACTGTGACATAATTACTGGCCTTTGATCAGAGGCGCCCACATGTTTGTTTGTTTATTTGTTTGTTTGTTTTTAATCTACACTGTGATCACCGACATGGGCCAGGTCAAGCAAACCATGTCTGCCAAGGAGGCCGACAAGCTTGTCAGGCACAGTCACAGTCAGTCAAGTCCACGACAGGCCTCAACCACCATCGTATTACAACCCTTGTTCCTGGGCTGCCAGTCATTGCAGACTGTGAGTGAAAGAAACATATATGAGTTCTACGCCACGCTGAAATACTGGCTGAACGTACCACGTCAGGCAGCCTTCACTTCAGAGCAGGATAACACAATGCTACCACATCTTTGTAGAAATCAACTCTGTAATGAGATACTATGTACCATTCTCCAGACCTAATAAAACTCTCTTAACTAAGGTCCTGTGTTATAGGTATACTACTGCCTAGAAGTCTTGAAAATCATATTGGGTGGCTAACTGAAAGCGGTAATGCAACAAAAATGAAATCTGTACAATGAATACCAAAGGAGTAGGAAGTAGGGAGGAATAAAAGAACGGAGGGAGGAAAAGAAAGAAGGGGGAAGAGAAAGATTCTAATTGCAGGAAAATCTCAGTACCTGAAATCTCGAATAAGTCATTGTACGTTTCCAAGTTTTTCAAACAGTCGTGGACCTACCAGCTACTTTACTCCTACTCAGCGCCAAGCACCAGGCTAAGATGCCAAGCATCATGATACTTACTGTACAGATGAAACAACTGACCCTCAGTTATTTACAACAGTCACAGTGGCTGTGAGTGGCCAAGATTCAACCTTAGGTCCATCTACCAAAGGCCCATGCCTTTCCCAATATGCCACACTGTATCTTCACCCTCCATCCCCTCCAAAACAGAGTTTGATGAACAAAATAGCCCTTCTTTAGAAATTAGGATTGCTGCCCTGGCCAGGTAGATCAGCTGGAGAGAGCATCGCAATGATACACCAAGCTTGTTGGTTCGATCCCCACCCAGGGTACATACAGGAAGTAACCAATGAATAGGTGGAACAAGAAGTCGATGTTTCCCTCTCTCTCTCTCTCTCTTTCTTCCCCTCCTTTCTCTCTAAAAATATTTTTTTAAAGAAATTAGGATTACCATTAATGTTTACCTGTACTACAGATGTAACAGCAGAAGTAGATGCACGTGCAGAGCAGAGCACAACCCGGCCACATGTCCCTGTGCGGAATTGCTTCCCCCTCTCCACCTCGACCTTGTGCTCATAGAGAACCACATGCAGCTCTCCATCACCTCCACCCAGGGAACATGATGAACAATAACCTCCTAAGATCTTCCCCCACCTTCCAGAGGGGGGAACCTCATCCAAACAGTCGTCACTGCTTTTGACAAGGGAGTGCCTATGATCCTAGACCTGGACATACTTGTTCTGTCACACTAGTTCATGTCACTGCATTGAGAATGCTTAACTCAACATATGGCAGGAATACTGACCACCACTTCAATTATTTGTCAGGGTTGTAGAGACTGCCTTATTCCAAACCTATACACTCTTTGACATCATACAGTGGTGCCTTGAGATACGAGCAGACCAACATATTTTCTAAGATATGAGCTGCGACTCCGTCCGTATTTTTGTTCGAGATCCGAGAGAAATTCCGAGATACGAGTTGTGATTCGGGAAGCTGCCGCTAGTTGGCACGTCAGCAGCACAACACCAGCATCTCGTTCTTTCTGTGTTACCCCCAGAATCAAGTCAATTCTCATGTGCTGTACTCGTCCTTGCATCATTTTTGCATTTTTTACTAACATTTTTGTGTGCTATCATGGGTCCGAAGAAAGTGAGTGTAAAGGACAGTGGTGAGAAGAAGAAGAGGAAGAGAATGATGTCGACAGAAGTAAAGCAAGAAATAATAGAAAACTATGAGTGTGGTGTAGGAGTGATTGAACTGGCAAGGCTGTACGACTGCAATACATCTACAATCTGTACCATCCTTAAACAAAAGGATGCCATCAAAAGCACAAATCCAGTAAAAGGAACTACAATTCTGTCCCAATTAAGGACAAATATCCATGAAGAAATGAAGAAGCTTCTGCTGGTGTGGGTGAAAGAGAAAGAGCTGGCAGGAGATACAGTGACGGAGACTGTAATATGCGAAAAGATACGCATTATTTACGGCAACTTGAAGAAGAACCATCAACCTCAAAAGAGGCAGCAGAAGATACATTTAAGGCAAGTCACGGCTGGTTTGAAAATTTCAAGAGGAGATCTGGCATCCGCTCAGTGGTGAGGCATGGTGAAGCTGCGAGTGCTGACATTAAGGCAGCTGAGGGGTACATCGCAGGATTTGCTGCACTTATCACAAAGGAAGGCTACATCCCCCAACAAGTGTTCAACTATGACGAAACAGGATTGTTTTGGGAAAAAAATGACCCACAGGACTTTCATCACCACAGGGGAGAAGAAGCTGCCAGGCCATAAACGCATGAAGGACCCTCAACTCTTGCATTGTGTGTAAATGCTAGTGGTGACTGTAAAGTGACGCCACTGCTAGTGTATCATTCTGAAAATCTTCGAGACTTTAAGACTCACAAGATTCTTAAAGAAAAACTGCAGGTTATGTGGCGCACCAATGCTAGGGCATGCGTTATGCAGCAGGTTTTTATTGAATGGGTAAATCTCGTCTTTGGTCCTGCAGTGAAGAAGTATCTTCAAGAAAATAAACTCCCGATGAAAGCATTACTAATCCTTGGTAATGCTTCAGCCCACCCACCTGGTCTTGAAGATGACATTCTCGATGAGTTCAAATTCATGAAAGTCCTCCACCTCCCACTCAACACAACTTCAATCTTGCAACCTATGGATCAGCAGGTCATTTCCAACTTTAAAAAGCTTTACACAAAGCACTTGTTCCGCTGCTGCTTTGAGGTGACTGAGAATACAATTCTAACCCTTTGAGAGTTTTGGAAAGATCACTACAACATCGTGATATGTTTATACATCATTGACTTGGCATGGCAAGAGGTTACAAGAAGAACCTTGAACTCGGCATGGAAAAAGTTATGGCCTGATGTTGTTGCAGACAGGAACTTCGAAGGATTCGAACCAGAGACCGAGACCAAGGTAGAAGCGTTGGAGATTGTGTCCCTTGGAAAGTCAATGGGTCTGGAGGTAGATGAGGGTGACGTAAACGTGCTCATCGAGGAATATGAGGAGGAACTCTCAACTGAGGAGTTGAAGGAGCTACAAATGATGCAACATATGGAGCTTCTGCAAGAGATTAGTAGTGAGGAGGAGGTAGAGTCGGAGGAAGTGATTTCTACAAGTGAAATTAAAGACATGCTGGCAATGTGGGAGAAGCTTTCAAGTTCCATTGAAAAGAAACACCCAGAACAAGTTTCAACTGGAAGTGCTTCAGCCCTTTTTAATGACACTTGTTTGTCACATTTCCATAACATTTTAAAAGGCAGGCAAAAGCAAACCTCTTTGGATAGATTTTTATTCAAAAGTCCTGCAAGTGAAAGTGCCAAAAGAAAGTGCAGCCAAAAAGGCAAAAACAGGTGATGATTAAATGAAAAATATCAATACGTAATGTTAAGCTTAGGTTAAGTTTAAAGTTAAGAAAGTGCATTTTTTACAATTAAGTTTTTGTGGTTTCATTTTAAGTAAAGAAAGTGCAGTTTTAGTTTTGTTTAAAGTAAAGAAAATGCAGTTTTAGTTTACAGTTAGTGTTAAGAAAGTGCAGTTTTAGTTTACGTGTCTACAGTGCCCGCATCCCTTCCTCCCTCCCTCCTCCTCCGACATTCACCTCCATTAGCCACACTCGTCTGTCTCCAAGGTAAGAATACAGTACTAAATAACACTTTTTTCTTTTACTTCATATATTTTGTTATGCATTGGTAAGTATACATGTGTGTTTCTTCATTAAAAACATGTCTTTTTTTCATAATTTAGGATGGTTTGGGGATGTTTCACAGGGCTGGAACAGATTAAATCTATTTCAGTTATTTTAAATGAGAGAAATTTGATATACTAGTTGACTGACTTACGAGCTCGGTTACAGAACGAATTAAGCTCGTATCTCAAGGTGCCACTGTACTCAATTATTTTCAACAGCGCTTTGTAGACTCAGACTGCCTCCATATTAGTATTATCATTCATTTGCTGCTCATAGCAACCGCATAAAGTCAGCAGGACTATTATGAACTATTATGAAGAGCATGAACCTCGAGACCAGATTTCCCCAGCTCCATCAACCAGCTTGCTGTGTGACCTTGGACAAGTTATTTAGCTTTCCTACATCTTTGTTTCCTCATATATAAAATGAAGGTAATTAAAAAACTTATAGTACATAGGAGTCTAGTAAAAATTAAATGGACAAACACATGTAAAGTGCGCAAAATAGCATACTGTACCAGTAAGAAGTTAATATTAGTTTTTAACATTTACCATTTTATCAGTCAGAAAACAATCTCCAAGGAGTTAAGGCACCTACCCCAGGTCTCACAGAGGGTAAGTGGCAAGGCCAGGACTGGAGCTCAGTCAGGTCTTTGCCTCTTCAATACCTACCATACCACAGTCAAAGGATGAACGTTTCTGCAGACCCAACGCTGGGTCTCAATTTCCTCCAAATAAAACTCCAGATATGGCTTCAACCAGAACATTTAAATTAATATATTATAAATATTATATAAAACTTCAAGTACAATACCTGCAGGATAAAACAGCTCTACACTTAGTAACTAACATATAAATGTATGTCCATTTTGCAAGTTCTAAGTGGAAAAACCTTTCCAATCACCAAAGGTTTCAAGAGAGCTTGGATGCGTTGAAACCGGCAAGCTATCACCAAAAATTATTGCTTTGAAAGGTATGATAAAACTGTCCAAGAGATGGACTGTGCTCAGAAATTAGACAGCCTCATTATTTGCTGTCTTTCACCAGCTTTCTGTAGCTTGCTAATGCTGCATCTCCATTCAAAACACCCAGCATACATTCTTGAAAACACACACATACCATTTATTCTCCATGTTTCCTTAATGCTCTGCTTTTGCAAAGAGCCAAGCAGGCTGAGTCTGCTCTGGCAAACCATGCACACAGAGTCAAGTCCAGGCATTTCCTTTCACCAGCTTAGGGATCCCCTTCATCTTTCCCCACTTGGTTCAGGTGGATGGCAGGCAGCATTAAATATGGTTCTTGTTTATGCCTGACCTGTGGTAGCACAGTGTATAGAGCGCCAACCTGGAGCACTGAGCTTGCCGGTTCAAAACCCTGGGCTTGCCTGGTCAGGGCACATATGACAAGCAATTAATGAACACCTAAAGTGAAGCAACAATAAGCTGATACTTCTTGTTCCTCCTCCCCCCCCCATAAAATCAATAAATAAAATCTTAAATAATAATAATAATAAGGCCCTGGCCGGTTGGCTCAGCGGTAGAGCGTCGGCCTGGCGTGCGGGGGACCCGGGTTCGATTCCCGGCCAGGGCACATGGGAGAAGCGCCCATTTGCTTCTCCACCCCACCCCTCCTTCCTCTCTGTCTCTCTCTTCCCCTCCCGCAGCCAAGGCTCCATTGGAGCAAAGATGGCCCGGGCGCTGGGGATGGCTCCTTGGCCTCTGCCCCAGGTGCTAGAGTGGCTCTGGTCGAGGCAGAGCGACGCCCCGGAGGGGCAGAGCATCGCCCCCTGGTGGGCAGAGCTTCGCCCCTGGTGGGCGTGCCGGGTGGATCCCGGTCAGGCGCATGCGGGAGTCTGTCTGACTGTCTCTCCCCATTTCGAGCTTCAGAAGAATGCAAAAAAATAAATAATAATAATAATAATAATAATAAGAGATCATTCTTATTTTATTCAAGTTTGGTTGGGTCTGGGTTCTCTGGGTAAAGGCCCATCTATCAACAGTTTAATTTCTTAACAAACCTACATAATCTGGAAGATTACCCACCACTCTGTTAAACTACTCTTACTTCAGGAAATGGGACTGGGGCAGTGAAGTAAGAAAAGTACCCTTTTATGTTATGTATGCCTGCAATATCTGAACTTTTTTCCCTTAAAGCTAAAGGGAAAATAAAAAAGGAGACTGTCTGGGTAGCAGGAATAGCACCAAGCTGGACAGGGTATTCCAGCTCCCGCCAACAATCCCAGGAGCCTGGAAAAGCTCCTACTCTCCAATGAGACTGCTGTCCTGGTGGACACACCTTGATGACAGCCTGGAAAACCCTGAGCAGGGGACCCAGCTCAGCCCCGCCTCAACTCCTGACCCACGGAAACAGCCAGGCGACAAACGTATGTTAAGTTGCCAAGTCTGGGGCAATTTATATTATGCAGTAAAAAAAGCCTTATAACACCTTTTATCTCAAATTCCCAGGAATAGATGTTATACCCCCGTAAGGTAGAAATTTTCATGTTTACATATAATAAGTTTTTCTGAAGCTTCAAATAAATATATAAATGTCAGCTAGTATTATTTTCATTTACTCTGCAATATTTTAAACCAGATATATTGTATTTACATTTGAGTATCTTTCATAAAAGTATCTAACCCCATTCTTATGGGGATGCTAAGTCTAATACTAACTTTTTAAAATTAAGACAATTTTTACTAGTCTTTCAAAGCAGTGGCTCTTATATCTACAGTTAGCCTTAAGATCTGCAAAATTAGACGAATTCAGTCCTCTTATATATGGATGATCCTCAAACTGACAATTCAGATAGAAAACAAACTAAATCTACTTGCCAGTACCAAAAATATTTCTTTGTCAGCAGACACCTTGGTTCTTTTGTTTCCAAATTTGCCATGGGCCTTTTTCTTGCCTAAATTGCAGCTTTCCTGTTCCTGAACAGAACCACAGTCCTGACCAGTCACCCTAAAAACAGCAGCATGTCTGGCTGGGTCACCTACATTGCAAGTCCACATAAAGTCCTGCCACCATTCCATCTGGCCGAGGCGGGGGTGGGGAGGCCGGAAGAAGGTCTGACAAAGGACAAAAATAATAGCGAGAGCAGCGCCGACTCGGGAATGTGACAACCAGCATTTCCCACCACAGAGGCTGCTGGACTGAAGGGCGCGTCCTGCAGCTGGTCCCAGCTTGAACTGCTGGCTGCCAAGAGGGAAGAGTGAAAGCAAACAGAGTCCTGACCCTGCGTGTTACCCCCATCAGGCCCACATTCCCTCTCTCGATTCTCACCTAACAGCCCTCCCGTCTCCAACCGAACAGGCCTTACTGCAAACCCAGATGTAGAGATTCTGCCTGGGTCATGAACCAGCGCAGGGCTTTTTAAACAAGCGTGTAAGCCCATCTCTGTGGGAAAAAAAATGAGTATTCCTGGAGCACACACTGGAGTATCTTTCATGAAAGACCCTGATGCCAGCTTTACAGGAATCCTCCTTCAGCACTAACTTCTAAAAATCAAGATAATTTTTACTAGATTTTCAAAGCAGTCCTCTTACAACAATTAACATAAAATCCTAAAATTGCGTGGATTCAGACCCCTATATCTGGATGATCCCCAGCCTGACAATTCACATAGAAAGCCAACCACATCTGGTTGTCAGCACTAAAAATACTTCTTACTCCAAGCAGGGTTGGAGAAGCGTAGTAGATCACTGGTTTTCAATCACCGGTCCACACACTGGTGTCAGTTCACCAGAAATTTTGTGCCAGTCCACGAAAGAGTTAACCATGTTGATTAAAACAAACCTATATACATTATAGAACAGAATAAAACTTTGAATTACTACAAATTTCCCTAAAGTGAATGGATTTTAACTGTGCCCCAGCATCCCCATGACACCTGTTTACTCTTCTTTATCATAAGGAGTTCTGCAAGAGAAAAGTGTGAGAAGCATCGTACCTTTGGGTGCACCTGAAGCCTAGAACTCAATGATAAATGCTTCCCAGGGACCATATCCTTTAGGGTGGTATCAACATCAATAAAGCCACTTCATTACAAAATTCCCTACCAAAGCTGTGAGGGGCTTATAGGAGGTGACCTCCTCAGCACCCATTCTTTTTTTTTTTAAAGACTTTATTCATTTTAGGAGAGAGAGTGAGAGAGAATATGAGAGAGAGAGAGAGAGAGAGAGAGAGAGAGAGAGAGAAGGAGGGGAGGAGCAGGAAGCATCAACTCCCATATGTGCCTTGACCAGGCAAGCCCGGGGTTTCGAACTGGCAACCTCAGCATTCCAGGTCGACACTTGATCCATTGCACCACCACAGGTCAGGCCAGCACCCATTCTTTTTTTTTTTTTTTTTTAAAGACTTTATTTATTCATTTTAGACAGGAGAGAGAGAGAGAGAGAGAGAGAGAGAGAGAGAGAGAGAGAGAGAGAAGGGAGGAGCAGGAAGCATCAACTCCCATATGTGCCTTGACCAGGCAAGCCCAGGGTTTTGAACCGGCGACCTCAGCATTCCAGGTCGACGCTTTATCCACTGCGCCACCACAGGTCAGGCACCCAGCACCCATTCTTAATCTCTTGATAGATATACTTGGTCGGGTATCTATCCCTTACACACACAGCCCATTTGCTTTGGAAAAAACCTGACCCTCCCCAAATCCTAGGAGTAATCATCTTTGTCTGAAGCCACCCAGATCATTCCGGTCACATGGCCACAGTCAGTAGTTTGAAGAATATATGTGACTCAAGTTGCCGACCCAGAGCTTCAGGTTTACAGTATGAGAGCATCACAAGGGAGTCTACTTCCAGATTCAGCTGTCTGGAGATCCGCTAAAGGTTATGAATCCTCTAAGAGCTGATAACACATATCTAGAGGAAAAGCAATCCCTTGTGAGCATCAACAACTCTGTGAAAGCAGAGACTTTTTTATCTCTAGGTATGGAGGTGCAGGGGGGAAGAGATGGCAGGATGGAAGAACAGGAACTCTGTGACCTGGAGCTGGTTCACAGAGGAGATGCTATGGCCATGGATTTTAGCCAGAGTTCAAAAGTCTGAGCCAAGGATCCTTCTGTCCACTGGCCACCTTGTTAACCATGGCTTCTGAAACTATGACTGGTCCATGTGTTTGCACGATGGGTCACTGTGGACCATCATCCACTTTTATACAATCTAATAAAGCTATGAGACTACAAAAGAGATTTTTCAAAAGCCTGCACCTTTATTTTCTGGGAAAGAATTAAAAATCAAAGTGAAGTACCAGACAGTAAAATATTGTGTGTCACATTAACTTGGACTTTGGCATCGGACTAAACAATTTAACAGCTACCTATAGACAAAACCAAGGCAGAAATATTATCAGAATCAAAGCCAGAAACAGATTTCCCAAGGATGTAATACATGACCTGTGACGTTGTAGAGATTGTGACAAATTTATTGTACAGTATTTTTTTTTATTCATTTTTTCAGAGAGAAGAGAGAGAGGGAGAGAGAGAAACAGAGAGAGAGAAGGGGGAGGAGCAGGAAGCATCAACTCCCATATGTGCCTTGACCAGGCAAGCCCAGGGTTTTGAACCCGTGACCTCAGCATTTCCAGGTCGACGCTTTATCCACTGCACCACCACAGGTCAGGCTACTGTACAGTACTTTTTTTAATTACAAAACAATACATGCTTGACTTAACAAGTCCTATAATACAGAAGTCTAAAAGAGTAACCGTTCCCTGTCCCCACGTCCCATCCCATCCCACTGTGGTACCCAAAGTCAGTGGGCCTTTCGCTATGTACAAACCCATAACCTCCCATTAAAGTATCACGGAAAACATTAACTGACATGAATATCTGAAAGCAGAAAGCAATTTTCTGCTTTTTATAGAAGACAGGGCATTCTTAAAATAGTTGAAAAATAAAATTATGTAGGGCTGACACCAGACATTTAATCTGCTAAACGACTCATGAATGTTAACACTTGACATTTTGTTAAAAGGAGGATTGTTTTATTTTTAGTGGGCACAGCAAATCAGGTATTTGAATATATGTAATGTTCTACTCTCCATCCTATTTTCAATTAATTTAGAAGAGAATTGGGCCTCTTAGAGCCAAAAAGGAAAAACGATCAGCAGCATTCGTTACAATATAATTGATTCCTCCGATCCGTACCACAGAGACCAATGTTCAGAGTCTGCCTTTTATTTGATATCAGACCATACTTTTAATTAAAGCTGCAGAACCGTAAGGTTTTCCCACCTGAAAGCCGATCTGCTATCCTTTTGAGGGAAGGTGACACCAGGCCTCACTGACAAGCCAAACAATACCTCTTCCCTATTCGGAAGCAGCGTTTTATATACCTTTTCCACTTGAATCAGAATTGTACCTAACATCTCTGAAGCTGTTCAGATCCAATTATCAAATTAATGTCCCAAAAGTAGTATCCACATATCTCATGGCACTGTCAACTTTCCCCTACCTCCAACAATATAAATCGGCAAAGACAAAAAGTTCAATTTCTAGATGGTGACTGTCCTTGAAACATGACTGGCTATCTGAAAGGAAAGCTATAGGTGACATAAAACAATATGACTTTGCATATATGATTTTAAAAAATATTTTAGTTCCACCAACATCTTTACCGATCCTACTTGTATCAGTCATGACTTCTCCTTTTATTTACTGATTATTTCCTCCTACTGTTTGTTCCCATATTAGCAGAAAAATTTGAAGCAGATCCCAATAATCCCATTCATCTCCAAACACAGACACACTATAACAAGAAGAACTCAACAAGTGCTGCAGAATCTATTAAAATTACGTACTTCCAACCAATCCATCCTGTTTCCTTCTCAGCCACTGGTATAGAGAATCTACACCCATTTCCTCGGTTTAGTTAACAATGCATCTCAACCTGAACAGAGAGATGCAAATTTCTGAACTTTCTACAAGTTCCTGAAAAACTGCATATAAATGTATTTTTCACTCGTGTTCTAAATATATTTAAGAAACTTGATAGTTAAATACTGTGAAATCCTTTATAAAGAATATTTACAACATAAAATTCCTCCTATTATTGTATATATTGATAGGTTTTAATTTTGTATATATATACTGCTCACAAAAATTAGGGAATATTTCATCGCTTCATATTCATTTAAAAAATCCTCAAGGCCCTGGCCGGTTGGCTCAGCGGTAGAGCGTCGGCCTGGCGTGCTCTACCTCCAGGAGTCCCGGGTTTGATTCCCGGCCAGGGCACACAGGAGAAGCGCCCATCTGCTTCTCCACCCCTCCCCCTCTCCTTCCTCTCTGTCTCTCTCTTCCCCTCCCACAGCCAAGGCTCCATTGGAGCAAAGATGGCCCGGGCGCTGGGGATGGCTCTGTGGCTGGCTCTGTGGCCTCTGCCTCAGGCACTAGAATGGCTCTGGATGCAACAGAGCAATGCCCCAGAGGGGCAGAGCATCGCCCCCTGGTGAGCGTGCCGGGTGGATCTCGGTCGGGCACATGCGGGAGTCTGTCTGACTGCCTCCCGGTTTCCAGCTTCGGAAAAAATGAAAAAAAAATCCTCTAATTTTTGTGATATATATATATATATATTATTGTGTATATATATATTATTGTGTATATAATATATATATATATATTATACTTTTGTATAGTAAGTAGGACATGACTATTTCCAAACCTCCAGGAACCAAACACATATTTCTATCTAGTAATTTGCTCCTGTCTCTACTAACTATAAATGTCAAGAAGGTTCCTATCTTTTTTTGACAGTTCGCTGCCTTGCATTTTAATGAGTAGCTTCTCAAAGGTTAGAAGGCTAATCTTATGAAGGCATCCAAGAAGATGCCTTTAGATTTCAAAACAACTACTGAATGAATGTTCCCCAGAAGGCAGAAATTAAGCGTTCTTCTGCTTGCTTTAGAATGCCCCCAACATCTAGTGCAATACTCGGCACACAGCTGGCACTCTAGAAACACCATATGAAAAGCAGATTCACTTGCTCATATCAGTATTACTCATGTGCCAAATGAGCAAACACAAACTCTTTCTGAGGGTATAAACAAATACCTCTGGACTCTGAACAGAAAAAAGAGAGAAGAATTTGAGGAAGGAAAGCCAGTTCTCTGCTACAAAATACAAAGTCTAAACCCCACGCATGATCTTCAGTGCTTACTCACATATATTTCATTATGGTCAAAGCGCTTCTTGAGGTTGTTGATGAAGGTCTCCTCGTTGAGAGGTTCTAAAAGAACCATATCTCCAACTCCAATCATATTGTCCAGCAGTGACGTTTTCACCTCCATTTTGGCCATAGTTTCCAGCTGTAGGAAAGACGAGAAAAGGGTCGACTTAAATGAGCAAACTTATTTCTGATGTATTCTTAACACAACTGGAGAAATAAAACACTGGTAGTAGTTCCAAATGGCCCTCACCTGTCTCTCCCTACAACCTATGTCAAAAGCCTATGAGGTGGCTAGAGTCACTGCCACACCACTAGAAGCCCCATTTGCCATTCTGTTGCCACAAATGAACCTCCCTCCCAGTCCATCGTCCTAGACAAAGTCCTTGTACAGAAAAAAACACCAGGAAGCCAGGCTCTCCATTTTCTTCTTTACTCCATCCCCTCTCTTCAATCAGAAGCTGCAAAACTCTAGCAAGAGAACCCAACCCTTCCCATTAAACTTCATAAACCAATGTCAGACTTAAACCTATCGGAACCTACTTCCCCCCAAGGTGACATCCCTCAGTATTCCATGATGACATCCGGAATGTTTAAAAAGTGATGCTGCCCTGGCCAGACAGCTCAGCTGCTTGGAACACCCTCCTAATATGCCAAAGTTGCGGGTTCCATCACCGGACAGGAGTCAACCACTGGATGCTTTCTCCCCCTTCCTCTCTAAGATCAATCAATACATAAAAGTTTGAAAAAATGATGCTAATATACATTGAGTACTTGACACATATAAGAGTATTAAGAACTTTTTATGCATTAAGTAATTTAATCATCACATAAACTCTGTGAGTTGTTACCATTATCCTCATTTTAAGATAAAAAAGCTCAGAAAGTTTAAGAAATACATTTTATGGTTATTGTTAAAGAACTCAATCACCACTTAAAACACTGCATCTATGGAGGGAAGCTTCATTCAGGTGTAAACACTGACGTAGAGAGAAAAGTACACAACCCACTTGGAAACCAGAGGTTGCCCATGCAATGTAACCTGCCAAGAATGACCTCGATGGTCTTAATTCTCATTCCAACAACCACACAACTAAAATAGCAAAACAAAATTAGCATGCAGCATATACTCATGTATATTCATATGCCCAACGCTAAAGGAACAGTACATTTGATTCTTATGGAGTCACCTGGCATATTGTATCTTATAAAGATTGGTCTACTTCCTTAAAACTTAGCAAATTAGACCTGTGGTGGCGCAGTGGATAAAGCATTGACCTGGAACGCCGGTTCAAAACCCTGGGCTTGCCTGGTTAAGTCACATATGGGAGTTGATGCTTCCTGCTCCTCCCCCCTTTCTTTCCTTCTTTCTCTCTCTCTCTCTCTCTCTCTCTCTCTCTCCCCCCTCTCCAAAAAATGAATAAAAAATATAAATAAATAAATAAATAAATAAAAAAGCAAATTAAATAAAGGTGCTCCAATTCTAGTCTAGAATATCTAATAGGTCTATGAGAAGCAACAGAAACTACATTTAATTGAACTAGGAGGACTGGGGTAGGCTGGATATTATGTAATTCTTCATTAATTACTAATGATTTTTATGAATCCACAAATACATACTTTCTTTCTCTCCCCACTAAAAAGAACTTAAGTATACACTGAAATGCCCAAATAGACCAAGCAGAAGCAGAGGCTCTCCCCCAAACAGAAGACCCAACAAGCAAGTATTTAATATTCAAAAGAAGAAAATACAACTAACTGTTAATATGTTGGGGTTTTTTTTTGGTTTCCTGACAACTACACCTGGAATAAATAGCCCCAGGTATCGTTAAAACCCAACAATAGTAGCACTAAGAATGGTTTCATGCAGTTTGAACTAGGCCAGACTCTATTTTAAAACAAAAAAGATGGGGGGGGCTTGCCATTCTCTAGAGATGCCATAGAAGCGGGGGAAGGGGGGGAGGCTGGCCCCATGCCAAGGCCATGGAGAGACTTGCACAGGAATAGGAACGTGAGTGGCCAACCTTTGTCACAAAAAATTAACATTTAAATCAAATTTCAAGTTCTCAGACTCGGTGAAATGCTAAAAGCACTCTAACTGCGATTCATTACATATAATTTGGCAGATGAGAGAAGAATGGTTTAGGGATTAAGGGGGATTGTCAACCTGAGATGAGTTTCAAAAATAACCACCACAAACCAGCAATTTAAATTAAGCAAAGAGGCTGAATAGAAACACTTGCCCTGGGGTGGATTCCTGTACATAAAGTCTATTTAAGGAAACAGCTGCAAAAGGCAACAGTTCCCGCAGGTAACAAGAACTGAGCAGCCAGTCTCTTTCTCTGGCAGTAAACCTGCTTCACCCTCTTTTCAAATATGAGTTTCAAGAAGTTTGTATAGGTTCTAATTTTTACACTTCTATCCCCAAGTTTATAATCCCAGACTGGGAAGATGGCAAAACAAATGCCGAGTTCCAGACAATTGGTAAAAGTGGAAAACTCTGAAAACACAACTGTTGTAAACCAAAATACAATAAATAAACCAAGTGAAAAAGTAATACCAACGTTCATTTAGTCATTCAAGTACCGTTTTGTTTCGTTTGTCTTTGTGGCATCTAGGAGGAGGAAATAGTGGCTCCGCCCTCATTCTCACTAAGATGCCCAGAAGCCTCTGCGAAAAAGACACCGCCTCTCGTCCTACCACGGGACAGCCTGCCGTTCTCGTGACTACCATCTCCAGCCTTGACTTTGCTTACTTTGACATCTCAGTGAAATTAGTTGGTATATTTGCTCCACAAAAAAAAAAAAAAAAAAAAAAAATTGACTTCTTTTCTCTAAAAGAGCAATGTTTACCATAAGAACAACTGTCAGAATCACTTGCTGACTCCAGGTTTCCATAAACTATCAGAAGAATTCACACGGGAAAACTAAATGAGAACTTGCGAAGAGCAGTGAAGTTACTTGGGTGTGATGCGTAGATGGGAACACCCGTCCTTCCCAAGACCCCCATGGGAATCCTTGTTGTTCCAGGGAAGCCAATTTTATCTCCCTGTTCCAGGAATGTAGCACATGATCTAGACCAGGGGTCTCAAACTCAACTCAGCATGTGGGCCGCAGAGCAAGATCACAGCTGTTCGGCGGGCTGCACTAGGTCTACAGAAGGCAACTGTTACGCAACACTTTTCTCACTGCAGTTAAAAACAAAAAAAAATCAGTACAACAAGCACAATCGTACATGCAGTTTACTCAGTGTCACAAAACGACCAGAAACTGTAGTTCGCATCACAACTGCTGTTAACTAAGCTAATATCTAGCTAGGATGCTAGAGAAATGAAAAATACAAGTAGGCCCCTAGGCTTACTTAATTTTATCCAAAATATTTTGAACTTTGTGGATTAGTCTGTGGGCCGCACAAAATTGTTCGGCGGGTCGCATGGCTGCGAGTTTGAGACCCCTGATCTAGACTAAGTCAAGCAACGCATTTCCATCTCTCAGCCAGAGTCATCAATTCAGAGCTGGTCACAGAACTGAGCCTGAGGCCTGGAATATTAGGACAAAAGTTCTACCTGACTTTGGATGGCCTGATTTACAGACGTGACACATAGAACTGCTGCGACCACTGGGATCACAGGAGGACTGGCCTGAGGAGGAAGACGAGGCAAGGAAGAGGGCTGGGCCAGCAAGTATACAGAAGAGAACTCACACAGGAGCCCTGATGACATCACGAACCTCTGGATCAAATTGCATGGGTAGGCCTGCCCACAGCGCTCAAGTTTTCAGTCAAGGAAGCCAATTACTTCCCCTTATTGTTTAAGCTGTTGGAGTTGGATTGTTCACTATTTGTAACAGAAAGCATCTTACCTAATAATAGAAGCTGGTAGGAGGAAGTGGAGTTTTGTAAGTAACATGCCAAAGAGCATGGGCTGGCTGGACCAAGGCCACAGGGTGGAGGGCATGAGGACCTACATGTTAGACTGGCTAGATGATCATCTTTGATATTCAATAGTAAAACAGCTGGGCCTGAGCAGCGGCGCCACAGAGGACAGAGCGTTGACCTGGAATGCTGAGGTTGCTGGTTCGAAACCCCAGGCTTGCCCAGTCAAGGCACATATGAGAAGCAACTACTATAAGTTGATGCTTCCTCCTCCTCCCCACTCCTCCCTCCCTCTCTTTCTCTCTCTCTCTCTCTCTCTCTCTCTCTCTCTTTCTCTCTCTTCTCTCTAAAACCAATCAACAAAAAATCTTTAAAACAACTGATTAAACTATGGCCTGTGTGTCTTACGTCTTGGAACTTCTGCCTGCAATTCTAAAGAATTCGAGAAAAATTCAGATACTGGACTATATATTGGCAATTCTTAAGGATTACAGGAAAAAAAAAAAAAAAAACAAGCACACTGTGAATCCAGCCTGTCTGAAAGCCAGTGAGAACACATGATGTTGCTAAGAGTCCTTCAGACTGGAGGTGACAGGTGCGACCCGTCACAAGCGACACCTGTTTTGTCTCCGTGGCCTGAGAAAGGCCCAGCACTGCCACCAACCATGAAGATGTAGCACAGGAGAGGTACCACCCACTCTCCTGCTTCTTACTGTTCCCAGGTAGAACTAAAACACCCTGCAGAACACCCAGGCCAGTTCCAATTGCCAGGAGACAAGTTCTCACACCAAGTTCTAGGTTCAGAAGTTTGGGAAGTTGACGGTATCTCCGGTTTGGGTTGTATTAATCTATGGTAGCAAATAAACCTTAAAAGCCAACAACATTTTTTAAAGATTTTACTTTACTGGTTTTACAGAGAGAGGAGGAGAGGCATGAAGCAAGAAGTTATCAACTCACAGTTGCTTCACTTTGGTTGTTCACTGATTGCTTGTGGTAGCCAACAATACATTTAAAGAATCTACACTGGCTGACAGTGAGTGACTTACAATTGCTTGATCTTTAACACAATCAACCCCAACAACTCCCACTCATAAGAACAACAAAGCCATCTATCCCCGGTGCTCATCTTAGTTGAGGCCACAGGAGACAATGGACAAAGGAAATCTTTACAAAGAAGAACAGAACCTCTGAAGACAAGGTGGCTATGTGTTCAGTCATACAGAGAGAACTGCATTACTTTGGCGGGGGGCATTTTTACCTTCATAAGCATAGGTATGGTAAGGAAGGTGTTGTGTGAATGTTGGGCAGCCAAAGGGGAGAGCCATAGTAGCCATTTGTCTTTATTTTTTTAAAGGAGACACTATCCAGTACACAGTCCTGTTCCTATTTGCACCTAACTTAGCTTTTAAGGACCTCCCAGTAACCTTGTGATAACAAGTAATCTAGTGTGAAGTAGTGTCCGACTCCCATTACAGAATTCAAAAGACAGATCTTCTCTCTTGCCACCCCAAGCAGCATGGCTTATGCAGAGCCAATCACATCTTCCTGGGATTTGGAGCCCTGGGTGACTGAAAGCTGATGGTGGCGGCTGGAGGTTAATCTCATTACTCACTGCAGCAATAGCAGGGGCAAGAAGACCAGCTGGTTCCTGCAGCATGGCTGCAGCTACGCATACTGCTGCCCAGCCCTCCAGCCTTTCCATGGTTCCTATCTTCCTTCCAAGTTTGTATCCTTCCTGGTCTTCCAACCTCTCTGCAACTGAGTTTCTATATTATTCCTGAACTGCAAGCAACCAAGATCCCTAACTGACATAAGCACGATGTTCCGTGTCCAACATGTAGTATTACAGCACTGTTAGATATTCATCATCATGCCAAGCCTAACCTCTTTCCCCCAACCTTGGTGAAAGCAACACAAGCAACATAACCACGAAGGAGCCTCGAAGCAGGGTCTCTATCTACAGGTGCTGATTTAGCCCGGGCACCAACTGAGGTCAGGTGACTCCGTGGCTGCCCCAGCTCTTCTTTTCCAATCAAAAAACCCCCAAAATACGGAGGACCCGGGTTCGATTCCCGGCCAGGGCACACAGGAGAAGCGCCCATTTGCTTCTCCACCCCTCCGCCGCGCCTTCCTCTCTGTCTCTCTCTTCCCCTCCCGCAGCCAAGGCTCCATTGGAGCAAAGATGGCCCGGGCGCTGGGGATGGCTCTGTGGCCTCTGCCTCAGGCCCTAGAGTGGCTCTGGTCACAACATGGCGACGCCCAGGATGGGCAGAGCATCGCCCCCTGGTGGGCAGAGTGTCGCCCCTGGTGGGCGTGCCGGGTGGATCCCGGTCGGGCGCATGCGGGAGTCTGTCTGACTGTCTCTCCCTGTTTCCAGCTTCAGAAAAATGAAAAAAAAAAAAAAAAAACCCAAAATATATATCGCAACCTTTCTTTTCCCCATTTATTCTTATCTCAAAAACTTCCAAAATTATTAACAATATTTCAATGTACACCAATTCATTCACTCACATCTTTTAAGTGAAACATACCATTTTAAACAGTGAAAGCATCATTTCAAGAAAATTCTTCGAAATCCAAAAGCATGCAGCATAAATAAATGTCCCATACCATCTTAAAATGGCCATCTGTAACCTAACATTTAAATATAAGTAGTCCATCCCGTCACCAACCTTAAAGTCACCCACCACAGTTTTTTGTTTGTTTGTTTTGTTTGTTTTTGGGTTTTTTTTTCACAGAAACAGAGAGAGTCAGAGAGAGGGATAGATACGGACAGACAGACAGGAACGAAGAGAGATGAGTAGCATCAATCATCAGTTTTCCGTTGCGACACCTTAGTGGTTCATTGATTGCTTTCTCATATGTGCCTTGACCGCGGGCCTTCAGCAGACCGAATACCCCCTTGCTCAAACCAGCGACCTTGAACCCAGAGACCTTGGGTTCAAGCTGGTGAGCTTTTTGCTCAAGCCAGATGAGCCCGCGCTCAAGCTGGCAACCTCGGGGTCTGGAACCTGGGTCCTCCACATCCCAGTCCGACGCTCTATCCACTGCGCCTCCGCCTACTCAGGCTCACCCACCACGTTTAATGTCATCTGTGCTTGGGAATGTCGAGACCAGCACTCCCAAACCCAAAAGGCCCAAAGAAGAGATGACAAAAGAGATGGCAGATCCATATGAAATGCAACATCATTCTACTTATTTGATATTAAAAGAACACTGAAAAGCTACTCCAAGTTAATCATCCAAGCTAAGTTATAGTGTCTGGCGGTCTACCATATTATCATGTTATCCCAAGTTCTCCAGGTACCGCATATGAGAACAAATGTGCATTTTTAAGTTGGAACAGTCTGCTGTGGAACTTGAAAAACGTTCACAAATCAGATCTGAGGTTGCAATGATTACAAGGATCAACACTAAGTTATAAACATAATTTTAAATATGCAGAAACTGTTCATTTCTTTTTCCTTTTGTGACAGACGCAGAGACAGGAAGGGAGAGAGATGAGAAGCATCAAGTCTTCATTGCGGCACTGTTGGTCAAATAAGTTTGTAAATATGATATATATGTTTGCTCGTTAATAGTTTGCATTGGGTGTGGGGGACAGGCTGTAAGCAGGCAGGGTCGTTATAGCCTAAGGCTTAATTTTAAGACTAAGCCTTTCCCACCCTTTTAATACTAAGATCTTTTCAAAACTAAGCTTTTCCCCACACCCTTGACTGTTGCATGATGTGGGGTGGTACACTCTCATGAGGAATACCATTTATGCCTCAGGTGACTCTGTATCAGAGACTTCCTTGTTTGTATATTGGATTAAAGGTTTTGATTTCTACACTATAAAATGGGACAGAGGAGCACATGCTGGAGAGCAGAGAAAGGCCACGTGGAGGAGAGGAGAAGCAGCCAAGATGGCAGGGTGCTGAAGGAGAAGCCTGTTTGTGTAGAGTTTGTGCAGAGAGAAGGAGATGGGGAACAGAGGTGAATAAGGCTGGTAAGGTAGAAACCTTTGATTCTAGGAAACTCGGATAAGTCAGTGGCTTTGGGAGCCCTGAATGGAAAGGGAAGTGTTTTCCCACTGTGTGTATTTCTTGTCCGCCGGGTGCAAGCTAGGATTAAAGCTAATGGCCCACCAGTTCTTGGCTCCATTGTTTCATTACCATCTGTCCGAATCAAATGCGAACCTGCACTGGCCAGGCAGCTGTGATGGTGGCCGTGGCTACTGGCTTTACGGGGACCTTAGTTGTTCATTGATTGCTTTTCATATGTGCCTGGGGGGGGGGGGCTACAGCAGAGAGAGTGACCCCTTGCTCAAGCCAGTGACCTTTGGGCTCAAGCCAGTAACCACGGGATCATTTCTATGATCCCATGCTCAAGTTGACTTCTTGGGGTTTTGAACCTGGGTCCTCCACATCCCAGTCCGACGCTCTGTCCACTGCATGACCACGAAGGAACTTTTAAAGCAAAGCCATAAAGGTCACTCCTACAGAAAAACTTAAGGAAAGCAGGTTATCTATGGAGTTAGTAACTGTAAATGAGAATGTTTACACGTCTATTGTAAGATCATTAGCATTATACATCAGAGACTGAGAAAGCACCTTTAGGAGTCCTCTTAGCATACGAACAATTGTTCTTACCCAAGTCCAGTTCTACTCATTAGCCTCCCTGTATGGTGGTTGTGTATGCATGAGAGCCCCCTTTCTACAGAATCAGCTCCTGGGTGTCAAGAGTTGCACCTTATTCATCTTTATTTCCCCAAACGCAGAGTGCACAACCTCTGGCACATGGCAGACATTCAGAGAAACACAAAGGGAAAACAAGTATGCAAATTAATGATTGACAAGTGAGCCATTCAATAATGCAGGTTCTTATAGCTGCAATGGGTGGGCTGGCCCTGTCACAGCTGACCAGAGGCAAAATAATGACTGTAGCTTCAAGCCACTTTGAATCATTCCCCCCAAAACATAATATTATCAACCAAGGACAGGAAACAGAATTGAGTTATTTGGCCCAAAGATGAGATCACTAATGCTTTTAAGAATAACATGAGAAACACATTTAAGTTAAAAAAAAATTGAGGCCACTGTGGCAAGATTTCATGAACAAAACAAATCTTGGCAGATTCTGATGGTAGAACAAAGGCAAAAGGGGCCAAGTCTATAGGATGCGACTCAGTACCTAATATAATGAATGAGCTAAGTGGCTGAGAAAAATGGAATTTCCTTCCTGGATCTTTTAAAATAGCATAAAAATCTCATCTTGGAGACCAGTTAGATTACATTTCCATTCAGTTCAGTTCAACCACCCTTTACAATGAGTCCTGCTGGTCGCTGGTATTGTGTTAAGTTCTGGGGACACAACATGAACAATCATGGTACTTCCCCAGCCCCATTCCCACCCCAGGAGCTCAGAGTCCAGCGAGAGAGTCAAGAAAAGAAAATAAGCATCTTCTGAAATGTCAAATGGTCTTTGAAAAGAAGTACATGTTTTAACTACAGGAAATATCAGAAAATGTAGATGAGCAAAAAAGAATATAAGCCAAATTCAACGCACTCAAGGCTTTAGTCTAAAACTTTATGAAACCTAGCTTTCATTCGCCAATGAATTGCCATTATTTCTGGTTTTATAAATTTTGATGTGTATATTTCTGCCTGAAGGTAGGAATGTGAAGCAGACCCACAGGAACTGGGAAACTGCGGAGCTACACCCATAATATCCCAAACGCTTTTAAATTCAGCCAAACTGCATGCCCATCTGCCCCTTTATTCTTTACTTTATCCTCTCCCCCAAATTAGCAACCCATTTTATCAACAGCCTGCCCACCAATCATCTCTACCACAAGGCTGTGTCTAACATCTGAATACATGTTCAGAACTTACATCGTCTACCATCCCCTACCAGAATACAAAAACAAACAAAGATAATCTTCGTATTCCCCCTGTACAGCCAGTAGTCACAGCCATCACAGCCACCTGGCTTGTGCAGGTTCCCATTTGATTCGGATAGATTGTAATGAAACAACAGAGCCAAGAACTGGTGGGCCATTTTCTTTATTCTAGACTTGTACCAGCCCAGCCAACAAGTAAAAAACAAACACACGGGCACCAAAACCCATTCACATGTCCTCCTGTTCCACAACCAGGAGAATCTTTCTGGTTTTTCCTAGAATCAAAGGCCCCCCTAGCCTCAGCCACCTCCTTTTCCCACCTGCACGCCTCCATCTTGACTGCTTCTTCTCTGCTACCATGTGGCCTCTTCCAAAATGGCCTCCTAGCTCCTCTTTTTTAAAACTTTTTGGTGTGAAAACACTGCCTCCAGCACACATTAGCATAACCAAGCCCCTTCCCAAGCAGAAAGGCAATCAGCACTATGACATGGCAGCATCATCCCATGAGCAGTTGCCATTTTTAACAAAATGAGCATAAAAATCACATTTTATAAACTTATTTGCCTAACACCCCCTAAATTCCACAAAGGCACAAATGACTCAGTTTCTCATTCTTGGCCTCTCCCTGTCTCCTACTTCTCCCTCATAGCCAACCTTTTGCATTGACTATATCACCTCATCATTCCCATTTCCATCTCTTCCCGTCTGTTGCCCAATGCAACTGCTTACACAGCCTTCATCAAATCTCACCTGGAAGGTAAGAGCCTTCAGAGTGGTCTCTTTGCCTTGTCTGGGCACCACAGCCTCTGCCAGCCCTCTCCCTTCCCAATCTATGAACAACATTGCCCAAGATGTCTTTCTAAATCACAATCAGATCAAGTAAACCCTACTTTAAATCCTGCCATAACTCCCCAGTGTTTTTAAGACAATATTCAAATGTGTTAGCAGATCCTCAAAAAAAAAAAAAAAAGGAAAGAAAAGAAATACAAAATGCCATATCACCCAGCAATTCCACTTTAGGGTATAAGCAGGGATTCAAACAGGTATCTGTACACCCATATTCAAAGCAGCATTATTTACAATAGTCAAAAGGCAGAAGCAACTGAAGAATCCATCAATGTGTGAATGGCTAAACAACATTTTGACACATGCTACAACATGGATGAAACTTGAGGACAATACGCTAACTGAAATAAGCAAGTCACAAAAGGACAAATATTGTACAACCTCATTTATGAGGAATAGAGTAACCTAAACCATAAAGACAGAAGGCAGAATGACGGTTACCAGGGGCTGAAGATGGAGTCAACAAGAAGTTGTGTAATGAGTACAGAGTTTCACTTGGAGAAGATGAAAGATTTCAGGAGCTAGATGCTAGCTATGCTTGCACAATACTGTGAATGTAATTAATGCCATTTAACTGTACATTTAAAAAAGGTTAAACGATAAATGTTATATTATGTATACTCTACCACACACAAAAATAATTCCTTATCAGAGACCACACGACTCCACAACCTGACCCTAGCCTTCCTCTTCAGCCTCATCTCTCCCTGGCGAAGTGCCAGCAACCATAAGGCAAACCTTGCAGGACATACAAATATGCCAAAGCCACCCACAGCTCTTTCAACCAGGACACAGCTAATTGGGCTGTGGATGTATACAGCCCAAACAATACCAGCTCACAAGGACACAGAGATTATAGTCAGATGGCTGTGAGCACTGAACCAGGGCGTTCACGCAGATCAAGGGGACAGGGTGTATCGTTCAGGGAAGAGGAAGTCAGATGAGGAGAAGAATAGAGCACACATATGCAGAGAGAAGCAGTGACGACAGATCTTGTAGGACAGACAGCAGAGCTGCATGAGGTCCTCAGAAGGGTTCTAGATGTAGGCCCTTGAGAGGTTCAGCTGAGATTCTGGTCTTAAACAAATACACCCTGATGTAAACCGGTGAGTAGACACTCCTCATAGACTAAATGCTCTGAGCAAGCCAGTACATCTCCAGCGAAACTTAGTTTGCTTATGTCCTCCAGGCTCCCTCCACCCACTCTGCGAAGGCTTGAAGTCCCCAGGTGCGAAAGACCCACCGCCTGGTACAGTGGCTGGCACACAGGACTCCGGTGTAGAGAGTAAGGAATAGATGCATGTTAGAGAGAAAGGCCATGCTTCCTTCCAGGACTGCTCCCATCATCTCTACCTTTTCCTCCAGATCACAACTAGCCAAGAATAATCAGGCACTCAGATGACACACCACCTTCATAAAAGATCAGGAAAGACTCAGGTTAGAAACCAAAGGGCAAGATACGTTCTCAGTATTTGTCAACTAAAGGGCAAGTGGAATGAAAATTGCATTCTTTAGGACAACTGACTCAAGCAGCCTGGTTTTCAAAAAGAGACAGAGCTAATGGGCTCACACAGGACCAGATGCGGTGCTTTGCAGGGCTCCCCAGAGAATACGCTTGGACCCTGCCATGCATCTACGAAAAGGCTCAGGTGAGGCTGATTTCCATTCCATCAACACAGTTCCTTAGAGAAACTGACTCATGGCATTTACTTCACCAAGGATAGTTATCTGATTCCGATCCTTTATTCCATGGTTAAAGCCACACTACATACTGAGCGTTTGCCCCTTTCTCTAAAGAGTTTTATTGAGTATTTAATGGACTGCTGGTACAACGGCTTTTGTTAGAATCTTGGATTAAGGGGGGAAAAAATCAGCCCAACTACTGGGTACTTCCCCATACAGTAAATCGTTGCCTTGTGTTCAAACTCTGGATAATACACAGGACATTAAATTATCAGGCAATGACAAAATGGAATAGAGTTGAACAGGAGTGGAAAAGAAACAGCTAAAAGCAAATGGAGCCCATAAATCATAAAGTCAACTCCAATCTTAAAAAGTCCTGTGAATAGGAAGGGCAATTAATTCAACATCCTGGTTATGCCACCCCAGAGGGAGTTGCTGCACAGGCCAAGAGGGCCAGGAACCATGGGTGTCAAGGTCAAGGTTTGTTTCTGAGTATGGGAAGGCTGGCCTTATGAACCCAAGCTGTCGGCCAGGGGCGGGGTAGGGGGCGGGGCAGGGGGCGGGGCTGCCCTCAATCCAGGTACAGGCTAGTTCTGAAGGATTTCAAACACAGCATCTAGAACTTTACAACTCCTAAAGTGATAGGTAAAAAAGAAAAAGGAATTTCCCAACTCTGGAAATGATGAATACAGTACTTAGACTCGTAAGAGATTTTTAAGTCAAAAAATTAACAGTGGCTGCTATGACAACATTGAAGGTTTTGGATTATAAACCACAAGCTATCCTTTCTGGTGTCTGAGCAAAATGCCTTAGGATCCCAGGCAAAACCTTCTTTTAACACAGACAGAATGGACCCAGGTGTTACACATCTGGTTTTTACGAGAGCCAGGGCAAGAAGGAAGCTTTCCTGCCTGGGTTGGGAGTCATTTTTTCCCACTTACTATATTATGCACACCCTTCAATCTAATTCCTAAGGCTCCAAGTTCTTTATAATAGCCCAGTTTTTAAAAGAGAAGCTTTACTTTTACATTGGGACTTTCTACAGGATAGTTTACCAAGAGATTCCCTTTTGATCTATCCCAATTCGGGGCAGTAAAGGATTTGAATCACAAACCCAGACTCAAATCCAAAAGAATTCTGATCTAAAAACCTGGGGATGACAGACAACATCCATTCCATTGTTAGGATTACTACACAGGCTGACTGAGACAGCAAAGCCCTGACTCACAGAAGGCTCTTGCCAATGCTGAACCCTCCCTTCCCCATGCCGTCTCTGCTTCTGATCCTGAAGAACTCCTGACTCTTCCTGGCTGTCTTCTGGCAGGTGTGTCCACGTTCAAGACTTAGAAAGTTGCCTCATTTGCAACAGAGATTCCATGAGGTTCGGTACCCTGAGGAGGAAATAGAGCCAACATTGCTGTCCTCTGGTCTTGACCCTGGAGGAAGCTCTGCAGTCACAGCAGAAACAACTGCCAAAAGGCTGGACAACTTCAGAGAATGACACCCACCTCCAAGACTTGGTGCAGCCCGTTTGCACCTCTCACCCCCCACCAGCTTGGCACCCCACCCCAGCCAAAATCCTAGAAGGTCTAGAATGAAAAGCAAGCAGCCCTTAGCTTTAGGGGAAACCTATGGTCATGCTACTCAATTCATACTGGATGTTAGAATTAATGAGCTAATGTCTGAAAATGCCTATGAGTCCCTGTGGGACATGGTAGCCAAAAACTTATAAACCACTGGTATAGCCAGAAACACAAGCTCAGCTATTAATTGGGACATGGGATGTGGTAATTATAACCCAGAGACCTCTCAATTTGTTCCCTCAAGGCAGATTTTTAAAATTCCATGAAGTCGAATACGTTTAGATTGGCAAACCCGAGACCCTGGAACCCCCAGATGGACGTATAGCTGCTCAAACAGAACTGGCCCACCCGGCAGCTCTGACTCTCCCTGGCCAGCACACAGACACCAGATACGGCAGTGATCATTAAACTGAATACAGACACCAGGGGAAACCAACTTCCTTCCACGCGGACTGACTTGTGAATCAGGAGGTCCCAATCTCATGCCACATGCTACTTTCTGCACCAAAGTCCTCCTGACCCTTGCCCCCTCCCCCTGCTTACACCAATGGTCTTATACTTTTTTAAAAGATTTTATTTATTGATTTCTACAGAGAGGAAAGAGAGAGAAGCAGTGGAGGAGGAATGGGAAGCATCAACTTGTAGCTGTTGCCTCTCATATGTGCCTTGACCAGGGACGCCTGAGGTTTCAGTTACCTCGGCATTCCAGGTCAACACTCTATCCACTGCACCACCACAGATCGGGCAGCCAATGGTCTTATACTTGATCAAACCATCTGATCACTCAAGGTTATTCCTTTATAATTAAAAGTACAGTGACTTGCACCTAGTAGGCACTCATCTATGGTTTCTTGTACTCATCAGCCTTGGGGGTCCCTCTAAATTGGTTTTTTAAGACAACTGGCTAAACTAAGACACTCACATAAAATAGCCCAGTATACACCACAGCAGAGCAACCTTCTTTTTACAAAAGGAACTTTTAAAAAAGTTGACGTTCTTTTCAGTGACAATAGAGGGAAATGTATTGAATTCGATGTACTCTTGTTGTTTGGGCTAAGGAAGCAAGTCATGTCTCGGGGAAACATCAGCTGTTGCATTCTGCAACAGACCACAGAGGTTAGAATGACTGCCAACGCAGCTCTGCAGCGAGGGCACAGCAAGACCCCGGGCACAGGGCCAGTTCTGAGCCTCCGTTTCCCCACAAAGAGGTTCAATACATCATCTCCTAAGAATCTGTCCCAGCGTCTGTCATTATTGAGTCAACAAAAAAAGGCTCAACTCTGGAAAGATGGAGTTCCTTTATTTTGGGGTAAGTACGCATCTGGGTCTGGTAATTAAATTGTTAAAAACCAAAAATGCCAGTCCACAAGAACTTTTCTCAATGACATTTATTCAGAGGTAAAGGAAAGCAGCTCTCTTTATTCCAACCTCATCAGGGGAAAAAATATATATATTAAAGGTCTAACCACACACAGCACAGAAAGAAATGCACAGAATGATTTTAAGTCAAGGCGCTGAGGCATGTGTGAATATTCCCAAGGTGCTTACAATTAATGGTCAGCTGCAAATGGCATTGGCTATTTAAATAAATTCATCTAGTTATAAAAGCAAAAAGAGATCTGACATTACAAATTAAGAAATCTCTATCATAAAAGAAGAGAAAAATATGCATTACTTAACAGTGCATCTTCAGTAATGCTTCTGTACTTATGTTTAAGAAAAAGTTCTTGCCCTGGCCAGATAGCTCAGTTGGTTAGAGCATCATCCTAAAGTGCAGAGGTTGCCAGTTCGATCCCCAGTCAGGGCGCATACAGGAACAGATTGATTGATGTTCCTCTCTCTCTCTCTCTCAAATCAATAAATAAAAAAAAATTTAATGTTTTTTTAGAATAATAAAAATTCAGAAGCCTCTTCAAGCAGTTATCCCCTAAAATAAGGTCTAATACACTATGTAATCAGAGAAGTTTACACATTTAACATTAGGATTTCATGAATATTTATTGGTTGAGAATTGATCAAAAAAAAATAGCTAAGATCTTCCAAAAAAGACACAGATGATGTAAATTGAGAAGGCAAAAACTACATTGTCATTTTAAAAGAATTTGTAAAGCAAACAGCTTAAGCCAGGCTTGTGGTGGCACAGTGAATCAAGCATCGACCTGGAATGCTGAGGTCACCAATTTGAAACCCTGGGCTTGCCTGGTCAAGGCACATACGACAAGCAACAAGCCAGCAATGTACAACTAAAGTGAAGCAACTATGACTTGATACTTCTCTCTCTCCCACCTCTCCTCTCTCTATAAAAATTATCAATAAAATCTTTAAAAAAAAAGAGAGAGAGAGAGAAAGATAACAGCTTAAATGCAGTGGTTATTTCCCCTAAGCTGATTAAAACCAATAATCATATTGGAATTTAGAAATATTTTCTGGATCAGTTTTTTTCCAGTGTTTCTAATGTTGGAAGCATTACTGAATTTAAAAGCAAATGCACTGTTATACAGCTCTTACATATCTCTAAATACATTCTAAAGTATTTATGAAGATATACTATTCAGCAAATCACCTATAAGGAATACCATAACTAAATAATCTTTTTTTTTTCAGTTGTCACTTTTTTTTCATTGATTTTAGAAAGAGAAGGGAGGGAGAGAGAGAGAAAAATATTGATTAGTTGTTCCACTTATTTATGCATTCATTGGTTGATTCTTGTAACCCACAACTTTGGGGGAGGGGCTGAATCCTAACCACTAGACCACCAGGAAGGTTCCAGAATTGGTATATCAGGAGAACACGCTAAAAAACTGAGCTTCCTAGCCAGGGCTACATAATCCTTTAAAGTCACAAATTAAAATGTTTATAAAAAGTGTATGTTACTGAGTTTAAATTTAAAAGTTAATTAAATTCGAATAATAATTCTAATTTCTCAAAGCTCTATAGGATACAGCAATACTTCATATATCTATATAGGGATTCATACAAATGCCGCCGCCACACACATATATACCTTTCCTCTCTTGAATATAGGATTCCTTGAATATATTGCTTTGCAACCTGTAACGCAAAACAAAACTTAATTTTTAAAGTTAATCTGTTTGACCATGTATAGAAACATACAATAACATACAATAGATTTTCCCAAGAAAAGTCTGGTACGAAATAAAATATTCAATAGTGAACTACTTTATCATGCCTGATTAAGAAAAGCTCATTTCCTTCTCCAAGTAGTTTATCTAAAACAAAATGGTTTTTAAAATGCCACATTATTAAATTGTAAACCATCAAACTAAAAGGCATAAAAACTTAAAATTTACAATCTACCCTTAATCATGTCACTCAATAGGTAAGTAGGCAGACAGAGAATGATGTATATACAGTTTTTTTCAATGACACAATTATCAGGCCCCCAATCTTAGCAGTTAAAACTGCTTACCAACTTTTCTTCTCCATTGTTTCTTTCCACTGATTTAACTAGCACTGTAGCATTCCGTTCAGATGAAAGGAAGAGACAAACATTTGTTGTGACAGGGAGAAAACACTAAGTACAACAAATATTTTGCACACAGATAAGATGGAAAATAGGTCAATACCCCTTGGCTAGGAAGACACAGCCTAGCTTCCAACCAGAACTCTATCACATGATTAACCACGCAGCGCTCTCCCCTAGTCACAGCCGACCACTCTGACCTGGGCGCCCGGTGTACACAGGCTCCAGGCAGAGAAAGAATTAGAGACACATCGACTGCCTCCTAGGCATTAGCAATCTCCCTAGGGAAAGAAAATACTAAGAGCAATATAACAAATAAAACAATTGCTCACAAAGAGACGACGATTCACTTCAAACATTCGTAGGTACTTGAAGAAGTGAATATGGGAGCTTCTTCCTCCTCCCCTCCAATCAATAAAATTCCTCTGACCTTAAACCACAAGGTTAAGAGAAACTGATGTTTATGGTTAGGAGAGAGAACTATTATCATGATATAGGAGGACCGGATAAGGATGGCCAAGCAGATAGCACTTGTCCTTGACTTTTTGAGAATGAGTAGAATGTGGTGAAACAGAATTTTAAATGTAGAAGACAAATATATTCAGAAAGTAGTGACTAGACAGAGTGCAGAAGACAGCTGGTGTAGGGTCCTGAAGGGCCCTGAGCTGGGAGAAAAGGTAAACTGAGGCAAGACCGAGAGCGCAAGCTCCGGGGCTTCCAGGGGAGGGGAGGGACGCCTTGCACAGACTCTCTCCTCTGTCTACATGGCGGTCATTACTGATGTCAGAGCATCCAGAGGGCAACAGTGTGACTGAGAATTTCCAATGACAGATAGTCTGATGGAAAAAAGTTGAGGACAGCCATTGTAAATAATGGGGAGCCACCAAAAAAATTTTTTGTGCAGGGAAAGAAACAACAAAGAATGTAAGGAAGGTTTAATCAAGGGATAGGGATAGTCTGAACCAGCTGAGACAATGACTAGAAGCAGGGAGCTGCCCTGCTCCGTGCAGCTGCCCGGTGTGTGCACTCATCAGAGTGGGCCACCGACGGGGAAAGGGGGCTGACAGCAAGCCGAGCTCCTGTGGGATTGCGTTTACCCTGAAGGGCACCTTTGTCTCAATGCATAAAAGGTACCCATCCAAGTAAGCAATGGGGAATCCAGCTGGGGCACAAATTTAGTAGTTTAGGAATAAAAACGAGGGTAGAACTAATAGAAATGAAACAAGAGAAATAACAAATGAATCTATCATAAAAAGTGGGAAATTAATTTGATGGAGGATATAAGAGGGGAGCTTAAGAAGACTAAGGAGGCTTTCTCATCCAAATGCGTACAGACTGACAGTTTGGCTGGCTGGTTTTTCAAAAAGCCAGGTAACACTGGGGGTCATAAAAAAGATACATAATTACACATATTACTTTATATTAAACCCTATAAACATATGCTTATTTGCCAATATTTTGCTGTAGTGCTGACATCTTTTCTTTAAGTATATGTCCCCTGACTTGAGTACCCAGTGGCCTTCTTTCTTTTGTTGTTTTGTTTTTTTTTTAGTGAGACAGACAGAAAAGATAGCAGATAGGGTGGAAGGGAGAGAGGTGAGAAAATCAACTCATAGTTGCAGCACCGTAGTTGTTCATTGATTGTTTTCTCATATGTGCCTTGATGGGGGAAGGGGGCTCCAACTGAGTCAGTGACCCCTTGCTCAATCCAGTGACCTTGGGCTCAAGCCAGCGACCTTGGGCTTCAAAACAGGGACCTCTGGGCTCAAGCCAATGACCATAGGGTCATGCCTATGATCCCACACTCAAGCCAGTGACCTCACGCTCAAGCCGATGAGCCATGCTGAAGCTGGTGATCCCAGGGTTTTGAACCTAGGTCCTCAGTGTCCCAGGTTGACACTCTATCCACTGTGCCACCACCTGGTCAGGTTGGCCTTTCCTTTTTAAACCACCCTCATGGCAACATCCTCCAAGTCTGATCTCTTTAAAGAACAGTGAGACTAATAAAGACAACTGGGAAGCGATGTGGAGTAGACGCTCACTACTCCTTTCTATGGCAGGATCCTATCATCCGGCCCTGCTGAATTCAGATACAGGGCCATTCAGCTTCACAGCAGCCTCTCTCTCAGTCCCAGGGATCGGCCATGCTCCAGAGAGTGCTGCTCCATCCCTGTGTTGACAGCACTGTGGATGGAGCAGAGCCACCACCTGACCTGCCATGCACACACAGTGTGAGTGTGGACTGTTGCTTTGAGCCACTAAGATTCTCAGATTCTACATGGTCACAACTTAGCCTACCTATCCTGAATGACTGACAGTGTCAGTGGAAATATTTTTATTTTATGATCCCCCAAATCGGCCTCCCTTAAATCAGCTACAATCACTTTTTGAAACTTTACCAGGTGGTTTCCAAAACATTCACAAATGAATTTTCATAGAAAATACTATTTTTGCACATATATTTAAAATCGTCGTATTAAATACGATAAGTACAACTACCATAAACAGGTTTGGAATAAACACAGTTGAGTCTAAACGAGCATCTGTCTCCACTGGTGGGAACACAAGCTCAGGAGCACACTGCAGGGCAGCGCCCTAACTTTGAGCATTTAGTGTTACGGACATCAGTTGACGGACATCAGTTGACGTATTTTTCTCAAGGAAAGAGCACTAACTATTCCAGCAAGTGTGGAGGTCACTAAGAGCTTATACTGTTTTCTAGAGCTGTGAGCCTACACAACTGTAAAGTACTATCATATTACCAGGTTAAAAGTCTGGTTGGTTTTCAAGACTATATCCAACTACCATATTTACTCTGTCCCAAATGTACAGTCAGAAGTACTTAAGTCATTTTTAAAAAGTACAAAAATAACACTTCAAACCCACAACCAGACATAGTCAAGAATACAAGGTCACATGTCATTCCAATAAGCTGCCTCTTGAAGACAGAAAGAACGAACAAACATACAAGTTACTATTAAAAACTAAATTTGAATGTCATACTTTAAAATTATATACTGTAAAATTGTCAACCGACATAAATGTTCCTCTCAAGATTGCCCAGCAAAATCTGGGTGCTTCTATTTCAGGTAGCCAAATCATAACTCTATCCGTAATTTATATACTTTTAGAAATCAGATAGTCAGCCTCTTCAATACAAACATAAACTTTTATGTAGAAACCATACTGATATATTTCAACAGACTACTAAGAGAAATACCATGTTAGCACATATATATCAGAGACCCCAAAACAGCCAACCATAGTTTAAATAACATATACTCACAAGTCAACCCTGACCCTTTCACCAATTCCATCATGAAAGGATCTCTCCTCGACATCAAATAAGATAGCCTTAACCTCTACATAGCTGTAATTCAAAAACCAAATAACAACAAAAATATCTGCAGGAGAAAGGCAGCAATACCACACCCACTAACATAATTCTTCCCCAGACTCTACTGGGATAGCTACCCACTCAAGTCTTATTTTAACCAAGGTAAGCTCTTGAAAAGAAAGGAACCCAAAACCAAACTCTAGAGAGAAAATCATTAATTTGTGAAATGAAGTAAACTCAAATATCAATTTCACTGAACCTTGGCCAAAATCATTGTTCTCACCATGTTGCTTTTGGTTTTTCACTATGAGATGAGCAATCATGAGGACAGGGCTGCAGAATGATTTAGTCTTATCTTTTTTTTTTCTTTTTTGTGACAAACAGAGTCATACAGAGAGACAGATAGGGACAGACAGCCAGGAAGGGAGAGAGATGAGAAGCATCAACTCTTTGTTGCAGCTCCTTAGTTATTCATTGATTGTTTTCTCATATGTGCCTTGACTGGGGGGCTACAGCAGACCGAGTGACTCCTTGCTCAAGCCAGCGACCTTGGGCTCAAGCCAGTGAGCCTTGTTCAAACCAGATGAACCTGGGCTCAAGCTGACGACCTCAGGGTCTTGAACTTGGGTCTTACGCATCCCAGTTTGACGCTCTATCCACTGCGCCACCTCCTGGTCAGACTGATTTAGTCTCATCATCAAATAAAATGTACTGACACAAATTTTATGCCTGAGAGAATAAATATGTTACCACAGGAGACTGAGTGACAGTTGAGAAGGAGTTGAAGACAGATTTCAATGATTCCAGGAAGAGAAAAGAGCCAAGGCCCAAAACCTGCAGAACATAGACACCACGGAACAAGAGGAGATGAGGGGTGAGACCAGAATAGCACAGGTCACCACAGCCAAGGAACAAGTGTATGACGAGGAGCAGATGGGCAACAGTGTGGAGGATGAGAAAGCACAGGGCAAGGAGAGAGACAAGTGAGTCACCAAGCTTAGAATCCACCTCGTAGGGGCTGAATTGGGCCCCCCAAATTTTCTGTGTCCCCCCAAATTAATATATTGAAACTCTAATCCTCAGTATCTCAGAATGTGACTATGCGGAGGCAGAACCATTAAAGACTAAGTTAAAATGAGACCATTAGGATATGCCCTAATCCACTATGACCCTGTGAGGACGCAGCATGCTGGCCACTGCAACCCAAGAAGAGAGGCCTCAGAAGAAAACAAACCTGCTGATACCCTGGATCTTGGACTTTCAGCCTCCAGAATTGTAAGAAGATAAACCGAGTTTAAGCCACTCGGTCTGTGGTACCCTGCTATGGCAGCCCTGGCAGAAGAATACACCATCAACAACCCCTTCTACCAACTTCCAACTTCTGTCTCTTCCTCCAAAGCTAAGGTTTCTAACAGAGCTTATCTTTGACAGCTGCCTGCCTCCCTAGGTACCCTCAGCTCACTTGGCACATGTGATTCAAACAGCCTCAAATAAAATGTCAACAACTGTTTGCTGCCTACTGCACCCCCTCCTTGAAACTATCTCATGCTCTGGCCATTTCTTCCTGGCTGTCCACTTCCTACACCAGGGGTCCCCAAACTACAGCACGCGGGCCGCATGCGGCCCCCTGAGGCCATTTAACCGACCCCCGCCGCACTTCTGGAAGGGGCACCTCTTTCATTGGTGGTCAGTGAGAGGAGCATAGTTCCCATTGAAATACTGGTCAGTTTGTTGATTTAAATTTACTTGTTCTTTATTTTAAATATTGTATTTATTTCAGTTTTGTCTTTTTACTTTAAAATAAGATATGTGCAGTGTGCATAGGGATTTTTTTCAGTTTTTTTAATAGTCCGGCCCTCCAACGGTCTGAGGCACAGTGAACTGGCCCCCTGTGAAAAAAGTTTGGGGACCCCTGTCCTACACCCATAACTCCTTATTATCCGAGTAGCTTTTCTTTCCTCTTCTTATCACAAAATGGAATCCCCAGAGGTCTATCATCCACCTTCCTCTATTCTCATTCCACCCACTAAGCGGCCCTAACAACATCCACAACTTAAAACCTAGATGCTAGTGATCCCACCGTGGAGACTTCAGGCCCTTCATGTCAACAGTCTGCTGAACCTCACTGCTGGGGGCCCCACAGCCCAAACCCATGCCCTTCAGGCCTGGTTGTGCCACCCATTCTCCACATCACACGGGCCAGAAACTTGGGAGTCATCCCAGTCTCTAACTTTCCGTAACCTGCCAATCCAGTCACGACATCCATCTTCTGATCAGAGCGGGGTACACAAAATGTTCACAATAATCTCTGGTGCAATCACCTCATTCTCAGAAAATCATCCAAAATATGGAAAAGGTTGTACAAAATTGTTCATCATAGTATATTATATACAACAGCAAAGTGGCAAAAGCAACCCAAATGCCTAAGAATAAAGGGATGTTTAAGAGAATTATGCACTCAATGAAATAATACACAACTATAAAATTTATTTCAAAACTATGAAGCAATAGAGAAAAACATATACTCTACGACAGTGATTTTCAACCCTTTTTTTCCCATGGCACAAACACACACTAATTACTAAGGTCAGTGCCCCTGACTAAATACAACCATTTTCATCTCATGGCACAAATAAATTAGTTACTAAGGGAGAAGAGGTCAGGGCCCCTTTTTCTTTAGTAATTAGTTTATGAGCGCGTGAGAAACAAAGGTTGAAAATCACTGCTCTACGACAGTGGTTCTCAAACTTTTTGAAGTCGGGGCGCATTTAAAATCCTACAAATAGGCCCTGGCCGGTTGGCTCAGTGGTAGAGCGTCAGCCTGGCGTGCAGAAGTCCCGGGTTCGATTCCCAGGCAGGGCACACAGGAGAAGCGCCCACCTGCTTCTCCACCCCTCCCCCTCTCCTTCCTCTCTGTCTCTCTCTTCCCCTCCCGCAGCCGAGGCTCCACTGGAGCAAAGTTGGCCCAGGCGCTGAGGATGGCTCCATGGCCTCTGCCTCAGGCGCTAGAATGGCTCTGGTTGCAACAGAGCAACGCCCCAGATGGGCAGAGCATCGCCCCCTGGTGGGCATGCCGAGTGGATCCCGGTCGGGCACATGCGGGAGTCTGTCTGACTGCCTCCCAGTTTCCAACTTCAGAAAAATACAATAAATAAATAAATAAATAAATAAATAAATAATAAAATGAAATCCTACAAATAATTGTAGGCACGTTATATACAAATTTCTGAGAAATGTTATAATAATTAAGTCAAATATTAAAGAAAAAATTTAAAGTCCAAGCATGCTTTTATGGTAATTAAACAAAATAAATACGACACAATTAAATTTATTCTGACATTAAAAAACATTTCTATGTTACATTTTTTGAGTTATGCTTTTTAGAATTCATAAAAAAGAGGGGTTAAAAAATAAAAAAACAACAAAAAAGTTATCTTTTTGTATATATAGATACATTCTTAGTAAGATTTTGTAATTCAGCAGGTCCCAGTGCAAATGTGTTAAGTTTTTTCATTCTTGTGTTTATGAGAAACATGAGCCTGATATGTCCTAGTGATTTCTTCAATGTTTGGGCATATATTTGAAAGGCAAACTCTCATTTCCTCATCAATACATTGAAGAATTCCTCTCTTTTTACTCTTAATTGTGTTGAGTGCAGAAACCCTCACCATACATATCATCTTAACTTTACACCAAACAAAGGATAGAAGAAACTTGCCTCCAGTCTTCCAGGGAACATGGGGGATAGTGTAAACAATCCAGCACCACAGCTTAATAGCCTTTTGCAACCTAATCAGGCAAGTGAGGTGGGGGGGGAGGGTTGGGCAGACTATCAGCTTACAGACAATTCCCCACACCTCTGTTGCCCAAAATTCTAAACTCCAAAAACCCTGTTGGTTTTTTGGTCCCCAACAGGCACATTATTTCTCTGGAATACCATAGGACACACCTGGAAATCTTCTAGGGCGCACCAGTGCGCCCTGGCACACACTTTGAGAACCACTGCTCTACAATAACATCATTTTAAACCACAAACATAAAAGCTTGGAAAAGAATATTCAGAAATGATCACTGTTGATATTTTAGAATAGTTGGCTCAAGTGGTCTCTTTTTTAGCTCCATTTTCCAAACTTTCAGTAATGTTCCTTAAAAGACTCTCTAGTACAAAATATTCAGAAGGGAGTTCTAGTAATCTCGGACTTTCTGAACTGACTGGTTTTAAGATAATGGGAAGTTTTACTATTGAATTCCCTTCGACTTCCATTCCACCTCCATGACACATCTGTTGCAACATCCAATGTAAACTCTCATAAAATAGTTTCCCCCTAAATCCTACTGTATTTGTAGCCCTTACATAAGATCCTGAAAATTGATTAATTCTTTCAAGAAATCCAACTGGACACATAAACAGCTGGACGACTGTGGAACTGGGCTCCCAACATCTGCTGCAGTAACTAACTATTCAAGAAAGAAAAGATCACCACGCACCAGCCGCTCTCAAGAACACAAGCATAGCCCCAGCCAGATAGCTCGGCTGGTTAGAGCGTCATCCCTATGTGCAAAGGTCGGGTTTGATCCCCGGTCAGGGCACATACAAGAAGAGATCAAGGTTTCTGTCTCTCGCTCTCTCAAATAAATTAATTTGAGAAAAAGAGAAAAAAAGAATGCAAGTGTAAAGCTGGAAGCAGAAATCACTGGTAAAGTGGCCTCTCTATCAAATACGTGACAGGCTTGCTGCCAGGTAAGGAGGGGCACTTTCTCCAACCACGGAGTCCATGAGATAGTCTCTAGGTCACCTCGAGAGGATGTAAAATAATATGTTTCCTTTGTTTGTGTTTTAAATTGGCAATAAATGGTGCATATTAAGACTGGGCTGACAATTTTACCATTATTTCATCAACTCTCATGCCCACCCTCAGCATGCTAAGGTGACCTGAGAAATTTCTCCTCCTCCATGTATAGATGTATGTGAAACAGGCAGCAGACACAAACATAACACAAGAACCTCACACCCACACCTATGTGGCTCTGTGTTGAAACCTGACAAAGCAGAGACTTTTGCTTTACTCAAGTGATGTGCATACTGTTTCTAATTTAAAGAATTCCTGAGATAGCCTGACCAGGCAGTGGCGCAGTGGATAGAGCAGAGGACCCAGGTTCAAAACCTCAGTCGCCGACTTGAGCGTGGGCTCATCCAGCTCAAGTGCTGGCTCACCAGCTTGAGCTTGGGATCACAGACATGAGCCCATGGTCACTGGCTTGAGCCCAAAGGACATTGTCTTGAAGCCCAAGGTCACTGGCTTGAGCAAGGGGTCACTCACTCTGCTGTAGCCCCCTGTCAAGGCACATATGAGAAAGCAATCGATGAACAACTAAGGAGACTAAGGAGCTTCAATGAAGAATTGATGCATCTCATCTCTCTCCCTTCCTGTCTGTCCTTCTCTCTCTCTTTCTCTCTCTCTCTCTGTCACACACACACAAAAAAGTTCCTGTGATGAATCCATTTGAAAAGTAAATGCTATGGAAACAACCAAAAAGCCTGTCAATAGATGACTGGATAAAGAAGATGTGGCACATATACACTATGGAATACTACTCAGCCATAAGAAATGATGACATCGGAACATTTACAGCAAAATGGTGGGATCTTGATAACATTATACGAAGTGAAATAAGTAAATCAGAAAAAACCAGGAACTGCATTATTCCATACATAGGTGGGACATAAAAGTGAAACTAAGAGACATTGATAAGAGTGTGGTGGTTACGGGGGGAGGGGGGAAAGGGAGAGGGAAAGGGGGAGGGGGAGGGGCACAAAGAAAACTAGATAGAAGGTGACAGAGGACAATCTGACTTTGGGTGATGGGTATGCAACATAATTGAACGACAAGATAGCCTGGCCTTTTATCTTTGAATATATGTATCCTGATTTATTGATGTCGCCCCATTAAAAAAATAAATTATTTTAAAAAAGAAAAAGAAAAAGAAAAGTAAATGCTAAATCCTCATTATATCCACTCTATAAATCCAGACTCCACTGTACCAGTGCTAGACTTCCTTACAGCAAAGAACATTTATAAACATGTTACATTCAAATTAGGCATTTGTGGTGGGAGGGGAAAAACACTGTACACTGTGCAATAAGGTGCAGGAAGGCATCACCTTATTTAAATCCCCTCAACTCGATTTTACATTCAACTGTAAAATTTCATTGAAATTAGCAATATTTCTCAAGCCACTAGCTCTCCGGCAAGATCGCTGCCGCACCTTCCTTGAAATCCGTGTCAGTACTACGTATTTGGAGACACTTACAGAATGCACTGCTTACGAATAAATTTCTGCAGATACAAGACACTGAGCGGGAAAGCCCATTTCTCCACTCAGACAGGAGGAGGCGCGTGAAAGTTGGAAAGTTCACTGAACTTTTTCAGAAAGTAATTAAAATTCATGGGCTTTTGAGGAAATGCGCCAGATTTGGCAAAGTTTTCTTTGTAAAAACCTATTTTGGTAATTTTTCAGACTTCTGTTATTCTAGTTTGGAAAAGTTTAAAATTCTGACACATAACAAAATGGCAGCAATACAGTTAACCCTAAGCAAAATAGGGAAAGATGAAAAAAGGTAGCTTCAGCATTCCTTCAATCTTTCAGCCTCCCAAGCCCTCGACATCTCTGGTCCTTTTGTGAGGTCACAGGCCCCCAGAGTTCAGTGAGTTAGTAAGTTAATTCATTTGTTCATTCATTCACTCTAGGTTTGACTAAATAAAGGGCAATTTAATTTAGACTTCTGAGGTTGAAAAGTTTCATTTATTTTTACAATTGAAAAATAAGAAATAGTACTGGTCAGCTAGCTCAGCTGGTTAGCGCATCATCCCTGTATGCCAAGGTTCAAGTTCAATCCTGGGTCAAAGGACATATAAGAATCAACCAACGAGCCTGACCAGGCGGTGGCGCAGTGGATGAAGCATCGGACTGGGATGCGGAGGGCCCAGGTTCAAGACCCCGAGGTCACCAGCTTGAGCACGGACTCATCTGGTTTGAGCAAAGCTCACCAGCTTGGACCCAAGGTCGCTGGCTCAAGCAAGGGGTTACTCGGTCTGCTGAAGGCCCGTGGTCAAGGCACATATGAGAAAGCAATCAATGAACAACTAAAGTGTCACAACGAAAACCTGATAATTGATGCTTCTCATCTCTCTTCATTCCTGTCCTTTCTGTCTGTCCCTATCTATTCCTCTCTCTGACTCTCTGTCTCTGTAAAAAAAAAATCAACCAACGAATGCATAAATAAGTGGAACAACAAATTGATATCTCTGTCTCTCCTTCCCCCCTCTAAGATCAATAAATTAAAAAAAAAGAAATAAAATAGAATCTATTTTGAATATCGATGTGTGTGCACCATTTCTTCATGACAGTAAGTAAAAGAGAAAGATGGAGTATTGAAAGGGGAGGGCATCAAGGGGAAGGGGCCTGAGTGAGACCCAAGGAGGCCGAGTAACAGATGGACAGAGACCCACTCAGGGAGAGCAGCAAGAAACGAAACAGGAAAATAATGACAAGAAAAGAAACATGCAAAGGAGGAAGAGTTTCACAAGGAATCACATGCCCATCTTCTAACTTTTGGGGATACTTCTGCTAAAGACTTATAAACACAGTTGCATTTCTGCAACTCGAAGCATAAATGGGAAAGTACTCCACCTGTGGATGCATTAGAGCAGGCAGACCCAGGTGGCCACCCCCATCTGCCCCACTTGGGTGAGCACTTCAGCAACTGCCAGCCTGGCTTTTTCTCCTAAGAATTTTTATTTTTATTTTTTTTTAATTTATTCATTTTAGAAAGGAGAAAAAATGGGAGAAGAGAGAGAGACAGAGAGAGAGAAGGGGGGAGGAGCAGGAAGCATCAACTCCCATATGTGCCTTGACCAGACAAGTCCAGGGTTTTGAACTGGCGACCTCAGCATTTCCAGGTCGACGCTTTATCCACTGTGCCACCACAGGTCAGGCCTCCTAAGAATTTATTATATTGGTAACATAACCAGATTACTGAATATGTGAACAATAAGAGAATTAAAAGTAAAAAGTCATCCCAATCTACTATACTAACACGATCTCTGTTCACATTTTGGTTTCTTCCTTTGCCATCTTTCTTCCTACATATTTTTTAGGAGTAACTGGAGTCTCGTATCAAATCAGACATTATACATACTGCTTGGATTTGAACAGACCTGAGTATCTGGCACTGGAGAGAAAGAACCCCAGGAATCCATTTTCAGGAAAGACTGAACAGTCACTAGCATTGACTCTGAGCACTTGCTCTGTGGCAGACACTATTCTAAGCACCTGCATGCATCAACACACCTAATCCCTATTATAACCCAAAGAAGAAGGCTCTATTATTACCTGCCTGTTGCATAGAGAAAAAGGAAGTAGAGACAGATTAAGTTCCATGCCCAAGAACATAGGCCACTAAACAGAATAGTCAAGTTTCAAAACCAACACTACTGGTTAAGATGGAAACATAGGTAAATGAGGTTCTCACATTGTCCCACAACCACATCAGAATTACAACAAAACTACACAACAACCATCATTCAGAACCATCTGAAATCTAGCTGAACAGAACTCCTACAAATAGGGATTTAAAGGAAAAGCCACATGGAGACTGATATGAGGGAGAGAGATGCAGAACAAGCTGGTCCCGCACCCAGCGGGCTGATAAAGATCAGAAGGGATATCTCAGTTGCACAGCTTCCCACTAAGGCTCAAGGGGTCCCAAACCCACACCAGCCCCCCTCAAGCCAGGGTTCCAGTGCTACCAGAAGTCCCCATAACTGCTGGCTGTAAAAATCAGCAGGAATTAAGTAGAGTGAGGTGAAGAGCTGCTGGAGCCCCAGGCAGTTTTTTTGGTTTTTTTTTTACTGTAATTGATTAATTTTTAGGGGGAGGGGGAAAAGAGAGAAACATTAAATTGTTGTTTCATTTACTTATGCTTTCATTGGTTGATTCTTGAATGTGCCCTGACTGGGGACTGAGCCACACTCTAACCAACTTACCTACTCCACCAGGACCAGGCAGTACCTCTTCAAGGTTCCACACACAGACTTACTCTGACTCACTCCCTCTGAGTTCCAGTTCTGGGGCCGCAACTCAAAAAACACCAGGTACGGAGGGGCAGGAACTGAAATGTCTGGCTAACGGTGAAAGTTACTAGGGCAGCTCTCTCCCGCACGAAGGCTGGCAGAGGCCACTGTTCCTTTGATGAGCCCTCCCCGCACAGAGCTGGCTGGCTGGCCCACATCTGAGTCTCCCTCGGCCTGGCTATCACCGCCGGCCCTGGGATTCCCTGAGAGCCCGCCCCACCAAACTCGTGGGCCCATCCAAGATGTTTCAAATGGCTTTTACATACAAATGGTATGTCTTCCCTAAAATCTCTCAAACAAGCAGTATCTAACCTCCCCATGCCCCATACCTTTCACTAAGTGGCCCCAAGCCTTGTACTAGCACAGGGGTCAGGAACCTATGGCTCGTGAGCCAGATGTGGCTCTTTTGATGGCTGCATCTGGCTCGCAGACAAATCTTTAATAAAAATAATAATAACATTAAAAATATAAAACATTCTCATGTATTACAATCCATTCATTTCCTACCGCTCATGTTCATGGTTGTGGGTAGCTGGAGCCAATCACAGCTGTCCTCTGGGACAACACCAAATTTTTATTGGATAATGCATAATGTACACGTGTTGTTGTATGGCTCTCATGGAATTACATTTTTAAATATGTGGCGTTCATGGCTCTCTCAGCCAAAAAGGTTCCTGACCCCTGTACTAGCAGCAGGCAGCCTTGGTTCGCAGCTTGGCCTTTCCTTGGCACCTCCAAGCCCAGCACACATCTGCAGATCACTTTGTAGCTCAAGCTGGGTGGCCTGGGCAAAACACAGGTGGTGGCTGACCTTGGCCTGCACCTCCCAAGGGGCCCCAGAGCCAGCACACCCAGTGGACAGTGGTGGGTGTCACAGCCAGTCCTGACTGCAGCTAATCAGCCAGGGGGCAAATCTCCCCCACTGACCTGTCAATGGCAATCAAAGCTCAACTAAAACAGGAGGGTGTATACCACCCACACAGAGGGGGGGGGGTGACCTGGAGTGTAGAGCCTGGGTGATTTGGTAGGCTGTGCCAGTGCACACTACAACACACTGACTATATTGGGCCCCTCTACCAAGCCTGAGAGACGTAGGTCTACATAATACACAGAAGCAAACATTGGTAGGCTGCCAAATTGAGGAGACAAAGAAGCATGCTCCAAATGATAAAACAGAATAAAACTCCAGAAAAAGAACTAAATAAAATGGAGAAAGGCAACTACGAGGTGCAGAGTTCAAAATACTGGTTATAAGAATGCTCAATGAACTTAGGGGAAAAGAATAGTTGAACTTAGAATTTTAACAGCTTAAAAAGAGGTATGGAAACCATAAAAAAGAAACAGTCAGAAATGAAAAATACACTCATGAACTAATTTACAGGGAATCAACAGCAGAGTAGATTAAGCCAATAATCAAATCAGCATTTGGAATATAAAGAAGCAAAAAAATAAACAAAAAAAACCCCACCCAATTAGAACAGCAAAAGAAAAAAAGAATCCAAAAAGAATGAAGATGGTGTAAGGAGCCTCTGAGACAACTTCAAGTGTATCATGCTGAAAGGATAAAAGAGAGAGCAAGAAATTGAAAACCTATTTGAAAAGGTAACGATGGAAAACTTCCCTAACTTGGTGAAAGAAAGAGACAGACAAGTCCAGGAAGCACAGGGAGTCCCAAACAAGATGAACCCAAAAAGACCCACACCAAGACACATCATAATTAAAATACAAAAGTTTAAAGACAAAGAGAGACTCTTAAAAGCAGCAACAGAAAAGCAGTTACCTACAAAGGAGCTCCCATAAGACTGTCAGCTGATTTCTCAACAGAAACTTTGCAGGCCAGACCCAAGTGGCAAGAAATATTCAAAGTGATGAAAGGCAAGGACCTACCACCAAGATTACTCTACCCAACAAAGCTATCATTAAAATCAAAGGACAAATAAAGAGCTTTCCAGACAAATGAAAGCTAAAGCAGTTCATCAACACCAAACCAGTATTTCATGAAATGTTAAAGGACCTTCTGTAAGAAGAAGAAAAAAAAAAGATAAAAAATATAAACAATAAAATGGCAATAAATACATACCTATCACCTGACCAGGCACTGGCGCAGTGGACAGAGTGTTGGACTGGGAAGCAGAGGACCCAGGTTAAAAACCCCAAGGTCGCCAGTTTGAGCACGGGGTCACCAGCTTGAGCGTGGGATCACAGACATGACCCCTGGTCGCTGGCTTGAGCCCAAAGGTCACTGGCTTGAGCCCAAGGTCACTGGCTTGAGGAAGGGGTCACTCACTCTGCTGTAGCCCCCCGGTCAAGGCACATAAGGGAAAGCAATCAATGAACACTAAGGTGTCACAACAAAGAATTGATGCTTCTCATCTTTCTCCCTACTGTCTGTCTGTCCCCATCTGTCCCTCTCTCTTTCTTTGTAACACACACACACACACACACACACACACACAAAGAAAACAAAAGTACCTATCAACAAATGAATCTAAAAAAAGAAAACAAAATAAATGAAGAAGCAGAACAGAAACAGACTCATTTTTATGGCTACCAGATGGGAGGTTGTTAGAGGGATGGGTATAAAAAGGTGAAGGGATTAAAAAGAACAAAGTGATTGTTACAGAATAGTCATGGGGATGTAAAGTACAACCTAGGGAACATAGTCAATAATATTCTAATAACGATGCATGGAGTCAGATGGGTCCTAGATTTATTAAAATGATCACTTAGTAAATTCTCTAATGTATAATCACTGGAGTGTATACCAGAAACTATTATTATATTGTATGTCATCTGTAATTGAAAAATAAAAAATGATTTAAATTAAAAATATATATATTCTTTCTCCAGAGCCCAGCCCATGACCATTGCACTACACACTGCCACACTGCTTCCCACCGAGGCAAGAGCTACTCATCACCCCGTAAAAGAGAGTACAGACGCAAAGCCTTAGCCAAGGAGCAGTGATTCCAGGTGGACTAAGGTGTGTGTAACTCAGACTGGACAACTCCTGCCCACCCCACCCCGCTTACACCTGAGCCCAGTGAGTGTTTGAAAAGGTACCATAGGGAGAGGGAAAAAGTTGGCCGTGCTCAGGGCTTCTCCTGACCTAGGAGCAAGGCCCAGCCTGACAGCGCGGAGTCCAGGACACTGTTGTGTCATGTGCCCAGCAGCTGCCAGTACTCGAGGCAAAGGCACTCTTCAGATGGCAGGGCAGGGACTGTGAGTGAGATGGCCAGTTGTCCCACTCAAGCTACATCACCGAGGCAGCCCTCTCTTAACTCAGGTGGTTTCACTTGAGAAAGGGGGACGTACTGACAAAAAATAAATATTTTCATGTCATCATTATTTAAACATTAATAAATACCACTGCTATGATAATTTACTAAGAAGTAATAACTTGATAATTACTTACTGTAAGTTACTGATTACTAAAATTTCCATCCTTCTACCATTAAGAATAAGCCTCACCTTAGGGATTCTGGGCCCGTTTTTCACTGGCTGAAAAGCTCTCCCATCCTCCTCCTCTACACAAATTAATCCTTCAGCCTTAGTACAGATGTCAGTTTCCTCACACAGGCCCTCTCTATACCCCCTGTCTGAAGTCTCCTCTCCCCACCTGTCTTTTTCTCACAGCCTCTTTCTTGTCCTTTTCATTCATAGCATCTCTCACAATCCATAAACACACCATGAATACTTGTGTTCGTGTCTGCAGTGTTCACTGCCCTCATACTCCAAGAGAGCAGAAACTCCATCTGCTCTATTCACCATTACAGACTCAGGGCCTGGCATACACTAGGCTCCCAAACACCTGATGAGTGAATAAATAAATAAATGCGTTAAAGAACTAAAAGTAGCCTGAACAGGCGGTGGCGCAGTGGATAGAGCATCAGACTGGGATGCGGAGGACCAGGTTCGAAACCCCGAGGTCGCCAGCTTGAGCACAGGCTCATCTGGTTTGAGCAAAAGCTCACCAGCTTGGACCCAAGGTCGCTGGCTTGAGCAAGGGGTTACTCGGTCTGCTGAAGGCCCGCGGTCAAGGCACATATGAGAAAGCAATCAATGAACAACTAAGGTGTTGCAATGAAAAACTGATGATTGATGCTTCTCATCTTTCTCCATTCCTGTCTGTCTGTCCCTATCTATCCCTCACTCTGACTCTCTGTCTCTGTAAAAAAAAAAAAAAAAAAAAAAAAAAAAAACTAAAAGTAATCCCCCTTATGTCTAGAAGTATATGTATAATTTTAAAAGTAAAGCTAATTGTGACATTTCCACTACAGGCTGTTACTTTGTTCTCTATTAGAAAAGCCACCCGACTTCAGGCTCCCATAGCAAACACAAATTTAAATGTAAACTTCATCAATCAAGAATCATCTAGGCCCTGGCCGGTTGGCTCAGCGGTAGAGCGTCGGCCTGGCGTGCAAGGCACCCGGGTTCGATTCCCGGCCAGGGCACATAGGAGAAGCGCCCATTTGCTTCTCCACCCCCCCCCTTCCTCTCTGTCTCTCTCTTCCCCTCCCGCAGCCAAGGCTCCATTGGAACAAAGATGGCCCGGGCGCTGGGGATGGCTCCTTGGCCTCTGCCCCAGGTGCTAGAGTGGCTCTGGTCACGGCAGAGCGACGCCCCGGAGGGGCAGAGCATCGCCCCCTGGTGGGCAGAGCCTCGCCCCCTGGTGGGCGTGCCAGGTGGATCCCAGTCAGGCGCATGCGGGAGTCTGTCTGACTGTCTCTCCCCGTTTCCAGCTTCAGAAAAATACAAAAAAAAAAAAAAAGAATCATCTATAAACAAATACAAAATCAATACCATTCTTGTTTAGTGGCAACACCAACCATAAATGTGTTAAATAATTTCATTCACAATGACCACAGAAACTATAAAACACCTTGGCACAAATCTAATAAGAAATGTGAAAAAGTTTTACACATAAAACTACAAAATGCCATTGAAGGCTATAAAAGGGCTAAATATATAAAGAGGCACATTAGGTTGTGGATGGGAAGCCACAAACACATAAAGCTGTCAATTTTCCCTGAATTTCTCTATAAATGCAATGTACATAATTCCAATAACAAAATTTTTTAAAACTACCACATGCAAGAACAGATAAGCAAGTTAACCTGTGTGAAGGGAGAGAATGCAATATGCATGTGATATATCAAAGGACACAAAAATAGAAAATGACGTTTTGTATAAATTTGTATAGTTTAACTATAATGGTATAATGGGTGTATAATGTTACCTTCAATATTTTGACTGTCACCATTTCCCCTTTCTTTTTTTTTTTTTTTTTTTTTTTTTTTTTTTTGTATTTTTCTGAAGCTGGAAACGGGGATAGACAGTCAAACAGACTCCCGCATGCGCCCGACTGGGATCCACCCGGCACGCCCACCAGGGAACGACGCTCTGTCGCGACCATAGCCACTCTAGCGCCTGGGGCAGAGGCCAAGGAGCCATCCCCAGCGCCCGGGCCATCTTTGCTCCAATGGAGCCTCGGCTGCGGAAGGGGAAGAAGGAGACAGAGAAGAAGGGGGGGGGAGGGGTGGAGAAGCAGATGGGCGCTTCTTCTTTGTGCCCTGGCCGGGAATCGAACCCGGGACTTCCACACACCAGGCCGACGCTGTACCACTGAGCCAACCGGCCAGGGCTCCCCTTTCTTTTTTAAGTTGTGAAACAGTAAATGCTGTAAGTTCAGAAGAGCAAGAGTCTGGGGAAAATGAAGAAGACGGGAACAAAGCTGGGTTGTGGAAGATGTGTAGGTGTGACAGGTGGAGAGGGGGCTTCCAAGGTGTAGAAAAGATCCAAGAGAAGAAGGAAATAAAAATTCCGAAGACATTATTTGAGAGCGATCTCCGTGTGACTCACTCTGATTTTCCCATAGAAAGTCAGATAGTGCCAGCTTTAGAAATGGACAATGAAGTGACTCAGCAGTGTTATCAATCTAATGATGCATCAAAAAGTGATCCAAAATGGTCACACAAGTTGGGACATATGTATTTTATATCTCCCTCTTGGAGAGTCACTGTGCAGTCACAAATAAAAGACCACCATGCTAAGTCCCTCTGCAAAGAAACTTATTTTAAAATGTTTTTTGACCAACACCTACTCAGCCAAAGAACCCTTTTTCACATGAACCTCTACTGATTTTATGGGGTGATTTTTTTTCCAACCTACTAACTTTTCATAGAATAACCCACCTTGGGAAATGCTACATTCCAGTAACCCAGCCTTTTAAAAACCTGAACCAGAAAGAGGCTTAAGGATTTGAAAATAACAAGGCAGCAATCAACCAAACACAGCAACTGACTGGGTGGGTGTGAAGGTCATAAAAAATATGGAAGTAGGTGATGCTTCTGAAATCCAAAGTGATGACAGTGATAGAAATGTCATTAGCACAGTGAACTCACAAGAGGTTCAACTCTTAAGTAATGGGCACCAAGCTTGGATTTAGATAGCTTTGGGAAGACAGTGAGATATTCCTTTAAATTGAACAAGAAGTTAAAAGACTTGGTTGGGGTCCAGTTCCCAGATCAGTCCCTAATTAGCATAAAGAACCTGAGGCAGGTCTCAAATAAAATAAAAGGGTTGCAGCAGTGACCTTTAAGGCCCTTTCAACTTTAACATTCTACCATTTCAAGAAAATCAAAATACCAATGAATAATCAGGTTTCACCTTTACAGAAGGTGTGAAATGAATAGCAGATAGGCTAAAAAAGAAACAATTCAAGAATGTGAATGAATATATGGGTTTAAATATACAGCTCACAAAAATTAGGGGGTATTTCAAAATGAGTATGGAGCAATGAAATATCCCCTAATTTTTGTGAGCAGTATATATGGGTGAGAGAGTTGTAAAAGATTATGCAATTAAGGATGTTTAAGAGATATCCCTGAAACCCATAAAGCTATCATCAAGTGTAACTCCAGCCTCCTTCCCCAGTGTACAGAATACTTAGTACTCTCCTGAATCTGACCCAGTGTGGCAACTCATATATTTTTATGAATGCTTCTCAACACCCTAAAGTTTTCAGGCAAGTGAGAACCTTTTCCTCGATGGCTCACCACATCAGGAGTAGATCAAACCTGTGTCCTACTTATTACAAGATTGCTAGAGGACCTCAAAACAGCAAGCCATGCAAACTGGCAGAAGCCCAATGTTCATAAAAATTAAGCCTTTCCTAGAAGCATGTAGGTTGGACTATAACAATAAAATAGTGACGATCCTCTGAAGCACTTTCAGAGGAAAAAGTGAACAGCCTGGAACCAAGCCTATCTGCAATCTGAACACTGCAGGTAGGGCTTCAGGGTCTAATAATATGTTATTTAAAAGCAAGGAGCACCGAGGGAGAAGAAAAAGATGAACACCGGAAAATATAAGTAGGAGCCAGCAGGAACTTTGCAATTAAGGTTTTTTGAGAGGTTTCTTTTTGGTTAAAGTGTGTGAAAAACCTCTTTTATGAAACCAGTAAAAATGATGTGAAAATGCACTATAACAAAGCCAATAATTAACAATCTGCTCCATTGTTCTTTTGATTCAGTGCTCCAAAATCTCTTTAAGGATCCTGAGTTGTTTTATCTTTTTTAACACGTATAAAAACTTGGACAATTTTGAATTGTATTTTCACTTTAGCACAGCAAAATGAACGCAATTTCAAGGTATCTTGAGTCCACACAGGACTGGCTGGAAAGTCCTGGGAAGCCGGAGAGACCTGGTCTCCTCTTACTCTCTCCCAGCTACCAAGGAAAACCAAGCACATGGTATTTTTTGAAGCTCAGAGTAGTTGTTTATTTGATAAGGAAAGGATATCAATTTCACTTCTCTCTAGATCTCAATTTCTAGAACTACTTATCTTGAAGGAGTATAAATCCATACCAACTCCTTCCTTCTCCCTGTACACCCAAGCCCCAGCTCTGCAGTGCCTCTCGTACCATTTCATCCACGTGTATCAGACGCTGAGCTCCAACTGGATGCCCCACAGCATACTGCACTCAGGTGGAGATGAGCAGAGATGAGACAACCTCCCTAAAACTCCCCTTGGACCTTCTAATTCAGGGGTCGGGAACCTATAGCTCGCGAGCCAGATGTGGCTCTTTTGATGGCTGCATCTGGCTCGTAGACAAATCTCTAATAAAAAAAATGTTAAAAATATAAAACATTCTGGCCCTGGCCTGTTGGCTCAGTGGTAGAGCATCGGCCTGGCATGCAGGAGTCCCAGGTTCAATTCCTGGCCAGGGCACACAGGAGAAGCACCCATCTGCTTCTCCACCCCTCCCCCTCTCCTTCCTCTCTGTCTCTCTCTTCCCCTCCAGCAGCCAAGGCTCCATTGGAGTAAAGATGGCCCGGGCGCTGAGGATGGCTCTGTGGCCTCTGCCTCAGGCGCTAGAATGGTTCTGGTCGCAACAGAGGAATGCCCCAGATGGGCAGAGCATCTCCCCCTGGTGGGTATGCTGGGGGGGATCCCGGCCGGGCACATGTGGGATGTTCATGATTGCGGGTGAATGGAGCCAATCACAGCTGTCCTCTGGGACAACACCAAATTTTTATTGGATAATGTGTAATGTACACGGGTCGTTGTAGGGTCAGGAAGTAAACTTCCCTCCTTCCTTTTAATCAAGTAGTCAGCTAGCTCATTGCACAAACCCTTTTGACGAAGAAGATGGCTAAAAGAAAAGAATATAAGGAATATACTTTTCAGCAGGAATGGACAGAGGAATTCACCTTTGTGGAAAGAGCAGGTTCTGCAGTGTGTCTAATATGCAATGATAAAATTGCATTGATGAAATGGTCAAATATAAAGCGGCACTTCGACACATGCCATACTACATTTGCATCAAAATATCCAGTGGGGGACAGCAGGAAGAAAGCATGTCAAGAGCTACTGTGCAGAGTGCAAGCTAGTCAGCAGCAACTCTGTGTTTGGACCCAACAAGGTGACTAGAATTCGGCTAGCTTTGCTAGTGCTTTAGCAATTGTGAGAAATGGACAGCCATTCACAGATGGGGAGTATGCCAAAACATTCATGCTTGATATTGCCAATGAACTTTTTGACAACTTTTCGATAAAGACAAGATAATCAAACAAATAAAAGACATGCCTCTGTCAGCAAGAACTGTTCACAATCGTACCATCATGATGGCAAATCAAATTGAGGCAACACAAGTGAAGGACATAAATGCAGCACCATTCTTTTCTCTCGCTTTGGATGAGTCAACAGACATAAGCCATTTATCCCAGTTCAGCGTGATTGCAAGGTATGCTGTCGGTGACACACTACGTGAGGAAAGTCTTGCTGTTTTGCCTATGAAAGAGACAACAAGAGGGGAAGATTTATTCAAGTCTTCCACTGAGTTCGCTAAAGAAAAAAAAATCTACTGATAGATATACTTATTTCGGTGTGTACTGATGGTGCTCCGTGCATGGTGGGGAAAAACAGAGGATTCATAGCGCTTCTTCATGAACATGAAAAGAGACCCATTCTAAGTTTTCACTGCATCCTACATCAGGAGGCGCTTTGTGCTCAGATGTGTGGCGAGCAGCTTGGTGAAGTGATGTCACTGGGTGGTCACTTTATTGTTACCCGAGCTTTAAATGATCGCCAGTTTAAAACACTGCTGGGAGAAGTTGGGAATAATTATCGTGGTCTGCTTCTGCACAGCAATGTGCGTTGGTTGTCAAGAGGGAAGGTGCTCAGCCATTTTGCGGCTTGTCTGAGCGAAATGCGGACTTTTCTTGAAATGAAAAACGTTGAGCATCCTGAGTTAGCTAACACTGAGTGGCTCCTGAAGTTCTACTATCTCATGGATATGACTGAACATCTGAACCAGCTCAATGTGAAAATGCAAGGCACTGGAAATACAGTCTTATCCCTTCAACAAGCAGTGTTTGCACTTGAAAATAAGCTGGAACTCTTCATCGCCAACATTGAAACAGGTAGTTTACTACGCTTTGAAAAACTGGAAGAGTTTAAAGATGCATGCACAGCAAGTGACCCTGCTCAACATCTTGATCTCCAGCAGCTAGCGGGCTTCACATCTAATCTTCTGCAGTCATTCAAAGCGTTCTTTGGAAAATTTTGTGAGCGCACTCATCTTTTTAAGTTCATCACCCATCAACACGAATGTGCAGTGGACAGCTCCGACCTGAGTTAAATCCCCAGTGTCTCCATCAGAGATTTTGAGTTACAAGCCACTGACCTGAAGGCCTCAGACATGTGGGTGAATAAGTTCAAGTCACTGAATGAAGATTTGGAAAGACTTGCATGACAGCAAGCAGAGTTGGCAAGCAAACACAAGTGGGGAGAAATGAAAAAACTTCAACCCACGGACCAGCTGATTTTCCAAACTTGGAACGCACTTCCTGTCACATACCACACACTCAGCATGTGAGTATTGCTGTACTGACAATGTTTGGCTCTGCATATGCATGTGAGCAGTCTTTCTCACATCTAAAGAACGTTAAGACCAACCTACGATCATGTTTAATGGATGGAAGTCTCAACACCTGCATGAAGCTTAACCTCACCACGTATCAACCAGACTACAAAGCCATCAGCAAAACCATGCAGCACCAGAAGTTGCATTAATGGTAAGAAGTACTTTATTCATCATTGGTTAGCAACAGCATAACAACATTATTAAAAAGAATTCAAAGACTTATTGTACTTTAAAAGTGTTGGTCTTACATAAAATGCACACATTTACTTGTATTTAGTGTTAAAGACATTTTATGGCTCTCATGGAATTACATTTTAAAATATGTGGCATTCATGGCTCTCTTGGCCAAAAAGGTTCCCGACCCCTGATCTAATTCCTGAAGAGAGACGGGACCAGGAGAGTGTAAGAAAGATCACCACACAGGCCTGGCTCTCAAATCTCTCACTCACAGTTGAACCTTGTCTCACCAACTCTCCCTCACCCGGGGGAGGGGAGTGATGTAGGATGAGGCAGCCAAGCACAAGACCCAGAAAAGGAGGAGAAATTCAGAAGCATTCAATCACCTCTCTCAGCTCTGGACTAGCCAAGGACACCCACAGGAACCCTGACTCCGGGTGACAAAGAAAGCCAGCCAGCGAGAGAGCGACCATCAGGTGGGCTCCCCAGCTCGTTAAAGTGAACTCCTTAAAAGTGGCCCAAAACCTGAATGATCACTGCACCATGAGGTCACGTGCTGTTCTAAAAAGGACACGATCTTGGGCTTGATCTCTATCAGCCGTTTCTAACTTTCTCAATTCCCTCAACTACAGATATCTTCTACTGAAGAACAGTAATGAGAATTAAATGAAACAAACTATGGAAAGTGCCAGAATGAGGCCTGACACTATGCAAGCACCCAATACTTAACTTGACAGTCACACAAACGTCATGTAAAATATGAATAATCTGTTCTCTGGGGACTTGGCATTTCTTGTCCAAAATGCAAATATGCCTGAAGTCTGTGGCCAGCCTCGTGAGGCTGAACTGTGAGGCATGCTGAAGACGGCACGCGGAAGGGCTGCTGGCCCGTACAGAGGGAAGAAAGCAGGAGGACACCACAGATTCCCCACATCAGGGCTGACCATGTTAATCAACCTCTTGTCCCCTGGATGGCACCTTATACATCCTTCCGGTCCAAAAAGGGATCCTCCACTCTCCTCTGGGGCACTGAACAAACCAGGATGACGCTCCCTAACTTCCCAAGCAATCCAACCATCAGACATAGGCAGCGTTTAGAGACCCGACCCCTTCCACGCGATCAAAGGTACAAGAAAATGAAAGAAGGATGAGTGGAAAGAGTGAGCATTGGGTTCGCTTTCTCCAACCTTCCTGCTCTTGTTTGTTTCCAGCATTTGTCTGGGCAGCCAGCTTGTGTTGGCGTGGCCTTGGTCACCACAGCTGTCACAATTGTTTTCTTCATTTCACCAAAATCTACTCTCGGAGCACACCGATATGCCCTGCCTCTAGCCTCTGAGGCACAACAGATTTCCTTCATTGTTTTTTAATGCATCACTGTGTGCTTAATCCAGCAGTCCCCAAACTTTTTACACAGGGAGCCAGTTCACTGTCCCTCACCGTTGGGGGGCCCGACGATAAAAAAAAAAACTATGAACAAATCCCTATGCACACTGCACATATCTTATTTTAAAGTAAAAAAAACAAAATGGGAACAAATACAATATTTAAAATAAAGAACAAGTAAATTTAAATCAACAAACTGACCAGTATTTCAATGGGAACTATGCTTCTCTCACTGACCACCAATGAAAGAGGTGCCCCTTCCGGAAGTGCAGCGGTGGGGCCGGATAAATGGCCTCAAGGGGCCGCATGCGGCCCACGGGCGATAGTTTGGGGACCCCAGGCCTAATTCAATGTGAACTGATGAAGAAGGTATTGACAACTGATAAGAAACCCACAAAATGTCCTAAGAGCAGAATGCTGGCAATCATCCTTCATCCTTCTCAGGAAAGAAGTTAGAAGGTGCTCCCTGTTAGACCTTGGCAGGCCTCGTGTCTGCATCACCTCTAAATATCCAATGGACGGGACTTGACTGGTCTGAGGAGACAGGAGTTACTGCACCTACACCACATCTTTGAAGGCCCCAAACGGTGGCCTAGCCTGAAATAATAACACAAGTAAAGGTAGACCTTCCAGTCTTCAAATCCTTATCTTAGAAACCAAAAGCCAATATTGACTTTTCCCTTTGCCCAGCAGCATTCTGATAAATCCATAAACAACTGGTGATGTCATGGGCTATAACCCATTCTGCTCCTGCGCTTGATGGTCACCACTGGGTCAAGGTCAGCAGCCTTCTGCCCGGCACCACCCTCCACTCCACTCAAGGACGATACCAATTCTATTCTCTCTTCACAGAGATGCCTAAACTCCTTCACTTCCCCTGTGGGGAAAGGATGATCACAGAAATCCTGTGGAATGTGTGTTCCCACAGAGCCCAGAAATTTGATGACCTCAGAGGATATTATAAAGAAAGACCCTTGACACTTCCCTAAGGAAGAATGTCTTCTGTACAAGGCGACTGCCAGGACAAAAAGCATGTGCTGGGAAAACCTCCCGCACGCTGCTGCCGCGTCTGTTTCCAATTCTGATGTCCCATTTCCTCTTTATAATCAGCATTCCTTCCCTCCTTATTTCTCTTCTAAAAGAACATTGGCATTAGGTCTCAGTTAAAGCAGCAAAGTGTCATGTTCTAATAAAGGCTGTAAGATAAAAAGGGCTAAGTGAATGTCAATAAATATAAAATGCTTGAATACTATATATATATAAGATCTACTCCATTCCACCACTTTTAAATGTTTCCAAAAATGAAGTTATTTTTAAACGTTGGCAGCCTAACTTTTTAAATATTAAGTTTCATTCACATAAAGCTTATTCACACAGGCCATAACACAGCACAAAGCTTTTTAAAAATACAGTTTAAAGTTGCGGTGTCATTAATCTGGCCTTCCAAAGCAATCTCACAGTAGTTTTTGGAAGAATCTGATTATGATTATATGAAAATGATTTGAAACATGCAAAAGGCTAATCAACTTGTTGTCATTCTTATGATTATGAGATATCCAACCATACAGTGCATACTTAAGAGAACAGACTTTGGAATCAGAGATGGGAATTCAAATCTCTCCTCCACCCCTTACTGGTTACCTACACAAGTAGGTGTAAGAGGCAAGTTGCTAAACTTCTCAGGCTTCAGATGCAACTGTGAAATGGGAGGAGAATACCCACTCTATCAAGTTGTGAGAATTCACAGAGTAACGTATGTAAAACCTTTTGTACCCAGTAAACACTTACTAAATGGCAGCGATGATTATTGTTAGGTCATTTAATTAAAACTCAATGTTCAGCTATTGAAAATAGTAAAAAGGAAAAGGAAGAAAGGAAACTCTCACCCAAAAGAAGGACAAATGCTAAACATATGGATACTATAACCTGAGGATTCTTTCTTAAGCCAACATCACCCTCAACTGCCACTTCTTCCCCACTGACTGAAGTCAGGAGCTTTGAGGTGCTTTGCATAACATCCCATGCAGCCTACAACGGGGCATCCATCAGACAGCCTGCAGCCAAAAACCAATGATTTAAGAGGATCTTTCACCAATGTTTCCTGTAATAGTCTTATGCTTTGCATTTTGCTAATGTATCTTTCCAATGGGTACTTAAGAGGAATCTAATTATGCTATATTTTACAAAACAAGTCACAACATAATTCCAAAGTCTAAAATGACAAGACAATAACCAAGAAGAATCCCTCTGTTCACGGCCTGTGGCACAATGTTTTGCCAGCTGCCGGTTGGACAACATCCCGCTTCAACTTCATAAAGGTTCTTGAGGACAAGACGCACTGCTTTCCAGCCTGAAAATCTGACCACATACCCCATGAAAAAGACAAACCCTCAGCAGAAACTTGTACAGATCTTTTCCATTACCACTTAGTGGGCAAGGAAACTTTTTTTTCCCCCTAAAGCAAGCTCCTAATTTGCCTTTTAAGCTTAAAGAGGCTTTCAAACTTGGCTCACCCTAAAATGAATGGCCAATGGGGTGGTTTACAGGTGGACCCTCAGGCTTTTCAAAGAGGTAGCACTGGATCACTTTTCAGCCCTGTCTGCAACCAGACTACTACTACTGAATGTCTCCTATATTATCACCGCAGTAATTCTAACCTTCAGTCCAACTCTGGGATCCTTCCATCTGTGTCCCACAGGCACAAACCATGAATGCTTGGAAATGTCACCGTCCTCCCAAAACAGTTTTGCTTGGAATACACCATTCAAAAAACACTCATCATTCAATCCTCCATAGCTCCCTCCCCAGATAAGCCAATCCTCTTGGGTTTCCTGATTTTAATCTAGGAAAGAGACATTTAACAAATGCCCAACATAGCATGACCAGGCAGTGGCACACTGGATACAGCATTGGACTGGGACATGTAGGACCTAGGTTCAAAAACCCGAGGTCAGCAGCTTGAGTGCGGGATCATAGTCATGACCCCATGGTTGCTGGCTTGAGCCCAAAGGTCTCTGGCTTGAGTCCAAGGTCTCTGGCTTGAGCAAAGGGTTGCTGGCTTGAAACCAAAGGTCACTGGCTTGAGCCCAAGGTCACTGGCTTGAGCAAGGGGTCACTCACTCTGCTGGAACCCCGTCAAAGCACATATAAGAAAGCAGTCAACAAACAACTAAAGTGCCACAACAAAGACTTGATGCTTCTCATCTCTCTCCCTGTCTGTCCCTCTCTCTGACACTCCCTCTCACACACACTCTCACACTCTCTCTCTCTCTCTCTCTCTCTCACACACACACACACACACACACACAATGTCCAACATACTACATTTAATTCTACCTCCCCCTAAAAAAATTCCCATTCACCAAAATGGAAACTGTTTTCTTTCTTATTCCAGATGACCCACACTGGGGAATAAGAGCACAAAAGCCTGGCTCCTCCACTCAAAACCCAAACGTTGGTTTGTGCCATGTATTTTCTGGGAAAGACTGTAAAAAGGTTTTTCGATTCAGTGTTACATAATCTGATTCATTTATTTAGCAATGTCTAATTTACTGGTGGTTTCCCCCCAAACATTCCTGGAAAATTGTTATACTACACCATATTACAATGGAGAAAAAATTTTATGTCAAAATTGATTCTATAAAATGTGCCGGGTTGGCCTTAGCTCAGTCGTTCCTTTGAGTCAAATTCACTTGTTAAAACGTGCCTCCTTCCCATTCAAGCCAGTATCCACGAACTATACACACAGATTCATGGGCACCCACATACCCTGATTCACAGTGTGAATAAAATAAATAAGGTTGGCTTCCACTCTAACTAACAAGATTTGATTTCAGCAAACTAACACTGGGGAGCGCCTAGAACTCAGGGACGCACACAACTTGTTGCAGCAATAAAAGCTCCCCCGCAGCCTGAACAAAGCATTACAAATAAGCTCCAGAAACACACAGGGCCCTTGGACAAAATGTTGTGTGTTTGTAATTAACTACCCAGTACACTCTCATCACCCCCTTTCCAGCCCTGCCGGCCCCAGCACCCTCCAAGACTCCCGTTCTTAATCTGGTTTCCATTCCAGCTCCGCCCCCTCCCCTTCCCTCTCGGGAACCGTGAATCAATCCCGTCCCGGGCAGGAAACCAGAACCAGGGCAGCCCCCTCCGCCGCGGCGGAACAAAGGAGAGGAGCGCAGCTGCACGCGCAGGAAGCCCCATCGGGTCCCGGGCCCCTTCTCCCCCGCCACCGCCGGGGCACGCCGCACCTGAACCCCACTCGCCATTGTTCTCCCTACGCTTTCTTCCCCGCAGGAGGCCACCCTGGGTCCTTTCATAGAACTAGGGGGCCAGGAAACAGCTGTGGGCCAGAGATGGACGGGGTGTGGGTGAACACAATGGAATAACAGGAATACACTTTGCCCACAGGTACGGGAGGAATGGGGAAAAGTAAGAAGAACTTAGTTTACACACCAGGTCCCCAAGCAACTGCGGAGCCACCACCACCCTGAGCGACCTCCACGGTGCGCGGGTCCTCACCTCAGCGCCGCCTCGCCCTGAGGGAAAAGTGCCGCAGACCCCGCTGACCCGCGCCCCGTGGATAGTGTCGGAGCCACGGACCCCAAGCACAAAGGCGCAGGCTGACGCTTTACCGCCTCTCTAGGGCCGGGGCCAGACCCAGCGGGAAGGCGGGGGACAGGGAAAGAGCTCGCGCTACCTCGCCGGGCGCCACTCCGCCTGTTCGTCGTCCTCTCCCTGGCGGCGCTTCGGGACGCGGGCCCACCGCGAGGCTGCAAGGCTACCGCGGCGGCTGCTCCGTGGGGTTGCGGGGCGGGCGCTGTCCCGCAGCTGCCGGCCCCCGGTGCGCTCGGGCACTGCCTGCACGCGCCTCGGCTGCGGCTGCGGCTGCGGCTGCGGCTGCGGCTGCGGTGCGCGCTCGGCTGCAGAGTGCTCGGCGGCGCGGAGTGCTCGGCTGCGGCGGGAGGCGCCCGGCCACTCCCCTCTCCCGGGCAGACTGAGGGGCCGGCCCAGGGGCGGGGGCGGCGACCTCGCCGGCTGGGATTCGCCCCTCGGCGCGGCGGCAGGACCCGGAGCCACCGCCTTCCAACTACTCACCTCCGGCCTCCCGGTGCCGGCTGCACAGCGCCCTCCGGTGAACGCGGGCGGCAGCCTCCGCACCCCGGGCAAACCTGGATGGGACAGGAATGGAAGAAAGAGAGAGGTCCGCCCCAGCGCTCACGGAGGGCATGGTCCTTCTACCTTTTTTCACTCCGGGATTAACTAGAATATAACTGGGGCACGGGAGGCGGGGGATGACAGCTAGAAGCCAGCCTGGGGGGCAAATGCCGGCAAAAAAAATTAGAGTGTTCTCAATTTTTCCTCTTCTAGATAAAAGTTTGAATGCTCAAAAATATCATATTATAAAATATTAATTTGACCAAAAGAGGAAAAAAAATTATTGAGTAGCAAATTGTGTTTTTACGGACAAGGTTTTTAATATCTATTAAACCACTTGATTTCACATCATTCTAAGTAAACACTGCCCAATTCTGTTACAGGAATAAAAAAAAAGTTTTTAAAAAATTTTAAATACCCATATGTATGTGAATATAGTGTATTAACTGGCACTGGGTAATGATCAATGATAGGATATTAATCTGCATATTATTCCCCCCCCATGGGGGGGGCAGCAAATGAGAACTTCAGCTCCTCACTCCAGCCTGCCTCTTGCCTCTTTGTAGAATTTAGAACAAGCCCCATGACCCAGGTCCTGGTTTCCTCATCCCCAGAAGAGAAGGGTGCTTGTCCAAACTTACTCACTAGGTGAGTTGAGGATTACTTGACTAAGGTGTAAAAGCAATGTGTAGGCACAATAATTATTACTCATGGTTCTAACTACTTTATCCTATAATGAAGTAAATTACCATAAATGGGGCCACGTTTAAATGGACTGACCTATATCTGGAAACTGTCACTAAAATGAGGTGAACCAAAGAATGCAGTCCATATATAGTAACTGTTCCCACAGACAGAAGAACCACAGGCACTGAGATTTGTCAAATGTCACCAGTAGAGTTTGGAAAAGGTGACAATTCCCCAAACTGTATCTGCTTGGTGCTTTACCATTATCAATGACACCAACTATAAAATCTGCAGAGGACAGGATAGTAGTCTAAGCTAAGACATTGAGCATCAGGTACTTTGTTTGTTTTCTTTAATCTTCACAAAAACCTGGGAGGTGAGTTACTCTCATTTTTTTTGTTTTACAGACCAGGAAAGCCCAGACAGGCCTTCCAGCTAATAAATGGCTATGGTGAGTGGTGGGATTCAAATAATTTAACAACCAGTTCTCTGCCCTGACGACCATTTTAAATATATTAAAAAAAAAGATACACCAAAAGGTAGTTTATTATTTCATGCATTTAATACGTAAATAAGAACAATAAAAGAGGTACATAAAACTAGATTATAAGAAAGTGTTTTTAAATATTAATGAAAAAATATTAAATAATACCTGACAAAAAAACAAAAAAACTAATACTTAAGGTATTTCCAATGACAGCTTGTCACCCCCTGGTTGGTTGGCACTTTTTCTCTTTATGTTATATGTTTGTGTACTAAAGTAACAAATGTGAGGGAATTAAAATGTAGTATTTCATTAAAGGCATAATGAGTTTTATGAAATGAATAAATAAACATGACAAGCATAGTTCTGTCAAATTTTTTTCACCTATGGACAGAATGAACATTACTATGGGAGCTTAGAATACGCTATTGACAGATGAACATTAAAAAAAAGTAAGGAATGTAAATTTGTGATTTCCACATTGGGTGGGTGGCTGCCCAAACACCCACCTTAGAACAAACCCTGATTACAAGTGCCATTTTAACAACAGGTTTGCCGAACTCAACAAAAAATTGAGTATCAGTTCTGCCGAACCAGTGCAAACTAGCTGAATACCACCACTGGCTATGGTGGTTTGAAAGTACATCCACCACATATGAGAAAGCAGTCAATGAACAACTAAGGTGTCGCAACGAAAAACCAATGATTGATGCTTCCTGTCTCTCTTCATTGTCTGTCTGTCCCTGTCTATTCCTCTCTCTCTCTGTGTAAAAAAAAAGAAAAAGAAAAAGAAAATACATCCACCAATTCTTTAACACTCCTCCCATTAAAGAGTGGAGTCTGTCTTCCTCTTGAATATGGGCTGGACTTAGTGACTTGATTATAATGAACAGAATGGAGCAGAAGTAAGGCTTATGACTTCTGAGTCTGGGCTTTTACCTGGATGTGTCTTGGGGCACTCACCCTGGGAACCCAATTGTGATACTGCAAGAAAGTTCAGGCCAGACAGAAGGTCATGTGTATGTGTATAGTTGAAGGCCTAGCCGACAGCTAGATGAACTGTCAGACATGTGAGTTAGCCTTTGAGATGACTCCAGTCCCAGTCACTGATTGACCAGACTGCATGAGAGACCCAGAGAGAAAAGCTAGCTGAGCCTTGTCAGTGCCCAGAAACAAGAGACATAACAATGATAACAGATTGTCTTCAGAATAGTCACTGATAACAGTAGACACTGGGAACAGTGGTAGAGCTGGGATTTGAATCCAGACAGTCTGACTCCACAGTCTCCATCACAGTCAAGGCTACTACCTCAGATCTTGATATCCTAGCTTAATGAACGCCACGGAGATCCCAGCCTTCACAACAAAAATGTGTGGACCTGCTCCCTGTTTACACCTTTAGACTCACTTCATCTTGCTCATCTGAGGTGAGGTTCCAAATGACTGCATCTAGCTGTCTGGCAATAGGGAGCTTGTGACCTCTGCTGACCGGTCCAGCTTTTCAAAAATAGCAGAAATTCAGATGGCAGGTTCACAAATAAAAAATGTAAACAAATAGTTTTAAAGAGTGGGGAATTCTATAACCTTTTGATCTTGGAAGAAAGCCAAGTTTTAGTAAAAAGTAGGTTTGAGACAAGTTATGTGCTGAGTAGGACTATAGATAGAGCTAGTCTTTGGAAGTGTTCGCAGAGAGAGAGGGAACGGTTCTGCCCCTAAAAGACCCAGCATAATGGGGACATTTGACGCTTTCTCCCTGTTTTTCAACCAGTTCAGAAAAGAAAATATTAGAAACTGTTGAACTAATCCTAATAAACACTGAGAAAATGAGCCAAGAGCTATTAGAAAGCCAAAAATGTTTCTAGAGCAAAGCTATGCTTCTCTTTTAAAAGTATCATTAACCTAGCCTGACCAGGCGATGCCACAGTGGATAGAGCATTGGCCTGGGATACTGAGGACCCAAGTTTGAAGTCCCAAGGTCATCAGTTTGAACATGGGCTCACTAACTTGAGCACAGGGTCACTGGCTTGAGCATGGGGTCATAGACATAACCCCATGGTCGCTGGCTTGAAGCCCAAGGTTGCTGGCTTGAGCCCAAGGTTGCTGGCTTGAGCCCAAGGTCACTGGCTTGAGCAACGGGTCACTGATCAGCTGGAGGACCCCCAACCCCAGTCAAGGCACATATGGGAAAGCAATCAATGAACAACTAAGGTGCCGCAACAAAAAATTGATGCTTCGCATCTCTCTTCCTTCCTGTCTGTGTGTCTGTCCCTATCTAACTATCTCTCTGTCTCTGTCTCTCTCACTAAAAAAAAATAGCATTAACCTAGTTTTAATAAATCTGAATATCCAAACTTCTGAAGACATACCTTGAGGTTTTTAAATTCTTTTACCTTCTTGACCGTTTCTTTCAAAAGTCAATCAACAACTTCTAAATTTAAGATAAGCAGATTACAGTTTTTCTAATAATTGTCAAAATAGATTAAAAAATCCACCAACTACAAAAGCATTTTTTACTTTTCCCTCAGTATATGTGGAAGAAGTAATATATTTGAAGACACAGAAAGACTCTTAATGATTTTAGGGTGAAAAACAGAAATGATCAAACCACAGGAGTAAAGAATATAAGTGTGCTTACCTCAATGAAAACATGCAATAATTTCAGTTAAAACAAGGAAAAGTCTGTCATCTTTGTAGAAAAATATAGAAATAAAAGTACAATTATGTGTGTCCCAGAAAGATGATTACCATTAAACATGTAGGAGTGTGATTTTACCTTCATTGTTTTATTTAAGCCCTTTTTAAAAAAAATTTTTTTATATTTTATTTATTCACTTTTTAGAGAGAGAGAGAGAGAGAGAGAGAGAGGGAGAGAGAGAGAAGGAGGTGGAGCATGAAGCATCAACTCCCATATGTGCCTTGACCAGGCAAGCCCAGGGTTTCGAACTGGCGACCTCAGTATTCCAGGTCAATGTTAAGCCCTTTTTTAAAACAAACAAACAAACAAACAAACAAAATTAGAAAGAATCAACATTGGGGAAAAGACCAAGGAAAGGACCCCATGACCTGCTTCTGCCTCATGTTGGTGTAGCGAGTGAAACAGTGGGCCGGAGGTCATCATTTTAGATTTTCCCACTGGCCCTGTCTGCAACTAGCTTTAGAGATTTTGCCAGAAGCCTTGTGTTCTCTTGTCCTTAGTTTTTATAAATCATCTTAAATGTGTTAAGGACCTTCTAGTTCTAAAAAAATCTAAGTCTTTGGGGGCTTATTTAGGGTGTGGTATCTTTTTTTTTCCTTTCCTTGGCTACCTACACACTTTATTTTCATCCACTTTACTTATCATTTGAGACCAAACTCAGTTCTCACCTATTCTTGACCATCTTCTTGAATTGGATTCTGCTTTCATTACTATGGTGATATCTTTGTTTAAAATTGATTTTAGAGAGAGAAGAGAAAGAAAAGGAGAAGAGGGGGGAGTAGAAGTGGGAAGCATCAACTCATAGTAGTTGCTTATCGTCTGTGCCTTGACTGGGCAAGCCCTGGGGTTTCCAGTCGGTGACCTCAGCATCCCAGGACTACGCTTTATCCACTGCGCCACCACAAGTCAGGCTATGGTGACATCTTGATGCCACATCCTTGCAGTATCCTATTAATTTGCTCCAGTTTATGAAATATTTCTAGTAATTCTATTATAAATGTTAGCCTCTCCAAGTAGATGGTAAATCTCTAAATTAAAGGAGTAATTCAGTTTGAAAACACCAGGCCTATGACAATAAGCATATTAGCTCAGCATGTGCTAGAAAGTGTTCTAAATGCTCTGTTATGTGTATGTTAATTTATTTAACCCTCACAACAGACCAAAGAGATAGGTTATTGTTACTATATTACCCCATTTTACAGATGATGAGACTGAGGCAGAGGAATGTTAAATTACTTCCCTAAGGTAACACAGTCATAATGTCAGAACCAGGACTTGAATCTAGTCAGTCTAGCTTCAGGCTCAATCTCTTATCTCAGGGCTACATTTAGTACTTTGTTTCACTTCTCTGAGCTCTTTTTTTTTTTGTCTTTTGTCTTTTGTCTTTGAAAACAGGTACAGCCTGACCTGTGGTGGCGCAGTGGATAAAGCGTGGACCTGGAAATGCTGAGGTCGCTGGTTCAAAACCCTGGGCTTGCCTGGTCAAGGCACATATGGGAGTTGATGCTTCCTGCTCCTCCCCCCCTCCTTCTCTCTCTGTCTCTCTCCTTTCTCTCTCTCCCTCTCTCCTTTCTAAAATGAATAAATAAAATTAAAAGAAAAGAAAACAGGTACAGTCACCCATGATGTCCTTGGGGGATTGGTTCCAGGACCCACTTCAGGTACCAAAATCCTCAGACTCGTTTATTATATAAAATGGCATAATGTTTGCATATAACCTATACACATTCTCCTGTATACTTTAAGTCATCTTACTTACAATATCTAATATAATGTGAATGCTATGTAAATAGTTGTACTATATTGTTCAGGGAGAAATGACAAGAAAAGAAAGTCTGTACATGTTTGGTACAGACACGGTCATCTAGGCCTAACTAGAAGTACTTGTCAGCAACAACATAACATTTTTTTTCCTAATAGTTTCAATCTGTGGTTGGCGGTTGACTGAGTCCAACAATATAGACCATGCAGATACAGTGGGCCATCTGTGTTGTCTTATTTCTTTAGTACAGGCAACCCCCGGGTTACTGACAAGATAGGTTCTGTACGTTTGTTCTTAAGTTGAATTTGTATGTAAGTTGGAACAGGTACATTTACCTATTAAATGTAATTTAGATGTTTGTCTTAACATAGTATTTATTTTACCTTTCTGTGCATGTAAGTACTTACACATTTTCAAATACAACCTTAAACGATTTTGGATGATGCAGATGATGCACTTGTTGGAGAGGAAGGGACTGGGGTTAGAGAGTCACTTTCATGGAGTCACTTTCATGAAGTAGCATCAAGGGAGGTTTGTACAGAGCTTTTCTTTTTCTTATCACACATGGCCCTGTAGCATCTCAGGCCTTCGGTAACTATGTGGTAAACTCTGGTGGACCTCTCTGTATCAGCATTTTGCTCCTCTTCCTTTGCCGTTCCTTCTTCAATGAGACGAAAAACATCAGCTAACTCTTCTGTAGAAACTTTCTTAGTTCTGGAGTTTCTAAGTCCCTGTTTTCTTCCCTAAATGCCATCATCTGCTACTCTAGTTCCATAAGGCCTTCATTGGAGGGTTCTTTGCCATGGGAGTTGAGTAACTCTACGATATCATTTTCACTGATACCCAACTGCAGCTGATTACCAATAGCCCTGAGGGTGCTCCATTCAGTAAGTACAAGTTGTACGTAAGTCGGATGTTTGTAACTCAAGGACTTACTATATATATCTCCTAGTTTAGACTAGTGCTCCAAATGTAGTACTACTAAATTCATATTTCTTAAGTTTCATGCAAAAGAAAATCTTTTTTTATGTACTTAAAGAGTGCTTTAGAAATAAATAACGCTTAAAATAGAATTTGAAATTCAAATGAAGTATTATAAGAAACATCTCAGTAGTGGCACTCTCCCTCTCCAGAGCACCTCACCTTTCTCTTCCCTCCCTTTTTGTCTCCCCTCAAGCCTGGTCCCTTTGTCTTTCCCTCCCCTAAACTCCAAGGGACCTTCTTTTGCTTCTGTAACGTGTAGACTTACTGTGGCGATCATTTTGCAATGTATACAAATATCGAATCATTACATGTCCACCCAAAACTAATATAATGTATGTCAATTATAACCTCAATAGAAAATAAAATGAATTTTATTAAAATGTAGATAAATAAAAAAAGGAATATTAGAGGATAAATAAATAGACTGATGGAATTTCTCTGAGGCAGGAAAATTCATGAAATCTTTTTAAAGATAAAAAGAGGGAAATTTGAAGAGCTCAGTAGTAGGTTTTTTATTGGTACTAGACTATATGGAAAAAAAAACTATTCTTATAAAATATAACCATGTAATTGAATACTGAAATTGGGCAGCGAAACGCAAGTGCATTTTCTTTCTTTATAAAATGCATTTGTCTACAACTCAGAACTCTCTGACCCCTCAAATAAATTGTAGACCCATTGAAAAGAAATTTAAATTACCTAAATTTTTTTTCCCTCAACATTTTATAATTTAGCCTTTTTTCATTTCAACTAGTAAAATAATGGTCTTTTTTATTTCCTCTCAAGCTGTAACAAGTTAATACCATTATAGCTAAACAATAAATCAATCTAAGAAATGGCTAGATGTTTTTCCAATCTTTTTTAAAAAGCATTTTCACTTTTCTAATGATGACTGGGGAGTTTGTCAAACTCATCTTGAGGCTGAGGAGCCTCAGGAAGGGCTGTGAGGAAAAGCAAATATGACAAAGGAAAAAACCCGGGCTGTCCATACCAAGTGAAGAGTAATTCAGCAAACGCATGAAGTAATATTCTGTTTCTGCTTCGGTCCCTAATACTAAGTGTGCATTTATTTGAGTTTGGTGTCCCTGGCCCTGGCTGGTTTGCTCAGTGGTAGAGCATCGGCCTGGTGTGCAGGAGTCCCGGGTTTGATTCCTGGCCAGGGCACACAGGAGAGGCGCCCATCTGCTTCTCCACCCCTCCCCCTCTCCTTCCTCTCTGTCTCACTCTTTCCCTCCCGCAGCCAAGGTTCCATTGGAGCAAAGTTGGCCCGGGCACTGAGGATGGCTCTATGGCCTCTGCCTCAGGTGCTAGAATGGCTCTGGATGCAACAGAGCAACACCCCAGATGGGCAGAACATCGCCCCCTGGTGGGCATGCCGGGTGGATCCCAGTCAGGCACATGTGGGAGTCTGTCTGACTGCTTCCCCGTTTCCAACTTCAGAAAAATACAAAAGAGAGAGAGAGAGAGGTTATTTGAGTTCGGTGTCCCTAATCACCACAGGTGTTTGCAGGTAAAAATGCTGAGAGAGAAAGATATTATTTAACTCAAAAATATTTTAATGGGTTAACAACCAAGATAGCATATAATCTAACTTTACAGACTACTGACTAAATAACCCAAAATTTAACTTGGAAATATCAACCAAGACTGAGTAGCAGGCTTGCTCATTGCTTCAGCAGGACTCTCAATCTTGATGTTTTGTGTTTAAGGGGATAGGCTCCATGAGGCAGGGTGTTTATCTCTTCGGGTCATGGTTGTGTCCCTAGAGCCTAGAAACAAACAGAGTACTCAAAAAATATTGCTGAACTAATAAACAGATTTAATAAATTACTATTATTGTAGATAACTTGAACTGCCCTATAATCTCAGTCTTTATTACCAGATGGATTTTAAAGCAATTTTAAAGACTTCTCACAGCAAGGGAGAGCAAAGGGGGTCCTTGCTGAGGGGTCCACAGTGGTGATCTACTCTGATTCAGAATGACCAACTGGAAAAACTTTAAAGAGAGCAGCACTCAGGCACAGCTCACCTCATGCAGAGGAAGAAGCAGACCGTGTGAACACAGGTCCTGGAAAGCAATTCAACCCCCAAAGCAAGTGTGACTTCTTCTGTCAAAAGGATGCATAATCTCCCTTCCCATCAGACACGATAAAATGTGGGTGTTTCTCCTGAAATCCATCCATATCAATACAGCTAAGAGAAGGGAGCAGACACATGTCTTAGACTCTCGGGGGTTCTCTTGCCCGGCCTCACGTGCATCAACCCTCCTCACAGCAAGTAGGTGCTTTACAAGTTCTCCCTCACTCTTGGGTTTGGACCTAAGATGACCATGACACAGCTCAGGCGCCTCACGTGTTTTCCTCGCAGGAGCATTGGGTCTGGAAATTGCTTCAAAAATTTCTACTCTTATGAATTAATCTCAAAATTCCTACCTACTCCCTGGGGGGTCCTACAGATTCCTGAAGGCTTCTTCTACAAGTCCACACTTCCATCAAATTGGAAAGCATGTTTTATAACTTCTCAGTTTTCTTTATGAATTTTTATCAACCTGAAGCAGTCATTACCACCCAGATTTAGTCTAGACATGAGAAAAAGAATCTCTTCATGTCCTGGCACTTGGGATCTTCCATGCCTAAATGCATTTGGTCCCACTGGGCTATTCTGATAGATGCCTTAATTGCTCTAAATTATTGACCAAATAAGAAGCTCAACTTTGGGGACTCCTTCCATTTTCATGCCTGTAGTTAGGCACCACTAACCCAGGGCCAAACAGCAAAGTAGGAGAAACTTGAGCTACATCAAGAAGTGTTTATTGGCTGTGGCCAGATAGCTCAGCCTCGTCTGGACGTACCGGGGCTGTGAGTTCAGTACCTGGTTGACGCACATACAGGAGTCAACCAGCGGACGCATAAATGAGTTAGAAAACAACTTGATATTTTTCTCTCTTCCTTTCTCTCTCTAAAATAATAAATAAAACTTAAAAGAGAGAGAGAGAGAGAGAAGTGGCTACTTAGTGTCTGTTCAGTGCTGTGCTGGCCTCATCAGCAGGATGGGAGGTGAGCATGCCAGTCAGCATCTGGGATTTTATAGAATTAAGGTCCAGCTTCAGGTCTTTGGCGTCTTCTTCCCTTGGATATAATTCACTTTTCCTTTCAAATGTCCTCCAAGTCCCAGAGGCAGGGAGAGCCGGGCTGCTGCTCCCAGGCCTCCCCATCCCACCCAGCCTTTCATATGCTGCCTCCGTCATTGTTAGGTCAGTGATGTGCAACATGGCTTCTAGCGCTACAGAGCAGTCCAGCATCGATTTCAAGTAAAATATTTGAAAGCTGCCTTTATTTTCCTCAATTTTAAACAATTTAAATATCTAATTTTTGGTATCCAAAATGTTAACAGTGAAGAGACACTCACCGACACTTTTCTAGTCAACAATGTCAAATATTAAAGAAACTGACTTGTTTTTTAAACTTTGGCCCCCTATGGACTTCGGAATTTCAAATTACAGTTACTTTATTTTTTTCATACAAACAACGTTCAAGTTTTTGTAATAATAAACATGTATATTTTTATAATCAGGAAAAAATAATAAAGCTATTTTTATCTTGGACAAAACATGTATCCCATAAAAAATCTTTGGTTGTTTTCCTGAATTGGCCCTAGTGAAAAAATAAATATTTCTCGCATACTTTTTCTAATACCTTTCCATCAAAACTGTTTATTAGTACTTGGTGATCTTTTTCATCAGGATGTCTTAGAAACTAGCAAATCTGAAAAACAACTCCTGCTGAATGAAGACTTGTGCTAAGGACTCACAGAGCATCAGCTTGAATGCAAGGTCCTTCGATTTCTTTACTGCACACTCTTTGATGAAAGAGGGTCGTCTTTTTGTTTCATAAATCTTGGCCCCACAGGTAGTGGGCCATGTGTGGCTCAGCAGTGAGTAGGACTGTTGAGGGAGATCCCTCTCGCCAGCTTGGTGTTTGGCTATCATGGTCACATCACATTACTGCTATCAAGACACTGTCTGCCAGGGGTAATGCATCTATGATTCTTGGGCCAATATGATAGCCTTGCCTTAATGTAAAAGAGAAAATAAAGGGCCCTGGCCTATTGGCTCAGTGGATAGAGTGTCAGCCCAGCATGCGGACATTCCAGGTTTGACTCCTGATCAGGGCCCACATGAGAAGCAACCATCTGCTTCTCTTTGCCTCCCTCTCCTTCTTCTCTCTCTTCCTCTCTCACAGCCAGTCGCTTAATTGGTTCAAGCATTGGCCCTGGACCCCGAGAATACCTCAGTTGACTCAAGCATAGGCTGAAGACAGGGATTACGGGGGTTGCCAGGGTTTGCTGGGTGGATCCCAGTCAGGGATCTTAGCATGCGGGAGTCTGTCTCTATATCCCCTCCTCTCACTTAAAAAAGAAAGAGAGAGAGAGAGAAAGTAAAGGCAAGATTTTTAGGTAAAGCTGATAGAAATGGTTGGCCCACTGCATACATGTGAGAGCTTATACATATGAAATCTTCAAATTCCCAGTTAGTTATTGTCAAGACTAGCTGCTATTACAGACATTATAGTTCTACCGGGTTTCCATTCAGTAATAGTTCATCCATGACTCCTTGTTTGTAATATTAACCCTGGAATTTAAGATTGTAACCCCAAGCTCCTATCACTGTGCTGAGGTATCCAGGTAAAGTCGACAGTAGTAACCTCAGTGCGTGGTAAGCCATCAATGTCCTAAGGATTGGATGATGTTTTATACTATGCTATACATATGTTCTCAGAAAAAAATGTAAGTAAAAAATCGTTAGTAAACAGTCTGCTTAGTGGGTGTAAATATTCAGAAGATTAGTTATCCTCTGGAAAAGGGGGCACTTTCTGATCAGAATTTTGAGGTAATAAGGTCACATTTTTATGTTTATTGAAAAGGGAATCTGGGTCTTAAAAGCTCTTTCCCACTATCAAGTTTTGGAAAGCTTAGTAGATGGTTTCTGACTACTTTCTCACATCCGTTTCATCCCTCAGCCTTTTGCTCCTCTGATGGCATTAAAATTGGTCTTACCTACATCCTCAGTGATCTACCTGTTGTCACCTATTAAAGGCAGTTTTAGGTCCTCATATTACTTGACTCCTCTACCACATGTCACTCTGCTGCCTTCTTGAACCACTCTTTGTTGGCTCCTGTTTGCTACCTTTTTTTATTTTCTCTTAATGCTTTCACTGCTTCTTTTCAGTTTTATTTACTATTCTTTACCTCTACCTTTCCCCCGTAGATGTCAGTTACCTTAGGTTCTGTTATCACCTACACACAATCTTACCTACACACAAGGCTTCACCTACTGATGACTCCCAAATTTGTATCTCTTAAACTTAAGTTCCATATGTTCAAATGTCTACTGAGCATCTACCTGTGACTCAATATATTCAAATAGGAAGCTCACAGGTAGGTATCGCAGACACAACATGAAAGGGGAAATCATCCTCTCTACCCAATCCCAACCCTATTTTTTGTCTTATATTCTTTTTTTTTAATTTTATTTATTCATTTTAGAGAGGAGAGAGAGAGGGAGAGAGGGAGAGGAGAGAGAGACAGGGGGGAGGAGCTGGAAGCATCAACTCCCATATGTGCCTTGACCAGGCAAGCCCAGGGTTTCGAACCGGCGACCTCAGCATTTCCAGGTCGACGCTTTATCCACTGCGCCACCACAGGTCAGGCTTGTCTTATATTCTTAATCATGGGATATTGCCACTCAATCCACCATCAATCCAATTGCCCAATCCAGAAGTAAACATCATTCTAGACTCTTCTCCCTGTCTGAATTCCATCTCTCTGGGAGGTCTATAGTTATTCTACTTCCTAGCTGCCTCAAGTATTTGTGGTCTTTTATCTATACTCATTGCCCCTGACTTCTTATCCTAAAGCTTTTGTCTTCAGGATACTCCATTTCTTACATGACATAGATGTGATTTCTGCTTCCTTTCCAGCACCTCCCTCATCCAGGCCTTTTGCACGAAGTCATTTCAGTTCCTGATCTCTTAAGACTCCAACTCTGCCTCTGCATCAGCAATCTCTGTTGCCTGAGATGCCCTTTTCCCCTAGCCAACACCTTCTCATTCTGGAAAGCATCACTGCTGCTGAGAAGGTGTCTGATCCCCTTAAACGAGGTGTTCTTCAGTTCTCTGTCTCTGTCATAGAATATATCAAACTACCTGTTTATCAGGCTCTGACACTGCATGGAGACAATTTTGAAGGCAGAATCATGTCTTATTCGTTTCTTTATTCTATGTTTAACATCGGTGCTGGAATATAGTAGGCACTCAGTTATGCTTGTTGCATGCCATGAAAGAGTACAAAGCATTTCCATTGTCTTCTTTCATGGGCCTGTATAGCTTTTATTACTCAATTTGAAAGCTTACCCCTTTCCTCTTACAGCAAGCCTCAAGAATTTTAGTGTGATATCCTGTTTTAATAAACTCAAATACAACAAATAGCAATAAATGTTTAAAAGAAAGCCTTTTTTAATTTTTTAGTCAATCTTGGAACTGACACCTCCTATACTTCTGGTATATGCTCTCATACCTTATTGCTAAAGAATTCTAATTTTTATGACCCCATTCAGCTTGTTACTAATGTTCAATAATGGTTTTTACCACTACTTCGATACCAGTACATATGTTTTTCCTAGTCTTGCAGTCCAAGTCAATCCATAAATATTTTTAATCAATGAACCTTTTTTTTTTTTAAGTGAGAGGAGGGGAGATAGTGAGACAGACTTCCGTATGTGCCCCCACCAGGATCCACCCGCCCCTGTCTGGAGCCAATGCTTGAATCAACCAAACTGTCCTCAGCACCCAGGGCCAACATTTGAACAAATCCAGCCACTGGCTGCAGGAGGAGAATAGGGAGAGAAGGGGGAGAGGGTGGGGGGAAGAAGCAGATGGTTGCTTCTCTGTGTGCCCTGACTGGATATCAAACCTGGGATGTCCACACTCTGGGCTGGCGCTCTATCCACTTAGCCACCGGCCAGGGCCATCAATGAACTTTTAAACTCAAAAAGATTTATTGGGCCATTTTAAATATTTGTTTCTTGCTTACATGGGATTGAAAGATCACAGCTCAGTATCGATGGTATTTCATCTTTTCAGTGCTTATTTCACAGCTGAGCACTTCTCAGAGTCATGAACATGAGCCCAGTCCCTGATAAACCATACCAGAGGCCAAAAGAATGAGCAAGCTTATCCACCCTGGAACCCACAAGGGATAGCAGGGACTGAATAGGCAGTATCTGCTGTGACTTATTACAGGATACATGTTACACCAGGCCCGAAATCAATCCCCAAACGGAAGTCTTTTGTCATGGGTCTTTCACCACAGGAAAGTAATGCACACATACGTTCAACATTAACAATCCATAAATCTCTGTCCCACAGAACTTTATCTCATGTGGTGCCAATAAGAAAGAGAGATATCTCAAAACAGCAGGAAGAAATTTTGTTTTATGTACAGAAACATATAATATCAACCAGAGAGAAATCTTTTAACAAAAATAAGACATGAAACTATCTGCCTTAGGATAAGTCCGAAATAAGGAAGAATCTTTCCAAAGGGTGTCTGACAGATTTTGTATTTTGAAGTTAAATTTATCATATAAAAGGAAGTGAATGGAAAGAAAATAAGTTATTTATAAAACTATAGTTACACTATATAGAGAGTTACACTATATATATAGAGTTACACTATATATATATATATATATATATATATATATATATATACACACACACACACACACTATATATATTATAGAGATGCCCAGGGCATCTCGGATATGGATGGAAGAAGAATATACGACTGAGGACCATGTGGCAGGGTTGGGAAGTAGGTGATTCTTAATCTGGAATCAACAGGCCTGCTGAGATTTATGTAAAGTGTGTGAATACATGACACATGTGTGTACCTATGCACACAGAAGTGCACATGCTCACTCCCAATCATAACACATATGCATATTTCTCTGGGAAGAAGACAGACTGGTCTGAAAATTCTCGCAACAGGACTTTGACTCAGAAAGTGTTACAAACCACTGTACTATAGCAAGTATTTCTAGATTCATTAACAAAGATCTGTCGCTGTCAGGTGAAATTCAAGGTTATTAAACATGGTGATGATCAAAACCACATGACCGGAGTCTTCAGGCAGTGGTGCAAAGCAGATGGGACACGCCCACCCAGATGAGGATGAGCAAGTCATTCGCAAACCTCACAGAACATTTTGCTCTAAAGCCCATGTTAGTAAGTGAGGGGTAGAAAATCCTCTCCGTGTTTAGAGGAGTGCAGGCAACAGCATGCCCTGAATGCACAGAGGAAAAGACGCTCCGTCCGGGTCCCTGGTGTCCCCCTCCTGTGTACCCCAAACTTACCTTTGACATTGGGATGCGATAGCTAGCAAAATAAGAAATGTAGACAATTTTTATAAAAATTTACTTGAGCTACACAGAAAATACAGCTGGAAGCAAAATCTCAACGGACCAAAATAAATATTCCTAAGAAATTGCATTTGCAGCTTCTTTTATGCATTGGGAATTAAGGAAGGAAGTAAGGAAGTCTATATGAAGGTGGGGAAAGCAAGGCGGGGACTGGATTACAGGACCGATAACAAAATTATGTGCTCTCTTGAGGGTGGTCACACTTTAGAAGGAAGGGTCTAAAAGGAGAAATTTCTATCCTAGATACTCAGAAACTATGAACAGGGATTTTACAGAAGTTGTATGCCTGGACGTGACTACACACCATAAACTGCCCAGTTAGGAATTTATGATCAGATCACCCTGTGATATTACTTTCCATAGAAGCCCTTTTTAATCCACGTTGCTGCTAGTTTTATATGGTTTACCATTCATTCCATCTTGTGACTATGCCATTCTCTGAGGACTTCTTGTCATCTGGATTCAACTTATGAAGACTTTGTAAGACTTGAGATTTGAGAAGGTGAGAGGAGGTTATAATTTCTTCAACTGATTTTAGATTACCAGATTTTTTTTTATTTTTTTTTTTGTATTTTTTCCGAAGCTAGAAACGGGGAGAGACAGTCAGACAGACTCCCGCATGCACCTGACCGGGATCCACCCGGCACGCCCACCAGGGGGCGACGCTCTGCCCACCAGGGGGCAATGCTCTGCCCCTCTGGGTGGGGGGGGGGGGTTGCTCTGCCACCGCCACCAGAGCCACTCTAGCGCCTGGGGCAGAGGCCAAGAAGCCATCCCCAGCGCCCGGGCCATCTTTGCTCCAATGGAGCCTTGGCTGCTGGAGGGGAAGAGAGAGACAGAGAGGAAGGAGAGGGGGAGGGGTGGAGAAGCAGATGGGCGCTTCTCCTGTGTGCCCTGGCCGGGAATTGAACCCGGGACTTCTGCACGCCAGGCCGATGCTCTACCACTGAGCAAACCAGCCAGGGCCAATACCAGAATGTTATAAAAAGCTGTCACTCACAAACAGCCGGATGAAGAGATGCAGAAGAACAGGATTGTGCAAAGTGTGCAAAGCTTCCGTGCCTTCTCGGAAGCTTCCGTGCCTAGCTTCCTGGGCACTATCCCAGCACCTCCACGCGGCCAACAACCTGGAAGCTCCCCTTGTTTCTTTTTCTTATAACCTTGAGCCCCTGTTTCAGTCGGGGCTCAGTTAAAGAAACCAGAAACCACTGTTGGTGTTTCAAACAGAGGGAATTTAAACTAGGAACTTGTTCCACATGCAATGGAAGAACCAGAACCAAGGAGTTACCATATTTCCCCATGTATAAGATGCACCTTTTTTTGAAAAATTTGGGGTCTAATAACTGGGTGCATCTTATACAGTGGTTGTAGTTTTTTTTTTTACTTGGATTTCTTGCTTTTTCACACTTGTTTTTTTTTGGGGGGGGGGTTGACTCATTGTTGAATAAAACTTGAGTTCAATAATTTTATGTAATACATTTTTTTTCAAATTTTAAACCCCAAAATTATGGTGCGTCTTATACATGGGAGCATCTTATACAGAGGGAAATATGGTAAGTATGGACCGGTGTTAAACCCAAAGATTAACAACCATCAGAAGCCATTAATCTCCCTGCTCCTCCCATGCCCCCTCTGCCCAAGCACCCCCCAGAGCTGGCGAGAGAAGGTGGTATTAGCAGAGCCGGGAAAATGGAATCCTCAAGAGAAGTCAGAAGCACAGAGGGAGGATTCCTGTCAGACGCTGAGACCACAACGAAAAGGGCTAACTGACAACAGCTGGAATCATGGAAGAGAAGCAGCCATGGCCAGAGAAACCACTTAACAGAAAGAGGCAGAGAAACTCTCTGGCTCTCTCCTCCTCTCACCTCCCAATCTTGCACCGATGCCTCCCATTGACTCAGCCTCTGTGGAAGCCAGAGTGCAAGGAAGCTGGAAAATGCAGTCCCCTGTACTAGCAGAGCAGAGGAAAGGCCAGAGCACTCAGGCAAATGATCAGCACATTCTTTTTTTTAAGATGGTGTTGAGGTGAGTCTGAAGAGGAAAGCCACATGGCTGTGGAATTTCTCATTGATAAGGGGATGGGAAGAGAGGCCAAAGGAAGAAAAGTAGGAAAGGAAAACGGGTGGCAAGACTGGAAGTCAAGAGGAGACAGAAGAGAAGGGGAGGGATCTTTCTCCAGTTGGCTGGAGCAGCTGCCCCGATCAGAGGCTCCGTTTGCACTCACTGTACAGAGGTAGCCGGAACAGGCGGACAGACTGACAGAGCTGCTAGCGCCCTTAGAAACCAGGAGAGTACTAACATCCATACTTGGATGTTATTGAAGTTTGTTTAGATTTAATACATAATCGATTGAAACGAATGTGCACTTAATTCTTTCCTGTCAAAATGGAATTAGGTATCTTTCAGGAAACTTGTGGAGGGAGTTCAGAAAGCCAGACCATTGCAGGTTCCTGAGTGCAGCAAGCACAAAGGCAAGAAGGGTGGAGAACAGAGCAGCGAGAAGAATGTGGGGGAGGGTGTGGGAGAAGAGAGCCCTGGGATTTCTTTAGTAATATTTGTTTATGGCTGTTTCAAATTAAGGAACTAATTTTGGATTAAGGGATAAATAAAGAAGTTCCTTGAGGAATAGAAGACCATTGCTAAGAGCACAGCTCTGCCTGTAGTTAAGTGGGGAAGAAAGTCTATTCACAGTTATACCTGGCTTGTTTATTTAGCACTGCTAATGTGTTTGCAAAAAGAATCCAATTTGCACTATATTTCTTAATGCTCAGGTAGATAAATAACCAGCATCTCCTTGGTGAGACTGTCTTTTTAGAATCAACAAGGGAGGGACCTCTGGAATCTGCATTAATTCTTTCAAGCACCTTTCCTTGGCAGTTAAAGGCCTGGTGCTGTTTTCCTGGATTCTGTGGGATCCACTTCAGGGTCTCGCACCTGTGACTTCTGTCAGGTGAACAAAGATGTCTTGCCCAGCAATATGCTTCGGTTAAGAGCTTAGAGGAAGAAGGTCCAAGTGGAAAGAGTTAACAGTTTTTGAAGAAAGCCCGTAGTTGGGTGTCAGATGGAACCTCCCACACAGGGTAGCGGGAGCATCGGCCATGCACAGCATACCTGAGCTGTGGGCTGGAGTTCGCACAGATTCCATTTGATTGATGCCAGCTTCACTGGCCCTCATGCAGCTATGTAATAAAGGGAGCAGAAAGCCTGCCTAAAGCTCTACAGTGCTTAAGAAAATCATTTTGCCAGCATTGAGACCGCATCCAGGAAAGGAATAGTTTTTTTGTGTGTTTTTTTTTTTGCTTTTGTTTTTTAAGCTACTCAGAGAATATTGTTATGGGAAAATTCTCATTTAATACTCAGACTCATCAACTGAATTATTAATAGAAAATAATAGTTCATGGCAACTATTTCCTTTTGCGTTTTTTTAGAGAGAGAGGAAGGGAGAGAGAAAGAGAGAGACAAGCATCAACTAGTTGTTCCATTTAGTTGTGCACTCATTGGTTGCTTTTCCAGCATGCCCTGACCTAGGTCAAACCCATGACCTCTGATGCACTGTGTCGACACTTTATCCACTGAGCCACTGGGCCAGGGCATCGTGCCAACCATTTCTAATTTGCTGATAAATGCTTACCGTTAACAGAGCAAATGAAACATTGATATTTTTATAAGGATACTCTTAAAATAGTAGCTTTGGTCCTACCTTTTCAAATGCTGAAAACATGCCAACTCTGAAGCATGTCTTCTTAGCCATTCTTGTCATAGCTTACAAGCTACATTTCCAAACTCATGAAAATATGGGTCCACACTAAGTAAGAGAGATGTTGGTACTGCAAAAAACATGAGATACCATTCCTACTTCAAGGAGTCTGAGATCATCAGCTAAATAAATAATCCGAGTTATCAATTTAGTGGTTCTTTTCTCTTTATCCCTAAAGTTCCTTAAAATGGCAGTTATTATATCTATAAATTTTCAAGTCACTGTGATAAGCCAGGCACTGTACCTACTTCATATAATGCTCATAAAATCCCTAAGTTACAGGTAAATTAACCATGCCCATTTTAGATAAATGGAAATTGACGTTCAAAGAGATTAAGTAATTTTGCCAAGAATGACACAATTATCAAGCAGTGGCCTGGGAGTCACACTCGTGACTTTAATGCCCTGCTCTTAAGCACTGTCCTCAGGACTGGCTCTCGTAGGTCTGCAACCTAGGCAGCAACACGCAGGGCTTGGCACCTTGAAGAAACCCACACTTAGTTTAATGTTCTGCTGTCACTGTCTTGAAATTCTTAATAATCCTTAAGCAAGTGGCTCTACATTTTTATTTCATACTGGGTTCCATAAATCTTTTTTTGTTTGTGTGTGTGTGTGTTTGTTTTTTACAGGGACAGAGAGAGAGTCAGAGAGAGGGATAGATAGGGACAGACAGACAGGAACGGAGAGAGATGAGAAGCATCAATTATCAGTTTTTCGTTGTGACACCTTAGTTGTTCATTGATTGCTTTCTCATATGTGCCTTGACTGTGGGCCTTCAGCAGACCGAGTAACCCCTTGCTCGAGCCAGCGACCTTGGGTCCAAGGTGGTGAGCTTTTTTTTTTTTTTCCTCAAGCCAGATGAGCCCACGCTCAAGCTGGCGACCTTGGGGTCTCGAACCTGGGTCCTTCCTCATCCCAGTCCGATACTCTATCCACTGCGCCACCGCCTGGTCAGACCGGGTTCCATAAATCTTATAGCTGGTCCTGAGGATACTGCATTTCCTGACAGTCTAAAGGAATATCATATGTGGGACTTTCAAGTTCCTCAATAGTTCTTCCTACAAAAGGGAGAACCTAATTTTCACTCCCCACTTAACTGTGGGCTGGACTTCAAGACTTCCTTCTAATGAACAGAAGAACTGCAGAAGTGATGATGGACGTCTTCATGATCAATAATAAAAGGCATGGTGGCTTCTGCCTTGTTCTTGGGTCATTTGCTCTGGGAGAAGGCAGCTGTCATGAAGTGAGGACATTGAGCAGCTTGCAGAGAGTCCCCTGTGGGGAGGCCCTGAGGCCTCCTACCAGCTGCCGCGTGTGTGAGCCATCCTGGAAGCATCCAGTCAAGCACAGATGACTGTACTCCCAGCCCAGACCTCAGCTGCAGCCTCACGAGAGAGACCCCATGATAGAACCATCAGATAAACCACTCTTTGATTCCTGACCTTCAGAAACTGTGTGGGATAAATTTGTTGTTTTAAGCTGGGATAATTTTTTTTTTTTTATGCAGCAGTAAATAATAAATACGCTCTGTGACCCTGGAACCCAAGAAATGAGAGGAAACTCTGATTATCAGGTGAATACATTCACCAATATTTGGTGCAAACTTAAAATGAATGTTATCGTCTCTTCAGAGCATGAAGACATTTTATTCTAGGGGGCATAACAATGCTCAGTGAATATCAGAGGGCTTCTTTCCACATGATCATGAGTGAAGGCCTTCCTTTCATTTAGGGGTAGAACTTTTGATTGTAAGTAGCACTTGGCATTCTGTCCTGATTTTTAATCCACAGACTACGAAACACTCTGCTTCCATAAGAGCCACCTCCCTTCTGATTGAGAAGTCTCTTGTTCTAGGTGTTCCCAGTCCTGCCACAACTATGCCACGGGGCCTGGAGCTGTACTTCCGGATGCTCTTACAGCATCTCCTCCATTTACCTGGCTTAGAATTGGGCCACCTGGCCTTGCTTCCTTACAGCCATCTGGTTTCCCTGCTGTTACCCAACTCTGCATGGTCCTGCCCAGAGGAGCACCGAGGGGGTGAGCAGTCCCTCAGTGCTGCTGGCCCGGCTCTGTTCCAGGCCTGTTCTTCAGGATCCAGTCACACCAGTGCATAGCAAAGGTAACAATGGTTCACACATGACAACAGTGAGCCCAGTTGGAAAATACAGTCAGCACTAGCAGTGCAGTAATATGCAAGCATCAGAATCATAGGTGTGAATTCTAATTCAACAACCTAGACTGTTAAAATCCAATGCTGGAAGTCAGTCTTCTGCTTAGAGACTTCCACCATGTGTGGGATCTTTGAAAGGCCTCACCTGATGCAGAATTGTTGGCAATAGATGAAAACAGACTTAGCTCCCTCTTCCTGCATGGTGGGTAAAAAATGAATTATGACTTCTTTAACTTAAAAAGTTAGAAGGACATAGTTGCCTTTTCTACAGAGTCACAAATAAAGTGGAAAATCTCTGGTACCAGAGGGTGATGTAAGCTAGACGTGGTAAAAGTGTAGGCTCCAGACCCTGCTTTTCGCTCAGTTATATAAGGCGAAGCAGGGAGGAGGAGGATGATTAAGGGTGAGGAGGAGGGGTAGTGAGGAAGACAGGAGAGTGATATCATAATCACTGTTCTGTAGAACCGATCCAATTATTCATTGTTCTCAAAGAAATCTGTTCACTTTAAACAGTCTGATTATTCTGATGGCAGACACAGCCAAGTGAACTAAAGCTTAACATGCCTAAGTGAACATTTTTTAAGAGAAGACACAAGATATTGGGTTATTATCCTGACAAGGTTTTGTTTTCCAGTGCAGCAGAAACCTTCTGATTTCTGTTTTTTCGTTGAGAGTTTAAGATAATGAAGTTTGAGCCAATCAGACCCTCGAGGACAGGGGGCAGGGACAGGAGCTCCAAAGAGAGGCCCTCTTTGCTGCTTCTCAGAGGAGGCAATGCCTGACCTCAAAGCAGACAGGACCGGAGACACCAAGACCTGTCCTGCCTGAGGTTATTGACAGATTTACAGAGCTTTTGCTTGTTTTGCTCTCCATCTTTTCAGATGGCAGCTTCTAAAAGCAGCATTTGTGCTATTCATTCATAGTTGTATTCCCAGCCCCAAGGACAGATCCTGACACATGCTTGGTATCCACAGATAAAAGAAGAAAGGAAGAAATAGACTCACACCTTGTGAAATTAAATGAGACTCGTTGCTTCTGGAGTGTTCCAAATGACAACTTTTATGGCCCCAAACAACTAGCAGCATTCTCCAACATTTATTCATCATTAATTGATCAACATTTAATGAGTACCTTCCATGTACCTTGAATGAAGGCATTACACCACCACTCTTAATATGCTACATTACTTATTTCATTCATTCAGAATATTATCTCCTTCCAAGAGTTAAGTCCAAAAGCAATCCCTCCCATAACTCTAGGACAAAGTTCCACAGTGGGAGTATATTTCACACTATTTTTCCATGGAAGGGCGGCCTGCTTCACCACAGACAGTTCTGGTACAGCAGACACTGAGTACCTTTAGATTAAATTGGTTTATAAATTCATTATATATGCCATGTGAATTCTTATTAGTACATCAGGAGATAGTTTAATTAGATGGAATTAGTTTTTCTACTTAATATATTTTAAGTTATTATTATTATTATTATGGAAATGTTTGCAAAAATAAGGCAAAATTCTTATTTCAGGGATATGGCCTTCCCTCATCCCACCCCCATCCTTCCCTTTAAATTTGTTTACTTCCTTAGAGAAGAATAACAATTGATCTTGATCTAATGTAGTGGCTTCTGCTATTTTTGTGTCTAATTCTGAAAGTGAACTAAAAGAAACTTTTTAAAGAATAAATACACTAGGCATCATGTAGTTGTTCTTTTAATGTGACATTTTTTTCATCTTTTATGAGGTATGTGAAAGAAAAATAAGATAGCACTGTCCAGAATCCCGTTTTAGCTGTCATATGGTAAATGTTACTATGAGTGAAGAAAGTATGTGCAGAATGTTCAGAGAGTTATTCTGAGCCATCTCCACCTCTTCTTGACCGGCTTCTCTCGGTCCTCAGTCCAGCTAGCTCTTCCAAGTAAATGGAGGACTCCTTTGGGACTCAGAAAATGTTTCCCACCCTAACACAGGTCTTTGTAGGACATTTAGAAAAGGAGGAGGGAAATAAAAATATTTTTCCAAGTCAGAAGTCTTCTGGTCAATAGAAACAAATATGGAATCTGGAAAGAATCCAATCAGCTTCCTTGGAGTAAAATAATTCCCAGGTTTCTCTTCTTTTTTAAAACATATCTTTCATTCATGTAGGCAACATGCAGAAGTAATTGATAAACTTCACGAACACAACAGCATGGATCATATGGGATAAAATAGCCTCCTTGAGAGCAATCTGCTTTAAAAAAAAATTCTTCCACTCTCAATTGTTTTTAGCTTACTGCTAGTTTTATGGTTTCAAAAGTGATTTAATTGTTTTTACACACAGGGATGAGATATGAATTATTGTTTTTATTATTTTAACATATTGAACGTCTATTTCAAACCTCTCTTAAAACTCTAGTTACTGCTTGGGACTCTCAGTGGAGCGCTGTGACCTTCATTTGCATCCTTGAACAGGCTCTGCAGGGGAGAAATCCTGCCCTGGACCACAGCAGGGGGAAAATCAAGAATGAAGCAAGAATTTCTTTTGTTTGTTTTTCCAGAAGAGAAAAGAGATTGCAAAATAAATAAATGTTTTGTTAAAGAGAAAGAAAAAGAGATGGCTGCTTCTTTACCTCACCTCTGAGGTACTCAACTGGAAGGGAGGAGAGCCAGGACTCTCTTCTGAGGACCCCAACAAAATCTCTGAAATTACAGCGTTCACGGCACCCCCTCCGGGCCTCAGTTTCTTCATCTGTTAAAGGAGATATAATATCCACCTCATAAAGTGACTTAAATACAATGTAAAGCACCAAGACAAAACCTGCCACATAATAAGTGCACATTAAATGTTAACTTATGTTAAAAGTGAAAATGACCCTGTTAAATATTGATTATAAGAGTTAATGTTCGATTCCTGGCCAGGGCACACAGGAGAAGCACCCATCTGCTTCTCCACCCCTCCCCCCCTCCTTCCTCTCTGTCTCTCTCTTCCCCTCCCGCAGCCAAGGCTCCATTGGAGCAAAGTTGGCCTGGGCACTGGGGATGGCTCTATGGCCTCTGCCTCAGGTGCTAGAATGGCTCTGGTTGCAACAGAGCAATGCCCCAGATGGGCAGAGCATCACCCTCTGGTGGGCATGCTGGGTGGATCCCAGTCAGGCGCATGCAAGAGTCTGTCTGACTGCCTCCCCATTTCCAACTTCAAAAAAATACAAAAAAAAAAAAAAAGAGAGTTAATGATTTACAGTTAAAATTTGTTCTAAAAAATCTCAGTAAAGGTATAGAGTTTCTAGGGGGGAAAAGCATTTGATCTGACATTTTTCATAACTATGTATCTTCCAGTAAATACACATGCATTGGTATCTGTTTATGAGCTTCTCCGCTAGGAGGGAGAGCAGTTGGGTGACAGGTAGGACTCTGACTCAGGAATTACAAAGCAACAATCTGTAATAAATATAATTATATCTATTATTTATTGACTGTGTTTTAAGTTGGGTCAGCATGTTGCAGATACTCTCCTACTTGTCTCTCCCAGTAATTCTATTAAGTAGATGCAATTATTTCCATTTACAGATGAGGACACAGGTGCAGAGAGGCTAAATAGCTTATCCCAGGTCACAGTTAACAAATGGGAAAGCTGAAATTTGAACTTGGGCTGTATAAAGCTAAGCTCTATGTTCTTGACCACAAAACTATGCTGTCTCCTTAAAATATAATATAGAAATAATAGTATGTATTATTTTATTAAAATAATGAGTATATTATTAAATATAGATAGTACAACTATTTGGGAGCATGAAGGAACTAGCTAGGTAACTGCCAAGGAATGATGGGAGATGACATTAAGAAGGACATGACACTTGAGTTAGTCAACAGAGCTATTTTTATGGATATGTCATTGATTAGATTCAAGCATACATTCTATTTAGTTTACCACCCCACCCAGCTACCAAAAACCTAATTCTCAACTTTTTCTAATCTGCAATACATTTTCAATTTTATTACCGATGTACGATATTTGTCACTGAATATATTTGGTCACTGAAACTCTCAATAATACCACTGTCCCCTTTTAAGAAGAAAGCAAAAATTACACACAAACACATGCAAACACACACATGCACACACACACACAAATGCATACCCTTGTATATCAGGAATTTTTTTAAAAAACAAACTTCAACAGATTGCGATACATTTTTATAATGTATTAATAATGATGTATACCAAAATGTTAACACTTAATTTTCGAGGCTTCATATTTGTGGGTGTAATCAATCTGTTTACTTCTAAATTTCACAAGTTTTCTCAAATAAACGTTTGTCACTTTTAGCACCAGATTATATGTATATTTAACAAGTAACAAAGCCTCCTCGGTGTTGTCCTACAGTCAAGACATGCTCAGCTCACTCAGCTACACCTCATCTACATCTCCAGTAACAAGCTATTTAATGACAAGGACTGCATCCCCAGGAAGAGGTAGATGGAAGGCTTTGCCTGTGGTAGGTGCTTGACAAATATTTATTATCTTTGAAGGTGAAAATGAATGCTTGCAGGAACCTATGCAACTAATAAATGAAGTCAGGGCTGAGAAACTCTTGTACTGATCTTCTCCTCTAGCAAATAATGTGTAAACGAAACAACCCTGCACATCCTGTTCCCTAGGTTTTCTCTCAACGGTGGGGCCTGTTATGTACAAAGTCCCAAGGAGGAAGAAAACACTATAAAAGGGGCTACTCTCCAGCCTTGAATATTGTTATCTTGCAAGACAGCTGCAGAGACCAGACACTAATGCAGGAAAAGAAAGCTAGCAATATGTGTATAGAATATGCTTCTGTATTCATAAACTCAAGTGTGCAAAAAATGGGAGTTTTATTTCTCAGTAAAAAAAAAAGGTACGTTTTTTTCCTGTAGAAAATAGTGAATGTCTACAGTTGATATCAGCTTCAAATTCTTCCTAATGGCCTGACCAGGCGGTGGCTCAGTGGATAGAGCGTCAGACTGGGATGCAGAGGACCCAGGTTCGAGACCCCAAGGTTGCCAGATTGAGCACAGGCTCATCTGGTTTGAGCAAAAAAAGCCCACCAGCTTGAACCCAAGGTTTCTCTCCAGCAATGGGTTACTCAGTCTGCTGAAGGCCCGCGGTCAAGGCACACATGAGAAAGCAATCAATGAACAACTAAGGTGTTGCAACGCGCAATGAAAAACTAATGACTGATGCTTCTCATCTCTCCCTGTTGCTGTCTGTCTGTCCCTCTCTCTCTCTGAAAAAACACAAAAAAAAACACCTAGCTTACCTAACAAAAATAAAAAAATAAAAACGCAATATATTTAAAAAAAATTCTTTCTAATGGCAGAAACATAATACTAGACAATTCAAAGACCCCCTCCCACCTCTCCTTGTTCATACTATCAGCTGAGAGCTGGAGGAGGCTAAGGTGATAGGAAGAAGAATGAGGGAATGGGGGGCCCTCGCTGACAACCACTGACTCTATTGTCTCATCTGGCGCTCAGGGATTAGGCTGCGCAGATGGCTACTTGGTTGTTCCTGGTTCCTATCCAAAGGGCCCCTCAAGGCGGTGACTATTCTTACTACCAAAGCTGTTTTGTGAGGCTCCACTCTGTTGCTGGGCATGGGTAGGGCCTGGGGGCTGGTCAAGGGCCTTTAGCAGCTCCATGCTCTGGAACCGCTCCCCAGAGCCACATCAAGTTGTGTGAGGGGTGCTGTGAGGCAGCCTCTGGCGCATGAGTTAAGACAAACTCCATAGCCCTATCTATGCTGACCTTTGAAGCTTCCTCAGACTCTACCTGCAACTAGAGGTAGTTACCTCTTCCTACCTAGGACTTCTGTTGTCTCCCTTCCAACAGTGGTGTGCATGAGAGATGTCTTTTTCTAAGAACAAACTAGTAGTTCATGTACTTCTTATTTTTTCTTTTAAAATTTATTCATTGATTTTAGAGAGAGAGGAGAGAGAGACAGAAACATCAATCTGCCTCTCTCTTTGCCCCAACCGGGGATTGAACCAGCAACCTTTGCGTACCAGGACAATGCTCTAACCAACTGAGCTATCCTGCCAGAGCAAAATTTACTCTTGAATCATCAAACAATTCTCTCAAATCCATTCACTTCACCAGATAAAACCTTGTTCTCTGTAAGTTTTAAACATTTGAACACAAGTCAGGAATATACTTCTTTTTCCTCTGAGCCAGTGGGTAGCCCATGCTCTGGATGCAAAAATGGCAGAAGGGCAGTAAAGTTACAAGAAAATACGTGAACAAAATCTTCAGGTAAAAGGTAAAAGCTTCTTGCTGCCAACTGTTTAGCTGAAAGCTCAAGATAATAAGGGGAAGGATGTGCAGGTCCGGACCTCAGACAGCTGGAGCCTGCCGGGGACGCTCCCGGGAAACTGACCTCTCGCTCAGTCTGGCAGTCAGTATCAGGCACACGCAGAGGTTGTTTTGCACACACTAGTTGCCCCTGGTAGACAGGCCTGGAAGAAGCTAGAATTTCCACAATGGGCGGGAAGGAGGAGAGACCAGAAAAGAATAAAGCCTCCTGTGACTACGGAAAGGCAGTCATCTTGCCCTGTCACACCCTCATTCTGCACAAGAAACCCCAGAGCGGACTTCTGGGTAACAAACCTCCATGCTGTGTTACCTCCTGTTCTTCATCACTGGCTCTTCGAGTTTTTGTATTCTCTGCCATCAGTCATACCTGTTTGTCATTCACCCGTGGATATATACACGGGAATGTTACAAAGGTATAAAATTTAATGAACACATTTTATAAATATTAAGATTGTGATTCTTAGCAAGTTTAATACATGACTTTGGGCAAGTCACTTAACCTCTTTATTTATCCACTCCTCTAATAAATACTTATTAAGCACCTAATATATACTAAGTGCAGTGCTGGTTGCTGGGATATAAGAAGCAGAGCATGCATAGTTGCTACTTTCATGGGGCTTGATTTGTGGGGGAAACACAAAAACAGTTTTTTTCCATTGATTTTTGAGAGGGGAGCAAGGAAGTATCAACTCATTGTTCTACTTACTTGTGTACCCACTTATTGCTTCCCCTACATGCCCTGATCAGGGCTAGAATCAGCAACCTCAGGGCTCAGCCGACACCCTCTGTTTTGAGATGGTGGCCCAGGGATCAAACCATGACCTCAGTGCTCCATGTTGACATTCTATCCACTGCGCCACTGGCCAGGGCAAAATCAATTTTTTAAAAATCACAAATATATGGTAATGTGTAATAATTGCTTTGAAGAAAAAGTTTATGGTGCTATTCTGAGGGCAAATAAACTGAGATTAGCTGGTGCATAAATATTGAGATTGAATAGGTGTTAACTTGATAAAGCATTTGAAGGCTGGGCAAGCGGTTAGCATTTTGGCTCAAGAAAATAGTATTTTCACCTGGCCCAATAGCTTGTTTAGTTAGAGCATGGTCCTGATACACAAAGGTTGCAGGTTCGATCCCCAGTCAGGGCACATACAAGAACAGATTGATGTTTCTGTCACTCTCTCCCTTCCTCTCTCTTTCTCTAAAATCAATAAATACATTTTTTTTAGAAAGTTAAAAAGAAAATAGAATTTTCAAAGGCCTTGAGGTTGAAGACCAGAATGGCTCGAAAGAGGCATTCATTATGAGGTAAAGCTAGAAGGAGTTAGCAGGGCCTTACAGCTTGTATTAAGAATTTTAAAAAAATCCTACTAACAACCAAGAGTTATGTGCGTGACACATTTGAATTTGCATTTTAAAGAGATCACTCTGGCTCCTGTGACATCGTCCCTCCTTCACCTCAGTACCATCTCTTAGAGCCACATCAACATTGCACATTAGTACCTCAGAAATCTTAGTCTTGGACCAAAACCTCTATTCTTCTGTGGTTGTAGCTGATTCCCAGGTCACTGCCATTTCATTTCATGAACACCTGCTGCGGCTTTCTTACTCTACAGTCTACATATTCATCAGTTCTCTCTTTCCATCACTTTTCCCCCTATCTAGTTGTGAGGAATCAAAACATGACACCCCAAAAGCTGCCACTTTGACACATTGATTATTTTGAGCAGAAGGCAGCTTAATAAACAGCAGATGCAAGAAGGACTCTCTGACTTGCCCCTTTCTACCTAAAAGCAGGACATGAAGTTCCTATGAGAAAGATGCCTTCTCTGTACCAGGAAAAGGAGAACATTCTTATCACTGGAGACGAGATGAATCTGTACGCACAGACTTACTAAAGTAACTCATAATCCATTAGTTCCCTCATATTATTTCTAGTTATTCTCCCACAGGGTACCGCCCCGAGCCCCGAGCCCTCTTCCCTTCGTCCTGTCACATCTCCACGGTGTCTTGTTCTGGGTTGAAATGGTATGGAGGCTCTCAGGCCTATCCGCTTCTTTGGTCTTTATTTCTTGTCTAGGAAGGCTCCTGTGCCACATGGAAATATTAACAGCAAATAAAGCTTGTGTGCTCCGCTCCTGTTAATCTGTGTTTTGTCAGTTTAATTCTCAGGCCCAGCCACAGAACCTAAGGGGCCAGAGAAAAAGTTTTTCCTCACCTACAAGCTAAGATTCAGTGGCCCCTCAGGTGAGTCACTCTCTTTGTAATAACCCAAACTACTTTGTCCTAATCTTTCTTTTTCTTTTTTTTTTTTTTTTTTTAGAAACAAAGAGTCAGAGAGAGGGACAGATAGGGACAGACAGGCGGGAAGGGAGAGAAATGAGAAACATCATTTCTTTGTTGCAGTTCCTTAGTTGTTCATTGAATGCTTTCTCATATATGCCTTGACCGTGGGCCTTCAGCAGACCGAGTAACCCCTTGCTCAAACCAGTGACCTTGGGTCCAAGCTGGTGAGCTTTGCTTAAACCAGTTGAGCCTGCGCTCAAACTGGTGACCTCGAGGTCTCGAACCTGGGTCCTTCGCATCCCAGTTCGACGCTCTATCCACTGCACCACCGCCCAGTCAGGCTGTCCTAATCTTTCTTGTATGATATCTGCCCAGAAGAACCCAGGGCATAGCAGAGGGTCTGGCGTGGAGCAGATACACAATAAAAATTTGTGAGTGAATGAATACAACAGTTCACTAGCTCTGTGTAACCTCTGGGCCATGAAAAGCACAGGCTTTCTCCTATCTGTGGCACTATGAGTCTATGACTACCAACCCTACTGGAGTCCTCGTCTTATTTAGTTTGCACTTGGACTGCTTCACATTTTCCCTCTGCTCCCACCCTGTCAGCAGAACCCCTCCCCCCCCCCCCCCCGTATTGGAAAGACGATCACAAGCATCACATAGGGGCTACACCAACTTTCTGCTACCAAGACTACTAACATCCTTGAGTCTGTCTCATCCTTGTCCTTCTCACGGTAAGTTTTCCTTCCTCCTATGTTCTGTATCCTGTCCCCTGCTGCCTTCTTAGGAATCTTTCTCTTGCTATATTTTCAACATCTTTTTCTCTCTTTCACTCCCCTGACTTTGTTATGTCAGTATTTAAACTTGCTCGTGTTTTCCCCATTTAAAAAAAGTCGTCCCTGTACCTCACTTTCCCAACCAAACTTCTACAGAATGTTTTTAGTGTATACCATTATCATTTCCTTACCTCACATTTAACTTTTGAACTCCCTGCATATGGCTTTAGCCTTCAGCATGCCATAGAAACTAATACCACCAAAGTCACCAATGACCTCCTTGTCCCCAAATCCAAAGAACCCGCTTTTAGTTCACAGCTTCCTTAACTTCTCAGTAGCTCACAATACCAAGGACCCCTAACTCTTTCACAATCACTTTGGGGGGAGGGGGACTGGGCCTTCTGGTTTTCCTCCTACACCTCTGATGCTCCTTCTCTGTTTCCATTACTGATTATAGGTTCCTAATCTCTCCCGATTTAGACGGCAGTGGGGCTCCCTAGAGTGCTGTCCCGGGACATCTTTTTTTTTTTTTTTTTTTAATTTTATTTATTCATTTTAGAGAGGAGAGAGAGAGGGAGACAGAGAGGGAGAGAGAGAGAGAGAGAGAGAGAGAGGAGAGAGAGACAGAGAGAGAAGGTGGGGAGGAGCTGGAAGCATCAACTCCCATATGTGCCTTGACCAGGCAAGCCCAGGGTTTCGAACCAGCAACCTCAGCATTTCCAGGGGACATCTTGTCTTCGCACACTCTACTTCCTCCTTAGAAGGTTTCACCATAGTTTCCACTTACACCTGTACTCTGATCACATCGAAAACTACATGAACAACCACAATCACTTTTTTTTTAGCTCCACTCAAATAAGTACTTTCTTAACAGCTCAAACTCAAAATATTCAAAAATAAACACCTGAACTTTCCTTCAGAACTGCCCCTCTTCTGCTCTGGGGGCAGCTGGGCTAGTTAGAGAATTGTTCTGTTATGCAAGGGTTGTGGGTTCGATCCCCAGTCAGGAGTATATATAGGAACAGATCGATGTTTCTGTCTCTCTCTCACTTTCTCTTTCTCTACATCAATAAAAATAAATTAACTAAACTGCCTCCTCTCCAATATTCTCTACTTGGGAATGCAATCCCATCATTCCTCTTGTTTAAGCCAGAAAACTTCCCTCCTGCCTCTCACTGATTTCATCAACAACCACACACGTGTCAATCAGACACTCCCACCCACGCTGCTTCTGATGCCCTAGCATTTAGCTGAAGTAATACAAGAGCTTCTGTACTGGTCTCTCCGGAACCAGTCCTCCTTCCCCAGTTCAGCTTCCTTATTGCTGCCCTAACAAAGGCCTTTTTAAAAATGCACAATTGATCAGGTTACTTTTCTATTTAAACTACTTTAATATACTGCTCACAAAAATTAGGGGATATTTCAAAATGAATATGAAGCGATAAAATATCCCTTAAGTTTTGTGAGCAGAACACTTCCTATTTAATACCTCTCCAGCTTCTCACCTGTCTGTCCCACTCTTTCTTCTCTTCAGCTCTCCTGGAATTTTCTTAGTTGTTTGAATTGAGCAGGTTTCTTCTCACTTAGGGGCCTATTATACAAATGCTATTTCTTTTGCCTGGAATTCTGACTCTTCCTTTTGGCTGATTACCTGATTACCTCTTACTGTCTTCCCTGACTCCCAGTCTAGGTTAAATTCACCCGTTTTACATTCCTGTGAGACCTGGTACTTTGCATGTTTGTAATCGGTCACTTCTATATCAGTATTTGTTCGTTGTTGATCTTCCCTGCTAGGGTATAAGCTTTGTGAGTGTGAGGCAGTCTCTGCCTTGCTTGTCTGTCTTTGCAGCAGCAGCTGGAGAAGTGTCTAGCTCGTTGGAGATATTAAATCTGTATTTCTTCCTTTAATAACCATCTTACGTCTGGTCAATAGTCATACCTTCACATTAGCATTTAAAACTGAAACTCAAGTTCATCTCCTTGAGCCAAAGTTCATATTATGAGCCAAAGAAAATGTTGATTGCATTTGAGTTCCCAGCTACTGAAGGTTCATGTTATTAATTCCATTTCACTAAACAATTTTTTAAGCCTTTTTTGAGCAAAGCACTCTTATAACACGTGATGCAGAATGACATCAGTACTGTACAATTGTTCCCATTGCACAGATGAACGTCCTGTCCTAGAACACAGGAAGGTTAAGTAAATTGCACAAGGTCCTACAAGTAATAACTGGTAGGGCAGGAATGTGAAGAAACCTTCATTTGAATTTGAATTTTAAACAGATGTGCATCTATCCACTACACCACAGTGACTATGCACCTAAGAACTACTCCTCTTTCAGCAAAATAGGCAGAGTGCATTGGTGGGTGGCTCACTGCTCCTCAAATAGCCCTGTGGGCCCAGGAAACTGACTGCCAGTATTTGAATCATTTTTGTGTTGACAGCATGATCAGAAACCTGCCCACCTACGCCCCTCATTTAGAGGCACTAGTGCCACCTGGTGGAGATAGATTTTGTGCTATCTTGAATCCTTACTATTTATCTTTAACATAAACTCACATTCCCATGGATTTTAGAAACTTGTTAATAAGATTGTTATGCAATGATATAGGTAAGCACTGCTAGGCTACTCAGGGATGAATTCCCTCTCTCTCTCTCTCTCTCTCTCTCTCTCTCTCTCTCTCTGTATTTTTCTAAAGTGAGAAGTGGGGAGGCAGAGAGACAAATTCCCGCATGTGCCCAACTGGGATCCACCTAGCAAGCCCAGTAGGAGGCGATACTCTGCCCACCTGAGGCACTGTTCTGTTGCAACTGGAGTCATTCTAGCGCCTGAAGCAGAGGCCATGGAGCCATCCTCAGCACCCGGGCCAACATTGCTCCAGTGGAACCTTGGCTGCAGGAAGGGAAGAGAGAGATAGAGAGGAAGGAGAGGGGGAAAGGTGGAGAAGCAGATGGGTGCTTCTCCTGTGTTCCCTGGCCAGGAATTGAACCCGGGACTTCCACACACCGGGCCGATGCTCTACTACTGTGAGCCAACTGGTTTTCTCATTTTATTGCATTTATTTTTACTGAGTCTACACTGAAGTTTGATTTAAAAAACTAATATACAAAACATTTTTGTCATTGTCATTCAGCACTTTTTTTCCTTTTTCATAACAAAAATGCAAAATTTATTTGCAAGCCAACTTAAATTCCATGTCTTGGGTTTTTTTATGTTTTAAATGGTGATAATAATAACATATACCTCAAAGGGTTGTGGTGAGAATAAAAAAAATTAATCTGTATAAAGTGATAGGCCAGTACCCACCACACAATAAGCATTCAGTAGATGTTATGTACCTATCTACTTTTATTATCTCACAGGGAAATTGGATACTTTTATCTTCTAGGAGATTAAGCCAAAGATAAACATTTTAATATCTGACCTGCTCCTTCTTTTTGAAAACAAAGATGGCATCAGAGGAAGGTTAACAATTGCAACTAGGCATAAAATTAAGGATTAATTTTTCATTCATTCTGTAAGTATTTCCCACATCTCTACTATATGCTGAGAAAGGCTGGAAAACAATGGTGAGGAACAAGCATCCCTGTACCCAAATAACTTAGATTCCAGGGACAGAATGAGTGGGTTAGCAAATAAACCAAGTGTGATATGTGCTCTGTCAGGGGAATGCAGGGACCCTGCCAGCAGACAGTGGAGGTGCCCAATGCAGTTTTATGGGGAAGTTTGGGGAGAGAAGAGGTTGGAGCTGGAGAGATGGGATTTGTCTCGGGTACCCTGGGTGGATGCTCCTTCCCCATCTGGAGACCTCCCCCTCCAGCTAACTTCCTTCACCACATTAAAGCTCCTCTCTCTCTTTGCAGGTAACTACCAATCAATGTTAAAACATGAACAATTTCATTTTAAGTCGGTGTTTCCCAACGTGGGGCCCACGCCCCACAGGGGGGCAATTCGATAGTTAAGGGGGGCAATTTGAAAATGGACTCCACACGACTTTAACTCTTTCGCCCTGGGCCATTTAAATGCAATGCTAGATATCGGTGCCAAATTTAACAAAAAATGCAATTCTTAAATAATTGCGGTAAATAATTATTAAGTATAATTTCGTTTGACGAGACCAAAATATCAGCTGGGTGATTGGCGTCGTCAAGTAAACTTCATCCTGGGTTCACTGCGGAGCGTGCAGTCTGCCGCGGGGAACCCCAGATGTTTTAAAAACTCGCTAAACAACGCAGTTATTCTCACCTAATTGGCCCATCACAACTTCTGTAGTGTTTCACATCATTCAGTTGGTGTTAATTTGAAATAAGTGTCAGTCAAAACTGTTGTAAAAGCTCGTTGATTTAATAAATATACATATATATTGTATAGATATAATTGGTAAGTATTTGATTTTATTTTTATCAATATTAAACTCTTTATTAAGTACTTCTTGCATCGGGGCTAGAAAGCACTAATATTTTATAAATATTATTGGGGCTATAATAGTGCATGCACGACAATTTTAATTTTAGAAGCATAACTTCCCAGAAAATTTTGTCAAGTGGAAAAAATATAGATACCTTTTGATTTGCAGTGGTAGTGTAGTAAATGTGTTATATACATTTAAATAAATTTGAATTTTTAGTATATGTTTACTCTATGTCACATTGAATATATTTTAACACATATTTTAATATTAGTTTTTAATTGATCTTATTTTTATTTCTTATAGCCCATAGTAAAATGAGTGGTGCAAGCAAGAAAAAAACTCGTCAATATTCGGAGGAATATTTAAAATTTGGGTTCATACCCGCTGTTCACGATGAGCGGATTCCTTTTTGTCTTTTATGCTAGCAATGCTTGACCAACGAATCAATGAAACGAGGTCGTCTTGAGGCACATTTGAAGGCGAAACATAGTGCTCATATTAATTCAGATTTGAGTTACTTTAAAACTTTAAAGAAAAATTTTGAAAAAAGAACAACATTAAAGTCTCTATTTACTGCTCATACTTCAACTAATAATCGTGTTCTTGAGGCTAGTTATCAAATTTCTTTATTCATCGCTAAAACTGGAGAAAATCACAGTATAGGAGAGAATTTAATAAAACCGTCAATATCAGCATTTCTTAAAACGGTTCTTGAAAAAGATGACAAAGATGTAAAAGCTATGCCACTCAGTAACAATTCTGTTAGCAGAAGAATAGACGAAATGAGTGAGGATATTGAAAAACAACTTATTGAAAAGCTGAAAACAAGAAAATTCTCCTTGCAAATGGATGAATCAACTTTGAGAGACAGTGAGGCAGTATTGATAACTTACATAAGATATATTGATAAAGGACATTTTGCTGAAGAAATGTTGTTCTGTAAAAGATTAGAAAGCACCACTACCTCCAAAGATATATATAATAAGCTAAAAAACTACTTAGATGTCAATGATATACCAATGAAAAATATAACATCTTGTGCTGCAGATGGTGCTCCCAATATGATGGGCAAGAAAAATGGCTGCTTAAAATTGATGAAAGATGTGAATCCAGAAATGATTCTTGTGCATTGTGTTATTCATAGGGAAAACTTGGTAGCTAAAAACATCTCACCTGTTCTGAATGAAGTATTACATACAGTAATAAAGTGTGTAATAAAGTGTGTTAATGCTATTAAAGCTAGTGCCAAATGTGAGTGTCTTTTCAAGCTATTTTGTGAAGAACAAAATGAAGACCATGTGAGACTTACTTCATACTGAAGTAAGATGGCTATCTAAAGGAAACTGTTTGAAAAGATTTATGGAACTGTTTGATACTCTTAGTGATTTTTTAAGTGACAAACCTGAAATGAAGTATCTGTTAACAATAGATGGTAAAGCATTTGTGAGTTATTTAGCCGATATCTTTGAAAAACTAAATATATTAAATAAGCAACTTCAAGGAACAAATAAAACTTGTCAATGCAAAAGCAAAGATATTTGGTTTCATTACCATTATTGAGTTATGTCAGAAACATATATATATATTTTTTTTTTTACAGAGACAGAGATAGACAGGGACAGACAGACAGGAATGGAGAGAGATGAGAAGCATCAATCATCAGTTTCTCGTTGCACATTGCGACTTCTTAGTTGTTCATTGATTGCTTTCTCACATGTGCCTTGACCGTGGGCCTTCAGCAGACCAAGTAACCCCCTGCTGGAGCCAGCGACCTTGGGTCCAAGCTGGTGAGCTCTTTGCTCAAGCCAGATGAGCCTGCGCTCAAGCTGGCGACCTCGGGGTCTCGAACCTGGGTCCTTCCGCATCCCAGTCCAATGCTCTATCCACTGCGCCACCACCTGGTCAGGCTGTCAGAAACATATTAACAACAAAAACTTTAAACAGTTTCATTGGCTCCAAAAATGTGAAGTAACGGATACCGCTTTACTTGTTATTGTCAATCATTTGAATATTCTATTGGCTGATTTAAAAGAAAGATTTTCTGATTTAAAACAAATTGATTTCCCAACATGGATGATGCAGCCAATGTTAGTGGATTTGTCTGATATATCAAATATGCAGTATCAAGAAGAACTCGCAGAATTGCAAAATGATGAGTCAGTTAAAGTTTTATTTAATATCAAAGGAGCGATGGCATGGCTTTGTGAGAAAACAGAAATCAAATACCCAAATTCAACCAAATGTGCAAGAAAACTATTGCTACCGTTTCCATCTTCATTTTTAGCTGAATGTGGATTTAGTGCTATAAATGATTTACTGGTAAAAAAAAGAAATCGGCTGGATATAACACAACGTGGAGACTTGAGACTAAAGCTAACCAAATTGGAACCTAATATAAAATCTCTGTGCAGCAAGCATCAAGCGCAAGGATCACACTAAATTAAAATAATAAACTAATATAGAAAAATCTGTATTAAAATTATTTGGAATTTAAATTTCTATTTTTTATTATATGTTTTGAAATTTTACTCACTGTGTTTTGTTAACAATTTCATAGTGATTTCTTCCTAGAACCTATCATTTATGTTTAATAAGTGAACAAATCAATTTTTTAATGTTAAAAATTATGTATGTTACATAGGGGCAGACATAAAAATTTTAGAAAGGTTAAGGTGGGGCATGGCACAAAAAAGGTTGGGAAACACTGTTTTAAGTTGTTACCTAGTAACATAACCCTTCCAAGGGGCATTTTCATTTGAGGAAGAACTCTAGATCTCACAGTCCAAGCTCCAGATTAAAAAAATCACCAAATGTCCTTTCCAACCGTAAGATTCTTAGTTAAACTTATTTCAACAACACAGTTTATAGACTGGTGGCGAAATGATTATTAGAAACAAAAAATTAACAGTGAATTTTGGTGAACAACACAATTGCGTTTTCTAATAGATGTAAAATTCTTTGAGAGAGGAAAAAAAGCACTATGTCAATGAACGACTGAACGATATTATTCCCTCTCTGCCTGCATACTCACTCCTTCATGCCATGGGTGTTGAGAGGTTCAAATTGAAATGGTGTTGTCTGACCAGGTGGTGGCGCGGTGGATAGAGCATCAGACTGGGATGCGGAGGACCCAGGTTCGAGACCCTGAGGTTGCCAGCTTGAGCGCGGGCTCATCTGGTTTGAGCAAAGCTCACCAGCTTGGAGCCAAGGTCGATGGCTCGAGCAAGGGGTTACTCAGTCTGCTGAAGGCCCGCGGTCAAGGCACATATGAGAAAGCAATCAGTGAACAACTAAGGTGTCGCAACGAAAAACTAATGAGTGATGCTTCTCATCTCTCTCTGTTCCTGTCTGTCTGTCCCTGTCTATCCCTCTCTCTGACTCTCTCTCTCTGTCTCTGTAAAAAAAAAAAAATTGGGACAGTGTTTCTGGCCCCTGTGTTCAGATAGCATGGTTGTAAAAACAGTCATATAAATGAACTCTATCAACCAGGGTTGCCTTTTTGAGCTAAATGCTGCGTGACTTTCTGAAAAGATCTCTTTCAATAAAATACTGGGTTGAAGTTGAAGGACTTTAATTTACATCTGTGTTACTCTTTAGTACCAATTAATATGACAACTATAAACAGCTTTTTGTTCGAATTTATTTTAAAAATTTTTAAATTTAATTTATTGCTGTGACATTGGTTAATAAAATTATATACGTTTCAGGTGAACAATTCTATAATACATCATCAATATACTCTGGTTTCTCTTCAGATCGCATAAATCTTTCGCCTTTTACTATAATACATCATCTGTATATTATATTGTGTGTTCACCACCCAAAGTCAAGTCTCCTTCCATTATCATTTATTTCCCCCTTTACTCTTTCTACCTCCCCCCACCCCCACCCCCCACTCCTCACCCCCCACTCCCCACCCCCATTTCCACCTGGCAATCAGCATACTGTTGTTTGTGTCTATAAGTTGTTTGTTGTTGTTGTTGTTTAATACCTTCACCTTTTTTTACCCAGCCCCCCAACTCCCTAACCGCCCTCCCTGCTCACAGCTATCAGTCTGTTTTCTGTATCTATGAGTCTGTTTCTATTTTGTTTGTTTTATTATTTTATTCATTAGATTTCATATTTAAGTGAAATCATGTGGTATTTGTCTTTCTCTGACTGGCTTATTTCACCTAGCATAATAGTCTCTAGGTCTATCCATGCTGTCACAAACAGTAAGATTTCCTTTCTTTTTTTTTTTTTTTTTTTTTTTTTCTGCATTTTCCCAAAGCTGGAAACAGGGAGGCAGTCAGACAGCCTCCCGCATGCGTCTGACTGGGATCCACCTGGCGATGCTCTGCCCCTCTGGGGCGTCATTCTGTTGCATCCAGAACCATCCTAGCGCCTGAGGCAGAGGCCACAGAGCGATCCTCAGCGCCCGGGCCATCTTTGCTCCAATGGAGCCTCGGCTACGGGAGGGGAAGAGAGAGACAGAGAGGAAGGAGAGGGGGAGGGGTGGAGAAGCAGATGGGTGCTTCTCCTGTGTGCCCTGGCCGGGAATCAAACTTGGGACTCCTGCACGCCAGGCCAACGCTCTACCACTGAGCCAACCGGCCAGGGCCTCCTACAGCTGAGTATTGTTTCATTATGTAAATGTGCCACAGCATTTTTATGCACTCATCTACTGATGGGCAGTTAGGCTACTTCCAAATCTTGCCTCTTATAGGTCATGTTGCAATGAACATAGCGGTGCACATATTCTTCCAAATCAGTGTTGTGGGTTTCTTCCGATATATTCCCAGAAGTGGAATTTCTGTATCATAAGGCAGTTTTATTTTGAGTTTTTTTGAGTTAACTCCATATTGCTTTCCACAATGGCTATACCAACCTGCATTCCCACTAACAGTGCACGAATGTTCCCTTTTTTCTACATTCTTACCAACACTTGTTTGTTGGTTTATTTGATGATAGCCATTCTGACAAGTTCATATGTCTATTGTCCAACAAGTATCTATTTAAGTCCTTTGCCCATTGTTTTAATTGGATTGTTTGCTTTTTTTGGTGTTGAATTTTATAAATTTTTTATAAACTTTGTATATCAATACCTTATCAGATGTATCATTGGTGAATATGTTTTCCCATTCAGTGGGATGTCATTTCATTTTGTTGATGGTTCCCATTGCTATGCAAAAACTTTTTAGTTTGATGTCCATTTGTTTATTTTTTCTTTTGTTTCCTTTTACCAAGGAGACTTGTCAGAAAAATATTGCTACCAGAAATGTCAAAGATTTTACTGCCTATATTTTCTTGTAGGATTTTTATAATTTTAAGTCTAACATTTTTGTTTTTGATCCATTTGAGTTTATTCTTGTGTATGGTGTAAGAAGGTGGTCTGGTTTCATTTTTTTTTTTTTTTTTTTTTGTAAATAACTGTCCAATTTTCCCAACACTATTTATTGAATAGACTATCTTTATCCCATTACTTGTTTTTGCTTCCTTTGTCAATATGAATTGGTTATAAAAGCATAAATTCATTCCTAGGCTTTCTATTCTGTCACATAATAGACCAAGATTTGGACACATGAAGAGAGGGTTCTGCACCAGTTGTGGGCAAGGGAAAATGGCCCCCATTTTAGAGCCATACAACTCATTCTTTCAAAGAGTTTGCCAGGATCCTGAGCTCAACGGGGCAGGGCTGTGGGGTATCAGAAGGGTGGGCCTTGTGGATCTTCCTTGATGGGGAGAAGCCAGTCATACTTAGGAGAAAGTAGGAAGAATGGCTCCCTTGCTGAAAACTATACAACTCAGTCTATCTCAAATCTTCCCAGACCTCAGCAGGGCAGAGCCACCAGGAGTTGAAAGAGTGAAGCCTCCTGTAGTTTAAAAAGTGGGGCTAGAGGATCTCCCATAAGGAAGAGGTGCCAATTGGGTTCACTGGAAAGTGAGAGGAATGGGCTCCCACCCTAAAGTCATACTACTCAGTCACTGACACCCCTAAGTTGGCCCAGACTTGTACACCCCAGTCTAGGCAGCTGACTCTTCAGCAGGGTATTGCCGCGGACCAGCGCAGCTCCAAATAACGGTGCGGAATTAAGGAAACACACTTTGTCAGAACAAAACCGATGGGACCGGGAGGACTCTTCAAACTGCCTGGCAGTATCTGAGTGCCTCACAGCCCCAGTTCACTTTATTATATGGACCTATGCAAATCAAGGACCCAGATACAAAGTTGCACATCAAAGGCTAAGACAGGAACTCTCCCAAGGCAAAAACAGGATACATTAGTGAAATTTACAAACATCTGAAACAAACAGAGTCAGAGGAAGGGTATGTATATTGCTTCCTTCAACCCAAGGAAGGAAGTGGAGTGGGTGCAAACACTTAGCATCAAAGCCAAATATGGAGATGGAGGGGGTAGAACTTAGCCCCCTGCCAAGCCTTGAATCTATAATGGCTTTTTGCCATTAACGGTCCACAACATATCCCCCTTTTCTTTTTAATTTGTGCTGAGATTTGCACTCATCTGATTTTCTAATTTGGAGGCAGATGGAGAAAATACAGAACAAACACAAAATTAGTATAGCCAATGCTAACAGATACCCAAAACAAGTATACTAATACATCACAGTGATTAAAGCCTTTAAGCAAACTCTTTAAGCTAATAATACAATAAGAATCTATAAAAGAGTAATATCCTTAAAGTGTTCACCAAGTCAAGTTGGCACCAAAACCATTCCAAATCTCTGCACATGCAACCCAACCCCAGTTCAGTCCATCAAAAATTGTCACAGGAGCAGGAGTCCAGGAAAAGTCCACTTTCAGGAGAAGTCCTCATGGCACTGGAATTGCCGTCTCTCTTCCACACTCTGCAGTTAGCGTTAAAGTCCCAATGACCGCTGCTTCCCAGCTGGCAATGACCCAGGTAGCCTGGAAAAGCCATCTGCAGCACGCATGAAGACGGAGCTTCCATTTTCTTTAAACTGGAAAGATGAACCCAGGGGTCCTATACTGGAGCTTTACAGCCATGGAGTGGTGAGGAGAACCTTGGGATACACTAAGCTGGGTGGCAGAGGTAAATTTGTAAGTTGGCAAAAAAGGAAAAAAGGAGCTCTGAATTAGGAGTAGGCCCTAGCCTAAAATATGAGTGGGGCATTGCCGCAGGAGGAATAAAAGAAAGACTATATATTAATCAAAGCAGCAGAAAACAGGACTATCAATACCCACAACAGAGATCTTCGAGGGAAGAATAAAAAACCTGAATATTCAGGCAAGACCTAGTTAAATGACCCTTGTGTAAATGAGACCAGTCTACCAGCTACTTGGAAGAAATACCCCAGGCTCGTCCACAGTGTTGTAGATGGGGCCGACGGCCCTGGGCACCTTTTAGCCTTCAGTGGCAAATCCCAGTATTCTGGGCAAGGTTAGGTCACAGGTGGATGGAGCAGGGCTGGAAGAGACTGAACCCTCCCTTACAGGAGTGAGGGGGAAGCCTACCTTCCAGTGTCCCTGTTTCCTCACAGCAGAAGCATGTAAGCCTGGCAGGCTTTGGCTTAAATGACCATCCTTTCCACTATTGAAGCAGGGCCCTGATGAAGTTCCAGTTGGAGCGTTGGAGCCTCTGAGGGCATATGCCAAGAGCTAGTATTTTACCTGATCTCCTTTGGGCTTTTTCTGCCTCTTGGTATCTTAAAAGCCATGCTCAGAAGATCTCGCTGAGGGGCTTGAGAGTCCCTATCTGCCTATATATCTGGAGCTATTCAGAAAAGAACAAAACAGTGTTATTAGCTGGAATCAAATAAAAATAAAAAAAGGGGTAGTAGTTTGCAGGACAAATATTTTGGCATCTCTTGTACATCAGCATTCAAGATAAACTGTTTGAAGTAAAAAGCGTAACAGGGTAGACCTGCAGGAGCTCCAGGACATGACTCCCCCCCCCTTTCTTTTTATATTATTTACAATTGAATCACACTTTACAATATTTTGACTTCAAATATTGCAAGAAATTCTTGACTTTGTTAACTTTTAACAAAAATAGAGTAGCCTGACCTGTGGTGGCGCAGTGGATAAAGCGTCGACCTGGAAATGCTGAGGTTGCCGGTTCGAAACCCTGGGCTTGCCTGGTCAAGGCACATATGGGAGTTGATGCTTCCAGCTCCTCCCCCCTTCTCTCTCTCTGTCTTTCCCTCTCCTCTCTAAAAAAAAAAAAAAAAAAATGAATAAATTAAAAAAAAAAAAACAAAAATAGAGTAAAAGCACCTCCAAACAACATTCCCACACTTATCAAAACACCCCCTTAACATTAATTAACATGTACTTTAGAGAGTACATATCAAAACTGAAAAATCCCATTGTGATCTTCATTATTCTTCTACAACAAAAAAAATCTTTACACCTTTATTATGTAAATCTATGCTGCTTCAAGCCTTTCACTTGTGGCCTGGAGCAGCCTGGCCAAACCAGCAAGTCTTTTGGATCCAAAATGAGCATGCTCTACTTATTCCAAACAAAATTATATTTATATAGGGAAATGAAATTATTCCCATTTTGTTTTCAATACTACAGCCGGCACTTCCAAAACTATTATCATTATTACTTTTCATGTAAGGACTTAATTCAGGCCTTATAAACAAAAACACTTAGACATTAAACAAAGACTTCACATACAATCACACAAATCAAGAGTGAAACCCGGGGTTTTAGAGATTAAACTATGGCCTGCTTGATCTTAAGTAGGGCTACCTTAATAGGAACGTAATAAGAATATATACTAAACAGAGATCTCTCTCGAAAAATCTCAAGACAGCCGTATGAGATTTCTATTCAGCAATACCCAAATCAGGCCCCCCTTTCACCCTCTTTTCAAGCAATGGATCAGGAAAATAAAATGATCTAAAACATTAAAAAATTAGATAATAATTGAGAAAGGGAAGAGAGCATAGTAAGTCTTATGCAATTGCTCTTGTGAAGTGAGTCTCTCATTTAGAATCATGGTGTCTCACCAGTCGTTCAGGGATCCACTGAGGAGCTTCAGCAGACCTAGGAAAAACACACACATATCCTCGGCCCCATAAGAGAACAGGGTCTGGCCCTTGCCAGATTCCTGTGAGTGGGTCCCTCCATCGCACTTCAGGGAAGGCTTTCCTTGCAGGGTTCCAGAGTCTCTCTGCTGCTGAATGACCCTGTACATCAGTATTCAAAAAATTTAAAGTAAAAAGAGCATGACAAAGATTTGCAGGAGTTTCCTAATACTTAAGTTGCTATTTGGCTCCTAACTCTGAACACACCTCATGTGCACTAACCAAATCGTAAGACTTAAGGATCTACATTCTATTCTATTTAAATTTAAATGAGCGCTCCTTACAGCTTCCAAAAACATTTTATTTTTTCTAAATATTAGAGCCAGCATTTCCAACCTTTGCATGCAAAAACAAACTTAATTCAGACCTTAAAAACAGACACATTTTGACAACATTAAGCAAAGACTAAACAGAGACAAGAATTAAACGAACCAGACAAACCAGAGAGAAACCCAGGATTTCAGAGCACATCCAGATTAGAAAGATGCCTGCCTGATATTAGTCAGGGCATTTTCTGACGGAGGGACTGAAGGATGTGACTAAACAAAATCTCCCTGAGAAAATTTGCTCTCGGCAGCTGCTGGGATATTTCTTATAGTCAGATCCAACACATGTCCCCCGCCTCAACCTCCAGGCAAAGAACAAGAAAGAAACAAAATGATAGTTCAGAAGACCGCAGTCAAAACATTGAAGAAAATCAGCCCATGACAGAAAAAGCTGTAAGTTTCCTAATACCTGAGTCTCCAATCCATTATCAAATTCTATATTTGCTGTAACTGGCGGCTCAGGTTGACTGTGCTGAGATTTTTCTCCTACCTCAACAGCCCCTTCATGAAAGTCCAACTTCCACAGCAAATAATTACCCCCGGAGAGACAAGCACAAGCAATCACCTTCCAGTCATTTGGGGGAAGAGCCTTTGCCCTAATAGTATCTAATAAACCAAGTGAAAAAGGGGCAGTAGGCCCATACTGAACACAAACAAGTTTAAGCTCTTTCAGAGTTCTAAAAGGTACAGGTTCATGTTCTCACACTAGTCTCCCCATATCATCCTGTATTTCTACAACAGGAAAATGGGTAAAGCCATCATTTATTGTTTCCCCTACATTTTGAGCCTGGTAATCAGCCTGGTTAGGGAACGGAGGAGCAGAGGGTTGAATGGAAGAAGGAGCTGAGGGCAGCGGAGGCCCCGTGGCTAAGGCAGCCATAGCCACGGATTTTTCATCCCCCCTGTCATCCTCAGACTTCAAGTTATCCTCATATTCACATCCCTCTGTTTCCGGCTTACCCTGATACTCTTCAGACAATGATTTGTCTTCATATGGAAACATTTTTACATAAAGGTCCCTTACTTTTGACCCTATCTGTCCCATATTCTTTTACTCCCAACTACACTTTCCCCAAAAACTTTCTTTACTCACTGTGCGCACTTCACTTTGGGGAGTTCCATCACCTTCCTTCAGTTTTAGTTTCCTCGTACTCAAGTCGTCTGTTCAGGCGCCACTTGCCGCGGACCAGCGCAGCTCCAAATAACGGTGCGGAATTAAGGAAACACACTTTGTCAGAACAAAACCGATGGGACCGGGAGGACTCTTCAAACTGCCTGGCAGTATCTGAGTGCCTCACAGCCCCAGTTCACTTTATTATATGGACCTATGCAAATCAAGGACCCAGATACAAAGTTGCACATCAAAGGCTAAGACAGGAACTCTCCCAAGGCAAAAACAGGATACATTAGTGAAATTTACAAACATCTGAAACAAACAGAGTCAGAGGAAGGGTATGTATATTGCTTCCTTCAACCCAAGGAAGGAAGTGGAGTGGGTGCAAACACTTAGCATCAAAGCCAAATATGGAGATGGAGGGGGTAGAACTTAGCCCCCTGCCAAGCCTTGAATCTATAATGGCTTTTTGCCATTAACGGTCCACAACAGGGTATGAGCTCCACAAGGTGGGGCAACAGGGTGTCCAGGGGGTGGGATTATTGCATTCCCCCAAGTTGATGCCTTAAGTAAGAGATTGCTCTGTCGTGGAGATAACTACTTGGAGACCAGGTGGAATGCACTGAGGGACCTAGGGGAGACCACCTCACAATCCCCTATACAGGTTTCATGAGAACAGCCCTGACCTCCAGTCCCTATGAGTGTTATAGATACACATAAATAGAAGCAGAGATGAGAATGAAGAAGTCAGGATGGGAAACTTTTTTAGAGCAGACAAAAGGACAAGAGAAGTAGATCACTTTTGAAATATCTACTCTACTTATCGATTAATCAGAATTGCTCATTCTATACTGTTGGGCAGATAAAATATATTATGCTCACTTTGTTAAAGATGGTGCTGCCCACGTGGAGGCCATTGCCCCTGTGATATTAATGTGTATCTCTGTGGGCTGTGGGCAGGCAGAATCCTTGTAGCCTGGGGCTTGGTTTTGGGATTAAGCCTTTCCCACCCTTTTTGATGTGGGGTGGTACAATCCCATCTTGACTCAGATAAGTGACTTTGTATTAGACTTCCCTATTTTGTATATTGGATTAAAGGTTTGGATTTCTACACTATAAAATAGGGGCAGAATAGGAGTTTGTGCTCTTGGTTCCTGAGATTAACATTAGAGGAGACAGCAGAGAGCAGAGAAAGGCCACGTGGAGGAGGCCAGGAGAGGCAGCCAAGATGGTGGAGTATTGAATGAGAAGCCAGTTAGTGCAGAGTTTGTGCAGGGAGAAGAAAGGAGATGGGAAACAGAAGTGAATAAGGCTGGTGAGCTAGAAACCTTTGATTCTAGGAAACTCGGATAAGTCAGTAGCTTTGTGAGCACCTAATGTGAGTGGGTTTTGGAGCCCAGTGTGTGTTTTTACTTGCCCGCCAGGTGCAAGCTAGAATTAAAGATGACAGCCCATCAGTTTTTGGCTCCGTTGTTTCTTTACTGACTGTCTGAATCCAATGCGAACCTGCATGGGCCGGGCTGCTGTGATAGTGGCCCTGGCTACTGGCTTTACATATACCTATTGTGCTGTGTTCAGCACAGTACTGTGTTCAGTACTTTTGTCAGTGACACCACTGTGGCTTTTGCCTCGGGGCATTGAACTATGTCCCTGTTCTATATTCCTATTCAGGGCCTTTACATCTCCCCCCTTTCTTGTTTGAGCTGTCTCTAATGGGTACAAATCTTCAAAAGGTTTGGGAAGACATTTTTCTACAGATGGTGGTGGTTACAATGGAAGGTGAAGGGCAAGCATAGAGAGAAACAGTTTTTCAGGGGTCACAGGCATGCCTGTATTTTGCAAAATTTCTTCAGCACACCTGGTTAGATGTTTCAAAGTGCCCTGGGTGATGTCAGTTGTTCCCTGAGTGCTTGGGAGTGAGTTAGGTGTCCTCCCTTTTTTCAGGTTTGTTCCCAGAGGTGGATTCACTAGGACTGAGTTGCTTCCTCAGTGCTGATGCCAACTCATGATAAGGTTTCCTGTTCCTCACTGGTATCCAAAGAAGACCTGTTATGACAAAATTGCAGCATATTCTCACCCCCAGGTAAGCAATTCAACCAGACTCTGTTACTCAGGGCCAGTGTAAAGCCAGGAGCCAGGGCCAGGGCCACCATCACAGCCGCCGCCCGGACCATGCAGGTTCGCATTGGATTCAGACAGTCGGTAAAGAAACAACGGAGCCAAGAACTGGTGGGCCATAGTCTTTAATCCTAGCTTGCACCTGGCAGGCAAGTAAAAACACACACTGGGCTCCAAAACCCAATCACATTCAGTGCTCACAAAGCCATTGACTTATCCGAGTTTCCTAGAATCAAAGGTTTCTAGCTCACCAGCCTTATCCTCCTCAGTTCCCCATCTCCTTCCTTATCCCAGATACAAACTCTGCACTAACTGGCTTCTCACTCAGCACTCCGCCATCTTGGCTGCTTCTCCTGGCCTACTCCACGTGGCCTTTTTCTGCTCTCCTCTCTGTTCTCTCCTCTAATGATAATCTCAGGAACCAAGAGCGCAAGTTCCCGCTTCGTCCCCATTTTATATTGTAGCTTCACAACCTCTAATCCAATATACAAAATAGGGAAGTCTCCAATACAAAGTCACTTCTTCGAGGCATGATTGGATTGTACCACCCCACATCAAAAAAGGGTGGGAAAGGCTTAATCCCAAAACCAAGCCCCAGGCTACAAGGATTCTCAACACACATTAATATCACCTGGGCGACGGCCTCACATGGGCAGTGTTAACTTTAACAAAGTGAGCATAATACATTTTATCCACCCAACAGCCAGCTAATACATCCCAGTACAACACAAGGAGCTTAGGCTTTGCGTGGCTGGTACAAAACGCCTCTCAGCTGCAGTTAGTCCAGATGAGAAAATATTCAAAAAATTAAGACTAAAAAGAGCCTTAGATAATTGTTCTTGTAGGTGAGTCTCTCCTCCTGGCTCCCTCTTTTTTGTATGTGCAGTTGGTGGTTAAGAAGGCCATTGGCTCTTTCTGCAATACCTGTAAATTTGGATGAATTCCTCAAGCTCCCGAGGCCCCCAAGAATGTCTTAAAGTTACTTTTTATTTTCCTTTCAGGACAATCTTTCTTCTTAAGTCCTTCCTTTATTTCCTTTTCTCACATTTGTTCACTTTTTCAGTTCCTTCTTTTTTTTTTCCCTCTGCACAAACCTTCTGCAACTCACATAAACCTTTTTCTCTAGTGTTGGGCAGATAAAATATATTATGCTCACTTTGTTAAAGTTGGCGCTGCCCACGTGGAAGCCCGTCTCCCAGGTGATGATATTAGTTGCCCTTATGCTTGAAATGGGCGTAATTATATTAATGTGTGTTGGGGCCCGGCCGTGGGCAGGCAAGATCCTTGTAGCCTGGGGCTTGGTTTTAGGACTAAGCCTTTCCCACCCTTTTTGATGTAGGGTGGTGCACTCTCATGAAGAATCCCATTATGCCTCAGATAAGTGACTTTGTATCAGTGACTTCCTTATTTGTATATTGGATTAATGGTTTTGGTTTCTACACTATAAAGTGGGCAGACCAGGTGCTTACTCTCTCAGTTCCTGTGATTAGCATTAGAGGAGAGAGCAGAGAGGAGAGCAGAGCAAGGCCAGGAGGAGGCCAGGAGAAGCAGCCAAGATGGCGGAGTGTTGAAGGAGAAGCCAGTTTGTGCAGAGTTTGTGCAGAGAGAAGGAAGGAGATGGGGAACAGAGGTGAATGAGACTAGTAAGGTTAGAAACCTTTGATTCTAGGAAACTCGGATAAGTCAGTAGCTTTGTGAGCACTGAATGAGTGGGTTTTGGAGCCCAGTGTGTGTTTTTACTTGCCCGCTGGGTGCAAGCTAGGATTAAAGCTAATGACCCACCAGTTCTTGGCTCCATTGTTTCATTACCATCTGTCCGAATTCAATGCAAACCTGCATGGGCCAGGCGGCTGTGATGGTGGCCGTGGCTACTGGCTTTACATCTAGTCAGAAATAACCAGCTTTCAGAACATGTATGGCCAGGGGCCACCATTGTGGCCATTCACATGCAAGTTCTCATTGAATTCATGCCATTAAAAAATGGCAGAGTCAAGGATGTGGGCCATTCTGTTTATTGGTGTCTCACAAAGACAGGCAAGCCACAGAGAATCCAAGGGAAAAGCAGGGCAAGGAATCAGGGAGGCCTCTGCAATGCTGATAGCAGGAACCAAGAGAGCAAGCCCCCAGTCTGTCCCCATTTTATAGTGTAGAAATCAAAACCTTTAATCCAATATGCAAATAAAGAAGTCTCTGATACAAAGCCACTTATCTGAGGCATAAGCGGGATTCCTCATAAGAGCGCATGTAAGGCCAGGAGCCACCATCGTGGCCATTCACATGCAGGTTCCCATTGGATTCGGGCAGATGATAAAGAAATGGTGGAGTCAGAGGATGGGGGGCCATCCTATTTATTGGTGTCTCACCAAGACAGGCAAACCACAAAAGAAGACAAGGGAAAAGCAGAAAACCAGCTCTTCCCATGAAGGGCCAGGGATCAGGGAAGCCCCTGCAATTGTGATAGCAGGAACTGTGTGTCCAAGCTCCTGGTCTGTCCCACTTTATAGTGTAGAAAACCAAAATCCCTTAATCCAATATACAAACAAGGAAGTCTCCAATACAAAGTCACTTATCCAAGGCATAATTGGATTCCTCATGAGAGTGTACCACCCAGATCATACAATCAGTCAAGGGTGTGGGGAAAAGCTTAGTCCCAAAACCAAACCTTAGGCTACAACGACCTGGCCTGCTTAGAGCCTGTCCCCCACACCCAATATAAGTCACAAGCGAGCAAACATATATATCATATTTACAAACTTATTTGACCAACATTCCACCCCTTTTGCTTGCTTTACAATCTAAACCACAGGCATCTTCCATGATGGTCACTGTGCAAGGAGTAGGATACATTGCATAAACAGAAATAGTACCAACTACAGCAATAGGATTAACAGATCAAAAACTATGGGCGAAATGAGAGAGCTGTCAGTGGCACCAAGAGAGGCAAATCTTTTCCCTCTGGCAGAATACAGGCCAGAGTTTTATCTGCAGACAGCACTGTAGCTGGCACCAGAGGCCGCCCTGAGCGGGCGTACCAAACCTTATTGGCCAATACACCAGCATCTGCTGGTTCTATGTGTAGTAAAATAGGGGAACTCATTATTGGCCATAAAGAAACTACCAAGGTGCCCTTCAAAATGCTGTCCCCTTGAGCACTCAAGGGATAATACACTTCTACCTTAGGTGGCCAGGTGCTGGTTGCCCAAGGAGTTAACTGGAGATCCACCTCTAACCCCTTTCCCCATGGTGCCAACAAGGCCACCCATCTCAGATGGGGGGCCTGTACAGTCCAGGGCCAAGTCCATTGAAGCCGTTGTCCTTTAAGAAGGGCTGTTGGAGCAGGCAAGAGCACGTTGCCCTGCTGTCTGAAACCTGGCTTGAGTAAAATGTCCTTGGTGCGTATCTGCAACTGAATAGGGGCAGCTGTCCGATGCAGGAGGGCCTCTACTGGAGCTGGGCTTCCCCGTCGAGGTCGCTCATTCAAAATCTGGAGTACTGTCCATAAGCGGCGTGTCCATCCAGTAAGAGAGCCGGTGCCCCCCTCCTGTCACAGTCCCTGCTTTAAGAGTCCATTATAATGCTCAATGATACCAGCAGCCTGGGGGTGGTAGGGAACATGGCACTTCCAGTCCACCCCCAGCTTTTGAGCCCATTGCCTCACCGTTGAACCAGTGAAGTGGGTACCATTGTCACTTTCAAGGACCAGTGGTCGCCCATATGCAGCACTCAGGCGGTCCAGAGCCTGTATGACTGCCCTCTGGTCAGGGTTACGAGCGGGGTAAGCAGCAAGCAGCCCGGTGGCAGTATCTACACACGTGACTGCATACTGGTACCCTTCTGACTTTGGTAAGGGTCCAATGATGTCTATCTGCCATCGTGTCAGTGGGACATGACCCCTCTGGATCTGTCCAGGTGACACCAATGGTCTCCGAGGGTGTTCCTTGGAACATACTGCACATTGCTCACAGGCTGCAAGTACCTCTGCATAGGACACAGGCAAGTTCCACGCCTTAACCGTAGCCCACATAGTTTTCTGTCCTGCATGGAGCAGGCGCCGGTGGAGCCACTGTGCCACATCACCTACAGGTGCAGTCTCCAACCATCGCACCCTTGCCAACGTATCGGCCTCATCATTCCCAGGATGGGCTAGAGGGGCATGCCCTGTGACATGATATACTGTCACCTGCTTCTGGTGTCCTATTTCCCATAAGTCCTGCCACATGGCCTGACCCCATAATGGACGGTGCATTACCATCCACTGGTTAATGTGCCAAGTAGCAATCCAAAGGGTCAGTCCACGATAGACAGCCCAACTGTCAGTACAGATCACCAGAGGTGAAGGTTCATTATGGGCAACTAGCAAAACAGCTCTTAATTCTGCCCATTGCCTGTACCCGTGTCCATCCAAATAGTCTCAGTGGCCGGATGGAAGGCGATAACCGTCCATTTGGCAGGTTGGCCCCTGCTGGAACCATCAGTATACCAGGCATCTTCGGGGATGGGCACCCGCCCCTCCTGGTAGGGACTGACCTCAGGTTCTGCCTTCTGAGCCCCAGTTGCACCTGACTCTAAGGTCGCATAGGTGACTGGACCCAAGACTTCCTGCAGTTCTGCCCTCAATGGGCTGGTGCTAAGAGCACAGCGTTGTTGCAGATAGGCACCCCACTTGGCCAGGGTAGACATTTGGGCCATACCACTACGTGGTTTAGTTGCCCAATCTCTCACCCATCCAGCTACAGGGTATGTTGTTTTGACTGTAACTGGTGTTGTGGTTGTAATACTCTCAGTTGCCAGGAGGGCAGCATACACAGCTGCCAGCTGCTTCTCTACTAATGAGTAATGAACTTCAGCACCTTTCCACAATTGGGACCAAAATCCAATAGGTTGCCGTAGGCGCTCTGTCCGCTGCCACAAGCCCCATCCAAACCCCTCCGAGGTTACATGAACATCCAGCTCACAGGGCCTGGCAGGATCAAACACACTCAAGGCCTGTGCCACCTTGACAGCTCTCTTAGCAGCTGCAAATGAACCTTGAGCCTGCTCAGTCCAATCCCAGCGAACCCCCTTTCGAATAAGGTTGTACAAGGGGCGTAGTAACTGAGCCAAATGCGGTATAAATGCTCGCCAATACCCCAACAAACCTAAGAATTCCTGTAACTGTTTTACCGTAGTGGGCACGGGGTATGCTTGAATCTTATCTATAACTGCGTCAGGGATAACTTTTGTCTTACCCGACCAGACAACTCCCAAGAATTTAACAGATAACCCAGGTCCTTGTAATTTGTTCTCATTAACTGCCCAGCCACATGCTTTCAAATGGGATAGCAGGATAGGGACTGCTTGCTCCAATTCTGAAAGAGAATCACTAGTTAGCATAATATCATCAATATAATGGTACATGCGGACTACCTCTGGCTGTTTCCATTTAGCCAGGTCAGCAGCCACCAGCCCATGGCACAAGGTGGGGCTATGCAAATAGCCCTGGGGTAACACTGTAAAGGTCCATTGTCTCCCTTCCCAACTGAAGGCAAATTGGTCTTGACTCTCTGCGGCTATATCAATAGAGAAAAAAGCATTGGCCAAGTCTGCCACAAAGTGGTATGTCCCCAACTCATGGCTTAGCCGATCCATCATGTTAGCTATCGAGGGAACAGCAGCGTGCAAAGGGGGAACAACTTTATTAAGTTCCCTATAATCTACTGTCATTCTCCAGGTTCCATCTGCTTTGCGCACAGGCCATGCTGGGGAGTTGTAAGGACTGTGTGCTGGCCGGATGATCCCCACCTTTTTTAGTTCAAGGATTGTCCCTGTGACTTCTTCATAACCACCTGGCAGGCGGTACTGCTTGGTGTTAGTCACACGCCGAGGGACGGGTAATTGCAAAGGGGAATGTGATGCATGTCCCCGCAATACTGCCTTCACAACCCTGATCCGCAGCTGGAACTCCCCAGCTGTAGTTTCCAACCACAGTCCTTGCAAGACATCTACCCCCAAAATATATTCAGGAATAGGAGATACATACACCTTATATGGCTTAGGAGGCAGTCTCCCTATCCCCAATGGAATAGTTATTGGCTTCACTTGAACAGTTTGGCCCCCATAACCGTCAATGGCCACTGAGGTCCCAGAAAACCGCTCTGGGTTTCCATAGAGAAGGGAACATTCTGCACCTGTATCCACCAAGGCCAACACCTGTTGTACATTGGAGGGGGACCAGTGGATAGCCAGTTCCACATGTGGCCTCCGGTCCCCGCCCATCCCCGTTAGACGGGTCCCTCGGCCTTTTTCCTATTCAAACTGGTACAATGGGTCTTGGGAGTTCCCCTCTCCCTCAGCCGTCTCTATCATATAATCTTGTAACCGAGCTGTGCGCGCACCAAACGTTTTATTGGTAGCTGCTGGGGCCTTTCGTCTCAGTGGCTGGAACTTCTGTTCTGGTTTAAGCTGCCGCCAAAGCTCCAAAAGAATTTTATTAGACTGGCCATTCAATTTCCCCTTATCTGCTCCAGCCGCAATCAAGTCTACCCACATCTGCGTTCGGGTAACCTTTACAGGCCCATTTCCCTTGTTAGTTGGGGGGGAAACATAGGCAGCAGCCCTCACTGCTTTATGATCCCGAGCGGCCTCCAGTTCTCCCAAATCTGCTACCATCTGTGTAACTGCATTGATGGGCTGCCCCACATAGGGGCCCAAGATAGCCACAAGTGACCCAAAAAGGGCTGATGGGGCACTAGCAAGGACAAATTCCCTCATTTTGGCCATAAACACTTCCTCGTCTGGCCCACGAGACCCAGGGTTGAAAACAGCATTCTTCATACCTAGTTCCCAAAGGACCTTTACTAACTCACTGTAGCACTGCCACCAACTCATTGCCCCTGGCAGTTCTCCAGCATTCTGCCAGACCATACGAATGGCAGCCATCACCCATTCTAATAGGGTATGGTCTCCTGGGTTGCCATGGCAGTTCTGAAGATGCTGCCTCAAGGAAGAGTGTGTGGTAATGGCGGCCAATTTCTCCATCTCTGTTCCGGAGAGCATGATGCCATCCACCCCTATATCCCATAATCGTAGTAACCAGGCTACCAGGGATTCAGTAGGTTTCTGCCTAAATTGTGCCCCCAACTCCATCAGCTCTGCCTGGGTATAGGGCCGGACCACAGAGTGTTCCATTACCTGGGCAGGAGGCTGTGGCTGCCCCTGAGGGACTCTTTGTTGCTAGGTTTTTACCTTCTTGGCGACAACTGGTCGGGCTCTCAGTGTGCATATGGCAGCTTCAGCCTGAGCCTTCTCATCCTCAGAAGAGGAGTCGCAAGCGCCTGCTCCCACTGACTCAAAGCCAATCCACCGGCACGGATGCTGCTGCTCCTTTGGTGACCGTTTAGGCTCCTGTGGCTGCTGGCTTTTGGCCGGAAGCTGAGACTCGAGCTCTTGAATCCGCAGTTGTTTCTCCAACAACTGCCGGTGAAGACGTTCAGCTTCCAGGGTAAACTGCAACTCGCGAGCCCGTAATTCTTTCTCCAGTGCTCGCTCCAATTCCAGCCTTTTCTGCCGTTCTATTTGCAATTCATGCTGAAGCTTTTGACCTCGGGCAGTTTCCTCTTGAGTAAAAAACATGTAGCCCATGGCCCCTAAAAGGACAGCCATGGGGAGCCAGAGCAGCAACCAGTACTCTATCCCACCCATCAAGGGTGGTGGCTCCATACCAATCTCTGAATCCTGCCGGAAACTACACCAGTTGTAAGGCCAGGAGCCGCCATCGTGGCCATTCACATGCAGGTTCCCATTGGATTCGGGCAGACGATAAAGAAATGGCGGAGTCAGAGGATGGGGGGCCATCCTATTTATTGGTGTCTCACCAAGACAGGCAAACCACAAAAGAAGACAAGGGAAAAGCAGAAAACCAGCTCTTCCCATGAAGGGCCAGGGATCAGGGAAGCCCCTGCAATTGTGATAGCAGGAACTGTGTGTCTGAGCTCCTGATCTGTCCCACTTTATAGTGTAGAAAACCAAAATCCCTTAATCCAATATACAAACAAGGAAGTCTCTGATACAAAGTCAATTATCCAAGGCATAATTGGATTCCTCATGAGAGTGCACCACCCAGATCATACAATCAGTCAAGGGTGTGGGGAAAAGCTTAGTCCCAAAACCAAACCTTAGGCTACAACGACCTGGCCTGCTTACAGCCTGTCCCCCACACCCAATATAAGTCACAAGCGAGCAAACATATATATCATATTTACAAACTTATTTGACCAACAGCGCACCACCCCACATCATGCAACAGTCAAGGGTGTGGGGAAAAGCTTAGTTTTGAGAAGACCTTAGTATTAGAAGGGAGGGAAAGGCTTAGTCTTAAAATTAAGCCTTAGGCTATAATCACTTTGTCAGTTTATAGCCTGTCTCCCACACCCAAAGTGAGCAAACATGTACATCATATTTACAAACTTATTTGACCAACAGAACAACTTACTTTTTCCTTTTCCTTTCAAAAGTACTTTCATACCTTATACCTTTTATCATTAAAACCATACAATTTCTTTCTTATTAATCAGAATTCTCAATTTCCCACCTTAACTTCCAGTGAGAACTAAGTAATTAGTAATTTTAGATTGATACATTTGTGAACATATTTCATGACCTTTAGACACAGGTTCTTTCACTGGCAAACACACTTATATTTTGAAAAGATATAACAGATAACAGGAACCTTTTGTCCAAAACATTCAAGAAAATCAGAAAAATCCAGTATTCAGTAGTTTCTGATATTCAGAACTGTGTTAATGAATTTTACAGAAATATAACTTTTCTTCCTAAAATTACTCTTAGTTTTTTTTAAAGAGCCAAATTAATATTATCAAAGTTACAGAATTAAGTCCAGTTTTAACTTGGCTTAGTAATTTGTACAAACACAACAAGAATAGCAATTGATCAGATTGGCTTTTTTCAATCTGTTTTGCTGGACTTTTATAAGGAATTTTCAGATTGAGTTTTAATTAGCCCCTCAGGGCACACACAAAAGCCAAGCTACACAGTTGCCATTAGGCTCTGCCTACAATCTTTCTGAAAATGTCCTTCTTTACCACAATTAAAACATGTCTGTGGTTTAAGGTGACCAACCATCCTCCTTTAGGGAGGACAGTCCTTCTTTTGTAAGTTCCATCCTTTCTTGAAAAGTGTCCTCCTACATGTCTTCCTTTTTGATATTGGAACACTAATCTATAAATGTCCTTATTCAATCGATGCAGAGTTGATCCATTGCATGCAATGTGACGTATTTGTATCTAAATGAGTACTTTTTTTCTTAAAATTATTATTAAAAATCAATAGGCATGTAAGCACATAATTCTAATATAAAATATTACAAATGTTTTTATTATGCATTTATCATATTAAAGTGTATTTTTGTTGCAATGAATAAAATGTTTCTTTTATTTATGATATTGTTTTCTTCAATTTATTTTTGTCCTCCTTTTTATTGTAAAAATGTTGGTCACCTTACTGTGGTTGTAATGCAGTGGCCAAGACTTGGACCTTGTGTATTTCCGTCCCTACATTTTGACATGCTCTAGTCATTTCTGCTGTATTAGGGTGCTGCCCCTTAAGAGGAACCAAGAGCTTTTGCCACCAGCATTTGCATTCTCATAAGCCAATTGTAGGGTCAGCACCTTTGCTGCTTGTTCATTATCTATCTGTCGTGAGATGGCAGTTTGCAGGTGATTAATGAAATCAGTATAGGGTTTGTTAGGTCTCTGATGGATGCTTGCAAAAGAGCCCATAGGGGCCTTGGTATCTGGAATCCGAACACGTGCCTTAAAAGCCACCATAAAAACCTGAGTGTTGGGCAGATAAAATATGTATTATGCTCACTTTGTTAAAGTGGCGCTGCCCACGTGGAGGCTGTTGCCCAGGTGATATTAATGTGTGTCTCTGTGGGCTGTAGGCAGGCAGAATCCTTGTAGCCTGGGGCTTGGTTTTGGGATTAAGCCTTTCCCACCCTTTTTTGATGTGGGGTTGTACAATCCAATCATGCCTCAGAGAAGTGACTTTGTATTAGAGACTTCCCTATTTTGTATATTGGATTAAGAGTTTGGATTTCTACACTATAAAATGGGGACGGAGCGGGAGCTTGCTCTCTTGGTACCTGGGATGATTAGCATGAGAGAGCAGAGGGAGCAGAGCAGAGAGCAGAAAGAGGCCATGTGGCCAGGAGAAGCAGCAAGATGGCGGAGTGCTGAGTGAGATGCCAGTTTGTGCAGAGTTTGTATCTAGGATAAGGAAGGAGATGGGGAACTGAGGAGAATAAGGCTGGTGAGCTAGAAACCTTTGATTCTAGGAAACTCGGATAAATCAGTAGCTTTGTGAGCACTGAATGTGAGTGGGTTTTGGAGCCCAGTGTGTATGTTTTACTTGCCCGCTGGGTGCAAGCTAGGATTAAAGACTATGGCCCACCAGTTCTTGGCTCCGTTGTTTCTTTACCGACTGTCCGAATCCAATGCGAACCTGCATGGGCCAGAAGGCTGCTTTGATAGTGGCCATGGCTTCTGGCCATACACTGAGCAAAGGTGGCACAGTTCATTTGGGCCTGACCATGGAGTGTTTCATATGCCCCAGCTCCTGTGAACATATCAATACCAATTGGAACTCTTGCATTCAGATTTTCTACAGCAGGAGTCCCCGCATGTGGCCCCCTGAGGCCGTTTATCTGGCTCCCCGCCGCACTTCCGGAAGGGTCACCTCTTTCATTGATGGTCAGTGAGAGGAGCACATTGACCATCTCATTAGCCAAAAGCAGGCCCATAGTTCCCATTGAAATACTGGTCAGTTTGTTGATTTAAATTTATTTGTTCTTTATTTTAAATATTGTATTTGTTCCCGTTTTGTTTTTTTACTTTAAAATAAGATATGTGCAGTGTACATAGGAATTTGTTCATAGTTTTTTTTATAGTTCGGCCCTCCAATGGTCTGAGGGGCAGTGAACTGGCCCCCTGTGTAAAAAGTTTGGGGACCCCTGCTCTACAGTTTTTGTCTGAACTGCATCCTGGTAATCTTGTAGCTAGACACTGTATTGGTGGTTACTGTTTTCATTAACCCCTTCCAGTCCAATGGGGTCATTTCATATCCTGTGCCAATTGCCTCAACCATTCCCTTGATAAGTGTGCTCAGTAATCCAGGTGATGGTAATTCTGGCTCAGAGGCGGCCTTAGGGGGTTGACGAGGTGGCTGGTGAAACTGGGGTTCATCAGGAAGGGGAACCTGGTGATTTCTGCCCTAAATTGGGTACAGTGCCAATCGACAATGATTCCGTGTTGTCAGGTTGTGTACAGTTATCAGCCCTAATGAGTTGCGGAGCCAGCACCCCATTCACTCCCAGTCTTCACTGTCTAGGCTCCTTTCTTTTGGATACCAAGGAGGACACTGTAGATGCACTACAACAAGCAGCTCTATGAGCTGTCCATCGGTGACCTTACATCCCACACTGCAAAGGAGGCCATGAAGTTGAAGCTTATGGTTGCACTGCTCTGGGTCAGGGAATTCCTCATGATGATCCGGGGAAAGAAATGGGGAAAGGGAGGGGGAAAATGGGGAGTCCCCTGGTCTGAAACCTATTGACCTTGCCACAGATGTGGATGCTATTCCTCCATTATCTGTGTCTCACTTATGAGGATGTGTCAGACGTACTTTCCATTTCCAGGCTTTGGGAGAAGGTTTAATCCTCGTTCCTCACACAGGGTACCACCTGTCGTGGAGGCAAGAACTACTTGAAGACCAGATGGAACGCACTGAGGAGAGACCACCTCACACTCCCCTATACAGGTTTCATGAGAACAGCCCTGGCCTCCAGTCTCTATGGGTATTATTGATACACATAAATAGAAGCAGAGACGAGAATGAGGAAGTCAGGAAGGGGAACTTCTATAGAGCAGACAAAAGGGCAAGAAAAATAGCTCACTTTTGAGGTATCTACCCTGCCTATTGATTAATTAGAATTGTTAATTCTATCCCTATTGTGCTGTGTTCAGCACAGTACTGTGTTCAGTACTTTTGTCAGTGACGCTACTGTGGCTTTTACCTCAGGGCACTGAACTGTGTCCCTGTTCTATGTTCCTATTCAGGGCCTCTACACTGCTCCACTCAAGAAAGGTGACATCTGCAGTATGAGAGAGGGTCTCAACACAAGGATCCTGGCAACTCTCCTTCAGCTCTCTCCCCAGAGCCACAGCATCCATTCTCTCCTGAAAGAACTCTAGTCTACTCCACCCTTCCTCTGTCACAGGCCAGTGCAAGTGGCTATGAACAAGATTTTTGTGTGTTAGTCTTTTAGAGGGCACCTGTGTCTCTAGCTGACTCTCTTCTCCCCTTGGCAGAGAGAATCCCTGCTGATTTTCACAACCAGATGCTATGTGGACTCCTCAAACTAACTCAGGTTTCTGGGCTTGGGACTGTGGCATTGGGTCTTAACCTCATGGTCCTTAGGGCAGTGGTCCCCAACCCCCAAGCCGAGGACCAGTACCGGTCCGTGGGCCATTTGGTACCAGTCCACAGAGAAAGAATAAATAACATTATTTCTGTTTTATTTATATTTAAGTCTGAACAATGTTTTATTTTTAAAAAATGACCAGATTCCCTCTGTTACATCCGTCTAAGACTCACTCTTGACTCTTGTCTTGGTCATGTGATACATTTATCCATCCCACCCTAAAGGCTGGTCCATGAAAATATTTTCTGACATTAAACCGGTCCGTGGCCCAAAAAAGGTTGGGGACCACTGCCTTAGGGGGAACCATTACTATGGAGATATCTCTCTGGATTCTTAGTTCCATACATGAGAGCAGAGCCAACCTTTTTCACACCTCTACCCTTCCTACCAGTCCCAATGTGGCTTGTTCTGTAAATCTTTGGTTATAAGACTTCTGTTAAGCTAGTCTTCAGTTGATTATTCATTTTGATTGTTCTATATTTTAGTTGTAATTCAAGTTTGATTCTGGGAGGAGGTGAATGTACCATCCATTCAGTCTGCTGCCATCTTGGATCTCCCCCGTCCTTCTGATTTAAACATTAAAATTGTATTTTGTCATCTGAACAGGTAGTAGCACAGTGGATAAAGCATTGGACTAGAACACCGAGGACCCAGGTTCAAAACCCTGAGGTCACTAGCTTGAGGGAGGGTTCATCCAGCTTGTGTGTGAGCTCACACAAGCTGAGCATGGGGTTGCTGGCTTGAGCATCAGATCAGAGACATAATCCCATGGTTGCTGGTTTGAGCCCAAAGGTTGCTGGCTTGAAACCTAACTTTTCTGACTTGAGCCCAAGGTCACTAGCTTGAGCAAGGATCACTCGCTCTGCTGTAGCCCTGCGGACAAGGCACATATGAGAAAGCAATCAATGAACAACTAAGGTGCCACAATGAAGAATTGATGCTTCTCATCTCTCCCTTCATGTCTGTCTGTCCTTATCTGTCCCTCTCTCTGATTCTCTCTCTATCTCTGTCAAAAAATTAAGTAAACAAGCAAATAAATAAAATTTTGTCATTTTTGGCAGCTTATCTATCTGTTTCTTGTCACATATTTTCCTTCCCCAACATCACTCATCAGGAGGTAAATAAATAAATAAAGTAAAACTCTCTTATTCAGATATGAAAACTCCAGAATAAAAACACATAGTCAAATAAAATTAATAGTGAAGTAAACAATGATGCAAAAGAAATATCTGTGAACCTATTAAGGTGGTCACAAAATCATGAATGTATCATATCCTGTTAGGATCAAGTTACAGGGTTACAGGCCCTCATTTAGCATTGAATAATAGATCCTAAGATTTATTTATTTTTTTTTTTTTACAGGGACAGAGAGAGAGAGTCAAAGAGAGGGATAGATAGGGACAGACAGACAGGAACGAAGAGAGATGAGGAGCATCAATCATTAGTTTTTTGTTGCGACACCTTAGCTGTTCATTGATTGCTTTCTCATATGTGCCTTGACCGTGGGGCCACAGCAGACCGAGTAACCCCTTGCTCGAGCCAGTGACCTTGGGTCCAAGCTGGTGAGCTTTGCTCAAACCAGATGAGCCCGCACTCAAGCTGGCGACCTCGGGGTCTCGAACCTGGATCCTCTGCATCCCAGTCCAACGCTCTATCCACTGCACCACTGCCTGGTCAGGCAGATTCTAAGATTCTATCTTTCCAAATCCCCAAATTTTCACATCCCTGTCTGCTCTAGGCTTTCTGCCTCAAGTTTGTTACAATTTCCTCTGGGGAGGTATGAACAAGAACCACTCCCCTCAAATTTTCCATTCATAGTGACTCACATTGTCCCTTCTTTCTCTAATCTGTTCAATTTTTTTTGAGACAAACAGTATCACTTCCTCAGAATAAGGTAGGAGAGTCCATTATAACCTATTTTGAGATCTTCCTAAGTTGCCAAGTTGATTAAGAAAGTAACTCAGCATTAGCAGAATGCCTAATATGGAACTGTTACATAATAGGCACCAAATTAATGTTAACTTAACTAAATTAAATAGCATAAGAGGCCACGGGCAAGTAGAAGCATGAGAAACCACTGGAGCCTATTGGAGCACCATCCCTGATGAACATGGCAACCGTAATTTATCCCAAATATTTTGTCTCCCCAAAATTGACTTTCCTAGTCTGTCAAATACTTTTTGAGTAACCAGTCTGGTTCAAACTAAATAAATTGTTTATTTAATTGAATTGTTTAGTTAATTGAATATCTAGGGAGTGAAGGGGGTTATTGACTCCCAAAAGATGACTGAAATTAACCTGTCAATTGAGTACTCTTACCTATATTTTTCACATGTGATCCATCCCCCTTTCTAAAATGTCTGCTGTATGATTGTTTTCTGATCCAGCAAGTTGAAGACGTTTCCAGGTCTAATTGGTACAGTATAGTGGTCTCCTGGCTGGAGAATGCTTCTTCCAGCTTTGCTCAGATTTCCTAATGCAGGTCAGCATGAGGACTTTTGGAGTACCCAGACTCCCCTCGCAATGAGTGGCTGTTTTGAACCAACCACAAATTGCAAGTTAATTGCTCTAGTCTCAACAAAACTGGTTAATTCAACTACTTATTTTAAACCTAATAATCTCCCCCTAGTGTAGACAGCCTTAAATTAACTACAATTTGCAAATACTGCCCAAATTGTTGGGTTTTAACAGTTACTCTGAAAACAATAGCAGTGTTGTATGGACAAATTACAAAAAGATGGTGAAATTTTTGTTTAAAACAAATATTTGGAAAGTCTGGATGTGGTGAATTTAAAAAGCAAATTCAAGACATTATGGCCTAGCCTGGCCTGTTGTGGTGCAATGGATGGAGCGCCAACCTGGAATGCTGAGGTCGCTTGTTTGAAAGCATGGGCTTGCCTGGTCAAGGCACATATGGCAAGCAACCAATGAACAGCTAGCATAAAGCAACTACTTGTAGTTCTCCCCCCATTCCCATAAAATCAATAAATAAAATACTTTTTAAAATAAATAAATAAGACATTATTGTCTAGAAGAAAGGACTTGTCTTCGTTGTTAAAAAACCAAGATCTAGCCTGACCAGGTGGTGGTGCAGTGGATAGATCATCAGACTGGGATGCGGAAGACCCAGGTTCGAGACTCCGAGGTCGCCAGCTTGAGTGCGGGCTCATCTGGTTTGAGCAAGACTCACCAGCTTGGACCCAGGGTCGCTGGCTCAAGCAAGGGGTTACTCGGTCTGCTGTGGCCCCATGGTCAGGGCACATATGAGAAAGCAATCAATGAACAACTAAGGTGTCGCAACAAAAAACTGATGATTGATGCTTCTCATCTCTCTTCGTTCCTGTCTGTCTGTCCTTATCTGTCCCTCTGACTCGCTCTCTGTCTCTGTAGAAAAAAAAAAATTTTTTTTAATTAAAACAAAAAACAGACTGACCAGGCGGTGGCGCAGTGGATAGAGCATCGGACTGGGATGCAGAGGACCCAGGTTCGAGACCTCGAGGTCACCAGCTTGAGTGCCGGCTCCTCTGGTTTGAGCAAAAAGCCCACCAGCTTGAACCCAAGGTCGCTGGCTCCAGCAAAGGGTTACTTGGTCTGCTGAAGGCCCATGGTCAAGGCACATATGAGAAAGCAATCAATGAACAACTAAGGTGTTGCAACGCACAATGAAAAACTAATGATTGATGCTTTTCATCTCTCTCCATTCCTGTCTGTCTGTCCCTGTCTATCCCTCTCTCTGACTCTCTCTCTGTCTCTGTAAAAGACAACAAAAAAACAAGATCTGAGTATTGGTTTAGCTGTTTAGTAGGATTATAAAGCACCACAACTTAAACACCACTCAAAAGTACATTTTACTTACTTATTTTTATTTATTTATTTATTTATTTATTTATTTTACAGAGACAGAGAGAGAGTCAGAGAGAGGGACAGATAGGGACAAACAGGCAGGAACGGAGAAAGATGAGACGCATCAATTATCAGTTTTTCGTTGCGACACCTTAGTTGTTCATTGATTGCTTTCTCATATGTGCTTCTACCATGGTGCTACAGCAAACCGAGTAACGCCTTGCTCAAGCCAGTGACCTTGAGGTCTCGAACCTGTGTCCTCTGCATCCCAGCCCGATACTTTATCCACTGCACCACCGCCTGGTCAGGCTACTTACTTATTTTTAAAAGTCACAAAGCATGCCTGACCTGTGGTGGCGCAGTGGATAAAGTGTCGACCTGGAAATGCTGAGGTTGCCGGTTCGAAACCCTGGGCTTGCCTGGTCAAGGCACATATGGGAGTTGATGCTTCCAGCTCCTCCCCACCTTCTCTCTCTGTCTCTCTCTCCCTCTCTGTCTCTCTCTCTCCATTTCTCTCTCCTCTCTAAAATGAATAAATAAAAAAAATAAAAAAAAAAAGATTAAAAAAAAAAAAAGTCACAAAGCAGACCTTCTAGGAAAGGTGCATGAGTCTGCTTTTCCCTGTTCCCTGTAAACCTTAGGGAGTCACCAGCACACTGAGGGTCAAAATGCAAACCCTTTATATCAATAAACTAAACAACCAGTTATATATTTCTATATTTCTCACAGAGGGTAGATATCTAAAGAAGCATGCTCCTGCACCAATTTTTCTTCCACAAGGTTGTCACAAATCAAAATCTAAAGCTCAAAACTAAACAAAGCTAAGAAAGAAAAACACTACATTGTTCACACAAATTAGGGGATATTTTATTGCTTCATATTCATTTTGAAATATCCCCTAATTTTTGTGAGCCATTATATATATGGATTTGTACATAGGAGGTAAAGTAATTCTTCAAAAAGTGAAGGAATAATGGACACAAAATATAGAATAGTGCTAAATTCTTAGGGACATCAAGGGGATGGCACACAGAAGTAAACCAAAAAAATGGTTTGACATTTTAAAGCACTGGAAAAACAGAAGGAAGAAAGAAGATGAAAGAAAGAAAGGAAAGAAAGAAAGAAAGAAAGAAAGAAAGAAAGAAAGAAAGAAAGAAAGAAAGAAAGAAAGAAAGAAAGAAAGAAAAGGAGAGAGAAAGAGAGAGAGAGAAAGAAAGAGAGAGAGAAGGAAGGGAGGGAGGGAGGGAGGGAGAGAGGGAGGGAGGGAGGGAGGGAAGGAAACCAACCATCGGTTGGAATTCTATATCCAGATATTCTGATAAACAGAACCTGAGAGTGTCCATCACCAGCGATGTGTCCTACAAGAACTGTGTTAAAGGAAGTTTTCTAGGCAGACGGAAAAGAAACAAAGGACAGGTGAGACAAATAGAACACAAAGATGAAGATGGTCAATGCAAATTTAACAATAACAATAAGAACATTAAATAGAAATTGTCAAAATGTTCCAATTAAAAAGTAAAATTGTCACATGATAAAAAGCCAAGCCCCAGCTATTTATACTTTATTTATTTATTGAAGTACAGTTGGCATACCATATATTGGTTTCAGTTGTACAACACAGGGATTTGGCATTTATAAACCTTATAGATGTGCTCACCATGGTAAATCCAGTAGCCATATTCACCATACAAAGTTATGATGATACTATTGTCTATATTTCCTATGCTGTACATTATCTCTCTATGACTTATTTATTTTATAACTAGAGTTCTTACCTCTTAATCTCCTTTAACCCTCACCCTCTCCCCCATTCCTCTACCCTCTGGCAATCATAAGTTTATTTTTTGTATATTTGGGTCCATTTCTGTTTTATTTTGTTTGTTCATTTGTTTTGGTTTTTTTAGGTTCTACATATAAGTGAAATCATAAGTTATTTGTCTTTCTTTGCCTAACTTATTTCACTTAGCATAATACTCTCTAGATCCACCCATGTTGACACAAATGGCAAGATTTTATTCTTTTTTATGGCTGAGGAATATTTAATTTCATATAAATCAATGATGTAAGCATGTACCTTAAGAAAGTAGAAAAAGAAGAGTAAATTAAGCCTAAAATAAGCAGATGAAGGAAAATAATAAAAATAAAAGCAAAAGTCAAATAAAAACAGACAAATTAATGGTGTGGACAAAATGGATGAAAAAAAGTACAAATTTTCCATTAACAAATAGGTTAAGTCATGGGAGTGTAACATACACATAATGACTATGGCTAATAATACTGTATTGCATATTGAAAGTTGTTAAGATCTTAAAAGTTTTCATCGCAAAAAAAAGAAAAAATTTTTTGTAACTGTGCATGATGATGGATGATATAATTAGACTTACTTTGGTGATCGTTTTACAATGTATACAAATATTGAATCATTATATTGTATGCCTGAAATTAATATAATGTTATATGTCAATTATATCTCAATTTAAAAATAAATAAATACATAAATAAGTAAAATAAAGTAAAAAAAAAATATCCGAAGACCTGGTAACAGTGGGCTTCTGAGCAAGAGACCACTGGAGGGGGGCTGCCTGCTTTGCCTGGCTGCAGGCATTGTCTTATTGGACACCATTCTGTCCCGTCCCATTATGTTCCTGCCTGGCCCCGAAGCAGCAGTTTTCCACACGTTGTAGAACAATGCCTGGGAGGTGTTGGTGATCACTATTAACTACTTTCTTGGCTTACTAGTGAGTGAGGAAACAGAGGGGCTTTCCTATTGCTGTCAGCACGGTCAGGTCCTCTTTCGTGGACCAGATCCAGCCCTGAAAGGCACGGCCAAGAAGAGAAGCAAGGACCGTGGCCAGGGCACACAAGGAGAGATAATTAAAGGGTTGGAAAAGAGAGCCTCTGAGGCAAGTTTTAAAGAACTGGATTTTTTCCTGGAAAAAAAAAAGAGAAGAGAGGATGACTCAACTGTCATCTTCCAGCGTCTGAGGGGTAATTATGACGGGAGTGATATCCCCAGCTGCTTTCTAGCCCAAACCCACTGGAGGAGCCGTATTCACCCTGGGGCAAGAGGAATGCAGCAGTTTCTCACTGAAGTAAAAATTTAGGTTTTGATAGAACGCTTCATCTGCCTCAGGCCATCGTGAGGGCGGCAGGCTAAACTTTTCTGTCTAAAGCTCAAAAAATAAACTGGGCAACTACTTGAATTCTTTCCCAACTTTAATTCTTAGTGTTTTCATCTACCGTATTCTCTTTTTATTTTTGTAGGCTTATCAGAAGAAATTTAGAAAAAGCTTTCCTGAATAAGAAAACATGGTCTAAGTCACTTAAAATTCTCTTTAGCAGCACCAATCTTTGATGTTGCAACAGTGAAAAATGTATGTATAGTCTTTCTAAACATAAAATTAAAACACAGCTGGGAAAGTAATTAAGATTTTTGTCCCCAAGTTAACTTTTTACAGAATTGTTATGGGTATAATTTGCCCGACAGGCTCAAGGAGAATAGTTTGGAGGACTTGATCAAACATATGTCCTAGATTATCCATTTTTAGTTGCTTTTATTTAGTTTTAAAGACAATGGCAAATTCTCATGTTTCTGTTTGTGAATTTTAGTGTCTATGCAGAAGAGCTACAGGAATTTCTCAGGATGTCAAAAAACTATTAGACCGGCATCTGGTACAATAAATTAGAAAACAGATTCTGAGAAGATAAATGATTAACAGAATAACAATAGCTACACTTTGTTGTGAGGCTAGTGGGTGCCAAGTGCCTTTCATGTTAATCTTCATAATGACCTGGTGAAGAAGGTATCAATATCCTCATTTGACAGATCAGAATACAGAGTCAGAGAGATAAGTAAGTTGCCCAAGGTCAGGTAGCTAGGGAGTGGTGACAGCCACCCAGATTCAAATCCTGGTCTGCTGCCCTGCTCCTGATTTGTGGATTCACTTTGTTAGAATGTGCTAGCTCCCCACACGGAACTATGTAATTGAAGAGGTTATTTGGTCAGTCTCTTCATACCATTATTTTGCTTACTAAGAGAGCTCATGAGCATCCTAGGGCAATAAAAGCAATGGTTGACAGGGACATTATTAGATAATAGCCTCATATCTTCCTGCACTTCATTTCCCACTATTTTCATGCAATCATTAGTTGAATTCCTTTCACTTACAACTTGAAATTTTTTCTTTATTTATTGATTACAGAGAGAGGAAAGGAGAGAGAAAGAAGCATTAATCTGTTCCCTAAATCTTCAGAGCTATGGCTTCTTAATTCCCATCAGTAAACATATCCTTTCCTCAAGATTTTTTAAGCAATCCTGGGTCTAATTGTCATGCTCCTCTTGGAATGCTCTATGGACCTTCTGCAACAGCATCACGTGGACAATTGATTAAATATATGAATTCCTAGAGGCCTCACTGTGGAACTACTGAATCAAAATCTCTGGGGGTAAATGACATATTTAACAATACTCCGGGTCATTTTTATACATGAGAAAATATGAGAATTATTGCTTCTAAAGCAGTAGTTCTCAACCTTGGATGCACACTGAATCATCTAGGCAACTTATGTCTGAGTTCACCTTCCAGAGATTCTGATTTGTCTGGGATGTGGCCTGGGCATCAGATCTTTTCTTCTTCTTCTTTTCCAAATGAGAGAAAGGAAGATAAAGAGATAGACTCCTTACATGCACTCCAACCAGGATCCACCTGGCAACCCCCATCTGGGGTTGATGCTCTGCCCATCTGGGGCCATGCTTGCAACCTAGCTATTTTTAGTGCCTGGGGCTGATACTTTTGAAGTAATTGAGCCATGGCTGTGAGAGGAGGAGAGAAAGAAGGGGGAAGGGGAGGGGTGGAGAAGCCGATGGTTGCTTCTCCTGTTTGCCCTGACCAGGAATTGTATGACCAGCAGTCACGGCCATCGTGGCCATGCAGGTTCAGGTTCCCATTGGATTCGGGCAGATGGTAAAGAAACAGTGGAGCCAAAAAATAGTGGGCCATTCCTTTATTAAAATCTCACACTGGCCGATGAGCAAACACACAGGGAAAACACTTCCCTCCAGTTCCACAACCAGGAGAATTCTCTCTGGTTCCTCCAGAATCAAAGGCCCCACCAGTCTCCGCGGAGCTTGCAAAGCCTCTCACCTCTGGTTCCGCATCCGCACACCTTCTCTTTAACTGGCAACACGGCTTCTTCTTCAGCACTCTGCGTTCTCTCTGCTCTCACTCTGCAAACATGGCTTCTTCCTGTTCTCTGCCTCTTCTCCTTCTTCTCTCTGTTTTCAAAACTTTCTGGCACAAAAACCTCTCCTCCAGCAAGCATTAGCCCTTCCCAAGTAGAAAGGTAATTTTCAATTTCACAGATCACATATACCTGGCGCTGCCCGGCCCCCAATGCAAACTATAAGCGAGCAAACATAAAAATCATACAGTATTTTGCAAACTTATTTAACCAACAAGGAATTGAACCCGGGACATCCCCACACTGAGCCAACACTTTACCACTGAGCCAAATGGCTGGGGGGGGGGGGATCAAATTTTTAAAGAGCTTCCCATGGGATTCTTATATGCAACCAAGACTGAGAATCACTTACCTAGACCTAGAACACTGCTCCTCAAACATGAGCCAACATGAGAATCACTGGTAGTGCAGATTGTTGGGCCCCATTCCCAGAGTTTCTGATTCAGTCAATCTGGAATAGGGAAGGAGGATTTGCATTTCTAATAAGTTCCTCGGTAATGCTCTTCCAGGAGCCAGATTTTGAGAACCGCTGGTTTAAACACTCTTGAATATTAGCATGCATCACCCACTGCTAGATTTTAAATAATTAAAGAAAAATCTTTTCTTGCTGCTTTGAAAGTTTCGGGGACACTTTGTGCTTTTCAGCTCTAATTTAAATAATTTCACATATATTGGGTCCACTGCAGACTTGATCAAGTCATCTTTGTAAATAGAAGAATTATTAACCTATATTTCCCAGAGGAGTTAGCCATTCAAGGGAGGGGGGAAAAACATTAACTTGGAATAAATAATCACATTTCTTAGGCAAATTACCATTTGCAAAGTTAAAAGAAACCTAATGATTGGAAAGTTATGAAAGCATAGGTCACTTCCAGTATCAAAATAGGCATTAGGGCAAATATTCATATAGAAAAGTCAAACTTTTTGCACAAGCACATGAATAAATCTTGGCCTTGTCATTTTTAATCCTGTTTCCAGTCCTGCTGTTGCCAGAGATGATGGTACGGTAGCTCATTCCTTTAGGACTCGGGAATCACCAGGCAGAGGAAGGCCCACTCCAGAGGGCCTCGCAGGCTGTGCATCGCACAAAGCCAGAAGCCAGGGCAGCGTTCGTGTAAACTTTAGTGCAGATTGTACCCTCTGGGGTTACCTAGCAGACCTGGGACAAAGCTACCCATTTTCTGGAATTATAGAAACCTTGGCAATCTTTCCCCAGAAACAAGGACCAAGAAAGCTTTATAACACAGGCCCTGGAGGCCAAAGTTCAGTCTCTATTGCTTCTCCTGACCACACCTGCTTCTCCTGCTTCCAGGCTTTGGCTGTGGGTGACCCACCAGGGGAAGAATGGGGGGAAACTAAATGCCCACTGTATTTGTTCACGTGCACAGAGAGACATGGGGAATCTAGGTGGAGGAACCCTGCTAGCAGTCTTGAGGGCCGTGGGAGGTGCAGAAAGGAGGTGTTTGGCAAGGATGCAGGCCCTGAGTATACAGGACACATGTGAACCTCGACTTCTTTTCAAAGCTACAGATAAAAGTTAGATCTTGATCCTCAGCCAGTTTTATTTTCCCCTACGTATTTATCTTTGCAGAGCTCTCTATTTCTCCTGCTGTCTCCTGCACCCACCTCAGAGCAACCATACAGTGTACTATGTATTGTCTGGAGAAATTTCAATTTTAAATATTTTTATCTGCCCTAGCTGGCTGGCTCAGCAGTAGAGCATCAGCCTGGTGTGTGGATGTCCCGGGTTCAATTCCCAGTCAGGGTACACGAGAGAAGTGCCCATCTGCTTCTCCACCCCTATCCCTCTCTCTCTCTTCTCTCTCTCTGTTTTTCTCTCTCTCTTCTATTCTCCTCCTGCAGCCATGGCTTGATTGGAGCCAGTTGGCCCTGGGCCCTGAGGAAGGCTCCATGGCCTCCACCTCAGGCGCCAAAAAATGGCTCTGGTTGCAATGGAGCAAGGGCCCCAGATGAGCAGAGCCTTGCCCACTAGTGGGCTTGCCTGGTGAATCCCAGTCAGAGCAAATGCAGGAATCTGTCTCTGCCTCCCCTCCTCTCACTAAAAAAACATTTTATATACATATATATATATATATATTTAGATAAATTGTTCAGGATGGATTTTAACTACTCTGATTTAGTTGTGCCCACAGATATGACTGTGTGTGTGTGTGTGTGTGTGTGTGTGTGTTTTAAATCTGAGTCCAGAGTTGACCCTGGTTTTAGCTCCAGAAATGTAATCATTCTTTTCTTTTTTTGTATTTTTCCAAAGTGAGAAACAGGGGAGAGGCAGACAAACAGACTCCTGCATGCGCCCAACCCAGATTCACCGGGCATGTCCACCAGGGGGCGATGCTTGGCCCCTCTGGGGCGTTGCTCCGTTGCAACTGAATCCATTCTAGTGTCTGAGGCAGAGAACATGGAGCCGTCCTCAGCGCCCAGGCCAACTTTGCTCCAGTGGAGCCTTGGCTGCAGGAAGGGAAGAGAGAGATAGAGAGAAAGGAGAGGGGGAGGGGTGGAGAAGCAGATAGGTGCTTCTCCTGTGTGCTCTGGCCGGGAATTGAACCTGGGACTTCCACATGCCAGGCCGATGCTCTACTGCTGAGCCAACCGGCCAGGGCCTGTAATCATTCTTAACTGCAGTCTGAAGAACAATCAAAAGATTGCCACTCAAACTCCCCACTCAGGTATTTATGCCAATTCCTTCTAGGACTTTTAGCATCATCCACTCTCCCAAATTGAAGTAGCTTTTGAGGCTGAAGATCCACGCTAGGAGGTGGGGAGTCAGGCCCATGGACATAATTGAAGAGAATAAGTCATTGGTGTCTGATTAAATCTTTCAGACAACAAGAATGAAATTGGAAAGACACATTGCTCATTTCAAGTGTGTCATCTCAAATCCATGTTTTGAACTGAATGTTTGTGTCTCCCCCAAATTCATATGTTGAAGCCCAAACCCCCTAATGTAACTGTATTTGGAGTAAGAAAGAAAGAAATGTTAAATTAGGTTAAACGGGTCTGATAGGTTTAGCATCCTTATAAGAAGAGAGACCAAACAACTTGCCTGCTTTTTACCACTTGCCCATGGACTGAATAAATGCCATGTGAAGACAAGCAAGAGGGGAGTTAGCTGTCTGCAAGCCAGGAAGAGAGCACTCACCAAAAAACAAATTGACCTGCACCTAGATCTTGGCCTTCTAGCCTCCAGAATTATGAAAAAATATATGTCTGTTGCTCAAGCCACCCAGCCTCTGGCATTTTTGTTATGGCAACCTGAGAAGGCTAAAATACTGATCTTCTCTCTCCTCTCCCTACTTCAACTCAAGTCCCACAAGAGGGGCTGGGATAGGTCAAGATCCATCATCATCATCATCATCATCATCACTGTCATAGCAGCTGCTCACCATCTCTACCTCTGGATTGTAAGTGCCTGAAGGCAGGGGCTGGATCTCAGTCATTTCATATCACCCCGCCTCCTCAGCCCTTAGTAGACATTTATCCTTCAGTAATATGGGAGTGTCCAGACAGATGCACAGTGGACGTGGATGCCTACAGAGGGTGCAGAAGGAAAATGCCTATCCCATCTTCTTATCTCACTTCTTACTTTTAATGGTATATCAAGAAAACATTCATTCCCAGTGCTAACACTCCCTGTGAACATGATAAAGCCAGGAATGGCTGAGATGCTGAAGTAAAAATAGAGCAAGCAATGGTCATTATGTCAACTAGGGAAGACAAGTAATTCTGCATTATCTCTCTCAGTGCCGGCACCTGTCTCCATGGACTTGGCTGGGAATTGCCAACTCCTTCTCTGGTCAACAGCTTGAGGTGCAGGATATGAAGTGTGGAGTGGACTTCCTCCTAGGAGGGCCAGAAATCTTGCATCAGGGAGTCTTTGGCATATAACTAGGAAGATCTGTCTAATCCTTACTAGGGGAGATATTAAAAATATCTAACACATGTTAGGAAAGTTGTAAACAACCATTGCAGCTACAATCGCATGTAGTAGCTATGTATCAGGCCAGGAGTGACCTAAATGCTTTTCCACATTTGCTTCACAGACAAAGTCATATTTGTGGGCACAACTAAATCAGGGTAGTTAAAATCCAGCCTGAACAATTTGTCTAAAGAGCACATGCATGCCATGAGAGTTATCCAGAGAATTAAGTCATTCAAGGGTATGGGGGCACAAGACTCAGGTCTAAATTAAGTGCAATCCTCAGTGTTCAGTGATTGGCTTTGTTGGTGCCGGGTGGACAAACTCTTTCTGTTCTATAACACTCTCTTGCTTTAGCCACTGTTAGTTTTGTTCTAAATGTTATATACATCCATGTTGGTCCTAACAAATGTACTCAACATAAATCAGAAGTGATCAATTGTTAGTTCTGTGGTTACTAGAAGCAAATACATGATACCTGGGAGAAGGGAAGTCTGACATCTCCAACAATGAAGGAGACACCAAGAAACCAGAAGACAAACAACCAACCAACCAAACCTGTAATAGGTTTCCATGCCAATACTTTTAAACCATACCAGTCTAGTCATACATGGTAAAATAAATTGTCTTAGACCTCTCAAGTAGGCTCCAAGGACATCAATATCCTACAGAAAACTAGAATCATCTGAAGTAATAATTATGCTTGGAGACATCAAGAAAATAATGCATTATGTTTGGTTTAAGTGATAGAAAATATCAGAAATATTTTAATTCTAAATACCTTAGTTAAAAATTTTTTTTTTAATTTGCTTCTTAAAGAGCAAGCAAAAGGAGGAAGTTTTCTGAAAATTCTGTAGTATGGAACAGTACATGTGTCAAGGTTGAAAGTAAATCAGTTATCACTGTATAAGGTTCTGTTGGTTTGAATGTTGTGCTGATTTTATGTACAAATTATTTTCATAAAATACCTTTCTGGCCCTGGCTGGTTGGCTCAGCAGTAGAGCCTTGGCCAGGCATGTGGAAGTCCCGGGTTCTATTCCCAGTCAGGGCACACAGGAGAATTGCCCATCTACTTCTCTGCCCTCCCCCCTCTACTTTCTTTCTGTCTCTCTTCCCCTCCCACAGCCAAGGCTCCATGGGAGCAAAGTTGGCCCGGGTGCTGAGGACGGCTCCATGGACTCTGCCTCAGGTGCTAGAATGGCTTCAGCCACAACAGAGCAACACCCCAGATGGGCAGAGCATTGCCCCCTGGTGGGCATGGCGGGTGGATCCCGATTTGGTGCATGTGGGAGTCTGTCTGACTGCTTCCCCGCTTCTAACTTTGGAAAAATACAAAAAATAAGCAAGCAAACAAACAAAAAAACCTTTCCATTTAAGTATTATATTCATTTTATTTGGTCAGCATTTCAACTAAATATACATTTACCTACAATTTAAAAAATTAGAATAATAGAGAACATAAAATTTCAATGTTAAGCCTTGGACACAACAAAATAAAGAAAGAAATTATGATTTCCCTGCTCTCTTAATTTCCAGGAAAGTTTTAGTTCTTCTATTCAAATTACGTGAGATTCTCACCTGAGCAATGCTTTATACAAATGTGTGCAGAAGGAGCCAGCTCTTTCTGGCAACCACTAGTAGTAGGCCTAAAGGCAATCTGATCTTTAAGCCAAACCCAGACAAATGAGAAACCTATTGCAAGTGGGAAATCTACTGAGAACTTGTTGGCTGCTTGCCATTCTCCAAACAGCACTAAAGAGAGCAATAGCATAAACAATGGGAGCAAAAGGTTAAAGAACAAAAACATTTGAATAAAATTCCTTAATAGTGCCTCCATTCACACAGGATAACAGGAGCTCTGCCCTCTGTTACCTTCCAGGAGACAGATGCCCCTACCACACCACTGCTTTACAAACCCGACTCTCAGGATTCCTTAGGTCTCTTATCAGTTATCATATTTCTTTTAATCACATTCTTTTTTCTACAAAAGTTTTCAGTTCTATGAGGGCAAAGACTCTGTTGTTATTCACAGTTATAACCCCTTTACCCACCTACAGAAGGCCTGGTAAATAGTAGATACTCATTTAGAAGGTGAGTAGATGAATGAATGAATGAGGAAGAAATTTGAAGGAAGGTATGATGACTCATACAGGCAAGGAAAATTTAACCAGAAAATTATTCTTAATTCCCATTCCCTCCAACCTAACTTTGACTCTCTAAAAACGTCAAGATTCATTAGAAAAAAAGGGAGAGAAAAGGTAAAGAAGAAATAGAAGAAAAAAGATGGTGATGAGATGTAAATGAAACTATGGAGAAGCTGACCAAATTGGTTCTCTAATATTCATCCTTACACACACACACGCACACACAGTCACTCATAATATACAGAGCTATCCAACACAAGTCAGACGTTATCCCAAAGAATAGATAGCTACTTTGAATAGATCGTGCAAATTAGACACTAATCTATAAAAGGCAAATTTCTGTAACCCCAAACCTGACAATGGGCCCTCAGAGGGACTTTCCTAGGTGGTGGTATAAGGTCCAGAGACTTCATTTGAGGTGAACAAATTTGCATTTTATACGTCATTTTCCCTCTGGCTCTTCAGTGCTCTGGTTGCTGAGTAATAACAAGCCTAGAGGCTGGACAAGAAGAGCAGGAAAAGGAGGCAAAGAGGCCTGGTTTATCCAGAAGCTGAGTAATAGACCTGTAAGAACACAGAGTAAACCACAGCTTTATAACTCATTTCCTCAACTAGGAATGTAAAGTTCAGCAAAACACAGCCACAAAAAAGAGATGAATGAAAGAATGATGCAATGTGTGACAGATAGTACTGCTGCTGTCAGAGTTTCTGGTTCTCCTCTTCTAGGCCCGCAGGAGGACAACTTCCCCATCTCCATCTCCAGACCTTAGATGTGCCATATGATTTTTTTACGTGAGTGCAGATGAAGCATATAAGAGCTGGTGCTTGATTCTCCATAAGCCTTGTTCTTCCTGCCACTGATGGGTGGTTTTTAAAATGATGGAGCCTCTACCAACCCAAGTCCCGAAGTGAGGATGATGTAGAGCAGGTAGCAGCAAAGTACAGGCCCTAGACTGGTTGTTTTTACAAATAGAGTTTTATTGGATTGCAGTCATATCCATTTGTCTATGCATGACTGCTTTCAAGTTACAATTGAGTTGCTGCAACCAAGACTGTGTAGCTCGAAAACCTCAAATGTATATACCAAATGGCCCTCTAAGGAAGAGTTATGTTGCTTCTTGATATAAAGCGCTGCTTTCCTCCCCTACCTACTTGAGGAGAACATGTGGATGGAAGAGAAAGATAAGCCTTTGTAACTTTACACTGTCAAATATTGGGGGGCTTATTTGTTATTCTATATAACCCAGGTTATTCTAACTGATACACAACTTAAAAAACCCACTCAATTTGTGTGTGTGTGTGTGTGTCTTAATAGAAATATATCATTCAAGAAATAGTGAAAACAATGAGCACGGTACCTGGCACTGAGTGAGAACTTGAGAGGTCGTTTCTCTTTTCTTGGCCGAATATTCTCCATTCAAAGGGAGAGAGAACAGTGATGGAATCAGGAATGGCCTATGTGTCAACTCCCTCCGAACATACTGTCTAAAAGTGGTGGGTTATCAACAATCTTTAAAGGAAAGATGTTGACACGAGAGTTTTAAGATTGTGAAAAAAAAAACATTCAAAGAGGCAGAGTGAAAGCACAAGTGAGTGTTCAATTGTCAGGTCCTGAAACACATCAGGAAAGAGGGCAGAGTGGCTCCTGCTGCTCCACCGCTCCTGGGATGCTGGGGCCTGGCGACACATCTGAAGCAGCAGTGAAAAGTTGGATCGGACTCACTGGCAGCAGTGATGGAAATGACTTAACATTGTAAACAATAAAGAGAAAGTTCTGTGTTTTTTTTTAATTCCAGAAGAAAGAAAAGTTAGGAAGTATTTGCTAAATGTTTAATAGTGATACCATTAATGAACACTTATAGCTCTTACAATGTTGCACCATTATTCTAAGCATTTGACAACTGTGGTGGGATTCAGCCAGTTTGTACCAGTTCATTAGAACTGATACCTAATTTTTTGTTGAGTTTGGTGAACCAGTTGTTAAAATGGCACTTGTAATCAGGGTTCTCGCGAAGGTGGGTGCCTGGGCAGCCACCCAATGTAGAAATCACAAAGTTATATTCCTTACTCTTTTTTTAATGTTCATCGGCACAACAGCATATTCTAAGCGCCCATAGTGATGTTTATTCCATCCACAGGTGAAAAAAAATTGCAAGCGACAATGCCAATCAAAAAGCAATATGGGGAGGGGGCACAAAGAAAACCAGATAGAAGGTGACGGAAGACAATTTGACTTTGGGTGATGGGAATGCAACATAATCAAATGTCAAAATAACCTGGAGATGTTTTCTCTGAACATATGTACCCTGATTTATCAATGTCACCCCATTAAAATTAATAAAAAAAGACCTAAAAAAAGCAACATAAAGAAATATCTTAAATAACAGTTTTATTGTTTTTGTCAGGTATTATTTAATATTTTTTCATTAATATTTTAAAATTCTTTCTTATATCATAATCTAGTTTTGTGTACCTCTTTTATCGTTTGTGTTTTTTTTGTTGTTTTTTTTTTTTGTATTTTTCTGAAGCTGGAAATGGGGAGAGACAGTCAGACAGACTCCCGCATGCGCCCGACAGAGATCCACCCGGCACGCCCACCAGGGGGCGATGCTCTGCCCACCAGGGAGCGATGCTCTGCCCCTCTGGGGCGTTGCTCTGTTGCGACCAGAGCCACTCTAGCGCCTGGGGCAGAGGCCAGGCTTCTCCTGTGTGCCCTGGCCGGGAATCGAACCCGGGACTTCTGCACGCCAGGCCGATGCTCTACCACTGAGCCAACCGGCCAGGGCCTTATCGTTCTTATTTAAGTATTAAATGCATGAAATAATAAACTACCTTTCAGTAGATCAAGATTTTATACTTAAAACAGTTATTAAGGCAGAGAACCAGTTGTGAAATTATTTGAATCGCACCACTGCTCGACACGTGTTAGCTCTAATAATCATCATAATCCGATGAGTTAGCATCATCATTATCCCCAGTTTACTGATAAATAGGTGAAGCACAGAGACATTAGGTAGCTTGCCCAAAGTCAGCAATTAGAAAGAGGTGGAGTTGGCTTCAACTGGAGGCACTCCAGGCCTAGTGCAATGACTCTTCACCTTGCTCTGTTGAATGTCCAAGGGTTTTACCACTGGACTTGAGACACAGCATGAAAGCAAAGACTTGTTGCTAAGGCTGCTGTGTTCACTAAGATGCTTTTGGCTTTGTGTTAGAACACCTAACTGAAGCTGGCTTAACCAATGAGGAAGTTGCCCACAGCACTGATTTTACCTGAAGGTGGTCGTGTTTATGGTCAATGATGACAACTACCGGCAAAGGGTACATATGTGCTTCTTGATTGTCACCCAGTTAGAAAGAAAGACCCACCCATCCTCCCCTGTTCTTTCTGGGTCAAATTCAGTCATGTGTTCATGACTGCGTTGGGAGAAAGAAGGTGACCATGATGCCACACATTGTTTGGCTTAGAAAGAAATCAGGGTTTGTTGAACTAGAGAAGGGAACGATTCCCCAGAGGCAATTCTGCAGCATGGCAAAGGGACTTCCTACCTGAATAAAATCAGAGTTTGGTTAGGGAGGAAGATAGGGTTGGATTGGTAAATCATCAACAGTGTCAACCAGCGAGTTATCAGCTAAAGTACAAGTGTATCTGTCCACTTGGTTATTTCTGCCACCCTTTCCCTAGGGATTCTTCCATATAGCCTATCGAGGTGGTAAAAGTCATACTCGCATTGTTCCATGAGTTAGAATCTTAATTCTGTTATCTGTTCATAGACAAGTTGCTTAAACTCTTGAGAGACTGACTATACAAATAAACAATGGTCAGACTGTATATTTAAAAATAGAAGTCTAACCCACATCTGCAGTAACCAGCCCAGAAAGCCAACTTATTATCTATAGAAACCAGTCTGGGTAATTAGACCCCTATGTCTAGCAACCAGTCCATGACACCAAACAGTACCCCTGTAACAACCAGCTCCAAGTGGTAAGAACCTGATTAATATCTGAATGCTTTTATAACTTCTGCCCTCACTTCTAACTGAGGATCAAGCAGAGAAAGCCAAAGAAGCACTGCTAACCAACTACATAGGGTGCTGCACTTTAGTTCGTCTACCTACAGCTTCTCTGTGCCACAGGCTCCATCATGAAAACAGGTACTTCAGTCCTCATAAATATTTCAAACAACAAAACTTGTAACTCATTACTCCTACTGAAAGGAAGACCAGAAAAAATATCATTAAAATATAATGAGGAAGAAGTGGCCATGAAGGGAGAGAGAAGGAGGGAGAAAGAGAGAGGGGGAAAGACTTCTCCCCATGTATGTTACGAGACACATGAACAGTCCTCATAAATATTTCAAACAACAAAAATTGTAATTCATTACTCCTACTGAAAGGAAGACCAGAAAGAGTATCATTAAAATATAATGAAGGCCTGACCAGGCTGTGGTGCAGTGGATAGAGTGTTGGACTGGGATGCAGAGGACCCAGGTTCAAGACCCCGAGGTCGCCAGTTTGAGCACGGGCTCATCTGATTTGAGCAAAGCTCACCAGCGTGGACCCAAGGTCGCTGGCTCGAGCAAGGGGTCACTTGGTCTGCTGAAGGCCCACGGTCAAGGCACGTATGAGAAAGCAATCAACAAAAACTAATGATTGATGCTTCTCATCTCTCTCCGTTCTTGTCTGTCTGCCCCTATCTCTATTCCTCTCTCTGACTCTCTGTCTCTGTATAAAAAAAACAAATTCAACAAGAAAGATAGTATGGGCATTTTAATGATATTAATTTTTCCTATCCATGACTATAGATTCAACATAATTACTAACAAGATACCAAAGACATGTGACAAAACTAGAACAAATGCTCAAAAAAAAAATATATATATATATATATATGAAGAAGTGGCCATGAAGGGAGAGAGAGAAAGAGAGAGGGGGAAAGACTTTTCCCCATGTGTGTTATGAGACACATGAACAGGGAAACAAGTGGCTCCCATGGAGAAATATCAGTGGACAGGCTGGTGTAAGTGTGTTACAGCGCAGGAGAGATGATTCACTCCCTTAATATTAATTAGGACATTTTAAGTGGTTTTTGTTTGTACCCATCCAAGTTGTAGATTATTCTGATTAAAAGGAATTAAATTCTTGAAAGCAAGATTAAAAAAGTCAAGGTGAAAGCAAATGTAAATGGGGAGAATTCCAGATTACAAGCAATTTATCCTTCAATGATCTCTCCAAATGACCAAAGAATTGAGCAAATTCAAGACAAAGTCATGTTAATCATGTGATTCAGAGATAATACAGTAAGGCACCTGCTTGAGGGAAAGCAAGTAGGGCTAGCTTTCTAGAAAATGATTCATGGGCTCCCTTAGAGTCATGGTGCCCTCTTAGCATGAAAACACCCTGGGAGGCATCCGCTCAGCTACTGTCTGAGTGCTTGCAAACACATGAGCAGCAGGGGGTTAACAGAAGAAAACACTACTTTGAAGGCAGTGATTGTAGCCTCTGGAACACACTGAGGATGGAAAAGAGAGATCTTAAAAATTAGTCTTTGATCATCTGAAACAGAAAATAGTGAGAAATCAAGAGTCTTTAAGTGATAAAACAACAAAAATTGTAACTCATTACTCCTACTGAAAGGAAGACCAGAAAAAAAGTGAGAAATTCTGCAGAATGCCTTAAGCAAGAGTGGGGTTTCTTAAAGCTCAGTCCTGGGGTTGGGGGAGGGGAGGGGCACAAAGAAAACCAGACAGAAGGTGACAGAAGACAATTTAACTTTGGGGGAGGGGTATACAGCACAATCAAATGTCAAAATAATCTAGAGATGTTTTCTCTCAACATATGTACCCTGATTTATCAATGTCACTGCATTAAATTTACTAAATAAATTAAAAAAAAAAAAAAGCTCAGTCCTGATGTTTCAGCAATCACCAGGCAGATGGTCCCTCTGTGGGTCAGGCTCGGTGCTCACTCATGGAGTCTCCCTTTGGCTCTGTTACACTAATAACCCCACAGACCCTTCTTTCATGCCCAGGGAAGCAGTCACTCTCATTCTCCATGTCCCCTTGTGAAGTAGGTGCTATGTCAAAACGCCATTGACAGCCAGAGACAGACCAACACAAAAATACCCAACTGAGTTTTGACAAAGGTGCAAAAGTAATTCAGTGGAAATAGGATAACTTTTTCAACAAATAATGTTGGAGCAACTGGATATCAGAGACAAAACAAAAAAAAAAGGGGAGAAAATGAGTTTTGACCTAAACCTCACACTTTACACAAAATTAACTCAAAATGCATCAGTGTCTTCAATGTAAAGCATAAAACTATAAAACCTTTAGAAAGCAATATAGTAGGACATTTTTGTGACCTAAGACTAAGTAAAGAGTTCTTAAACTTGGCACCCAAAACACAATCCATAAACGGAAAAACAAATCAACAAATTGGACCTCAGAAAATTAAAACTTTTGTTCTCTGAGAGGACAAGTGAGGAGGATGAAAAGACAAGCTACAGATTGGGGGGAAATATTTGCAAATTACATATAGCAGAGGACTAGTACCTAAAATCTGTAAAAAGTTCTCAAACCTCAAGAGTTAAAAAAAATCTAATTAGAAAACGCGCAAAAAGAAATTAATAGACATTTCGCCAAAGAGAATATACAAGTAGTAAATAAGCACAGGAAAACATGTTGTGATTTGCTTTCCTTGGTTGTTAGGGACATACACATTGAAACTACAATAAAATTTCACTACATGCTTATCACAATGTGACCACAATTTGCTTATCACATGCAAATAAACAAGTGACCATATCAAATGCTGGGGAGAATGTGGGGAAATTTAATAATTGGAAGTTTTTTATAAAACTAAACATACAACTATCGTATGATTGCAGTCTTTGGATATTTATCCCAGGAAAATAGAAATATATGGTCACACAAAAACCTATATACAAATGTTCATAGCAGCTTTATTTGAAGTAGTCCAAACTAAGAATCAGTCCAGGTGTTCTGCAACAGGCGAGTGGCTAAAACAGGCACATATGCAACATGAAATCCTCCTCAGCAATGAAAGGGAACAGACTTTAGTGATGGCTGCAACTACTTGAATGACTGTCTAATAATTTGTGCTGAGTGAAAACAGCCAATTACAAAAGGTTACATAGTCTATTATTCCATTTATATGACATTTTTTTTAAAATGACAAAACTTTAGAAATGGAGACCAGATTAGAAGTCACCAGGGATGAGAGACTGGGGAGATGGCACATGTAGATGGGAATGGTGATAAAAGGCCACATAAGGGATCCTTTTGTTGTTGAAACTGTTCAGTATCTTAGCTGTGGCTACCACAGACCCATATGGGTGATAAAATTATATAGAACTCCATACACATGCACACGTGAGAGAGTGCATGTGTGTGCGCACACACACACACAAATAAGCACAAGTAAACTGGGAAATCTGCATAAGATTCATAGTTTGTATCAATGTCAATATCCCAGTTGTGACATTATATTATAAGTTAGCAAAATGTTAGCATTGGGGGAAACCGGGTAAAGTGTTAAAGTGATCTCGCTGCCTGGTTTCTTACAATGGCTGCACATGAATCTATAATTATCTCAATTTTAAATATTTGTATGTATACTCATATTCTGTCCATGGAGTAGCACCAAACTAAGACATGTCAACCAACTAACCCAATCTTTTTTTAAAAAAATGAATGCCATAACTATTTCTTCTTGAAAAAAATAATTTATTGATTAATTTTTATTATTTTTTATTTTTAGAGAGAGAGAAAAAAGGGAAAAAGGGGCAGGGGAGGAGCAGGAAGCATCCACTTTCCCATATATTTCTTGACTGGGCAGGCCTGGAGCCTTGAACCAGTGACCTCAGCATTCCAGATCAATGCTTTATCCACTGCATCACCACAGGTCAGGCTAACCCAACATTTTTTAAAGGTACTTCTGACTAGCCTAGATATTTTATGCTTACTCTCAGACTGTGTTCATATCATAACCAAAGAAACATTTTTTAAAACAATTTTTATTTTTATCATAGAAGTAATATTGAATTGGAGATTAAATAAAAATATAGAAATAAAATTAAGAAAAATAAAATAAAGATTACTTCTAATTCCATTACCCAACAGTAACTTGAATAGTATGCCTTTAAGAGATATGCCATAATTTAATTTCTTTTAAATTTTTGCTATGTTAGTATTATAATTAATACTTTCTTGCATATACTTCCAGAAATACCTGAGGTTTTGTTTCTTAGAATATTATCCTTTAAAGATTTGTATTTTATTGATGATTTTATTCCTATACATATAAATAAGATGAGGAGGTAACATTTCAGTGTCCTTATTATGATATTATTCTATAGTTTTGCATTTGTACATTCATGTACAAGAAGTAATTATCTACCCCAGTCACAGTGCTCATGAACATTCTTGCTCCCATTGGGTGATGATTCGGCACCTGCGTTCATGCAAGAGGTTAAGACCCTCAGTGTGCACTGAGAGACAACAGATTAGCACAACCATTCTTATCTCAGAGACACACCGGTAATATTACTTGTGCTGTGACTGGAAATGCTCTGCTAAGGGTGCGTACTCAAGGAGAGGTAGAAAACCCTCCCATGTCTACCAAAGACTTGGAGAATGCCCCTCCTGCATCTCTCCGGGGTTCACTGTACCTCTCAGGTCTGAGAAGTCTGTGCAGTCAACAAGCTTTCTTAATATAAAAAGAAGGGGTGAAAAAAGGCACTCTTGGAGGGTATAATTCTGCAGCCATTGTGCAGTGTCTTGTAGTGGGTAAAGTCTTACTTTTCAGCTTTCTTGTGCAAATTTGCAATGGATTCCCCTGGGCAGCAGGTTATAGACCCTTTCAGAAAGCCTCCGAAGTAGAATTCACTGGAGAGAACAGCCTGCATAATTCAGGAAGCAGCAAAAGAAGTGTGTGATTATATATTTCTCAGTCTTCAGCATCATGGTACCACAGAAGGACAATAGCCTTCCTTAATCTTAAAGGGGTAAAATAGGAAAATCAACATGCCCAGAGTGAGTGCACTGTTACCTGTCATCCAGCAGAAGTGTTTAGCACCCAGAGTGGCACCTGGCAGGCCTTGGAAGCAAGCATCTTTTCCGTGGTGGAAACACTAATTTAACTTCTTTGCTTGCACTGCTGATGCGACAGTCTTGCCTGGAAACTACCAGTGCTTTTCCTCACACTTCACTGAATTTAATCTGTATTTTTCCTGTTGCATATCCACGGTGTGGAGGGATATGAGGAGAAGAGCTGACAGTTTAACAAGATGCTGTTTTCCCTCCTGTCTATAGCTGTCTTCTCATTCAGGGTTTGACTTGCTATGAAATCAGAAGTGAAACTCTGCCCTTGGCGAAAAGCACTGAAGCCAGCGCCAGGGCACACCTTGGTCAGCATCCACTCTTGCAAATTCAAAGCCAACTCATCGGTTCTTTCCCGCTGAGCTGGGGCAGGTACTCACACAAACTGGTGCCAGGCTAATTTAAGACATGGAAGGAAACAGACCTGAACAAGATTTATCTCTTCAATTTTCTCAGACAGGAAATGCAAACAAGAAGTTCCCTAGACATTATTTGGAACATAGAAATGAAGGAAGGGAGCACCACATCGTAGAGCAGCCTCAGTAGCTCCAGAAACTAAGGCTGTCAGAAGGTGGAGTTCAGGGCGTTCCACCATCCGCGCATGCGTCAGGAGGGCAGGAATCTCCAGATGCCGGTGCAGGCAATGGGTCCGCTAAAGGCAAAGCAACCAGATTTACTAGAGATGAGGGGTTTCTGCTCTAGGTGCAGACCTTTATGAAGATGCAAATGCTGCCTCGACAGACAGCTGTGCTAGAAAAGAGCACAGCGTGCTGTGCTTCCACATCGGTGTGAGCAGGAGCACACAGGAAGGAGACCTCCGCGCCAATCCCTGAGAGTTCTTCTCCATAATTGATTTAGAATTGAAGGGAGGCAATCACTCGATCAGACACACTCACCTTTGTTTACTGCACTTCTTTCTCTGTACTATATTTCATGTCCAAAGATGAGGTCTTGCCTTTGGAAGTGTTGATTTTTATAACACTTTGATTGACCAGCAAGGCAGGCTAGTATTTGTACATCTTCAAAATAACAAAACATCTTCTCTTCAATGTTTTCAGAACAGTTTCTAGACATTACCTCACGAAGCCAACACCTTCTAAAGACTTTGATAAAGGCAAAAGTGGGGTGCCAACTACCCCCCTCCCCTACCTGCCTTAGTGTGATGTGAAAGGGTGCCTGGATTGGAGGTAGGTAATTCTCTATTTACTCTTTGACTTGGCAGTGTCGTCACTTAAGCTTTCAATGGAGCCTGACCCAAATGATTTGCACAGACCTCTCTAGTCTTAAATTTATCAAATGTCCTCATTAAGAGAGATGGAATACCAACTTGCTAAACCCTAAGGAGTGGGCTTAACATCAAGCTTTATTTCTCCAGAGAGAAAATGAATGTACCAGGCCCCGTTTATGTGTCACCCAGATCCCCTCAATCCTCAGCTGGTTTCTGAAGCCTGGTTTTGGTCGTGAGCCTTCTTGCCTAACAGTCAGGTCCTGGTGCAGGCCTCCCATTGTCATAGTCTTAAGGCCTGCTTGTTGCTGCTGGGGCTGTCCCCTCAGACTGAGAAGCTTCAATAGACATGACCAACTAAAGAAAACAGACCACTGTGGCCACATGCTGCCTGGACAAGGCCTTTACAAGGTCCAGTGGCTACCTGGAGGGGGTAGCTATGCAATTTGGATGTGGGGGGAAAGCTGCCACAATGGTGTGAACTTTAACCAATGGGAGAAAGGAAATGAGAGATAGATCCCATGTACATAAATCGTTTGTCTTTTCTCCCACACATACTGTTCCATGGTGCAGTTACTTTCACACGGTCTCTCTGGAGACATCCTAGAGACTAATGTTTGTGGTGAGGCTCTGGCTGGTCAGGTCCTGCACCTTTTTGTCTTTGTTACTGTTTGCTCCTTGACTCATTCCTTTTTTTCCCTGGATTCCACCCTACAACAGTGTTAGCACATAAAATTTTGCCTCAGGTGCCGAAGAACCCAGGCTAAGACAGTGGTTGTATCCCTAAAGGGCAGACCTTCAGGACAAAACTTTCTATCCTCATTTATCTCATTTATGATGGCAAACTGGGAGTTCCCCATCCCTGAAATGCAATAATATCACAGTTGCTAAAACATTCACCTGGGCTTGATTGGCATGTGGTACAAGTCAAAGACAAGGTATTGGCATATCAGGGGGCTGCTGTTCTTTATTAGTAAAGGGGAAATGATGAATTATAAGGGTTTAGAGGATGGCTGCTTTTGATGGTATTGGAAGGTTAGCAAAAAAGGAATAATAGCCTGACCAGGCGGTGGTGCAGTGGATAGAGCGTCGGACTGGGATGCGGAAGGACCCAGGTTCAAGACCCTGAGGTCGCTAGCTTGAGTGTGGGCTCATCTGGTTTGAGCAAAAAGCTCACCAGCATGGACCCAAGGTCGCTGGCTCCAGCAAGAAGTTATTCAGTCTGCTGAAGGCCCGAGGTCAAGGCACATGTGAGAAAGCAATCAATGAACAACTAAGGTGTCGCAATGCGCAATGAGAAACTAATGATTGATGCTTCTCATCTCTCTCTGTTCCTGTCTGTCTGTCCCTGTCTATCTTTCTCTCTGACTCTCTGTCTCTATAAAAAAAAAAAAGAAATAACAGCCTCAAAGAAGCTAACTGCCCACTTCCAACATGTTACAAAAACCAGAGGGCCTCTGTGGCAGCTTTTAAAAACCTCTTGACTCCTGCGGCTGTAAGGCAGAGAAGACAATTGCCTGTTACAGGGTGGCAAACCCCCAGAGGAGACGGCACACACAGTCTCAAAGTGCTCCAATGTCACAGTGAGGCCCTAATAGGGAAAGAGTAGGAACCTGAGACCTGGCATGGGGACATCTGAATGGACAAGCCTGATCACAGTGGATGTCCAAATGTCCCTGCCCCTCCGGTTAGGCGAGCAAAAACAGCGCTTCCCAGTTGTGCCTCTGCCCCCAAGGAGAAAAATTTCTGCTTACTCTGAGACAATGCATTTGTCTTATCTGAAACTTTGGGAGAGGATACTTGTTTTTCTCAAGATCTTCCCCATTGCCTCCAGGCTGATAATCATGGTTACATCTCAGAACAATCTGGGGGGCTGGTATGGGGGGTGCCAGTGAGGGATGTGGTGCTGGATCACTGGTGATGGGTACGGGATCCCAACTTCCTAAGAGTGAGATGGGTAGACAGCCAGCTAGAACATTGGGTTCTCTCTCTCTCTCTCTCTCTCTCTCTCTCACTTAATGTATCTGTATCTTTATAAAGAAGGCCAGTTTCAAATGTGGCCCAGAGGAATAATGGATCTGTAGCAAGCCCAGGCTGCATTAAAAGCTGCTGTGCAACTTGAACACTGTGACTCTTCTATTTGAAGGTCCTAAGGGTATCTACAGCTAAGACTGCTGTGGCGAATCTCTGAAAAGTCTCTCAGAAGAATCATAGTACAGACCCTTAGAATTCTGGAGCAAAGATTTCTCTTTTGTGGCAGAGAACAACTCTCTATTCAAAAAATAACATGATGCTGGTCACAAATAAAAAATTTAGTCCTCATCATAGAACGCTAAGTGAGTGTAGAACAAAGCTGTTCACCTTGAGCTGCTTTCCGATCTACCGAGTCCTGAGGCCAGGTGGGTTTTGATAACAATCTGTTAAATAACAGTAGGGGCACATTCAGGTTTGAAATAAAGTCAGTCCAGAACACTTGAATAAATTACATGGACAGGTGGCCTAAGTTCATTTCTCTGATCTCTACTGTACCAGTTCCTGTCATTTAATCCACACCTATGGAGTCATAAGAGACTCCCTGTTGTCAGAAGACAGCGAAAAGGAGAAAGGACTTGGGCCTGGGTCATGAAGGGTTGGTGTAATATGTGGTGTTAGCCAGAAATAATCTGCTGCTGCATGAAAACTGACCCTGAAGGAAAGTGGTTAAGAGGAATCCTCCCATTGAGCAGTGGCAGAGTTAAACACTATACACTTGTTTATCCATTTCATGTTGGAGGATAAGAGGCCTGAGGAAAGCATAGATGCTGACTGCTGTGCAGTAAAAAATAACATGATCAAATGGTCAGTACCTAGAAGGAACTGGACACAAAGACATGGGACAAGGATGTCTGGCAGAAATGTATGTACATAAACTATTGGAAGTTGACATCTAGAATAGTATTTGACCAAATATGTGGCATACCATGATTTAGCCAAGTGGACACATAAAATGAACCATCACAAGCAGTAAGTGAATATTCAAGCATATTAATTGGTTCATAAAGTTGTTTCTTTGCATTGCGACAATGAATGTACTTGTTGAATTTGCAACACAAATGCATTGACTTAGTTGTTAAAGAGTGCCTTTACAGATGGAAGACAAGATGGCGCTAAAGTAGGCGGACGTACCAACATCCACCTCCCAGAACCAAAGTGGACTACAAACTAATTTTAAGAACTATATCTGGAAAAACCAACTTTGGACTAAACTACGAGGACTCTTCAACCAAGGAACACTGAAGAAGCCACACTGAGACTGCTTAGTGTATCCCAAGGTTCTCTTTACCACGCCACAGTCGCAGAGCTCCAGGGAAAAGCAACCTGGTCTCATCTCTCCAGGCAGAGAACAGAAGCTCCATCTCTACACATGCTGCAGATGGCTTTTCCAGTCTACCTGAATCATTACCAGCTAGAAGCAGCAGTCATTGGGACTTGGACGTGAGCTGCAAAGTATAGAATTGTGACAACAATTCCAGTGCCATGCGGACTTTTCCTGGATGTGGACTTTTCCTGGACTCCTGCTCCTTGTGACAGCTCCTAACAGACTGAACTGGGGTTGGGTTTCATTTTTCAGGGATTTGGCATGGTGATGGTGCCAACTTGGACTTGGTGAACATGTTAAGGACACCACTCTTTTATAGATTCTTGCTATAGTGGCCAAGAGTTTCCTTAAAGGCTTTAATCACTGTAAAAAAAATATATATATATATTTAAAATATATATATATATTTTTAAAATATATATATTTTAAAAAATAAATATATATATATGTCTGGATAAAGAAGATGTGGCACATATACACCATAGGATACTATTCAGCCATAAGAAATGATGACATTGGATCATTTACTACAAAATGGTGGGATCTTGATAACATTATACGGAGTGAAATAAGTAAATCAGAAAAAAACAAGAACTGCATGATTCCATACATAGGTGGGACATAAAAATGAGACTAAGAGACATGGACAAGAGTGTGGTGGTTACGGGGTGTGGGGGGAGGGAAGGAGGGAGGGGGGGGGGGGAGGGGGCACAAAGAAAACTAGATAGAAGGTGACGGAGGACAATCTGACTTTGGGTGATGGGTATGCAACATAATGGAATGACAGGATAACCTGGACATGTTTTCTTTGAATATATGTACCCTGATTTATTGATGTCACCCCATTAAAATTAATAAAAATTTATTTATATAAAAAAAAGAATGTCTTTACAATACATAAAATTGATTTGTTCTCTGCGAACACCAAAGCAGCATCTGGCCTTACATGTGGTCAATTAACACCCTAATGTTTTGTGGTGTGTTAGTTTGTGATAAGGTGACCAATTCATCTTTGTTTTCCTGGAACTTTCTTGGCTTTTGTACTAAAAATCTTATTTCCTCAGAAATTCCTCAGTTCCAGTAAGTCAAGATACTGGTCATGAGAGTGCATGGTAGCCTGACCTGTGGTGGCGCAGTGGATAAAGCGTCGACCTGGAAATGCTGAGGTCGCTGGTTCAAAACCCTGGGCTTGCCTGGTCAAGGCACATATGGGAGTTGATGCTTCCTGCTCCTCCGTCCCCCTTCTCTCTCTCTCTCTCTCTCTCTCTCTCTCTCTCTCTCACTCTCTCTCCTCTCTAAAAATAAAAAAAATAAAAATGAGAGTGCATTGTGCTCCTTACTTTTGAGGGGAGCAGGGATTTAGGGCTGGCTTGTGCTGGCAATGGCATAATTTATGTTTAAACAGGTGTGAGTCACTTTATGATGCTTCCTGCCAGTCACCCCTCTCTGGAAAGAATTCTAAAACAAGAAAATGGAACATTGTCCCTGAGTGACTTTATCATTTGCTGTGGCTAGTTGAGGACTTCACAAGAACAATGTTGACAATCTCCCATCCAAGATAAGGCTTAACCTCACTGTTCAGTTCTGTGTCCTCCAAGGATCAAAGTCAGGGCTTCTCTAAAGAGGTGGCTGTCCTGGCAATGGGCATTAACTACCTCTGTGATTGAGTCTGCCATCCTCTTGGTCATAGGGGAACTCATGTCACCACAGGAATGAAATGGGTCCACCAGGTGACCAGAGCCCTCCTGCACAGCCACAGCATTGCACCATGGCAAGGATACACCTCTGTCACCCACATATGGCATTCGTGTGCTTCCTGGACCCATTTGCTTACACAGCGTGCAGAAAAACTTTAGGATTCTAAAAGTTATTTAGGGCCACAGACTAGAGCCACAGATGAGAACTCCTGAGTTTTGGAAAGATGTTTGGGAGGAGAGACAAGAGGACGCCGATGCCTCCTCAACCTCTGGCCCCCAAGTGCTCTGAGAGTCTCCTCTTCCGTGCAGTTGACACTCTGAGCCTCCACACTAGGCTTTGTACAATGAAGGTATTCTTTTTATTGCTAACATGTTTGAAAAGAACAAAAATATAGTATACAAAATATTTATAACATTTACCTACACAGATATAATTATAAATACTTTAAACCACTTGAGTGCTAAAATGACCTTGCTATGCCAATAACTTCAACCACATAAATATTCGTGTCTTTTTCTTTTATTTCCAAATATACCATTCCTTCCCTCTCCTTTTTTGTAAATTGAAAGGCAAAGAACTTAAACGGTCATGTTCAAGTTCTAGCTACATGACTGTGACAAGTAAACTTAAGTTATCTGAGCCTCTGTTTCCTTAGGCATGACATGAGTATAATAGTAATGACCTCTGGGATCCGTCAGAATCAAATGGAATAATGTATATAAGGTGCCTGGTATGTAGTTGCTTAACAAATCATGGCTAATTTTCTAAAAATTGGCCACCAAGCTTCATAATTGAGCTTCTGCATCACTCTGCAGTCTAATCTCTCACCATCCTTTCACAATTCACCCCATCCCTTCAAGGTCTGATGGAGGCTTACATCACTTCCAGATTAAAGAAATAAGGAGTTTTTGAGGCAGTATTATGGGTTTGGCAAGGGAAGCAGAGGATGCTCAAAGGGCGAACTTATAATGCCATCCTGTTCCCAAGTCATCGGATATGCTTTTGGATATTCTCATCTGTCTGTGGTCTTATTTCTCTTCTTCACCCAGCTAATCATTTATGTTCCCCCAAAGTTCAGCTGTGGTGACGTTTCACTAGGAAGAGCCTCCTCCCTTCTAGATTAGCGGCCCCTCCTCTGCATTCTACCATGGAGCCCATGAGGAAACATGGTCAATGTAGGCTTTAACATTTACCCCTCATGAGGTTACTGTAGCAGACACATTTCATGGTGCCTGTATATCCACATCCTGTTCTAAGAGGGCCTCTATCTACTCAAAGCCCCTGGATGGCAAAGTGTGGCACAGTGTGACCCTCCCCCTACCTTCTCCCTACTCCCTGGTTGAAACTGGAATAATTATGAGCACCTGACCCAAAGTCTTTGCTATAAACTATAAACTATGATTTGTCATATGACAGTGGTGTCAGCTCCGTTTGTGCATTAGTATCACCACTGGAACTTAAAAACAAATACACGTGCCAAACTTGCCATCCTCAAAGACTTGATTCCGCGGGCTGGTCCATGCACTGGTGTTTTTTAAAGGTTCTTTATATGATTCTGATATGCAGCCAGGCTGAATGACTCTGAACTAGCACAGAATGAAGAGCCGGACTAATTAGATTCTGTTGCTAATTTGAATGAAGAAACATGGAATGAACTTTATAATGAACAGTGGAACAGAAAGTGACCGATGTTCACGGGAATGCTGTGGAAGGTCAAAGCCACGTGTCATCTGAAGTTACCAAGGAGCAGAACAAATGTGGATGAGGAAGCTGTTGGTCATCGGAGAGAGGAGAACGAAGCTGACACCACAAGAGAGTGAAAGACAAAGACAGAGTGTCATGGGAGAAAACAGGTCTATAGGAAGATGGAGCAGTGGCAGAGGAAGAGAGAGACCAAGAGACACAAAGATGCAGAGGAAGAGAGAGGGAGAGAAGCCTCTTTCAGAACTAGTCCATCAGCCAGTCCCCCAAACTGCAAACCTCTGTGGGCTTCTCACTCACCATTCACACCCAATCCTGTCAATTCCACCTCAGAAAAAACGTCTTTGAAATATGGCTCTTTTCCCTTTATTCTCCCTGTCTGTGCCTTAATCCCAACCTCCATCTACATTTGCTAAGACTATGACAAAAACCTCTCTGTTAATGCCTCTTCTAAAACCGTCCTTCCAAATCCTGTCCACCAAATTGCTGCCCATCACACTACCTCAACCTTTGGTCTATGAAACGACAAGCCTTTCTGATCTGGGGCAACCCGCCTCGCCGCATTGCAGTATCTACCCACTTCCAGATCTCACACTCCTGCCACAGCAGATAGGGCCCTTACCTTTGTTAAATGCAGTTCTGTCAGACTTCTCTTCCATTTGGGGCCATTTTCTACTCAGCCTTCAAAACCTAGAGTAAAAATAACCTCACTAGTGCCTTTCACCTCTTTCGGGCAGTATTAGCTTTTTTCAAAGCTTCTACCTTCCCTATAGACCCTGAGCTCCTCAGTGAGGACTCTCTTCTGTTTATCTCTGAATTCCCCAGGCCCCAGAGGCACTCAGTGGATGTGCTGAAACTGGCTGAATTGAGCGAAGGGCAGATCATGAGGGAGCAATAATTTGAGAGCCACAGCATCCCCGGGTGGGCAGGTCAGCCCTGTGTAGGATTTTGTGTATGGTTCTGCACCCCCAGAATCTGCTCCTGTATTTTCAGTGCCTTGTCCTTGGCCACAGGTCCTCTGAATTCTCTGAAATACACAAGCAAAGAGTAATTTCTGACCAGCTTTTATTTTGCGTATTTCATCCTGTTTGACAGTGATGACAAATTGAACAAGGTCTTTGCTCACTAGAGGAAGCTCATAGCATGTCTCAGGGCAAGTAATTTGGAAATCGCTAGTGGACAAGCATGATTCAGGGACCTATTGAACATCAGTTCAAGGACTTTCACAAAGTCTGGTTGCTTCTATTGGCTGAAAAAACACTTTAAAATCTTGAGGTATGTGTTCATAGTTTTCATTTTGGTCATGACTCCTCCTTGAGTCACTTGGTATTAAAAAAAGTGAGTAGGAAAGGGCAGATCTCTGCCATCTGAAAGGAGAGAGGCCAGTCTGGGCAGAGTAGTTTGTAGGAACCAGATTTGAAAGTAAGTGAACTGGTTTTAAAATCCTCATTCTTGTAAAGCAGCACATGACCTCTCCATGAGGTTGAGGAGATCACAAAGGCACATATTTGATGTCTAGAGTGGACTGTGCAATTCATCTAAACCCTGCATCACTGTGAACCTGAGATTAATCATAGCATTGAGTAAGAACACACTGGGGCAGAGAGGTCAGCTTCATTCGATAAGAATGGAACGTGTGGTCTAGCTGGGAATGTGCTGACGTTCATTACATTCAGGAAAATTCTTCACAGCCTCTCCCTCTGGAGAGGATTCCTGGAAAAGAAAAGCCTCTCTGTGAGGCCATACAATGAGAACCCCCTCAAATCCCTGGCTTTTGATGCTGTCCAGAATCACGGTGATCCTAACAACATCCGATGCTGCTCTTTTCTGTCCTGCAAGGAAAAACATCTCCCCATTCGTGCCTGCAGGGTTTCCTGTGTTTGTTCAGATCAGGTTGGAAGCCGCATGCCTAGTTAGTAATCAAGCACCAGTTGGAGCTGTTTTCTATCAAACGTATGGTTTTGATTCTGAAGCTCTCTGCTCCATTGTTCTTTAGCACTAGGAAGGGCTTATAAACCAGCGAACTGCATCTCCTAATTTAGCCTGGGAAACTAAGAACAGATCTCACTTAGACTTCAGGCGGACTAGAGCCACATTTTGTCGGGTGTTTTTTTGCTACTGTTATTTGTTTTTGAAAGAGGAAAGGACGGAAAAACAAAACAGAACAGTGGAAATGGTATTTGAATTTTGCTTTTGATATTTTCTGGAAATAGGCATCTACCAATGTAAAAGACATTTTCTTCAAAGTGTTAAAGAACTCTTCATTGTTTCAGCTTGGCTCCTGAATCTGAGATGTTTAGGGAACAGTAGAAATCTGGTGGCGGATCATAGACTGAGAGGGGGCGAGAGAAGACTTGAAAAGTTATCAGATGTAATTTTTTACTTTAATAAGACCCTCATCCATAGTTTTCCATTGAAGTGACGCAGCCTGGAATAGCCATTGTGTATAAGTCTAGGTCCCTGTACTTCTCTGCTTCTATGTCTTAGAACTCTCATTCACAAATTCTACTCTCATGTCTCTGAGGATTTGAATTTGTAAGTGCAGAGGAATTGCATCGAACGTCACTGGGTTAAAATCTCAACTTTGGTACTTTATCGCTGTTTGACCTCCAGTTCCCTCAGCTATAATAGAGAGAAAATGACTATCTTGCAGGAATGATTTTAAGACTAAACAATGTTATTTCCCTTACTTGGATAATGCATACAACTCCTTTAAGGTAAAAAATTGTGTGAAATTCACTGTTTACTTAAATTTTTTAAATCATGATGTTAGTTAAGCACACCCATAAAACTAGGGAAAATTTTTTTTAGGAATATAGCCATCCCTACTTTCCACCATACATAACACAAATTTGTTAAATTAAATTTAAGTGAAAGTATAACCTATAAAATTTAAAATAATAACTGGCCGGTTGGCTCAGCGGTAGAGCGTCAGCCTAGCGTGCGGAGGACCCGGGTTCAATTCCCGGCCAGGGCACACAGGAGAAGCGCCCATTTGCTTCTCCACCCCTCCGCCGCACTTTCCTCTCTCTCTCTCTTCCCCTCCCGCAGCCAAGGCTCCATTGGAGCAAAAGATGGCCCGGGCGCTGGGGATGGCTCTGTGGCCTCTGCCTCAGGCGCTAGAGTGGCTCTGGTAGCAAAATGGTGACGCCCAGGATGGGCAGAGCATCGCCCCCTGGTGGGCAGAGCGTCGCCCCATGGTGGGCGTGCCGGGTGGATCCCGGTCGGGCGCATGCGGGAGTCTGTCTGACTGTCTCTCCCTGTTTCCAGCTTCAGAAAAATGAAAAAAAAAGAAAAATTTAAAATAATAATATAAATTTAATACAATGGCTGTGGTTTTGTTATTAAATGCATTTACAATGTGAATTTGGCACATTATGCAAAGGTTTGTTTGTGTAAGTGTCCCAGGAATTCAATTAGTTCCCAAAGAAATCACTCAGCTGGTTTGCCATGGCATAAGGGGTTGCCAGATACTATTTTTTCATCTCTGAAACTATTGCTTTGCCTAAAGGTGGGTCTTGTTTACCCAGCTACCTACAAGGCCAGGAAGGGCCACTGGGGACCACACTGGGTCAAGCTCAGCCAGAGGGAACCTTTGTCTTGGTGCTCAGTTGTGAACAGTCTCATGGACAACCCTACTGGAGTGGGCTGAGGGACCCACACCTCTTTCAAATCCACTGAGAAATCTTTTTTTTTTTTTTTTTTTTTTTTTTTTTTTTTTTTTTTACAGGGACAGAGAGAGGGATAGATAGGGACAGACAGACAGGAACGGAGAGAGATGAGAAGCATCAATCATCACTTTTTTTTGTTGTTGTGACACCTTAGTTGTTCATTGATTGCTTTTTCATATATGCCTTGACTGCGGGCCTTCAGCAGACCGAGTGACCCCTTGCTCGAGCCAGAGACCTTGGGCTCAAGCTGGTGAGCTTTCTGCTCAAGCCAGATGAGCCCACACTTAAGCTGGCGACCTTGGGGTCTCGAACTTGGGTCCTCTGCATCCCAGTCCAACGCTCTATCCACTGAGCCACCACCTGATCAGGCTCCGCTGAGAAATCTTAAACAGTGGAATTATATCTTAACCTTTTATCTTTAGGTGGTGCTCTTTGACAGCACATTTGAGGATGAATTGGAATGGCTGAGAATGAAGTCAGGGGAGGTCAGATGGGTCATAGAAATACTCCAAACTCAGGAGCCTGCCACTTCTATTTGACATATGTTCCTGCCAGTATGCCTCACTTTACCTTCCCTGGACACATTGCATTTTTCTATATATTCAGCCTTTATTCACACCTTTCTCATCACTTATAATGTCTTCTCTCCATTAGTTAGGACTTAGCAAAATTCCTAACCACCATTTAGAGTCCATCTTCTCCATCAAGTCTTGCTTAGTTTATTCAAATTACTGGTAGCTATTATGAATCACAGATTACCTTGTTGTGGTATTAATGTTCAATACTATGAGTCCTCTCTTCCAGCAACTGGGACAAACTTTGACAGCAGGAATGTATCTTGCAACACTGGTATCTCACTTGGTTTTAACTTACTACAGCTCATTGTTTAGTGTTCGTTCTCAGTAATTTACTGAATTAATAAATGAATAAATAAACCACCCTCAGACTCATCTTATAGACACCTGTCCATAAGTATAAGAAAATTATACAATTAACTGCTTAAAAGGCATTTAAATCGGATGTTTTATATTAAGTTTATAAGTGACAAGTGAGAATTCATTTAAGATATAGAAACTTTTCAGAGATCTTTAAATGAAGTTTTTTAATGATTTATTTGGAAAAAATAGATACAATAATGAAAAGCCACAGAAAGTGAGCGTAATGTAGACACATGCTTTCATGTTTATTGATTTAAAGTAAAAATAGATGTGAACAGTGAAAAGACAAAAATAATTTTTCTCCATATGTTTTGTTTTGTTTGTTTTGTTTCTGACCTTAAAAAAAACCAAGTTGTACATTAAAGATAGCACTGGTTAGCAATATATTGATACTTTATAAAGCAGTAAATAAAAAAAAGAACTTTATGAAATAATTAATCTAAAGAGAAGGTGGTAAAGATACTTTAAACCATAAGTTAAAAATTGTCATAAAGAAGGCCTCTGACAACTGTCAGCCTGATCTCTATGTATGAGGGAAATTCAATTTTTTAAGGACAGAAAATTCATAACAACTTCGATTATCTTAATTCCCTTAGTTTTAGACCCCTGACAGAAGCTACATCTCCAGCTCTGGTCTCTATCACTCATGCTCAGACTCTGAGAGCCCAGTCTTGTCATGGCTTCTTCAGCATTGCACCACTTGGTCCCAGGACTGATACACAGACATAATTTACCTGTCATTTGTCAATACAAGGGGTCCTTGGATTATGACACAGTTCTGTTCTTATGACAGTGACGTAACACAAATTTTGGTGTAAGTCGAAATACACTGTAACCTAAGTCACTTACTTATAGTAAAACAGTTGTAAAAGCATAATCTAGAACATAAAAACACAACTAAGTTACAGAAAAAGAAAAAGGACATAAATATACTGTACTGTATACTGTATTGTAATAACAGAAAAACTTAGTGTAAAAAAATTCCTTACCTTTATTCCTATGGTTGACTTGCACATTGGAAAGGGCATTGCAAGGTGGGAGAGAGTGACCTATTGGGAAGAGGAAGCTGGAGAGGCAGGAGAACCTGCAGAAGGTGCTGGAGATACTAGGTCAGGTGAATCAGGATTGGCTAAGGAACATGCAGGAGACGCTGGAGATGATTCTACCTGTACTACAGGTGTTTCATCTTGAGAAGCAGCTGATGTAGAAGGTACAGGATCTGCTGCAGGCCTCTCTACCTTCTTAAAGAATTGTTCCAGCCGGACGAGGTGGTGGCGCAGTGGATAGAGCGTCGGACTGGGATGCAGAGGACCCAGGTTCGAGACACCAAGGTCGCCAGCTTGAGCACGAGCTCATCTGGTGTGAGCAAAAGCCCAACAGCTTGGACCCAAGGTCGCTGGCTCCAGCAAGGGGTTACTCGGTCTGCTGAAGGCCCGCAATCAAGCCACATTTGAGAAAAGCAATCGATAAACATTCTAAGGTGTTGCAATGCGCAATGAAAAACTAATGATTGATGCTTCTCATCTCTCTCCATTCCTGTCTGTCTGTCCCTGTCTATCCCTCTCTCTGACTCACTCTCTGTCTCTGTAAAAAATAAATAAATAAATAAAAATTAAAAAAAAAAAAAAGAATTGTTCCAGGCTAGTCTGGAATATTGATGACTTCTTTTCTTCCAAAATCTGCCAATAGCATTGCAAGGCATCTATAACAGCTCTGTAGACCTTACTGGAATCTGTCATCGCTGGAGTCCTCAGCCTAAAATTTTGCCAACCCATCCTCTACCATAGAAAAACCTTCTGCCAAACCCTTGGTTGTGAATCTCTTGGGTTCTGGGGTTTCTATCTCTTCCCCTTCAATCAGCTGCTTCTCCAGCTGAATGAGTCCTCTCCATGTGATGCCAGTTGCTCTGTGACATACATCGCGATGACTTTCCTCTTAGAAGCCCTACCGTTTGAAAACTCTAACTTTCATTTAGGAGCCATGATAAGGGCCAAAAGGTCACCAAACAAAGCAACACAAACGGAACACTTGTGTTTTTAACAGTCCAGAATGGTGTGGGTAAGCGTACTGGGGGACGCCAACTCCCTCACTCATATCCTGGGTTACTGCGTTTTCTTCCACTGCGCGCAACCAAACTAGTTTGCCCACGTAGTCTGTAAGTATGACACTAACAGCGTAAGCTAAAACACTCACCTCTTAATTTTTAAAATTCTTTTATGGGAGTGAGCATCATAAACTCAAAACTTCGTAAGTCAAGACTATCGTAACCCAAGGACCCCCTGTACATTAAAATATTTATATTAGCTTGGTCTGCAGGAAACTGTTGTTCAGGCAACACCAGTATCTTGTTCCATTCACATTTTTCTCTGTAGCAATTTTTTCCCTTGCCAGAAAAGTTGAGCTTACAAGTCTTTAATTTTCAGGACTAAACCTTTTCCCCTTTTATTACATAACCATTGTATGTCGGCTCTTTTTCCAGTGTGCTGGAGCTTCCTCAGTTCTTCATGAAATGTTAAAGAATAACAGATGTACTCCTGTAAAACTTCAACCAATTCAGCAAGTTTTCTGTGAAGTAAGTCATAGTGCTTATAAGTTTGACTATAGCTTTTTTTTATAAACTATCAACTGTCAGTCTGTTGTTCTCTTTCTGGAGCTCTCTATCTTATTTTTAGTCCATAGGGTGGTACTATTTTGTTACACCATCAATCAGACTATAACTGTCTACTTCTAATAGAAATTCAACTCTAAGATACTTAAGAAAATAAAAATAAATTTATTTTTTAGACGAACTAGAAGTCCAGGAGTATAGGTGCTTTAGCTATGACTAGGTCCAGGGATACATCTTGGCTTTGCTCAATACTTTCCTTAGACAGGGGAAAAGCCCTTTGAAGCCCCAGACTTACATGTTCCTTACCACTCGCAATCCCCAAAATAGAGACTCAGAGAGATTGACTGCTGTGGTTGGCCATCCTGGGTCCCATCATGAGTACAAAAGCATGAGTCACTCTGGTGAATAAAATGTTCCTGAATCGAAACTTTGGTATTCTTCATGACACAGCCCGAAGTGGAATGGGAATCAGGCAGCCAGTCTGGATAGCTCCAGTCTCTCACCCCCAGATATTAAAAAATCTACTATGAGAATTTGAATTAGACATGTAGTTGAACTTGAGAAGAAAATATAGGCACACTCTCCAGTTAATATAAAAACAAGGTAGACCCTCCAGTTAATATAAAGACCAAAGCGTAGGGGTGAGAGAACAAACATTTCAGCTGTGCTATTGAATGAATTCAATCAGGTGAGTAAATAAGCCAGAAAAAGCCCTTTCGGAGCCAGAGTTTACACAATACAGTATACAGCAAAGGTGAAGACTCTCCAGACAGGAGACTTGTGCCCTATGTTGGCCTTGTCTCGTCAAGCTGTTCTCTGTGGTAACCTGACCTTGAGTTTTGCGCAGGCATCATTTACAAGAGTTAATTACCTTCCACCAGACAGCATTTACTCCATTGGCTAACTCCAAAGAGAAAGCAGCACTGTGTTGGAAGCTCCTGTTGAAGGAATTAAGTAGGGCATGAGTGCAGCCAACTAAAACAGTTTGGGTGCTGCCAGTATTGCTCGAGAAGACAACGAAACCAGTGTAGTTTTTACTACGTGGCCCTTTGCCTGAAATGAAGTGTTAGATTCCCTATCTGGGGATTCTGCTCTTTGCTGGAAAGATGAGTTGACTGGATGATCTAATCATTTTTTCTCCCTTTGCCAACCACTGTATGTAATCCACTGTTAGCATTATTAAGCAACATCCAGTGGCTTTCTCTGGGAATGGCATAGGAAGTTAGAAATACAGACCCAGGGAATGCAGCCTTCCCCTATGATGTCAGCTTCTGTTTTAGTTTAAATATTTTTAGAGGATATCCCAGTTGAGCCAGACATCTCGTCTACAATGGGGCAGTATTGTAGAGTGTGGGCAAGAGGACAATACACTTATAGTACAATGCTCCATCTGATTAACTGGCTGCTTCTGATTTGGTCAAACATGACAAGTTTCTCTGCCCTGATAGACTCTGTAGACTGAACACCATCTACAAGGAATTTGAATAGAAATCTTTTTTGATATGTTACCATGGATCTTGGTTATTTTTGAGAATAAATGTGACTTTTAGTAAGTAAGCTTTCACAGCATAGCAACACTTGATGAACATGACTTCTGTCCTTGTAATTTCCTTGTGGATTTTTCTATTCCTCATAGCAATGAGGCCTTGTCTTTTTATGAAAAGTAAATTATTAGAGAAAGTTCTCTGGAGAAACCAACCATCCAACAAGCAGTAGTTGCGCTAGAATTTCCATAAAGAAAGAACTTAAGAGTGGCAACTTATTTGGAAGGGACAGCCAGGAGACTTGTCTTAAAGGGGCTTTTTGCACTGCAAGAATACCATCTTTATTCAGTTGATATATCTTTTAGAGGGTGATTGGTGAATGTTATGAAGAGTCAAGAGATCTCTTATCTCCTGGCATTAACACTTTGTATAAACAACACTAAATAAAGTGCAGACAATAATTTTCTCTTGAATGGCCAAATTTCTAGCTCAGATCTTGCTTAGGTATGAATTTGACAATGTCACTATTCAGATATTTAGGTTAAGCAAAGCCAAGACAAAATCTCTACAATCCTTTGACCTAAGTATTATTCATGCCTACTCTCCTTTCCCTCACATTCATCCTGGACAAAGTATTATCCAGTACACTCACCATAGCCATTAACACATAGTTGGGTCTAGTTTATGAATTCTGTAAACCCTGTAATGTCTCAGAGACAAGGCCATTAAACAATCACAGATGACAAAAGCTTCCAGAATAATATAACACATGTCTCATTTAAGTGTGAAAGAAACTTTCGTAGGTAACTCAGAAACCTTCGTTTTTAACCTGTGAGTTGGTTTCCCCGTGAGAATGGCGCCCCCTAGTGCTTATTCAGTGTTCTAGCTGCAAAACTGGGTTAAGGAAAGGAAAACCTTGACAACCGGACCAATATTGAAAGATTTATGTAGTAGTTGTTCTTAATATTAAGGTGACCGATCGTCCTCCTTTGGGGAGAACAGTCCTTCTTTTGTAAGTTTCGAACTCCCTTGAAAAGTGTCCTCCTACATGTCCTCCTTTTTGATATTGGAAGACTAATCTGTAAATGTCCGTATTCGATCGATGCAGAATCGATCCATTGCGTGTGATGTGACATACTTGTATCTAAATGAGTAGTTTTTTCTTAAATTATTAAAAATTAATAGGCATGTAAGCATAATTACAATATAAAATATTACAAATGTTTTTATTATGCATTTATCATAGTGTATTATTGTTGCAATGAATAAAATGTTATTTTACATACAATATAGTTTCCTTCCATTTATTTTGTTCCTCCTTTTCATTGTAAAAAAGTTGGTCACTTTATTAATATAACATTTTTCCTTTAAAAACTGTTTTCTTGATTGTGTGGTAGACTTTTCCCTTATTGCTCTAACATAGCAAAAAACTAAGAAAGAATTTGGTAGTTTACACAGACAGATCAATGTAGGCTGAAGCCAAACATTTGTGCCCTCAAACAATTCTTAAGAGAAGGAAGATAGCGACCCTTCTTTATTACGATTTAGTTCAGTGGCTCAGTTGGTTTGAGTGTAGGCCATGGGTGCTGAGGATAGCTGGGCTGGTCCAAGGGCGTCAGCCTCAGGCATGGAGGAGAGCTTGGTACTGGAGCGTCAGTTCAATGCCTCAGACAGGGTTGCTGGATGGATCCCCGTCAGGGTGCTTGCGATGTCTGGCTCACTATCTCCTCTTGTTGGGTAAACCTGTTGTTTTAAGTTTGCTCACTTGTATTGGGGCAGTGCCTTGTGTGTATAGTCTATGGAAGGCTGTGGGTGTGTGCCCTCAGGGCGGCAAATTGCAAATTGAGGATTGCCTTCCTGCTTGGGAGGGGCGATTGTTTGCTATTGTTTGCTGGAGAAGGGGTTTTTTTTTCACCTAGCTGGTTTTGCTTGGGAAAGTGCAGAGAAAGAGTCCAGGTTATGGAACCAAAGAACGATTTGGCCTTTGGGAACCCTGAGTGAGAGGAAAGCAGTCTTCCCGGCTTGCTTGCTTATCCACTGTTATGAGACTTTAATAAACAGAATGGCCATTTTCTGGCTCCACAGTTTCTTTACTGTCTGCCCAAATCCATTGGGAACCTGCGTAGCCACAGCCATGGCCAATGGCCTTATACTTCTCCTTTCACTAAAGAAAAAAAAGAAAAAAAAAGATTTATCAATAATTCATTATTTTACACCTAATAAAGCTACAGGCATATGTTCATCTTCCATGGGAGCACCTCTTTTTTTTTTTTTTTTTGTATTTTTCTGAAGCTGGAAATGGAGAGAGACAGTCAGACAGATTCCCGCATGCGCCCGACCGGGATCCACCTGGCACGCCCACCAGGGGGCGACGCTCTGCCCACCAGGGGGCGATGCTCTGCCCCTCCGGGGCATCACTTTGTTGCCACCAGAGCCACTCTAGCACCTGGGGCAGAGGCCAAGGAGCCATCCCCAGCGCCCGGGCCATCTTTGCTCCAATGGAGCCTCGCTGCGGGAGGGGAAGAGAGAGACAGAGAGGAAGGAGAGGGGGAGGGGTGGAGAAGCAGATGGGCGCTTCTCCTGTGTGCCCTGGCCGGGAATCGAACCCGGGACCTCTGCACGCCAGGCCGACGCTCTACCACTGAGCCAACCGGCCAGGGCCGGAGCACCTCTTTTAGTTTAGTGTTCTTTCATTTAGTTTGATTTTGAGCTGTATAGCCCTTGGTAATGTCTATATATGGAAGAAAGAATGGTACACTCTACTGACAGTTTTCTCACAAATCAGGTGTTTGTTACTGGTGATTATTTTCTGTAAAGATTTGTTTAACCACTGTAAAGCCAGTAGCCATGGACACCATCACAGCCGCCTGGCCCATGTAGGTTCACATTGGATTCGAACAGACGATAATGAAACAATGGAGCCAAGAACTGGTGGGCCATCATCTTTAATCCTAGCTTGCACCTGGCAGGGAAGTAAAAACACACACTGGGCTCCAAAACCCACTCATTCAGTGCTCACAAGCTACTGACTTATCCGAGTTTCCTAGAATCAAAGGTTTCTAGCTCACCAGACTTACTCACCTCTGTTCCCCATCTCCTTCCTTCTCCCTGCACAAACTGCACAAACTGACTTCTCACTCAGCACTCCACCATCTTGGCTGCTTCTCCTGGCCTCCTCCACATGACCTTTCTCTGCTCTCTTCTCTAATGCTAATCTTAGGAATTGAGAGAGAGCAAGCTCCTGGTCTGCCCCAGTTTATAGTGTAGAAACCAAAACCTTTAATCCAATATACAAACTAGGGAAGTCTCTAATACAAAGTCACTTATCTGAGGCATGATGGGATTGCATCACCCACATCAAAAAGGGTGGGAAAGGTGAGTCCTAAAACCAAGCCCCAGGCTACAAGGATCCTGCTTGCTCACAGCCCACCCCCAACACACATTAATATCACCTGGGTGACGGGCCTCCACGTGGGCCGTGCCATCTTTAACAAAGTGAGCATAATATATTTTATCTACCCAACAATCCACCCCTATGCTCACTTTACTACCCACAATCTACATCACCAGCATCCCTGTACAAGGAAATTAGGCACATTACACAAACTACAACAACATGACAAATCATATAATTTCAACAATTACAAAGGTACACTTCACCAGTTGAGCACTTTGCCAAAAGCACAAAAATGTCCTCGGCCTTCTTTCTAGCCATGGGAAAAGCTTCCCGGGGTGGGGAGAGTGCTTCCAGCAAAGCTGTCCCCCACCCCCATCAGGGTATTTCACATTGTCCAAAATCCGTAAGTCCATCCAACAAAGGAGCCAGTGCTCACTCCGGTCGTAGTCCAGGAATCAGTCCACGCACATGAGGCCTCAGCCTCCCCCCTCATCCCTGCCATCCTGGCAGGTCTTACACTGTCCCAAAGAGGAGCACGTGGCAATTACAGTCAGCATTTCCATCTCGGCTCTGGTGAGCTTGATGGCATTCACTCCTATGTCCCAAAATCGCAGACCTACTAGAAGCATAGCAGGTACTCCCTCCTTCCAGATGGGCTCTCATCTTCAGGAGACTGCAGATTGCAACTCCAGCTCCCACTTCAGCCCTGGCCTCCAGCCGCTGCTGGCTCTCCACAACGTCCAGGGCAATTTGCAACTCATGAACCTGTGATTCCTCCTCCAACAGTTGCTGTATTTCCAAGCGAATCTCACAAACCTGGTCGGCTTCCTTCTCCTGTGCTTGCTCCAGCTCCGGGGTCAGCATCTGTTTCTCCCATGTTTGCTCCAGATCCTTCCACTGCTCAGTTTGCAGGTCCCAGGCAGCCTTTTCCACAGAGCTCTTGGTTTCCTCACGTATGGCTGTAAAAGTCAGCCAGCCTATGGCCCCCAAAAGGACAGTCATGGGGAACCATAACAGCAGCCAGTCCTCTACTCTACCGCTCAAAGGTGGCGGTGGCTCCATACCGATCTGTATCAAATCCTGCTGAATATGCCAAATGTAAAGCCAGTAGCCACGGCCACCATCACAGCCACCTAGCCCATGCAGATTTGCATTGGATTCGGTCAGATGGTAATGAAACAACAGAGCCAAGAACTGGTGGGCTATCATCCTTAATCCTAGCTTGCACCTGGTGGGCAAGTAAAAACACACATTGGGCTCCAAAACCCACTCACATTCAGTGCTCACAAAGCTACTGACTTATCCGAGTTTCCTAGAATCAAAGGTTTCTAGTTCACCAGACTTATTCACCTCTATTCCCCATCTCCTTCCTTCTCCCTGCACAAACTGCACAAACTGGCTTCTCCTTCAGCACTCCGCCATCTTGGCTGCCTCTCCAGGCCTTCTCTGCTCTCCTCTCTAATGCTAATCTCAGGAACCAAGAGAGCAAGCTCCTGGTCTGCCACCATTTTATAGCATAGAAATCAAAACCTTCAATCCAATATACAAAATAGGGAAGTCTCTAATACAAAGTCACTTATCTGAGGCATAATGGGATTCCTCATGAGAGTGCACCACTCCACATCAAAAAGGGTGGGAAAGGGTTAGTTCTAAAACCAAGCCCCAGGCTACAGGATCCTGCCTGCCCACAGCCCGCCCCAACACACATTAATATCACCTGGGCAACAGGCTTTCATGTGGACAGCACCATCTTTAACAAAGTGAGCATAATATATTTTATCTGCCCAACAATCACCCTCACAGTCTCCAGGTGGGGATTCTGGTCTGAAATTTTAGTGATTAAACTAAATTTGAAACTATTTCAAAAATTAGCTAAGTCTATACCTGGTTGCCTCATTTTTTAAAAAGCCAAACTGACAAATAAGAGTAGGAAATAAAGTAGCTGTTTAAGTTCATGTCTTCCAAAATACTTACATTCATCCATCCTGTTGTATAAGGTGCTATTTGCCTTGGATCTCCTCCTTTTTTTCTTGGGGACCTCTAATAGATAATATAGGTAGTGTGTAGAATAATTAGGGCTGGGAAATATCACTTTCAAACAGAGAAGGCACACTAGTAGCATCCACACCTATAGATGTGTGTTATTTATTTAGAACAGTATAAATCTACACTGTATTTTGTGGGCTATATGTATGGTGAAATGTTTTGAATTATGCCAATACCTGTATTGTATTTAAAGTTCAGGAGATTTTTTTCTTAAAAATTTAGATTTGCCGCTTCTCCAAAATATTTTTTAAGGAAATAAATGATTTTCAGTGTTTGTTAGAAAGGTTCCCCATAAACCTGCTTGCCCTGTGGGTGTGCCTTTGAGCTAATGGTGTGGGATTTAGGGCCATTAATTCTTCACTAAATAGATTTCTGCTGATATACAGACCACTGGGTGCTGGTGCTGAATGTCAGAGTGGTTCTATCAAAACACTCATCTGAAACCCTCTCAGCTCCATCTCTCTCACTTACTTTGCTTTCTTCACTCATAAAAAACAAATTTTATTTTGTCTCTTCACACTCTTTTTTTCACCATAGTATAGAATGGCTCAGAGATGATGCACCTTCTAACATCTCCACTCACCTCTTCCCATAGTGACTCTCACTTTGAAAAATCTGACTCAATGGTACAGGGGTAATTATACTGGGACTACTGTGAAACCAGTAGCCACGGCCATCATTACAGCTGCCTGGTCCATGCAGGTTTGCATTAGATTCGGACAGACGGTAATGGAACAATGGAGCCAAGAACTGGTAGGCCATCATCTTTAATCCCAGCTTGCACCCGGTGGGCAAGTAAAAACACACACTGGACTCCAAAACCCACTCATTCAGTGCTCACAAGCTACTGACTTATCTGAGTTTCCTAGGATCAAAGGTTTCTAGCTCACCAGACTTACTCACCTCTGTTCCCCATCTCCTTCCTTCTCCCTGCACAAACTCTGCACAAACTGGCTTCTCCCTCAGCACTCCACCATCTTGGCTGCTTCTCCTGGCCTACTCCATGTGGTCTTTCCTGCTCTCCTCTCTAATGCTAATCTTAGGAATTGAGAGAGAGCAAGCTCCTGGTCTGCCCCACTTTATAGTGTAGAAATCAAAACTTTTAATCCAATATACAAATAAGGAAGTCTCTGATACAAAGTCACTTATCTAAAGTATAATGGGATTTCTCATGAGAGTGCACCACCCCATATCATGCAATCAGTCAAGGGTGTGGGGAAAAGCTTAGTCTTAAAACTAAGCCTTAGGCTATAATGACCCTGCCTGCTTACAGCCTGTCCCCCACACCCAATACAAACTGTAAGCGAGCAAACATATATATCATATTTAAAAACTTATTTGACCAACACTACTCAGAAGGAAGATAGTAAAGTTCCTGTCCAGGACCTTAGATGTCCTGCAAAGTACTTAGAATTAGAAAAAAGCATCCCTTCCATTGATTGGAGGCAGCCCTGCACCAAGGTACACATCCTGGGAATTAGAGCAGTTTAGATTTCAGTCCTCAATTATTCTCTGTAAAGCCAGGAGGTGCAGCCACCATCACAGCCGCCTGGCCCATTCAGGTTCACATTGGATTCAGACAGTCGGTAAAGAAACAATGGAGCCAACAACTGGTGGGCCATCATCTTTAATCCTAGCTTGTACCCAGTGGGCAAGTAAAAACACACAGTGGGCTCCAACACCCACTCACATTCAGTGCTCACAAAGCTACTGACTTTATCCAAGTTTCCTAGAATCAAAGGTTTCTAGCTCACCAGACTTATTCACCTCTGTTCCCCATCTCCTTCATTTTCCCTGCACAAGCTCTGCACAAACTGGCTTCTCACTCAGCACTCCACTATCTTGGCTGCTCCTCCTGGCCTCCTCCACATGGCCTCTCTCTTCTCTTTTCTCTGCTCTCTCCTCTAATGCTAATCTCAGGAACCAAGAGAGCAAGCTCCCGGTCTGCTCCACTTTATAGTGCAGAAACCCAAACCTTTAATCCAATATACAAATAGAGAAGTCTCTAATACAAAGTCACTTATCTGAGGCATAATGGGATTCTTTATGAGAGTACACCACCCTACATCAAAAAGGGTGGGAAAGGCTTAGTCCTAAAACCAAGCCCCAGGCTATAAGGATCCTGCCTGCCCACAGCCTGCCCCTAACACACATTAATACAATCACGTCCATCCCAAGCAATCACCTGGGTGACTGGCTTCCATGTGGGCAGTGCCATCTTTAACAAAATGAGCATAATATATTTCATCTGCCCAACATTGTTCCAACCAATCACCCTAGTGCAGTGAACAAACTGAACAGCTATCTCAGAGACTTGGGTACCAAACAGACCTTGCTTATAATGACTCTCTTACAGCACTCATTATGCAGGTTATTTTTCTCACTGTCCAGGAGGCTGACAATCTTAGTTCTGCATCAGTACCTTACCTTCTTCAGGCAGGCATCATGCTCCTCCGCCTGCCTGGTTATAGTTCTCTCATTCTTCATTTTGTTGTTGTTGTTGTCAACCATTGTAAAGCCAGTAGCCACGGCCACCATCACAGCCTCCTGGCCCATGCAGGTTCGCATCTGATTGGGACAGATGGTAATCAAACAATGGAGCCAAGAACTGGTCAGCGGTTAGCTTTAATCCTAGCTTGCACCTAGAGGGCAAGAAATACACACAGTGGGAAAACACTTCCCTTTCCATTCAGGACTCCCAAAGCCACTGACTTATTCAAGTTTCCTAGAATCAAAGTGTAAGGTATTTTTCCCTGCCGAGGAAGAAGGAAGGGGTCAGAGCCATGAAATGTGGAATAATAAAAGGCTTTATTGAGTACAGAGCGCATCCTGTCCGATGAGGTTCCCTAGCCCAAGGACAGAGGCCAGGGAAGTTGCAGGGATTAAACCACGTGAGGGATATTTAAAGGGGTCCTCTAGGGTGGGCGAGCTAATATGATGTGGTGAAATCTCACTGGCTGACAGACGGTCGCTCTTTTCCCAAGGACCTCTGGGAAGTTTCTTTTGGCGCACTTGGTTGTGGGCAGCCCTAGCCAAAGTTCCCAGGTCTGAGTTCCTCACATGGCCTTCCCCCATTATCCACCGATCTTACATTCCGATCTTTTTGTGTTAATTAGGGGCGCCGTTATTCGTCTGGCTACTTCCTGCTGATTAGGGGCATTGTAGGGAGGGGGAAATTGGCAGGTGGTGGCTTTGAGGGGTGTTGGGAGGAACATCTGTTTAGCCGTGAGTTGAGAAACTTTACAGATGCAGTTCTGTTAGGATTTTTAAAAAAGAGGAGTAATAGGAGGATTTGCAGGGTCCAGCCTTTTGGTAAACTGGAGAGGGGTAGGGCCCAGTGGTTCCAAACTGCCAGCAGTTCTACATGGGGGCAAGCTTGAGGTGAGAGACATGGTTAGAAATGAGGGTAGTATTGATTAAGGGGGAGCTCTTTGTATTGAGGAATGTAGGAGTAAGTGGGAAGATGCTGTCAGTTGGATAGTGGCTCCGAAACTGTATAGAATGTCTCAACCCAGAAGGGGTACAGGGCACAATGGCATAACTAAGAAAGAGTTCAAAAAAGGGGATTCCATTCAAACTGCATGTCAAGGGTGGTGTGCGAAGGGGAAAAAAAGGGGTCCCATAAATTCCCATAATGGAGACCTGTGAGGGAATTAGAGGTCCAGAGTGTGATGGCAAAACAGAGAAGGTAGCCCCCATGTCCACAAGAAATGAGATGGACTTACCCACTAGTTGCAGCATACCCTGGGTTCTCCAAATCCAGGCTGTGTCCTAGGAGTTTGAGTGATGCACCCACCTGTCTGGCTCATCCTCCACGTAGAGGCATTGAGGAAAAAGCCTGTTTCCCAAAGGGGCAATTGCTCTGCCAGTGACCGGGCGGCTTGCAGTTAGGGCAGGGCTCAATGGGCAGCCATGGGTAGGGGCACTGTTGGGCACAGTGACCCTGCTTGCCACACTTAAAGCAAGCTGCTGGTGGGATTCCTCTTTGTGGCTTGGACTTGGGTCAAACACCTCCTGTTTGACCCAAGGGTTGACTTGGGTCAAACCTTGTCCCTGTTGCTCTGCTGGCCTCAGGGCTGCCACAAGAGCCTGGGTTTGGAGTGTTACCTTCTGCTGCATGCAGGCCTGGTGAACAGCCTTGGCCTGTTTCTACTAGTCGTGACCATTGAAAACTTTAAGTGCTGTGTTCACAGGTCTCAGATAGGGGTTTGGGGGTTAGAATAAGAGGAGGTGGGTTCCTGGGGAGCCCAGCACCCAGATCCTGCCAGAAATGCTGGAGTTAGAGGCAGGACAGGGCCAGAACTTTCTGCAAGAAAATTGGGGTTGGGCCTTTGGGTCTTGCAAATGAGTGTAAGAGCCAATGGTAGGCTGAGAATGGCCTGACGGAGGAGGGACTTAAGAACACAGTGGAGAAGGGAGAGGGCCCTGGCCAGCAGGAGAGGAGAAAGAGAGACTGGTATTTGCAAGTGAATGAGAAACAGGATCCTGCAAAGGGAGGAGGCTTTCTGGAGGGAAGAGACTCCAGTGGGAGAGGTCTGCAGAGAGACCAGAGAGGTGTCCCGAGAGAGGGATGCCCCCGGGGGTCAGGCAGGAGGGGGAGAGAGTTGGGGGTCCAAGGAGAAGGAAAGATTAGGAGCAGAGGTTTTAGGTGAGGTATCTCTGGCCAAAAAAAAAAAAAAAAAGGCCAGCAGGTAGAACAGGCAGCACAGAGATTAAGGACAGGCATGAATAACTAGAAGCCCTGTAGGTAAGGGATCTCCAATCAATTCTCAGCTTTTTTGGCGATAGTTAAATTGGTGAGGTTGTTAAAACCAAAAGTCCCTTCAGAGGCTACCTGGTCTGACTATTCAGTGGGTTCTGTGGCCTGGCCACAACGGAAAAGAAGAACAGTTCTTCTTCTTTAGGGAGGGAGAGATTTCGGATAAGGCAACTCAAGGAGTGTTTTTGGACTAGGTTTAGATTCCTGTGCCCCTATGGCTGCCCTCAGTCCTCAGTGTGGTCAGAGATGAGCACTGGCGTCCCAAAACTCAAGCTCTGGCCACGGACAGATAAGAAAAGTGAATGTGCTCGGGACATCTCCACAGGCATACACGTACTCGGAACGGAACGGAAAAGAGGTCCCTGATGCAGCTGCTTGGCATTGTAGTCCAACTGAGCACTGATTACTTTCATATGTTTATTTTGTTTTCACTGCCAATTTGATATCTCCTGGAGGAGATTGCTCCCTAAACAATTTTCAATGTGATGCACACACCGGAGGAGCTCAGTAAATATCCTGTATTGAATTGAATGAAACAAGTATAGAGCTCCAACACCAAAAAGAATCTCTGAGAATTTCTGCTTCAGACATGACAGATCAGCAGAGGTTAAGGTTGCCAGGTAAAATCCAAGAAGTGCTATTAAATTTGAATTTTAGATATACTATAAGTATGGGTCATACATGTACTAAAGAACTATTTGTTGTTGACCTATCATTCAAATTTAATTGAAAGTCTTATTTTGTTTTGCTAAATCTGACAACCCTTTCAGGGGTGGATTTATTTGCTTACTTAAAAAAAAATTTTTAAAATAAAAGAACAGGACATGAAACAATCGTTTTCGGACATAGGCAAGCAGGCAGTGCAAGAGAAGGATCCTTGAGAGATGTGAAGAAATGAAGCAATCTTTATGACTGACTACTACAGCTTATCTTCTGGAGGAAGTGTCCAGGCTGCAGCACAGATAGAGGGAGCTCAAAGCCTGGCAGGCTCCCAGCAATGAGGAGATAGTGTTGAGAGTTTGGGAGGCCAAGTTGGCTAGAATTCAAACACAGAGCAGTGGAAAGGAAACTGCAGAGGGCTCCCCTTGATTCTTCAGCTGAGTATTGATTAGTGCATGTGTGTAAAGTGAACTGCCCCAAGTTGGGAGGAAACGCCATTAAAAAAGAGCGGGTGGAACAATTCCTGGAATTCACACAGGATTAGGCCTAGTTCATATTTCTCAACAGCCAGAGTGGAAAAAGCTTGTAATACACAATGAGGACAGAAATGGTCAGCTTGAATAAAAAAGCAAGACCCAATTATTCAATATATGTTATCTGCAAGCAACCCACTTCAAATATAAATAAATAAGTTAAAATATTAGGAAAATAAAAGTAAAATATTAGGAAAATGATATACCATGATAACATGAATCAAAGAAAGCTGAAGTGGTGATATTAATATAAGGCAAAATAAACTTTAGAACATAAAATATTAATCAATAAAACCAAAGGCACATTCTTTGAGAAAAACTTATAAAATTAATAAACTTCTAGTCAGATCATTATGAAAAATAAAAGACACAAATTATCAACATTAGAACTGAGGTGACATTAATATAGAATCTACAGATATTGAAAGAATAAAAAGAGAATATTATGAACACCTTTATGCCTATAAATATAACAACTTAAATGAAACGGATAAGCCTGACCTGTGGTGGCGCAGTGGATAAAGCGTTGACCTGGAAATGCTGAGGTCGCTGGCTCGAAACCCTGGGCCTGTCTGGTCAAGGCACATATGGGAGTTGATGCTTCCTGCTCCTCCCCCCCTTCTCTCTCTGTCTCTCCTCTCTCTCTCTGTCTCTCCCTCTCCTCTCTAAAATGAATAAATAAATAAAAATTTAAAAAAAGACTATACTACAGATTAAATTTTTAAAAATGAAACGGATAAAATCTTTGAATGATAAAACTATCAAAGTTCACTCAAGAGGAACTAAGCAATAGTCCTATTGCATAGGACAAATAAGAATAGTCCTATGTAATAAGTAAAATAAATTTGGTGTTTAAAATTTTTCCACTAAGAAAACTCCTGGCAGAGAAAGCTTTATTAGTAAATTCTTTAAAACATTTAAGACAGAAATAACACTAACTCCACAAAATGTCTTTCAGAAAACTGAGAAGGAAGAAATACTTTTCAACTTATACAAAGACCAGTATGAGTCCAAGAGTAAAATCAAACACAGACATTACAAGAAAATAAAGAAACAGACCGGTATGTCACATTAAAACAGATGCTGAAAATTTCTTTAAAGTAAGAGCAAATTAAATTTATTAATATATATCAAAACCAAGTGGGGTTTATTCCAGAAATGCAAGACTAGTTTAACATTTGAAAATCAATGTATTAATCGTATTAGCGGAATAAACAAGAAAAACATATGCTTATATCAAAAGATGCAAAAAAAATGTATTTGATTAAATTACACACTTGTTCATGATTAAAACTTCAAAAAACTAAGAATAGAAGTGAACTGTCTTAACCTAGTAAAGGATAAGTATGAAAACTTTATAGCTAATATTTACACTTAATGGTGAGACACTGAATGCCTCCCTCCCAAGGTCAGGGACAAGGCAAGAATGATCTTTCTCTTCACTCCTATTCAACATTACACTGGAAGTCTTAGTGTAATAAAGCAAGAAAAAAAAGGCAGATAAATTAAAAAGGAAGAAGTAAACTTTTTATTCACAGATTATACTATTGTGTATGCAGATAATCACACAGAATCTCTAAAAATACTACTTGAACTAATAGAGGAGTTTAGTTACAAGGTCACAAAATACAATGGCAATATACAAAAATTAATTTGAACGAAAACTAAACCTTGAAATTTCAAAAATATCATTTATAATCACACCAACAAAGAGAAGTAATTTGGCATAAATCTGACAAAAAATGTGTAGGATTTTTTTTTAAATGAGAGGAAAGGAGGCAGAGAGACAGACTCCTGCATGAGCCCTGACTGAGATCCACCCAGCAAACCCACTAGGGGGTGATGTTCTGCCCATCTGGGGCCCTTGCTCTGTTGTAACCAGAGCCATTTTAGCAGCTGAAGCAGAGGCCATGGAGTCATTCTCAGTGCCCAGAGCCAACTTGTTCTAATAGAGCCATTGCTGTGGGTGGTGAGGAGAAGAGAGAGATAGATAGAGAGAGAGAAGTGAGAGGGAGAAGGGTGGAGCAGCAGATGGTTGCTTCTGCTGTGTGCCCTGGCCGGGAATTGAACCCAGAACATTTACATGCCAGGCTGACACTCTACCCCTGGATACAATGACACTGAGCCAACCGGATAGGGCCAAATACGTGTAGATTTTGTATACAGAACACAAATGAAAGGAATCAAGGAAGATGTAAATAAATGGGAAGATATACTATAGTACTTTCTTTATTCAAGTTTCATATATTTATTCAGAAGGTGATTCAACTATGGAATAAAGCATTTTTAGCTTTATTCTATAAAATACAATGTTTTGACATATTTTCCCTTGCAATTCTCTTTATTACAATTTTAATAATCTTGAAGAGATTCTTTCATCTGAAGTTTTTCAAGCATTCATGTATTTTGCATAATGTCTGATGTGATCAGTAATAAAGGTTGCAATGAAGTAGTGGCTATGATCATAACCCTCTTGTAATCTAAAAACAACAGGGATTTTCTTTTCTGTTCAGGCAGCTATGAAGTTCCAGGTAGTAACTGTCCATCTGAAAGAAACTGATCATCTTTTCCTTGATCAATGAGTATGTCCAGCTGAGAACCTGAATAGGACTTCCTTCACAAGATGGGTAGTAGCATCATAAGCTTTCCACTTACTTTGATCTGTTTCCAAGTATCCAATTGGAACAATTGAGGGATCACTTGCAGGAGTTTTTTTCACCCAAAGGACAAAGCACTAGATTGCAAATTGGAGCAAATACGGACACACATATATTTTCCAGGATTCTTTCAAAACACAAATCAGAGCTCCATGGCCTCCCATGAAGTGACCAAAAGTAGACATCATTTTGGGTCAACTGGAAAGGTGGCATTTATGAGTTGGGGAAGCTCCTCCGTTCCATAAGAGTGCATTCTGTAGTCAGTTTTCCAAGGATCTTCAGTGCCATCCACAAAAACCCAGCACTAGTGCCAAAGTCCCGCCTCTCATCTTCTCCTTTAATATTGCAGCCACAAGGGCTGCCATCTGGAACAAGAACAAGGCCATGTTCTGAGGCAGCCTGATGACAACCAGATTTTAATGGAAAATTCTGTTCTGTGCAAATTAAACCAGATAGCCAATATATCGTGGGGTGTTTTCCAGTTTCTGCCTTTGGTGGTTAAGTAGATAACAAATTAAATTTTGCAGTTTAGTTTAGCACTGTCCTGTTAAAAAACTTTCTGCTATTCTTCAAAGCACTTGTTGCTGAAAATCGGTTTCAGAGCCATTCTTACCCTGTCCAGTTGCTACTCTCTCCTTTGTACCAAAGGGTAGATGAACCTCCAGCAGTGGGGGTGGTAATAGAAGAAGCAGACCCCATACTACATTTTCCTACTCTTTTTTGTCACTTCTTTCAGTACCACCACAACAAAAACCATATTGGTATTTAATGAGGCCCGAGGAGATGAGAAGGTATGTAACAGAGACAAAAAATAACTTGATATAGAGCATTAGAAATAGCTTATTAGAACCTATTACTGGAAATTTTTCACTGACTTCTGTTTTGGGGGCTGGTTTTGTGCCCTGTGTCCTTCTCTTTTTCCCATTCTCTCTTTCTCTTCTGCTCCCTTTATATTCTCTTCCTTTCCTTCCTTCTTCTTTTCTCTCCTATCTGCTCCACGCTCCCAATTTCTCTTTATGTCTTTAAATGGAGTCCTTTAGCTGTTCTGTTTTTCATTTTGTCCGACCAACTTAAATAGCCTAAGCAATGTCTTTTTCTAAACAAAGAGTTCTCTCCCTAAAATATTTGAGAGCAAAAACAAGAAAAAAAGAGAAATTAAAAAGACGATGTCTTCTACCCTCTTTAACTTGGCATTTTGATAGAATTTATGCACATTAAATCATGATGTCAATTTATATAATTATACATAAACTTATAAATGTGTATGTAATATTATTGCAATGACCAAACATAGTGACAAGCTTGGTGGGAATGAAGGGCTTAGACAAGGCAAGTCACCTAAAAGCGCCTTCGCGGGACAGACTATAGTAACGGAGCTCTCCATCGGCTCCTCCATCTCTCAGTAAACATTTATTGACTGCTTGCTCTATGCCAGGCACTGAGCTGAATACTGAAGCACAAAGAAAAATAGTGTATAATCTAACCCTTTAAATATTCAGTTCAGAGTGTGAGAACAACATATGGAAAATACCTACAACAGAATAGGATGATTAAGGGCTATTTAAATGACTGGACAACCAGATTTTTTGGGGAGAAGAGTCTACAATTCAAATATCCTAGCCTGCTGTCCAATCTTATTTTCTGATCTGTGACTCGGCAGAAACAGTCACCTTCATTGTATATACAACGTACCAGGATGCCATAGACCACGTAATTTGCTCAATGTTTTGGAACCCTGTTGACAGCATGACACGTATGCTCCAAGGGAAAGCTGGACTCTAATCAAAATCTCTAATCAAAAGATTGTACAGTATTGGCTAGCCTCTCTATTTCGAAATTCATGTTTTATTCATGGAATATACAATATATTAGAGAGAGACAGCGGCCAGGGATAGAGAGCCAAGAGGAAAAGAAAGGAGAAGCATCAACTCAGAGCTGTGGCACGTTAGTTGTTCATTGATTTCTTTCTCATAGGAACCTAACTGGGGGACTCCAGCAAGACGGTGACCCCTTGCTCAAGCCAGCAACCTTTGGTTTCAAGTCAGAGAACATGCGGTCATGCCTATGATCTCACGCTCCAGCCAGTGACCCTGCACTCAAGCTGGTGAGCCTGTGCTGAATCCCACGACCTCAGGGTTTTATTTTTATTTTATTTTTTATTTTTTCTGAAGCTGGAAATGAGGAGAGACAGTCAAACAGACTCCCGCATGCGCCCGACCGGGATCCACCTGGCATGCCCACCAGGGGCGTCGCTCTGCCGCGACCAGAGCCACTCTAACGCCTGGGGCAGAGGCCAAGGAGCCATCCCCAGTGCCCGGGCCATCTTTGCTCCAATGGAGCCTTGGCTGCGGGAGGGGAAGAGAGAGACAGAGAGGAAGGAGGGGGTGGGGGTGGAGAAGCAAATGGGCGCTTCTCCTGTGTGCCCTGGCCGGGAATCGAACCCGGGTCCCCCGCACGCCAGGCCGATGCTCTACTACTGAGCCAACCGGCCAGGGCTCGACCTCAGGGTTTTAAACCTGGATCCTCAGTGTCCCAGGTTGACACTCTATCCACTGTGTCACTGCCTGACCAGGCAGAATTTATGTTTATATTTTTAAACTGACTTTTTCCATAGCTCATTGAGCAATTTATTGCTTTTCTTATAAGAGTAGATAAGATTTTTAGTAAAGTTGAATTGTTTCAAGCATTGTTTCTGGAGTCAGACAGTCCTAAGTTTGAATCTGGGTTCTGCCCCTTCACATCTGACTAACATTGACCCGTGCTTCTAGCTTTATTAAGCCCGTGGTTCTTGTCTGTCAATTGGAGGTAAGAATGATACTTCCATAGTGTGTTGTGAGGATTAGGTAAAGCACTGCATGTGAAGTTCTCAGCACTTTTTGTGGCATGAAGTTAGAACTGAGAAAAGTGCTATTACCAGAAAGAATGCTGATTTGTAAGTTGTAATGCTTCAGAAATGGCAGTAGAGGGAGCACAGGGTAGATATTATTAAACCCTTCGTACAACACAGTGTCCCTCTTCTGATGGAGGTCTAGGACCTGTACACAGATGAGCTAGTAAAACCCACCCCAGACTGTCTTGCCCCAATAGACCTTGCTGTATCACTCATTTGGTACTAGCATATGCTACCACAAAATTCAATGTATCTTTCTGTAGGGACACATTCTGTCTGTCCAGCACCCAACTCCAACTCTCCCAGCTTTCTCTGGGCACATAAGGGAGGAAGCTTGGACAGGAGAGGTAAGGTGCTATCACAAAAATGAAAATTAACGTGTTTATATTCTTTGTACAAAAAAAAATACAGGAATTGGATTTATAACTAGAACAATTGAGGGATCACTTGCAGGAGACAGAGGAATCTGTGGTGGCCTGAGTTTGGGAAATTTTTATGGGGATTTCACTATCAGGTGTTTCTTTGTTTTTGATCTTTTTCCTTTTCTTTTTTTTTTTTTTTTTTGACTCTGATGCGCTTTTGAGGCCAAGACAGGCCAGTGTAGAGCTAAGAAATTGGGGGCCTAGCTATTTAGACTTGATTCTAAGAAAAAGAAGTGAACTGGCCATAGAGATATTATTTCTTAGAAGCCTGGCTCAGTTCATGAAATAGGAAGGGCAACAGAGGTTACAGCAGATGCTTTAACCAAAAACAAAACAAAAAAAACCCCTGTTCATTTGGGTGGAGAGTCCCTCATGACACGTCCCTCTGGGTAAACTGATTACAATAGGTAGGAAATGGTAGATAAAGCAGAGATTTCAAGTGTTGTCTCTGGGTCCCTGGGGGTGGTCCCTAAGACCTTTTCAGGGGGTCTTCAGAGTTAAAATTATTTTTATAATAATACCTTTGCACTCTGTTGACATTTGCATTGATGATACCAAAGCAATGGTGGGTAATGATGGTGCCATAGCATAAATTAAGGGGCTGACACCAAATTATGCTAGTAGTCATTGTATTCTTCACCACCACAAACTTAAAACATTTAAAAACTAGTTTGACTTAAAAATGTTTTCAATGATGCATGAAAATTAATTTTATTAAATCTCAGACCTTGAATACATCTCTCCTTAATATTCTGTGTGACAAAATGGAGATGAATTTATTAATGTATAATGATTGCCTCAAGGGAAGGCACTTGTATGACTGAGTTGCCCACCATAATGCCACTCTTCTTCACAGAAAACCCCTTCTACTTGAAGGAATCCCTGACAGCCTGACCAGGCGGTGGCACAGTGGCTAGAGCATCGAACAGGAACGCTGAGGACCCAGGTCCAAAATCCCAAAATTGCCAGATTGAGCATGGGCTCATCCAGGCTCATCCAGCTTGAGCAGAGGCTCACCAGCTTGAGCGCAGGGTTGCCTGCTTGAGTGTGGGATCATAGACCTGAACCTACAGTTGCTGGCTTGAGCAAGGGGACACTGGCTCAGCTGAAGCCCCCAATCAAGGTACATATGAGAAGCAATCAATGAAAAACTAAGGTGCCACAACTATAAGTTGATGCTTCTCATCTCTCTCCCTTCCTGTCTGTCTCTGTCTCTCTCTCTCTTAACTCACTAAAAAAAAGAACCACTGACAAACTATGGTCATTCAGACTTGGGTATTTAGAAGACAGTTTCTTGAAAATTAACAAAGTGAGCTTGTCATTTCAAGGAAAACAATGGCCAGTCTTTCTTTCCAATAATATTGGAGCTTGCAACAAAAATTAGAATTTGGAAAACTTGTATCTTCACTATGAGCTTAACAACTTCCCAGCACTTAAAATATATTTCTAATAAGATCATTAGTGATATAAACTAATGTGATTTTCTGATACTATATGATAAAATGTGGCAGCATTTGAACTATCTGCATAACTCAGTTGACTAGTATTTTCCAAATGACCAGTATATTATATCAAGTGTGGGTGAAAGTTCTATTCAAAACACAAGATACGGCCTGACCTGTGGTGGCGCAGTGGGATAAAGCGTCAACCTGGAACACTGAGGTCGCCGGTTCGAAACCTTGGGCTTGCCTGGTCAAGGCACATATGGGAGTTGATGCTTCCTGCTCCTCCCCCTTCTCTCTCTCTCTGTCTCTCTCTCTCTCTCACTCCTCTCTCTCTAAAAAATCAATAAATAAAATATTTAAAAAAAAACACAAGATACACCAATGGATTTGGTGACAGTACTAGATATATAAAGTTGGCTGATATGGTTTCACAATCCACAGTACAATAATACTTAAGAAACTACCATTTGCAGAATTTAGGTGTGGAATCTGAGAAAGATATTTATAGCCTGACCAATAGTAGCACAGTGGATAGAGCATTGGACTGGGTCACGAAGGACCCAGGTTTGAAACCTCAAAGTCGCCAGCTTGAGTGTGAGTTCATCTGGCTTGAGTGCAACTTCATCAGCTTGAACGCCGGTTGCTGGCTTGAGCATGGGATCATAGACATGACCCCCTGGTCATTGGCTTGAGCTCAAAAGTCACTGGCTTGAAGCCCAAGGTCCCTGGCTTGAGCCCAAGGTTGCTGGCTTGAGCAAGGGGTCACTCGCTCTGCTGTAGCCTCCCCACCCCCATCAAGGCATATATGAGAAAGTAGTCAACGAACAACTAAAGGAGCTCAACGAAGACTTGATGCTTCTCATCTCTCTCCATTCCTGCCTGTCCCTATCTGTCTTTCTCTCTGACACTCTCTGTCTCTGTCACACACAAAAAAGAAAGATATTTACAGTATCTGAAAAGGCTATTAAACTTTTTCCTTTTCTATTTACATATCTGTGTGAGTCCAGATTTTCTTCAAATACTTCAACCAAACAATATTTTCCAACAGATCAAAGGCAGAAGCAGATATAAGAATCTATGTCTCTGATCTCAAGCCCGACATTAAAGAGTTGAAGATTTTCAAAATGTGAATCACTAATTTTCTGTGTGATGAAAAATATACTTGTTTTTCATAAAAAATGTTTACATATAATGGGTTTAAGATTGTTATTTTAAATAAATAAACATTTAAAAAATTTTTAAGATTTGAATTTTAATATATAAATAAAAATTTAATACAGAATAGTAACACACACACATACACACACAAAGTCCTCAGGGTTATCAACAGTTTTTAAGAGTTCAAAGGTGTCAAGAGGACAAACAGTTCAGGAACGGCTGGGGGAGTCCCAAGGTGGGGATCTTAAAAGGAAGAAGGGTACAAGCTTTCTGCTTTGTACAGCAAACACTCAATAGTGGAATACAATAATGATAAAGACACGCAAAACCAGTATGACTAACAAGGCAGGAAGTGAAAAGTACAAAATGAGTGGTCTGGATCTGTGCTGTCCAATAAGGTAGCCACTAATCGCATGTGACTAGGGTCCAAACTGAGGTGTCCTGAAAGTGCAAATACCCACCAGAGTTCAGAGATTTCGTATGAAATAAGGAATGAAAGTATCTCAGTAACTTTCTATACTGATTATATGTGAAGATGTTAATATTCTGTAGGTACTGGGTTATTTATAGTACCAAAATTAATTTCAACTTTTCTTTTTTCAGTGTGGTGACTAAAAAACTTAAATACCTGTGAGGTGTATTTTATTTCTCTTTGAACTGCACTAGTTTGAATAGGAAGTGTGATAAGAACTCAGAGCAGGGAAACGTTGCTGGGGGCGGGGCAGGGCAGGGCAGGGGCGGGGTCATCAGTGAAATCTTCCCTGAGAGGGATATGGTTTCCATACGCAGACGAGTTAGGGGAGGAAACTGCAGATATAGGAAACACCAACACTGAAATATGAGAGGTTAATCCAGGGAGCAGAGTAGGTCGGTCTGCATCAGATCATGGGCTCCTGCCAAGAGACAGAAGTTTCCTGGATAGTTTGGGACCAATTGTAGAGAACTTTGAGTGCCAAGAATTTGGTCTTTTTTTCTATAGACAGTGACTGACTGCTTCCCCAGAAGAAAACTGGACTTTTCCCTGTAGGTTATGGAATTGTCTGAATTAGACACTTTCTTCATATGGGGACACAACAGCCTAAGCTCCTGGAACATGCCTAGGGGGCAGGTGGCCAGGAGGACTGAGCCTACTTCACTGGTGAATTTAGATTGCTGTCCAAAGTGTGGCTTTGGGATTGATTGACTTATTTTTTTCCAAGAGAGGGAGGGGGGTGGTCTATTTAAGGACATGATTATAATGTCACCTGGGAGAGAAGGAGAATCCTGAGACTGTAGTATGTGATGGCAAGTCAGGCTCAGTCATGAAGTAGGCCTTTTCCCTTGTACACATATTACTCTATGCATGCGCATGAGCAGATGGAGTCCTTCTGTCTGCCTCTTTCAGTCTATCTTTATCTTCATGAACATACATGGAATTCTTGCTGTATGTCAGGGATTTAACAATCTGGCTCTGAGAAGATGAAAGAAAAAGACCACAGAGGAGGGAGTTGAGAACACAGAGAACACCTGTTCTCTCCTCCAGGCTCAGCAGCTAACTCACCAAATAGTTCTGGTCACCTCTCTGCGCCTCAGTCTCTGCAGGTATGAAAGAGGAGTTACAAGGAAATGAGACCAAGGCTCCCTCCAGCTCTGTGATTCCAGAGCAGGTGCTATCCCAGAGGGAGGGGAGCTACCACACAGCCAGGTATGGGGCTGCCAGGGGAGGCAGGATGTGGGATCAGCAGGGACAGGCTTCAGTGGCCTGAGTGGGAGCTGGCCCACACCTTTGGGTGAGGGTGTCCTCTTCCCAAGCCGCAGACCTGCGGAAATAGAGCACAGTGTGTTCTATGGGTTTGGTGTTTGGACCCTGGCTACCCACCCCGTCCATCCCAGGGTCTGGCTCACCAGGGCGAATTGAGTCTGAAAGGAAGATAGGAAGCCAGGAATTTAGCTCCAGGAAGGCAAGTCGGGGGTGGGGAGGGGATCTCACTGTTTGGGGGAACCACTGAAGAAAACGAGCGTGCATCGCCCCCACCCACCCACCTCCTTCTAACCACTTTAGACGCCTGCAGCTGCAGGTGACTGGTGGGGCTAAAAGGAGAGGGCGCCCTGCCAAGGGGCTTCAGCCCCACTGTTTCTGCTGTTTAGCATTTCTAGAATAGAGAGTGGGTGGGAACGGACTCCAGTAAAGTCCCAGAGACGCTAACACTGACGCACAGGAAAGCCTCAAGTGGGAGGAGAAATGCAAATCCCCTACTGACGATGGTGTCAGCGGCTTCGTCCTGGTGGCAGTGCAGGGTGATTCTGCCTTTGGACTCGAGCACTCCCTGGGACCTGGGCTGAGGGAGCTAGCTAGGTAAGTAGGCAGACTTTCGTGGGGTTTTTTGTTTGTTTGTTTTGTTGTTGTTGTATTTCAGAGAAGCACGGGCCAGGAAATGCTTATGCGGGGTGTTGCTGAGGCTTTGCTGTTTACTTGGTGTTTTGACAGTTACTTCATTTTAACTTGTCGGAGGGTGGGTGACTCTAAAAAGAAGCTTCCGACTCCATGATTCAAAGATGCGATGGGGCGCAGGTCTTGGCGGAGACTCAGGAGGGCGCTGTACCGCCCCGACCCTGAACGGTGGGTGGGACAGTTGTAGCTGATGCGGAGGTGTGCCCTTGCCAAGTGCTGAAAGTGAGCCCCTCTTCACATTCTGAGCCAGCTTCTGTGAGTTATGATGTTTGATATTAGATCGCGGACCTGGTTTCAGGGGAAAAGCCCACAGCTAAGATAACCAATAATTGTGGCTTTGATGAGAGCAAGTGGTATTTTAGGTCAGATCGTCTGCTTTGCAAGCTCGGGATCACAGAGCCAACAAGACACCCTTAGCTCCCCAATGGTGGAACAAAATGCCCCTTGACAATGATTCTCTAGGGCCAGGCAGTCAAAGAGAATAGACAGACAGTATTGAAAAGAAATGTTCCATCGTTTTCTTGGGATGAGGGATGAGCCCTGTAGAGAGTGAAAGCAAAGAAAGGCAATGAAGGATGTCTGAAGGCATTTCTGGAGGCTGCAACAGGAACGAATGTCCTATGAATAGATCTACCTTATTCTTTTTCTTTCCTTAGCATTGAGTTCAGCTCTCTGAAAGGTAGCCTAGGGCTCTAAGAGGTGATCTATCTAACTTTAGGATAGATTCAGTTCAGTTAAATCTTTGTTAGAAAACAGATTTTCATCCAAATCATAGCAAGTTTAACAATAATAGCGATTACAATTGTAATGCTATTTTCAGCTCATGTTCTCTGTTGTTATTAACTAGAATAAACTAATGAGATACAGCAGAACAATATCAATAGTAAATTGTGAGCAAATGTTCCAGTTTTGTGTGGAATATGTGTGCAGTGCCCAGCAGCTGGAGAGATGTGTCTGGTGTCAGGAGGCCTTGGATCAATTGGTAAAGTTGGACATCTGAGGCAGCAGTCATTTCTGACCCTAAGAATTTTTTCATTTTTAAAGTTGGAGTAATACCTGCCTGATTCACAACAACATCAGATCAATCATTCATTTAACAAGCACTTAGTGACAACTTGCAATATGCCCAGAATTGTCAAGTGTTAAGTCTTCGTAAATAGAAAGTGATGCACAAATGAAACATTGTTTTTTCCCAGCTGCTTTCTTTTAGCAAAACATTGGTAATGATTTTCTTCTGTATGATTAAATCAAGAAAAAGGTGCCCCATAATGTTTACATTTGAAACCTGGAAAGTATGTATATGGAATGTATGAAATTTATTTGCATGAGTGTTCTCTAAGCAAAAGGAAAACTTCACTTACCTACCAGAAAAATTGAAATACTATGGTGATTAATCATATAAGTTTTTTCAATGGCTTAGAATTGCTGACAAAACAATATAAATTTTACTTTTGAAGCAGTAAAATACTATAGCATCAAGAAGACATCATATTAATTTCCCCGAGTTAGGAAATATACCTGAAACTTCTAAATTAACTAGAGTGGGGTTATATGGGGGAAACACATAACTTTTGTTTTATTACAGATTGCCAAATATATATCAAGTGTGGTTTCTTCCTCATGTAACTTGAGGGCTTAACCACTGTCAGAGGCATATCAGAGACTAATTAAAAGTAGACTTGAAAAGCTTTGCCCAGCCATAGTGGATCATCACAGAGAGAAATAAAAATATGTATTAATTCAGAGACATTTTGAATGAAAGAATTAGAGCTCACAAGAATGCATGCATGAAACTCTTCATAAAGCTAAGACGAAATTAGACTAGAAGTCTGGAAGCATAAGGCTGACTCTAGAAGTCAGACAAATCTGAAAGGAAGACAAAAAGATTGAGCGATTTCATATAAAAGAAGCTTTTATTGGATATTCTCACACATAAAGCCTTGAAAGGATCTGAGGGAGGTATAGTTGAGAATGCTATTTGTCTTTAAGTTGCTTAGAGTCTAATAGTACAGATGAAGTAAGGGATAGGAAAGGATCCTGTTCAAAATACACACTGGTATAGACAGAGGGGGTGGAATGGGAGTAGGGTCTTGAGGGGAAGTGAAATCTCTCAAGAGAAGACTGAACAGGAGTTTCTGTTATAGCAAAGAAAAAAGTGGTTTGGGGCCAGAAGGAGAGTCTTGTATTCTTCATTAGGAATGACTTATGGAAAAGTTTAGAATCACTTTATCTTTGCATTGAAAGCATTTTCTCTTTTAAGTGAGTGACTGTAAAATAAATTTTTCTTCAGTTAACTAATAGACAACATTGTCTTTATTTGAAATCTAAGAAAAGAATAGGATGTACTAGAGTTATTAGCATTATTTTTAAACTCTAATATTAGCCCTTGTTTTATAGCATGTCTCAATGGAATCAAGTCCAACAGTTAGAAATCAAATTTTTGGAACAAGTAGATCAATTCTATGATGACAACTTTCCTATGGAAATTCGACATCTGCTGGCCCAGTGGATTGAAAATCAGGACTGGTAGGATCAAACATTATTGTATTTCTCCTAGTAGTTGATGCACAAATGATTTATACTCTATCCATATGGATTTATTCTATGGTTCACTTTTCACTTAAAAGGTGCATTCTTTCCAGATAACAAAAGCTTTTACAAAGTTTTGGGAAACTTTTTTCAAAGGAGAAAAATCATTGTTCCTTGTGGATTCACTTATTGTAAATGAAAACCTAATTAGGTGCTAGTGCTTTATTTTTCTGTAAGTCAAAACCCCAACAACTTCTTAAACATGAAAAAGCCAAGAAGTAAATCTATTGTTAATATCAATTCTCTATCACAGACTCAGTGTACATAAATCTTTTTTCTTACTATATCTTACAGTCTTTAAAGCTCTATTCACCCTGTACGACTTCAATTATTTTTTACTTTAAACAGTTGTCTAATTTTTATTGTGGTAATAGAAATAACATAAAATTTACCATTTTACCCATTTTTAGGCATACAGTTTAGTGGCATTGAGTATATTCTCACTGTTTTGCAACCGTCGCCACCGTCGATCTCTAGAACTTTTCATCTTCCCAAACTGAAACTTTGTACTCATTAAACAACAGCGCGGCTCTCTCTCCAGCCCGGCCCCTGGCAACTACCATTCTCTTTTCTGTCTCCAAGAATTTGACTACTCTAGGTTCCTCATATAAGTATAAACGCACAATATTTGTCCCTTTGTGACCGACTGATTTCCCTTGACATATATTTTTTTTCACAATTTATTCATAGAGCATATATCAGAATTTCCTTCCTTTTTAAGGCTGAATAATTTTTACAAGTTGTAGATTGTTTATCCGTCCAACATTTGAGTTGTCTCTACCTTTGAGCTATTGTGAATAAAGCTGCTATGAACATTGGTGTACAAGTATCTGTTCAAGTCTTTAAGTCACTGTTTTCAATTCCTTGGTGTATCTACTCAGAAGATACACAAAAATATCTAATACACATAGATATGTAATTCTATGTTTATATTTTGAGGAATCTTCATCCTGTTTCTATAGTGGTTGCACCACCAAAAAGCCAAAGGGACCCAGATTCTCCACATCTTCACCAATGCTTATTTTGTGTTTTCCATAATTGTATCCTAATATATATGAAGCAGTGTTTCCTTGTGTTTTGATTTGCATTTCCCTAGTGATTAGTGATGTAGAATATCTTTTTATGAGTACAATTTAGTAAAATCTTTAAATGCTTATCACTATGGAATAGATTTATTATTTTAAAATTGATGTGGTAAAAAGGTAGACATTTTACTTAGTTGTTTTCTGCTGTGTAACAACACTTTTGTTTTTTAGGGAGGCAGCTTCTAACAATGAAACCATGGCAACAATTCTTCTTCAAAACTTGTTAATACAACTGGATGACCAGTTAGGTCGTGTTTCCAAAGAGAAAAACCTGCTCTTGATTCACAATCTAAAAAGAATTAGGAAAGTCCTTCAGGTGAGAATGCATTCTACTTTTTTCCATTATTTAGATTTTTAAGTCTTAAATTCATTTTTAAAAATCAAGTATGTACCCCTATATTCTTTTCAAAGCAGATTTAATAGGATAAAATCAGAATTATCTCTTTTTTTTGTATTTTTCTGAAGCTGGAAACGGGGAGAGATAGACAGACTCCCACATGCGCCCAACCGGGATCCACCCGGCACGCCCACCAGGGGGCGATGCTCTGCCCCTCCCGGGCGTCGCTCTGTTGCGACCAGAGCCACTCCAGCGCCTGGGGCAGAGGCCAAGGAGCCATCCCCAGCGCCCTGGCCATCTTTGCTCCAATGGAGCCTCGCTGCGGGAGGGGAAGAGAGAGACAGAGAGGAAGGAGAGGGGGAGGGGTGGAGAAGCAGATGGGCGCTTCTCCTGTGTGCCCTGGTTGGGAATCGAACCTGGGACTTCTGCATGCCAGGCCGACGCTCTACCACTGAGCCAACTGGCCAGGGCCTAAAATCAGAATTATCTTACCATTTAAAATTTTGTGCTCAATTTTAGTTCATTACCCAATGTTTGTTTTTCATGAAATTTTGAATCTACAATGTACTATGACTGGGAAGGGCATTTGTGATTTACCTGTGACCATTTGAGAGTCAGGATCAAATGTGACAGTGCTGAAACAAGGATTTGAAAGATACCGCTATCATCCATCCTCCCTTACCTTGCCTCTTATATAGCAATCTGGAGTTAGTTCTCATTCATAGATGGAGGTTTCAAGGTTGTATGAGCTTTCCAGATTGGTTCAACTCTCATTTCCTTCAAAAATATTCTTTATTGCGTTCTAGCCCCCCGTTTCCAAAGGTTCATCCAGGCAAAGCCCATGTCTGTGTTCCTAGATACCTGAACACATCTGTACCACAGATATGTATACTCCATTAGTATTATTTGTGTGTTTGTCTTCTCCCTCAAACTGTGAGCTCCTAGAGGCAGGGACTTTAGTACTCAGCTTTGAATTTCCAGCACCCACCACAAGGCTAGACATAGTAGGTGTGTAATATTCATTGATTAAAAGAGAAATGAATAAATGAAGTGAGTCAAGGACGTAAATAATTAAGGGCAGGCTAATCCCGAGCTAAACCCAGAGGTGCTGACACGAACTCTGAAGACGGACTGCTGTGATATTTACCCAGTGCCGTGAAAAGTACACGTGCCCTTTCTCAGGGAGGCAGTCTTATAATCCTAAACTTACACTGACCATATTTTAAAGAAAATTTTACTTAGACTATAAAAGAAATGGGTTTGATATTACTGATATTTGTGAGAAGGACATATATATTTTTGTTGTTGTTGTTGTTACTGTTTGAATTGCACTGAGCCAACTTTGCCCTTGTAATCCCCTTCAAACTTACAAATAACTTTACCTGGGGCTAGAAAAATAGCTTATTGTCAATATAACAGGATCTTTCATTTCATGGTGTAAAGCCAACTATTTCTTATGAAGATAAGAGATTTAACCGTGGCTTCGTTAGCTTAGGGATCTAATTGGTAAACCTAAACTCGGTTGGCATACTGCTACCTACAAGACAAATGTGGCCACTGCCTATTTTTGTATGGCCTATGACTGAGAATGGTTTTTATATTTTTAAGTGATTGAGAATCAATCAAGCCTGACCTGTGGTGGCACAGTGGATAAAGAGTTGACCTGGAAATGCTGAGGTCGCCGGTTCGAAACCCTGGGCTTGCCTGGTCAAGGCACATATGGGAGTTGATGCTTCCAGCTCCTCTCCCCCTTCTGTCTCTCCTCTGTCTCTCCCTCTCCTCTCTAAAATGAATAAAAAAATAAATAAAAAAAAAGCCCTGGCCGGTTGGCTCAGTGGTAGAGCGTCGGCCTGGTGTGCAGAAGTCCCGGGTTTGATTCCCGGCCAGGGCACACAGGAGAGGCGCCCGTCTGCTTCTCCACCTCTCTCCCTCTCCTTCCTCTCTGTCTCTCTCTTCCCCTCCTGCAGCGAGGCTCCATTGGAACAAAGATGGCCCGGGCGCTGGGGATGGCTCCTTGGCCTCTGCCCTAGGCGCTAGAGTGGCTCTGGTCGCAACAGAGTGACGCCCCGGAGGGGCAGAGCATCACCCCCTGGTGGGCAGAGCATCTTCCCCTGGTGGGTGTGCCGGGTGGATCCCGGTCAGGCACAAGTGGGAGTCTGACTGTCTATCCCCGTTTCCAGCTTCGGGGAAAAAAAAAAAAAAAGAAAGAGAATCAATCAATCAATTAATTAAAATATATCAGTATATATTGTGACATGAAAATATGAAATGAAAATTTCTGTATTTTAGAGGAACACAGCCATTCTCCTTTAATAAGACATTGACTATGGTTGCTTTTGCACCACAGGCACAGAGTTGAATAGTTGTGACAGAATGTATGGCCCCCAAAGTCTAAAATAGAAATGTGTATGTGATTGTGTGTGTTTGTGTATGTGTGTGTGTGAGCACAGAAAATTGATCTTGCCCTCTATAGGAAAGTTTGCTGACTTCTGGCCTAGAAGGGATGGTCTTACACTTTGCCAGAGGAGCAATGATGGGTAAAACGGATGATGCATGGTCTTTGAAAATTCTGACTCTCAAACTGCAACCATGGGCAAATCACTTAATCTTTCTGAATTTCCTTATCTTTTTATCTAATTGAGAATGATTGTTACTTACCTTTTGAAATTGTAAAGAAGACGGGGGTGTTTATTCTGGCAAAAAAAAATGGCTTTCAATAAATGATTCTTGTTGATAGGGAAAACAACAGGACCTTCTTAGTATAAATTAGGAATAAGGGTACAGCCCATCTTTTTCTGGGTGGGTATCAGATTACAAGGAGAGCTCACAGTAACTCCGAGTCACATCTCAGCTCCTCCCAGTTGTATTTCAGTTCAACCACAAACTCTTCTGCTTATGTCACTGGCCATTTGGCATCTGCCTCTGCAGACCTTTCCCGACAAACTGCCCCAAGCTCCTCAACATCCTTGCTGCATACCACATCCACTCTTGAATGACTCTGAGCCTTTGACCCCAATGGTCCCATGGCTAGGCATGCTCTACCATCCTTCTTCCTCCAACCTAGTTCCCCTCCATCCTTAGAGGAACTGTGGAGTTCCCCTCACAGCAAAGAAACCTTCATTTGCACATTAGCCCTTATTCTCAGCCTTCTCAGAGCACTGGCTGCAAGATAACCAGTATCTCATCTATTCTGAATGTGTCTAAGCAGGTCACAGGCTCTTTGACAGTTAAAACCTGACCTCCTTTTGTGACTTTCCTCCTCCCTCTAGTACCCAGTATAGTTCTATGACAAACTGGGAACTTAAAACATAGTTTGGTTTATTAAGATAGTTTGAATTGACAGAAACACTTGTCTCTTTTTTGTTCTTCTGCATATTTTATTTTATAAACTATACTTACTGGGTCTTTATTTAATTCAGAACACAGTAGAGGATAGTAATAAAGAATATCATCGGTCTGACCTGTGGTGGCGCAGTGGATAAAGCGTTGACCTGGAAATGCTGAAGTCGCCGGTTCGAAACCCTGGGCTTGCCTGGTCAAGGCACATATGGAAGTTGATGCTTCCTGCTCCTCCCCCCTTCTCTCTCTCTCTCTCCTTTCTAAAATGAATAAAAAATAAAAAAACAAAAAAACAAACAAACAAAAAGAATATCATCAACTATGATCTTACATCTAAACAAACTTGCATTTTATAGGTTTTTTTAATCTTGCATATTCCCATGTGTTTTTTTTCTATGACATGTCTTTTTAATAAAACACAATACCCCCCCCCCCAAAAAAAAGGAGAAAAGAAACTTTTAAAAGATCATTGACACTGTGCTTATCTGGAATAAGCATTTTCATCCTCTGGAATTTTAAATACAATCAATTTTAACTATTAAAGCAGAAAAAAACAAAAAGAAAGAATAAAAAAAGAGCAAACAATATAGTAGCAGGAGAACTAAGCAGATATAAGATAGATTTATTTTAGTTCTTTACAGAGCAACTGAAGTGTCCAATTGCAATATTTAAATTTACTATTTTATATTACACCTACTTCTGATAAGAATTTAGAATGACTTGTTATAAAAGACAAATTAAACAAATTGAACAGAGAGTGAAGGCCAGCTCTGGAGGGCAGCTGTGCACACGGCCACCCAGCTAGCCCCTGACCCCTCGAAGGGTGGCCGTCTCAGGTCAGGGACAGGAGCGAAGACTGAAGGTTGGATCCTGGCTCTGGGACTCACTCTCTGTGTGTTCCACAGCAAGGTATTTACGCTTTCTAGCTGAAAGCCTGTGTTAAGGGCTAGGTTAGGATTTGCTAAAAATAAATACATGCCCCAGATATTTCAAGAATTCTTTAACCTGTTTTTGGACTTAAAATAATATACTTTATTTTGTTGGAGCAGTTTTAGTTTTACAGAAAAGTTAAGCAGAAAGGACAGAAAGTTCTCATATACTCCCTCTCCAATCCCCTCTCTTCAGTTTCTCCTATTATTATCACAGGACATTATTATCGCACACATTTGTTACAAGAGATGAACCTATCGGGATACACTACAGTAGTAACCAGTTTCCCTTTCTGTGGTTCCAGATACCTCTAGTTACTATTACACAGAAAATTCAGAGATAAATAATCCGTAAGTTTTAAATTGTGTGCCTCCCATTCTGAGCAGCATAGTTACACCTCGCATGTCCTACTCCAGCCTGCTCTGGATGTGAACTCTCCCTCTGTCCACCTTCTCCACGCTGAACGCACTGCCCATCCCTTACATAGACGGCTTCTTCGATCCACCTCTACTGTCGGGAATGGCAGGGCTTATGTTCCAGGAGAGCTCATTTCACTTAACAGTGGCCCCAAAGCACAAGAGTTGGGTGATGGTGGTGATTCATATATGACAAAAAAAGAAGCCATAAAGTGCTTCTTTTAAGTGAAAAGTTGAGTATAGCAATATGGGATATTTTGTGTGCAAGAGAGAGATCACCTTTACATGACTTTTTATTATAGCGTATTGTTGTCATTATTTTATTTTATTATTAGTTAGTGCTGTTCATCTCTTTTTGTGCCTAAAATTTATAAATTAAACTTTATCATAAGTATGTACATAAAGAAGAAAACAATACAAACATTGCCCACTTAGGATGGTTGGTCTTAGGATTTTTTTTTTTTTTGAAACGGGGAGAGACAGTCAGACAGACTCCCGCATGCGCCTGACCCGGGATCCACCTGGCACGCCCACCAGGGGCGATGCTCTGCCCACCAGGGGGCAATGCTCTGCCCCTCCGGGGTGTCGCTCTGCTGCGACCAGAGCCACTCCAGCGCCTGGGGCAGAGGCCAAGGAGCCATCCCCAGCGCCCGAGCCATCTTTGCTCCAATGGAGCCTTGGCTGCGGGAGGGGAAGAGGGAGACAGAGAGGAAGGGGGGGGGATGGAGAAGCAAATGGGCGCCTCTCCTATGTGCCCTGGCCGGGAATCAAACCCGGGTCCCCCGCACACCAGGCCGAAGCTCTACCGCTGAGCCAACCGGCCAGGGCCTGTCTTAGGATTTTTTGACTTAGGACATGCATGCAGTAGAAAACGTACTTCAAATTTTGAATTTCTATCTTTTCCTGGGCAAGCAATATACAAGACAATACTCTCTTGTGATGCTGGACAGTGTTAAGAAGCTGTAGCTCCCAGTCAGCCACACGACTACAAGGGTAAACAGCCAACACTCTACAGTGTATTCATTGTATTAGGTGATTTGCCCAACTGTAGGCCAGTGTAAGTGTCTTGAGCATCTTTAAGGTAGTATAGACTAAGTTATGATGTTAGGTGTATAAAATGCATTTTTGATTAATGATATTTTCATCTTACAGTTGTATATGTAGGGTTCAATCCTCTCTGTGATCTCAGGCATCTATCAGGTGTCATAACATACCCCTCATGAAAAAGTGGGAACTAGAGTATTACAATAATTTGTTTATTCATTTTAGACAATTATGAATAAAGCTGCCATTAATGTTTATGTGCAAGTTTTTGTGTGGGCATGAGTTTATAACCCGTTTATGTAAGTACCTAACTTGGATCTTTGTTCTTGGACTTCCTATTGCAAACCTCTTTTTCTGTTCACCTTCCTCCCTGTCTTTCAGTCTGCTTGAGCTGCTATAACAAAATTTTAATTTATGAGTGGGTTTTAAAGAGACATTTATTTCTCATAGTTCTGGATGCTAAGAAGTCCAAGATCAAGGCACTGGCAGATTTGATGTCTGATTTAGCTTCCTGGTTCATAAATGGCTATTTTTTTTACTATAACCTTACACAGTGGATGGGTGGGGGAAAAGAGTTCTCTGCTGTCTCATTTATAAGGACACTACTCCCACTTATGAGGTCTCTATCATGATGAACCTCATGACCCAATCACTTCCCGGAAGCTCTACCTCTTAATACCATCATATTAGGGGTTAGAATTTTAGCATATGCATTTGGGGAGACACAAATGTTTAGTCTATAACAACCTTCTTTTTGTCTTTCTCCCTCAGATAAAATGATGTACAAAAATAGGCACATATTCATAATAAAAATTGAAGCAATATAGAAAAATGTGGCCCTGGTCATTTGGTTCAGTGGTAGAGCATTAGCCTGGCGTATGGATGTCCTGTGTTCGATTCCCAGTCAGGGCACACAGGAGAAGTACCCATCTGCTTCTCCACCCCTTCCCCTCTCGCCTCTCTCTCTCTCTCTGTCTCTCTCTCTCTCTCTCTCTCTCTCTCTTCCTTTCCTGCAACCATGGCTCAATTGGAGCAAGTTGGCCCCCGGGCACTGAGGATGGCTCCATGGCCTCCACCTTAGGCTCTATGAAGAGCTCAGTTGCTGAGCAATGGAGTAACACCCCAAATGGGCAGAGCATCACCCTCTAGTGGGCTTGCTGGGTGGTCCCAGTCAGGGTGCATGCGGGAGTCTTTCTCTGCCTCCCCTCCTCTCACTGAATAAAAAAATTTAAAAAAAGAAAAATGCAAATAAAATATAAAATAGTCCAAAACCTACCTAGATATAATCATATTAATAGTTGATAGTGTCATTCCATACATTTTATATTTACAGTTGTTTGCCTGGAAATAATATAATAATTAATTAATAAGTAAATAATAATACAGGAATAAGCTCTGTTTCATGTTCTCACAAATGTAAACCTACTTTTTCCCACCCCTGTACATGTAGCTAGAAGGCTGCAGTGCAGGCTGCTATTGACATTTATACTAGTAGCTACCAGTATTTTTTTTTTTTTTTTATTATGTATTTTTTTTTTAAATAAATTTTTATTAATGGTAATGGGATGACATTAATAAATCAGGGTACATATATTCAAAGAAAACATGTCTAGGTTATTTTGTCATCAAATTATGTTGCAAACCCCTAGCCCAAAGTCAGATTGTCCTCCGTCACCCTCTATCTAGTTCTCTGTGCCCCTCCCCCTCCCCCTAACTCTCCCTCCCTCCCTCCCATGTCCTCCCTCCCCCCCCACCCTTGGTAACCACCACACTCTTGTCCATATCTCTTAGTCTCATTTTTATGTTCCACCAATGTATGGAATCATGTATTTCTTGTTTTTTTCTGATTTGCTTATTTCACTCCTTATAATGTTATCAAGATCCCACCATTTTGCTGTAAATGATCTGATGTCATCATTTCTTATGGCTGAGTAGTATTCCATAGTGTATATGTGCCACATCTTCTTTATCCAGTCTTCTATTGAAGGGCTTTTTGGTTGTTTCCATGTCTTGGCCACTGTAAACAGTGCTGCAATGAACATGGGGCTACATGTGTCTTCACGTATCAATGTTTCTGAAGTTTTGGGGTATATACCCAGTAGAGGGATTGCTGGGTCATAAGGTAGTTCTATTTGCAGTTTTTTGAGGAACCACCATACTTTCCTCCATAATGGTTGTACTACTTTACAGTCCCACCAACAGTGAATGAGGGTTCCTTTTTCTCCACAGCCTCTCCAACATTTGCTATTACCCGTCTTGTTGATAATAGCTAATCTAACAGGGGTGAGGCTACCAGTATTTTTAAAGCCTCTTCTGTCCCTGCTCTAGCTCCATTCTGCATTATCTCCATCCAGTCTCTCTCTTTTTGTTACAGTTTTATTACATATATGGCATCTCTAGAAAATGTAGTACATAGGTTTGCAAGTTACAAAACCTCACATAGATAGGATCACACTAAATTTATTCTCTTTTTTTGAGAAAAAGAGAGAGTAAGAGAGACAGGAAGGGAGAGAGAGAGAGTGAGAAGCGTCAACTCGTAGTTGCTTTCACTTTAGTTGCACGTTGTTTCTCCTACATGTCTTGATTAGGGCCAAGCCAGTGTCCCCTTCCTGAAGCCAGAGACCTTGGGTGTTTTACGCCAGCAACCTTTTGGGCTCAAACTGGCAAGTTTTAGGATTGTGTGGATGATTTCCTGCTCTAGCCAGTGACCCTGCGCTGATGAGCTTATACTCAGAGATAGTGACCTCGGAACTTTGAACCAGCGACTCCAGTGTTCTGGGTTGACGCTTTACCTACTGCACCATCACTGGTCATATTTATTTTTTATTGCCTTCTTCATTCAACATAGTTCCTGAGATTCAACCGTGTTGATGGGTGTAACAGTAGTTTATTCATTTTCATTGCCACATGGTATTCCATTGTGTGAATATATCACAGTTTATCCATGTTACTGTTGACGGGCACTTGGGTTGTCACAGTATTTCTTTGCTGATTCATACAGTATTGGTCTGAACAGTCTTGTGTGAGGTTCCTGGTATACATGTACATGAAATTCCCTAGGAAATATACCTAGGACTGGAATTGTTGAATTGTGTCGTGTGTACATCTTTAATTCTACTAGATAATGCCAAAAATTGTTTTCCATAATGGTTATACCAGTTTACACACTCCCAGTAGAGTAAGAGTTCTGGCTTCATATATTTGCCCCACATGTATTATGATCATCTGTCATGCACCAATCTGGGGGTGTATCCATTTTATTTATTCATTTTAATCCTTTGGTTTTTTTTCTAATTTCTTTACTCAAGTGCTTACTACATTTATTTTTAGTCCTTTTTTCTAACAAACAAATTTAACCTTACACATATTTGAGGGGTATCTTTGTAAACTTAATATGTAGTGACCTCATTATTTATATCTGAATAGTCCATAATTCAAGTTTTGACTTTTATTTCTAACTGGGTTTAAAGGTAAAGCCACTAAAAAATACAGAGAAAGTCTAGAGAAAATATAACAGATGTTTAAATGCATAGATAAGCTTATCCCAAATTAAGGAGAATTTTTTACAGCCAGAAAATATTTAAACTATACACAGAACTATAAGTAGGACTTGGCAGGGAAGCTGTCACACTTTCTTAGATTCTAGAAATACAGATCCCAAGCATGAGAAAGAAAAATAAACTACAAAAAGAAAGAAAATATTCTAAAGGTAGCAAGAGAGAACAAAATGTATTCCTACACAAAAATGAGAGATAAACTGAAAGCAATTTAAAAGAGTAAGAATAGAGAAGACTAGAATCATTTCTTCACAGAGCTGGAATACAACATTCATCAACTTAAAATTCTGTACTCAGCTGAGCTGTTATACAAAATTCAAGGCTCACCACAAAGATACCCATGGAAGGAATACCAAAGGAAATTAAACACACGTTAAACATGCATAGTGAAATTTCAGAAATACCTCTACATCGAGTGGAATAGAGTGTATAAAAGATTGAAAGTACAAAATAAGATAGAAAAAAATTCAAATAATATCTATTAAATGGACAAATCTGCAGTTATAAGACAAATTGTGGTTTTTACATCTAAAACATAATATAAAAAGATGGTGATATCAAAGAGGTGGGCTGAGGCCAACTTACAAAGAAGCTTGTGAGCCTTGGTAGGGAATCTGAGTGTTAATCTGAGTGTAAAAGTGAGTCATTGAGAAATCTGAGCAACGGTGTGACATGAACTGATTATATTTTTGTTCAAATCATTCGTCTTTCATTTTAATTAACAAAAATCTCTATTTGCTTTTGATAACACTTATATTATAATGAGCTCCCTTTGCAGACAGAAAGATGCCCTTCCCTGCACTGGCCATTCATAGTAGGGCAAGGCCTAAGCCAGCCTTCAAAACATCTCTGCTTCTGGCTTTAAGGTGCAAGTGTTTTGTTGCTGTTGTTTGTTTTTTCCTAAAGAGAGAAGGCAATTAAAACAAAATGTTATAATAGACTGACATGGGGCTTAATTTTTAATTGAATATATTGGGGTGGCATTGATTAATAAAATTATATAGGTTTCAAGTGTACAATTCTATAATATGTTAACTATTTGAACTGGGGGTTTTTTGTTGTTTTTTTAAAAATAATTTTATTTTTTTAATGGGGTGACATCGATAAATCAGAATACATATATTCAAAGATAACATGTCCAGGTTATCCTGTCGTTCAATTATGTTGCATACCCATCACCCAAAGTCAGATTGGTTGTTTTTAAAAAGCTCACTCCGGCTGACAAATGAACTCTTATTAGTCAAGAAGGAATCAGAGAGATCTGATAGATTTTTAAGAGCAATATACTGAAGTCTTTCTATTACTGTGGATTTATCACTTCTCCTAAACTTCTACAAGTTTTTGCTTTATCTGTTTGTTCCTGTGTTGTGAGGAACATAAATACAAGGTAATATTGGTGACTTAACCTTTTTAAAAGATCAATATAAAGCATCCTTTCTTTAATCCACTTACTGTTTTTTCATCTTGACATTTTATTGTGTGGCTTTCTTTTTGTTACCATTTACTAACTGGAAAATGAATTCATCTCTTTGTTTTTATATTTCCTGTGTCACTTTGTATTATATTTTATAAATATCATATAGCAAATCTTCTTATTTAATGAACAAATATTTAATGAGTCCTCACTATGTTTTCAAATTTTGAGCACTAAGAATCCAACTGGAGAAGTCATGAGGCCTACAGTCTGAAGAATTCACATCTCCTATGTTTTTATTTATAACTTACAGGAACTTCTATGGTTACTCTTCAAAAATTAGTGTTGGGGAAATAAGGAAAAACAGGCATCAACATACTTGTCTGATTATAGAAAAAAAAATCTCCATCAGATAGAAGGTCGCATTCAGGGTTTTGGTGTTAACTCTGTGGTTATTCAACTACCTACAGAGCATTTTTTCACTGACCAGAGTGATGACTCTCTCAGTGAGAGTTTTGAACTTGGCGGATGAGGGGGCGTGTGCAAGTGTAACCCACACTTCACATACTCTATCACAGGCACCAGGGTGGCCTCTTTCTCAGAGTTTGTTTGGGTTTACCGAAACAAAAATACAGGTTGGAGCTGAAAGCTCCTAAAAGTTGAGCAAGTGGTGGGTTTCTTCTTGCCACTCTGTAAAAACCTTATTGTTAGTTCTGAGTATCAGGTGAAATGAGATTTTGAACATAAGTTGGAGGATTTGAAACACATTTTTGCAATACCAGGGGGAAAAATAGTTGCTTTAACTAGTGAGCTGCCCTGGCCCATTTCCTCAGTGGTAGAGTGTCCACCAGCATGTGGAAGTCCTGGTTTTAACTCCTGGTCAGGGCACACTGGAGAGACAACCACCTGCTTCTCCACTCCTCTCCTTTCTTTCTCTCTCTCTTCTCCTTCCACAGCCATGGCTCGATTGGCTCAAGCGAGTTGGCCTTGGGCACTGAGGACGGCTCCATAGCCTCTGTCTCAGTTGCTAAGAAGAGCTCAGTTGCTGAGCAATGAAGCAGAGCCTCAGATGGGCAGAGCCTCTGCCCCCCTAGTGGACTTGCTGGGTGGATCCTGATCAGGGTGCATGCAGAAGTCTGTCTATGCCTCCCCTCCTCTCATTAAAACAAAACAAAACAAGACACCTATGGAGCCACTCTAGCTCTGCCAGAGCTTACCCTCTAACTCATACTGTTTCCTCAGTTCACTTTTCTTCCTTCTCTTTGTACACTGCACACAAGAGAGGTGAAGAGGTGACCTCAACCTGTGATGCAGCCACTTGGTGTTAACTCGGAAAGAGCTGAATGGAGGATCCGATCTGTCGGGTCCTTTTTTTTTTTTTTTTTTTTTTTTTACAGAGGCAGAGATAGACAGGGACAGACAGACAGGAACGGAGAGAGATGAGAAGCATCAATCATTAGTTTTTCGTTGCGCGTTGCGACTTCTTAGTTGTTCATTGATTGCTTTCTCATATGTGTCTTGACCGCGGGCCTTCAGCAGACTGATTAACCCCTTGCTGGAGCCAGCGACCTTGGGTCCAAGCTGGTGAGCTTTTTGCTCAAGCCAGATGAGCCCGCGCTCAAGCTGGCGACCTCGGGGTCTCGAACCTGGGTCCTTCCGCATCCCAGTCCGACGCTCTATCCACCGCGCCACCACCTGGTCAGACTGTCGGGTCCTTTTGTTTTGTGCACAGCAGCAGCCGGTTTGCCCTTCACTCCACAGTTGTTTCCACAAGTCCCCAACACACACCCAGAATCTGTTTTCCTCTGAGATAATTACCCGATGCCAATATCACAATGCTCATATTATGTAGGTTCAGAGACCCGCATATTGTGTCATGTAAGAGAAAATGCGAATTACTTGTCAAGATTTTGTTTGCTGCACAATTTGGAATAGACAACAGAAGGCAGATGGGTTATTGCAAAGTTTCTGGTCTAGTGCACCTGATACGAGACTGAAAGTCCAGTATGATCAACTCAAGATCCCACCCACTTGAAATTGTATTCATGAACTATTTGTGCATATTCATCGTATCTAAGCCTACCTCCATGTTCAGTCTTTTGTAACAGTTTATTACTTTTTAATCATTAAAAAATTTTTAGAATTATAGTTGACATACATTATGTTAGTTTCAGATATACACCCTAGTGATTAGACATTACATAACTCATTAAGTGATCATCTCAATAAATCACCCATCTAACACCATGCATAATCATTAGAATATTATGACTACATTCCCTATACTGTAATTTACATCCCTATGACTATTCTGTTACTACCAATTGGTATTTCTTTCTTTTTTTATGTGTGACAGAGACAGAGAGAGAGAGATAGAGGGATAGACAGGGACAGACAAGCAAGAAAGGAGAGAGATGAGAAGCATCAATTCTTTGTTGCGGCACCTTAGTTGTTCATTGATTGCTTTCTCATATGTGCCTTGATCTCGCGGGGCGGGGGCTGCAGCAGACTGAGTGACCCTTTGCTCCAGCCCGTGATCCCATGTGCTCAAGCAGGTGAGCCCGTGCTGAAGCCAGCAGCCTTGGAGTTTCAAACCTGGGTCCTCCATGTCCCAGTCTGATGCTCTATCCACTGCGCCACCACCTAGTAAGGCTCAATTTTGTATTTCTTAATGCCTTCACCATTTTCATTCATTCTCTCAACTCCCCTTCCTATCTGGCAAGCGTCCAAATGTTCTCTGTATCTATGAGTCTAGCAGTTTATTGCTTAAGTCAACAGAGATTTGTCCCTTCCCTGAATACTGACTCTCGCTGAAGTGTGTGTCAAAGTCTGGTTGACATCAGCACTCTGTTACTATAATCATTTGATTGGCTACTTTGATCAAAAACATAGCAATCGCACTCCCAGTTGCAGAGTGGGCTTCTAAGTAAACATGATGTGCTAATGTGGTGCCGGTAATTAAGAACTATGTTGGTATAAAAAAATGAGAAGACCCTTCTGTGTCTCTACAAACTCAAGAACTTGCCTATTTTCTATTACATCTCAGTAAAAATATATGAGAATAAGAAAATAAGCAGTACCATATCAAACTTTTTTAAACAGCTAGCTGCTTTTTATACTTTCCATGCTTCCATAACTTACCTCATCTTTGTCATGATGTATGTTGGAAAAAAATAAATATCTCATTTGTTCTCAATAGCTCAGCACTCCTCAATTCACCATATCTCCTCCTGTAGATTCTTATATTTCTTTCCTTGAACAACAAAAAGTCTTCCCAGAGAAAGAGATAGATAGAGATAGAGACAGAGGCAGAGATAGAAACTTCACGGCAATAAAGTTAGTGCAGCAGAGGTGAAAATGGAGGCATGGTGACCTGTTTGAACATTATTTCAACAATTTAAGGAAAAGAAAATAGGATACTGAGTTAGGCAATGGCAATAGAGATGAAAATAATGTTCTGGTGTTGTGAAATAATTTTGGAAAAGAATTGATATGGAAATGAATGAGTGGATATGAAATGTGTGAGAGAGCAAGAAATGAGAGAGAACTTGATGGTATTAGTGTGGATCATTACATGGATATCTGTGCATAATGAAGATTACGTCTGGAGAGGGAAGTGGGATAACAAGACGAGTTTCATCAATTCTAAGTGGCAGGAGTAGGAAGCTAATGGGGAGTTCCTGGAACTAATATGCCTAAATGCTTGCCTGTCTCCTCCACAAGGCCCTGACTTCCCTGAGTACATTCGTCTTGGCATCCCAGCATGTGCCAGCTAGGGGCTCAATGTCCTGTTTGATAAGAGTTCACAGAGGCTCCTCTGTGTTTGTCCTCAGGTGGTCTAAGGGTGTCTTTCAGAAAGTCATTATTTTATATGACATATCATGGAATTTGTTCTAATAAATTATTCTACCATGTGGTAAAAACTAACAAATAAATTAAGAGGTGAGCTGACACTGAAATGTGGATACTGCCTTTCTGCTATAAGTAACCCTAACTAAACTGAGCAAATATCATGTCATTATTGCAAATGCAGTTAAGAAGGCATAAACGCAATTTAGATTATAACATTTTCTTGCTGAAACCAGCAATTTCTGTTTTTGTTTTATTGGTTTGTATTTCTTTATATATTCTGAACGTGCTTTTGTCAAATACATCTATTAAAAATATCTTCTCCCACAGTGTGGCTTGCCTTTCCATGTTCCTCTCAATAATGTCTTCTGATAAACAAAAGTTTGAAATTTCAACAAGATCCAATTTTTAATCTTTTTAAAAATTGTTACTGCTCTTTGTGTTCTGTTTAAGAAATCTTTGCTTGTCCTACATCATAAAAAAATATTCTTCTATGCTTCTCCTGAAATCTTTATGGTCTAACCCTTCACACTGAGGACTGTGATCCATGTAGAATTGATTTTTGTGCCTGGTGTGAGGTAGGGGTCAAGACAGAATATTTCAGTATGGATATCCAACTGACTCAGGACCATTTACTTAAATGAGTATCCCTTCTTAATTCAGTGACACTTTGACTTGTGTTTATATGACTCTCTCTAGTCTATTGGCCTATTTGTCTCTGCTTGCACCAATACCATATTTCAATTAATTACCATGCATTTGTAGTAAGTCCTGGTATGTGGTAGTAAATGTCCACAAACTCTGTTTTTCAGAATTGTCTTGATATTTTTGATCCTTTGAATTTTTATGTAAATATCAATACTAGCTTGCTGAGATTTACATCGAAATTGTATTGAATTGGTAATTTTAAGAAAAATTGACATCTTGCTAATGTTAAGCCTTCCAATCCATGAACATAAAATATCCATTAAAAAAAATTAATAGCAGCCCTGGCTGGTGCTCAGTGCATAGAGTATCGGCATATGGACATCCTGGGTTCAATTTCGGTCAGGGCACACAAGAGAAGCAACCATCTGTTTTTCTACCCCTTCTTCTCCCCCTTTTCTTCCTTTTCCCCTCCTCACATCCAGTGGCTCAATTGGTTCAAGCATGGCTCTGGGGGCTGAGGTTAGCTTTGTTGGTTCAAGTGCATCAGCCTCAGGTGCTAAAAATAGCTTGGTACTTGAGCATAGGCCCCAGACGAGGTTGCAAGGTGGATCCCAGTTGGGGTGCATGTGGGAGTTTGCCTCACTATCTCCCCTCCTCTTAAAAAATAATTGAAACTTTAACTGCTTTCCAACCTGTGATACATCGTCATTTTCCTCTCCTTTTTCTTCCCTCTTTCCTTTTGTTCTTTGTTCACTAAATTAATTTTAATAACTGTTAATGGGTCATAACCTGCAGTTTTAAAGCACTGTTCTAGGTGATCTCTAAAAAGCGAGTTGTTAGCATATGAGCATTGTCTACACTGAGATATGAGCACATGACTCTTCAAAGCAGTTTAGGCTATTTATTTTTTGTCCAGCATTGCATAAAGGTTATAGTTTTAGTACTTCTTTATCAATACTTGTCATTTTCAGACCTAATTTTTATCAAGTTATAGTTGTGAAATGAATATTTCATTATTATTGAATTTCTCTGATTTCTATTCAAATTGAGCAACTCTTCATGTTTAAGGCTTAATATTTTTGTGTAAATTAGGAATTTAATTTTGTTTTATTTTCTACAAAAATAGCCAATTTTTCCAACACCATATATTGAATAATTCAGAGTAAGCCCACTAATTTTTAATATGTCAATTTTTTTCTATATACACAGGTATGATTTTAGGTCTTGCTATTATGTTTTATTGATCTATTTGTCTTTTCACCTGCACCAGTATCACACTCTTAAATTGCTATTGCTATAATAAGTCATGATATTTGATAGGGCCAAATTACCCAAATTGTTCTTCAAAATTACTGGGTTATTTTTGTCCTTTTGTCTTCCATGTAAATTTTAGGGTTAGTATTATATGTTTATAAAATTTTATGCTAGGACTTTTTTTTTTTAACAGAGACAGAGAGTCAGAGAGAGGGATAGACAGGGACAGATCATTAGTTTTTCATTGTGACACCTTAGTTGTTCATTGATTGCTTTCTCATATGTGCCTTGACCGTGGGGCTACAGCAGAGCTAGTGACCCCTTGCTCAAGCCAGCAACCTTGGGTCCAAGCTGGTGAGCTTTGCTCAAACCAGATTAGCCTGTGCTCAAGCTGGTGACCTCGGGGTCTCGAACCTGGGTCCTCCGCATCCCAGTCCAACGCTCTATCCACTGCTCCACTGCCTGGTCAGGCTATGCTAGGATTTTTATTGGAATTAAATTTATATATTAATTTGAGAGAACGATATTTTTATGATATTGTATCTTTTTATCAGTGAAATAGTTTGTCACTATATTTTTTCAAGTCTTCTTTTGTGTCCTTCAGTGTCCTTTTATTCATCAGGAAATCTTGATGAATAATGCATCTTATCAAATGATTTTTCTGAATCTATTACAATAATTACATACTTGTATACTTAAATTCATATTTATGATATATGATGTAGATTTTCTTATATTCAACAATTGTTATATTCTTGAGATAAACTGTTTGGTTTTTACATACTGCTAAAGTCCTTTTAAACTTTCCCCCAAAAGTTATAGCATATCTTTTTTTTATATTTATCCCTAGTTTTTGGGTTTTTTGTAACACTTTATTGATATTTTCAGTGGCAATTTTTTTCTATTATAGTTTTGGTATGAATATTGCTAGTCTATAGAAATACTGATGTTTGAATATAAATCTTCCTGAACACTCTTATTGATTGTAACTTCGTTAAGATCCTTTTTTATTTTCTCTAGATAATCATATCATCTGCAAATAAGAAGTTGATTTTTCCCTTCCTAATTTGATGCTTAGTGTTCTTCCCTTATCAGTTAGGTATTTTATTATCATTTGAAGCAAAGCTGTCATAGAACATGAAATGTTTTACTAAGATAATGCCTGCCATAAGTTTATGCTGTGAAGGAAATCCCCTTATAACCCTGGTTTGTAGAGACTTTTGGAAATCTTGATGAATAATGCATCTTATCAAATGATTTTTCTGAATCTATTAAAATAATTACATACTTGTATACTTAAATTCGTATTTATGATAGATGATGTAGATTTTCTTATATTCAACAATTTTTATATTCTTGAGATAAACTGTTTGGTTTTTACATACTGCCAAATGATTGGCTATTTTATACAGAGGTTTGCATCTATTTGGCAAATATATCTTTTTCTATTACCATATTTGTCTTTTTTTTAAGTTAAAAAATTTTTTTAAGATTTTATTTATTTATTTTAGAGAAGAGAGGAAGAGAGGGAGAGAAAGAGAGAGAGAGAGAAAGTGGGAGGAGCAGGAAACATCAACTCCCATATGTGCTTGACCAGGCAAGCCCAGGGTTTCAAACCAGCGACCTCAGCGGTCCAGGTCAACGCTTTATCCACGGCACTACCACAGATTAGGTCGTCCTTGTCTGGGTTTTTTTTTTTTGTATTTTTCTCAAGCTAGAAATGGGGAGAGACAGCCAGACAGACTCCCGCCTGCGCCCGACCGGGATCCACCCGGCACGCCCACTAGGGGCGATGCTCTGCCCACCAGGGCGTCGCTCTGCCGCGACCAGAGCCACTCTAGCGCTTGGGGCAGAGGCCAAGGAGCCATCCCCAGCGCCCGGGCCATCTTTGCTCCAATGGAGCCTCGGCTGCGGGAGGGGAAGAGAGAGACAGAGAGGAAGGAGAGGGGAGGGGTGGAGAAGCAGATGGGCGCCTCTCCTGTGTGCCCTGGCCGGGAATCAAACCTGGGACTCCTGAACACCAGGCCGACGCTCTACCACTGAGCCAACCGGCCAGGGCCTCGTCCTTGTCTGTTTTTAATAGCAATGTTATAGTAACCTTATAACTTGCCTTTTTTATTCTCCAATGCAGAAATCACTAAATAAGATACAAAAACACACTTAGTTTTTTTCTTTTATATATTGCATACATTTAAATTGTATATATTTAAAGTATACAATATAATGATTTGATATACATGTACATAATGAAATGATTACTACAATCTAGCTAATTAACATATCATATCCTTATATAGTTACCATTTTCTATGTGTGATAAAAGCATTTCAAATCTACTTTCAACATATCTCCTGTATCCAATACAGTAGTATTAACTATAGTAATCATGCTGTACGTATCTATTAGCTTATTCATTCTACATAACTGCAACTTTATACCCTTTGACCAACATCTTCCTACTACCTCCTCATCTTCCAGCTTCTGGTAACCACAAAAGACATTCATTAATTTATGTCTCTAATTTGTCTTGGCAATGTTTTACCGTGTTTTGATGTAGGTCCTTTATATCTGATGGACATATCATAATTTAAATCTCTAGAAACGGGCACTTAATTTTCTATTTATACTCTATTACATCTGTATAAGTACAATAAAATTTTAAATATCACATCTAACTTTTGTCATTTTAAGTGCTACAATTATCACTCTTCACTTTATTAATTGGTATCTCACACCATTCATTCTCCCTTTCTACATTCTCAGCTACAAACAATAAGTCAAAGGGTAGAGAAGAGCACCCAGAATGTCCCATCTTTTGGTTTTTAAAACCACAACCGAACCACCACAATCTGTTTCCTGTTATTTAAAATCTCTAGGGAAGGGTATTGCATGAATAGACTTCGTAACCTTTCCAAAGTCTTACCTACATGGTCATCAGGAAATCCCTTCTTTTGTTGATCTGATGTAACTTACCCATTTTCTCATTGTAACTTACCCATTTTCTCATTGTTCTCTTATAAATGAATGAACAAACTTATCAGTGAATGAAAGAACTTCTGGTTCTTAGTTTGAAAAGAATAGTTCTTCATGCATTACAAGACAGAAACTGGATTTTTGAGACTATTTATTTCCCATGTTTATAACCCTTTTTAGCTGTACATATAGTTGCTAATCGTCAACCTTGGTAATCAATTAAATTTGTACTTGTTTGCAAACTGCTCTGTGTAAGGTCTTTAAATAAGCATGTGAACTACTTTGGTTTCAGGTCTCCTCTTGGAGGTACCCAACTTTAATTAGCTGTTAAACCTCAAACCACACAAATTAAAAGCCATATAAGTGGTTTATCTCTGAGTTCCTATAGGTTATATCTTTTTGCTAATGTAATTTAATATTATACCTACTGATTTTTAAAGAACTTTCTTATTACAAAGGTGATACATATACAATAACATATAGAGAATATAAATAAAAAGGAAAAAATCATCTGTGATTCCATCTTTAACTGATAACCACTGTTAACAATATAGTACATTTCTTGCAAGTGTTTCTACTCATATATATTTTTAACTTACTTAAAAATGTTTATTGTTGTATAACTTCCTTCCTAAGGTTAATACATTCATTTAAATAATCAACCAACCATGGAGTGGGATTCCATAACATTAAATATCTTTTTTTAGCATCATTTGTATTCACTTATTAATTTGACATTTATAACTTTTTCACCAATATAAACAGTGAAGTAAATATGCCAATTTTTAAAAACTCTATTCATATTTATAACTATTCTGTTAGGTCAGTGGGTCTTAACTTCATGCAACAAAATCTCTTGCAGAGTTGTTGTTTTTAATATAAATACCTACTGTGGCCCTGGCCAGTTGGCTCAGCGGTAGAGCGTCGGCCTGGCGTGCGGGGGACCGGGGTTCGATTCCCGGCCAGGGCACACAGGAGAAGCGCCCATTTGCTTCTCCACCCCCCTCCTTCCTCTCTGTCTCTCTCTTCCCCTCCCGCAGCCAAGGCTCCATTGGAGCAAAGATGGCCCGGGCGCTGGGGATGGCTCCTTGGCCTCTGCCCCAGGTGCTAGAGTGGCTCTGGTCACGGCAGAGTGACTCCCTGAAGGGGGAGAACATCGCCCCCTGGTGGGCAGAGCGTCGCCCCATGGTGGGCGTGCCGGGTGGATCCCGGTCGGGCGCAGGCGGGAGTCTGTCTGACTGTCTCTCCCCGTTTCCAGCTTCAGAAAAATACAAAATAAATAAATAAATAAATAATAAATAAATAAATACCTACTGTGACATGAGTATAAACTGATATATTAATTAGGATTACACTAGTTACTGTATTAAATAAATTACTAGACCATGGGAGTTTACTTATCTTGCACAATAGTCTAATGTTGGTTATTCTGTAGAGGAGTAGATGGCTTTCTTTTTTGTTTTGACTCAAGAATTCGGATTCCTTCCATAATGTGGCTTGGCTTTTCCAAAGGAGCCTGAATTCTTTGGAGATAGGAGATACAGAGAAAGAGCATGAAGTCATAGTCACATCTGAGATTTGTTGACCTAGAAATGACACTCTGTATCTGCATTCCATTAGCACGAACTAGTTACATGCCTCCGAAACCATGCCAGAAATGCTCAGAAATGTGATCTCTAGGTGAGCTTCCACCTCCAAGGACATCCTGTCAGAGGGAAAGCAGGGATTCTGGTAAGCAGTGAGGCATGTCTTCCACAATAGGTAAAGCCATTTTGAAAAGCAATTTGTCAGTATCAAAGTTAATGTGATATTAATTCAGCAATTTCATATCTGAATATCCTACAGAAATGTTCACACAGGTAAGAGATAGCTATTCACACAAGAATGTTTATTGTATTTGTTAACAAAAATGTGAAAATTATCTTCAATTGTCTACCATGGTTAAATAAACTGTATTACTTTCTTGAATGCTATACAACTATTAAAATAATCAGATTTGAATACACAGAAGTGGAATGTTGGCTATAACATATGTTATCAAATGAAAAAAAAAGACACAAAACCACATATCCAGTGACTACCCACACAGAGGACAGAAAGTGGAGAATGGGGCTCTCATCAATCTTTAACTTCTCTATTACTTGAAATTTTAAAAAATAAACCCAAATTACATGAGAATTTTCAAAACTCAGCTTCCCAGACCACACCCCAAATCTACAGAGTCAGAATCTCCAGGGAGTGGGGCCCAGAAATCTGTAGTTCATAAAAGTTTTACAAGTGATTCTGATAAATTGCCAAGGTTGAGATTGCAGCCTTAGAATAAATTTCTAAAAGTGTAATTGCTATGTCAAAGGGTAGGAAAAATATTAAGTCCTTTCAATAAGGATTGCTAAACTGTTTCTTAGCAATGTACCAATTCACATTCCTACCAGCCGTGTGTAAAAACTCGTTTCATCAGCAACCCTGAGGGGTGCCAAGTATATTCATCTTTGCCAGTTTGCAAAATGAAAAATGGTACGCCTGATTTATGTCGACAGAAGTGCCAGTTTGTCGCATTTGGTTCTCTTTCTGGGACATTCTGTCATCTATCTTTCTCTTGAATTGTTCAGCTAGTTCATTTCCTTAAGTTAGTGTTTCATTATAAAAGTCACTTAGAGAACTTGTTAAAAAATATAGATTTCTAGTCTCCCACTTCCAATTTTGATTGAGAAGGTCCAGGATGAGATTTGGGAATATGAAGGGGAGGGAGAAGCATCAGATGAAAAATAAGCAATGGTGAATTTACAATATGGGTGTTTTGCATCTCTAGAACAGACCTTTTGCTCATGACTTGTCATGTCCTCTGCTCAAGATGCAGTTTCTCTTTTCTTCCATCATCCATCAAGTTCAGCCCAAGTCCTCTCTACGTGTCATTAGAATACACATCGATTTCTTCCTCCTCGGCACTCTCACAGCTCTCGGTGTCCAAACAACTCATCCCAACACTTAATCATATGCTGTAATTACTTTAGATGGATGGGAATTGATTTACAGTAATAAAGATACAGTCTTTAAAAAGCTGTAGAAATATTCTTTCAGGACACGAAGTAATGTCCCAGGAAGCCTGGAAATTAATCCCGTGACAAATTACCTTTGTGTGGACAGTAAATTAGAAGCAATGGCAACTCTATAGAAAGAGAAATTTGGAGTCAGACAGCCTTAAAGAATTAGAAACGAGTGCTTCTCTGTCAAAACAAACTGGTGCTTTTTTATCTTCCAATCTTCTTGAAAAGATTAAAAATTCTTGATACCTCTCAGGGCTGATTGTGGACTGAGCAGCCAGGTGATTTTATGATCAGACATGTATGGAAAAGTGTGCCCCTCAGTCAGTGTTCTCAACATCGTCTATTTATTAGTATCACCAGAGATATCTTTAAAAATCAGCTGGTATCAGCCCCAGCCAAGATTCTCTTCAATTAGGGTTTTTTTTTTTTATTTCTTATAGCTCCTCAAGTGATTAGAATGTGTAGCCAAGATGAAGACTCTTTAACCAAAGTAGTGCAAAATAAAAATTATGTGTCAATCTTACATATGAATTTCATTATTCTTTGCCACTTTAAAAGGAGGGCATAATTTGAGTTGCTTTGCTAATAGCAGCGATGGATTCCCAAAGATTTGTATATTATTTCCCTCGACTACTTTGTCATTTGTGAGAACTTGTCCAAGTAAATTTGCTTTCATTCATTCACTCAACAAGTAAGCATTGATTATTGGGCTCTCTGCCAGGAGTGCTGCTGATGTTGAGGATAATGCCCTCAAGAGGTGTATAATCTACCAAAGTGGGTGGAAGTTAAACAAGTACTTGCCAGTAATTACACTGGAGCTGAGTGTGAGCAGCCTTCAGTGGTGTCCTGCTTTAACTAAGAAAGTTAACTATTATGGGCCATTCCCAAAATGTGCCACCTTGACTAAGTTAAACACAATGTGCTTTAAAAAAAAGAAAACTTTTCCAGCTCCTTGAGGTTATTACTTCTAATTTATTGTAAATATATATTTATTTTATTAAAGGATACTTTTCTAGGCTAGTCATTGGTATTTCTTTCCAATCTGAAATAATATTTCTTAATTTTCATTAGGTTATTTTTCATTATGACTAAGTAGATTCTTCTTTATCTAAACTTTAGATTGAAAAACAATTGTACAGCAACAGGGCAATTGGACCAGCTGACAGGGCATCAGTCCGGGTTGGAATTGTAGTGGATGGCGTGATCCTGTAGAGAAGGCGGTACCAGGTGTAAAAGCACTGATTGATCAAACCATTTTCCCCTTGTCAGCACTAGTGGACAAAGGGTATGTGTGATCTTCACTTCACATTAGAAGTGCAAATAATGGAAAGTAGTCATCAAGATTTCCGCTCTGTCGGTCGTGGCCCTTACCAAAGTATTTCATAGTATGAGCGGAGTATATTCCAAGGAAATGCAGTTTTTATGACAATCCAACAGTATTTAAATTTTTTCCCAAAATCATAGGTTTATTCCAATTTTCCATTTGATTAATCCTTTTCTGCTGCAAGCGTTAAGCAGTACTATATAATAAACACAGTCTTATCTGAGCTTTTCATGTAACCCTGCTTGAGCGGGTAACAAAGAACCTCGTATTTAAACCCAGAATATATTTTTGGACCCTCAAGAATTGATGTAAGTTGATTACTATAGTATATTCCTGGGGTAAAATATATAAGAAGATACATAATTTACCAAGGCTTTCTTCACGGTCTCCGCATTTGTTAAGAAATCAATATTTCTGAGGACTGAGGTCCTGTACCAGCCCAGACCCCCAAAATACTAAATGCAGCATTAAGATGCTCATTGTAAATATGGAGCTCTAAGCTGCTGTGCTGTTACTGCTGTGGCAGCAGCGTTCTGTGCAGCTGTGCACAGATGAATACGGACTTAGAGATAATGGTAATGGCCTACAGGCTCTGGGGGAGTCTGATGGAGTGGCATTAAGCATAAAACCGATGCAGATGTTTTCAAACTGGTAGATTTTTCAAAGCCTTGAAGCATGGTTGACAGGTTAATGCCCTGCAGAAATGCACCAGCTAGAGGGACAAGTGGGGACCCCTCTAATAAAGCTCTGTGTCCTGGTGCAAGACTGCTTAGGTTGCTTTATTGTAAATCACATTAGGTCATCATACGGTCTAACAGCTGCCTTGGTTTTCCTTAATCTCCTATCTGCCTGTGAGCCCTGGCTCTTCCTCAGCTGAGAAACATCCAGTGTCTTGACCACTGGAGCTGGCATTGGTTATGAACCTGACTGACATCACGCGGCAAGATAGGACCATCAGCTAGGAGGGTACTACTGGGAAGAAGGGAGAGCCCAGTGTACAAACAGCCACCCCAGAGTCAGTTGGAGTGCATTACTGAGGTCTGCGCTTGTGAACCTCTCCAACTTCAGCCTTTTCTCTGCATAACTGGCAAACAGCTTCACCAACAGACCAGGAGCTGGGAGAATGGAATTCTTTTGGCTTCAGCAAGACCTGGGTGGGTAAGGAGGCTATGTGCAAATAAGTATTTTTAAGAATTCATATAAGCACAAGGTGAAAGCACATAAATAAAAGAGAAAATTCCCCTGTGCTTAGTTTGGAACAAACGCTGGAGTTCAAACTGGGCCTTAGAAAAATACCCTTTCTGTCATTCTGTCTGAAGTAAAACAAAAGGTCATCACACAGATCAAACCTGGCTCCTCCTCCAGAGCCCAGGTCAAATCACACTTTCTCACTGAGTCTCTCACTGACTTCCAAAGAATTGTTCTCTGAGTTCTGAACAATATGTAGTTTTGTTCACAGCACTTAAAAAGTAGGCATCTCATGGTTGCTTACATATCTCTTTTCTATCCGATTGTGAGTTTTCCAGAGCAAATGGCCAGGAATTACTTTAATAAATAGACTCTTGGTGAACTGATTTTTGATGAATTGACCTGTAGGTGAAATTATATTTCATTTAACTTTGGACCCCTAACCCTATCACAACCTTTGGCAATAAAGCAGATGCTCCATGTTGATGGATTAAAAAAACCGAGAACTAGTATTTTTGTTTGTTTGTTTATAAAAGTAATGCACTTCCAAGCTTGTTGTAAAAAAAATTCTAAATACAAAATATAGAGAAGGGAATAAATACATTTACCCTTTTAAACAACAGTAGTAATGACAACAATCGAGAAACAAAAAAATTTAAAATATGAAATTTGCCCATTGGGGATGTGAACATACCTTCTCTCTGACCCAACAAAATGCCATGTGGCTGATAAACCAAACTGGAAACAGAACTCCATCCCTTTCCATTTTCATATTTGCTGTCTCCACACTCCTAGGGGGAACCTCTGGCAGGTAAAATATTTTGGTAGGAAAGCCCAGTGCTTTGATTGCAGACCAAAGTGATGTCACATGTGATAAGATGTGTTCTCACTAGAACTGACTTTATATTTCTAATAAGTGCTCAGCTGAAAAATATGCAGAGAATGGAAAACACGAATTATGCAACTGAGAGTTGTGACTTCCTGTTAAACATTATGGAGGAGGTGAGAATAGAACAGTAAGAGGGAAACTATTCTTAAATGCTTCTTGAAAAATGCTTTGTTTCTTCTTTTGCTTTCCCCACTATTCTATACTGTACACTTACACTATATGTATAAGCATCTTAGAAAACTAATATTTTGAATATGGAAAATACCTTAGATATAATAAATGTATATGCAACAAAGAACCAGTGGACAAAGCTTTTAGGAGAAGGAACATTCTTTCTCTCTCTCTCTCTTTTAATTAACTGAGAGGTGGAGAGACAGAGACAGACTTCCGCTTGCACCCTGACCAGGATCCACCCAGCAAGCCCCCAGCCAACTTACTTGAACCATTTGAAACCATGGCTTCAGGAGGAAAGAGAGAGAGAAAGGGGAGAGGGAGGGGTGAAGAAGCAGATGGTCGCTTTTCCTGACTGGGAATTCCCTGACTGGGACTCGAACCCAAGAAATCCACATGCTGGGCTGACGCTGTACCACTGAGCAAACCGCCCAAGGCTGGAACATTCTCTTCATATATGGTGTCATTACCATGACTTTAATAAACTTTCAAGCTATAAATTTTCTTAAGTATTATATTTTGTTTAGCTTTAAAATATGTATCTGCAGCTTAGTATTAAATACAACAACACTTAAGACTTGAGGTTTTCATTATTTTCTTTGATAATTATTCCTGTGTCTTTATTGCAATTCAATTGGATAAACTAAGTCTGAAAAGCTACCTACGTTATAAAACAGTTTTGGCTCAGACTAAATTTATAACAGCAGCTTCCTGTAGATCACACCTTTGCTCAGACCACAGTTTTCTTAAGAAACAAATGTATTTTAAACATCAGATTTGATACAAACTCTAGGAAAACCTCCTATTAGTGGTAGTTATGAGAAAAAGGGAGAGTCATGTCAAAAACAATATGCATGAAAACATTTTCTCTATATAAGTCCCTTTATTATAAAAACTTATAACATTTTATAATATTCTCTGCTGCTCTTTGGAGAGCTTCTTCTGTGAAAAAGTTACCTTTGAAATCAAAATTTCTACAGACATATTATTCTGGTTTCTGTAATTATATTTCCTCTATACTATTTCCTTGGTCCTTTTGCTGAAACTTCAATCTGAAGCACTTTCTAAATTTTACCTTTAACCTATTCAATCCCTCTCCCAAATGACAACAAAATGCAAAAGGACATGCTGGTGGCACCAAGTTGTTTTCCTACATCTCCCTGTGAGACCAAGGGTTTCCTAGAGTTTCTTAAACCAAATCAACTTTACTTAAGTGTGGCTACCTTGTCCGGGTTTCTGTGTACTATTTACATCAAATACTTTTTATATTATAGAAAATTCAACACTTTATTTTCTCTTAAATTAATACATTTTGAATTAGAGTTTTTCTCCTTTGTCTCAAGCCCTGTACCATGGCCTTGACATAAACTTCAAGGGTAGAGGAACAACTTCACTGTTGATACCAAGAAAGAAAGTCAGATTCAAAGAGGAAATGATGGAGGAGGTGATGCTTGTTTGGTATGGTTTTCTCAGCATCCAGATCAGTGCCTGGTAATAATGGTTGTTAGACACAAATCTGTGGAACGAATGAACAAATGAATGAATGAATGGTGTCATTAATGTCTGCTAGCGTGAGCAAGATCTTCACCAACAGAGTTGTGGACAGGTGTCACAGGTAGACAAAACCACGTATACAAAGGCACAGAGGCAGGAAGGCAACGGGTGAGACACAGGAGCCTGCAGCAGGGACTCATGTGCATCTTGGTGCACACACTTGAGTCATGGGGAGACGGGGCAGAGCAACTGAGAACTATGGGAACACACTTCACGGGAGGGAGCAGGGTGAACTGGCAGTGGGGTGCAGGACAGAGAGATTCTCTTCCATAGTATTTGCTCCATACAGGACTAAAAATTGTGTATTTCACCTGAGTCACAGAATAATTATTAACAAGTTTGGAGAAAGGACCTTGAATTTTCCTCTTATGGGAGTGCCTCTGTTCCACTTCCAGTTCTACCAGTCATTAGCTGGTTGATCTCACCGTCCCTCTGGTTTGGTTTTCCTCAGTTGCAGAATAGGGGTGATAATAAGACTTACATCACATAATTGTTAAAAATTAGATGATGTTTGGGAAAGCAATAACAGTAATCACAAAAATTTTATTTTACCTTGATTTACTCATTGTTTCTTTTGGGTTTATCATAATCCTATATTCTATGTAGATTGTGTCACATTATCAGCTTATGTAAAAAGTATATATGCATATATATTTGTACATGTGCATATATACATCTTAGAATAATGGTGAGTGTTTGGTGTATGCTGGGTACACTATGTTAACTACTTTATTAGCCCATTTATTCCTCATGACAATCCTGTGAGGAGGTTACTGTTATTTCCCCATTTTACACATGAGAGAATAGAAAGGTCACATAACAAGAAGTGAGAGAACTAAGATACAACCTCAGTTTTTTCTGAATCTAGAGCCTTTGCCCCAAATATTATACACATGTAGGTAATTTCTTCAAATTTTCTCTTAATATTTCTTTAAATATATATATATATAGCTTATGATTATTTTAATGACTTGAGATATGATATACAATAAACAAATATTCAAAGTATATAATTTGACAACTTTGTCATAATGTTTCAACCAATGAAACCATTACCACAATCAAGATAATAAACATATCAACCACCCCTTGTCATCTTTCCCTTCTACCCTCCCTGCCCTGGGCCCCACCCCCAGGCAACCACTGATTTGCTTTTGCTTACTAAAGATTACTTTGCATTTTTAGTATAAACAGAATCATACATCATGCACTCTTTTTTTTTAACTGACTTTCTCCACTCAGAACAATTATTTTGAGATTTATTCATATTTTTTTCATGTACCAACAGTTCATTCCTTTTTGCGGTTACCGATATTCCAGAGTACGAAATACTATGATGTGGTTATTTATGATAAATTTTAATAATTCTCTATACTCAGGAATATCCAGAAAACAAAAAATAAAAAAGTAGTATTCTATTCTTTAATTTATATTTATTTTAGAACAACATTGTGTTTCCCTAAAATATTAAGTAGATGTCTAAATTGAAAAAGAATGAGATAGTGAGTTATAACACACTGTGTCCATAAAGTCATGGTGCACTTTTGACCGGTCACAGGAAAGCAACAAAAGACAATAGAAATGTGAAATCTGCACCAAATAAAAGAAAAACCCTCCCAGTTTCTGTAGGATGATGTGGCAGCATGTGCACATGCACAGATGATGACGTAACACCGTGTATACAGCGGAGCAGCCCACAGCCATGCCAGTCGAGACGTGGACGGTACAGAGGAAAGTTCAGTGTGTTCTGTGGCTCGCTAAATTCAAATCCGTGACCAAAGTGCAATGTGAATATCGGCGCATTTATAACAAAGTGTCACCACATAGGAATAACATTACTCGGTGGGATAAGCAGTTGAAGGAAACTGGCAGTTTGGTGGAGAAACCCCGTGCTGGTAGGCCATCAGTCAGTGACGAGTCTGTAGAGGCTATACGGGATAGCTATCTAAGGAGCCCTAAAAAATCTGTGCGTGAGCCCACATCGAACTGCACTGAATAGGTATGAAACTGGGAGAGTTTTCCTTTTATTTGGTGCAGATTTCACATTTCTGTCATCTTTTGTTACTTTCCTGTGACCAGTCAAAAGTGCACCATGACTTTACGGACACAGGATAGACAAGAATGTGTCTACCAAATGTAATATCTTTCTAGTCTTTCAAAACTATAAGTTGCCTGACCTGTGGTGGCGCAGTGGATAAAGCATCAACCTGGAAATGCTGAGGTCGCCGGTTTGAAACCCTGGGCTTGCCTGGTCAAGGCACATATGGGAGTTGATGCTTCCAGCTCCTCCCCCCTTCTCTCTCTCTCTCTCTCTCTCTCTCTCTCTCTGTCTCTCCCTCTCCTCTCTAAAATGAATAAAAATAAATAAATAAATAAATAAATAAATATAACAAAACTATAAGTTAATTTAAAATTTTTCTGCCTATATGCATATAAAATCTATATTTTATAATCTTTACATAAAGCTCTACATTTGAAATATTATGTTTAAAGTTAAATTAATACAGCTCTGGCAGGATAAATCAGTTGGTTAGAGCTCGTCCTGATGTACCAGGGTTATAGGTTCAATCCTTGGTCAAGGCACATACAAGAATCAACCAGTGGATGCATGGATAAGTAGAACAACAAATTGATTTTTCTCTCTCTCACTCGCTGTCTCCCTTCCTCCCTTTCTTTCTCTCTCAAATCAATAAATAAAAACATTTTTAAATAAAATATTAAATTAATTCAGTGTGGTGGTGTTCTGGACTATAGAAACTCAATGATATAGTGACTCAATGATATAGAAACTTCAATTGTATCAGTTGAAATGAATACATCTTTTCTTTGGTGATATAGTTATAAGTGGCCAATAAATTCTCTTATTTTAGATATGTTTATACCATGAGAAAACACTTTATTATTTTTTTATTTATTCATTTTAGAGAGGAGAGAGAAAGGGGGAGAGGGAGAGAGAGAGAGAGAAAGAGAGAGAGAGAGAGAAAGAAAGAAAAAGAAAGAGAGAAGGGGGGAGGAGCAGGAAGCATCAACTCCCATATGTGCCTTGACCAGGCAAGCCCAGGGTTTCAAACTGGCGACCTCAGTGTTTCCAGGTTGAGGATTTATCCACTGTGCCACCACAGGTCAGATCTGAGAGAAAACACTTTAAAGAAAGGCCAATGCCATCAAGCTCGCAATGGTGTGGTAGAAAGACCAATGGATGTCAGAGAGATTGGGATCTGAATTCCCTGAGCCTCAGTTTCCCTGTTTGTAAAACAAAAACAATGTCCTCCTTAAGGACTGCATTGGGCTTTAAATAAGAAGGCATTTGAGAGCACGTGGCACACAGAAGATATTTCTGAATGGTATTTTGCTCTCCTTGCCCCTCCCAAGTTCTTTTTCCTGAAGACTTCTTATAGGCTCCTAGGGAACGTAAGGACTTCTTTTACCCATTCTTGCTTTAGCACTTTCCATATCCTTTCTTCTTAGCACTAATTACAGAGTGAGGCATATAGTGGCACTGGAATACTTGTTGAATAAAGACCGGAAGGAGACCTTTCTTCCCAGCATTGGCAGCAAGCCAGTTCCGTGGCTGTGCAGACTGAGTGGTTGGATCCTGAATGATAGGTGATGGCTCATATTGGAAACCAGAGTTTGCTTATTGCAGCCTTTCTCTGTGAATGGGCCCCATCCCCTGGGAAATGTTACAGCTTCTGAAGGCCCATTTAGCATAGCTAGAGTGTTGGCACAGCCTGTGGTGATTAGTAAGCCAAGTACCCTGCCACTATGAGAAACCCAAATGGATTTCCAGAGAGTCCACCAAGAGACCCTTGTAAGACTTTAAATGTTTATCAGCTTGACCATCTTGAGTTAGAAAGAGAAAATGGCAAAGTCGTTTCCAAAATCGGTAGGTTTGCTCAGACCACGTTTCCGCCAATGGTTTGTTCCATGAGAAGTACAGATACACTGTGTGCACGGGGCCCTCACAGAAATGGGCAGCCGGAGAAGACAGCCAGTCATAACTCTAAACAACCACATAAAATCAGCAGTGGGGCTGTTTTTGAGAAATGGAGCGGAACATGGAAAATAAGAGGACTGAACAAGAAAATGTTTTCAAAATCATTTTAAGAACCACTAGAATGAGAGGAATCCAATGCAACTTAAAAATTACAGAAGAATGATTAACGTGTTTATATGTCTCTCTTCTCTATTAAAAGAAAGCCGTCTGGAGGGGCAGTTAAACCTGGTTTGAATTCCAGGTCAGCATCTATCTAACAAGGTACATGGCCCAGGGAAGCCAATTCACTTGGAGAATGCTCAGTCCCTCTGTCTGTGAACAAGTGATTCATAGTATCCATCTTACCCAACTATTGGGAAAGGGACTAACTGAGATCAGAGGGAGGGCAGACCAGCTGGGTACGGGACTTAGCACATAGTAGGTGTCAGTAGATCTATGTTGAATGAATGCCTAGAGGAGGCCTTCTCTCCTTAGCTATACAAATGGAAAACATCATTCTGGCTTCTCTGCTTCTCTTTTAAAAATATTTAATCATATTTTGTAAGTTTCTTTGAAAAGCTAAACAAATTTTTATCAAAACAAATAGAGCTTCTTTTCAACCTCTGTTCTTTATCTGTAAAACGGAGCTAATCCCACCCTCCTCCCAGAGGGTACCCTGAGAACCACAGGACATCAGTGGAAGTGCTCAATGCATATCATCGCTAAATAAACATCTAAAAATAGCCCTTTCCTCAGCAGCAGAAACACACTAGTGCATTGATAATACCTGTTAGTCTGGGAACAATTCAGATAGGTGGAGAGTGTCTTTGATAAATAGGAAAGTAAATAAAGCTAATATTTTATGATTTTTCCATGAGAAACCAAGAGGTTTCTGTTTTTGCCAAGTGAAAAAAAAGATTGGTCACATATGTAGTTTTTTCAGGTAGGTTAGTAGACATGGAAAATTCAATTAAGAGAAATGACTTTGTTAGTGGATCTTTATCAAATTTTTTAAGGGCACATACCCATTGTTTTAGAATATTAGGGGAGTTTCCATTAGTGAATTGTGCTTGGTTTGGCTGTGACCTTTGGCTGGTTTTAAACCAGTCGGACCTGACCACCAACAGAATCATGGTCCCAGGGCCCAGCCTTGTTCTCTCCTTTTAAACTATTCATTTACCCCTGTTGTACTGACGCTGACCAAAAGGTTTTCTTTTTTAAGTTAGAAAAATGTATCTTCTCAGCTTTGTGTAACTTGTGTGCAGAAATGGAAGTGAAATAAACAATGTTTCACCTGTCTTTTCTCTTCTTCCCCCACCACCTCCTCCTCTTCATTTCGTAATTGAGTTATTTGTTCTGAACCCTCCAAAGTCAGTTCCTGAATCTGTTTCTGAAAGCATCACTATGTGGAAGTAAAAAAGTATGTTTCCAAACAGTATACTCATCTATACTGTAACTATTATTGCATTTATAGTTACGTGTTCTACTTCTTTCTAAATAAATTCCTCTGTTTTCTTACCTTCCTGTAACGGATAATCTCTATTTCATCCTTGATATGCTTCATAAATTATAATAATGGTTTTCAGAGATCATGGAAATTACCTTTTTTTTTTTTTTTTGTAAAATGGAGGCATTAATCAAGAAAGACACATTCTATAAAAAGTAAGGCCCTTCAGTCTATAGAAAATTTGGGACTTTCCCACATAATAAATACCTGCTGAAAAACTAGAACTAGTATTGAGATTCTCTTCCTGTGACCATACATTAGAACAGCAGAAAGGGATGCTAATAATCTGAATTGAAAAACAGAAAAATTATGTCTTGAATATTTCCACTTAGCCTGGGTAAACTAAAGCCATACTCACTGACCTAAAAAAAGAAAAAAAATTCATCAAAACCAAAAATTAGAACTGAAATTTAAAGGTAACAGCCTAATGTTTAAGTGCATATGTGCTCATGAGTCGAACTACCTAGGTTGAATCCTGGCTATGATTTTCTACCTATGTGACTTTAGCAAATTATTTAACCCCTCTGCACCTCCCCATCCATTTCTTCCCTATCGAATGGGTAGAGTAATAGTTCTGTGCTCGTTATCATAGGGCTAGCTAGCATGAGTACTAAATGGTGTAATTCATGTACAGAGCTTATTAGCACAGTGCCTGCCACTCAGAAAGCCCTAAATAAATGTTATGTTATAAATATGATCATATCTAGAACTGAGTGTAAATTACATGTTTATTTAAGATTCGTACCAGACAGGAAAACTATAAAGAAGAAATAAAGATAATTTGGTAAACAAAACATTTTCCTCACTGGACACTGCATAAAAAAACAAACACCTATTTTTATTTTTTGCAATCACAAGTTTCTACTGATGATGCTCAACATATAGAAATACTTGAGTTCAATAGATACACCCCTCAATATCAAGTCCAATTTTATTTGACTGGCACACTAGGTGTATCGCCAAGCCCTGAACATGTCCCCTCTCAGATACCAACTTCCTTGCATAGTTTGCTTTATAAAATAACTTTCTCACTTAGAGGATTCCAGGAACGCTCTCTCATAGAAATGAGGTTTCTCCACAAACTGTGATATTCCCATTGGGCCTGACCTAAATTAATGTTGGGCACAGGCACCTGGTAACAGGGATGTGGTCTTATTCTGCCCCTGAAAGATGTATATTTGCTTTTCTTAAAATGATTTGTTGACTCATACACTTTTTTTCCTTTTGGAAATATCCAATATAAAATTGGACACATTTTAATTTTTTTCTAAGCAACCACTAAACTGTGAAACTCAAACAAAATAAGGCATGTGTTTCAATTTGTCTACTGCTCTGCCAAGTTGGAAGAGTTCCCAGTACCAAGTGATTTATTGGCCCACAAAGCCAGAAAAACATAAATGAGACCCAAAGGGTTAAGAGTTCTTTTGTAATAACAGTGTTCTGATAGATGGCTAATTATTTTTGGCTTGAGACAGGTTGATAGCAAAATAAAAATTTGGAGAGCTGAAATTCTAACACCGTTTAATCCAACTCTTAATGTTACTGATGATTTAATTGAAGCCATTATGCTTCTGTAAAAAAAGCTAATCAATGGTCTCTTCCCTGCAGTCTTCATAGCAAATCCCAGCGATAGAACCACGATCTCCAAACATCACAAACTCTCTGTGTTGCTGCTGACACTACCTCAATCCAGAAGTTAGGGGCTATTATTTTCAGCTTATGGCTGTTAGCAAGAATAATTACATACTGTTTTTAGAAGCCAACAACAACTTAAATATACATGATAGGGAACTATTTCCTTAGATGGTAGCCCACCTAGATAATTCAGTAGCATATATTTATTCAGCATTATGTTTTTGAGGACTAGTTATGACATGAGAAAATAAACCTGATGTGTTATTTACTAGGTGAAAACTATTGAATATACACTTGCATCTCAGTTTTATATCCTACTATATGTAAAGGAAAATTAATTTTAAAAACTTAGAAATAAATATATGAAAATGTTACTGATATTTATTTTTAATGGGTATAATTAGAGGTACTTTTATTTTTTATGTATACTTTTCCTGTGTTTTACATATTTCATACAATGGATTTGGATTATATTTATAACCTGAAAGACAAATAATATTATTTCAAATAATCCAATGTATTATAATTATCTGGAAGAGAAGGGTTGGTAGCTGTAAAAACTATCCTTTTTTTTTTTTTTTTTTTTGACAGAGACAGAGAGTCAGAGAGAGGAACAGATAGGGACAGACAGACAGGAAGGGAGTGAGATGAGAAGCATCAGTTCTTCATTGCAGCTTCTTAGTGATTCCTTTCACATATGTGTCTTGAAAAAGGGGCTATAGCAGAGCAAGTGACCCCTTGCTCAAGTCAGCTACCTTGGGCTTAAAGCCAGAGATCTTTGGGTTCAAGCCAGTGACCAGAGGTCTTGTCTATAATTCCACGCTCATGACAGTGGCCTTGCTCTCAAGCTGGTGAGCCTGCACTCAAGCCAGATGAGCCTGCACTCAAGCCAGTGACCTTGGGGTTTTGAACCTGGGTACTCAGCATCCCAGGCCGATGCTCTATCCACTGCAACACCGCCTGGTCAGGCAAAAACCATCCTCTTCTTAAAAAGAACACATCAGCATGAATATGATGCATCATGTATGTGCCATCTACGCATGACTTCGGCTTCAGTAGAACATTGTAAAGACTTTGGCATTTATTTTGAAATGAGAAGCCACTGGAAGCTTTTGGTAAAGGAATGACACGAACCAATTTAGCTTTTAATAAGCTCACTCTGGCTGCCATGTTTAGCCAGGCTAGACAAGGACAGTCATGGTAGAGGTGGTGAGAAGAGTTGGATTCCAATTATCTATCTATCACAACATTTTATTTTGGAAACTATTTTCCCACAACCTATTACTGATTATATGGGGATTTAAACATTTATTTATTTAGTAAAACTTGTGATAAAACTAAAAATATTGGTTAAAGCAAGTTTTCTTCCTGAAAATATTACAAGTTTGATTTTAACTTTTCTTCTCCAACACCTGTTCCTATACCAACAGTTACTCTGTCTCTCAGAAGCCAGATAAGATGGTCTTTGGGACTTCTCTATAATGAGTCATCAGGTGAACCAAGTTTTAGTCCACGGGGCCTCAAGAACCAGCCAAAACTCATTCTTAAGAAAGTTTTCGCCAATCAGCAGCAAAATTCTTTTAAAGGATGGTTCTTTATTCTATGATAATATATATCCTTTCCCATTATTTGGGATAAGAATGTTCTGTCTTTTATGAAATGATGATGTATGTGTAGTATTTGTGAAGCTTTCTTAAATACATACTTGTTCAGAAAAATAAAAGTTTACAACTTTTTATCAGTCTCCAAAACACTATTTTGTGGCCCATGAAATCCACAAGTCTAGAAAACACGGCATTAGTCTACAGAGAAAAAATCTTAACATACACCTATTGTCAATCATTTTGTTTTTGTAATTGATTAAGAAGTGGCCTCTAATTCTAAAACTTTTTATCTATAATATACTCATCCTTTCCCAGAAGACAATTGTTAGTTGGAACTGAACATAGATAAAACATAATTCATTAGTTTAATTTCTTTATCATTAAAGCTTTGTATATTATACAATTAAAACAGAGAGGGTTTTTCTTTGACTATATCAGTAATACATATTAATTATAGAAAATGTAGAATTCAAAAGAAGAAAATAATTATTCATAATTTTACCATCCAAATTTCAAACACTGTTAGATGTGTTTACTATGGATATATTGCTTATTTTTTTAAATGTGTTGCAGTTAGATAGATGCTTTTTCCCCCCAGAAAGTGGAGATTGTATGATTGTTTCTTTAGTATTTATATATTGTATCAAAAGCTGTCACAAAGGCTCTGATACCTATAAAACTCAGCATATCATTACTCATAATCTCAAAACTTGGTTTCTCAGCAGATACGTGCAAATGAAACTACATATATTTTAAAAGCTCGGATGATAAGAACTGTAGGTAAACTAGGATAAAACTATACATTTTCTAATATTTAGAAACTTCTTTTAAGTTAAAAATATACATTAATAAACAGAGGTGTATTATTGTAGCCTCTCAAAAAGACTAATACGTTAAAAGTGTTGATAACCATTTTTTAAAAATAAAGGATACTTCAGAGAATTAGGGCTTTCTATTTTTGTTATCAGGGACTCTGGTAAGAGATTTGAATTTTCACACTTCCCTAAACTTGTGCTTTTTCAGTCTACCAATGGAAATCATGTCTTTGACTTTGGTAACAGGGACTTCATATTTACAATTGTATATGAAAGTTTTCCTGAACTTCTGGATAAAATACATAAGAGAGGGGAAAAAAGAGAAACATACAACATTAAAAGCTAAAATGACTAAACAGTTAAATGCCAAAGCATGAGTAAAATCTCAGTATCAGACAAGTAAAACTATAAGTAGAATCAACTCCGCCTTCATCTAATGAAGCATTGCCTAAAGATACATGCCTGAGACTTAGGAAAAATATTCATAATAAAAGACTGCCAAGCTCACCTTAATGTATTAGAAGATAGCATACTTTTGAGAACAATATACTCCACAGTATGAAGAATGTCTCAGGAAACCATGTGTATAAAATAGGAGCAGAAATCTATAAGAGGCAAATATGTTAGAATAAAAAATTACATGGGATAATATGAAAAGAGGGGGATGGTAACTAAGATATGAAATAATTCTAAGAAAGTAAAAAGAAACAGGAATACAGTTAAATCTGTGTTGGTCTCAAGAAAGGATAGAAATGATACCATGGAGAATAAGTAAGTGCTGTGGGAGGCAAACTGAATGCACACAATTGTGTGAAGTGAGGGAAAATGGGAGGAAATCAGAGACATGTTGTTAATATTCAGGGTTTCATGAAAAGGAGCCGCAAAGGAATGAGGCAGCAACCATACTGCAAGTGGAGGACCTCAATCCAGGATTGAGGTGCCTTAGGGAGATCAGCTATCCAATTTATTAAACAGAAACATGTCATCATGTGTAAGAAACTAACAGAATACAGTGTACAATTTTATTATTTAGTTTTGCAAAACTGACTAGATTTCTCTTGCCCTTTCTGAGACATAACACCACACCATCTACTGTCTGATTCCTGACCTGCAGAAAGCTCCTGCAGGGCCAAACATCCACGTCCTTGGGTCTTCCTTGGACATGACTGCCTTTAGTCATGTATGCTTGGTCTCTACTTTCACTTTCTCAGGATGGGAACAGAAAGTCACTTGGTGTTTTGGCTTTCCTCCAACGGAGACAGAAGGGTCAACACACATGCAATTGTTAAAGAGAGCAAAACAGATAGAACAAAAGTAACAATCAAAAATATATTTCCCTGATCAGACGGTGGTGCAGTGGATATAGGATTGGACTGACATGCAGAGGACCCAGGTTTGAAACCCTAAGGTCACTGGCTTGAACCCAAGGTTGCTGACTTGAGCAAAGGGTCACTTGCTCTGCTGTAGCACCCCCCCCCCGGGTCAAGGCACATATGAGAAAGCAATCAATGAACAGCTAAGATGACAAGACTAATTGACGCTTCTCATTTCTCTCTCTTCCTGTCTGTTCCTATCTACCCTTTCTCTGTCTCTCTCTCTGTCTCTGACACACACACACACACACTATATACACCATATATATATATATATATATATATTTTTTTTTTTTTTTTTTTTTTTTTTTAATCGGTTTGAAACCCTGGGCTTGCCTGAGCAGGGCACATATGGGAGTTGATGCTTCCTGCTCCTCCCCCCTTCTCTCTCTCTCTCTCTCTCTTTCTTCTCTCAGTAAATAAAATCTTTAAAAAAAAAAAGAAAAGATTCTCTTTAAATATATATATTCTAGAATACTTCCTTGGGTTGACAAAAAAGTCATTTGGATATAGATTTGAGATATTTAATGAAATTATGCTAAATTCTTTATTTTGACATGGGAATTTCCAAAACTTAGTTTTTGTGATGGACACTAAAAGTGAAGCTTCAGTGGCAGTGGCAGGCAGCTGTGGCACCTTGCGATTGGTGCAAGTGAGAACAGTTGAACTACCTAGAAATGGGAACTGTGCATCGTCTACAGCCCATGCTATCTCTGCAGCAGTCCACAGTGAGAGGAATACGTAGTGAATGTGAGGTTATCCACCAAGAGCTGGTGGTGAAAATAACATTGTGGATCCTGGGGCATGCAAAAATACTTTTGATAAATTCAATGGTAAATGCTATAAGCATGTAAAACTATGTATATCCTACAAAATAATGAAGAAGATATAAAAAAAATACTAACTATATAGCAAAAGATAGGAAAAGGAAATAGAAAACCAGGGGAAAAAAATAAAACCAAATATATTCAATCAATGTAAGTGGATTAACTTCTTTTGTTAAAAAGGAGATTTTCACTTAAAATCAAAACAGAAAACTTAATGACATTATGTTTTAAATAAGACATTACAAGTGTTAAAAGTAAAATGTTGGTCAAGAATATATCAGGTAAATGCAGAGAGAAAGAAGGTATGGGCACTATATATTATGTTATAATAACATAATAGTAAAATAAAAATGATGTATAATAGTTTATTTTTATTTAGTACTAAGGACATGTAACATCTCATTTAATCCTCATGATAGTTATGAGATTGTTAGACAATGTCAAATTTCAGACCAAAAGCAATAATCGTGACAAATATTGAATTAAAATAAGAAATGATTTAAAATAAACATGTAACATTCACAGATCAGTATGCATCAAATAATATTGAATCAAAATATAAGGTAAAAATTATAGTTACAGGAAGAAATAAGAGAAATCAAGGAATGGCTTTTGTCAGTTTCTGACATACCAAGTATGCAACAACATGAATGAACAAGATCTAAATAATATAATTTGATGAGGTGGATTTAACCAAAAATATATCACACCTTAATGGTGAAAAATGACAAATCTAGATATCAACGGTGGAGAATTTATGAAACAGATCGAATAAGCTACAATAACCATTAAGCAGCTATTAAAAGTGATATTGTATGTACATAGGTACACGGAGGAAAGAATCTAAATAAGTACATCAAAATGTTAACATTGGTTATCTGCAGATCTTGTGATTATGGGTGATTTTTATTTTGTTAGCGATGTTTGCATTTACAAGTCTTTTCAAAGGATATTTTTGCCTCTACAATCCGAGAAAAACATAATTGACCTTTCTTTAATGATTGTGATCTTAATAACATCCCACTTGATTCTCACAACTTAGGAGGAAAAGGCAGGCTACAGATTTTATTGGGGAGGAAATCAAGGTTTAGTGTATAGTGGCTTTTTTTTTTTAATGTCATAGTTAATGACAGGTCTGGAACAAAACCCTGACTTCTACCTCAAATCCTGAGAACTTTCCAGAGCTTTTTTGGGGGAGGTATACCATGTCTCCACAAAAGCCTTCTTTAAATGCTGCTGGTTCAGAATTGTCAGGTGATCAAGACTCTGAAGTAATAAAAAATATATATATAAAGTCATATTGTTTAATAGAATTTTTCACCTAAGATGATAGAAGTTAGAGGTGACTACCTCTGATTAGCTCTAAATGAGCTAGAAACTGAGGGAATGAGGAAAACACATTTTGATGGAAGATGAAAGTAAAAATAGTCACGGAAGCCAGGGCCGGTCAGCTTTAAAGGATCTGGCACCCAAAGGACGAATTTCACCTGGTCATTGACTTTTCTAGAATGGCATTGAGAAAAGAAGCTCCTTTAAATATAAACAGGTTAGTATGCCTTGTATTTTAGGCCAGACTCAAGTTCACAGTTGAGTAAATAGGTCATTTAGGCACTCACCTTCCATTATTTATGAACTATTAACAATCCTTCAGTTTCCATTTCTCTCAGTAGCTAGATGATATTAATACTTCCACTACGGTTCAATTGATTTCAGATTTGTGTTCAGTGGAAAGTGTACAGGGACACTTTGAGGGTTGCCTCTAAAATGTCAGCACTCTTCAGAGAATGGTTTTATTTCTTCATGTTGGGATGATTTTTCCACTTCTTGCTATAGGAGTTGAAATTTTCTAATTTCTGCACAATATGTAAATTAATTTTTAAAAGTTTTTACTAGTGGAATTTTTGTTATGATGGAAATAGCTCTTTGATTTTTTTTCCAATTCCTCAATAATGTATCTCTTCATAAAAATTCCAATGAAGTAATGTAAAGACTAAGAAGAAACTAAAAAGCCCCTGAAATTCCACCAAAATAAGATAACTGCCATTAACATTTTGGTCACTATATTTTCACATTTTTAGTCCATAAACATTCATATATAACCTACCATAAATTATATGTGCTGGTTTTTTGTGTTTGTTTTTTTTTTTTTTTGTATTTTTCTGAAGTTGGAAATGGGGAAGCAGTCAGACAGACTCCTGCATGCGCCCGACCGGGATCCACCCCGCACACCCACCAGGGGGCGATGCTCTGCCCATCTGGGGCGTCCCTCTGTTGCAACCAGAGCTATTCTAGCGCCTGAGGCAGAGGCCACAGAGCCATCCTCAGTGCCCCAGCCAACTTTGCTCCAATGGAGCCTTGGCTGCGGGAGGAGAAGAGAGAGACAGAGAGGAAATAGAGGGGGAGGAGGTTGAGAAGCAAATGGGCGCTTCTCCTGTGTGCCCAGGCCAGGAATCGAACCCAGGACTCCTGCACGCCAAGCCAACGCTCTACCACTGAGCCAGCCGGCCAGGGCCATATGTGCTGTTTTTTATTCCAAACTCCTTTTTTCCCCTTCTTCTTTCCCTACTTCCATCGATGCCATCATGCCCAAAGATATCAATGTTAACCACCAATGTACACTCCTCCATAGCTGTGTCTGATTAGTTAAATAAAACAGGAAATGGACGGTTTATCTTCATGTGTATTATGTGTACTTTTGGAATTTTATAAATAAGGAAGTCAGAATTTTGTCATTTAAAAAATGAAGTTTTATTACTTATTTTTCTGCTTTCCTAATTTTACCTCACAGAAATCTCTTGATTTTATTGGTAGCAAATGGCCCATGAAGTGAATATGTCACAATTTATTGAACCATTGCCCTTAGGAGAGCAAAAGAAAAACCTCCAGTTTTTCTTTACCACCACAGACAGCACTGTAGCAAAAAACATAGTGCTCTTAATTTTATAAGGTAGCTTTCTAGAAACGAAACAGTTGTAAAATTCACATTTCCATCAGCAGTGTGTTATGAAGTCCTTCTTCCCCATATATCTATTAGCAGTAGGTGTTTTTATTCTTTTTTCACTTTTGGGAAATAATCTCTTTCTTTCTCTTTTTTACTCAAATTATCTTTTATCTGACTACTTCTGAGGCTGGGCATTATTCCTCTCATTTACTGGTTATTTGAATGTATCCTTTTGTCAATATCCCATTCATTTTCTTCTATTGCATTTTCTCATATCAATTTTTTTATATATTAAAAATATAACTTTAAAATTGTCTTTCAAGGTAAATAACTCATATGCATGACTAATATTTTTCTCAATCTATGATATATGATTTGGCTTTATGAAATCTGTATCCATACAAAAAAAATTTAAAGGTAGTGAAAATCCATCTTTATTTTTTGTATAGTTTCTGGGATGGGAGTCCTGTCTTGGTTTAAAGTCTCCCATTACACATTTTTTTATTACACATTTTTCTGAATTTATTCTAACCTTTTAAAAATTGTCTTTAATCTACATAGACATCTTTGTATAGAAATTCAACTCTTTCTTCTGGAATGGTAGCGATTTATACTGCAAGATTTGTTAATCATATTTTCCCCACCAAACTGGAATGCCACCTTTTTATACATTAATTTTCTTAAATGATAATTTCCTACCACTCTTTGTTATGCTCTACTTCTTTGCTTATATGTCAATACTATTGATTATAATGTATGTTTTAATCAATACTTTATAAATATACTATACTTTATAGTATATTTCAATATCTTTTATAGCAAGTCCTCCTTCCCCAATTTGGAGAAAATGGCCTGGTGGTTAACTGTTTGAAAACACACACTCGGAAGGGTGAACATACAATACAATGTACAGAGATGTGTTGTAAAATTGGGCACCCAAAACCTGTATAATTATATTAATCAATGTCCCTCAATAAATTCAATTTAAATATAAATACACAGACACACACACACACTCTAAAGTCAAACTGAATCCTGACTTCAAGTTACTTCACATCTCTTTATATCAATTTATTGGTAAAGTGAGGGTGATAGTATTTATCTCAACAGTTGTTGTGAAGATTAAGTAAAGAAAAACAGAATACTTAAAATGTTTTCTGATATTATACATCGAAAAATTAATTAGCCGTTGTAATTTTCTTAACTAGTTATGCAAGATTTCTTTCATATGAACTTTATTGACTTTTTTCAATTGAAATCCTCCAAAAACAACTTCAATTTCATTAAATATATGTATTCATTTTGGGACAATTTATATTTTTAGGATACTAAGTCCCACATCCTAGAATTCTGCATTACATTATTTTATGTTATTTTAAAAATGTTTTGCCCTCTCAGATTTTTAAAAAGTCTTCAATATGAATCTAACTTAATTCAAGACTTGTGCCTTTCTTGTTAAATTTATTCTTAAGTTTAAAAAATTATTTTTCTTATTTTGAATGCAATATTTTCCCCATTTCCAGCTCTAGATGGCTTTTGCCAGTGTAAACAAAGAACATGTTATCTTATTTATTTACTCCAGAATTTTCTATTAGAATCTTTTGTTTTCTCTAGATATATAATTATATCATCAACAAGGTGTGTGTATACTTTCTTTACCAATATGTACATTTTATATTTCATTTTTTTGTCTAAATACTTTAACTATGATGATATATCCTTGTTATCATGAGAATAAGGGAAATTAAGAATCTTACCAGACATAAACAAAGGACACCAAATTCTTTACCATTAGTAAAAACTATGTTGAACTATACATAAAGCAGGAGACTCAAAATACCACCACCGTAAAGGAGACAGTCCTCACAGTTCAAGTGTCCCCAAAGCAGCCTCATTACCAACGATAATGATCAAAAAGGGCCTTTGAGAAGCACAGTTACCATCTTCAGGAGTATTTTATACCTTTGAGTCCTCTTCCAACTAATTTCAAGTTTCATATCTCCCTGGCTACCAGAGATGAGTGATTAATAAAAACTCCACCCTGATTTATCAATGTCACCCCATTAAAATTAATTTAAAAAAACAAACAAACACAAAACTCCAGAACAATTTAATGACAAAAGTCTTTACCACCCCAGAGATTGACCACATGCTTTTTCTTTTTCTTTTCTCAGTTCGGAGAAGATTATTGTAATTGATTTATCCTCTTATTTGATAATTCAGCAAGCGTTAGTGAGATTCCTATAAGGTGACAATTACTTCAAGATTAGTCTTGAAGAAGACCGATCTCTGCTTATGGATGATACAATGTCTAGATAAGGAATCAGGCATAGAAGTAAATAATGGAAATGATATGTGAAAAGTTTTACAGCACAAATAAGTATCAAGAAGTATGCAGGGTCTGGGATTTTACTCTCCTTTCAAGCTAACGAGTGAACTTGTTGTTGTTTTATGGGTGCTAGAAAAAGACATGAGGCTTCTGGATCAGAGTCAAAGACTTTCTTATTCACAGCAAAAGCAGTTGTCAGAGCTTCTTGCTCATTTGCAATGGTTCCCCATTTCTCTCAGATCCTACAGGGGTGACACAATGGGTCCGTCGTGGTTGTCTGCACACTCAGTGGGTTGTGTTACAGGACACCAACACTGAATTTGAGGAATTCCTTGCTTTTATAGCTAGGGGAATCAAGCTTGCTCTTTAGCTGGGGGGAGATGCTACCTCACCATTGTTTGCTACAAATCCAACCCTGAGGAATGGCCAGGCCTTACATTCTTGGCATACCCAGCAGATCATGCAGGAATACCCAGAGTCCATGGCGGATTGCCTCTACCAACAGCAAATATAACTGCCAGAGGCATTAAAACCTAAGTTGTCTCAAGAAAAGTGATTTAACAAATTTGTAATTAAACACATAGCTATTTTATGTGGTTTCTTTAACTGCTGCATCTATCTTGAAGTTCTATAAAGAATGCTAAGTCTATTTACCATTCCTAGGGAAAATAAAATTAAATGCAGTTGTAGATCAAGGGGTCAGATTAAGTAGAGAAAGAATGTATTTTTTAAAAAGACACTAGTAATTTGGAAAGGTTTGTAGAATGAGCTGTACCTGGACTTGAGGAGTTTCTTCCTAAATTCTTTGTTCTGTGACTTTTCACAAACGACACAACTCCTGTGCTTCCTAACATGTACCTTGCAGGCTATTGCCAGTATTGAAAACAAAGCTGATGAAGCATGCTGCACATCATAGGTGTTCAGTAAGTGGCAGGTTCTAGTATTGTTATGTTCAAACATATGAATAATAAATAGAGTTTGCTAGCATCTTCTTTGTTCTCTTTCTGTCATTTTGAATTAAGCAATTCACTTATCTCTCAATTACAAGGCTGTGACTCCCCCAAGAGCACTGAATTTTAGTCATCATAATGATCTAACTAGGCTTCAACTCTCTTTTCCTCTTTTACCTGAATGACAATTTTTCAAAGCCAACATCTTTTTCAAAAACCTTTGCATGAATGAAGCAAAGAGAAAGATTTGATACAGAGTATATATGTATAATTTATCACATCTTGTTTAGTTTTAATCATAAAAGTAACATATGTATTTTTAAAAGTCTAACAATAGCAAGTAATTGAAGTAAAAGTATAAATATCCATCCCACCAATCCCATTTCACCAAGGATGATCATTAATAAGATTTTGACATAGCCTCCCGGCCCTTTTCCTATGCATACCAAATACAGTGTTGATTATTTTTTCCCCAAAGATTATATGAATTATGCTCAGATGAGAGCACTGCATTATTATTTCTAATTACTAGCTTGTGAGGGTTAATTTTTTATTTAAAGCCACTTTTACTGTTTGTGTGTGCCTATGATTCTTAGTCCTAAAGAAATGCCAAGAAAGTCCCTACTGTCTAATGTTTTGAAAACCCCAAATTCATGGTCTTCTTTTTCCTAGAGTTTCTTTCATATTCTTATAAATACATTTCCTGGAATACAACTCAATCTTCATCGGCTTTATAATGAGTTTTGGTCATTTCTGTGAAACTAATAGGAAGATTTTTATCTTCTGTTTTTATTGACTATTTATGATCTTTAAATTCTCCTAACACCACCCTGAGGCAACATAGAAAACATCTTATATTTACAGGGAGTGCTTTACAAGTTACAAAGTTCTTTCTCAATTGTCTGGCATGCTCCTCACAATGGCTCTATGATGAATGACAAATATTATTAGTCTAACTGACTAATAGGGCAATTGAAGTAATGAAGGTTAAGAAGTGACTTGCCTAAGGTCACACAGTAACAGTCACAAGCCCAAATCTCTTGACTTTACATAGCAAGTAATTTACAGAGCAATTATCTAGGATGAGTTAAGCCTTCACACATAGGCCATAGTTCGGAAAACACTCAGAATTTGTAGAAGACATGCTTGATGTCTTTAAAAAGTATTCTCTTTTAATTAAAAAATAAGTTAAGATAAGCTATATATACCTGTAGCTAATTTTTAGCTAATTTGTTTTAAGATAAATATAGTATTAATAATATAAATAGGGCATTAATCATTCTTATCCATTGAGAATCTGTACTTCACTCCTCTTTTAGCAATAAAACCTTTGTGGTGATGAGAATTTAATGCTAACTAAACAAGAAAGGCAGGCAATTCTATTCATTTGAATTTATTCATTCCTGGCAAAAGGAATACATAAGGATATATCAGAAGTATGACTTTAGTAAGACAATTTTAAAAAATAGGCTTGATTTTTAGAGTAGTTGTAGGTTTACCAGTCAATTAAAAATTGAATGGAAAATGCAGAGACTTCCCATACCTTCCCTTAGCCTCTCCCCTTCTCCTGCCAGAGCATTTCTCCTATTATTAACACCTTGCATTAGTATGGTACATTAGTTACAATTGATGAGTCAATAACACATATTATTAAGTAAAATCTATAGTTTACATTAAGGTTCCCTTTTTGCATTACACAGTTCTATGGGTTTTAACAAATGCGTAATTTCATGTAACCACCATTACAGTATCATACAGAATATTTTCACCACCTTAAAAATCACCTGTGCTTCATCTATTCAATCTTCCCTTTCCCTCAATCCCTAGCAACCACTGAGCATTTTTTTTACTGTCTCCACAGTCTTGTCTTAGAGTATGCAGCCTTTTCAGATCGACTTCTTTCACTTAGCAATATCTTTTTTAGCCCTGGCCGGTTGGCTCAGTGGTAGAGCGTCGGCCTGGCGTGCAGAAGCCCCAGGTTCGATTCCAAGCCAGGGCACACAGGAGAAGTGCCCATCTGCTTCTCCACCCCTCCCCCTCTCCTTCCTCTCTGTCTCTCTCTTCCCCTCCTGCAGCCAAGGCTCCATTGGAGCAAAGATGGCCCGGGCGCTGGGGATGGCTCCTTGGCCTCTGCCCCAGGCGCTAGAGTGGCTCTGGTCGCAACAGAGCAACGCCCCGGAGGGGCAGAGCATCGCCCCCGGGGGGGGGGGGGCAGAGCGTCGCCCCCTGGTGGGCGTGCCGGGTGGATCCCAGTCAGGCGCATGCGGGAGTCTGTCTTACTGTCTCTCCCCGTTTCCAGCTTCAGAAAAATACAAAAAAAAATTATATATATATATTAGTTTCTTTCATGTCTTTGTGTAGCTTGATAGACAATTTCTTTTAGTACTAAATAATATTCAATATTATAGATGTATCATGGTTTCTTTATACATTCATCTATTGAAGGACATCTTGGTTGCTTCTAAGGTTTAATAATTACAAATAAAATTGCTATAAACATTTGTATGTTGGTTTTTGTGTGGACACAAGTTTTTCATTTATTTGGGTAAGTACCTAGGAATATGATTGCTGGGTTGTATGATAAGAATATTTTCAGTTTTTTAAGAAACTGCCAAACTGTCTTCTAAAGTGCCTGCTCCATTTGAAAGTCCCTGTTGCTTTGCATTCTCACCAGCATTTGATGTTGTCAGTACTTTGGATTTTAGCCTTTCTAATGTATGTGTAGTAATATATCATTGTTGATTTAATTATTATAAAAGGTAATTGCTTTTTGAATTTATTAGACTGACCATTCTACATCTAAATCTGCCTAAAACAACTAGATCAGCTTTTCTTCAATTTAGTGTGTTTATTATTTCACAGTAGACATATCCACTGTATGATTCTAGTGAAAAAAATATAAGTAAAAAAACTTAAGAAAAATTGTGCATTCAGAACAAAGAGAAGGAAATAATAAGAGGCTGAAACAGAGACTGTGCTGTCATGTGGAAACGGGCCAGTGTGTTCGACACTTGTAAGGGGCAAAGATAAAAATGATTTAACAGCAGTATTTGAGGTAATAAAAAAAGAGAGGACTAGTTGGCAACCAGCAGTGTGCAGTAGATTGTAGATTGCCAATAAAAATGCGAATGGGAACATTTTACTATGTAATTGGAGACAACTGCTTCATATTCCGGAGATACCATACAAGAAGAAATATCAATATTTGAGTGTGGTATGGTTGCAATAGTTTTTAAAAATGAGAAGTTTAAAATGTGTAAGATAGAGGTTAGAAAGGAACTGGTAAAGCAGAGGCAGGGAGTGCCCTGACCACATCCCCTTGGGCCTCATGCTTTTAATCAGTGACAGCATTTCCATCTTTTTGCTTCAGGGCTAATGATGACAAGAGCTGGTGTAAAAATACTCCACTTCCCAAAGCCCTTGGGTAGATAAGTCTAAGTCACATGTTTACACTGGCTCCTGGAATGGCTTGATAACACCCCCTTTGCTGGATGCCTTCTCTTCCTTGGCGCACTTACCCGGTGCCATAACTGTGTTTTCTTGAGACCAACACTCAGTTATACTTTTTGCACTAGAATCCTTGTCTCGGGGTTAGCTTCTGGAAGAACCGAAGCTCAGAACAGTTGTTGGTTACATGTTTCTTCAGAATCCCACATTCCCCTCGGTTACTATTGCTGCTCTTTTTCAAGGCTCTCCTGAACCCTTTCCATTTATGTCCATTTATGGGACCCGTTACTCTCCTCTTGCAGTTGCTAGGTCACTGCAGCTAGAGGATAACATCTGGTAAATTTTGCAGAATGCAGAGGAAATTAATTAAATTTAGTGTTAACTCTCCTTCATGTGTTTGCATTTTAAAGGGGATCCTTGGGAAAAGAACTCAAAGGAGTGACTGTCTAGCTGTGAAAATTCAGATTCTATGCCATCTGAATGGAGGAGAATTTTTTTTTCTTTTTTTAAGTGAGAGGAGGGGAGATAGAGAGGCAGACTCCCACATGCACCCTGACTGAGATCCACCCAGAAACCCTGTCTGGGGCAGATGCTGGTATCAACCAAGCTATCCTCAGCGCCTGAGGCCAACGCTTGGACCAGCAAGCCACTGGCTGCGAGAGGGGAAGAGAGAGAAGTGGGGAGAAGGAGGTGAAGAAAAGCAGATGGTTGTTTCTCATGTGTGACCTGACCAGAGATCGAACCTGGGACGTCCGCACGCTGGGCCTACGCTCTATTCACTGAGCCAACTAGGGCCGGAGCTGGTTATTTTAAGCAAGACTTTTATTCTCATGTCCTTTACCTCTGATTGATATTCCTAGGGTTATTTGGGGGGGGGGGATAAAGCAGATGAACTAGTCACACTCTTAGTGACAAGTCAAACTTAGAAATTAGCTGAAAGGGGAATTTAATTTAGGAGAGGAATTTGAGGGAAAGCCAAGGAATTAAGCATAATATTGCAAGAAGATTGAAACAGCATATTCATTGGTTCCAAGACACTTTTTCACTCACATTTTAACATCTCTGAAATCAAATTGCATCTTATAATCAATAGCATCTCTTAACTGCCATTGTCAGGTGGTAATCACATTGTCATTGTCATTGCCTGTAATGTGAAATTGGGTCATAGCTATTCATATTGTCACTTCAGTTGAATTATGTGCACTGTTGGTACAACACATTCCGTTTAATTGCTATTTAAAGTGTCATCAATATAACACTATGATTCAGGATTGAAAGAAATAGTTATCATGTATATAGAATGGAACAAAAAGAAATCTGTAATGTGTAAATTTGATATTAAGGAAATTATTTGTCAGTAGATGGATATTTGTAAATTCCGTATTTTCTTGGAAAGCAACAATAAATGCTTTATAAGATGTAAGAAAGAAAAAAGATGCCCACTAGTGGAAGTTATATTATCTTTCATTATTGAGATTCATGCAAAAGGATTGCCTATCATACACAAAGCAACAGTGGCAAAAGAAATTGCCAAATTCTTCATAATAGATTAATGAAATCTCAAAGCAATAGAAGGCTGAAGTAAAACAAATTATGTATCGCACAAGATTATCATTAAGATGTACAATATCCATTTATCAGAAACATCTTGCTGATTTTGAACAGACTGCACTTAACTTCCAGCATGATGCCATTGAAAACAAATTAAACTATGTGTTTAATCAAATAGGTAACGCTGGGAAAGGGAGATTGGTTTTCTCAGACAAGATGTAAATTTACATGGTCAGTGTGAAAGGATATTTATAGGGATCAAGAATATGAGTTTGGGTAAGCTTATGCCTGTCAATTGCTGATGTTACCAACCTATTTAAGTTAAACTATAAAACAACGTCTAAGAATAAGAACTTCTTAGTTATTAGGATTGAACCAAAATAGTATGAGTGATGATTAAGCTGATAGAAGACTGGTTAGAAGTGTTCTGGAATAGATATCTGAGAACGTATTATATGTTTTAGTCCTCAGTGATTTTACGAACATGTATTTGAACACTTAAATAATAATATCACCTGAAAGTGTAATGATGTGATTGTTAATCATGATGATATAATTAGGTCACTACAACCTTTTAATGCTTCAGGTAACAAACTATTAAAGACCATTAGCAGAAGGAATGTGAGTCCTGGTTATTGTCTAAAAAACCTTCTATTGAGAACTTTTGGTAAGATCAAGAAAGTGCCAGCATCAAAATGTACAGAATGGAGACAATAGTTGTGCTCACTTTAAATTAATGCAACATCATCAACATTCTTGATGACTCAGAGGACATTATTTTATTTTTTTAAATATGGATGCTAATAATCTAAATTCAGAAAAGCTGAATTTTAGGCATGTGAAGAAGTTTTAGGAATACATTAACGAACTTATTTCATGCACACTTACCCTTTTATGTACACAATACTGTTATGTGATTTTAAATATCTATGTGTTGAGCCCTGGATGGCGAATGGATGGATAAAGCGTAGTCCAGGCACACCAAGATCTCAGGTTTGATCCCCAGTCAGGGCACATACAATAAGCAATCAATGAGTATACAAGTAAATAGAACAACTAAATGGAGCAACAAGTTGATGCTTCTCTCTCTCTCTCTCTCTGTCAAAAATCAATCAATGAAGAAAAAAACAATAGTACTTCTTCAGAAAAGTGTTCCTTTAAAAAGAAAAACCCATATGTTGAAATAAATAAAAAGAATTCTTTCAATAATGATAAAATAAAATTCTAAGTGGTATGAAAAATAATGTCATAGTCTATATTTTTGCTTCAAGGCAAAAAAACATTATAAGAAATACAGGTCAGTTTATAGCAATGAAAAATTTGAGTCATTAGTAATATATAACAAGTCTGAATTTTTTGACAGAACCACAAAGAGAAAATTCACAAAATATATTTTAACATGCCTCTTTCAATAACTGATAAAAATTAATCAGGCAAAAAAATCAGCAAGGATGTAGAAATTTGAACAACAGAATTAACAAACTTGAGTTAAGGAACCTGTAAGACATTTGACCCAACAACTGCAAAATTTGCATTCTTTGAGAGTTCACATAGAATATTTGTTTACAAAAGGTTCATACGCTGGACCACAGAGCAAGTCTCAACAAAATTTAAGGGACTGAAGTCATTCAGAACATCAGTTCTGATTAGAATTTTTAAATCTATAAAAAATTAGTTTAAGAAAACATAGAAAATCTTTAAGTTTGGAAATTAACCAATACATATCTAAATAAGTCTTTAGGATGAATGTGGAATCCTGACAGAAATAAAATGATTGAAAAGGCAAAAAAAAATTTATCAGTATTTATATCATCGTATATATTATGGCTTGTATATGCAAAATATCCAAAAGAATCTACAAATAAATTTTTAGAATGATAAGAGATATTACAAACATTATTAGAATCAAGAAGAGTTTACCAAAGTTGCTAAATTCAAAATCAATATATGAAAGTCAAATGCATTTCCACATACCATCAAAAGCAATTAGAAGAGAAAGATACCATTTCATTAGCAAAACTACCAACTACATAGAAATAAACCTGTCGAAAATGTGTAAGCACTATGTGGAAAATTATAATGCTTCATAGAGAGACATTAAAGAAACTTAAATAAGTGAATTAAAACACAATTATAAAGACACCAAATCTTCCAAATGTATCTAAAGATTTATTGCCATTCAAATTCTCAACATGGCTGTGAGTGTGTGTATAGCTCAACAAGCTGATTCTAATATTTATGTAGAAATGCAAACAAAACCTATTCTACTTGACATCGAACCTACTATAAAACCCTAGTAATTAGTAAAACAGCTTGCTGATAGAGGAGCGATAAACAGAACTATAAGATGAAATGCAGGAAATCCATCCATTTTTAGACACTTCATTTATGACAGTTGCCATAGCGGAGCAGTAGTGAAAGAATAGAATGTTCAATAAATGTTGTTGGAATTGAATAATCATATAGAAACAAGTGAAAGGGACCTCTCATTATTAACAAGCCCCAAGAAAATTAAAATTAAAGGCAAAACTATAAAGACTTAAAAAGATAATATAAACAAAACCTCTCAGGGAAAGATTTCTTAAATCATAAAAAGCATTAGCCATAAGGGAAGAATTTGACTTCATTAAAATTAAAAACTTCTATTCATTGTCACTATGAGATAATGAAAAGACAAGCCATAGAGTAGAAGGTATGTGTAATACTCATACACAAGAAAGACACACAATAGAAAACGGGCAATTTCTCTTTCTCTGGTTTTCTCTTCCTTCTTCAACCATCACACACTTAGGAGTGTTTTTGTTTTTGATTTTGTGTTGTTGCTCTTTTTTTTAATTTTTAGGTATATATATATATATCTAAAAATATATAAATATGATAACTACTGAAGGGAAAACATGAGTACATCTTTGATACTTACAAAAATAAAAAGTGTTAATTTGGTTTTGAATCTATACAGATCAATTTTCCATAAGATGTTTCTGTCTCATACATTTAAGCGAGGCACTATTCAGAAAAATGCGAAAGGAAAGTGAGAGGATAGCCTGGATGAAAACAATGGTGATTCTTTGCTCTTAAAAAAAAGAAAGAGAATGAATAATTTAACCTTACAAGACATGGGCAAAAACTGAACCTGAAAGGGAAGGTAAAAGAGGTTTAAGTAGGGAAAAAAATGAAAAAGTGTACACAACAGAGCTGAGAAATGTTGAAAGGTGGTATCTAAATGATGAACAAAAAAGAACTCCTATAACAGTGAGAAAAACAAAGACAAAATGGTGATTCTTGGAAGGTATATGGGGAAAAAACAGTGAATGTAAAAATTAACAAATGGAACAAATTCTAACTAGAATGAATATGAAGTTGTCAGCATGCAGAAATCAGAAATTTGGTATCATGCTTATAAGTAGGATCACTTTAATTTATTTACCTTATGAGTTTCTGTCAATTCATGGGTTTTTTTCTTTTAGAGCTTTCTAATTTGAGGGGGGAGTGGGAAGAGTTTTGAAAGTTACGGAATATGAAAGAACAGAAATTCAGATACTTGATGTTTACATCAAGTTTTACATATAGAACTGCTAATTAACATGCATCATCTAATAAAACTGTGACCTCATTTCTTTCCTAGAAAGACCCTATGGTTTACTAATCTGGATAATCTACTTTTGATTAAATGCTAATTTTTCACTTGTAGATTTTTTTTTCCTACTATTGACCTTTTGGCCATTTCATGGATAATTAGCACCTCCTTCAGAAAGGAGGGCATAGGGAAACTAAATAAATGCCTTTGTCTACACTTATTGTGCTTTCTGTTAGTCCTGCATTGAGAAAGATCTAATAACAAAGAAGTTTAACGCTATGACTAAAATGATGATGTTGTTCACAGTGGAACGCTACTTAGCCATAAAAAAGAAGGAAATCTTACCTTTTGCAGCAGCTTGGATGGACCTGGAGGTTATTTGCTAAGTGAAATAAGCTGGTCAGAGAATGACAAGTACCATGTGATTTCACTTATATGTGAAATCTAATGAACAAAATAAAGTAACAAAATATATAGAAACAGACCCGTAGATACGAAGAACAGATTGACAGCTGTCAGAGAGGATGAGGGTTGGGGGGGAGGGGGGCTGGGTGAAAAAGGTGAAGGGATTAAGCAAAAAAGAAAAACCAACTTGTACACACAGACAACAGTGCAGGAATTGCAAGAGAGAAGGGGTGGGGCAGGTGGAGGAAGGTGGGAGGTATAGATGGTGATGGAGGGAGACTTGACTTGGGTTAGTGCACACACAATGCAATATGCAAATGATATGTTATAGAATTATACACATGAAACCTCTATAATTTTGTTAACCAATGTCATTTCAATAAATTCAATAAAAAATTAAAAAAAAATAAAATAAAATGACAGTGTTGTTCAAGACACCTACAAGGTGAGTGAGCTCTTGAGACACTCAGTGGTGGACAATAGGGCCACTGTGGGTGATAATACATGCTCCCCTTGAAAGGGTTAGATTATTTTAATTTACACAACATAAGTTGTGGAAGTTAGTCAACATGGACAACATCAAACACGGACCAAAAAAAATACCTTAAGCAAGCCATAAAGCACATTGCTGGATTTACCATGCTTCATAATGAGTAACACTTTTATCTAAAACTTATCCTAAGCCTAAAGTAAAATGATTTTAAAAACAGAGCAATATACCCCATAAGAGTCTATATTCACAGTAAGTTTCTGTGGCTTTATAATAGATTGTTGGAATAAATCCCAAATAATTTCCCAATTTATTGATATATCTATTTTTTTATGATATGTATAGTTAAGCTGTTATGTTGTTTCTGCTCACTTTTTTTTTTTTTTAGGGAAAATTTCATGGAAATCCAATGCATGTAGCTGTGGTTATTTCAAATTGTTTAAGGGAAGAGAGGAGAATATTGGCTGCAGCCAACATGCCCGTCCAGGTAATATTTTCTGAACTTGTGATCTTGTTATCACCTTGAGCTAAATTTTTCTGGAACCGAAATTCTTTTCTTGTACACCAGTCTCTTCTACCTGTGTTAATGGTGCCACCATCCTTCCGGTCACTTGTAATCAAGGTATAGGAATCATCTTTGAGTAAGATCTTTTTCTCTGATTCTTTATTGGGATAAGCACCATGTTCTTCCAGAATGTGTTTCTAGAATCTTATCTATATATTCTTTCCTAGTTATACTGATCACTCTGGCCCATGGTCTTATAACATTGGTTCAAGAATATAGTAACTACCTCCTAGCAGAACTTCTACCATTTGGACTCTGCTTCCCTCAGCACATTTATCCTCAGGGATTGATATTGCCCCCAAAACCCTTCAGTAGCTCCTGATTTCCTACCTCACAAGTCCAAACGACTCCACAAGCAGGAATTTTGTCTTACAGAAAACTCCATAAATACTTGCTTGTTGATTGCTTGAATATAATTAGCTCTTCCTTTTTTTTTTTTTTTTTTTTACACAGAGAGAGAGAGTCAGAGAGAGGGATAGATAGGGACAGACAGACAGGAACGGAGAGAGATGAGAAGCATTAATCATCAGTTTTTCATTGAGACACCTTAGTTGTTCATTGATTGCTTTCTCATATATGCCTTGACCGTGGGCCTTCAGCAGACTGAGTAATCCCTTGCTCAAGCCAGCGACCTTGGGTCCAAGCTGGTGAGCTTTGCTCAAACCAGATGAGCCCATGCTCAAGCTGGCGACCTCGGGGTCTTGAACCTGGGTCCTCCGCATCCCAGTCCGACGCTCTATCCACTGCGCCATTGCCTGGTCAGGCAGCTCTTCCATATTTTACATTATATTTTATCCCACTATTTTTGAATGAATTTAGAACTTCCATTAAAGACAAATAGAGGAATCAATGAAATCCTTAGTGAATATTTTTTTAATCTTTATTTTAAAAAGAGTATGTTAATAAGCAATTTTCCAAGTGACACTTTTCATAGTCACACCACATTTATTTTTGAAGGTCCAATAAAAATTTTTAACTATTAAAAATTCTCAAGTTTAGTTAATTTCAGGTTATGGTTATTTTGGGAGAAGTAGGAAGTTTTAAAAATGTACTATTCTTTCTTATATGAAAAAGAGGATGATATTATTTTTATTTAATTTAAAATATAAAGTATAATAAGTTTATAAAATAAATATAGTTTGATTCAGTGCTTTGGAGGTAAAATTAAGATGCTATTACTAATATATGGTATTTTCATATTTACATTCTAAGCTATCCTTTTTCTGTATCCCTCTTATCTCTTGTCGTTTTAGTGGGTATGTGTGTGTGTTGTTCCTTTACAATGTCAGATATCAATTAAATTAGAACACGTTTATTTGAATAGATGCTGAATATTTGACTAATCAAAGTCACTCTGTAAATAATCTGCCAGTACCACATACTACTACAAAATATGCACTGATTTGTAAATATCAAAGAGGTAGAAAAAATGAAGATTCATGAAAATGGGGAGTTTTATAAAGATTTTACAATCTGAAGAAAATGGTGTAGTTGAAAGAACACTTGATCAACAAAGACAGGGGTTCCACTTGAGATACCACCACTGACTTGCTGCAGATCTTAGCCAAGTCATTTACCTTTTTAATCGTAGCTCCCCTCCCAACTGTAATGCAGTGGGGTTGCTGACATCTCTAACTCTCATGTCTAAATGTCTATGTATTGTAACTTTATATCTAAGGAACACATTCAATGTCAGATTATTAGTGACCAAGAAAGGGTGGTTGAAGAAGGTGGCTAACCTTTCTATTTAATTAGGCTAACATTTTTATATATTCTTTAGTAAACTCCCTTGTTCTGGTGTAAAAATAATCCTCTTGCTGTCAGATTCATCTGATTTTAAGTCCAACTTTAGATTTAAGTCTAATTAAATATAGTTTTACTATATTAATTTTAAATTGCAGGCATTAGTTTTATAGAATTTTATAAAATATAAAAGAATTTTTATTATAGCAAATTAAGAAAAAAAATTAACCATTAAACTATCTACAATTTCACTATTCATAGATAACACATTTAGAATATTTTGGTGTGTGTGTGTGTTCTTTCAATCACTTGTACTTGAGTATATACACATCTATACATACAGCCATATATTTATAAATATATACATATTTAAGCACTACATATCATAAATATAGTGTTTTTATAATTTTCTCTATTTTTAACATTTTGACACTACTTATATGTCATTAAATATTTTTCTACAGCATGATTATTATTATTTTTTTTAATGAGAGAAAGACAGATATACAGGAAGGGAAAGAGAAATGAGAAGCATCAATTCTTTTTTGCAGCACCTTAGTTGTTCATTGATTGTTTTCTCATATGCGCCTTGACCAGAGGGTCTACAGCTGAGCCAGTGACCCCTTGCTCAAGCTAGCAACCTTGGGTTCAAGCCAGCGACCATGTGGATCATGTCTATAATCTCATGCTCAAATCATCAACCCTGTGCTCATGCTGGTGAGCCTATGCTCAAACCAGCAACCTCGGGGATTTTGAACCTGGGTCCTCTGCATCCCAGGCCGACACTCTATCCATTGTGCCACTGACTGGTCAGGCTCCACAGCATGATTTTTAATGGCTCTAGAGTATTTCATACCATATTGATCCAAACCTCAGGTTAAAGTATACTACATATGTTACATTCATCATAAACCTGTTTTATCAACATCATTGAAATTTCAAGACATTCTCTTTCCAGGGACCTCTGGAGAAATCCTTACAAAGTTCTTCAGTTTCGGAAAGACAGAGGAATGTGGAACACAAAGTGGCTGCCATTAAAAATAGTGTGCAAGTGAGTGATCTTATTAGATACCGAGAAAGACTAGCTATTGTCCCCATACAACTAACTATGTGCCTTTTTCCTATGTGCCCAAAGTGACTGCATACAGAAATTGTAGGGCAATTTGTTAATAAGTCTCTCACACACTATGTTCATATTACAAAAGATTTCTTTTGGGGGAGCTTTTTAACTTTAATTACTAGAGACTGGGTCTACCCACCACACTCCTTCACTGAGAACCATGTGGCCTTAGACAAGTAAGTTACTTCACATCTTTAAGTTTCTGCTTCTTTACCTAAAAAAGTAAGGATAACCACCATCACAGGATTGTTGTGAGGACTGCAGCAGATAATATATCAAAAATCTTTAGCCTAGGTCTTGATGTTTAATATCTATTATGTCTGAGCAGAAAAACATTAGCAGGTTTGGAAAAGAGAAAAGTAAAAATCTCAAAGTAGAAGCAGGAGGCACAGAGGAAGCATAAATTTTATTTTTCTAAGTAGTGGAGAGGAAAACAATTTATACCCAATAGTCATAAACTTCAGCAGATTAAAAAGGAAACTTTAAGCAAAATGATAATTGGTACAGTAATACAGAAATGTACGGAACCAAAAGGGGAAAAGTATCTATATTCTCAGATTTAAAAAAAAAAAAGATATTAGTAGCATCATTTGGAACTAACTGAGGAATAAAAGGCAAGATACTGAGAGATTTCCCGTTAGGCAGAGAAAATGGAAGAGCAAATTTAGTCTGGTTCCTATAGAATTATTCAACTCTCACAGGATTCTATTTAGTTAGTCTGGCATATGACTGGAAACTGGGAGCACAAAACAGTATATTTTGAAATACCGATGATGTTTCATTGCCGTGTTTAATTGTAACAACTGAGAGAGTATGCTTTCTTTTGTAAAAAGATAACAGAACAAGACGCCAAATATTTAGAAGACCTACAAGATGAATTTGACTACAGGTATAAAACAATTCAGACAATGGGTAAGTTTTTGTTTCATTTACACAGAGACATTAAAGCATCATGACTAGGGTTTTTTCTTGACGGACAGAATTAATGAATTGATCTACTACCCTAAGTGAGTTATTATTTTTTTTTGAAGGGAGGGTTCAGGAGAGGAATATTTATTTTGTTTCCTTCTTTTTTCTCCAAATAAGCATTTTTTTAAATCAACCAATTCTTTGTAAATTATAAAGCTGATGAGAAAGAAATTCCACTTTAACATACAGCTCCAAAAACTAAGTATGTTCTCATATTAGAGCAAATAACATTTTCACAATTAAAAAGGATAATAATAATTGCCTAACGTGTTCAGGAAATTAGTAATATTATTCCTACGTGAGTTTTTTTTAAATATGATTTTTTCAAATAATAAAATAGGAATGAGAATCTCTGTAGGAAATTTAGAAAATAGAGAAAAGCAATAAAAATAAAAAATTACCCAAAATGTTACTGTTTACAGATATACACTGTCAAAGTTTGTGTATTTCCTTTCAGCCTTCTTTCTATATGTTCAAATATATACAAATTTATTTATTGAGATCATCATGCACATAGCTTTGTATGTCACATTTCAAAGTTTTAAATATTTCTTCATATCATAAAAAATCTTTAAAATATAATTTCAGTAATTATATAAATGTCAAAATTTAAGGATATTACAATTTATTTGATTATTTCTTCATGATTAGATATTGAAGTTGTTTACAGTTAGATATTTTTAAGAAATGGAAGGAAACAATGAAATGATTTGTGAGGATTAAGAATTACAAATAATAATAGATCATTTAAACCAGGGGTCCCCAAACTTTTTACACAGGGGCCAGTTCACTGTCCCTCAGACCATTGGAGGGCCGGACTATAAAAAAAACTATGAACAAATCCTTATGCACACTGCACATATCTTATTTTAAAGTAAAAAAACAAAACGGGAACAAATACAATATTTAAAAAAAAGAACAAGTAAATTTAAATTAAATAACTGACTAGTATTTCAATGGGAACTATGGGCCTACTTTTGGCTAATGAGATGGTCAATGTGTTCCTCTCACTGACCATCAATGAAAGAGGTGCCCCTTCTGGAAGTGCAGCAGGGGCCGGTTAAATGGCCTCAGGGGGCCGCATGTGGCCCACGGGCCGTAGTTTGGGGACCCCTGATTTAAACTGTGTTGCAATTATTGGGACAATTGGAGAAATTCTGTTTAGACCTAGATCAGTTAATAGAATTATATCAGTGTTAACTTACTGGCTTTGGTCATTATACTATGCTTATGTAAAACATTAGAGGAGGCTGGATGAAGGATATATGGGAAATCCATTATTTTTGCAACTTTTTTAGGTTCTAAAATTTAAGAAAATAATTAAAAAACAAATTGGATATAAATCTTTCATTTAAAGAATCATTTAACTACTGAAATATTAGTTTAAAATATATCTGGAAGGAGCATGTATCACTATGTTGCCTTTTTATCTAAGATTTAAAAGAGAAGCTATTAGGAAACTTGTTTTTCCTGGCATAGGTGAGAAGTGACATGTTCTTCTGTATTCACTTACATGAAGTGCTCTTTAAAATGTTTATAATTGTTTGTACGTACAGTTTTTTTTCCAGAAGAAATGACAGAAACATGGGTTTCATTAGATTATCACTGGGGGTCATTGCAATTAGGTTTAATTTAATATCTTCCAGTCCTCCGTGAGCATTATGAAGAATAAAAATAATTCTTTAGAGTGTCAGCCTGGCATCGTGTGGAAGTACCGGGTTCGATTCCTGGTCAGGGTACACAGGAGAAGAACCCATCTGCTTCTCCACTCTTCCTCCTCTCCTTTCTCTCTATCTTTCTCTTTCACTCCCGCAGCCAAGGCTCCATTGGAGCATAGTTGTCCTGAGCGCTGAGGACAGCTCCACGGCCTCTGCCTCAGGTGTTAGAATGGCTTCCACCTCAACAGAGCAACGCCCCAGGGCAGAGTATCGCCTCCTGGTGGGCATGTCGGGTGGATCCCGGTTGGGCATATGCGGGAGTTTGTCTGACTGCCTCCCTGCTTCTAACTTTGGGAAAATTTAAAAAAAAAATCTTTTATCACTTAAATATTTATTTTGTTGGCTATAAATGAAATGAAATGAAAGACACAAGAAAAATAAGTTATACCCTTGCTAGTAAAGATGGGAAAATATTAGCTAATGAAGTTTTTAAGATTTTATTTATTAATTTTACAGAGTGAGGAGAGAAGGTTGGGGATGGGCAGTACCAACTCATACTTGCTTCACTTTAGTTGTTCATTGATTGCTTGTTGTATGTGCCTTGACTGGGCAAGCCCATGGTTTCGAATGGACAACCTCAGTGTTCCAGGTCAACGCTCTGTTCACTGATCTAACACAGGGCAGGCTAGCTAATGAAGTATTGAGTTGATAAAATGCTATATAAGCAAGATTTTGCTAGATGTAGGACCTAGGAGTTAGTGAATTTGTGAATTAAAGCAACCAGGAATGACCGTCCAGAAATCAGTGCTATTTTACAGAGAAATTTGGAACAAAGTTATTCTGGTGCCTCTTTTTTAGTTACACAAGTCTGATCAGCATTCCCAGTGTTCACTTTTCATAAACATGAGTGGTTGGCAGAGACCATCGCTTGCTATATACCTATAAAGTTCAATGTTTAACTTAGATAATACAATTTTTATTGCACATCTCCCAATTAAGATGAAAGATCATATCAGTTTTTATTCAGTCAGAGATTTTTTCAATTTCCACCCCTTTCCCACTTCTAGTTTTACTGTGAGCCTATTTTGCAAATAATAATTAAATAAATGGGGGGGGGGAGAAAAGCAAAGAATTTAGTCTTTTTTACTAGTTCATGAGACCAAGTAGATAAAACTTTAACTCCACCAGGCAGTTTCCTGTAACTACTGGGTATAAGCTGGTAGCGCAACAGGAAGAGTCAAATATGATTTGATCACAAGCACAAAGAGAGATCCCCTTCCTATTATGCCAGTCAACCAGAGTTATTATCAACATAGAGGTATCTAATAAGAAATCCATTACAAAACCTTTTTTATCTTCTCTCTCCCCACCCTGAAAAGGAACATGGTGTGAAGAATGGTCTCCTCTCAAGGTCTATAAAATAGAGAGTTCCTCTCTGGCATGCTTGGATGTAACCCTCCTTGGAAAAACAGACTCGCTTCCAAGCTTATCTCTAATGGCCCTGTTTGGGCTCTTGAACCTTAGGAGGGTGGGTTGCAGCCACCTTGGTTTTCAGGACGGAGAGCTTTGTCTTGGAAAGGACTGTTAATCTAATGTCTTTTCCTTTGTAGATCAAAGTGACAAGAATAATGTCCTAATGAGTCAGGAAGTTTTGACTCTGCAAGAAATGCTCAACAGCCTCGACTTCAAGAGAAAGGTTAGTGAAACACTTTAATTTAGACGTTCACCTATTTCTCTCTTTTTCCTATATATAGACCTACTGAAAAGAATCAAGCGCTTGGGTTTTATTTGTTCCATCTACTCTGAATGAATAAATGGTACTGTTTCTAGGAAGATTTCCATACTCTTTGCAGTACTTCTAAGTTAACAAAGCTGGAACTCCAGAATCTATTTATCTTGCTTATGTGGTACAGTTATTATAGCTACCATTAATGTCAAGGTGAACATTTCATCCAGTTTTTATTTGCCACTATTTCAAACATGACTCTTTGAGTTGCTGTACTTAATAAGCTGAGATGGGTTTTGTTACATATGTGTAATTAAAGTATTACTTAAAGACTATCAAAATTTTATTAGAAAAATAAGTGTTTCACTTTATATGCTGAGAAATAACATTGGGCTAAGTAATCTGCTAGAAGTCAGGATAGTTTGTTGACAACTAAAATTTCAATCTAACCTCTTCCGAGGGAAAGAAGAACGTTTCTCTGGCTCAATGAAATCTTTTAAAAGAAAGGAAACATCTCTATTTTAATTTTCTACCTCTCCTTGAAAATAAATGCTTTTGAAATTTAACCAGTCACTGATAGATCAATACTTTATTTCTAAAACTTTGGCTCCATTTTTTAATGCGAGAATTTGTGTGAGCAAAAACAAATATAAAGTTTATTTTACCCCAAATTATAAACTTAAACAGTTATATGTCAGATTTTAAACATGCAGATGGTTATTCCAAGATAATGTTTTTATGCACAATAAATGTATACTATATGTTTTGTGCATGTCATTTTATTCAACTTTAAGAATAAGACTTTAAACAGAGAGGGAACCTTGGAAATAATGTGGTCTATTCTCCTAATTGTATAGATCAGAAGACCCAGTTCCAACCAAGTTAAATAGCTTATCCCAATTCACATAACTTGTGGTAAAACCAGGGTAGGAATTCACATCTTCTAATTCCTAGGCCTTGAACAGTTAGTTATATTTCCCATTATGCTTCCCAAAACCCAGATAAAGTAATAATAAAAACTAACACAGAAAGGCCCAAATTTTAGCCAGTACATTTAAAAATAAATGCATAGACATATTTATGAGAATAGAAATTTAATTTACAAATATCCTTTTAAAAAACATAATGGCTCTATGACTATAAGATCCAATATTGTCACAGGCGTTACAAATTCAATTATAGTATGAAAATATTTTGAGATATATTAAGAGAATGTTAACTGTGGCCATGCTATTCTTCTCATGACATTATTTGAGTGTAATAACTTAATGTTTGCAAAGGCAGTGCTATGTATGCCAAATAGAAGGTGGTATTTGGTAAAATATTTGGTCAAAATTTTAAGTAAGCCTTTATCTCTTAGCTTAGACACATTGTTTTATAGGTTGAATTATGAGTGACTTAGGCTGTGTCTCATGAAAATATTTTTTAGCAGTCATCTCTGTTTTTAGGAAGCCCTCAGTAAAATGACACAAATAGTAAATGAAACGGACTTGCTAATGAACAGCATGCTAATAGAAGAGCTACAGGACTGGAAGAGGCGGCAGCAGGTCACCTGCATCGGAGGTCCACTCCATAATGGGCTTGACCAGCTTCAGAACTGGTAAAACAATTGACTTCAGTTTCTAGTGAAAACCACAGGAAGTACAAAACTTCAGTGTTGCTCAGGCAGAGAATGCAGGCTTAGATCAGAACACCATTTCATTCAGCTTATTGATGGCCTATTAGCAGGAGGAACTCCCCAGTTGAAAACAAATACTAGATGTAATTGTATACATGTTCATATCTTTTATTCCTTTGGGAAGAAAAAGAAAGCATCTATAGAAATCTATAAAATGCATAAGAATTGCTTCATTTTCTTATATGCCAATCTTAAAAGACTCATGAATCTTTTGAAACCAGGAATAAATGTATTTTCTTTAAGGACAGAAGAAACACTAGCTTCAAAAGCTTGAAAAGATATCTCCGTTTTTAAAGGCGGATTTTAAGATGTCAGAGTTAAGCGGTTCATTAGTTTGTGTTTTCAGCAAAGAAGTTTATTTTTGTGTTTGCATGAAAAATCTCAGATGGTTAATACAACATGGCATCTGCTGTCTATGTATAACACATACGCAGTCATAGATACGATCCTTTGTTAGAAGAAAAAAAAATGTTGATGGATGTTTCCCCTTCATCAGTGCAAAAATAAAGCTATGTGATTGAAAGAAAAAATAAAAAATATAATGAAAAATTTTTTACAATGAAAACATGTAATAACTGGGAACATTTGCACTAAAAGCTCTGCCCTGCCAAGCATCCTTCTCCCCAAAAAGTAAGGAATTGGACTCTTTTTTGTAACACACTGATTTTCCTTGGGGAGATACATTGATTCCCCAACCTTATTGTAAGTTGTTGTTATAAAAACAAGATAAACAGCAAAGGGAGCAATAAAATGATGTTCACACCAAATTCTGAGTGGTTGACAGTTCCTTCTACAAGGTTATGTGGGGAATAACCCTTTTAGTAGAAAGAGATGCTGTCAGGGCCAAAAGGACTTCTCAAGTCTTTTGAAATAGTCTTCCTACTTTATAGTTGGAGGCCCCTTCAGTCTCCAATATTTCACTCTCCCCTTCTTTAGATTTCCCAGCTCAAGCTCCCACCCCCATTTCTGAGGTGAGGTTAACATATAGTGAGGAAAACTCCAAGCAAATACCTTTCTCCAAAGATCTCCATTGATAAGTCCGAGGCTAACACCTTGAACTTATTAAAAACATGTATGTTCATTTTATATTGTATGTTTCCTCCAGTGTTCTTACACATAACACTCATCATGAATTCTGAAAGTTTTAAATTTGCTCTTTCTTTGTTCTGTAGTGAGTGCCACATTCTTAACATATATATGTTCAACAGACTTGTATATGATAAACAAAGAATAATTAAAAGGAATTTCTTGACTGTAACTGAAGGTATAAGTTAGAAAACATTGAAAATATTTAAGATTGTATCATGCATCTTAGAGAAAAAATGGATTAAGGAAAAGAACATAGGAACTGTCACTAACATTTAATGGAATTAAGTGGTTAATATACTTTAATATTTTAATATTTACTAATATTTATTTACTCGTTGTTAAAATGGTAGATTAAGTGAAAAAACTATCTGTGATTTTTATTTGCTGTTCAATAGCTTTACACTATTGGCAGAAAGTCTGTTTCAACTCAAAAGACAATTGGAGAAATTAGAGGAGCAGTCTACCAAAATGACGTATGAAGGTGATCCCATCCCAATGCAAAGACCGCATCTGCTAGAAAGAGTCACCTTCTTGATCTATAGCCTTTTTAAGAAGTAAGTGTTATCCATTCGAATGCCTCATGGTAACTTCAGTACCTGTGGACTTGGAGGGACACCCTGACTGGGGTTTTGGTGTTAAGGTGAAGGAGTGATAGGAACCTAAACGATGAACTTCAGGGTGAACTGAATAAAGCTCTAGAGAGTTCCAGAAACATTTCTACTCTTCACGGTTCACCCATACTTCCTCCACCAAACTGACTCAGTTTTCTATGAGCCAAGCATATCACTCACCTAAAGTTCATTTTTTCAACATTTAGAAAAAAAGATTTCAAGGATTTCTTAAGTACATACCCAAGAAATGAAGGGCGAAGAACATGTTTATGCTTAGACGCTCATCTAAAGGGGAAAAAAAAATACTAGTATGTACCTGAAATCCTAATATCTAGTTCAAAAACGGCAAGAGATTAACTCTCTGTTTTATATTTAATATAATAACAATAGAAAGGGGATTTTATTCTTGACAATTAAGAATTAATTACTGTTGTTACTTAGGGATAACCGTTAGGCATTTTCCTATCTCCTGGTAATTATTTATGAGAAGTCTTTGGAAAGATTTGAGCTTTAATGGGGGTTTAAATGTCTTCTAAGTATAGGAAATTTGGCCTTTCTGAGAGGACAGCATCCTGTTCCTCTGTGGTTTTCAGCCTGTCAGTATTTTCAGTGTTTTCAAATGACATGCTTTATTTCCTTTTAATCTAGCTCATTTGTGGTTGAACGACAGCCATGCATGCCAACCCACCCTCAGAGATCGATGGTACTTAAAACTCTCATTCAATTCACTGTAAAGCTAAGGTAGGCCAAATGTGTTCTGTCATTTCATAAGTTTCTGGAGCCGCAGCCACGGTGTAATTGTTGCTGATTTCTCTCATTGTGTCTTTCATTCAACTATTCTGTACCGAGTGCCTACTACAATACTAAGCTGCTATAAATATCCACAGAGATCTTAAGGTGAGGGCCCTGCTTGTAAGAAGGGTATGACAAGGAAGATGAGGACATGAGGGACATGAGCATGAAAATATTACATCACAACATCAGGCATCGTGAGAAGACTGACTTGAGAGAAGACTGCAGAGACTAGAGAATGCCCTGCTGTCACTGCGAGGAAGGACCTTGAGAGGAGAGCAGAGAAGGAGAGCAGGGTTACGGGAGAGTGAGACTGAGGAAATGAGGACTTCCTGGGTCTGTTCCGTGAGCATGTGGAGCAGGGAGAGGTAGAATTGAGATGATAGATAGGGGACACATTAGGGAAGGCTTCAAGTACCCTATCCAGGGAATACAGTGGCACATGCTTCCCCTGTGATTACCTAGCAGCTAGCTTATTAGATTTCTGAGGAAACAGTCAACACCACATTTTTCAGTATATATTACTTATTATTTACCTCATCTAAAAACATACAACTTTCATGGACAAGAGGGTGGTGGTAGGGGGGGTGGAGGAGAGAGGGGGAGGGGGAGGGGAGGGATACAAAGAAAACCAGATGGAAGGTGACGGAAGACAATTTGACTTTGGGTGAGGGGTATGCAACATAATCAAATGTCAAAATAACCTGGAGATGTTTTCTCTGAACATATGTACCCTGATTTATCAATGTCACCTTATTAAAATTAATAATAATTTTTAAAAAAAAATTTTTTAAAACCATACAACTTTTATATTATTATTTTATTTATGTATTTGATACTTTCCACTAGCATGAACAACCAAAATGGATGGTTTTTCCTAATGACACTTAAAATAATGAGTTTGAGTTTAAACTTTCAAAGATTTTCCTCATGTTTCAATCTCTAGGGCCCCAAGGTTTAAATTACTAATCACTAGTTTATCTCTGGAAAGCTGAAATTCTAGACAAATGGAAGAGATAATGATGCCATGGTAGATAGTGGTTTAGGGTCCCATGATAAGGTCTCTGATCACATATCACTATTGGAACTCCATTTTTTATTTTATATTTCAATTTTATTGAGATATAATTAATATACTATACTATATAAGTTTAAGGTGTCCAGCATAATGACTTGACATACAAAAATTGCAAAATGATCACTACGAGCATTTTAGTTAGTATCATCACCTCAGAACTTCATTTTTAAAGGGAAGGCATTTGTCTTCAGTTTGCATTTCAAAACCCTACTTGGAATTCTTAATCATTTCCGTGTTTAATTTTGCACTAAGACTGAAGAACCAAAGCAAAGGCCAGGTGCTCTTTTAAATTTCAGGATTTTAGGAAGCTGTTTCTTTTCCATCCCCACTTCTCTATTTAACCCAGAAGACAATAACACTAAAGGGAAATAGAATTAGAAGGGTAATGGATGTCCTCCTTTTCCTCGAGACACCCCCATAGATGATATGTTAAATCTAAGATGTTCTTTGGATCAAAAAGGGAGATGAGCAGGGATTGTTTACAAAGAGTTCTGAGTGGAAGAGGTCCCTGAATGGACACCACCTTTCACATTTGAACTGATTGCAAAAGGCAAAGACCATCAGCCCTTGATTTGAGTGTTCTCCCCTCCTCTTCTATCTGACTATTGAGTCCTCATGTTTCTTCTCCCTGCTCTGTTCTCCATTGTCTTACTAGATGATCCTTTACATAGTACTTAAGATTTTCCCCTTAAGCCCCTCTCTGCCATAGCAATGCATCCTCCTATTTCAAAGGAAGGGGTAACCTGGAGTTCCTTTTAAGTTGTCACATCTTAGAATAAATCAGATCCTTCCTGAAGTAGGATAGAGAGGAAGGCAAGGAGGGATAACATCTTGCCTTATTTCATACCAACCCTCACTACCAATAACTATACACTTATCATGTTCCAAACTCTGAAATAAATCCTGTGTTGCTACAGGACTTTTAAGGAATCTTTGCAACATTCTACACGCCCTTTTGTTGGGCGGTCTACTATCTATGATTATATTTCTCTAATGCCAATCAGTTGCTTGTCACCATTCTCTATATTTCGTCTATTTCACTGGACTTCTTACTTTTGTGAATAGCAGTGTCCACACTTCTCCCTTCCCCAATCATTACTATGCCAGTACCCCACTACCTAGGGCATATACTGGATAATATATGAGGCCTGCAATATATGCTGAGTGAATGAACAAGGTTTAGAATGTGTGCATAAGTGAATGAGTGAGTGAGTGAGTGAATAATTATCTCAGAAATTGGACTGAACCTATAGAGCAGGGGTCCCCAAACTACGGCCCACAGGCTGCATGCGGCCCCCTGAGGACACTTATCGGCCCCCGCTGCTCTTTCATTGGTGGTCAGTGAGAGGAGCATAGTTCCCATTGAAATACTGGTCAGTTTGTTGATTTAAATTTACTTGTTCTTTATTTTAAATATTGTATTTGTTCCCATTTTGTTTTTTTACTTTAAAATAAGGCATGTGCAGTGTGCATAGGGATTTGTTCATAGTTTTTTTTTTTATAGCCCGGCCCTCCAAAAGTCTGAGGGACAGTGAACTGGCCCCCTGTGTAAAAAGTTTGGGGACCCCTGCTCTAGAGAGAGATGGCATATCAGAGGCTACAGTTTGGAAGAGATGGGGAAAGTAAAACTAAGAATAAGGGGCTGACACCAGAAGAAGGAGTTAAAAGAATTGTTATTCTGACCCATAATCATTTGATTAGAAGTTATGTCTTTTTAAATTATGAACAGTTTTGCTGTTACTTAAATATAGTATGTTTAAAGATTGCAAATGCATTTAAATGAGAATTTTCCATATTCGACCAGAGGCCTAGTCTTTCTTGATATTTTTACCATAAAAGAGTTATCATTAAAACATTTAGTTTTACTAAGCTTACAAAATGTGTTCTTATAATATGAGAATAAAATGGAGCCATATTAATAGACTTTGATGTTTCGATGTTTCTTATGTTTATACATTTAACCCAGATTTGGACTTTACCCAAAATATATAGCTACTTTTCTGACCTAGTTAATATATTATCCAACACACATCAAATAAAGCAATATGGAAACACTTTGTAAATGTTTGTCAATATAGTAAGTGACTGATGTCAGTACTGGTAATATGGCAAACTGAAGAGGAATTAGACATTTTTAAAACACACTAACGTATAATGGGACATAATGTAATTTGATTTATATGCTATAAAAATATTTAAATCTCTAAGTATAAAAAAGCTTTTACAACTTTTAATTTTTATCTTTGAGTTTTTATTTATGTGTCTTTCCAGACTACTGATAAAATTGCCAGAACTAAACTATCAGGTAAAGGTGAAAGCATCAATTGACAAGTAAGTGTCAAATTTCATTTGAAACATGAAAATATAAAACTTTAAAAAAGAATTGTCCTTGCCCTGGCCAGTTTGCTCAGTGGTAGGGCATTAGCCTGGCATGTGGAAGTCTTGGGTTTGATTCCCAGTCTGGGCACACAGGAGAAGGGACCATCTGCTTCTCCACCCCTCTTTCTTCTCCCTCTCTCTCTCTATTCCCCTCCCGCTACCATGACTTGAGCAAGTTGGCCTTGGGCTCTGAGGATGGCTCCATGGCCTCCCACTCAGGCACTAAAAAATGGTTTCTGTTGCAACAGAGCAACAGCCCCAGCTGGGCAGAGTATCACCCCCTAGTGGGCTTGCCAGGTGGATCCCAGTCAGGGCATATGCAAGAGTCTGTCTCTGCTTCCTCTCCTCTCACTAAAAAAAAAAAACAACAACAACAAAGAACCCTGAGACTCATGAACATAGATGAAAGTGAAGTGTTTACCAGGGGGAGGGGGATGTAGGAGTGGGGGTGAAGGGAAGGGTGTAAAGAGGGGCAAATATAAGGTGATGGAAAAAAAAGGTTTTAGTCTATTAAATAGCTTATTTTAAAGAATCTTCTTGGTTTTACAGGAATGTTTCAACTCTTAGGTAAGACATTTACTTTAGAACATTTTTGCTGTTCTCATAAGTATATTTTACCTGAGACCAGATAAATAGCTAAAATTTCTTCTCTAGTAATCGAAGATTTGTCCTTTGTGGAACTCATGTCAAAGCCATGTCCATTGAAGAATCTTGCAATGGGAGTCTTTCAGTAGAATTTCGACATTTGGTGAGTAAATTTACACAGTAAAACTACACAAGCATTTTTTTTAAAATCAGACACACCTTTACTAATAGACCTTATAACTCAATGTATGTTGTTTCTTATGTGAAATTAAGGGGCATATTGAGAAATAAAACATGCCATCATCGAAGAATTAGAAATTGTAAAAAGACCAATGACGCTAAACTCAGAAGGTCTGAGTTCTTCTTCACAATGGTGAAATAATTGTCTAAATATATATAGTAATTGGTCCATAGATTTTGGCAGTAATGACAGAAGTAATTAATCTTATTATATTAAATAGGCATTCCTGGGTTCATTTTTTAAATCTCCTCAAGAAATTATATCCAGTAACAGCAAGTCTGGCGAAAGCCACTTTTACTTTAGGAGAATTAGCTGGGGGGAAGTAGGATGTTCCTGGGTATGACAATTGCACACAACTACACAGTCTTGGCATGTCTAGAAAGCTTCTGGCCCAGCCTCATCCTGTTGCTTCTTGTTTTTACCACTTCCTCTTACCCTCGAATTCTTTTTTTTTGTTTTCTTTCTAATTCTTTTTATAGTTCTTAGGTTTCCAAAATTCCTTCTGCTTTTCTCATCAGAAACCTGTTACTTATCTGGTTTGTTAACATTTACGACGTACCTCACCTGAATGTTGGGACACTCCTGAATCAGCCGCAAAAGGTCTATTGTCAAACAGATACAAAATTTACCTTAACAGAAAGGTGTCTGCATGCACAAATTTATGCTGGCTTTTGTTTTTTATGTGTTTTTTTTTTAATTTATTTATTCATTTTTTTAGAGAGGAGAGAGAGAGACAGAGAGAGAGAGAGCAAGGAGAGAGAGACAGAGAGAGAGAAGGGGGAAGGAGCTGGAAGCATCAACTCCCATATGTGCCTTGACCAGGCAAGCCCAGGGTTTCAAACTGGCAACCTCAGCATTTCCAGGTCGACGCTTTATCCACTGCGTCACCACAGGTCAGGCATACTGGCTTTTGTGTATAGTTTTTTTTTTGTTTGACCTTCAGGACTGAAGAGTCCATTTCTTTTATTTCTCTCTCTCTCCCTCTCTCTCTCTCTCTCTTTTTTTTTTTTTTTTTTTGAGACAGAGAGAGGCACAGATAGGAACAGATAGACAGGAAGGGAGAGAGATGAGAAGCATCAATGCATCAATTCTTCGTTGCAGCACCTTAGTTGTTCATTGATTGCTTTTTCATATATGCCTTGACTGGGGGGCTACAGCAGACTGAGTTAGCCCTTGCTCAAGCCAGCGAACTTGAGCTCAAGGTGGTGAGCCTTGCTCAAACCAGATAAGCTGACCCTCAAGCTAGTGACCTTAGGGTTTTGAACGTGGGTCCTCTGTGTCTCAGTCCTATGCTCTATCCAGTGCGCCACCGCCTGGTCAGGCTGAAGAGTGCATTTATTTTGAACTGATTCCTTACCATGTGAGACTGCTAAATAAAATGTAATGAGGAGTCATATATTATACATCCTTATAACTAGCACTTTTTTTTTTGCTTAGGCATAATTTCTGTTCTCAAGAATTTTTCAGTAATGGACAATGTTTGTTAATAAATTAGTAAAGCAGTAAGAGACCCTTAATTTAGAAATGTCTGTCTCCTAAGAAAAGTCACATGGAAAAGGAAGAACCAGAAACATACCAAAAAGTGATTAAGTCTTCATTCTAGCACGTATAATATATAAAACTATAAAACCTTAGTTTTTACACCGCTCTTCTAGTTGCAAAGCATTTTGATTTTATTTTTGCATGATAACTTTAATCACTTTTAATATAAAAAAATCAGAAGCAAAATTTTTTAAATTAAAAATCATCTGTAGCCTGACCTGTGGTGGCGCAGTGGATAAAGCGTCGACCTGGAAATGCTGAGGTTGCCGGTTCGAAACCCTGGGCTTGCCCGATCAAGGCACATATGGGAGTTGATGCTTCCAGCTCCTTCTCTTCTCTCTCTCTCTGTCTTTCCCTCTCCTCTCTAAAATGAATAAATAAATAAATAAATAATCATCTGTAATCCCACCACCTTGAGGTAACACTATTAACATTCTTAATTGTGTTGTCATTTTTTTCCATGTATATATACTTTCTCAAGTCAGATGAGACTATGTATACTATATAACTTATATGTCTTTTTTAAAGTAAGTAATCCGTATCATGAACATTTTTGCGTTAGTAAGTCTCCTTTTCCTCTAACATCGTCTAGTACTTACTGTACCGTGGAGGACACTTCCCCAGCATTTATGTCCCAGTCCTCCGTGTTAGACTGGGTCTCACAGAAACAGGAAATCTTCACAGCTTAGCTCAGATGATATTTTCCAGGTACAAAAGAGTGTTGAATAAATTCAAGAACATCCCAGCATGATTTCCTCTTTCCAAAATGTTGGCTGAAAACCACAGTCTTCGTGGTATACCAAGCTTCTCACTTATCTCAATGAAAGTGTCTAAACTAGAATCCCATGAGGTGAAACAGGAAGCTCCTTTCTGTTAGATGTGGGCAGCTGTCAGGTTTCCATGAGTTTGAAGACATCTGCATTACCAGCAAAAGTGTGACCCAGAAAATCACTACAGCGGGTACAACCAACTTGACATTTAGTAAAAACTGTTGTTTTCTTTTATAAAGCAACCGAAGGAATTGAAGTCCAGTGCTGGGAGCAAAGGAAATGAGGTAGGAAATATTTACTCCTAGAGAGTTTTTTCTAAGAAATAATTCTATAACACTTTATTTTTACAAAGCTCTTAAATTGCCTTTTATATTTTATATTTTCATATCAAGTTAAATTCATGTTTCTCTGATCACAAATGTAAAGCTTGGTAATTGCAGACAGTTAAAAAAAAATCTGTTTTGAAAAGGAGAAAATTGCATATAACACCCTCCTAAGGAAATTACTATTAACATTTTGGGTCATTTCATTCTAGATTTTATGTATATATTACCTTAAGGTATATATATGCACATTGGTTCATAACTTGCCATTTTTTTCACATAGCAATGTAAGGTGACCAGCTTTTCATAACCTTAAGTACTCTTAGAAAACGTGATTTAAAGTGGTTGTGCTGTATTGCCTTTTATAGGTGTGTCATACTTTCTTTAGTCACTCCTCCATTAAGAGAAAATATCTTAAAATCATTTATATTCCACACATAAGAGGTAAGTCTCAAACATCATAACACATAATGTGAAAACCACAGGTGAAAAGCAGTCCTATTATTTTATGGTGTCAATTACCTTGCTTTTATATTTAAGGTTTGCGTGTCACTGAATGAATTGATTGAAAGAACAAATGGATGCAGTCCATGTATTTGCATTTGGGTCAGTAAATGATAGAGTGGTCAAATCTTGGACAGGTGGCCTTGGAGATCATTGATTTCGTTTATCTCAATAGTGGGGCATATGTCTGCACACATGGGAAGCAACCAATGAATGAAAAACTAAGTGGAACAACAAAGGAATGCTTCTTTCTTTCTCTCTAAAATCAATCAATAAAAACAAATAAATAAAGCAGTAATAATATACTTTAAAAAAAATAGAATATTCCAGTAAACCAAAGAAGTGGGAGTTATTCTTCTTCCCTTGTAAAAACTCATAAAGGTTTTTCAAACTTCTTGATTGGAACATTAGCACATTATAAATGAAAGTTTGTTTCACCCAGCTCCCTGGAATTGTGGCCAGAGTTGTAAATGACATTTCATGCTGAGTGACATCCCTGAGTAGTATTTACTAAGTCTGAATAGACTAAGCACAATGCTTCTGAACTTTTAAGTAAAACAAATCAAATGGGAATCATCTAAATGGCTCAACTCTTCAGTACATTGTTATCGTTATGACTGCAAAATCAAAATCTTGGCTTTCCCTAGAGATAGAAATCTAAGTAAATCCTTCCCTATTATAGAAAAACCAACCAATCTTATTAACACTGCCTACTTATATTAATTTAAATTTATTTCCTCTTTTTTCCCAATTAATAACAAAACTGTACAGTACATATCAGAAAGCTTTCGTTTTTGTCCCCTTTTCTTCAATTTTGTCAGCTCAGGATAATTTTATTTTAAGCTATTCTTTGAGCTCCCCCTATTGATAGAATTTTAATATGACTCCTAGTTACACTTAAACCATACACTTGAACATCGTTTAATGTGCTACAGGAACAACTGAAAAGCCACAAAATATATAAAAGTGGGCTCAGGAAGATGAGGCAACAAGTCAGGGGCTTAGGCAGGTAACAGAGGTCACCAAAGGCAAGTCAGGAAATAGCTTGGGAAGGTCGGGTGATATAGCAGGGTTCGTAGAATCAAGATTGCTGGCTTTGAAGTAACCAGAATTTCAGAAAAACAGGAAGCGAAGATATTATAACCTCATTTTGAATTTCAAATAGTAGCTGTTGTTTATCTGTGAGTTGTTGTTTACCTGCATCAAGAGTTCACAGCCTGGTAAGAATTTATTTAACAAATCCTCCTGTGTCATCTACTTTATACTTGGCACTAATAGTTTCACTGACATTGATTTATGTAACTCTGGCAACACTGCTATGAAGTAGTACTGTTAGTGTGGTACGTATTTCAGTTAGGGAAACTGGGAGGCAGAGTGGTTGAGTAAAGAATCAAACCACGGCTCCCATATCCGTGCTCTTGGCCACAACGCCGTGCTGCCTCTAAGATCTTAATACTTTCCCCGGGAGAAGCTATGGGGGCTTGCACTGCCCTCTGATTCCCTCCCGCACCTTCAGGTAATCATGCCTCTCACATTTGCTGGGACTCCTTTGAGGGAGATCTCTGCAGATTTGCAGGTAGCATCTCTTCCTTTCCTCCCTGCTCTAGCTGAGGTTGCTCGTGAATGCATCCACTCAGAAATCACCTGGCTACCTTGCACCAGAATCCTTAAAAGTTTAGAAGGAAGTTAAAATGATGTTCTTCAGAAAACATTGACCTCTCCCTTACCTCCTGTAGGCATCAGTGGGGTAGTAGAAATAGCATCCTGTTGGGCTCTGTCTCTTGTGCAGCTGACCTTGCACAAGCCACTTAACCTCACTAACTCCCAGTTTCCTTATTTATAAAATGGGATCATGTTAACCTGCGTTGTTGGGAGGATCAAATGAAATGGTATATGTGAGAGTCAACTGCAGTATGGTGTGCAGATGTCTGCTTATCACTCTTTCTGATCAGCCAGCCAGGCTGTCCCCTCTGTAAAGAGCAGGTATTTATACAGGTGGAGAAACTCCAAAGGGGATATTTCCGACCCAGGACTAACTGTTTATCCTTATCCTTCACCGTCAATCCACCAAAGAGCTTGGCTGGAAACTTTCTCTTTCAAGAGCCCCTGAGCACATGCCTCTGTGACTCCTGGACCGTGAAATCTCAGAGCACCACTCTGTTCATCTTCCCTTTTATGGGATCACATGTTTCATGTTCCTACCTCCACCACCTCACTGTCTTCCACCCCATTCTCTTTCTTTCTCTCCCTTCCCTCCTCCCTCTCTCCTTCTCTGGCACACACATAACTCAGTCTGCTTTTGTGGTTGTAAGAACTTGGACTGGACACTTATTAAATGATCAGGAACATACCAGGATGTCATGAATGATAGTTTCCCTAAGGTGGCCATTCCAAACCCCCTTAGAATTGGAGCACAGCCTGGCTGTTTGACTCTGAGGTTATCCAAGAAGAGGTGACCAGTTAGGATGTGCTGGGCTCCTGGCTGCAGGATTGGTAAAGGGAAGAAGTTGCCCTAGACCCCTACTGTTCCCAGACCACCCAGAGAGACCACAGAGATGAATTAGGAGCAACCTGTGGATTGGGGGCTGGTGAAAGGTGGAGCTCAGGATCTTCCACCCCTGTGTCAATCAAGATAGCTCTACTTGATGTATTCACAGATTGGAAACCAGCTGGGAAACTTCCTCTCAAGGATATGTTCCAGCATTTAAAAAATAATTGAAAACCATTGGACAGACAGTCTCTAAAGTTCCTTTGACTAAGAGTCTATAACCCATAAAGTGCAACATAGAATGGGGTCTTCACATTTAAAAAAATAATAATAATTTACTTTTAAAAATTTGCTTTGGAATTTCACAACATCCCTTGAGGAATCTGTAAACACACTATCACAAAATCAAGGTTACTGCTTCTTTCGCCCATCTTTGTTCTTTCCCAATAAGAGTCTCCATAAAGAAACAATTCCATTACCTAGCAAGTGGCCAGATTTTGAAAGCATCAGTCTGTCCCTGTAAAATAAACCTTTCCTGAAGGTCCTCATCTGGAGGGAGCCAGCCAGAGAGTGATTGCTGAAATGTGGAAACTGAACAGGGAAGCTGGAATTGTGGTCTCGAGTTCGCTCTGTCAGCAGGCTTTAACTGATGAATGACAGTTTTAGCTGCAGATTGAGTTGTTAGGTAATTTTGTTTATGTGGTGGAAAGTCATGAAGCACAAAGACACTATTCGTAAAGCCTGGTGACTTGAGTTTCATTTAACAAAATAGCCAAACAGATGTTCTTTCAGGACTCAGTGTCCTCAAACACAGATACACCAATCACACTCCAACTAGCCAAAGCATTTTCACAGAAAGTTGATTTTATTTTGAATTAAATTTAAGTGGTCGCAAAGCTTTTGTAAGAAAGGTATCAATACACGAATAACACTATCAATCTGGACTTCTCTGCAATGCCCTCCATACAGTACCCTTATTTTATGGGCTGAGAATTTTACATTCATGTCTTATGATCCTGTGATTGAGGTCTGTCTCTCATATTATTGTACCATTATTTCGCCTCTTATAATAGTTTCCCAGCATTTAACCCAGTAACTAGCCCATGATAGGTACTTAATAAATATTCACCAAGTTAATGGATTATTGTAATTGTGGTCTATTCCACATAATTTTCCATGTGCAGCATTATTATAGATTATGGCTTGTTAGGAGTAAGAAATTGAGATGAAAATTATCGTTATCCTAGTCATATTTATTTAACAGGGGTTTCCTTTCAAATCAAAAGCCATAACCATTTGTTAACATATTCTAGGATTTCAGGGTGTACTATTAAGCATTGAAAAGAGGAAACAAAAAGAATATGGTAGCATCTGTACCTACCCTTCATTAGATTGTGTATTTTTTATTCAGGTGGAGCCCTGCTCAAGTTGTTTAGCCCAGTTTTCCAGTTTTATAACAGATTATACAATGGGTACTTTTCTTAAGAAGTACAATATGGTCGGCCCTGGCCGGTTGGCTCAGTGGTGGAGCATCGGCCTGGCGTGCAGAAGTCCCAAGTTCGATTCCTGGCCAGGGCACACAGGAGAAGCGCCCATCTGCTTCTCCACCCCTCCCCCTCTCCTTCCTCTCTGTCTCTCTCTTCCCCTCCCGCAGCCAAGGCTCCATTGGAGCAAGGATGGCCCGGGCGCTGGGGATGGCTCCTTGGCCTCTGCCCCAGGCGCTAGAGTGGCTCTGGTCGCAACATAGCAGAGCATCGCCCCCTGGTGGGCGGAGCGTCGCCCCTGGTGGGTGTGCCAGGATCCCGGCAGGGCGCATGTGGGAGGCTGTCTGACTGTCTCTCCCTGTTTCCAGCTTCAGAAAAATACAATAAATAAATAAATAAATAAATAAATAAATAAATAAAAGAAGTACAATATGGTCAATCAAGTTCTTTTCAATGTCATATAAGTATCATAAATGTCGATACAGATATTTTTTATTAAGTGAGAGGCAGGCAGCCAGCCAGAGAGACAGACTCCCATATGTGCCCCAACCAAGATCCACCTGGCAAGCCCCTCATCCGGGACCACTCCTCCATTGCTCAGAAACCGAGCAATTTTGGGCCTGAGGCAGGTCATGAAGCCATCCTCAGTGCCTGAGGGCAACTCACTCCAATTCAGCCATGGCTGAAGGAGGGGAGGTGGAGAGAAAGAGAGAGAAAGAGGGAGGGGTGAAGAAGCAGATGGTCACTTCTCCTGTGTGCCCTGCCTGGAATCAAACCCAGAACTTCCACACACTGGCCCAACACTCTACCACTGAGCCAACCGGCAAGGGACAGATAAATGTTGATATTTTAAATCCATAACTATCTGAGATTATTAGAATGGCTTTTAATATTTTAATATTACTGGTACACCTCACCTATGATGTTTTCCTAGTCTGTGAGGAATGAATTCTGGAAGTGTGACATTGACTAGTTCCCTGGCCTGGACATACTGATACAGTAATAGAGACTACGAATGATGGCCATGCAGGCTTTGAGAATTAATAACGCTTTCTTTTGGCAGAGCCACTTTTTTTCCAGTCACATGTATTGCAAGTCAACTAACTTCCTTGATGGATTTTATTTTAAATGTGCTTCCCAATAGCATTAGGGATTTTAAGTAAACATTCATGACTAGTTTGCATCACTGAGGAAACCTCTCACCATCCACATTCCAATTCAGTAAAGTAATACCTAAAACACAAAGTTATTTTCCATAATTAATGGACAACCCTGAGTGTCACTGCTCTATCTGTGGAGTTCTGGTTTTTCCACTTTGGATGGGTGCCATAACTCCAAGATCTGAAGAAATTATCCATAATGAATGATCATATCATATTTAAATTTTATCATAAAGGCTCCCTTTGGCTGTCTTCCAGCCATACCTCTGTATAGGAAAAGATGTCTATGGGTTCAAGACCATGTGCTCAACGAGAGTCCAGGACCAGAATTCTCAGCCCGAAAAGCCTCAAGCCTATTTCCAGGGCCTGTGAAGGCCTTTTCTCCAGGCTTACTCTCCCAAGCATAGGTGTCACAATGAAGGCAAACATTTCTAAGCACAAACACAGAGGGCTTGAGGGTACAGAAGTCTTGCAAGGTTCCTCACAGAGGTGGGAGGGGTGGTGGGGATCTAGGATGACTACGGCCTCCTCACACTGCCATGTTCCAGTAAGACTTTGGAAAGTTAAAACCTGGCCAATTAGATCCTGTGAAAGCTTAGATGTCAAGGTAGCAGGCTAGGCTATATTTTAACAGTTTGTTAACTTGATTTATAATGGTTGAATATTTAGACATATGGTATGTGAGTCTCCATCTGTGCGCTTGCCTCAGGCTTCTTAAGTGTTCTGCACAGGCTTGTAGCATCCTGCTATTGAAACCAGTGAGAATGCGAAAGACACCCATCAGTGAACATGAAACTGTGGGTTTCGTTCAGCAGTGAGATTTTCTGTTGTTTAAAAAGTGTGGTTTTTGTTCAACTTTGTGGCTAAACACAAGCTGACAACTTCATATCATGCTCAAAGAAACAGCTATTTACTTACTTATTTATTTAAACATGGTGGTGAGGGTATGGGGAGTGGGAGACTGTCTGTTTGGTGTATTAAATGTACTGGGAGTCATTTTAAGGGTGATGTAAGATTTTCAAGCAGAATTCTCATTAATATAACTTTCTACTACTCACCCAGTAAGAAGCAATTCCACTCTAGTGAATCTACCAACAAGCAATGTAAGGTATCACAATGATCTAACCCAGGGGTCCCCAAACTTTTTACACAGGGGGCCAGTTCACTGTCCCTCAGACCGTTGGAGGGCTGGACTATAAAAAAAAAAACTATGAACAAATCCCTATGCACACTGCACATATCTTATTTTAAAGTAGAAAAACAAAACAGGAACAAATACAATATTTAAAATAAAGAACAAGTAAATTTAAATCAACAAACTGACCAGTATTTCAATGGGAACTTTGGGCCTGCTTTTGGCTAATGAGATGGTCAATGTCCGGTTCCATATTTGCCACTGCTAGCCCTAACCGAGTGATATGACGCATTCCGGAGCTGTGACGCATGCGTCCCGCATCACTGGAAGCAGTACTGTACGTGAGCAACGCTGTGCTTTGCGGCACGGCAAATACAGTACTTCTAGCATCCTGTGCTCCGCTCACTGATCAGTAATGAAAGAGGTGCCCCTTCTGGAAGTGCAGCGGGGCCGGATAAATGGCCTCAGGGGGCCGCATGCGCCCGCGGGCCGTAGTTTGGGGACCCCTGATCTAACCCAAGGGAGAGGAGAGTTTTTAATTCTCTGCTCCTTCTCAGGAACAAATCCTAAAGTTAACACTCATTGTCAAGAAAGTCTTCCTCATGTAATTGTGATTCAGGTCATCATATCAGAACTATTCTTCAGTATTTGAAAATTAATCAAATTGACTCTGATTCGTTATTAACGCATTCAGTGTTAGATCTCCCTTTCGACCAGAGCTGACTCGGCCACCCCCAACCCCATCCTCACTTTTCTAGGCAAATAATTCCACTTCTGTTTACATTTTCCCACAGCACAGATTTTTAAAAATGGTTTAAGCTTTCTAGACCATCTCCAAATTTCCCACATCCCTTTTGAGACTAAACACAATGTGGATACACCACATTGAGAATAATTTTCTTCTGAATTCCATGTGGGGTTCTCGCTGAGCATGTGATTCAGCAGCCGTGGGATGAGGCCAGGAGTCCTGTTTTCCTAACAAGCACTTGACGATGACACTGCTGCCCGTCCTGGGCACATAGCAGAGCGCTGTAAAACTTCATCAAGGAAATACAGCAATTTCTGTCTTAATCCAAGCCCACTATCCCAAGGTGCTTATTTTCTGAACTGTAAATATTATCCTAGTATCATGCTGATATTTCTTAATTTTTTTAAAATTTTGTACATTTAACCCCTGAATTCTTTCTATAAAATATTAAGCTATGGTTCTCTTACACCAGCTTTCCATACATATAATTTCCCCCCATCTTCACAATATCGTTATATAACATTCTGGTTTAGTCAAAATTCAATGTTTACATTACTATGATTATAAAAAAATTATTAACAGCTGAACCATATAACATAGTATGATTGTATTCCCATTGTATTACTTTTAGCTTTCTCTGTATTTACTAGTTGCCTTTTTGTTTGATCAATTTATTTTATGGACTTGTCATTAATATAGCCTCAAACTTTCCTTCAGAACTCGAAAACTCCTTGCAATTTGGGAGACAGGTCAATCTAAGTTTCTATCGTTTTCTTTTTTCTTGGCATCCTGCCTCTGGGAACCTTTCAGCTGTTGCTCCAATCTGGGCTGATTACCTTCTGATCCTGTTGCACAATTGTTTTTTGCTTTTTTTTTTTTTTGTTTAACTTTTTTTCACTATCATCTTAGGGAATGCATCTTCTACTTTACTAGATATCGAGAAATTATTTTCCAAAGTGATTGTGCCAACCTCTAACAGCAGTGTATAAGAGTTATTATTGGCTCCTGCCTTTAATATTTCCTCTATTCCATTTTCTTGGTTCTCTTTCTAGAGCTTCTCTTAGTTTGTTGTTGAACTTTTTATATTAATTCTTTGTTATTTTATTTATTTATTTATTTATTTATTTATTTATTTATTTGTATTTTTCTGAAGCTAGAAACGGGGAGAGACAGTCAGACTCCCGCATGCGCCTGACCAAGATCCACCCGGCATGCCCACCAGGGGGCGATGCTCTGCCCCTCTGGGGCGTCGCTCTGCCGTGACCAGAGGCACTCTAGCGCCTGGGGCAGAGGCCAAGGAGCCATCCCCAGCGCCTGGGCCATCTTTGCTCCAATGGAGCCTTGGCTGTGGGAGGGGAAGAGAGAGACAGAGAGGAAGGAGAGGGGGAGGGGTGGAGAAGCAGATGGGCGCTTCTCCTGTGTGCCCTGGCCGGGAATCGAACCCGGGACTTCTGCATGCCAGGCCTACACTCTACCACTGAGCCAACCGGCCAGGGCCTTAATTCTTTGTTATCTTTTTTATCCTATGTTTTATTTCTTCATTTTTTTGTTTTACTTTCTGGAACATTTCTTTTACCCTATTTCCATTTCTTCTACTGACTTATCTATTTCTCTTATTATATTTTTAAATGTTCATTATTATTTTCTAAATGTTTCTTTTGAAAGCATACTATTCTTGTTTCACTAATGTAATGTTTGTTACATCTGTAAGAATATTAATAAAGTTCTTAAAACATCTTTAAGGATTTTTTAATGAACTATATACATCTATACATTACTTCTAGTACATTCAACACAAATATATACAGAAGAAGAGAAGAAAATACAATGAACCTTCCCAACTTCAATAGTGATTAGCATTTTGCCTATCTTATTTTATTCATTTTCTCCTATATATACACATTTTTTTTCTGGAGTACTTAAATTCCAAGTAGTATAGCATCTTACTAACTGATACTTTGGTAGGTGTCTCTTATCTAGAAGATAAGAAGTTTTTTAAAACCTATATTCAATGTGCTTATCACAGAAAACAAAAATAATAAATTTGTTAAACTTTTTCCTTAATGAAATGTCATTACTTGTTTAAATTTCTTCACTGTCTCAAAATGATCTCTTTATGGTTGGTTTGTGCAAATCAGTATCCAAGCAATGTTCACTCATCACAGTTGGTTGACTTGTCACTTTCCCATGTCATTTATTTGTTGCAATAATGTATAAAAATGGACTTGATTATTTTTTTAATTTTATTTGTGTGTGATAGAGAGAGAGTGTAAGGGAAAGAGATGAAAAGTGTCAACTCATAGTTGCAGGACTTTTAGTTGCTCATTGATTGCTTCTTACATGTGACGCGAGGGCTCTAGTTGAGCCAGTGACCCCCAGCTCAAGCCAGCAATCTTGGGTTCAAGCCAGAGACCTTTAGGCTCAAGACAAAGAGACTATAGAATCATGTCAATGATCCCAAGCTCAAGCCGGTGAGCCTGCGCTCGAGCAGCTTCAAGCCTGTGATTTCAGAGTGTCAAACCTGGGACCTCCGCATCCCAGGTCTACGCTCTACCCATTGTGCCATCACTGGTCAGGCTTTCATAGTTTTGTCTTCAGCTCTTCATTTGATTTTTGCATTTTCTCTTCTTTTCTGAGTTCTTTCTTGTTGACTTTTTTTTAATTAAGTTTAATGCAGTGACATTGATAAATCAGGGTAGATATGTTGAGAGAAAGCATCTCCAGATTATTTTGACATTTGATTGTGCTGTATACCCCTCCCCCAAAGTCAAATTGTCTTCTGTCACCTTCTATCTGGTTTTCTTTGTGCCCCTCCCCTCCCCCTCTCCCTCTCTCCTTCCTCGCCCCCTCCCCCTCCCCCCACCCCCCTAGCCCCGTTGCCATCACATTCTTGTTCATGTCTCTGAGTCTCATTTTTATTTCCCATCTATGTATGGATTCATATAGTTCTTAGTTTTTTCTGATTTACTTATTTCACTCCGTATAATGTTATCAAGGTACATTCATGTTATTGTAAATGACCCGATGTCATCATTTCTTATGGCTGAGTAATATTCCATAGTATATAGGTACCGAAGCTTTTTAATCCACTTGTCCTCTGACGGACACTTGGGCTGTTTCCAGATCTTCGCTATTGTGAACAATGCTGCCACAAACATGGGGGTGCATTTCTCCTCTTGGAGCCATTCTATGGTATTCTTGGGGTATATTCCTAAAAGTGGAATAGCTGGGTCAAAAGGCAGTTCAATTTTCAGTTTTTTTAGGAATCTCCATACTGTTTTCCACAGTGGCTGTACCAGTCTGCATTCCCACCAGCAGTGCAGGAGGATTCCCTTTTCTCCACATCCTCGCCAGCACTTATTCTGTGTTGTTTTGTTGATGAGTGCCATTCTGGCTGGTGTGAGGTGATATCTCATTGTGGTTTTAATTTGCATTTCTCTAATGATTAGTGATGTTGAGCATTTTTTCATATGCCTATTGGCCATCTGTATGTCCTCTTTGGAGAAGTGTCTATTCATTTCTTTTTCCCATTTTTGATTGGATTGTTTGTCTTCCTGGTGTTGAGATTTACAAGTTCTTTATAAATTTTGGTTACTAACCCCTTATCAGATGTATTGTCAAATATGTTCTCCCATTGTGTAGTTTGTCTTTTTATTCTGTTCTTATTGTCTTTAGCTGTGCAAAAGCTTTTTAGTTTGATATAGTCCCATTTGTTTATCCTGTCTTTATTTCACTTCCCCGTGGAGATAAACCAGCAAATATATTGCCCGAGAGATATCGGAGAGTTTACTGCCTATGTTTTCTTCTAAGATGCTTATGGTTTCACGGCCTATATTTAAGTCTTTTATCCATTTTGAGTTTATTTTTGTGAGTGGTGTAAGCTGCTGATCTAGTTTCATTTTTTTGGAGGTATATGTCCAATTTTCCCAACACCATTTGTTAAAGAGGCTGTTTTTACTCCATTGTATTTCCTTACCTCCTTTGTCAAATATCAGTTGTCCATAAAGCTGTGGGTTTATTTCTGGGTTCTCTGTTCTGTTCCGTTGATCTACATGCCTGTTCTTATGCCAGTACCAGGCTGTTTTGAATACAATGGCCTTGTAGTATAACTTGATATCAGGAAGTGTGATACCTCCCACTTTATTCTTCTTTTTTAAGATTGCTGAGGCTATTCGTGTTCTTTTTTGGTTCCATATACATTTTTGGACTATGTGATCTATATCTTTGAAGTATATCATTAGTATTTTAATTGGTATTGCATTGAATTTATAGATTGCTTTGGGTAATATAGACATTTTAGTGATGTTTATTCTTCCTAACCATGAGCATGGTATATGCTTCCACTTGTTTGTATCTTCCTTGATTTCTTTTATCAATGCTTTGTAATTTTCCGAGTACAAGTCTTTAGTCTCCTTGGTTAAGTTTACTCCTAGGTACTTTATTTTTTTGGTTGTAATAGTGAAGGGGATTGTTTCCTTAATTTTTCTTTCTGACTGTTCATTGTTGGCATATAAAAATGCCTCTGATTTCTGAGTATTGATTTTATATCCTGCCACTTTGCTGAATTCATTTATCAGGTCCAGTAGTTTTTTGACTGAGACTTTAGGGTTTTCTATATACAATATCATATCATCTGCAAATAATGATAGTTTTACTTCTTCTTTTCCAACTTGAATGCCTTTTATTTCTTCTTCTTGTCTGATTGCTGTGGTTAGGACTTCCAGGACTATGTTAAATAAGAGTGGTGAAAGGGGGCACCACTTCCTTGTTCCTGATTTTAAGGGGATTGCTTTTAATTTTTGCCCATTGAGTATGGCTTTTATAATATTGAGGAATGTTCCCTGTATTCCCACTTTGCTGAGAGTTTTGATCATGAATGGGTGCTGGATTTTATCAAATGCTTTTTCTGCATCTATTGAAATTATCATCTGGTTTTTCTCCTTCTTTTTGTTTATGTGATGAATCACACTGATTGATTGATTTACGAATATTGTACCAGCCTTGCCTCCCCAGAATAAATCCCACTTGATCATGGTGTATGATTTTTTCCATATATTGTTGGATTCGGTTTGGATTTTGTTGAGGATTTTAGCATCTATATTCATCAGAGCTATTGGCCTATAATTTTCTTTCTTTGTGTTGTCTTTGCCTGGTTTTGGAATCAGAATTATGCTCGCCTCATAAAAGGAGCTTGGAAGTCTTCCTTCCTCTTGAATTTTTTGAAATAGTTTGAGAAGGATAGGAGTTAGTTCTTCTTTGAATATTTGGTAGAATTCAGTTGTGAAGCCATCAGGCCCTGGACTTTTCTTTGTTGGGAGTTTTTTGATAGCTGTTTCGATCTCATTTGGTGTAATTGGTCTGTTTAGGTTTTCTGATTCTTCCAGATTGATTTTTGGAAGATTGTATGTTTCAAGGAATTTGTCCATTTCATCTAGGTGGTCTAGTTTTTTGGCGTACAGTTCTTCACAGTATTTTCTTACAATATTTTATATTTCTGTTGTGTCAGTTGTTATTTCTCCACTCTCATTTCTAATTTTATTTATTTGAGTCCTCTCTCTCTTTTTCTTGGTGAGTCTAGTTAAACGTTCATCAATCTTGTTTATCTTTTCAAAGAACCAGCTCCTAGCTTCATTGATCCTCTGTATTGTTTTTTTAGCTTCTATGTCATTTATTTCTGCTCTGATCTTTATTATTTCCTTCCTTCTACTACATTTGCACTTTACTTGCTGTTCTTTTTCTAGTTCTTTTAGATGCAAGGTTAAGTTGTTTATCTGAGCTTTTTCTAGCTTCTTAAAGTGTGCCTGTAGTGCTATGAACTTCCCTCTCAGTACTGCTTTTGCTGTTTCCCATAAATTTTGAGTTGTTGTATGCTCATTGTCATTCATTTCTAGGAATTTTTTTATTTCTTCTTTGATCTCATTCTTAATCCATTCGTTATTTAACAACCTGTTATTTAGTTTCCATGTGTTTGAGATTTTTTGAGCTTTTCTGTTGTGGTTCACTTCTAGTTTCACACCATTGTGATCGGAGAAAGTGCTTGATATGACTTCAATCTTCTTAAATTTGTTGAGACCACTTTTGTGCCCTAACATGTGGTTTATCCTAGAGAATGTACCATGAGCACTTGAAAAGAATGTATATTCTGCTGCTTTAGGGTGAAAGATTCTGAAGATATTTATTATATCAAGTTGATCTAGTGTGTCCAATAAGTCTGCTGTTTCTTTCTTAATTTTCTTCCTTGAGGATCTATCTAGTAATGTTAGTGGGGTATTGAAATCCCCTGCTATTATAGTATTGCTGTTGATATCACCCTTTAAATCCATCAAAGTCTGCTTTATATATTTAGGTGCTCCTGTATTAGGTGCATAGATATTTATAATAGTTATATCTTCCTGTTGGATTACTCCCTTTATCATTATATAGTGGCCTTCTTTATCTCTTACTATAGTCTTTGTTTTAAAGTCCAATTTGTCTGATATAATTATTGCTACCCCAGCTTTTTTTCATTTCCATTTGTTTTTTTTTTATTTTTATTTTATTTTATTTTACAGAGACAGAGAGAGAGTCAGAGAGAGGGATAGACAGGGACAGGCAGACAGGAACAGAGAGATGAGAAGCATCAATCATTAGTTTTTCACTGCGCGCTGTGACACCTTAGTTGTTCATTGATTGCTTTCTCATACGAGCCTTGACCGCGGGCCTTCAGCAGACCGAGTAACCCCTCACTCAAGCTGGCGACCTCGGGGTCTCGAACCTGGGTCTTCCACATCCCAGTCCGACGCTCTATCCACTGCGCCACTGCCCGGTCAGTTCATTTCCATTTGCATGAAATGTTTTTTTCCATCCTTTTACCTTCAATCTATGTGTATCTTTTGTTCTAAGGTGTGTCTCTTATAGACAGCATATGTACAGGTCCTGTTTTCTTATCCATACAGCTACCCTATGTCTTTTGATTGGATCGTTTAATCCATTTACATTTATGGTTATTATTAATATGTAGTTGTTTATTGCCATTTTATTCTTTAAAGCTGTATTCCTTTTTTGCTATATTATTTTCCCACTTTGATCTGTTTACAACAGGCCTCTTAACATTCCCTGCAGCATTGGTTTGGTTGTAATGAATTCCTTGAGTTGTTTTTTGTCTGGGAAGCTTTTTATTTCTCCTTCGATTTTAAACGATAGCCTTGCTGGATAAAGTAGTCTTAGTTGTAGGTTCTTGTTCTGCATTACTTTGAATATTTCTTGCCATTCCCTTCTGGCCTCAAGTGTTTCTGTTGAGAAGTCGAATGTCATCCTTATGGGAGCTCCTTTGTAGGTGATAGCTTTTTTTTCTCTTGCAGCTTTTATTTTTTTTTATTTTTTTTCTTTTTCATTTTTCTGAAGCTGGACACAGGGAGAGACAGTCAGACAGACTCCCGCATGCGCCCGACCGGGATTTACCCGGCACGCCCACCAGGGGCGATGCTCTGCCCACCAGGGGGCGATGCTCTGCCCATCTTGGGCGTCGCCATGTTGCAACCAGAGCCACTCTAGTGCCTGAGGCAGAGGCCACAGAGCCATCCCCAGCGCCCGGGCCATTCTTGCTCCAATGGAGCCTTGGCTGCGGGAGGGGAAGAGAGAGACAGAGAGGAAAGCGCGGCGGAGGGGTGGAGAAGCAAATGGGCGCTTCTCCTGTGTGCCCTGGCCAGGAATCGAACCCGGGTCCTCTGCACGCTAGGCCGATGCTCTACCGCTGAGCCAACCGGCCAGGGCCTCTTGCAGCTTTTAATATTTTCTCTTTATCACTTAGCTTTGGTATTTTAATTATGGTGTGTCTTGGTGTAGGTTTCTTTGGGTTTCTCTTTAATGGAGTCCTCTGTGCTTCTTGAACTTGTAAGAGTTTCTTCTGCATTAATTTAGGGAAGTTTTCAGCTATGATATGATTGAACAAAGTCTCTATCCCTTGTTCTTTTTCTTCTTCTTCAGGAACCCCTATGATGCGGATGTTATTTCTCTTCATGTTGTCACAGAGCTCTCTAAGAGTTTCCTCAGTCTTTTTGAGTCTCTTTTTTTCTCTGCTTTCATGCCTTCATTCCAGTTATCCTCCAACTCGCTGATTCGATCCTCAGCTCTATCTATCCTGTTTTTAATTCCTTCCATTGTGATCTTTATTTCTGATATTGTATTTGTCATCTCCTACTGATTCTTTTTTATACTTGCTATTTCTTTATTTAGGTGTTCATAATGACCATCCATTGTTGGTCTAAGATCCCTAAGCATCCTTACAATCATTACTTTGAACTCCGCATCTGGCAGTTCTTGTTGACTTTTGTATCTATATTTTCTGAGAGGCTTTGTCAAATGTTTCATGATCATTGGCTTGATGTTTATGTTTAAGATAAGGGCATTAAGAACTGGAAGCTTTGTATGCTTGGTAGGGAATATAGACTTAAGGGTGATTATTAGGACCTGGTTATCTCATTGGGGGACCCCCAAAGACTGTATCTATAAGTTGTCTCCAAAAGTCTAGTCCACTTCTGGGATATCTTTCTTGGAGATGTCAAACAGAGGAAGGGGCATGAGCTTCCCCATATACTTTTATAGGATTTTCTTCTCTTCAGCACAGCCCCCTCATCTCTGTCTTCAACTTTATCTTATGTCCAAAATGCAGAGAGCTCATTTAGTTCCTCTGATTCATGAGCTCCAGAAATAAACCTCACGTCCTCATCAGGGCTGGGGATGTGTGGAACCTCATTACATAACTGTTCCTCCTATTTAGCCTTCTTCACTCTGCAGCCTCAGGGGCTCAATTCTTGAGACCCTGGTTCTGGGGCACATGGAGCCTATTGCCACCCTCACTTTACACTCTCCTACCTCTCACTAGGAGATCTAGGTTAGAGTTTTACTTTATTTGAAAGCAAACAAAACTCCAGCTGTTATGCTATTAAAGTTTTTAGAGGGAGCAGAGAAAAATATGTTTTTACCCACCATGTTTAACCAGAAGAAAATTTTGTTCTTGTTAAGCAAATTCATTATGACACTGAGTTGTTTCTGTTATATCTAAATATATACACAGAAATTAGGGGATCAGGGACGTGCAGATACTCCAGTACTTTCAGCCTTTTGTACAGTGCATTTTCACCAGTGAAATAAAAGTTGGTTTTGCATCTCATTTGCATAATCAAACAACTTTCTTTAATTTGTTTGCTTTTTTGATGTTCTTGCTTAATAAAAAAAAATCAAAAGCTTCTTTTTTTATCATTTTATATTCATTTTGAAATATCCCCTGATTTTTGTGAGCAGTATATATCTTGCTCTTATTAATAGTTATACAAAGGGACTAATTTCCAAAAATTAAAAAAATAAAGAACTATTTGTATGAATTTCAACTGATGAAAATACCTTAGAATTTTAAACACCAGAAATTATATTGTTTTGGATACTTAAAACTATTATGTTTATGGAAATGAAGATTACTCAAACTTTTTACTATATATTCTATATAATTTATAAAAAAAATAGGAGGAAATGTTCCATCCTAGGGAATGTTTAGGGGTATACACTCTAATAATTTATTGATTTTTATAGAATCAGGCCTAATAACAGATATCGTAAGTTTGCATTTGGAAGATAAAAACTTTTTTATTCCCTTAGGGCTGTCACATGGTGACTGAAGAGCTTCATTCCATAACCTTTGAAACACAGATCTGCCTCTATGGCCTGACAATAGACTTGGAGGTAGGTGTCTCAAGAAATACCTACTATTTACTAATAACATTTTCAGGAATTGGTTAGCATTTATAGATAAAACCTCAGTCTTTTCCGAGTTTTATTACATCCCTTTTCATTATTGTTGTTTTAACTTAGAAAATCAATATGTCAAATATTTACTAATTAGTCAACACATACTATATTTTGGTTAAATGTGAGTGATTAGATCTCATGGACATTATGACTTCAATACACATGTATATTGAATAATTATTGACTAGATTGTATGGTTTTTGTTTTGTTTTGTTTTGTTTTCTGGGACTTCCTGAGCCATGGATACTCAATGGAAAGCCTAAAGAGGAATAAGTGTCCTTGAACCATGTCATGTAGTGATACGTTTTCAAAAATTTAACTTGTGTGTAAAAATCCCTCAGCCAGAACAGGCAGTGTTGCAGTGGATAGAGCATCAGACTGGGACACGGGGGATCCAGATTTTAAACCCCAAGGCTGATGGCTTGAGTGCAGGCTCATCTAGCTTGAGTACAGGCTCACCAGCTTGAGCATGGGCTCACCAGCTTGAGCATGGGGTCACTGGCTTGAGCGTGAGATCATAGATATGACTCCATGGTAGCTGGCTTGGGCCCAAGGTTGCTGGCTTGATGCCCAAGGTTGCTGGCTTGAGCCCAAGGTCACTGGCTTGAGCAAGGGGTCACTCATCCTGCTATAGCTTCCCCCCTGATCAAGGCACATATGGGAAAGCAGTCAGTCAATGAACAACTAAGGTGCCATAACAAAGAATTGATGCTTCTCATCTCTCTCACTTCCTGTCTTTCCTGTCCCTATCTGTCCCTCTGTTTCTCTCTCTGTCTTTATAACACACACACACACACACACACACACAATTCCCTCAAAAAGATTTTTCTAATGTAATGAGTAAAGATAATGATAAGAACATTAACAGTACCTTGTTTTGATCCTCTTATACCATTCATCATTGAACCCAAAGAAGGAATAAAGAAACTATGAGGAAAATAACCATGATTGACTGTGAAGTCCTTGAAGGCAGGCCATCAGGCTTCATTTGTCCCTTCATTACCAGTGCCTAGCACAACATTTGTTGACTAAATGAATGAATAGCACAATTTCACACACCCAAACATGATTTGTTTGTGGGAATTCTGCCTTTGCTTTTTTATCTTAATGAGTCTCAATATGTTTATAAAATCTCCCATGGATTCTGTGATCATCTCTTTTCCCTAAACTTGTTTCCATGAGCTATTAAGTTCCTCAACTGGTTATTTCACTATCTTCAGCTATCTAACCTCTCTTTTGGGGACCTAACAAAAGTTGCTTAGATTTTCAGACTAGTCTGGGAAAATCTGTTTATTTTATGTGGTTGAAAGTTATGGAACCAAAATTACTAAGTTGAGTTCTACACCAATAGACTAGGCAGCTCTGTCCCCCATAATGCTTTGTGTTCCGATATGGCTTTCCTCACCATCTTCTACAATTAAAACTCCCATATCTTACTGACAACAGATGATTATGGGAGGGTAAGTCAGGTTGGGGGGAGGTAAAAGAGGATAGGGAGGAATAAATGGTGATGGAAAGAGGCTTGACTTGGGTGGTCAACATGCGGTACAATGTACAGATGATGTATTATGGAATGGTACAGCTGAAACCTATGTGATGTTATTAACCAATGTCAATCCAATAAATTTAATTTAATCATAAAGAAAATAAAATTCCTGTGCCTAGTGTTGACATTAATTAGATATCAGATCATACTTTGAATATATAGATCCATTCCAAAAATAAATTTTAAATTAGATTTTGTAATATAACTTATTAAGAGAACAGTTTCTAAATCAATACAAGCTCTAATTAGTTGCATTTTAGGCATTATGTGATGTAAGAAAGTATATTTACATGATATCAGGGAAGATATTAGAGAAGCTGAGTGACCAGGGCAGTATAGACACCAGGATTGGCAGAGTGGTATTGGCTTGAGATTGCCCTTTAGGGGAGAAAGTCAAGTGTAAAATCAATATAAGGTACAGCAACCTATAATAACTATGTGTTTGTTTGTTTTTTCTTAAATCAGACCAGCTCGTTACCTGTGGTGATGATTTCCAATGTCAGTCAGTTACCTAATGCTTGGGCATCCATCATTTGGTACAATGTGTCAACCAACGATCCCCAGGTAGAGTCTCTATTCTTATTTCTCCTCCTTTAATTCTATTGGATTTGTTTTGTCAACAAAACCCATTTACATAAAAAATACACACACACACATACATACATACAATATGATCTTCTATAAAATATATGTGTGTGAATAAAAGTTTGGTATGTCTTTGTTGATTGTTTTATTTCAGAATGCCAATATATCGTATATATATGATATATATATATAGTTGTATAATTCATCTCTTCTGTCATAGTCAAAATACATTGTGTTTGTAAAGTCATGGTGCACTTTTGACCAGTCACAGGAAAGCAACAAAAGATGATAGAAATGTGAAATCTGCACCAAATAAAAGGAAAACCCTCCCAGTTTCTGTAGGATAATGTGGCAGCATGTACGCATGCATAGATGATGACGTAACACCGTGTATACAGCAGAGCAGCCCACAGCTATGCCATTCGAGATGTGGACGGTACAGAGGAAAGTTCAGTGTGTTCTGTAGCTCGCTAAATTCGAATCCGTGACCAAAGTGCAACGTGAATATCGGCGCGTTTATAACGAAGCGCCACCACATAGGAATAACATTACTCGGTGGGATAAGCAGTTGAAGGAAACCGGCAGTTTGGTGGAGAAACCCCGTTCTGGGAGGCCATCAGTCAGTGACAAGTCTGTAGAGGCTATACGGGATAGCTACCTAAGGAGCCCTAAATAATCTGTGCGTGAGCCCACATCAAACTGCACTGAATAGGTATGAAACTGGGAGAGTTTTCCTTTTATTGGTGCAGATTTCACATTTCTATCGTCTTTTGTTGCTTTCCTGTGACCGGTCAAAAGTGCACCATGACTTTACAGACACACTGTACTGTGTTCAAATGTACTTGGACCTTGAGAGAGTTCTGGCTAGCAAAAGTGACAGACAGAGGGTCTGGTCAGCTTCAAAAATGTGCATCGGAGAGTGTTCTAAGATCATCCTATGGCTCTGCTAACAGGGATATGGGGAGATGCCTTGCTCCAGAATTTAATGTCTGACACTGTGTTTACCTCCTCAAGTACTTCTGGCCATGCTTCCACACAGACTTTTCTACAGAGGTATAAAACTGGTTTCCAATAAGTAACCAGAGTATACATCAATTTTGCCTAACTATACTCTGTACAAATTTTTGAGTTGATTGTAGACTTAATCCGTTGAAGTTAATTACAGATTTAATCTATTCTAGACTCTAGGTGGGTTTTAATGCCATCTTATGGTTGTTTTGAGACATTGATCAAAATTTGGCCTCAAGTTAACAAAGCAAGCAGAGAATAGATACTCTTAGAAGACAATCAGGGAAGGGAGTGGCAAAAAAGATGAGTAAGCACTTCCCCCTGTGACTTCTTACAAAACTTCGGTGCGTTGTCCTGGAAACCACCAACATGCAGAGAAAATAGGTCAGATGTAAACAACAACAGTTCTTCTTAATTCAAAGTAAATGTTACTTCCAAAGAGAAGAGACATAATGAGTCATCTATGAGTGTCCTTTCCCTGTAACTTAACATGCCTAATAAGGAAACAACATGGAAAATGACTCAGCCCCATTCCTTCTCATCTTCGGTGCTTTGGCATCTGAGGCTGATTAACTGCAGAGAAAGGCTGAGCTGAAAGTGCATGTGCCCATCTCCTCTCAGCCTGCAGTGAGAAGAGCAGTTCTCACTAGAGAAGTCACCTGGTCTTTAAAGCCAAGAACAGCCAACACCCCTGAAATTAAATGTCATTCTCTATTAGGAGCTACACACAGTCAGAGCTTCTCACCCAACTTCAGTAGGAAGAAGATGGAACACTTCTCCGTTCTGCAGCCTTAGAGAGCAGAGTTGTCGCACTTAGCTTGCTTCCACATTTTTCTGTAAGAAAGCCACCCAAGTTGTTATACTAACCATCCCAGTTCTGCTCTGCTCCTGGGTGAGGACTCTGGAGATGCAGATCACATACAGCTCCTAGGACACAGACGGGTGGCCTAGTTACAGAGTCTAACAAAAACTAACTGGTTTCTCTTCTTTTTTAAAATTAAATTTTTTTTTTCCAAAGTTAGAAGTGGGGAGGCAGTCAGACAGACTCCTGCATGCGCCCAACCAGGATCCACCCGGCATGCCCACCAGGGGGCGATGCTCTGCCCATCTGGGGCATTGTTCTGCTGCAACAGGAGCCATTCTAGAACCTGAGGCAGAGGCCATGGAGCCATCCTCAGTGCCTGGGCCAACTTTGCTCCAATGAAGCCTTGGCTGTGGGAGGGGAAGAGAGAGAGAGGAAGGAGGAGGTGAAGGGTGGAGAAGCAGATGGGTGCTTCTCCTGTGTGCCCTGGCCGGGAATCAAACCCAGGACTTCTGCATGCCGGGCCAATGCTCTACTGCTCAGCCAACAGGCCAAGATCTGGTCTCTCTTCTTTATTCTGTATTGTTAACTTAGGTTGGCCTAAAGAGTTTTTTTTCTTTTTTCTTTTTTTTTTTTTTTTCTGAAGCTGGAAACGGGGAGAGACAGTCAGACAGACTCCCGCATGCGCCCGACTGGGATCCACCCGGCACGCCCACCAGGGGCGACGCTCTGCCCACCAGGGGGCTATGCTCTGCCCCTCCGGGGCGTCATTCTGTCGCAACCAGAACCGCTCTAGCGCCTGGGGCAGAGGCCAAGGAGCCATCCCCAGCGCCCGGGACATCTTTGCTCCAATGGAGCCTTGGCTGCGGGAGGGGAAGAGAGAGACAGAGAGGAAGGAGGGGGGGGGGGTGGAGAAGCAAATGGGCGCTTCTCCTGTGTGCCCTGGCCAGGAATCGAACCCGGGTCCCCCGCATGCCAGGCCGACGCTCTACCGCTGAGCCAACCAGCCAGGGCCAGCCTAAAGAGTTTAAATCAGCAATTTTATATATTGAATTACAGGGTGTCAAATGTGATTAATAAATACAATCATCATTACAACTCTGTTTCAGAACTTGGTTTTCTTTAATAATCCGCCATCTGCCACTCTGAGTCAACTCCTGGAAGTGATAAGCTGGCAGTTTTCATCATATGTTGGTCGGGGTCTTAATGCAGATCAACTCAATATGCTGGCAGAGAAGCTCACAGGTGAGAGCTGCTAGATACGAAGGACATTCCCCTATTTTTGGTACCCAAATATTTTAAAGAACCAGGGTGATGTTACAACTATTAATAATAACAACGATCATCATGATTTATTGAGTGCCAGGCCCAGGGCTAAATGTTATATTATCTTTGTTTCTATTTTAAAAAAATTGTTTTACTTCTTTTCCAAGTGAGAGGAGGAGAGATAGAGAGACAAACTCTCACATGTGCCCTGACCTGGATCCACCCGGCAACCTCCGCTGCAGCCACTGCTCTGCCTATCTAGGGCCATGCTCTCAACCAAGCTATTTTTAGCACCTGAAGCGGAGGCTCCATGGAGCCATCCTCAGTGCCAGGGACCAATGTGCTGGAATCAATCAAGCCATGACTGTGGGAGAGAGAGACATCGAGAGGAGGGGGAGGGGAGAGGGTAGAGAAGCAGATGGTTGCTTCTCCTGTGTGCGCTGACTGGGAATTGAACCTGAGACATCCACACGCCGGCTGATGCTCTACCACAGAGCCAACCAACCAGGGCCAAGCTATATTATCTTTCTTTCTTTTTTTTTTTTTTTTTTTTACAGAGACAGAGAGAGGGATAGACAGGGACAGACAGACAAGAAAGGAGAGATAAGAAGCATAATCACTAGTTTTTCGTTGCGCATTGCGACACCTTAGTTGTTCATTGATTGCTTTCTCATATGTGCCTTAACTGCGGGCCTTCAGCAGACCGAATTACCCCTTGCTTGAGCCAGCGACCTTGGGTCCAAGCTGGTGAGCTTTAGCTCAAACCAGATGAGCTCGCGCTCAAGCTGGCGACCTCGAGGTTTCGAACCTGAGTCCTTGGCATCCCAGTCTGAACTGCGCCACCGCCTGGTCAGGCTATATTGTCTCTTTAAAAAAATTTTTTGAGGTAGAATAATAATTAAGACAGAATAATCCAATTTATAGATGAGGATAGTTTAATAACTTGCAGCTGCATGGCTAGTTTATAGCAGCCAAGACCAGGCTATGTCTGCCTACTTCTAAAGCCTCTTCATTTACATCCCACACTCTGGTCTCCAGGGTGTTCGTGTACCATTTCCTCTGAATATAATGTGACGTCTTAATGGTGCCTTGATCTTTCATACTAATATCACAATGGTCAATAACCAACTATAAAATAGCTGATTCTAGGACCACAAAATTTAATAGAAATTAAAACCACCAGGTAACACTTAATTGTTTATATCAAGAAAATTTCAGTATTGACATTTCTAAAGTTTGCAAAATTGAGTTTTTGGTACTTAATGTAAGATTAAAGTGTTAAGCTTTGTCTAAAAGAATTTAAAAATATATCTATATTTTGACAAGTTTGGGGTGACACATTTAGCATCAAAAAAAAGTAAAAATTGGATTTGTGTACATTTCTAGTTAAAGTAGGGCCAAAGATGCATTTGAGCAGCACTGAAAATGTATGTGATTTGGTTAAGTTTGACTTACCGGTGATACTGGATTTTGTTATATTCTTAAAGCACCACGTGTGTGTGTGTGTGTGTGTGTGTGTGTGTGTGTGTGTGTGTATAACCCATAGGTATTTAAATAGATTGGTGCTTTAAGAATATAACAAAATTTAGTAATAAAAATATCCTTTTTGATCCTTATTTAATTCATAAACTGCAGTAGTAGAAATTCAATAAATATTTATTAGTAAGCGAATAAATCTTTTAAACATGTAGCAATGGTAGCCACCATATACCTTCAGATCTTTATCAAAGTATTTTTGTAAGTGTAATTTTCTTAGAAATTTAGATAGAAACTCTTGTATCATTTCACTGCCTTGGATCAATTGAGTCAATGGATCCTTATTGCCTAATTAATCTCTAGTCTATTCTTTTCATGGTAATAGTCAAGACTCCTGGTTCTGGCTTTGCCCACTTACACAAATTGATTTTATGTTTATTCATCAATATTAGTCTGCTCTCACTGTCTTCTACATAAGTTGTATTCATGTCCACTGTGTCTTCACCACAGTAGTTTTGCTATTGGAGTGGCCTCCTCCTCCTCCTCCTCTGACAGTTTATTTCCTATCCATTCATGGAGGCTTGGTTCTAGACACATAACCTCTCCCTAAAGATATCTTTAGCTCCTCTATGGAAATGAATTCTCTCCTAGATAATAAATTTCATCATATATTCTTACCATTTCTAGCATTAAATACACTGTAAACAATAACAGGTGCTTAAGAAATGCTTAAAAGAAGTGGGGGAGAGCTACATTGAGCAACAAATTGAACAGTCTAATTGTTTAATAAAAATTTCCTTCATTTCTTTCATTTTAGTCCATTCTAGCTACAGTGATGGTCATCTCAGCTGGTCCAAGTTCTGCAAGGTACAAACAAGGGGAAGGGAGGACATCATTGATGTGATTTTGTTTTAGTAGTGCTCTCTTTTTGTCTGTCTAACAATTGTAGATAGTCTTTCAATATCAACTGCAGCATGCATTTAACTTGGAAATATAAGAATGTTTTAAGATTTAATAAATACATTATAAACAACCAGTTGAATATTGATGTTGTTTACCATGTTAGCTAGTCTTTTAAATGTTGCAATTAGGATCTTGTATATACCTTATTATATTTATCCAAATATTTCCTCCAGAAAAAAATCCTAAAGGATTGTTATGCAAAGAGTTAAAGGAATGTTTCAAGATTTTCAATACACACTGCCTCATAAAAAATAAATCCAAATTTATAGTCCTGACCAGAAATGAGAGCTCATATTCTTTGCCAATGCTGACTTTATCATTTTTTATATTGTAGATCTGGAGCGTGTAATCATGCTCCTTTTTAAGTCTCCATATCAGGGGTCAGGAACCTTTTTGGCTGAGAGAGCCATAAACGCCACATATTTTAAAATGTAATTCCATGAGAGCCATACAACAACCCGTGTACGTTATGCATTATCCAATAAAAATTTGGTGTTGTCCCAGAGGACAGCTGTGATTGGCTCCAGCCACCCGCAACCATGAACATGAGCGGTAGGAAATGAAGGGATTGTAATACATGAGAATGTTTTATATTTTTAATGTTATTATTTTTTTATTAAAGATTTGTCTGCGAGCCAGATGCAGCCATTAAAAGAGCTACATCTGGCTTGCGAGCCATAGGTTTCCGACCCCTGCTCCATATCATAATCTGATTTTGAGAATTTTCTGGATAAGGTTATTCTAAAAAGAAACTCTGATGTGTCTCATTTAAAGAAAATCTTTCACTGGAAAAAAGAGATTTGAATTATTATATCAATATTACTATTGAAATTATTATTATGCTATATTTGTTTATTCTAATAGGAACACTTACCTGGTAAATCATTTACCTTTTGGACATGGCTTGAAGCAATATTAGATCTAATTAAGAAACACATTCTTCCCCTTTGGATTGATGGGTGAGTTGCAGGTCATATTTTCCGTATGAATTCATGAGGTTTTTATTTTTATCCTGCTGGCTTTTTCCTTATTTTTCTTTTATTTTTAAACATGCTTACTGTCATGGGGGGTATAGTTGCAATTTCTTACATTTTTCATAGAATATCAATATTTACTTTAATCTATATAAGAGTATTTCAGATACCATTAACTTTTGGTTATACTCAAACCAAATTTAGGTCCATTCTTTATTAATAAAATAAGTATGAGTGCAATAAATTATCATCTTTGATCAGATAAAATTATCCGTTGTTCCATTTTTAGGTACGTCATGGGCTTTGTTAGCAAAGAGAAGGAACGACTTTTGCTAAAGGATAAAATGCCTGGAACCTTTTTGTTAAGATTCAGTGAAAGCCACCTTGGAGGAATAACTTTCACCTGGGTGGACCACTCTGAAAATGGTACATGCTTACTATTCATTCCTGTGAAGTTTGTATTGAGTTTAATTACTGATGTTTCCGCTTTCAGAAGTATACGGTGTGCTGTTCTGTTTTTCGTGTGTTCAGGGGGTTTGAATATTAGCTGTTACAGTTGTCCCAGAACTCAGGGCTCCAGGAATTTCTCACAGCCTGTATGGGTGTCCTCTATCTTGTGGCAATCTGTCCTGTCCAAACAGCCGAGAAGAGCTGGCATTGTTTTATAACCAATGACAGGAAGATAAAACATGGGCAGGAAGAATGGCCACAAAGAATGCCCGCGGAAACCTGACCAACCTCTGCTGTCTGTTTTTCCAGGAGAAGTGAGATTCCACTCTGTAGAACCCTACAATAAAGGCCGGTTGTCAGCTCTGCCGTTTGCTGACATCCTTCGAGACTACAAGGTTATTATGGCTGAAAACATTCCGGAAAACCCTCTGAAGTATCTATATCCTGACATTCCCAAAGACAAAGCCTTCAGTAAACACTACAGCTCCCAGCCATGCGAAGGTTAGATTCTTTCTGTTTGCTTTTTTTCTTAATATTTTGGAAAATAACCACCTATTGAGTTAAACTAAATGAAGTTCCTCCTTTTATGTTTACTTTGATTATGTTTTTAATGATTTTCTTCTAAGATTTTATGTACTGATTTCAGAGAGAGAGGAAAGGAGAGAAAGCTCGTAATTGCTCCACTTTAGTTTTTCATTGATAGCTTCTCGTATGTGCCTTGGCTGGGCAAGCCTGGGGTTTCAAACCAGTGACCTGTGTTTCAGCTCAGTGCTCTATCCACTGTGCCACCCCAGGTCAGGAGTGTAATGTGGAGGTCAAAGCCTTAGCAAGGAAAGGTGTGTCAGCAGCTCCTGAAAGGGGGCTGCCGGGGCTAATCAGTGTGTGTAACCGGACTTCACCATGGCCATAGGGGCCTCTCACAGCCGCTTGAGTTTTGGTTTTCTCCTTCCTTCTGTGGAACCATAGACTTCACTTCTGTGACTGGGGGAGAGGAAAAGAAAAAGAAGGTAATGATTAGAAAGCCATTAAAATTTAAGCAAGTCTGTTTTTTTTTTTTGCAAAAGCAGCCCATGGTTTATAAACTTTATATACAGTGTCGGTAAAGTCATGGTGCACTTTTGACTGGTCACAGGAAAGCAACAAAAGATGATATAAATGTGAAATCTGCACCAAATAAAAGGAAAACCCTCACAGTTTCATACCTATTCAGTGCAGTTCGATGTGGGCTCACGCACAGATTTTTTAGGGCTCCTTAGGTAGTTATCCCGTATAGCCTCTACAGACTCGTCACTGACTGATGGCCTACCAGAACGGGGTTTCTCCACCAAACTGCCAGTTTCCTTCAACTGCTTATCCCACCGAGTAATGTTATTCCTATGTGGTGGTGCTTCATTATAAACATGCTGATATTCACGTTGCACTTTGGTCACGGATTCGAATTTAGCGAGCCACAGAACACACTGAACTTTCCTCTGAACCGTCCGCATCTCGACTGGCATAGCCATGGGCTGCTCCGCTGTATACACAGTGTTACGTCTTCATCTGTTTATGCACATATGCTGCCACATCATCCTACAGAAACTGGGAGGGTTTTCCTTTTATTTGGTGCAGATTTTGCATTTCTATCTCCTTTTGTTGCTTTCCTATGACTGGTCAAAAGTGCACCATGATTTTACGGACACACTGTATATATTTCTTACCTTACGGTAGTCTCATAACTTAGTATTGTTATTTGCCCAGAAGGGTACAAAGCGGGCTTTGGAACTTCTCCCACCTCCTAGCCTACCAATAACAAGTCTGACATTCCTGCCTTTCCTGGTTATATGCTAATGGCCTAAAATAATACCTGGCCCAAAGAGGCATTTGGTAAATATAGGTTGAATATATAAAAAAACATTCATTAAATTAGCTACATAAGGCCCTGGCCGGTTGGCTCAGTGGTTGAGCGTCGGCCTGGCGTGCGGGGGACCCGGGTTCGATTCCCGGCCAGGGCACATAGGAGAAGCGCCCATTTGCTTCTCCACCTCCTTCCTCTCTGTCTCTCTCTTCCCCTCCCTCAGCCAAGGCTCCATTGGAGCAAAGATGGCCCAGGCGCTGGGGATGGCTCCTTGGCCTCTGCCCCAGGCGCTAGAGTGGCTCTGGTCGCGGCAGAGCGGTGTCCCGGAGGGGCAGAGCATCGCCCCCTGGTGGGCAGAGCGTCTCCCCTGGTGGGCGTGCCGGGTGGATCCCAGTCGGGCGCATGCAAGAGTCTGTCTGACTGTCTCTCCCCGTTTCCAGCTTCAGAAAAATACAAAAAAAAAAAAAAAATTAGCTACATAATTGCAATACAAGTTCATCATTCAGTTTTTTTTAATGGAAGTATACACAATCCATTAAAATGTTCATCTATATCAACTAAATCTATGAGTACCAGCTTATGGAATAGCCTACAGTTATCACTCACAGAAGGTGACTATGGCCACCCTACTTTATCCCCTTCTGGAACAAACAAAAAACAAAATAACACAATAATAACAAACCCTAAGTGTCTTCACATCTAATAAAATGAAATAATAAATGTAAATGAACCAAATTATAGTTGAAAAATTACAGTTGGTGCCTGACCTGTAGTGGCGCAGTGGATAAAGCATCGACCTGGAAATGCTGAGGTCGCTGGTTCGAAACCCTGGGCTTGCCTGGTCAAGGCACATATGGGAGTTGATGCTTCCGGCTCCTCCCCCCCCCCTTCTCTCTCTCTGTCTTTCTCTCCTCTCTCTTGGTCTCTCTCTCTCCTCTCTAAAAATGAATAAATAAAAAAAATGAAAAATTACAGTTGGCTTACATTACAGTTGGAACAAGCACAAGCTCAACATAGTATACATACCAGAGAAATTTGGGGAATGTTTCCAGGGTGAAGTTTGCACATTCCTGTGACTACAATACAATAGTACTTGTAGTAGCACTGATGTCTGTGCTGCAAAAATTTGTGTAATTACAAGATTATGATTGCTGTCAGTTTTAGTGAAAAGACCTGAATTACTACAAATCCCCTGATACATAAATCAGTTTTTATAATCAAACTTAAATGTAACACAGAAGCCAGTAATATAGTTGACTCCCAATTTTTCTCATACTTTTTAAAGAGATTAATATGTAAGGTCAGATGTGTTTTTCTCTTCTTGCAAATTTTTTTTTTAATTTTTTTTAATTTTATTTATTCATTTTAGAGAGGAGACAGAGAGGGACAGAGAGAGACAGAGACAGGGGGGAGGAGCTGGAAGCATCAACTCCCATATGTGCCTTGACCAGGCAAGCCCAGGGTTTCGAACCAGCGACCTCAGCATTTCCAGGTCGATGCTTTATCCACTGCGCTACCACAGGTCTCTTCTTGCAAATTTTATGCTCATCTAAAATACTCAACTTGAACCGAAAAGCTTTGGGAATCACTAAGCTATTGTATTCTCTCTTCTTTTTAGCATTACTTATATCTCTTTAGAATTTTGTTCCAATTTTATCAACAATATTAATAACATTTTCCCCAACATTGTGCCTTTCTTTTCCAGTTTCAAGACCAACAGAAAGGGGAGACAAAGGTTATGTTCCTTCTGTTTTTATTCCCATCTCAACAATGTAAGTAATCTTAATCATATGTAAAATATTTATTATTGAATTCATACAAAAAATGCCTTTATATAGGAAATTTAAGGGTAGAGCAGAATACATATAACTGAGAATAAAGCATTTTAATTCTCAATATTCCATTTTTTTAAATACATAAAGCTAGTCTTTAAGACACACCAGTCTCCCATGACTGGAGTTATAAAGTTGCCCTGTTACTGTATATGCCATATATTCCACAGTAGGCTGAATGTTGTGATATTTAGTGATGAATTAGGCATCTCAGTATCACAAATAAATAAAGCCTTAGAAATGAGTTCCTGACACAGAAAGTCAGCAGAAGCTATAATTTTTAAATCCTTTTCGATATTTACCTTGTTATGTCTTTAAGCCGAAGTGATTCAACTGAGCCACAGTCTCCGTCAGACCTTCTTCCCATGTCTCCAAGTGTGTATGCAGTGCTGAGAGAAAACCTGAGTCCCACAACCATTGAGACTGCAGTATGTTCCCTTTTGTTTCTTTTATTATTATTATTATTAATTTTAACGGGGTGACATTGATCAATCAGGGTACGTAGGTTCAGAGAAAACATCTCTAGGTTATTTTGACACTTGATTATGTTGCATACCTATCACCCAGAGTCATATAGTCTTCTGTCACCTTCTATCTGGTTTTCTTTGTGCACCTCCCCCTCCTTATTCTCTCCCCACCCCTGGGTAACCACCACACTCTTGTCCATGTACCTGAGTCTCATTTTTATGTCCCATTTATGTATGGAATCATATAGTTCTTAGTTTTTTCTGATTTACTTATTTCACTCCGTATAATGTTATCAAGGTCCATCCATGTTGTTGTAAATCAGTGGTAGTCAACCTGGTCCCTACTGCCCACTAGAGGGTGTTCCAGTTTTCATGGTGGACGGTAGCAGAGCAACCAAAGTATAAATAAAAATATAGATTTAACTATAGTAAGTTGTTTTATAAAGATTTATTCTGCCAAACTTAGCAAAAATCTGACATAAAGTACTTGATAACTAATTATTATTATATGCTTTAACTTGCTGTAACTCTGCTTTATAAATTTTATAAAGTAAAGTTACTTCCCTACTTTATAAATCACCATTACTGTGGAACCGGTAGGCGGTTAGAAATTTTTACTACTAACAGAGATACAAAAGTGGGCGGTAGGTATAAAAAGGTTGACCACCCCTGTTGTAAATGATCTGATGTCATCATTTCTTATGGCTGAGTAGTATTTCATTGTATTTATGTACCATATCATCTTTATCCAATCATCTATTGAAAGGCTTTTTGGTTGTTTCCATGTCTTGGTCACGGTGAACAATGCTGCAATGAACATGGGGCTGCATGTGTCTTTACGTACCTATGTTTTTGAGTCTTGGGGGTATATTATATACCCAGTAGAGGAATTGCTGGGTCATAAGGCTGTTCTATTTTTAAGATTTTGAGGAACCACCATACTTTCTTCCATAATGGTTGTACTACTTTACATTCCCCCCAACAGTGGATGAGGGTTCCTTTTTCTCCACAGCCTCTCCAACATTTGGTATTACCCGTCTTGTTGACAATAGCTAATCTAACAGGCGTGAGGTGTATATCATTGTAGTTTTGATTTGAATTTCTCTAATAGCTAATGAAGATGAGCATCTTTTCATATATCTGTTGGCCATCTGTATTTCTTCGTGGGAGAAGTGTCTGTTCATGTCCTCTTCCCATTTTTTTATTGGATTGTTTGTTTGTTGTTGAGTTTTATGAGTTCTTTGTATATTTTGGATATTAGGCCCTTATCTGTGCTGTTGTTTGAAAATATCATCTCCCATTTAGTTGGCTGTCTGTTTTGTTGTCAGTTTCTTTTGCTGAGCAAAAGCTTCGTAGTCTGATGTGGCCCATTCGTTTATTTTTCCTTCACTTCCCTTGCCTTTGGGGTCAAATTCATAAAGTGCTCTTTATACCCAAAGTCCATGAGTTTAGTACCTATGTTTTCTTCTATGTAATTTATTGTTTCAAGTCTTATATTTAGGTTTTTGATTCATTTTGAATTAATTTTAGTACAAGGGGACAAACTTTAGTTGAGTTTCATTCTTTTTCATGTGGCTTTCCAGTTTTCCCAGCACCATTTGTTGAAGAGGCTTTCTTTTCTCCATTGTGTGTCGTGGGCCCCTTTATCAAAAATTATTTGACCATATACCTGTGGTTTTATTTCTGGGCTTTCTATTCTGTTCTGAGTGTCTATTTTTCTGCCAATACCATGCTCTTTTGATTATCGTGGCTCTATAATATAATTTGAAGTCAGGTATAGTAATGTCCCCAGCTTTGTTCTTTTTCCTTAGGATTGCTTTGGCTATTCGGGATATTTTATAGTTCCATATAAACCTGATAATTTTTTGTTCCATTTCTTTTCCATGGCTGGTCAAGGACATTCCTAAATAAGCAATGGTGGTGTGTGAATCCAAGGGGCTGAAGTTCTGCCTGGGCAGTGAAAACACAAATTCATTAACATAATATTAGAGATGTCTGTGTGGTTCTGTGTATTGCTGATATTGCCCACATTGAAAGCTGACACCTTCACCTGAACTGCTTAAAATTCTTTCCATCGGAAGCTATGACATGGCAAAATATTCCTGTACCCAATCAAATACACTTCGTCTCTAATTCCACTCACTATTGGCCCTACCAACCCCCAGCGCTCCCCCCTCTTCAGCAGACAACACATATTAGTCAGTATTTCTATCTGACTATAAATCAAGTGGGTTTTAGTTCTTCTCATGAAGACTTCCAGGGATGAAAAGTCCATACTCTCCTCAGACAGCCTATTCCAATGTTACTTGTCCTTAAATTAGTTATGAGAGAACTTTTGCTACATTTTGCACCCATTTCCTCTGACATTTTTGGTGGGATGAATAGATCTTAAAACAGTTTCATTCATATACTTAAAAGGTACATTTTGAATACTTAGTAGTTAATTGGTGGAATGATTATGAAGTATTTAGTAAATATGAGGATGTTTAAATCAGAAATAGTGATTTATTTGCCAAACAGTAGTTTCCTCAAAGGTCATTTTCATTTTTTAATTTTAGATGAAGTCTCCATATTCTGCTGAATGACAGGATAAACTCTTGACACTCAAAGAAGGAAGCCAGTGAAAAAATATAAAGACTGATCTTTGCCAACATTCATATCTTATTTCTTCAGCTTTGTAATATTGAAATGGTGGAGTCTGACGCTCTCCTCTCACCAGCATGACATCCCCAGTCGAGAGTGCCGAGGCTGAAACGCTGAAAACCAAAGCTTCAGCTAAACTTGCAAGATAAGACACTTTTAAAAATCAAGTGTGAATATAGTATTAACTAAAAACTTGTTTGTATTTGTTTCATTTCTGATTACTAATGTTACTAATGATTTTGGCTGTAGAAGGTTCGAGTGTTAAGATTTCAGAATAGGTCAAGAATAACAGTCACACTACGTTACTCAAACATCAGCAGGAAGACCTGAGGGAAAAGCCGAGTAAGCCAGGGCCCTGAGTTCCAGCAGGTAAGAGTCATCACATTAGGCACAACGGGGAAGTAATAATGGGGCATTATTACCCTGGAGTTCACAGGGTATCCCGGGATACTTCTTATTAGGGAGAGGGATCCAGAGTCATTCCTGGTGGTCTCCGGGGCACTGATGATGTGGGCCAAGTTGGATGCTTAGTGGTGCCATTGCCCAGCTGATGCCTTTGATAATAGTGTAGGATCCCCAGTGCCAGCACCTGGGGAGCGCTCCATGTCTGCCAGGCCCTCGGGGAAACTGCTAAGCCAGGGGATACTGTGGCATTGTCGTGCAGACAAACCCTGAGGCCGGTATCCAAGGTGAGTCCTGACCACAGTCGGAGATGACAGTCCCCTCTGGAGGACTCCTCTCTAACTTCTTCCACCATTTCCTGTCCTCCATGCAAGCCAATCAGGGAGGACAATGTTTCATAAAAAACAAGTTTCAAAAGAAAACGTTTCAACATAAACTACCTTCCTAATAGGAGATTCCATCCTCTATACTGCAGAATATTCGTTTTCTGCCAAATAAGCAGCATTTAATGAAATATAAGTTAGATTTTCAAAATATTAGTCACATTTTCACTTTTCCCCTCACCCATCCCACACCAATCACAGATGTCTATTTTGCTAATCCCTTTTCAAATCCTTTTTAATATAAAGAATCTCTTTGACTAATTTTACTGAATATCAGTACCTTTATCTGGAATAAATGCTGAGGAAAGACAGCTGACAGTGGATTTCCTCAAATTTTCAGGGTAGCAAGGAAAATCCCCAAAGAACCATTGTGAATGAATGTGGGTCTGCAAACCCAAGGGAATTTTCTTTACCTCACATGGTTCAGAAGACCCAATTCTGTTCAGAAGGAACAGAATTAGGGGCCAAATCTCTTAGTGCTGTGCTCCAACAGCAGATTATTGTAGTCCAGACTTAGTAAACTGGCTTCTGTGTGTATATGCTCCAATTTCTGACATAGAGTCCTTTTTCAAACTGATCATGAGCATTGATTGATTTGACTGATCACATTTTTTAAAGTCTAGCTTAATTAGTCAAACGCACCTTTTTCTGATAAACCCAGAGAGTTGTGTAACCACCACTGTAAGGCACAGATAATTTCAACCAGAGTCCTCACAGAGAGAACGCTCTAGAAACATGGTAAGAAAGACGTTTTCTGCAACACTCTTCCAGTAAAATACAATAAACAATTCCATGTGACTTCCTCTGTAGACAGGGGGTTCTATTTCAAGTAAATTGGATCATTTCACTCCCTGCTTAAAATCTTCAAATGGCTCATGATGGTCTCTGAATTAGCAGTTTTTACCTGGAGATTATGGATAGAATTTTGGAGCTTCATGAATTTGGATGGCAATAGTTAAAATTTTATTTCTATAAACTTTTTTCTGAAACAGAAATTTTTTAACTAGGTAGAAAGGCAACAACCCATCACCTATACCATGTATTTGTCACACTACAGTTGTTACATTTATCTCAAGATATTGCTTATGCTAAGCATAATTTTGAAATTGCATTCATCAGACCCATTATTAGATCTTATTTAATGCCATTAATAAAGAAGCACTTATATTACTATATTACAAAGTTGGTTTTAATATTTTGATATTTGTGTTTTAGTATACTTAGTTTCCATTTTAATTTTTATTTGGAAAAAACCCTACATTATTCTTTGAAGGAATTCATAGGTTTCATTCGACTTCCAAAGGGTCCATGACACAACAAATAGTTAAGAATCCCAGTTTAGGCCTGACCTGTGGTGGCGCAGTGGAAAAAGTGTCGACCTGGAAATGCTGAGGTCGCCGATTCGAAACCCTGGGCTTGCCTGGTCAAGGCACATATGGGAGTTGATGCTTCCTGCTCCTGCCCCCCTTCTCTCTCTCTGTCTCTCCCTCTCCTCTCTAAAATGAATTAAAAAAAAATAAAAAATAAAGAATCCCAGTTTAGGATGAAAATTATAATTCTTAACAGACATTTCCAAAGACATTTTTTAGTCTCTTTTTATGCTTCAATTCATCTCTCATCACTTCTTTCAACAATGGCTTCCCAGCCTCCAAAACATACACAAAAGAGACTGACTGAATCACTTTCGGTTTCTTTGATGGCCATGCTCTGTCTTACCTCCCTCCACTCTACCCTCTCAAGTCTCCAGCCTCAGAAAAGCCTTCCTTTTAAACATGCGTGCGCGCGCGCTCACACACACACACACACACACACACACACACACACACACACACACACACTGCTCAGGTCATATCATGCCTGCTTCATATCCTTTAAATCCCCCGACAGTTTTTATCATCTTTGTTGCAAATGCATATCCTCTGTCTTCTTCATTAGATTCTAAGCAAGTATGTCCGAGGACCAACAAGGCTTTGTTCAGAGTCATATTCCTAGAATCTAGCACAGTCTGCCCTTTAATACATATTTGTTAAGGATTTGATGTTTGAACACATAGAAAATGGTAATTACTTCCTTTCTTTTCTTTGTTCTTTGGTCTGCCAGCAAGATTGAGCTAGAGTTCACTTTATAATGCCTTCAAACTCTAAAATCATGGAACAGTCCCCAATATTATCCTTCAAACTGAATAACCAAAACACACTTGCTATTGCTCAAACCACATAGGACCTCCCCTCTACTTGACCTCGCTCTTAACTTCCAAACTCTGTATAAATGCTCTGTAATGATACTGTTTATTGTCTCACTCTAACTTCCTTTAATTTAGGTATCTCATGTGTGCCCAAGCATCCCAGACATCTTCCGACTCAAGTGCTCCTGACATTTTTCCCTTAACCCATTAAACTTACAGCCTTTACTCCTGTCTCTGGTAAAAATGCTATGCAACACTCTCTTACATTAGGTTTAATAGTCATCCACTTAGCTCATCAGCTGCCCCTGAGAGGAAGTATCTGAGGACTCTAGACAGGGTGAAGATGGGGGAGAGGTTAAAGGGCATAGAAGAATGCTGCCCTCATTAAAATCCTTTATGGATTTTAGGGTAGTTTTCCAGAATACACATGTTCTTTATTCTCCTCCCTCTCAATTCTAGCTCCATAGGCCTAATGCCAGTGCTGAGGTCTGAATGTTGAATTAATCTGTGCTACCTGATCCCAGTGTTGGTCAAGGATGCTATTCACTCATTCAAAGAGTATTAAGAAGGGCTCTGTATCATGCATTGCCTTTCTCAACCAGAGTTTCCCATATGAACCACAAGACACAGAAAGCAATTTGCTTGACTATCTTCTCAGTCTGCCAAGGGCGGTACATGGTATATAAGAGAGAAGGTAATATTGCCAGGCATGGGACCTGCCCTATGGGTCTGTCTTGGGCCAGCCAGTACTGTGTGGGTTCTTGACTTCGTGCAGGAAAAATTTCACAGTATGAGTCGGGTGATCTTGAGAGTAAGTTTACTAAAGCTGGGAACAGCGAAACAAGGAAGGGTCTAGAATAGAAGAAGCAACAGGACAGCCTAGGCAGGGCTGCTTTAGTTCACTGGGTAGTCAGAGAAAAGGGGGCCGTGGAGTCAGGATCGTGGGGTTAGCCCAGGAGGAGCTGCCAGTGCCCACTGCTCCCCCGGTTGCAAGTCTTGTGGGGACCCTCAGAGTTTAGGAGATACATGCCTATGGGGGAAGGAAAGGGGGAGGGAAAGGTATGCGCATGCTCCCAGATTGGGGGCGGGGGGTTTGCTGGGTCCTCAGTCCTAAAGGATTTTACCGGTGGTGTTTTAGGTGAGATCTCAAAAGAATATATTCACCAGCTCTCCAGATATGTCCTTTTATGGTCATAGTCTCCACTGATTGGTCAATGCAGCTGGTTCTGAGGTCAGCCATGTCATTGCTTGTCTGATTTTGCTGCTTTTCTGGGCCTGGAGTGAAATACATTGCATCCTAGATATTATCTCTAGGGCTTAATGCTTAAGGGAGTGGCCGTGCAAAGGCTTGTATGCGGATTGTATGATGCTATTCTCCTGCCCCTTGTTCCTTTTCTAAGGGCATCTAAAACCATATGACAATCGATATGGCAGGGGAGGAAATGTCAGGGGAGGGTATGAACTGCATGACCAATGACATGAAAGTCAGGGGATCTCAACTGCTTGACCACCAATATGCCAGTGGAGGAAAGGTTACCCTAGGGATGAGATCCTTGTTTTCCAAATTTTGCCCATTGCTAGACACCCAGGGCTATGCTCCCTGGTAACGTTCTGTGCCTGGCTTATATAATCTTTGCTCTGCTCATGTCTGTATAACTGCTTACCACAGTAATTCATACAGATAACTTGGGGCATTAGGGTTAATATTCCCTTGGAACCAAGATGAGACAGCTATAACAGCCCGATGACCCTCATTCCATGAGGAGAGAGAAAGACAGACAAGCAAATAATAAAGGACAAATTTAATAAGTGCTACAAAGAATACAAATGTGGTATAAAGTAACTGGAAGAAGAGGTCAATGAAGGTCTCTCTGAGAAGATGATATTTGAGCTGAGGACCTAAAGAATGAGGTCCATGAACACAGCCAGGAAAACAGCATCCCAAGAGCACAGTATATATATAGGACCTACGCAGGTAAAAGCCCGGGCCGCTTGAAGAGCAGGAAGAGGCCTGGGAAGGCGAGTATAGTGAGGCATGGAGAGAGTGAGATGAGATGGGTAAGAAAGGAGGCAAGACCAGGTCGTGTAGGGCTCTATGAGGAAAGCTGACATAACTGCAGGCTCTACAGGAAGGAGTGGTGGTACAATGTTTCTTTATTGGATCTAAGTTTTCATTTGTTTCAAGTAAACATCTAGTGAGGTTTCCACAGAAGAACTCCCCCTAGATCGCCACACTAGGGGCTCCAAGGGGGTGCTACCTGTGCAGTTGCACAGGGCCAAACCCTCAGAAGGACCCCATGCTTGGTTTAATGTTCTGTTGTTGCCTTCTTGAAATTCTTAATAAAGTTTGGAAATTTGCACTGGAAATTATATAGCTTGCTCCTGTCCTCTCTTTGTAACCAGAAAAATAAACATCCATCTGCACTGTGAAAATTAATGTGAAGTGCATTCGCCACAGTGTTGGTGTGCAGCCCTGGGGACTGGTGCCCACTCTCATGCAAGGCAGGAGTTTATGGTCTAGTAGGGTGGGTCCCCTCACACATTGGAGGTCCTAGGTTGGTCCTTAGGTCACTGTAAGTAGGTAGAGACCATTAAAAGTGGTTGAGCAGAGCCTGACCAGGCGGTGGCGCAGTGGATAGAGCGTTGAACTGGGATGCGGAAGACCCAGGTTCAAGACCCTGAGGTCACCAGCTTGAGCCCAAGATCGCTGGCTTGAGCAAGGGGTTACTCAGTCTGCTGAAGGCCCGCGGTCAAGGCACATATGAGAAAGCAATCAATGAACAACTAAGGTGTCGCAACGAAAAACTGATCATTGATGCTTCTCATCTCTCTGCATTCCTGTCTGTCTGTCCTTATCTATCCCTCTCTCTGTCTCTAAATAAATAAATAAATAAAATCTTTAAAAAAAGTGGTTGAGCGGAGCCCAAAGGTACGAGGTCAGTGCCTACTGAAACCATTCAATAAGTCATGCAATCTGCAGGTAGGGCCAACGTTATTTTTTCCTGGGCCTGTCAAAAGTTCGAAATCATGGTCTAGTGACTAAATTTTTCTCTGCCATTAATTGGTATAATCACCATAAAGGACAAGGCGGGGAGCCAGAAGACCTGAAGAGAAAGAGCAAAGCCCCCTTTGCAGATTTAGCAAAAGGACAGAAGAAACAGCCATCTCCTACCTTCATCTCTGGTTTCAAGTCAGGGACCACAGCTGCATGAGGGTCAGAGCTTGAAAGATCAGTAAGATCTGAGTTAACACGCATACAGATTGTGTGGATAGAGAAATGAGGTTAGGAAAAGGGGACATTTCTAAGGGAAGGGAAGAAAAAGAAAGTGGAAGTGGGATGGGTTAAGTTTCCAGCACCTTAAATAATTGGAAAATGTTCCCCTCCCTCCCTCCAAAATTAAGCACACCCACCCTGCCTCCGTTCACTTTGTCCAGGGACCACCACATGCAAAAGCAGAGGCTGCAGGAGGGAACCGCAGGCCAACCAGCACTCAGTGGGAAAGCCCCGAGCCTGCGCCTGCGTACTGCTCCCTCTGCCGCTGACTTTCGCTTTTCGGTTTCCTCTCAATCTTGCTCCTTCTCGCTCCCCGGCCATTTCCCCGAAAGCACGTGGGGCGGCTCTTCCCGGCAGTCGCTTCCCTCCCGCCGCGAGCCGGCCCCGCTGTTTTGGGAACCTTTCCAAAAGCCGGCAACCGGCACTTGCCTGTCATTCTGGGCAGGCATTGGTTGCCGTCCTGAAAGCACAGGACTTGAAAAGTGCTTGTGAGGGTGTTTGCACTACAAATGTAACAGTGCTCATCGTAGACATCTTTTTAGGGGGAGGGGAGGAAGGAAATGATAAAGAAGTAATCTACCACCCAGAAAAATTAACGTTTTAAAATATTTTCCCTCTCTCCGTCTCACATTTTTTCTTTCTGTCTCAGTGTGTTTCCATGCATTTCCATTTCTGTATCTTTTCTGTGTGTGTTTGAGAGAGTCAGAGAGAGGGACAGATAGGGACAGAAAGACAGAAAGGAAGAGAAATGAGAAACATCAATTCTTTATTGGGGCACCTTAGTTGTTCATTGATTGCTTTCTCATAAGTGCCTTGGTGGGGGTGGGGGGCACAGCAGACTGAGTGACCCCTTGCTGGAGCCAGCGACCCTGAGCTCAGGGCTCAAGCTGGTGAGCCTTGCTCAAACCAGATGAGCCAACACTCAAGGTGGTGACCTCGGGGTCTCGAACCTGGGTCCTCCGTGTCCCAGTCCGACGCTCTCTCTATCCACTGTGCCACCGCCTGGTCAGGATATATCTTCTTGCAGTACTGGAAAGTACTATGTTTTCTATCCTCCATTTTAATTTAATTTCATACCTGACTTTTCCAATGTACTAAATATTCAATAGTATTTGAAAGCATAACTTTGATATTCTATAAGTATCAAAAATCCAGACAACTGCAGGGAATTTTAGAAAATCTTTGTTTCAATTCTGTTATATTATAGATGAACAAATATGGCTTACACCGATGAAATGTAAGTCTTTAGGTTATCAACATTACTGCCAACATTAGAAAAACATGACTAAAATGCAATATGACTTCTGGGAGGAGAGGAAAAGTTTTAAAATATATATTACTATTAGGTTTTTTCAATCAGATTTGTAGCTACTGTTTTGAAACAGACCAAGGCAGTCAAGACAACACAGAGCCGATAAGTTTTTCACAGATGTGTGGTAAGGACACACAGGATAGCAACCCCACAGAAATTATTCGTGATGAGGTAAGAGCAGTGGGCTGTGCCTCTTGAGCAATTTTGTTTTAGAATTCAATAGTCCTGACCTGTGGTGGCGCAGTGGATAAAGCGTCGACCTGGAAATGCTGAGGTCGCCGGTTCGAAACCCTGGGCTTGCTTGGTCAGGCACATATGGGAGTTGATGCTTCCAGCTCCTCCCCCCTATCTCTCTCTCCTCTCTCTCTCTCTCTCTCTCCTCTCTAAAATGAATAAATAAAAAGAAAAAAATTAAAAAAAAAAAATTCAATAGTAGGATTTTTTGCTGTCTCCCCCCTCACCCCCCGTAAAATCTCTATCAGTGTTTTGTTGCTACAAAAATGAACCAAACTACCCCCATAACTCAGTGGAGTAAAACAACAACCATTTATCATCTCTTAGGAGTTTAAGGTAGTCTGGACAGTTCTGATTATTCTCGTCAGGCCTTCTGATCTTGCTTGGGCTCTCTCTTATGTCTGAGGCCTAAGCCCTGACAGCTTCGGGACTCAGCTGTGATCTGTGTGCTATCTTATTCTGCAGTAGTCTGGTCTGACTTACCATGGGGACAGGAAGGTTCTGGGAGTGAAGTATAAGTCCCCTTTAGGCTTAGGCTCAGAATGATCATGTCACAACTGCTGTATAATATTGGTCAAAGCCAGTCACCAGCCAGCCCAGATTCAAGGGGTGGAGAAATAGTCCCCACTTCTTAAGCTGGAAGCAGCTCCGAAGTCACATAACAAAAGGGTGCTGATACAAGAAAAGGAATAATGGAGCCATTATTGAAAACAATCTATCAGGAAATACTTTCTAATTTCTTATAATGAGAATGTGTAACTGATGGTATATATATTTTTGCTCTGCCATTGTATTCTTTATGTCTCCAGTTATTGTAAATATAAGTAAATTAATACAACTGGGTAGTTGGGAATAAAAGAAGAGATAAATGAAGAATAGAAATGACAATTTTCTCCAAGCAAAAATAAATTTGCTCCCAGGGGGAGGGCTGGCATAGTTTCTGAATGTCTTTCCACTGTAACATCATGTGAATTTATGTATTTGTGTCACCCCAGTGCCTTCAATTAGTCATCATAAAATGTGGCTTCTGGGCTCCTCACTATGCTTGACTCTCCTTTGAATATATACTAGTGGAGGGATGGCAGATGATAAGTTTCACTTTATGTGCCATTTCTGGTTGATTGCCAATGACCAACTAGATGCAGAGATGCAGTGTCAAGAACATTTTTTTTTAAATCAAGTGAGAGGCAGGGAGGTAGAGAGACTCCCACATGTGCCTTGACCAGGATCCACCTGGCAAACCACCCTTGCCCCATTTTCTGTCCATCTGGGGTCGTTGCTCCGTTGCTCGGCCACCGAACTATTTTAGCACCTGAGGCAAGGCTTTTGAGCCATCCTCAGTGCTGGGGGCCAACTTGAGCCATGGCTATGAGGGGTGAGGAGAGAAGGGGGTGGGGTGGAGAAGCAGATGGTGGCTTCTCTTGTGTGCCCTGACTGGGAATCAAACCCAGGACTTCCACACGCTGGGCTGATGCTTTACCATAAGCCAACTGGTCAGGGATAAAAACTTTTCAGAAGCTCTGCACTGGCAGCAAAACGTACCCTGACACTTTTTGCTTAACCCAAGCACAGGTCTTTGCATTTGCTGGTTTTTTGTTTATTTGTTTATTTTTAATTTTTTAGTGAGAGCACCAGGATCCACCTGGCATGCCCACTATAGGCAATGCTTTGCCCATTTGGGGCTGTTGCTCTGTTGCTCAGCAACCAAGCCATTTTTTTTAGCACCTGAGGTGAACCCACGGAGCCATCTTCAGCATCAGAGGCCAAGTTTCTCAAAGCAATTGAGCCAGAACTGCAGGAGGGGGGAGAGAGAGAGAGAGAGAGAGAGAGAGAGAGAGAGAGAGAGAGAGAGAGAGAAGGAAAGAAAGAGGGGTGGAGAAGCAGATGGTCACCTCTCCTGTGTACCCAGACTGGGAATGGAACCTGGGACATCCACATGCTGGGCCAACACTCCCACTGAGCCAACTGGTCAGGGCTGCATTTACTGTTTTAAGTTGTATACAGTTGGTTTCAGCCCAGGGGGATCTATCCTGTTAAGATAATTTAGAATTTTGATTCTGTCATCTATTTATTAGTCAGCTATTTCAGTGCCAAAACAAAAATGCCTCAGTGACACACAACAGTGACAACAAGCAGACATGTCTTACCATCTCATTTATGGGCACATGGATGGGCTGCAGCGGCTTTGCTCCAGGTGGCAGGCTCAGGGAGGCTCCGCACATCTCCCCTTTAAGGGCTCTGGCTGGCTTGAGCCTGCCATATCCTAGTGCCGAAAAGAAGCACACAAAAACAAGTTGGTCACACAGAACATGCAAGGTCTCAGGTCAGCTGTGGGTACATCCCATCTGCCCACATTCCATTAGAGCAAGTCACATAGCCAAAGCCAGATTCATTACAAGGGGAGATGCATTCCACTCTAGTGAACCACAGCAAGGGGTGGAAAGGTCAGGAAAATATTGGAAAATAATACAATCTACCAGACAATGTATTAGCTATTTTTCCGAGATCTGTGCCTTTTGCATTGTTGACATTGTTGGTATGGAGATATAACTTCCAAAGCTGACCCTTGTAAGGGTCATTTAGGCCTATTGTTTCTGGATTTCTAGTGTTTTTTTATTGTTTGTTTGGTTTTTTTATTTGATTACTTTTTAAGCAAGTCACTATGTTAGTCAACTTATAAAATACATTAATTTTCCCTGCAGGAACTTAGAATCTTGGAGACATAAGACTTAGACATTTTAAAAACCATAGCATATAGCCTTGGCCAGATGGCTTGTTTGGTCAGAGCAACATCTCTATGCACAGAGGTTGAGGGTTCAATCCCTGATCAGGGCACATATAGGAACAGATCAATGTTTCTGTCTGTCTCTCCCACCTCTCTCTAAAAATCAATAAATAATTTTTTTAAAAAAGAAACATTAATTAAAAACATAATATAAAGGAGTTTGTAATTCTTGTCCACATAGAAACACATATACATATATCATATTAATTCAGACACCAGATTGATCACTACACGTTGAGGTGGTACACAAAAGAGAATGTAGGATTTAGGCTTAATTTTAGAAGTTGGGTAGGGATTTAGTAAATGAGGAGAGTAAGGACTCGCCATTTGATATGTGCCATAATTGCCAGCAGTGTGTGTAAAAAAGACAGGAACGGGAGGATAAAAAGCACGAGGGGAAAGTAGGGTAGAGAGTTTAGTTGGGTAATGGGACAATGGAAGACAAGGCTGGAAAGAAAGGTGGGGACATTCTGTGGAGGATCCAGATTAGCAGACAAAGTTTGTGTTTATCAAATGCAGTCAGAATTGTCAAAGCTTTTGAGCAGGGAATGACCATATAAATGTGGTGTTTTGGAGAATTTAATTTGAAAAAATATAATGGAGGGGAAAGGGACAGGAAGTAGTAATCCACCTGGTGTCTATTGTAGCATTCCAGTTCTAAACTGATGAAGGCGGCCTGACCTGTGGTGGCGCAGTGGATAAAGCGTCGACCTGGAAATGCTGAGGTCGCCGGTTTGAAATCCTGGGCTTGCCTGGTCAAGGCACATATGGGAGTTGATGCTTCCAGCTCCTCCCCCCGTCTCTCTCTCCTCTCTCTCCCTCTCTGTCTCTCGCCCTCTCTCTCTCCTCTCTAAAAATGAATAAATAAATAAAAACATTTAAACTGATGAAGGCCTACAGTAGGGTATTGTCAATAATGGTAAAACTAAGGAGGATAAAGACATTGGGAAGGAAGCATCCATAGAACTGGATGACAGTCAGGATGTGGAGAGCCAAAGAGAAACAATCTATTTGCAGATGTTAAGATTATATAATTCCCCCCATCAATATTGCAGCTAATCTCTGTGCAGGTTTTCCAATACTAGAAAAAATATTTTGAACATGTTATCTAGGCTTCCTGGAGTCAGCTTTGCTCAAACATTGTCTGGGTTTCAGTAGAGGTGAGTAGGAAGGAAAGTGCTCTTTTTGGAGGCCCAGCATCTCTTTTCACAGAACGCCACTACTTTGAGACCAAGGGTCATTGCTATTGCCAGCTCAGTACTGGCTTTGTGAGGGTGAATATGTGACAAGAAGAAGTACACAGGTGTGAGAAAAGAAACTATAATAGACACACATATAAGCATATCCCTGTGAAATTACTTAGTTCCCATTCCTATCCAAGTTGACTTATTAGTCAAGATTTGATTCAAATTTCATCTACCTGAAGGAACCAATTGATTTTATGGGGATACACTCTAAGAAGATCTAATCTAGGCTGGCCTCAGGGATGCCTACCACGGGAAGTGACATTTTAGCTAATATTTTAGCTGAGACATAAAAGATAAGTTAGACAGCGACGAAGCTGGGAGTAGGGGATGTTGGTTTATGGGGCTTTCCAAATGGAGAACTGCTGATGAGAAACCTGAATTTGGGGGAAGAGTTTGGCTTATTTGAATAACAAAAATGCTTAAGTAGCCCTGACTGAGTTGATTAGTGGAGAAAGCGTTGACCTGGTGTGCCAGATGTCATGGTTGGACTCCTGTAGGGACTCTCATAGGGCACCTATGAGAAGCAATCAATGAATAACACAACTAAATGGAGCAACTAAGGGGAACAACAAGTAGATGCTTCTCTCGCGGGCTTTCTCTCTTCCTATGACTTCCTCTCTCTATGAAACCAATGGAAAAAAAATTCCAAAATTATTCAAACTGTTGTATAAACAATGGATTAAAAGAAAGTTAAGAGCTGAGGTGAGGCAGCTATTTGGAAATCTATACAGTAATCCAAATGAGAGAAAAGGGGAGATGGCAGAAATGATGGAGACAAGTGATGAGGTTTGAGAAATATTTAGAAGGAAGAATCAAACAAGAGAAAGTATGCCACGAGAGGGAGAAAGTGTGGTAAGGTACCAAAGAATTGAAAAATTAATATTGATGTGTTTTTTTTTTTTTTAGAAGTTTTTTTTTTGTTTGTTTGTTTGTTTTATTTTTTTTTTATTTATTAATTCATTTTAGAGAGGAGAAAGAGTGAGACAGAGAGAAAGAGAGAGAGAGGAAGGGGGGAGGAGCTGGAAGCATCAACTCCCATATGTGCCTTGACTAGGCAAGCCCAGGGTTTTGAACTGGCGACCTCAGCATTTCCAGGTCGACGCTTTATCCACTGCGCCACCACAGGTCAGGTAATATTGATGTTTTCAAATCAGGTTTCTTGTCCTCTCCTTTCTGTAGGGAGTGAAAGTAAAGGAATGTGAAAGTTTCCTAGCTTGCAGAGACATACTGTGTAGAAAATCCTTTTTACCAGGAAGCTTAGGGCATTTTATCATTTAGGCTAGGCATACAGAGAGATTTTGTAAATATGATTTTTATACTTGTGTGTGATTTGCATCAACTCAGGATAGACAACAGCATTGTATGGTAAAGAGATTTTGTGCTGGGGAGACTTAGATCCCCCCTCCCCCACCTCTGTGAGAAACAGGGTAAACACCTAGCCAGGTATGTGGAGGGGAGGGAGAGATAAGGCAAGCCACTTTCCTTTCTCTTTCTTTCTTCTTTAATGGGCCATTTGCAAAAGTTTATTCCCTGGGGCCATGTAGGCTCCCGGCCCCACCCTGAAAGAGTATAGTTTATGCATATACCTCTAGACAAAGAAATAGCAAAGAAACACTGAAAAATTTAGAAATGTCTTTTATATGAAAAACATTTTTCACTATGGTGTTACCTTGTAAGTTTTAAAATGTAGAAATGTTTTTTTATAAATCCTATACACGAGTGTTATAAGCTTGCTAATGTATTGTGTCATAACTCCCCCTCTCCCTTTTCCCACCAACCTGTGTGTGTGATCAAAGGTATATAACCTGCCTCAGGGCTGTGCGCAGTGCGCACGATTTGGGTCAGCTTTGCCCCGTGTTAGCCATATGCAGCTGGCATATTAAATTTTCTCCCTTTAATAAAACTCCTTAAAAATTCATTTGAGCCTGACCAAACGGTGGCACAGTGGATAGAGCATCGGACTGGGGTGCAGAGGAGCCGGGTTCAAGACCCCGAGGTCGCCAGCTTGATTGAGCGCGGGCTCATCTGGTTTGAGGAACAGCCCACCAGCTTGAGCCCAAGGTCGCTGGCTCCAGCAAGGGGTACTCGGTCTGCTGAAGGCCTGCGATCAAGGCACATATGAGAAAGCAATCAATGAACAACTAAGGTGTTGCAATGCGCAATGAAAACTAATGATTGATGCTTCTCATCTCTCTCCGTTCCTGTCTGTCTGTCCCTGTCTATCCCTCTCTCTGACTCACTCTCTGTCTCTGTAAAAAATAAATAAATAAATAAGAATTAAAAATTCATTTGGACTTGGTGTCTCCCTGCAAAACGGTACTTTTATTTTTATTTTTTATTTTTTTTATTTTCTGAAGCTGGAAATGGGGAGAGACAGTCAGACTCCCGCATGCGCCCCACCGGGATCCACCCGGCACGCCCACCAGGGGGTGACGCTCTGCCCACCAGGGGGCGATGCTCTGCCCCTCCCGGGCGTCGCTCTGTTGCGACCAGAGCCACTCTAGCACCTGGGGCAGAGGCCAAGGAGCCATCCCCAGTGCCCGGGCCATCCTTGCTCCAATGGAGCCTTGGCTGCGGGAGGGGAAGAGAGAGACAGAGGGGAAGGAGAGGGGGAGGGGTGCAGAAGCAGATGGGCGCTTCTCCTGTGTGCCCTGGCAGGGAATGGAACCCAGGACTTCTGCACACCAGGCTGACGCTCTACCACTGAGCCAACCGGCCAGGGCCCAAAACAGTACTTTATAACAAAGGCAATGTCAAAAATGACTCCTCGCTATCTGGCATGTGTCATTTCTTCAGAAAGGACAGGTTTAAGGAAAAGATAATGAGTTGTTTCTGAACATAAATAGTTTGCAGATTACCCTACATTCAAGTAGGGAGTCAAGTGGGGGGCTGTACACGTGGCTGTGCAGCTCTAAGGGGAGGTGTGGACAGGAGCCTTCCCCATCTGAAGAAATTGGGAAGCTGTGGGTGAGGTCATCACAAGACAGTGTGAGGAGAGAAGTAAAGGTAAAGTAGACCAAGTTCCGGACCCTGGCAACACTTAACACTGACTGGTTTGGTGGGGCAGTTGGAACAGAGATGGAGAAAGAATGCCAGAAAGATAAGAAGAGTAAAAGAGGATGTGTCGTCATTATGGCCAAGAAAGAAGTGTTAAAGAATGGAGGCATCAAGTGGGCAGAATGTTTCTGAACGTTCAAGTAGGTGAAGACAAGAAGTACATCCCCTGGGTTTAGCTACAGGAAGTTCCAGCTGCTACATTGTACTTCTAGATTAACAATGTCCCCACCTGTGTCCTCGGTCTCAGGTTCTCAGATATAGGAGTAATGATACAAGGATCTCCAAGTTTGGGCTGCAAACACAGAACTTCCTTCCTAGTTACTCTCTAGAAACATAACCAAAACTGCCACTCAGCCAAGTTTGAACACAGCGCAGCTATACACGTCACTCACGCGGCGCAGCCCTGCCCAAAGGCGAAGGAAGGACCCAGCGGATTGGCTGATCAGCGGCCCGGGGGGAGGCAGCGTGACTGCGGAACAGCCACTTCCGATTGGCTGAGTGAGCCCCGGTGATTGGTGGGCCGGAGGAGGCGTGGCGGCTGGTGGTGCCTTTTTCCCCCGCCACTACTTTCGTTTTCCAGCGCAGAGTCCGCGGAGAGGTGCCGCCGCACCCGGAACAACAACCGTCTGGTCTCAGTCACAGCGGGGGTGAACGCCGCGCCTTCGCCCTTCGCTGTTCGACCCAGCGCGCAGAGTGAGTGAGCGTGAGGTTCCAGGTGCCAGGGTGGGTGCCCCTGGATCGGTTCTGTCGGGGCGGGATAGCGGGCTGCCGGGAGAGGACCGACTTTGCAGTGCTGATAGGTGAATCCGTCATCCCGGAAAGAACGTGTCCAGAGTATCCCAGGTGCTGTTCTCGGGGACGGCACGGTTGCCCCTGCCAGTCCTGTTCTGGCAATAAAAATGTTTTGTGAAATGCAGCTATCCTCCCCATAATACTGCCTCTCCTCATTACCTTCACGATTCCCTCCTTCCCACCCCTTTCCACCAGTCACGTTTTCTAATTTTGGCAAAAAGTTTTCATTTGCCATGTTCCTCCCTTGAAGAGCTTTCTAGGCTAGAAGTTTGCATCCTGTGCATGCAAACCCAGTAGTCTGGACACCTGAAGTGCTGTGTGTAGCTGCTGTTTAGGTTGAATCCTCAGCCCCTCGTTGGGGCATAAGGTGAAAGGTCAGTGAATGTTCATGGAAATGAATGAATGACTACATGACTTTGGAACTTAATTGTGTGTCCGTGTTTAAAGATAAAGGAGCTTAACATAAAACTGATATTTCCTTCCTGCAAACCCCCAACTAATACAATTAGTCTTAAACTTTTCTGACTAGTAACCAAGAGTTTGGGGGTAGATACATAGGTGTATGGTTAATTGGGCTTTGGGTGTTGTTTGTATAGGTTGGAGAGGTTCTTTTTATGGGATGGAAATAAAACTTGAGCTTCCAGTGTAAGCCAGTATGTAACCATTACTTAATGAGGATGCAGACTCAAACTTTTTGGACTATAATGTGGTTTGCCCTTTACTTTCTATTGCAATCTAAAATATACTAGATTTTCAGTTCAACAAACTATTATTGAATGCATTATTTGTGTGGGACACTGTCCAAGGAGCGGAGGATTTTTTTTGAAAGGTTTGTCTGTAGTTTTTTTCTTTTAAAAATATTGTTTATTGATTTTAGAGAGATAAGGGAAAGAGAAACAGATGGAAACACAGATCTGTTCCTGTGTATGCCCTGACCTGGGACTAAACATGCAACCCTTGTGTATTGGGATAACACTCTAACCAACTGAGCTATCTGGCCAGGACAGCAGAGGATTTTTTTAAGGCATGGCCCCCACCCTGGCCAGGTTGCTCAATTGACTGGAGACTCATCCTGATATGCTATGGTTGCGGGTTCAATTCCCAGTCAGAACACATGTAAGAATCAAACAGTGAATACATATATGAGTGAAACAACAAATTGAGGTCTTTCTCTCTCTAAAATCAATCAGTAAATTAAAAAAGAAAAAAGGCATGGTCCCTGCAACTCTGGAGTTTACATCATGCAGAGGAGACATCACAGAGCTTTATAAGGATGATAGGGACTGACACTTTAATAAAGGTACAAAATGCAATGAGTACAAGTCAAAGAAAGCATGATCGTCTCTGGTAAGGCTCAGACAGTTTTATGGAAGAAGGGGTATTTGTACCTACCTTTGAATACTGGTAGCATTTATTTATTTATTTATTTATTTATTTATTTATTTATTACAGAGACAGGGAGAGAGTCAGAGAGAGGGATAGACAGGGACAGACAGACAGGAACAGAGAGAGATGAGAAGCATCAATCATTAGTTTTCCATTGCACGTTGCAACACCTTAGTTGTTCATTGATTGCTTTCTCATATGTGCCTTGACCGTGGGCCTTCAGCAGACCGAGTAACCCCTTGCTGGAGCCAGCGACCTTGGGTTCAAGCTGGTGGGCTTTTGCTCAAACCAGATGAGCCTGCACTCAAACTGGCGACCTCAGGGGCTCGAACCTGGGTTCTCTGCATCCCAGTCCGACGCTCTATCCACTGCGCCACCGTCTGGTCAGGCTGAATACCAGTAACATTTAGAGAGGTACCAGTTTGTGGGGAGACTATTTTCAAGGGTGAGTGATAACTAGAGCGAAGCAGAAATGTTGAGCATAGCCAAAAACCCAGAGATAATTTCGTGAATAGGTTGCTTTGTTAATAGATAAAAATAAGGTCAGTATGGAAATCAGTGTAAGAATGGGCAAACTAGCGATTTTGAGCAAAAGAGTGATGTGACCTAACTTGTGGGCAGCAGAAGGCTGATTGCAAAATAATGTTGGAGGCAGGGAGGTAGGAGATCTTGGAAGGACCTCTTAGAGAGGAAAGAGTCAGCCTGATAGTTGGGATTTGAGCCGGGTAATTGAGGGATGGTCATGCCAATCCCTGTGTTAGTAACACATTTGGTAAGAAGATAAGGTGGATTCTGATTTTGTTCGCGTGAATTTTATTGATTGATCGCATCTGTGTTAGTTCATCTAGTCTTAACAACCACCCTGTTGAAAGGGAAGTGAGTTGCCCGAGGTCACTTGCTTAACAGGAGCTATTGCAGCCACGCTGGCAGACACTTGGGCCGGCATACTTGCTTTCGGCACATCCTTATTAGACACCGAACAGGAAAGGAGAGAACCGCACATTTTAAGTCTTTTACTCAGGTACAATAAATTTGAAGTGAAAATCAAATTGCTACAGAGAGTGTGCCGAAAGAGTGGGCTTGGGTCCTTTTCTACTGGTATTCGTGATAGTAACTAGCTTTGTATTCCTGCCACATCTAGTGGTGGGATTCAGATACTTAACAACCGGTTTTCTGCCCTGATAACTGCTTTAAGTATAAAAAAACCGATATGCCGAAAAGTAGTTTATTATTTCATGCACTTAATACTTAAATAAGAACAATAAAAGAGGTACACAAAACTAGATTATGTTAGAAGAGTTTTAAAATATCAATGAAAAAATATCAAATAATACCTGACAAAAGCCAATAAAACTGTTAATTAAGGTATTTCCATATTGCTTCTTGATTGTTGTCCTTACTTGCAGTTTTTCTCACCTATGGATGAAATGAACATTACTAGGGGCGCCTAGAATACGCTGTTGTGCTGATGAACGTTAAAAGAGAGTAAAGAATGTCAGTTTGTGATTTCCGCACTGGGTGGCTGCCCAGGCACCCACCTTAGAGAGAACCCTGGTTACAAGTGCCACTTCAACAACCGGTTCACCGAACTCAACAAAAAATAAGGTGTCGATCTGCCGAACAAATGCAAACTGGCTGAATCCCACCACTGATCATATATCCTTATCTCCCTTTAGAAGGAAATTTGTGGAGTAGATGTGACTTCATGCCTGCACACGTGTGCTTGCCAGCTAGCGTGCATACATTCTTCCAGCCCCTGCTTGAAAATCCAGATCCCTTCCTCAGAGGCCTGATAGGACAGCATTCACTTCTGTCCTCTCTGAATACTGTCAGATGTGCCTGAGTATATCCTTCATCATGCCATGGTGATGGGAGGCTCTTCTTTTTCCTAATGAATGTTGAGACTTCCTTAAATTAGGTTTTGGTTTTAATTTTTAATCATTAGATTTGCTGTATAAAAATTGATCTATAATTACCCAAAAAGACAGTATTACTCCATTCTTTTCAAAGAACATTTAATGATATTTCAATCTTTTAGAAGTTACTATTGAGATTTAATACATTTTGTGCCAGATTTATTTTTATAATTGTCAAAGAAAATATCTATCTTTTAAAAGCTAAAAAACAAAAAATAACTCTTTTACCCTATGAATCATAAAATATAAAATACTAGTTTAAAATTCTTTGACTTAAAATTATGAATGTACTGTAATTTGTAAGTGAGCAATTTGGGGAGTATAACACTATATCCAAAAGCAAATATAAATGTTTCTATTTAGTTGTTTTATAAAAGTGCAGATTCATTTAAAAGGCATATTTATTTAACAACTACTATATGCTCAGCACTGTTCTGGAGGTAGAGCAGTGAACCAAACCCCCAGAAAAGTTTTTTCTTCATGTGGGGAAAACAGACAATAATTAAAAGAAAAAAGAAAAATATATGAGCCCTGGCTGGTTGGCTCAGTGGTAGAGTGTTGGCTCGGCATGTGGATGTCCTGGGTTTGATTTTCTGCCAGGGCGCACAGAAGTGCCCATCTGCTTCTCCACGCTTCCACTTCCCACTTCTCTCTCTCTCTCTCTCTCTCTCTCTCTATCTCTCTCTCTCTCTTCCACTCTTGCAGCCATGGCTCAATTCGTTAGAGCTCATCGGCCCCAGGCGCTGAGGATGGCTCCATGGATCCTCTGCCTCAGGTGCTAAAAACTGCACAGTTGCAAGCATGGCCCCAGATGGGCAGAGCATCGACCTCAGTTGGGGGTTGCTGGGTGGAACCCGGTTGGGGCCCATGTAGGAGTCTGTCTTCTTATCTCTCCTCTTACTTGGAAAAGAAGAAAAATAAAATAAGTGGTTGGTTAGATGTTGGTAAGCGCTATGGAGAAAAATGCATCAGGAAGAGGGATAGGGATAGTCTTTCCCAGGTGAGAGGAGGTGTCTGTTTAAATAAAGTGTCCAAGAAAAGGCTTCCTTGATAAGTTGACATTTAATCAAAGACCTAAAGGTATGTTTCCTGGAAAATAAAAAAATACCCTAAAACTGGATTTCAAAAACAGGCTTTGGAACATAGAAACTATGGAAACAGTATATAGTTCAGAGACAAATAGTGTTTTGCAGTAAGCAAGGTATTTAAAATATGCACAATGCTAAATATGCTTTCCTGGGAGCTGTGGACTTCCATTTGTGATCTGTTCTGTTTTCCTATAGGATGTCCCAGTGGTATGAGCTTCAGCAGCTTGACTCCAAATTCCTGGAGCAGGTTCACCAGCTGTATGATGACAGCTTTCCCATGGAAATCAGACAGTACCTGGCACAGTGGCTAGAAAAACAAGACTGGTAAGCAAAACTCACTTAACAGTGGAGGAAGTTTTTCTATGCTTTTACAGTTTTTTTTCATTGATTTGAGAGACAGAGTGAGAGGAAGTGAGTGGGGAAGGGAGAGGAAGAGTGAGAAAGAGAGAGAGAGAGAAGCATCAACTCACTGTTCCACTTAGTTGTTCCATTTAATGTGCACTCATTGATTGCTTCTAATAAGTGCCCTGACTGGGGGTTGAACCCGGAACCTAAGTATGGTGGGATGATGCTTTATCCATTGAGCCACCTGGCTAGGGCCATTTCTGTGCTTCTTTTTTATTTTTTATTTTTTTTATTTTTCTGAAGCTGGAAACGGGGAGAGACAGTCAGACAGACTCCCGCGTGCGCCCGACTGGGATCCACCCGGCACGCCCACCAGGGGCGATGCTCTGCCCCTCCGGGGCGTCGCTCTGCTGTGACCAGAGCCACTCTAGCGACTGGGGCAGAGGCCAAGGAGCCATCCCCAGCGCCCGGGCCATCTTTGCTCCAATGGAGCCTTGGCTACAGGAGGGGAAGAGAGAGACAGAGAGGAAGGAGGGGAGGGGGGTGGAGAAGCAAATGGGCGCTTCTCCTATGTGCCCTGGCCGGGAATCGAACCCGGTCCCCGCACGCCAGGCTGACGCTCTACCGCTGAGCCAACCGGCCAGGGCCCATTTCTGTGCTTTTAAAATAACTTGTTGATTAAGTGACTTGGAGCCACCGTCATCAGTGGCCACTGGGATTGATTATCTGTTACAGAAGAGTGCTGTTTTGAAAAATGGCGTGTGTCTCTATAAAGCTAAATACGTTAGTTGTTGAGTACTTTTATGTAGTTTTGTCAATTTAATTATGGTTTATGCGTTAGATATTGCTGATACCAATTATTTTCCAAGTTAGGATCCAGGCCATAGAAAGAAGTAAGTTAAAAGAAATAATTAAAGCTAAGTTATGGTAAAATACTGATTAGATATAGGAAGAAGTAATAGCATTCAGGGAATATGTCTTAAAACTGATATATGTTCTATTTTAAAATGTATTGCTTGCTAACTGCAGATATTTTTAATGTTCGGAAAGTGTTTGACATAGAAAATGAAGTTCCCTATTGACTTTTCCCCTCTAGAGATGATCACCATTAACAGTTTTTGGTGTTTTTTTTGTATTTTTCTGATGCTGGAAACGGGGAGAGACAGTCAGACAGACTCCCGCATGTGCCCGACCAGGATCCACCCGGCACGCCCACCAGGGGCGATGCTCTGCCCACCAGGGGGCGATGCTCTGCCCCTCCGGGGGGTCGCTCTGCCGCGACCAGAGCCACTCTAGCGCCTGGGGCAGAGGCCAAGGAGCCATCCCCAGCGCCCGGGCCATCTTTGCTCCAATGGAGCCTTGGCTGCCAGAGGGGAAGAGAGAGACAGAGAGGAAGGAGGGGGTGGGGGTGGAGAAGCAAATGGGCGCTTCTCCTATGTGCCCTAGCCGGGAATCGAACCCGGGTCCCCCGCATGCCAGGCTGACGCTCTACCGCTGAGCCAACCGGCCAGGGCCTACCATGAACAGTTTTGTGCACAATCTTGGAGTTCTAGAATTTTTCATGCTAACTGTATATAATAGAAATATTGTACAAACTGCTACTAAAAGCAATGTCAGTTTCAAAAGAAGGAAATAAACCTTAAAATTACTTAAAATTTTTAAAAACACTTAAAATTATTTTTAATAATTTTAGCATGGAAAGCAATGATTATTTTGTCTGTTTAAAATAGTACCTAAAACAAATGTATAAATTTTAAATCTAGGGAACATGCTGCCAATGATGTTTCATTTGCCACTATCCGTTTTCATGACCTCCTGTCACAGCTGGACGATCAATACAGTCGCTTTTCTTTGGAAAATAATTTTTTGTTGCAGCATAACATAAGGAAAAGCAAGCGGAATCTTCAGGTATGACCTGGTTTTGTGTTTTAGTGTGAGTGTTCCCATGTTTACATAAGAGAGTTTTTGTTGTTTTTCTTCAGTCAGCAAATACTATTGAGCACAAACTCATTGGTATTTAGAAAAGTTACAGGGACTATAAATAAAACCTCTTTGTGTGTCTGATATATTATAACATACGTAAAATAAAATGTCAGGTCATTTTATAAACACATAAGGAGTTTTTTTTTTTTGTTTTTTTTTTGTATTTTTCTGAAGCTGGAAACGGGGAGAGACAGTCAGACAGACTCCCGCATGCGCCCGACCGGGATCCACCCGGCACGCCCACCAGGGGCGATGCTCTGCCCACCAGGGAGCGATGCTCTGCCCCTCCGGGGGGTCGCTCTGCCGCGACCAGAGCCACTCTAGCGCCTGGGGCAGAGGCCAAGGAGCCATCCCCAGCGCCCGGGCCATCTTTGCTCCAATGGAGCCTTGGCTGCGGGAGGGGAAGAGAGAGACAGAGAGGAAGGAGTGGGGGGGTGGAGAAGCAAACAGGCGCTTCTCCTATGTGCCCTGGCCGGGAATCGAACCCGGGTCCCCCGCACGCCAGGCTGACGCTCTACCGCTGAGCCAACCGGCCAGGGCACATAAGGAGTTTTTAATTTTAAGTGTATCACTTGTTAGGCTTTAGTAATTCTGAGAAAAATGTGATGCTATAATTTTGTTTTACTGAAAATTGTCAATATTTCAGCCTAATAAAAAGGGTTACACTTTAAGAGCAGTGAGTTGCAGTAACACGTCACAGCTCAAAGGGACTGCAGTGATGAGTTTGCTCAAAGCCTTAGTGTACAGGTGGAGAATGATACAGAAAGCTTTGACATCCCCAAAGCCCAGGAGGCATTGGGGAATTGGAACGAGGCACCCTTGCCCTCACCCTTGCCTTCCTTCTGGTGAAGTTGCCGTGCAAGGGAAGGTCAAAGGGAGTTCCACGCAGGAGAGAGTATGCTGCAGAGTTTTGGGATTACTTCACAGTACTCCCAGCATTCCTTAAGTCTGGCTACCATATTTGTTTCTGAATTAATGGAACTTTCCTGTTTTAATGGAAGTGAGCACTATTGTTTTGTTGTGGTCACAACACAACCGATTTATTTAACTTAGATAATTAAAAGCTTGTTTTATCCTCTATGAATGTATCTAGGATTTTATAATATGAGTTAGTAGGGAAGTCAGATTAACTTTACAAAATATTGTTCTCTTATAGACTGTGCTTGAATGTACCTGGTATAAAAAGCCATGATTGCCAGTATTTTCCGAACTAGTTTTGACAAGAAAATCAGGAAAACTGAGAAGAATATCTTTGGTCTAATTCCAAGCAGAGAACAACAGATAAATTATTTGGGAAATATCATGGATACTTTTTGTATCATTTTTGCTATTTCAGGATCCTAATAAAAGATAATGGGGCTCAAGAGCAATAGAAATTAAAGAAAAAATATTATTGGGACCATGTACAAAATTACTTGCTTTTTAAATCAAGAAGTAATTGAGGTACCTTTACTTAATTGGAAAGTTAGGGTGGTTTTTGTCATAATTTGTGAAAAGAATATTTTGATTTTACCAAAAATAACAGAATTTAATAAACGTGAGTGAATATGAACAAGTTCCTCTCAATTTATAATACACAGTGGCTTAAACATTCTGATATTTATTTTTGTTCACACAACCTGTACGTAGGATAATTTTCAGGAAGACCCAATACAGATGTCGATGATCATCTATAACTGTCTGAAAGAGGAAAGAAAAATCCTGGAAAATGCCAAGAGATTCAATCAGGTACTTTTTTTTTCCTAATTGAACACTGAAGATAATAATGAAATAAAAATTCATTTATTTATCCAACAAATATTGTTGAGGTCCTGTTCAAAGCAGTGGTGGCTAGTCCTCTGATTTCATAACCCCAAGAAGTAGGGAAAAATCAGAAATAGAGATTTTACAGACCCAGGCTTCATGAAAACACCCTAATCTAATAGAAGCCAATCTAATGGAGAGAAACAACAAATAAACACAATTCTTTCAGACAGTAATAATTTCTATGAAGATAAAACAGGATACTATGTAGACTGTAATGGAATATCTGGGGATTGGGTTGTTTCTCTAGATCAGGGTCAGGGAACTTTGAGGTGCTGGGCAGGAAAGGAGGCCGGCAGACGGTTAGTGGGCTGTTACCACAGACCACGGGTGGGGAGGTGGCAGGACATGCAGTAGAGTGGGCAGAAGGGGACAGATTCAGGTTATGTTATGGACATGGTACCTACAGGGCTTATCCTGAATGATCAGATGTGGGAGCAAGGGAAAGTGAAAACTCCAGGATGACTCTGATTTGTGACTTGTGTTGCTTAGAAATACTGTTTATTGAGCTGAGGAAAACTGAGAGGCAGGCTTTTTGCAGGGCACAGTACGGGTTTTTTTTTGTTTTTGTTTTTATTTTTTGTATTTTTCTGAAGCTGGAAACGGGGAGAGACAGTCATACAGACTCCCGCATGTGCCCGACCGGGATCCACCCGGCACGCCCACCAGGGAGCGATGTTCTGCCCCTCCGGGGCGTCGCTCTGTTGCGACCAGAGCCACTCTAGCGCTTGGGGCAGAGGCCAAGGAGCCATCCCCAGCGCCCGGGCCATCTTTGCTCCAATGGAGCCTTGGCTGCGGGAGGGGAAGAGAGAGACAGAGAGGAAGGAGAGGGGAAGAGGTGGAGAAGCAGACAGGCGCCTCTCCTGTGTGCCCTGGCCGGGAATCGAACCCGGGACTTCTGCACACCAGGCCGACGCTCTACCACTGAGCCAACCGGCCAGGGCCTACAGTAGGTTTTTGGAGGACAAGAGGTTGATGAGAAAATCAAGATATTTGTTTTAAGTAGGCTTGTGATACCCGTTAAATTTCTAAGACACCCAAACAGTGAACGAGACAGAGTTATACAAGTAGGAGATTTTTTACCATGATTTTGTTAAATCGTATACAGACCTTCCTGGTGATCAAGGTCCAGCAGTCTTTGGAAGTTGCCGTGGCATGTCTTCATTTCTTTCTTGAGTGTTGGGGCGGGGTGGGAACAGCCCAGCAGGCAGACAGTTGTGAAACCACTGTGGTCTGGGCTGTTCTGGCAGAGACAATTCCAGTATGAGGTGGAGAATGCCAGAGTATACAGTGGTTTGTCCGTGTGCATTTCACTAACAAAGGACGAACAAAGCGAACTGTGCGATGGTGGGAGAGAGTGAGAGAATTTGAGCAGTGGTGGTGAATGCTATGCTCCGTGCACTTCCTGACCATCTGCCCAGTCCTGCCGGGCATTTTGTGCTTGTCTCCCTGTCACACTGAACGCACCTTGCTGCACTAAGCATTTAAAGATAGGTATTATTTTTTTCTGAACTCAAGCTGACTAGTTCTACTAGTACCCAGCCTAGTGAACAAAAGTATTTATCGATATTGGAAGAAAAACTGACTGTATTGTCTCCGAAGAGAGGTATGCCTGTCTTGGGATGCACCTGGGATATTTACAGCAGGAAATTTTTATTATGTGGGATTTTCATCTTAAAAGCACTGTGGGGTGGGCCCCTGTGTATCACAAATAGACTTGAGAGGATAGCCAAAGAGACGGGCAGAAGAGCAAACTCCACTGTGGCACCCAACTGCTGCTCTCTCATATTTGGCCCCGAGGCCCAGAGTTGTCCCAGGAGGCAGAGTAGATCATTTCTTCTCTCCCAGATCAGCCCCATCTCCTGAGTATGCGTCAGGTCCTGATGGCTTGTCAGCTTTCGAGCCCCTCTTCCCAAATGTCGGTAAGCCGGGGAGAGGTCCCTCTTAAAACCTCTGAGAGGACACCTGAATTACCAGTGAACACCTGTGAGGAAGCTTAGTTGACTGCCCAGCTGAGAAAAGGAAGCCTTCTTGGGGTCTTGAATGGCTGAGGATGTCAGGAAACAGAAAAGGCACCATAGGGTTCTTCGCCATTTCCCATTTTGTTGAGGTTAATAATATGTCTTCTAGTTATACTGATGTATGTACGCATGGAATGATATGATGTATTTTCTTCAAAATAATCTAATTTGGGGGCCAGAGGGAGATTTTAGATGAAACGAGAGTGTCTGTGATAATTGATAATTATTAAAACCATGTGACAGTACATAGGGGTTCTTTTTTTTTTTTTTTTTTTTTAATTTATTCATTTTAGAGAGGAGAGGGAGAGACAGAGAGAGAGAAGGGAGGGAGGAGCTGGAAGCATCAACTCCCATATGTGCCTTGACCAGGCAAGCTCAGGGTTTTGAACCGGCGACCTCAGCACTTCCAGGTCAATGCTTTATCCCACTGCGCCACCACAGGTCAGGCAGGGTTCTTTTTTTTAAATGTTTATTTTATTGACTTGAGAGAGAGAGACAGGAACATCAATCTGTTCATGTATGTGCCCTGACCAGGGGTCGAAGCAGCAACCTTAGCACTTCAGGATGATTCTCCAACCAACTGAGCTGTCCAGCCAGGGCTACATAGGGATTCAAGAAATTCAAGTGAAAACATGCAAAATTCAGAGCCAGTTGAGAGCATTTAAAGAGCACAGAATTGTGTAGAAATGTTGAGATAGGAAATATTATTTCCATTTTTGTTTAATAGAAAGAGTTTTTGGAAAACACGTTTAAGAGAAAATGCATTATATTATTATACACAAGTACTTTTTAGTAGATTATACATTATAGCACACTAAGATTCTTTCTTTTCCTTTCTTGTGGTAAAAAAGCTAATTTTATCAGTAGGCAAATTCAGGTCTGTAGGGTTCACCACAGGGGGTGGGGTCATTTCCTTCAGGTTGGAGGGAAAGCGGTGAAGTGGATCTGGGCTTCCCTTGGCTGTTCCATCACCATGGCCTTGAGTGACGCTAGAGATACTGTGTGCTGAGTGCTTATGTTTTAGGTCCTGTCCTCAGTGCTTTGTAAACATTATTTCATTCTAATAAATGTTTTCAAAACCATTGTTGAAGGCAGGTATTCTTATTCTCATTTTATGGGTGAGAAAACTAAGGTTTAGAGGTCAATTACTTTGCTCAAGGCTACAGAACTAATGCGTTTTGGAACTTAAACTTATAATCGTCTGACTCTAAAAACCATTCATTAGAGAAGGCATTTAACCTCATTGCAGTTTCCTGACTTATGAGATGGGCTAGGAGGGCATTCTGACTGGGACTTCCGACACCCATTAGGTGCCTGTCACATATACCCTTCCTTAGACAGCTGTTCATTCAGTGGAAGAGAACAGCCTCCCTAAGTAGAGGATTTTTCTTTTGTCTGGGATGTGTAAGTAACCAAGTCTAATCAAAACCCTCCAAACAAGGTCTCTAGAGGTGTTAAGTGTAAAATGAGAAAATAGAAGTAGATGATGGCTAAGTTCCCTTCCAACTTTAACGTTTGATGTTTCTGTGGTTTCCTGATGTTTCCTGATTTGTCAGAAAGTTAAAAAGTTAAGACTCATCCTGGAAGTAGTATCAGAGTCATAGTCACCTTAGTGATATTATTATTATTATTTTTAAGTACTTGATGGTGAGCTACAGCTTAGCCACCACTTAACAAGTGGGAGTGTGGTAGAGGGATGGAGCAGGCACTGAGAAGGAGGAGTAAGAGAATCCCAAAGGCTTTAGTAGATTGGATAGACTACTGCTTAAGTTTGAAGCAGGAGGTTTTATACACCTCTGCCTCAGTCACCAGATGTTTTCCACCGAGCATATCCTAATGTGTCAACAGGGAGTGCAGTAGATGAAACGCAGCTGCATTCTTTCCACCATGATCGTTTATACCCCTCTTCACTAAGCTAACCCTTGATAGTTTAGGGAGAAAGATGAAGTCAGGATTCTGCAGTAGGTGAAGTGTCCTAGCTATTAACAGCCCATATGACATGGTGTCCGCATCCAGCTGGCTTAGAAACAGACATCGAAGATTTCCATTCAGAGGCAGGAAGCCTTATAGAGCTGCTCAAGGTGATGACTCATTCGGAGTGGCCAGAGCAGTCCATTCATCACTTAGCAACATGTCGCACCTGGGAACAATAATCATTTTCATGTATACATATATTTTTTTTTTAGTTTAAGTGAGAGGAGGGGAGATAGACTACCGCATGTGCCCCAACCGGGATCCAACCAGTGACCCTGTCTGGGGCCGATGCTCTGCCTTTCTGGGGCTCATGCTTGCAACTGAGCTATATTTAGTGCCTGAGGCAGAGGCTCTACAGAGCCATCCTCAGCACCCAAGGCTGATGCACTCGATCAATTGAGCCATGGTTATGGGAGGGGAAGAGAAGGGTGTAGGGGAGAGGAAGAGAAACTGGGTCGCTTCTCCTGTATGCCCTGACTGGGAATCGAACTCATGCCGGGTCAATGCTCTACCATTAAACCAACCAGCCAGGGCCATTTTCTTTCTTTCTTTTTTTAAAAAATATTTTAAAGACCTTCTTCATTTTAGAAAGAGAGGAGAAAGTGAGAGAGAGAGAAGGGGGGAGGAGCAGGAAGCATCAACTCCCATATGTGCCTTGACCAGGCAAGCCCAAGGTTTTGAACCGGTGACCTCAGCATTCCAGGTCGATGCTTTATCCACTGCGCCACCACCAGTCAGGCCAGCCAGGGCCATTTTCATGTATTTCTAATATATACCTTACACTGGTATAATGCAGATGACTTGAATTTCTGTTGTTGCAGAGTATATAAAATGAAGGGATACTTGACAAATGTTTTCTGTGAAAAAAGAATAACTTTGATTACCTAAACCTAATAAAGATAGAACACAGAAGAAAATTATATACCAGTTTTACTTATGAATATCAATGTAAAAATCTTAAATAAAATATTAGGAATCAGAGTTAAATGCCACATTAAGAAAGTAATACATCATGACCAAGTATAATTGATTCCAGAGCACAAGAGTAGATTGTAACTGGGTAATAATCCATTAGTGTAATTCATTATATGAATAGCTGCTGAAAAGGTCTGACAAAATTCAACACCCATTTCTAATTTAAAAAATAAATTCAATAAAACAGAAATTGATACCTTTTTAACATTAAAATATACAACTCTCAGTTCTAGAGATAGTATTTTCCTTAATTGGGAAAACATCAGCAACTCAGAACCATACAAGGATATCCACTGTTGCCCTTGCTGTTTAGCATTTCATTGGTGGTATTGGCAAGTGGAGTTAGACAAAAGAAAACCATTAGAAGTAGAAGAATTAAAAACAACATCATAAATATATTGGGTCTTCCTGAGTTGATTCATAATTTTAATGTGGTCCCAATAAAAATAAGCTGTTTTCTGGAATTATACAAATTGATTCTGAAATTCATATGAAAAGCATGCAAGAATAGCAAGGAAATTCATCAGAAAGTAGAATTGGGACTCCTCGTACTAGATATACTATAAGCCCTCCATAGTTAAACATTGTTCAGGGGTCGAAGCTTATGAAGAGAAAGACGTTAGGAATGAAGAAAAAACCTGGGTGCATATGGAAATTGATATAATACAAGTAAAAACTCAAAGCACTGGGGAATATATGAACTTTTCAATTAAAGGTTAACAGAAACGGATAGCCATTTGGAAAAAAGTTAAAATTGGAAAACCCATCCTTCACATTAAACATAAGAATAAATTTGAGCTGTATCTGAGATCTAAATGTAAAACAATGAAACCATGCAAGTGCTAGGAAAAAAAATGGGTGAACTCTTTTATAATCTGTCAGTTGGGAACGATTTTCTAATAGGAAAGAAAATCCAGGTATAAACAGAGAAAAGACTGAATACATAGAAATGCCCATAGAGAATCTGTGCAGGGCACTCAATAAGGTACATTGATGGGCACAGTTTTTGCAATGTGGGGCATTAACTCTAAACAAAAATAGAATCTTTTTGGAGTCTATAATCTACAAGAACAGGGTGTGTCTTGTTTTACACTCTGCCACATAGGCCTAGGACATTGCCTGTCATTGACTTAGTACCTAGTAAGTGTATGCCACGTGAATAAATCAGGGAACGCCATATGTAATGAACAGATAGCTAGGTGTTGCTATGTCTGAGTCCTTGATTATCAAAGATGAGGACTAAATACTTGCAGTGAGCCTGGGCTGACATTCATTACTTTAGCTGAGCAGATAACAGCAGTGCCTCTGATGCCTCTGAATCACCTGAGATCTTGTCAAAACGAGGTTTCTGATTCAGCGATCAGATTAGGACATGAGATTCTGCATTTCCAATCGTTTCTCTGGCAGCAAGATACTGCTAGTCTGGGGACCACACTGTGAATTGCAAGGTTTTAAGACAATAAGTACAGGGTTACGAAGAAGATTCTTACCTGCAGAATTTGAGAAACCCTGAGATAAATTTCAGTATGGTATCATGCAGTTGTATGAATTAATGGAAAATTTCAGAAATACTGTTTGTTTATTTTAGGCATGAACTGAGCTTAGTCTTTTCTGTAGCGTCAACAGTTCACCGGCATTTTCCAGGGTTTTGGGAACTGAGCTATTTCTTACTGATACTTATGTGAGAAGTCTGTGTAAGGAAGTTTCGGGAGGTCTCGGAGGTAGTGGGGGACACAGGGTATAGACTTGACTCTGGAGTGTAACCAGCAGGGAAATATGCCAAAGGAAAGGTGACTGTTAACCATGCACCTCCCATTACAGGCCCAGTCGGGGAATATTCAGAGCACTGTGATGTTAGACAAACAAAAGGAGCTTGACAACAAAGTCAGAAATGTGAAGGACAATGTTATGGTGAGTACTGAGTAAATAAATTTATTCTGTGACTTATTTGTAGAGGAAAAGGTTTTAATTATTCTAGTGTAAATGTATTAACTGATTTCAGTCCTTTAAATAGTTGAGAAGCAAAGTTTAGCTGAAGTTCCAAACCTTAAGTAAACAAGTTGGTAAAACGAATGAGTAGGTAGACCTTTAATGGTCCCTGCTATAGCTTCCAAACCTTGAGCTTATCTCTTTTCTTCCATGTAACATCGTAGTGTAACTGCTGACTTTGCCCCGTCACCCAATAAACTAGATGTTACTCCTCTAAATAGCCCTTTATGTCTGTGCCTCCCAAATTAAAGTATTATTGAGGTTACACAGAACCCCAGGATAAACATGATACATCTGCCTGAAGCACCAGTTTTATTTTAAGACTTAGAAGGGGAACAAAAACATTTCATGGAAAGAAATTGTGATACATTTCTGATTAGTAAAATCTCCACAATGACTTTAAAGATAAACTCGCAGGACAATTTATGGAAGCAGAAGGCTGCTTCAGCGCCTTTGGTGTGATCTGTTCATCCTTCCCACCCCTGTTAGGGTCGTTTGAGAGGAAAAGATGAGGAAGTCTACTTTACCCCAGGCCTGTGTCTGTGGAAAAGGCCTTCTAGATGAGAGGTGCAATCTCCCGTAGGTCTCTGGGTCACACCGACATGGTTCTGACTTGTTGCTTCAGACCGCGTCTCCAAACTCTAGATTCTCTGGAGCGACTTTACCTTGCAGCCTCCTAAGAACCATGCCATTAAGTAGAAATCAGTGGGCCCAATCCAGAAATAGCCATATAGTTTCTTTTCTAAATAACTCTATACTTATTGCTGAAATGGAAATTATTGAATGTATACGACTAGGATTTTACAAGTCCAGTGTGTCTTTCACGGAACAGGATTATCAGCATGGTTTCTGGGTCTTATAGAAGCAATCATCTGTTTCTAAAAGTCTTTGGAAGCTAATAAGTAGCAAACCTATTTATGTCTTTATTTGTAGTGTATAGAGCAGGAAATCAAGACCCTAGAAGATTTACAAGATGAATATGACTTTAAATGCAAAACCTCACAGAACAGAGGTAGGAGTTAACATTTAAAGCAATGCTTATTGGCTGTAATTATTTCTGTCTACATTAGATAACAAAGACCAATACTCCTTCATATTTGCAAAATATTTTGACACTGAATTGCTAGTCTTGGCTTCCTGCTGACCCTCAGTTTCTTAACCTCAGTACTAGTGACATTTGGGGCCAGATCATATGTTCTGTGGGCTGTCCTGTGCATCGTAGGATGTTTAGCAGCATCTCTGACTTCTGCCCACCAGATGGCAGTAGAACTACCCTGTAATTCCCAGTGGAGCCCTTTGGTGGCATGTTCTGTGTTATCCACTTATTGTGTCTAGCCCACTGATTGACAGACTGATAGGAGTGTGGAGTTCCCATGCCCTGATATCTCTGGGTCACAGCTCCTTCAGACGTCCCAGCTCCATGTGTATATATAGTCTGCAGATAGCAGTCAGCATTTTTTTTAAAGCAGTTTAGCTCTATTTTGTTGGACCTTCTTGTTTTTAATGATTATAGCAACTGAAAGTCACCCACAAGTGGTACGTTGTATAGAACATGTAGGGTACTGCTGTAATCCGAGCAGTCATTTGGAGGATAGCATAGTCAATATTGGAGAGTAAAGGGGGAATACATGTTGTTAGAAGGAGGCTCGACTCGGGGTGGCGAACACACTATACAACGTACAGTTGATGATAGAATTGTCCACCTGAATCCTATGTAATTTTATTAACCAGTGTCACCCCAATACATTTAATAATAAAAATGTTGGAGAAATTATTAGTATGATTTGGGTAAAAACTATGAGATAAAGGACCCTCAACTATTATTTTCTAATCATCTACTTCTCTTTCAAAGCAATAGATTTGTTTTGCTTTTTTATCTGCAATTTTGAATTTTGCTACTTAGACTCATTTAGAACATATTTTAACAATGACTTTAGAACTAGACAGTACTGTTTCCAGTTTACATGGGCCACTGAAAATAAATACTTTGTTTTAGTGTCTCTAGTTTTTATACTTAGTACATTTCCTTATTTTGTTCAAAAAAGATTGAAGGAGACCCAACCTGATCTATCACCAAATAGCATTTGGATCATATTTCTCCTAAATGCATGTAAATCTTGATCTTAGTTTGTCTTGTCTTCTTTTACTTTATATTTATCTGTTGTCTCTCCCAATTCACAGACCATGAAACCAACGGTGTGGCAAATAATGAACAGAAACAAGAACAGATGTTACTCCAGAAGATGTTTCTGATGCTTGACAGTAAGAGAAAGGTAGTGAATCACTTTCAAGAAAAACATGTTGCTTTTGTCGCAGACTGGAAATAATGGACTTGAAGTTTAGAACAGAGGAAAAATTATTTTTATAACCACTTGACTTGAGAGCCGCAGTAGAGATGAAAGAATACTTGCTTTGCTTTTTAAAAAGATCTTTAAAATTCAACGATTAAAGGTAAATTTATTTCATTTTGTCTCTTCCTCTACCTTTAGGAAGTAGTCCACAAAATAGTCGAGTTGTTGAATATCACTGAACTTACGCAGAATGCCCTGATTAATGATGAGCTGGTGGAATGGAAGCAGAGACAGCAGAGTGCCTGCATTGGGGGGCCCCCCAACACTTGCCTTGATCAGCTGCAGAACTGGTAAGATTCTCCAGAGCAGAAAACTGGCAGCTGCCTGGCTAACCGTATAACTCATAGAGCGCACATTCGAGTTGCGTGGTTGAATGGACCTGTCGAAACTTTGGCTTGGAGTTTGAGGTAGTCTAGCCTCTTCTTGCCCTGGAAACACTGATTTGGAAGGCGCAGCATCAGTCACACCTGGAGTTGTGTTCAGCCGCTTTCTGCTTGATTAGGAGTGTTCCTCTACCTACGCTACCGTACCCAGGGCTGCGTCATTTGAACGTGCCAAAACACAGTGACATGGTCATCACAAAACACACTCAACAACTTGAGTCCTAAAATGTTTTACGAAAAACAAAACCATTTGAGGCATTTTCCGTTATTACATGAAATACAGTTTGTGGTGGACCATTTATTCAGTCATCGATCCAGTAAATACAGGCAGTCCCCAGGTTACGAACAAGACAGGTTCTGTAGGTTTTGAAAGTGTTTAAATATTTGTATGCACAGAAAGGTAAAAATGAATACTATGTTAAGACAAACATCTGTCTAAGTTGTATTTAGTAGGTAAAAGTACCTGTTTTAACTTACATACAAATTCAACTTAAGAACAAACCTTGCCTGACCTGTGGTGGCGCAGTGGATAAAGTGTCGACCTGGAATGCTGAGGTCGCCAATTTGAAACCCCAGGTTGCCTGGTCAAGGCACATGCGAGAAGCAACTATGAGTTGTTTCCCACCCCTCTCTCTCTCTCCTTTCTCTAAAAATCAGTAAACAAAATCTAAAAAAAAAATAGAACAAACCTACAGACCTTATCCTGTTTGTAAACCGAGGACTGCTTGTACTTAGTAAATACTGCATGCCAGGCACTGGGCCAGGATCTGGAGACACAGGACGAGTGCTCCTTGGTTCTTGCCAGTAAGGAGCTCAGTGTGGAGGCAGGAGATAAATATGATAATTCTGTGCAGCGACATGTTGCCAGTGCTCTTACAAAGGTCTGTCCAGAGTTTCATGGAGGATGAAGGGAAGCGTCACCAGGAAAGGTTTCCAAGAGGAGTTGGACTTGCGCAGACTCTTGAGAATGCATAGGAGTACGTACTTCATGATGAGCAGAGAGGAGAACAGCACAGACAGGCACAGAGGTGAGGGGAGGCAGGGAACGAGCGGGGCCTGCAGTGCTGCTTGTTGGGGGGCTGGGGAGCGAGCCCCGGAGGGCAGAGAGAGGTCAGCGCTGGCTCGAGGCCGAGCCTGGGCATGGGGGTCTCACTGCGTGCTGGGAATGGGACTTGATTCCGTGGGCACTGGGGGGCCTGGAAGGCCTTTTATTTTAAGTGGAGGTTCATTTTTCAGAGTCTTGATTTGGAGAAGTCACTCTGGCAGCAGCCTGGAGGACAGAATAGAGACAGAGGGCCGGTTAGGTGACTGTAAGCACAGGAGTGTAGTCCCGGGGAGGACAGGCAGAGCAGAGGGGATGGAAGAGGGGAATCTAGTGGATTTGAGTTTGCAGGGGCCCACGGGCCAGAAAGGACCATAGATCTTGTGAGATGATTTTCTGGATTGCTATTTTAAAAAAAAATAAGATAAATCACAATTCATATTCAGCCATTGTTTTTATTATCTGAATTTCCTGTTCATATCACACACTTGTTGAGGGTCAGGACAGAGCTGCCAGCCCAGTTTGCCTTACGCACTACTGACCCCCGAGGCCTCCAGGGAGCAGGGAGGCTGTGGGCTGTCGGCAACTCCCTAGCAGTTGCTTTAGGCCACAAGGAGCTTCTTCCAGAGACACAAATGCCCTCTATGTCTCCACCATCGTGCTGTACAAGGATTGTCATTTTCTTGTGTGCCAATGCAAAACAAAATTGGGAGGCAGCGGGTTCGGATCCGTCTGGAACTTGCCCACTCAACACCATCCTGCCTTCTCGTTTCACGGTCAGGGGCTGCTTTCCGTGCTCGGGACTGGAGTCAGGGAGTGAAAGCACAGAGCGAAGGGGATGTTTTTTATTGAGTAGATTTTCTTCTGTCGTTACTTCAGGCAAATACCACGGCACTTTCACATCCTGACTTGGCTCAGAGGCTGTGTCACCATTGGCAGTTTGCAACGAGGAAGGAAGGAACCTGAAAGCAATTGCTAGATTTCCTCCTTGGTTTATATTTGAGTGTTTAGACGAGCACATTGCCTTCCTCCAGTTCAGTGAAACAAGAACCATGTTTCCTCCTCCAGGCATTGCTTCCACAGCCTCTGGGCTGCTCTCTCCTCGCTGTCCTGACATAACATCTTCAGGGGCTTCCTCACTGTCTCCTGCATCACCTCTGACGGCATCTGCCTGGTCATGTCCCCATCTCTCCACTCTTCTTTGCCCTGTCCCTTTAAATCCCAGTTATCATATAGTTCCATTGAAGTCACAGATCCCCCTACCCATATCTCATTATTTAGGTCCATCTCAGTGGCATGCAGATGTTTTTGATGTGGGCTACAACTGGTCAGCACATGTTAGTGCCCCCCCCCCCCCCCCCCCCCCCCCCCCCCGCAAACAAACCGAGACGAACCTTGTTCTTCACCTCTCCCTACAGTGGGGAGTGCACCTGCAGGGGGAACAGTGTTGTCTGTGAGAACCACTGCCTGGTTCCCGTGATTCCCTTTCATCCAGGCTGCTTTGGGGCTGTTTCTGATTGAGACCCTGTGTCTTGTCCCTTCCCAGGTTCACCGTAGTTGCCGAGAGTCTGCAGCAGGTTCGTCAGCAGCTTAAAAAGCTTGAGGAGTTGGAACAGAAGTTCACCTACGAACAAGACCCTATCACGAAAAATAAACAAGTGTTATGGGACCGCACCTTCAGCCTTTTCCAGCAGCTCATTCAGAGGTGACTTGAGGGAGATTTGTGTGCACCTTCTGTAGTGATTTTACCCAAAGGAAAACTGTGTGGTAGTTCGGACGATTAAGAAGGGTTTGATGGGTTATGGAAACTTCTTCATGGCCAGTCAGCTCTTCCTGAATTTCTCATTTATGTCAAGGACCCTTCATTTTGTGGCCACGTAGAGTGGGAACTAGTAAATTTTGCTCCTTCTCTGTCCCTCGTGGCCCGTCAGTGCTGACACTGGCATCTGACCTCACGGTGCTTGTCTCCTCCCTCCATGGCCTCCCCTCCCCTCAGGCTCTCACATCCTCTGTCCCTCGTGGCCCGTCCGTGCTGACACTGGCATCTGACCTCACGGTGCTTGTCTCCTCCCTCCATGGCCTCCCCTCCCCTCAGGCTCTCACATCCTCTCTCCCTCGTGGCCCGTCCGTGCTGACACTGGCATCTGACCTCATGGTGCTTGTCTCCTCCCTCCATGGCCTCCCCTCCCCTCAGGCTCTCACATCCTCTCTCCCTCGTGGCCCGTCCGTGCTGACACTGGCATCTGACCTCATGGTGCTTGTCTCCTCCCTCCATGGCCTCCCCTCCCCTCAGGCTCTCACATCCTCTCTCCCGAGCTCTCACATAGTTGCCTCCCACTGGTCCCCTTCTCAGCCCCTTCCTTCCTAGTCTCTGTGACTCGGCACAGAGTCAGTCTGGTTCTTTGTCACTTGCTAATCCAAGTGGAGCCCCGCAGCTGGGCATTCATGCCCCGTCCCCACAGCCTGGCCCTAAATGGCCACTGCGGAGGCGGCTTCCACACGTGCCCATGTCCAGGCAGACTTGACCTTGTGCCCACCCCATATGTGTACTTCTCTATGCCTCTCCCAGCACTATATCCTCCACCTCAGAGCCTTCTTCTCCTACACCTGTTTTCAAAGTTGTATCATGCTGAAAGTTTCAACTTGTATCTCAACATGAAATCTTTCCAGAGTTCCCAAACGGTTATTACCCCCTTTCTAAATCTGCACAGTTCATTCTTCTTCTTTTTTTTTTTTTTTAATATTTCCATTGATTTGACAGAGGGTTGGGGGAGGGAAAGGTGGAGAGAGAGAGAAAGCATCAACTCTTTGTTCCATTTAGTTGTGTAGTCATTGATTGCTTCTCATACGTGCCCTGACCGGGGATCAAACCTGTGACCTCGGCACACTGGGACGACGCTGTGTCCACTGAGCAACACAGCCAGGTTGCACAGTTCATTCTTTTGTGTTTTTTTCAGTTCATTTTTTATTCCAATCAGGAATACCTAGACTTTGGATTTTGAAATAATCAAGGACATTTATTTGGGTTTTAGAATGCAAATTTGAATTTTTAAAATTTTTATTTACTGTTTGATTTTAGAAAGAAAAAGATAAAAGGGAGAGAGAGATCAAACTTGTAACCTTCGCATATCAGAACAAAGCTCCAACCAACTCAGCTACCTGACCAGAGCCAAATTTGATTTTCTTAGTGGAAATTAATGTTTGGAAACGTTTATTAGATAATAAATATTATTAAACAGTTTTACTAGAAAAACAATTTTCCAAAGGATATTAAAGGTTTAACTTCAAATTGTGGTAGAAAGCATGGTTTATTTTCAATTTTAATAAAATTTATTTTTTTGTTTTTGCTTTCTTTTTAAATTGATATAATTGACATGCAATATTAGCTTAACTGTGCAACATAATGATTTAATGCTTGTATATGTTGTGAAATGATCATTACAATAATTCTGGTTATCAAATTTGACTCTTAATGAAGATTTGTAAATGAGCATAGTCCAGCTGAGGGTTTTCATTCTTGAAGAGTATTATAGATCACTAGGATTACTCTGACTTTGTGGAGTGCAAATTAGACCGGAGGGTTTCTCTACTGACCAGAAAACCAGACTTTATTCAACTTATTAAAATCTTTCTGTTTTTTTAGCTTGTGCCCTATAACCCCCTTTCCTCTTTAGGGGAAATAATTTTTTACTGCCGCAGCCTTAATGGAAATGCTAATGTACACTTTGCTGGGAATTTACAGCTCATTTGTGGTGGAGAGACAGCCGTGCATGCCAACCCATCCTCAGAGGCCCTTGGTCCTGAAGACGGGGGTGCAGTTCACCGTGAAGTTGCGGTAAGAAAGAAAAGCGGTAACCAACCCCCTCTGCCTCCTGTCATGAAGTCTGTACCCCTAACTTCTCAAGACACTTATGTAGGGTACGTTAGGGGAAGGAATTTTGCAGTAGGCATTTTATTATGTATTCTTAGAATATCTAAGAGTCTGTCTTTTCTTTTCAAACTGGAACTGAAATAGCTTTATGTGCACACACACACCCCTGGTTTTTTTCCAGTTGTAAATATAATACATGTACACTAACAGGAATGCAGAATCTCAGAACTACCTGTGATTGAAGTAAAAGCTCCCAGCAGCTCCACTCCCCCGAGCATGAGCTCGGGGCGGGGCTTTATACAGCGTGTGAACGTGCTCCCGGGACACACGCAGTTTTCTGGTCAGTGGGCTCATAGCTTTTGTTGGATTTTCAAAGTCCTCTGTGATCTAAATATCTGTAGACCACCGTGGTCTACTACCTAGTGTCAGTCCTGCCAGGGTTTTGTGTACGTCTACGGAAGTATATGAATTAAAACATTTGTGTGTGTGTCTGTGTGTGTCTACATGGACATACACATACACACAAATATATATGACATATAATATTTTATTTTTAAGAACCAGTTATGTGGCTTTGCTGCCTGTTTTTCTCCTTGATGATAAACCATAGCAATGTTTCTGTACGAGAACACGTGGCTTTTACCTTCTTCTGTTGAATGGCTACATTCGTTTTGCTGTCCCTCCACAGATGAGCAGCTGGACTTTGAAGAGCGACACTGGCCTTCTGAGCCTCATTTCCTGGGGCGCTGCTCAGTTGAGTCCCCGGGTGCTGCTTCCTGGCTGCTGGTGTGACAGCGCCAGTCTCCAGCACCCTCGAGGTCCTAGCACTCCCAGCTGGAAGGGCGCCAGAACTCTAATCCCATCCACCTGCTCCACTAACCGGAGCACTTGCGGGCTCCTGCCCAAGGCCTCCTGCTCAGCCGAGGAGAGGCGCACCTGAGTCTCAGCCCAGCGCGCCTGCTGTCTTCCCACACTGCCACGAATGACTGTAGATAAAACCTCATTTTCCTGATGAGGTGATGGTTCTTATTTTCTGCCAACAGGACAAACATTAGATAAAAGTTTTAGTAAAAGCCATGCTTGCTGTATTTTACCCATAGAATTGGCCCAAAGTAGAAATTTTGATAAAACCCACTGTAGACAAGGCTGTAGAGGGAAGCAGGAACCCTCACTAATGTTTGGTGGGAAGTAAATTCACTGCTGCTCTCTATCAAAATATGTTACAGTTTTGCCTCAGCAGTTACACAGCTAGGAATTTATCCTGCAAACACACTTAGGGAAATCCAAGTAGAAGTATAAAGATTTCAGTTCCATTGTTTGTAATAACCCCAAACTGGAGAAGGTGGGGAGGTTATTGAAATGTTTGATAGGAAATTGGCATAATAAATAAATTGTGATAGTTTTTTAAAGTAATGATGAATTTTATTTTTCTTTCCAGACTGTTGGTGAAATTGCAAGAGCTGAACTATAATTTGAAAGTCAAAGTTTTATTTGATAAGTAAGAAATCTTTAACATTATCTAAGAAACACGTACTAATGAAATGCTGGTTTTGTTAACAGAGTCAGAAGCACCAGGGCCATTTGTAAGTGGTCCCAGCAGATTTTAATTGGTAGCCCCTGTTTTCTGGATCTTGGTAGCTTCCCTTACCCTGGTTGGCAAACTGCGGCTTGCAAGCCACATGCAGCCCTTTGGCCCCTTGAGTGTGGCTCTTCTACAAAATACCACGTGCGGGCGCTACCTCGATAAGGAATGTACCTACCTATATAGTTTAAGTTTAAAAAATTTGGCTCTCGTCGCCCCTGGTGGGCGTGCCGGGTGGATCCCGGTCGGGCGCATGCGGGAGTCTGACTGTCGCTCCCCGTTTCCAGCTTCGGGGAAAAAAAAAATTGGCTCTCAAAACAAATTTCAATCGTTGTACTGTTGATATTTGGCTCTGTTGACGAATGAGTTTGCAAACCACTGCTAGAAGGAATTAACAAGCCCTGCCTTTTTAGATTACATGTGAACAAAAAAAATGAATATGCTTTATGCACATGAGCTTGCAATAGTTAATCCCAAAGCACCACCCCACCTCCTAGACCAGCCCCAGAGGAGGGTCCTTGATCTAACAGGAGGCCCAAGGTCCCACAGGCCGCTGTGGTTCTGCAGCAGGTGTGGCGTTGTTTTGTAACGAAGTTGACATCATTTAGGGGGGCCTGTGTGAAGTCTGCTGGATTCACCCCTGTCTCTCTTGGGCAGTGGGGACCCAGGAACGGGCAGGAGCTCTCACAGCGGTCTAAATGGTGCAGACCTATCCCATTTTGCTCTTACAGCCTGGAGTCTGACTGACCTATTCACTTACATTAAGGAACAATTCCCTTTCTTGATACATTTAATGCTTTGTTGATATGTATACCACACTGATTTTGCAAGTTTCAAAACCATTTATGATACTCCAAATAATTTTCCTCTGGCTCTTTGTCTCTTCCCATTCCTGTAACAATATTCTTACTTATAGCACAGTTTGTGCCTTTGTCTTTCCTACCATCATCATTGTTTTCTTTCCTGCATAAAGAATTGCCCCCAGATTTAGTGGCTTAAAACTCAAAAACATACCGTATTATTCTGTGGGCTCTAAGTGGTCCTTCTGAGTCTGGGTTTGCGTGGTTGTTGTTGGGTGGTCAAGTACGGCTGTTAGCATGTTGTACACATGGGAAATGGAGGCCCAGGCGGTTTATTGCCCAGCAGTACTTGGCAGAACTGGTGTTGGGTGTAAGTGAATGAAAGGGTAAAATACTCACAGGTTCAGATTAATTTTTTTATTGACCTTTTATTTATACATATACTTTTATAGTCTTGTTAAAGTTCATTTCAGAATTTAAATGCATATGTATATGACTATGTTTTTGTTTTGTTTTGTTTTTTTGCAGAGATGTGAATGAGAGAAATACAGTAAAAGGGTATGTAAAGTCCTTTGTACTACATTCTACTATCTTCTTTGTTTGTGTAATAGTTCCAAGCCTCTGGTCCTGGCTGGCTGGCTCAGTTGGTAGAGCGTCAGACCTGGCATATGGATGTCATGGGTTTGATTCCTGGTCAGGGCACATAGGAGAAGTGACTGTCTGCTTCTTTCCTTTCTCTCCCCCTTCTCTCTTTCTTCCCCTCCTGCAGCCAGTGGCTTGATTGGTTAAAGTGTTGGCCCTAGGTGCTGAGGATAGCTTGGTTGGTCCAAGCATCTGCGTCAGGTGCTAAAAATAGCTCAGTTGGTTTGATAATCAACCCCAGCTGAGGGTTGCCAGATGGATCCCGGTCAAGGCGCATGCAGGAGTCAGTCTCTCTATCTCCCCTCTTCTCACTTAAAAAAAAAAGGTCCCAAGTCTTTTAAGTGTTTCTGCCCTCTTTTGTCTAGATTCAGAAAATTCAACATTTTGGGCACACATACGAAAGTAATGAACATGGAGGAGTCCACCAATGGAAGTCTGGCGGCAGAATTTCGACACCTGGTAGGAAGACCAGTTTTCCCCTTTGTTGTATCTGGGGTGTTAGGACTTTTGACAGTCAAGTGGCACTTTGTGCACTGTGAGGTGTGGTGGGCACCCCTGGGAGGAGACTGTCACCAGCTGTGGCTGGTGACTTCACCCGCAGTTGGGGAATCTCAGTTCCTCCTTATCCTAGGAATGTTCACTCTGTGTTTTGCAGTTTACCTCCCAGAGATACTTGTTTGGTGGCACAGTGATCACAGTAAAATATCCCACAGACCAGTGCACTCATAGAATATGCCTTGGTGCCTCCACGACCTCGGCAATCACTCACTCTAGACCGGCGGTTCTCAACCTGTGGGTCGCGACCCCAGCGGGGTCACCTAAAGCCATCGGAAAATACATAATGCGTATCAGGTATTTACATTCCGAATCATAACTGTAGCAAAATTACAGTTATGAAGTAGCCACCAAAATTATTTTTTGGTTTGGGGTCACCGCAACATGAGGAACTGTATTGCGGGGTCACGGCATTAGAAAGGTTGAGAACCACTGCTCTAGACTCTTGCCATTTTCTCAAAGGTTATTATTGCTCCTACATCCTGACTCTTCCTTCTCTCCCGGTTCAAGTGTGGCTGACCCCAGGGCCTCTCCTCAACCCCTTCTTTACATTCTCTTTCCTGATGGTCTCACACAAGTACTGAGGCCCCTGCTTTGTCTCCAGGGTATAGGGCCCGTCCCACGGGGCAGTAGACGCTCAGAAGAGGGGTTGAGGTGGGTGGTGATGTCCGTCTGGAGGATATGTTGGTGCTGAGCCCTGTGCGCTCCCTGGGCCAGAGCCTGCAGGGAGGCTCAAGGCACCTTGACATTGATGACCATCCCATGAACCAAACACTTAGGAAGCCAGACCTTGTGTGAGAGCCTTGGCCCAAACTCAGGAGTCCAAAGGTGTCCCGAGCTGCCCTCAGGATTCTTACGTTGTAACTTTGAAAGCTCAGTCTGAAGTCCCGCTGACAGCAGTGTTAACTGGGCTCGGAGTGGCTGGGCCAGGCCTGGAAGACTGCCACGGGGAGGTGGAAGGACAGGAGAAGCTGAGTCTGAGCCTCGGGAGCGAGACACAGCTCAGGGAGGAGCTGGGGAGGTCACTCCGGAGCAGTCTGCGCAGGGAAGTGCAGCAGGGTGCAGTTTCCGGGGCTCCGTCCAACCTCGAGGTGTTAGTGTGACACCAGGCTGCTGGGGAAAGGCACTCGTGCTGGTGAACCCATACAAGGCTTGTTCATCATTTTGTTCTGCATTCTGCAAACAATTTCGTGCCCCTCATTCTTTCTAAGTCCTGACTTTGGTTTGATTTGTAAATGAAAATAGCAATTTTGAAGATCGGGTCATTGACTGAGATTGTTCCTTGCTTTATAGCAACTGAAGGAACAGAAGAATGCTGGCAACAGAACCAACGAGGTGAGAGTCTGTCTCTAATCAGCAGGTCTGTCCCATGAGGTTGGCTCATTACCTGGTGGTTGGGACACCTCACACAGGCATTCAGATGCAGCATGAAAGAGCAATGAGTGTGTTTGGGCACTTGGTGTGTTTATAATAACAGTAAAAGCACTCTGCATTCGTGCTTTATGGTTTTCAAGCCATTTTTCACACTGAGTGACTGGATCCTCCCAGACAGCCCCATGGAGCAGGTATGGTGGGTCCCTGTGTTGCTCACACTGTCCAGGCAAGGATGTTGGACCACGGGGAGTCTGCAGGATTTAGCTGAGGGTGCAGAGGGATTGCTGTCTGTCTGGCCAGTTTTTATGACTGCCTTGTGGAAAACCAGGTGTGCCAAGAGGGTCTTCCTGCCCTTGCATTCCCTACCCAGGGGCGGCGTCTTTCTGTCCATTTCTTTTTCAGAGCCAGTCTTTAAGGAGTTATGTCTGTGATGCATTCAAAAACGAGCTGTGGGCAGGGACAAAATAGTCTGCTGCTGTTTTTGGTTTGGAATGTTTTTATCCCTCGTGTCCTCACAGCTCGCGGTCCTTCCTCACCATAGCCAGTAGAGGGCGTGGGAACAGCAGGACAGGCACCGGCCTGGGCGGTGCAGGCACGCCTGTGTCTGACCCTGGTTGGGACCTTTATCGTGACCTCATTTAGTTTCCTCTCCCATAAACGGGAAGAGGCTGCACCTCTCTGGTTTTAAGTTGGTGTGCTGCTCCCATGAGGTAATATGTAGGAAGGCACGCTGAAAACTAACATTTCTACCCAAGTCAAAGCACTTGATGATCTCCCAGGCTGTGCAAGTCAGCCCTTCCCGTAGATAATGACACCTGGAACATGTGTGCACTTCCCACCCCCGCCTGCGGGAGGGGTGCAGCCCACACCAGGTGGGGCCTTGCGGGCAGAGGGAGCCAGGGCCAGGAAACCTGAGGTCACAGAAATAAACCCAGCAGAAGTGGCTCTTTCCCTGTTGACATTTCCTTCCCTTAATCCATAATCCTTGCCATAATTTCAGAAATCTTGTTTTTGAGAGAACACAGAGATGTTTGCAATGATCAAATCTGGGATAGATTATTGAAAATTGAATCTTTTTCTGAATTGCAGCTGATAGGGCTCAGGCTTTCTGAAGCCTGTTGTAGTGCTTATTAGATTCTTGAAAGTTGCAGGACCCGTGAATGAATCGCTATATTTCTTTCCCCCCTTTCTCTTTTAAGGGCCCTCTTATTGTTACCGAAGAGCTTCACTCACTGAGTTTTGAAACCCAGTTATGCCAGCCTGGTCTGGTCATTGACCTTGAGGTAAGACTTCCATGATACAAATGTGGAAAACTTTATTTCTACTTTAAACTCTTACCTGTATTCTTAGTTCTCAATTTTTGTTTTAGAAATATTTACTTAACTACTAAAAACGATGATCTTTTCCAGCTAATATTATCTTAGTTTAATGATTCAGGAAGGTAAGTAATTGAATTAACGTTCAGATTCTATAAACTTAAGTGGTTTGAACTATCCCTGTGCTAGTGTTTATATGAGGCATTGAGATTTATTTCTTAACTGAAAGAAACAGCAAAAACAAATGAAACTATGAACAAAAGAATATAACTTTTCTAGTTTTCAAGTAGAAACGTATGCACATTTACAAACAATCCCTCACTTAGTCTTTAGGCTGCGCGGTGTTCTGCCGGTGACATTTCTGTGATGCAGATGATTTCAAGGTTTGTTCCCTCTTTCAGACGACCTCGCTGCCTGTCGTGGTGATCTCCAACGTCAGCCAGCTCCCGAGCGGCTGGGCCTCTATCTTGTGGTACAACATGCTGGTGACGGAACCCAGGGTACGGAAGACTCATCTACTTTTATATGAGGGGTAACCAGGGACCCCATGCTTCTCTAGCTTCTGTATATCCAGAAATGCCCTTAGCAGCCAGATGTTGAGGGACAAGTGACATAACTCAGGTGCCATTTCCCAGGATCTTGAGTAATCCTGGAAAAGTGAATCATGTGGAGAGTGGGTTTTAGATGAGAATTATAATTTTCCTTCTGTGTGGCTAAGCACGGGCAGTAGATGGTTAATGTAAGTTTTATTTTGGAAGAAGTCCTTTGTTGTTATTTCTTTAAAATATATTCCTATACTAAACAAGCATGCTCATTTTTAGAGTGTGCATACTCACTATTGATTAAACATAGTTGATTCTCATTAATTATTGTGCTTAAGTTCCTTAGGTACTGTGAACACAGGTTTAGCAAATACTGAACCCTAAATATGGGATTAGGTTCCTACAAGCCTCTAGTCACAACCTTTCACCAACCAGTTAATACATAACTTTGTTTATGTGTCTATTTAAAGGCACCTTATCTGATATATTTGTTGGTTCATTAACATTGAACTCATGACAAAGCACTATAACTATTGCCTGAACACAGCTTATCTAGCAATGTTTTCTTCTTAAGGCACATCATGGCCTTCTTATGCTCAGGAACATTCGACAGCACTTCTGCACTTAGAGTCCATTTTGAACAACAAAATCACTGACAAAACACCACAAAAATGTAGAACAATGGCACTACTTAAATAGACCTCAAAAAGGACACTTGTTTATCCTACGAGAGATGAAACCAGAAGGCAGAGGGCCGCTTTGTTTGACCTCAGCTGGAAACATACGTGTTGGGCGACTTGGATTCTTCACCGCCGTGTGCGTGGACACGACATGAGTGCAGGAGTTGCCGTATTGATGTTGGAGTGACAAGTAAATTTTAGGGACTGGGTGAATTCACAGATGTGAATCTACAAATAATGAGAATCGACTATATTTCTCTTGTCTCCCATGAAAACTTCTGTGTGCCACAGAAACTGAAACCGAACATTGGGACAGGTCCATGTTTTAGTGCCTGGCTTGTGACTGGTGGTTCTTCAGGAGCTGTTAACTTTGGGGTGTTTTCCCTAGAATCTGTCCTTCTTCCTGAACCCGCCCTGTGCACGATGGGCTCAGCTTTCAGAGGTGCTGAGCTGGCAGTTCTCCTCTGTCACCAAGAGAGGCCTCAATGTGGACCAGCTCAACATGTTGGGAGAGAAGCTTCTTGGTATGAGCATACTCACTTTTTTTTTTTTAATTTAATTTTAATTTTATTTATTCATTTTAGAAAGGAGAGAGAGAGAGGGGAGAGAGATAGAGAGAAAAGGGGGAGAGGAGCAGGAAGCATCAACTCCCATATGTGCCTTGACCAGGCAAGCCCAGGGTTTCGAACCGGCGACCTCAGTATTCCCAGGTTGACGCTTTATCCACTGCGCCACCACAGGTCAGGCCAGCATATTCACTTTTAAGGACTACTTATGTAGAAATAGAAATTCATGAAAATATCTTCTTGCTTCTTTCCCCTCTTTGCTCTCTATTTTGTTCAAGGAAGAAAAATGTTAAACGAGGTTAGCTTTTCCAGCTGCAGCTTATCCTAGCTAAGTGGACCTTCTACCTCACTTTGGAAAGAGATATAGACCTAATAAAAGGTTTAAATAGTTTTCCATTATCTCAGTATTTCTGAGCAGGATTCCTAAGAGAAAGATTTTTGTAGTTTTTAAAATATATTACTTGTGGCTAAAATAAGAAAGGTAAAGTCTTTTTAACTTTGGAGAGAAAAAAGTTAAGTCCTCAACATAGTAAGAATGAGGTCCCCTAGGGCCTCCAGTGGCTCTTGCCTCAGACAGCCCAGGTAGAAGGAGACACTGTCCACATTAGGACACCCCTTAAGCCCTGGCTGGTTAGCTTAGTTGGTTAGAGCATCGTCCTGATATAGCAAAGTTACGAGTTCGATCCCTAGTCAGGGCACATATAAGAAGCAACCAATGAATGCATAAATAAATGGAATAACAAATTGATCTCTTTCTTTCTCTCCCTCTCTCTCCCTCTTTCTCTCCCTCCTCTGCCCACCTTCCCTTCCCCTCCCCTTCTCTCTCTCTATAGATATCAAAAATAAAAACGAAAACAAACCATGTTTTATCAAGGACACCTCCTGACTAACAGTTTAACCTGATTGGACAGGGTTTCAGCTATGGTAGACAATTCCCTTTCAGTAACTAATGTCATGAATTGATTAGTCTTCCACCCTAAACAAATAAAAAACCGACTAGTTTCGGGTCAAATCTTCAGTGAATGGAAGTGTGTACACTGTTTCCTTAAACATTCACAGGGAGCGTTTTTTCAGATTCACTTTTTGCACAGCAGAACTGCATGTATTACAAACACCAGTAGGCTTTCTCCAAACAGATGGCTCACAGTAGTACCTTCTCTTCCACATGGCTGTTACCATGGAGGCTGTGCTATTTAATAAAAAGTAAGAAACCACCATATTTCATCTCTTCATTTGGTGAGAATTGAGAAAGATTTTTTTTTCTGTGTGTAATGGCTTATGTTTGTGGTTCTCTGTGAAGTGAGCAGTGACGGGCTCCCCACCTCTGATGGCCTGGGCTGCTTTCATTTGTGTAGCTAATAACCCCTAGACTTCCTTTTCCTCTCTCATTTCTCTCACTCGACTCTTAATTTGCATCAGCCTCCCTTGAGCCTATGTCTTGTTTGGAGGAGGGATGATGGAAATGCCTAATTAATGTCTAAAATAAGCTTATAAAGTCAAGTGTTCATTAAATAGATCACCTAGGGATGACCTTGATCTTAGTTTGAATTAAAAAAAAAATAACAAAAAACAAAAAGGTATGGCCTTAACATGTGGTGGCACAGTGGATAAAATGGCCTGGAATGCTTAGGTTTCCAGTTTGAAACCCCAGGCTTGCCTGGTCAAGGCACATACGAAGAGCAACTACTATGAGTTGATGCTTCCTATTTCTCCCCCACCCTGTCTCTCTCTCTCTCTCTCTCTCTCTCTAACAAATCAATCAATAATTTTTTTTTAAGTGAGGGGATGGGAGATAGATTCCTGCATGCTCCCTAATTGGGATCCACCTGGCAAACCCTGTCTGAGGCTGATGCTCAAATCAACCGAGCTATTTTTAGTGCCTGAGGCTGACACTTGGATCATCCAAGCTATCCTTAGTGCCCAGGGCCAACACTTAAACCAATCGAGCCACTGGCTGCAGAAGGGGAAGAGGGAGAGAAGCAGATGGTCGCTTCTCTTGTGTGCCCTGACCGGGAACACTGCCCTGACACTAGGTCAACACTCTGTCCACTAAGCCAACCAGCCAGGGCCAATAAATAAAATCTTAAAAACAAAACATAACTCCGTAGGGGCAGTGGTAGAGAAGAGCCTGTTGAAGTAGGAGAGGAAGGCAGTGGGAGAGGGTATTGCATGGGGAGGGACCAAATTGAAGCTTCTCCAGAAAGTGCAGTTAATTAGCATAATTACATCTGAGAATGTCTACTGTGTATTTATACATACAACCTTCCTTGGTTGGGGGCAGGCTCCTTTTCTTTAAGAGCAAGTACAAGAGCCAGGCCAGCAGTCCAGCAGAAGCTTCAGAATTGATTTCTGTTTCCTGAGAAAGCTTATTTTTATTTGTTTAGGTCCTAATGCTGGCCCTGATGGTCTTATTCCATGGACGAGGTTCTGTAAGGTGGGTACAGGCTGGGTTTTGTACTCTCTGAGTCCTTTGTGCTGAGGTTCTCAGGCTTCTCACTGCGCTCAGGGCTCCGGTTTCTCGCCGCGGTAGTTCCTGGACTGCGTGCTGATTTTGGCATGTTCATCTCGCCCACGGAACCCTGAGGGCGAGTTGTTTATGTTCCTTCAGCACAGAAGGTTGGTCTCCAAGTGCAGAGTCTGACAGGAAGCGCCTGCCTGGGTGATAACATTCTTTCACATCCAAAATGAGTCTTCTGTTTGCTCACACAGCTCCCCTCTGGCAGCCTGTCAGGCCTGTCCGTGAGAAATGTGCACTCTGTGCAGTGTAGACGGGTTGGTGGCCACATGAGCCACCCCAGCCAGCTCCGGCAGAGAAACCAGTTGGAAGGGATGATTAGGCCCCGTGGGGTCACCAGCCTGCTGAGAGCATACGCTAGTGGGTTCCCCTAGTGCCAGGGCAGCTCTGTTCTGTGATTCCCCGTGGAGGTCAGTCCCTGGCTGGCTCGCTACTGTTTGGCGGAGACGGAGGCGGCCCAGGAGACGCAGAGCTTGGTGTCCAGGTTCCATAAGAGGGGGGCACTGCTCTGTATAGGACAGCACTAGCTTTGGCCGCTGGGCAGTCTTTGCAAATTAAGATCACTAGTATTTTGGATTTCCTTGTCCCTAATACATGTACTTGTTTACTTGCAGGACAATCTAGGTGATAAAAATTTTTCTTTCTGGCTTTGGATTGAAAGCATCCTTGAACTCATTAAGAAACACCTGCTCTCCCTCTGGAATGATGGGTAAGGGCCATTGGCAGATGTAAATTTGAAACATACTTTCAGCACAGCCAGCCCCCTTATTGCACAGCTGACACAGGCCTGCCCCAGACCAGCTTTGTTATTGCCAAGACCTGTGTGCATCTCGTGGAGACATGCTCACAGGCTGTCCCCTCAGGGGACATGATAGTGGGACCTCATAAGATTAAATTTATGCTTTCATAGTATATGTATATATTATGTATTTTCCAAGCTAAATTTGAAAAACTGAATGTCATTTATTCATTCCACATAAAATACTTGAGCACCCACTCTGTTGACTCCAAGAAGTAAGAAAACCAATTTTTTATTCAGTAAATTGTTTCTATGTAACCGAACTGATATTTCAACAAAGGCTTTAACTTAATCAGAAATGCGAGAATATGAAAATGTATTTCTGAGCCTCCTCCAGGGTAAAAGCTGCATAAATTCAGATGTTTACCTGGCTTTTAAAATCATCAAGCCAAGATAAAAGGCTTATTCATCCAGCAAGTATTTATTGATCATTTGTAGCATCCTACTGGTATCATGGTGATAATTTTTTTGGATTTCAGCATATATAAGTGAAATCCTTCCAGAAGTGCCATTAAATAGATTTATTTTAAACCATCTAAAATATTCTGTCTATTTTTATGCTGTGTTCTTCTGTCAAGTTCCAGTGATCTTGTTTTGAAAGTTATCATGAAAATTAAAAGCATGACTGAAGCTCAGAATACCTCTGTCCATCCCTTTCACGTGCAGGTGTATCATGGGCTTCATCAGCAAGGAGCGGGAGCGCGCTCTGCTGAAGGACCAGCAGCCTGGGACCTTCCTCTTGCGGTTCAGCGAGAGCTCTCGGGAAGGGGCCATCACCTTCACGTGGGTGGAGCGGTCCCAGAACGGAGGCGGTGAGTGAGGCGCCTACTCGTATACCAAAAGTGCTACGTTAGCACAGCAAGTTAACTCACAAATAATGAGCTTTTGACAAAAAATCACAGTTCCTACACATACCCCCAGCTGAGCCTCTCAGGTAGAGTTTAATACATCACCATTAATATTTGTGATTTATTGCCTGGAACATATTGTGCAGATGATGGTTCTTTTTCATTTTATTTTTAAAATTATTTCTCTTATTTTTTTTTTCTTTTTTCTGATGATGGTTTTTAAATGACAAGGCCAGATTCTTTCTTAGTCTGGTTTGTTATCTGTAGACAGAAAATGTGAGTCAGTATGACTGACGGCCAGTTCTTGAGAGGAAAGTGGTTTTACAGAAGCGGAAGCTCCCAGCCTCGTGTGGGGAAGGCCGTAGACGCTGGCAGGCTTTCCGAGAGAGTCCTTGGCCCTCGTGCAGCCCTCCGCCCGCCATCAGAGCAGATGCAAGTTTATCTTCGTTATATCTTGAGTTTCTGTTTAACTAAATGAATCCGTGACTAAAAGACGCTGGTTTGGGGGATGAGACTGAAGAGTAGAGCTGGGAAAGGGGTGAAGACAAGCTGGTTACATTTTTGGTATTACTTGTAGTTTGCTCTGTTTGAAGGAATGGAGGAAAATCTGATATGTTCCAGTGAAGTTTATGCTTTCTGTGGGAGGAAGCAAAAAGATGGGAAACTGTTCTTGTTCTTTTTTTTTTCTTCTTCTGGTTCAAAACAAGACAATACCAAAACCAGGAGAGCTGGGATTAGAGCCCAGTGTAGACAGTAGATGCTAGACTTTGCCCTTTTCATCTTCGCCCTGAGTAGTTCCTTCTTGAACTGGCTGAGAGATGGAGCTGGCAAAGCAGGGAAAAGTGAAGAAAACTGTTGGCCACCTGAAAGTTTAAGCACAGCCAGCTGCAAAGCTGTAGGGTGCCGGCATAGTCTGAGGCTCTAGGGCGGACGCTCAGGGCACTTCACGGCGGCTCTGGGATGTGTGCAACAAAAATTAAGATCCTGGATCACTTAGGGAGCACTATTAGAGTTAGACTAGGAATAAGACCAGGAGAGACCCTGGCCGGTGGTTCAGTGGATAGAGTGTCAGCCTGGTGTATGGCCATCCTGGGTTCAATTCCAGTCAAGGCACACAAAAGTGACCATCTGCTTCTCTTCCTCTTCAGCAGCCAGTGGTTTGATTGGTTCAAGCTTGGCCCCAGGTGCTGAGGATAGCTCTGTCAGAGTGTGACAGCCTCAGACACTAAAAATAGCTCGATACTTGAGCATTGGTTCCAGGTGGGGTTGCTGGGTGGATCCAAGTCAGGGTGCATGTGGGAGCCTGCTTCACTATCTTCCCTCTTCTCACCTAAAAATAAAAAAGACCAGGAGTGACTTAAACTGTGGGATCTTGCCTTAAGGATTAGAGAAAAAACTAGCAAATAGGATCTTTGGTTTTTGTTTTTTGGGGGTTTTTTTAGGTAGCGAGAGAAAGAGGGAGAGAGACAGGAAAGGCGAGAGATGAGAAGCATCATCTCATAGTTGTGGCAACTTAGTTGTTCATTGATTACCTTCTCATATGTGCCTTGATAGGGTGGGAGGGGATGGGGGGGCTACAGCCAAGCCAGTGACCTTGGACTCAGCAACCTTGGGCTTCAAGCCAGCAACCATGGGGTCATGTCTATGATCGCATGATCAAGCCAGTAATTCTGAGTTCAAGCTGGCAACTTCGGGGTTTTGAACCTGGATCCTCAGCACCCCAGGCCAACACTGTATTCACTTTGCCACTGCCTAGTAAGTCCGTCGTTGTTTATTTTAATAAAAAGTTATAAACTTTTCAATATGAAGAGAAAACCAACAAAAAGTGAGCTTATCCTTTTTTTCTTTTCTGAAGTGAGAAGCGCGGAGACAGACTCCCACATGTGCCCAACAGGGATCCACCTGGCATGCCCACTAGGGGGCGATGCTCTGCCCATTTGGGATACTGCTCCATTGCAACCGGAGCCATTCTAGCGCCTGAGGCAGAGGCCATAGAGCCATCCTCAGCGCCCAGGCCAACTTTGCTCCAATGGAGCCTTGGCTTTGGGAGGGGAAGAGCGAGATAGAGAGAAAGGAGAAGGGGAAGGGTGGAGAAGCAGGTGGTTGCTTCTCCTGTGTGCCCTGGCTGGGAATTGAACCCAGAACTTTCACATGCTGGGCTGACGCTCTACTGGTAAGCCAACCCGCCACGGCCGAGCTTATCTTAGTAACTTTTTCTATGGCTTGAGCCAAGATGACCCAATTACTAATCAGTGCTTTATCTGACTGGGTGGCACCATTGAAGATGCATGCTTTTTAAGGTATTTGGTTGTATTTATAAATGTAAGCAAATGACAAAGGAATGTTATTGATAGTAATGACTGCCTTTATTTCTCCTGTTTTTAAGAAAAGATTTTATGTTCTCTCTTTTTTTTTTTTTTTTTACAGAGACAGAGAGAGAGAGCATCAGAGAGAGGGATAGACAGGGTCAGACAGGGACAGACAGACAGGAACAGAGAGATGAGAAGCATCAATCATTAGTTTTTCATTGCGACACCTTAGTTGTTCATTGATTGCTTTCTCATATGTGCCTTGACCGCGGGCCTTCAGCAGACTGAGTAACCCCTTGCTCGAGCCAGCGACCTTGGGTCCAAGCTGGTGAGCTTTTGCTCAAACCAGATGAGCCCGCGCTCAAGCTGGCGGCGACCTTGGTCTTGAACCTGGGTCCTCTGCATCACAGTCCGACGCTCTATCCACTGCGCCACCGCCTGGTCAGACAAGAAAAGATTTTAATATTTTAGAAACAAAACAGTACACTGTGTTGAAACCTAGATTGTGATTAGGTCTTATCAGTTTCTCTCAAATCCATAAACTCTGCTGTTTTATTCCTTTCTTCTATTGTTTTGAGATATTCCATGGGACTTAACTTTGCTTTACTTCTTTTTAGAACCTTACTTCCATGCGGTCGAACCCTACACAAAGAAAGAACTGTCTGCAGTGACTTTCCCTGATATTATTCGCAATTACAAAGTCATGGCCGCTGAAAATATTCCAGAAAATCCCCTAAAGTATCTGTATCCAAATATTGATAAAGATCATGCCTTCGGAAAGTATTACTCCAGGCCCAAGGAAGGTAAGTGGTGACCGAGCTCTCATCTTGGAGACAGGTTCAGTCACACACGCAGCCCCGGCCTTGCCATGAGCACCAGGTGCCACACGAGCCCCACCCACGCTGTGTTACTAACCCACCACTTTTTCAAGTTGGTAAAAGCAGGCTTTGAAAAAAATGACATAAACAGAGTGCAGTTGAAGCCCTAGTGCATTATTTGACCTGAAATATCTAGTAAGAAATTACTAAATGATTTCTTATGTGGTAAAGTTCATTTCTGGTTTTGTGTATTTGTTACATCATTACTTTTCCACATGGAAAAGGGTAAAAGGTGGGACCACTATGGCCAACTGGTTTATGCCAGGCTGCTTCCGTTAAAATTGAGGACACTGAGGCCCAGGAGAAGTACAGTAGTTTATTTTGGGTGACCCAACAAATTGTTAGATCATATTGATAATAGTGATTATTAAGAGCGGACCCAGGTTTCGAACATGGGTCTATCTTCTCTGTATTCACTGAATTGCATTTGAGAAAGTTCACGTTAGACTAATCTGGTTTGGGACATGTCAACAAAGCTAATTATTTTTCAGAATCAGATATCTCAATATTAGCACAATTACTTGGGGGGAGGAGTTGCCCTCAGCTTACCTTGCCAGCTGTGTTTATTTTAGCAACCAGGCTAGGACCACAAAACCAGGCAGAACTTTGCATAATTTGGGCTCCAACTCCTGTAGGATTTCAAGCCTTGGAAAGAGAAACCACTCAGCGTGACTTTTGTACTGAACTCTCCTCCCCTTTTCTTCTAGTGGTTTCCGCATTCCCACCAGAATTTCAGGTGCCTCAGGCAGGGAGGTCACAACCTCTTAAGGTTACAGGAGTCTAACCTGACTCTCAAGAAAAACAGTACAGCCTGACCTGTGGTGGCGCAGTGGATAAAGCGTCGACCTGGAAATGCTGAGGTCGCCGGTTCGAAACCCTGGGCTTGCCTGGTCAAGGCACATATGGGAGTTGATGCTTCCAGCTCCTCCCCCCTGTCTCTCCTCTCTCTCTTCTCTCTAAAAATGAATAAACTAAAAAAAAAATTAAATTAAAAAAAATAAAATTAAATTAAAAAAAAAAAACAAAAAAAAGAAAAACAGTACAAATTTTGACTAGAGAGGAAGTTGATTGTTCTTGTGTGGCTTCTGCTAATGAGACACGTACACGATGTGTTTGCTTCCAGCAGCAGAACCAATGGAACTTGACAACCCGAAAGGAACTGGATACATCAAGACTGAATTGATTTCTGTGTCTGAAGTGTAAGTGAACACAGAAGAGTGCCATGTTTAAAAACCTCAGGCCGGCCCTCCTGGCTGGGGCCTGTTGAAGATGCTTGTACTTTGCTTTCTGTTGTAATTGCCGCCACCGCCATTGCAGTTGGACTTGTTGGAAAGAGCCTAATTAGAAATCCTGGTGTCACTGCCTGTCAGCATTTTACTGCCTTTATAAAATATATTTATAAAAAAATATATATATATAACAAAGTTGTATTTAAAGTATATAAATTCTCCCCGAACTTATACTTTGAAAAAAGTGAATAAAATGAGCAAAAATTGATCAGAGTGGGAAAGTAATTCTTTTCAGTCTACGAAAGGCCAAAGTAATGATTGAGATACATTTTTTTTTCCGCTTGCTTTTATTTTGTTGTTTCATTTTACAAAAGGTAGCAAAAATTTTGGAAAAGTCATTGTCAGTAATTTGGCCTGCAGCACTGTCTTGGGGTGAATGGATGTAGCCTTCATGTAAAAACACTCTGGAGCAGCTTTATCTGCACACACACCTCAAGGTAGGGATGAGGGACTCCCCAGACACTCCTCTGGTGCTTCCGGGGCCAGCGTGGCCTGGGGCATCGGCCTCTCAGGGTGACACACTGCCCAGCGCGCATCCAGAGTGAACCAGGCAGAGGCGGCACAGGTTCCAGTCTGGCTAGTTCTCGCTCACATCTCTCGAGTCCAGTGCATTTCCCGAGGGGCCGGGCTGGGGACAGAAGCCTCCCGTGATCTGTACTTTTCAAAAATGTATTTTACAAGTGTACCTACTTACCTGAAATAAAAAATATAATCTGATGATTGAATCACAGGCCAGAGGTGAAAAGTGTACGTTGACGTTTATGCCACCGCTTTCCCCATCGAGATGTTAACCTCCCCTTTCCGTTTCTCCCCGTTTCAGTCACCCTTCTCGACTCCAGACCACAGAAAACCTTCTCCCCATGTCTCCTGAGGAGTTTGACGAGGTGTCTCGGTTCATGGTCCCTGTAGAATTTGACAGTATGGTAAGTACCCCCCTGGGTATTCTCAGCTCGCGCTGGGCGTGTGCTCTCTGGGGCGGGGGCTGGGGGTTATCCCGACAGACCCTGGGCCCACCTGCGGAATATGGTGGGGGCAGAAAGGGTGTTTTTTAGATTGGTTGTGACAGGTTGGAGCCCGCTGTGCCCAGACAAGCCACTTTATGGACCAGGCATTTTTATACCTGGCTTTCAGCACCTTCCAAAAAATGTGTGACATTTCAAATATTTAAAAGTTCCCCCTCTGCCTTTTGAAGTTGTCCATGTAGAAATGTCATAAAATTAAGGACCTAACTTTTCTTTGATAAGAAAGTGTTTTCCTTTGGCCTGTTATTTCGGTGCTATGTCTGAAGGAGTGTTATTTCTAGGAAGGGAGGGGACTAATGCCTAGTAATTAAAATAATTATAGAGATTCAGCTGGCAGCGGAACAATTTCACTTGCTGTGTGTTTGAGAACTAATTTGTACAAGTGAAGGGCTTGCCAAGAATAAAAGTTTCCAGGGCTGATATAGTTAACGAGCGTCATGGTGAGAGCCAGTATATCTAGTATATCAACTAGTGTTGTTTGCTTGTCAGCCTGAAATTCTTTCTCTTTAAGATTTTTTTCAGTTGGTTGGAATTTTGCTGATGTTGTTTAATTTAAGCTCTTTCCCACAGGAAGCTGTTTCAGTTCATTTTGGAAAAAAATTGTCTCACACTTTAAAAAATCCTCTTTGTGTCATTACTGGCCTTTCTTGCTAGCTGTGTACCTGGTGCCTGGTACAGTCTAGGACGGTGATCAGTCATGGGAGGAGGGCCGGGAAGGGAAGGGAGAGACGGGAGAGGGTCTGCTCTTCCGGGTCACAGGCCCATGCGTCCCGGGAATGTGTTTCTGTAACATCGGTAATTCTGCTTGCAGTTAAGTTTCTGGTATATAACTTTTTTCTTTGTCCTTTTCCTCACCTGAAGAAGCACAGGCTGAGATCCTTAGACTGGCCTCTCTTATACCTTCCTGATTGTGGAGGATGAGAAAAGGCACTCAGAAAAATGCTTAGTGTAATAGCAAAATAGTTCTGTTCCTATTGACAGATATAAAATGAACCTCTTCTATGAGTGAGGTCGCATCCTCTATTAGAATGTTGCCCCGCCTCCCCAGTTCTGCTGTACAGTGCTTTGTAAGCCCAACACAGAAACAGCATAAATCTAAAGCCTATTCAAATATGTCCGACAGATTGATGGGACAGTCTTTTTCTTTTACATCTCCTTTGTTCCCGAGCAAGTGCCTCATCCTCACGATTATGACACTTATTAAGCACTTATCATATACCAGGCACTCGACAGGTAATAGCTTATTCAGTCCTTACAACAACCTTCTGAGTTAGGTATTGTTATTTCCATTTTTATGGGTGTGCAAGAAGAGCACCCTCAAAATTAGGCAACGTGACTAAAATCAGACAATAAGTGCGGGGACGAATTCTTGAATCCAGCTGCTGTGTCTCTAGGCTGCTCTTGTCCTGGGATACCTCCTGCCAAAGCTGCTCTTCGCTTCATTCAAAACATGTGCCCTACAGAAGCTATTTGAACAGGACTGGGTATTCTGTTCTGCTGTACTGTGACAAAGGCTGCATGGCCGTTGGGTGGGAGGCCTGTGCGTGGCATTTGGACATCAGAGTTCTCTGTCATCACCATTATTGCCTGTGACCTTGAGAAGATAAGACGATTAGTTTCCTCCATCTGTGCAGGCAGTGGGATTGCTTTCTCTGTGCACTCAGAATGGCGCTGGGAGAGCAATTTCAGTGCTCTAAATAAATGCCAGGAAATGGTTTTTGGTCTCTGGATGTCCCTTGTAGCCATCCAATTCCATCCCAGATGATTTCATTCATTTCATTTGTAGAATAAATCTGTTTCACAAACACATAAACACGCACACACCCAAATCTCCAGATTAAAGCCCAGAGAGATTTAAAGAGCTAAGTGAGGCTATACTAATGGGCCCAGCACTGATCAGACAAATGAAAGTTGAATCTGTCTGCAAACTGAGTAGACATCTTGTCTGTCTCTAACCTTCCTCAACCTCGGCCGTGGTTTCCATTCAGCACCCACCCTGGGGAGTAAGGCGTCTGCTCTGAAGGAGAGGAGCCTCTCCCCGAGCTGGCTGGTTGCCGCCCTGTCTGGGGGTTGCAGCTCTGGGCTAGGGAGGCACCGGGGAGGATGCCTGAGCCGCCTCAGGAGTGGGAGGACCGCACACTCCGGGGAAATTGTCCGGAAGAGACAGCACCAGTGTTTCTGCAGCACGACTTGAGTATTTGTTTAGTCTGGATTTCCTGTACTTTTTCTTTTGGGGTGACATATAAAAGCCAGTCACCTCTCCTAGAGGCCTTTGGTCAACACTCATGATAATAACAGGAACATTTATTAATTGTTCACTGTTTTTCACTACTGTACGAGGCATTCTGTGTATACTACCTGCCTCCTTTGAGTGGATGAGGACCCGGGGATTTAGAGAGCTTGGTTAATATGCCTGATCAGACAGCTAGTGAGAGATAGGGACAGGGTTTGAATCCAGGCTTTCTCTCCCTCTCCTTCTCCAAAGTCAACGATCTCAACTATATACTGTTAGTGTCAGCTGCACTGAAATGGGCAAAACTTTCATTGCGCTTTTTTTTTTTTGCATTTTTCTGAAGCTGGAAACAGGGAGAGACAGTCAGACAGACTCCCGCATGCGCCCGACCGGGATCCACCCGGCACACCCACCATGGGGTGACGCTCTGCCCACCAGGGGGCGATGCTCTGCCCATCCTGGGCGTCGCCATGTTGCGACCAGAGCCACTCTAGCGCCTGAGGCAGAGGCCAAGGAGCCATCCCCAGCGCCCGGGCCATCTTTGCTCCCATGGAGCCTTGGCTGCGGGAGGGGAAGAGAGAGACAGAGAGGAAAGCGCGGCGGAGGGGTGGAGAAGCAAATGGGCGCTTCTCCTGTGTGCCCTGGCCAGGAATCGAACCCGGGTCCTCCGCACGCAAGGCGACGCTCTCATTGCGCTTTTAATACAAAACAATATTCTAAGAGCTCGCCCTGTACCACCCACTGTTGAGCTCTTGGGATAAAAAAAAAAAATGGACTCAGTTCTCAAGAAGATTATAGTCCCCTACTGTATTTCTGCTGGTATTTTTGGGCGGAGTACTTCTCTGTCGGGCGGGACTGTCCCGTGCTCTGTAGGGTAGCAGCAGCACCCCTGGCCTCTACTCGGGAGATGCCAGTAGCACTCACATCCCCACGCCCAGTCGTGACCACCAGAAATCTTCAGACACTGCAGGAGAGACAGAATCCTCCCTGCTCCAGAGCACCTGGTCTAAAGAGAAAGCCCAGCATGGCAGTGAGATAGGTGTTCTTTGTTTATTTGTTTTTTAATATTAAATTTATTGGGTAACATTGGATTGCATAGGTTTCAAGTGTACATTTTGATGATATGTGATCTGTATGTTGCATTGTGTGCCCACCATTCAAAGTCAAACTATCTTTCCTCACCATAATTTTGGTGCCGTATATGTTCTTTGGATGAGCATGTCACTTCCTACAAGGTGTCCTTATTCAGGAGGCACTGCTGGGAGAGGTCATGATTCTACTTCTCTAGCTTGACCTAAAAGACATGCGTTCAGTGTTCCTGCTGTGTGGCCTTTAAGGAAAACTCATCTCTTCTTCCGCACCTCTCCCCCCTCTGGCATACCCTTACCCTTACTTTGCATGAGCAGATTTGCTACGTTGCTTTTTCCCCTGGACTTGCATAACAGCAGAAAGCTTTATGTGGCCTGGATGGATTGATAGAATTATGCCAGCAGGCTGCAAAGTAATAATCCATCAGCTTAGAGGATATAAAAGGTCTCATTGGTCCCGGAAAAATGACAGCACATGCTGAAAGCCCTCTAATTCCATGGTTGTTTGCTGTTGGAAATGTCTTCCTACTATATTGTTGAACAGACAAGCAATGTTAAAACATGTCTGCATTTAATAAGATCAGTATAGCAAACTTAACTATATTTTATCTTTTTACAGATGAATGCAGTGTAAAGCATGAACTTTTCACATCTTCTCTGGCGACATCTTTCCTTCCTACCTGTGATGCCCTCCCACTATTCTGTTCCTTTACATCCTGAGTTTTTAGGGAAATGAAAGAAAGGCCCACAAATGTGCTGCAACTTGTTGATAGCAAGTGGATTTTTCCCTAATTCAGAAACATCTGTTACTCTGAAGGGCTCCATGCATCTAATTAAAGGTAAAAGTGAAAGGCCCTCTCCACAGAGTGGGATTTACAATCCAGATATACCCAAAATAGTAATTTAGTATTGTTAGAGTCCTTTGGGAAAGGTGAGACATTTAACATCACCTAACAAATTCTGTACATAAAGTCAGTGCCCAGCTGTTATAGATTGTTGGATAGATCACACGGTTATTTAAAGAACTTTTTGATGTAGGCTTTGGCAAATTTCTATTCTGGAGAATTCCTGTTTGTTTTCTCTACTTTAAATATGGCTAGAAGTTTCCCGTGGGTTTACATCTGAAATAGTTCAAAACCTAGTTTATCTAGAATTACATCAGCTCTTGTCATAGAGTTGTTTAGTAGCCACCCTACATCTGGAAAGGGGAGAAAAGCTATATTCTGTATTGTACTGTATCTTCCACATTAGTCATTTAAAGCTGGAGACAAATTCTCTCTCTTGGAAGAATTAGTTTTTCTGTTTGTTATGGCTTTATGAAATTGGATAGTATCAATAGAAGAAAGTACATGTTTCAAAATTTGAAGAAGTATTTTCTGTTTAAACTTGAATGTCCAAAGCTGAATGTATTCTGCCTTCGTCATGGTCACTAGTGAATGACGTTGTCTTCACAGCTCTGTCTGGGAAGCCAGGCTATTAACAACAACTTTCTCAAGGCAAATCCAGTTGTTTTTTTCAAAAGTTGAAATTAATTATAAATGTAGAAGAACTCAGAAATTTAATTCATGTTTCTAAATGGGTTAATTTGTGTTTATTGTTGTTAGCTAGTATTTAGTCTATTAGTCATAATATATTCACGTTGAAAAGAAAGAATAGTAACTGACAAACATTAATCAGAGATAATAATCAAAAAATTTGGCAACTTATTCTGTAACTGCATTAATAATATTTTTCACTGATAAATGTGTTTCTCTGACAAATACATTTGCATATAGTTCTGTTATCTGTCCTGTGCTTTTTCTAGACTCCTTTTTGACTGGATGGTATTTTGTGAAGTGTGTTATGTCATGTACCTTCCTCCTTCCTTAGTACTGACACAAAAAGGGGTTTAGGGGTTGAGTTTGACATGGTTCTCAGATAACTTTCCCAGACTGCTGTCTTTATAACTGTACCCTACGATCCCACTGTCACCACCATGAATAGACTACTATGTAAATGCTGTACCTTTCTGGTGGGGATAGAGTTTTCTTGAAGTCTATTCTAAAATTAAAGCTAACGTATATGTATTGCACTAAATATAATATGCCCCATGATACTTTGTAGTGAACTCAAGGCCTCCTCTCCATTTTCATATAAGATGACATGAACTTGACAGGGTTTGCATTTTTTTAATTGAAATGATGAAGGAACAAAGACAGACAAAATATTGTTTTGAATTGCTAGTGTTTAGCTCTTCAGCATATTTTTGTCCTTTGAGAATGATTTGGCATGGTTTCATTGCACTGCACTAGCCAAGAGACATTGTTTATTTTTCAGATGTGTTAAAATGCTAGTGTTAGTCTCTTATTAATAGCATTTGGTGTAAAGATTTTAAAAGTTACTGGCATGTGTAGGTTTGATGTTTTCTCATTTTTTTTCTTACTTTGTGATGGGCGCCATAAAAAGCAAATGAAAAAAGCACTTTGTTCTTGGTGATCACAGCTGCCACCAAATGCACAAATTTTATGATTAAACATAAAAATATATCAGTTCTTACTTTACAATTAGATCAGTAATACCATTTTCCTAAGTGTTGTCCTTTCGTACCCTTCTTGTAATCAGAGTTGCTTTGGCACATGAAGAGAAGTTGGGGGAAGAGAGTGGAGAGGAAGCATTGTTAGAGCGAGCTGTGATGGGCGCCATAAAAAGCACATGAAAAAAAGCACTTTGTTCTTGGTGACCACAGCTGCCACCAGATGCACAAATAATTTGGCACTTATTTTAAAATGAATTTCAGTCTCGCTAATCTAAGTTTTTACTTTTAAAATGTATGTAAAATGAGACTCTGACTCTGTCTTGTCTCCAAAGCAGCCGTCTAAAACCCACACCTGCATGATCAGATGAGTAATTACTGAGAAGTTCTTGCACCCACACAAAAAGGTGCCATTTTTCTCCAAAGGTGTTATAAGCTAGGAAGTGATGATCTTCTTAAAGTAAAGGCATCATGTGCTGGAAAAATAAATAGTTTAAGGAAAGACAAATCTGGCAGGTTAGACTTAACTATTGTTTGAAGACTTATCAGGGAGTAGTGGTATTATAGAGCCACCAGAATAGGCTTGAATTATGGCATTTAAACAAATAATATCACTCTCATCTCTGCATCTACAGTACTTATATCTAGGAAATAGAAAGTTTCTTCATAAAGAACATGGAGAGCTACTTTTCTCCAGGGAGTAAAGTAGATAATGCCCTGCCTAGCCAAGATAAGTTTGTCTTCTTACATAATTGATCATTATAAGTTGTCACTAATTAGACCCTGGCTTAGGGGTGTTTGTGTGTACCGAGTATTCCTAAAGTGTGTTTGTAGGGTATTTCATAATCACAGAGCTTAAATGTAATAAGAGAAACTTATCCTAAGGAAAGAGCTTTCTGAGATGGCAATAGATTTTGCTATTTATCTGGCATTAAATGAGCAGAATCTACTTATTGAATATAAGCTAAAGTGGAATATTGTCTTAAGGAACAAAGCATTTCTTTCACATTTGACTATCCCAGGGAAAATAAGAAAAAACTAGAAATTGTTTTGAAAACTCTGGTACTTCCTATTGGAACTGGGAGGCTATTCCCAAAGTAAAGGGTATTTACTTGAATGGCTTCTTTTGATTAGTCATTCATTTATTAGTTCATCAAATATATATCGAGCACTTGCCATGAGCCAGGCACTATTCTAGATACTTGGGAAACATTGGAAAACTAAAATCAGGGAAAGATCCCTGATTTTGCAGAATTTAAGATGTTCTGAGATACTGGATCATATGTTCTAGTATAGTTTAATAAGTTGCCTTATTAAAACTTAGATAAGATTTTTTTTTAGAACCTTCTAAAATAAGTATATAGCTCTTAAATGAAACTGAATCAGTTTCCAAGTTTTGGTGAATTAACTTCAGTTTATGTGCTTCCTATACAGAGAAACTAAACATATGACCAACTGAGAAAAAGAACTGTACTTAAACAGCTTTTTAAAAAATTCTTTTATTTATTGATTTTTTAGATGGGGGGAGAGAAAAGGGGGGAGAAACAGGAAGCATCAACTCGGAGTAGTTACCTCCCGTGTGTGCCTTGACCGGGCAAGCCCAGCGTTTTGAACCAGCGACCTCAGCTTTCCAGGTAGATGCTTTATCCACTGTGCCCCCACCGGTCAGGCCATACTTAAGCAGTTTTAAACTTATTTATTAAGTTTCTAGTGGGTATACAAAGAATATAAAGGTACCTAAAAGGTACCTTTGACAGAAAGCTGTTTAATACCTACTCTCAAAGTATGTAAATGCTGTATTTCTTAATGCTGTTATAACAGTCTAATACCCTGGTGCCCTTCCCCATTTCCCGTACAAGAATGAAGCAGTCTTGATGGTCTTTGCTGTTATGACTGCTTGTTGGACTCACTTCCTAGTCAAGTCTTCACTGGCTGCTCCGAGAGGCAGCAGGGGGCAAGCCTGGGGCACGTGGAGGCCTGGAGTCCGGTGCAGGCTCCAGAACAGAAACCAAACACCCAGGCTTTGTCCCTTTTTAATAACTGACTTAATTTTCCAGTCCTTCCCATCCAGAAGCACACCACCTTCCCTAGTGTTCTAGTGGATCACACCCTTCCCGCAGATGACTGTAAAATCCCTCCAGCCGGTTTCCTGTGCCACCCAACACGCGCACGGGTTCTTTCCCTCTGCCGTCTGGCCTGGGATTTACAGATTTACTCACTACTGTGAGGCTTAGCAAGTAAAGCTGGGAAGGTTACCCCAGCCCTCCTCCCGAATGAAATGCCACAAAAATAAAATGATCGTGTTACGTCACGGACAAGTATAATTTAATTCCACACTATTGCAATTATCCATCTGTGTGTTTCCCCCACACTGATGTCAGGCTTCTCTTTGAGCATGTGCGTATGCATAGCTCAAGTTCACCACACTGCTCCTTAAAACTGCACAGAGGTGCCTGACCAGGCGGTGGCGCAGTGGATAGAGCATCGGACTGGGACATGGAGGACCCAGGTTCGAGACCCTGAGGTCGCCAGCTTGAGCATGGGCTCATCTGGTTTGAGCAAAGTTCACCAGCTTGGACCCTAGGTCACTGGCTTGAGCAAAGGGTCACTCGGTCTGCTGGAGCCCCCTGGTCAAGGCACATATGAGTAAGCAATCAATGAACAACTAAGGTGTCGCAATGAAAAACTAATGATTGATGCTTCTTATCTCTCTCTGTTCCTGTCTGTCTCTGTCTATCCCTCTCTGACTCTCTGTCTCTGTAAAAAAAAAAAAAAAAAAAAAAGGATCATAGTTAAAACTGCACAGAGGTAAGTTTTAATAGGCCAGTAGCTGGGTAATTGAGCCACAGTGTGCACAGTGTTGTAGGATGTGAGGAAAGAACACGGGGCTCAGTTTGTATCACAGCCCATTCTTGGGTCTCAGCTTTGTCTGTGAAAGAGTGGGATTAGATTCACATTCTCTGATGTCTCTTTCAGTTCTAAAATTTCAGTAAAGCAGAGATGTTAATACTGTTTGAAACCATTTTGACAAGTTGAAACTAGACAGCCACGGTGTCTGTGGACCTTTCTCTGTGGTTAGAAAACCACACCCTAACCTGAACTTAGGGAACAGGGGTTTCTGGCATTGGAAGTGAACGCCATTCCACACCCTCGGCCCAGTCTGTAGCTGCAGTTCACCAGCCGGTCCTGCTCAGGCCCCAGTGTGGCAGCAGTAGGCTCAGCTCCCCAAACTGCTGTCAAGACTTTGTGAAAATGACCTCTCTTCTCTTTAAAGGAGGTTTCAGAGCCCCCCCCCCCCCAGCAAAGGACATGTTTAATAATTCAATATGACAAATATTTACTGAGCACTTTCCAACTATGAAAGGATAGTGCCTGTCCTTCCTCTGACCATCAAGGATTGAGTCCACACAGAACTCTCACCTTAATCATCATGGTAACCCCACTTGACATCTTGCATAGTGCCTGGCTCACCATAGGCATTAGAAATGGATCTGAACCAACCAAACATAGTCTCGATCCTCAGTGGAGTTCCCAACCCAGTGATTTAAGAGAAAACCTTAGTTATGTGTTAAAAAATTGACTTTCACAAGTTTTTTTGATACATGTATTTATTATGCTATAAAAAGCAATACTACCTGATTTCATTTAAAATAAATATTTCCCAACTTCAGAATACTTACAACTTAAAGTTTTAAGATTAGATTCACTTTGGGAGGTTCTGGCAGCAAATACATTCATAGCTGTACAATCCCCAGAATGACTAAAGCCAACGTCCGATCATTCAGTCCTGCCAGACAGGCAACAGCATCAAATGGTCGACAGTTCATCCGCTCTGCAGGTCAAGGGTAGTGGGGGCAGCATGGGGTATAGTACAGGACAGCCAAAGATGAGATCATCAGAACAGCAAAAACAACAATCTCTACAAAACTTGAAATAAACCATATAGAGCTCTCATGATACAGAAAAAAAGCACACGTGATCCTAAAGCCAAACCAAAAAGATCTTTGGAGTATACTGACGGCAGCAGTTAACAGCACAAAAGCTTTTAAACCAAATGTACTCATTATTGTCAGCCAACAGCAAACGGCCAGAGCAGGAACCAGCATACAGTCATAAATAACTTTATGGGTAAATAAGGGCACATTTAACTCAACCACAAAGATTTTACAAAATAGTCTTAGTCTAAGAAAAGATGCAAACTACCTTTGTTCTGAAATAATAGTTAGAACCTCTTTTTCTTAAAGAAAAGCTTCAAAATCATTGGTAATCTTTAAGCCACGCAACTGAACCATCTTAATGTTTCCCTTTAATCACACAAAGCAAGCTGGTGTTGGGCGGTTATTTCCATTGATTTCAATTCAAGAGGATCTACCCCATATCTTCGGGGAGAATGCTGTTCCTCTGCATATTTTGCAAGTGCTACCTATCTCCTTAACTTGATAGATTCACATGGCAGGAACACAGCAGCTGGGCTGGATGTCCCCCCCCCCCCATTCCCACGGAATAAGAATGCCCGGTGCAGCTCAGTTAAGGAACACTGGCCGTGATTCCACTGCAGGAGGTGCTCTCTAGGGAATAGGAGGGCGATGGCTGGAGCTACTGACTTAGACTGGAAGCAAAAATCAAAACACTTGGAGGCTGCTAGAGTGGGTAAGGGGCCATTAGGTGCCATAAAACTTGGAAGCAGTAATGTGTGCCAATAGAAAAGGGGGGGAAAAAGAATTTGCTGTGTTAACTAACAACTGGCATTATTGTGGTTCAGATTTCTGCTCATTTCACTAAACACAGCTTCAGAGAAGTCCATTAGTGTATGTGTGTGTATGTGTTTGTGTTTGCTTAATATCAAATTCTCATTAACACACCCCTTTACTTCTGAGGTATGATAGATAAAGTATGCGCAACTCCTCCCCCAAACAAATGCTGGGTCCCAATTTAAAGTGAAGTGGTCTTTTCTTACTATTAAGTGATAGAATCCATCAAAAAGTTATTCACTGTAGATAATCAGGAGAAAACTGGAGTGGTCTAATGGTCCCCCAAATAGAACAACTATCTTGATGCCGACTTTTAATGACAGGTTTATAACCGAATGTTATTTGTAGCAGTTCCAATACTGTCATCGCAACTTTGGTAACGTAGAGCACTTCTGAATGTATCCTGGAAGCTGAAAATATCTTAAAGAGCTGCAGTAGCACATCCCTTCTATAGGCTGATAAATTTGACTAATTTGTATTTAGTAATTTTTCTCTGGTTCATCTCCTATAGACAGATGGCATAGTTATCGCTTGGATGCCAAATACATGAGGAAATTTCTGACTTATTGTGGGAAACATGAAAACTGCATAGTGTGCCAGCACCCACTTTCCCAGCTAAAGGGAAGAGGCAAATAGTTAAATGTCTGGGAAGAGAGGCTGGACAAAGGGGACATAGAAAAAGGAAACCTTTTCAAAAGTATTATAACTACATTCACACGATATGTTTTGGTCACCAAATATATCTTAAACAGATTCCCTGATAAAGATAAAGTCTAATTAGAATTGGTCTATCCTACTAACAGTAGCTAACTATTGTAATTTTTAAAGTCACATCATGAAACTAGGGTGATGGAGACATTTTAAACACAACCGTAGTGCATGTAATTGTTCACTCAAACTATGTTTGCAGTTGTGAAATCACACTATTTTGCTTCTAAAGGCAGCCTTGACCCATTTGGACAGGCTGTACAACAGAGCTTAATTTATAGATGCATATCATCACTATAAACTGAAAAGTCACAAAACACAAAAATAAATCAGGAAGACCTCCCTGTTAAGCTAGCATTGGTAACTATTTCTTTTACATCAAATTATACAATGCACGAGGTAAATATTGCTCACATTATGGAGGGAGATTGTTTTGTTTCTATTTTTTTCCCAAAGAGATCAGATTTGTCCTGTGCGTACAATGAAGAAAACTCCAGTAACACTGAAATGACAAATGTTGTAAAATATACATCACTACCAGATAGAAATACACACGTCCTTCATAATCATTTTCCACAATTAAATAGGTAAGTGACTTAAATCATGGGCTTAAGATCATTACAAGAGTCCATCAAGATTCTTATGGACGGTTTGATTTTCCTTTCCATCGTCGGAATCTCCTTGAGGGGTGTACTGGACTTGGTATTCCTGGAGGATTTTAAATACGTCATGGTGTCCAAAGTGCAGCGCCTCGTCCATTGGAGTGTTGTTCCACCTACACGAGAACACAGCATGACTGGTCGTTAGGTAATTTTTGTACAAAGATGAAATCCAGCATTCTTAGATTTCAAAGGCAGGTAAAAGGGCCATTCAAATTTAGCCATTTTAGCAATGTTATAAGTAAAATTAATTGAAGGAATACAGAAAGGGATTTATCATTCAAAATGTACTCTCAGAGACAACTTTGGGATATGGGGAGGAAGAGGAAAATATGTCTACAAGAGGATCTTGTTCACATATCTAAGTGCTTATGGAGGGCAAGTTCTAGTGTTGACAGATAGAGTAGACACCACTGGATTCCTGAGTTTTAACTTCATGAAAAGCTCAAAGGATCTCTCTTTATATAAAACATTCAAAGAAAATCCAGGTATAGAGCATCCATCACCTTCACCTTTGTTAGGAGATTTGTGTTCCTATCAGTTCAAAATCCCAGTAAATTTCAGGGGTCTGGAAATAACCATGGCCTCCTTAGGGCTCAAACATACATTGCAGGAGCAAGATCAGCCCCAGAGGAACTGACATTTTCATCACCTCTGGTAAAGGTGGCGATCCAGAGGCTCAGCTGTACAACCGGAAGGACAACTGCCCTTCCATCCTGTCTTTCTGGGGCTGTGCTCTTTAGAGTGATGTAAATGAAGATAAGAAGAAATAGAGTTGCCGGCAGTGGTTAACCAGCTAATTAGCCTCTTGAGAAAGGAGACAAGACTATGAGACAGAACCCAAGTAAATGAAATGACGAGTATGATAATTAGTTCCCTCATACTTCACAAACTATGAAATACCTCTCTTCCCATCTGCTCTATTTATGTCGCTTCTCTTTGCTACCAGACTCTGACTCTTTGTCACATGCCACTCACCACCTTCTGGTTTTCCTTCTATTCTTTCTACCTATGTCCTTAACCCTCTACTTCCTTAAGGAGGCCACAACATGGATCCAAAAGGTTTTGTATATAGTTTCATTTTTTAAATGTTTTTGAATAAAGTTTGGTAACCTATTTTTAATTTTTTAAACCAGGTAAGTCATATTTTACATGCATATGTTTTCTCAAAAACACTCAGCCAAATTAAGTTACTTTTTACTTCCACATTGGCCTTCATTAGGGAGTCAGTGGTCTTAAATGGGGGAGGGGGTATTTTTCAGTCCTCTACAGAATATAATTATCCATCTTTCTGGGGGGGGAAAAATTGAATGTTAACTGCAAGTTACCTTTTTTACAACTCTCTTCCCTTGAAATGATGCAGAATATCAACCTTACAGAATATACTAAATTCACTCAAGCCTATTTTACAATTTAAGGTGACACTGACTCTAGGAAACAGAGAAATGACTCGTCTTGACCTTACATTCTTGAGTAGTTGAATACATAGTTTCCAAGTTATTTACTTAGCTAACTTCTACTGTCAGATGGGTACTTCTACTTCCACATTTCTAGTGACTAATTAGGGTAAAAAACCAAAACATTTCAATCCATAAATATCCAAAGCACAGTAAGTATTTCCACATGTGTTAAGTAATATTTTAGTTGGGATTATGAACACAGGTGAGAAGGAAAACACTCTTTAGTTTCTTGCTCTAGAAACAGCTGGTATGGCAATTATATCTGGAGATAAAAGGGAGGGTTGTCACCCTAACATGAGGTTTTAGAATACTGCCAATAAAGGTTATGATCTTAGATAAGCAAAGTGTTACCATACTTACAAAATTGCTAACAGTTTTCAGACACTGACATCATAACTTTTCTGCATTTCTTGCAAGCTGAACTAATAAACACCAAACCTCTAATTTAAAAAAATAGTAAAACCTTACTAAAAAGAAAGATCTAATAGAGAATAATCAATATGCTCCAAACTTAATACAGTCCTCAATTATTCAATCCAAACTCATTAATATCAGATCTCTCCCAAGTATTTCTTTCATTCTAAACTTTCATTCTCATTATTCACTAACTCAAGGATTACATGTTCCAATCAAAAGACAGGGTAGTTGAATGGATAAGAAAATAAGACCCATATATATGCTGTCTACAGGAGACCCACCTCATAACAAGAGTCAAGGGATGAAAAAAAATATTTCGTGCATAGGGAAACAAAGCTTGATAGTAATACTTGTGTCAAAGAAAACAGACTTTAAAATAAAGGCTATAATAGACAAAAGGACATTACATAATGATAAAGGGATAAATCCAGCAAGAGGATAACCCTTGTAAACATTTGTGCACCCAACATAGGAGCACCTATATGTATAGAGCAAATCATACAATTACACAATGTGCAAATCTGTGAGTACAGAGCTCAAGTATATATATAAAAGCTACACTCTTACCCTTCCCTTTACTGTCCACTTTGTAAACAGCATTTACTGCAGGATGAATGGCAGTTTGCCATCTGGACCAAAAGGGAGAGAAGAGTGAAATATATTCCAGGCCTATTTCTCCAACAAAAGATAAAGTGCCCTTTTCTATGCCTTCAAATCTCGTCTCTTCCCCAAAGCACTGATTAAAATCCAACTTCCCCAAAGCCTTCTAAAAGTGACACCAACCAAATCCAGAAACTTCAACAAACTCCAATATATTCTCTTTAGGGTTCTATAATGTTCATAAACATTTTAAATATGTGCCTATTAATGTCTGCCTTGTCTATCCTGTGTAGTTAAAAACCCCATGAGTACAAAATTCCTATTTTCTCTCCAAAATGCAAAGAATTTTTTCATACAGTGTACTGATAGCCAAACTAGCTTGAAAAATCCTAGATTAGAGACCCTCCTTAGATAAGGCACCATGCCAAGCTGAAGAATGTCACTAATTGCCTGACCTGTGGTGGTACAGTGGGTAAAGAAACTCTGAGGTCACCGTTTCAAATCCCTGGGCTTGCCTGGTCAAGGCACATACAGGAAGCAACTACTATGAGTAGATGCTTCCTGCTTCTCCCCCACCCCCACCCCCGCTCCAAAAATCAATTTAAAAAAGTCATCAATATATACATAGGGTGTTTAAAGATTGTATTCATTTGAGAGAGAGAGAGAGAAGAGGGGGAGGAGCAGGAAGCATCAACTCCTATATGTGCCTTGACTAGGCAAGCCTGGGGCCTCAAACCAGGATCTCAACATTACAGGTCGATTCTTTTTTTCCACTGTGCCACCACAGGTTAGGCACATAGTGGATTTAAATATACCATCACTATTACCTATTATACCCCAGTACAATAAAATCCTGACTAGCCAATGGTATGTTAGAAGGCAACATTAGTGCTCACCTGTCCTTGGGGAAAGGATTTACTTTGCAGGCTTCCAGCAAAAATTTAACAACTTCAACATGGCCTATATCCAAAAACAAAACAAGCAGATTTTAGTACTGAGAAGAAATTAAGTCTGAATAAAGAAATAGATTCTGAGTGGCTCATATAATTACCCTCAGCAGCAGCTACATGGAGTGCTGTTCTGGAATCATAGTCTCGCTGTTCCATGTCCATGGCTGACAAAGCAAATCTGAAAATTTAGAAGCATAGCTATTCATTTTGTATGTACATAAAATTTCATCCACACTCATCACATTTAAACCGTCCGTTCAATGTGGGGTCCTGTGAGACGGGCCGTCCCTCGCCAGGCTCATTCTGGAACGTTGAGACCCTGTTCAACCAGCACATAAAGTGTCAGACAAGTGCCACTTCACCTCTCCTCCTCAGCTTTGCTCTTTCGGTGTAAGAGAAAATGTTCACCATCTCTCCCAGAATTAATCTTCATCATCTTACTGTTCAAAACTCAAGAAAAGTGGCACAACTCTACCAAAGTCTGTGCTTCAGAAGGGCAAAAAATGAATACCTAAAGTTAAGTGTTTTCACTAAGACTCCCATTCTTTTACATTTTACACTACAGATTACAAGGACTAATCGGACTTTATTTTTTAAAATGTCTTTGAAGATCACATTTTTGAGACATAGTTGACATATAATTTAATGTAAGTTTAAGGTGTACAGTGTGTTGATCTGATACATTTATATATTACAATATAATGACCAAGAATGATAGCTAACACCTTTATCACAGCCACATAAAAACATTTGTTTTTGTGGTGAGAACAGTAAGACCTAGTGTCTTAGCAACTTTGAAGTTTATAATACAGTATTGTTAATACAACTACTGATCAGACTTCAAAACAAAGGTGGCAATTAATTAAACATTTTCTCATATTAAAGTACAGCTGCAACTCTATACAAGAGACCTATATGGTGTAGGTCACCAAATGTCCCTATCTGCCCACCTGCCCTCACCTCCAGAGATGGGGAGTGGCAGGTAGATGGGGGTTGAACAGCTACCGCTTAGGCCTGGGCTTCGATAGGAGGTAGAGAGGGACAAGACTGCTCAGTAAGCCTAATGCACCAAAAGTGGCAATTTAATATAAATTTGTTTGGGTCATTTTTATTAGAGGGAAATGCAAATAAGATTTTAGCCTTAAAATGGCCATTTGCCCAGAAGCAACTTCATAAACATCTGTAAACCATATGCCAATCCACCCTATTAACATACCTCCGAAGGGCAGACACATCTCCAGTATACGCAGCAAACAAAAGGTTTATCACTGACTTTACCTGTGAAGAAAAGAAAGTTCAGACTTCCACAGGGGAAAATTAATACATAGAATGTAAACTGCCACTGGAAGTGATTTCCACGTGCTTTGAACTCTTCAGCTGGATCACAGACAAAAAGCTATCACAAGTACACTTCTACAACCAAAAAGAAGGCAGATATGTGTTATTTTTCTTTTTCAATAGAGGACTATGAGGGAAAATTTAACAAAAAAGATAAGATACACGAGGGAAGGAATGCAATGTTTCAATTGGCACAAAAGAACGGAAAGTTGTGACCGATGAAACACGCAGAGTTGAGGCAACTGAAAATTGTTTAAAACTTTAATCATTTAGTATGTCTCAGTACTTACTGTGAGTTGACTTACATACTCACAAAATTCACATCACATCATTATTAAGAATGAAATCATGTTCTATAAATGTCTAATCCCCGTCAGCAGCCACTGTCCTCACCAATCACCCATCATTGAGAACAGGACTATATTTCACTAGAAAGACTGTCTTCAGTTCAATGAGCAGTGTAAATTGGTGCATTCGCAGAGCCCATGACATTGTCTCTGTTCAAAAGGCAGATAAACGCCCCAAATACTAAGTCACTGCTAGTAAGTGCTCCAGGACTTCAACATGTATCTTTTGACATTTATCCACTTTCTTATCCTTATGGTAAGGAAAAACCTACTTTATCCTAAAGGCCACTGGATTTTTGTCTGCTTTTATGAAGACTATCCAGCCCTGTTTTGAGAACCCAAATTAACTGAACATACACTGTAAACTTCATAAATTCCCACTTTCATCCTAAACTTTGCAACTTTACCAACTGATTGGATGTAATGGTGGTAAAAGAAGTCTAACTGGAGGGATGGAAAGTAACCCAGCTATCCCTGAACAAAGCCATAGCCCTGGAAGCTGCTTTCAAGATTTTAATCTGGCCTGGCCTGTGGTGGCGCAGTGGAGAAACCTTTGGCCTGGAATGCCAAGGTTGCCGGTTTGAAACTCAGGTCTTCCCTGGTCAAGGCACATCAGCAAGCAAGCAATGAACAACTAACATGAAGCAACTATGAGTTGTTACTTCCCATTCCATGCTCCCATTTCTCTCCTGTCTGTAAAATCAATAAAGTATTAAAAAAAAAAAAAAAGATTTTAATCTGGACATCCCCCTTCCCCGCTATGGCTTCCCTTTCTTCAGTCTATGAACTTTTAAATCAACCTGGAACTAACCATTGCTGGACTTCCCTGCTTCAGGTTTTCAAAAGGTGTTCACAAGTACTTCATGAAAAAAAGGGTCGTGTGGCCAGATATTTTCTTAAAATATTAAATCCCGCTTCTTGGGGATTTATGAGCATATGAAAGGCTCTGTAAAATTCTGCAGTATGGGAACCTAACTATCTGAGCCACATGCCCCAAAATTTACTACTGTTATTGTAGATATCCAAAAACAAACAAACCGTTTAATTCCTTCAATCCATTAGCTTCCCTCTGGCTACCTTGTATTACTTCTACCCAACCTGTACTCTGCTGCCAATCAGTCTCCTGCTAACCCTAAGTCCAGAACAGCTTTCTCAATGGGTGTGGGGGGAAAGCTTAATGGAATGAACCAGCATGTTCTAGAAGTATACATAAGCATCTCTCCTCCCATTTCTACATTTCAGGGAAAACAATCTTGAAAAAAGTCTCCAGATGATTTTGATATGCACTTTTCTGAGTTATGAACCACCCTGGTCCAGGTGCCCTTAATTTCTTTTTAAATTGGATCAATTTGGAATTCTCAATTCCTTTTATGTGCTTGGGCCCACAAAAACAAAGACAAAAAATACTGATGAGCTATTACAAATCATTCTCCATATTTCCAACTGCTTGACAATTTTTCTTCTTCTTGGTTCCCTTTCCCACTTTTTTCAGACCTTTAATACCAAGGGTGACCCTAAAACAGATGACCCTGACCACAACTCCAAGATAAACTGTTCTCACCTCTCCCTACTGTAATGCTAAATACCTGCTTCTAATACTAATTTTCTCTTCCCTCCAGACCTCAAACAATATCTTTCCCCATTTCTGAGATTTCTTTCCTATTTCTTCAAACTTACATCCTCCAGATCCCCTAACTTTGCTCCCTCATTTATCCTCTTTGTTACAGTACCTTCAACTTTTCCCCCTTCACTGCTTCCCTTATCTCTGCCTTAACAGACACAACTTTATCCTATTTTGAAAACCAATACATAACCCTACTGTTACTGCTTTCAGTGCATATTTTCTGAAAGTAGCTTGTATTTTTAATCCCCTGCAAATTAACTTCACACCATTATCTCTAAATAGTATTTCCTACAGGTCCAGCAGCCTTCCTAAAGCCTGATTATTTCTGACCTCTCCAACACCCTCTCACTCCTTGTCTTCCATGCTGCTGACTGTCCTGATCTTCCTCTGGTTTGTTGCTTTACAGAGGCATTTCCCACTTGCCACTGCCTAATAATAATACTCCAAAGGTAGTCTCCATGTATTTCAACATAATTTCCTTCAAAGGTTTTACACATTCCTTTGGGCAAAATCATTTAGCAATCTACATCTTGAAATCTTTGTCTCTTAAGTCTTAATCCTACAGCTCCTTCGCTTGTCATGCTGTCATTTCACACTCATAAATAGCAAACCCCTCTGCAGCCCTGATGGCTCCTAAAGTCCATATCCATCTGCCTGCTTGACTTTGGCTCTAAGATATTCAATAGACATCTCAGACTTACGCCCAAAACAGAACTTGACTTCCTCCACCTTCTCCTCCACCCCACCCCTCTTAGCTTCTCTTCCATCTTCCTCATTTCGGAATGACACTACATACAGTTCACCCACTGGCTCGGGTCAAAAACTGAGTCACCATTCAGGGTTGCTGCACTCAATTGCCCAGATTGATTGCTCCACAAGGATGCCCAGCCAAATAGGTGTACCCTGCCCATTTTCCTCTCACCCCACTAGGCCGCCCAGAACCCAAGTAAATCCGATGGGAGAAAAGGGAGCTTTCACACAAATGTGCTGAGAGGGTCTGCTTACACCAAGAAGCAGAACTAGTTTTTTCTAATAGACAAATCCACCCTATAGACCCTGGAGGTATTCCTTGATTCTGTTACAACCCACATCGAGTTCATCAACAAATATGCTCTGCCTCCAAAATATATTTGGAACCCCACTTCTCACCACTGTCATCACTGCTGCCCTAGACTCAGAGCCCCCACTGTATCTCACCTGGAGGATTGCAGCAGCCTCCGAACTAGTCATGCACCATGGAATAACGTTTTGGTCAGCTGACAGACTGCATATACCACAGTGGTATATATCCTAAAACCTAGGTGTGTAGTGGTAGGCTGTACCATCTGGGTTTATGTAAGTTCACTCGATGATGTTTGCATAACAATGAACTCACCTATTGACACATTTCTCAGAATGTATCCCCAGCAACTAGTTAAGTGGTACATGACTGTATTCCTCTTGTTCAACTCTACTGCCACAGGTATCTTTTGGAAACATAGATCACTGCACTGCCAATGACTTTCCATCATACCTAGAATAAAATTCTAACTCTTTACCATGGCTTTCAGGACCCTAAATACTCTACTCCTTGAATACACTGTGTTGCCTCATTCCCCACCACTGTGCCCCTGGTAGCTCTGCCCCAGCCAGGCAGTCTCCCTGTTGGTCACTAGGCGTTCAGGCTACACCTGCTGAGCTGCTGCTGGGTGTTCCTTCCCCAGACAGTGAGGAGGCTCCTCCATCACATCATTCAGGTCTTTCCTCAAATGTTCTCTCACAAACTTTAAAACACTGTCCTCCTTTTCATTACTCCTTATCTCCTACTTTGCTTTTCCTCTTAAGAGCATTTTTTTTTTTTTTTTTTTTTTTTGCATTTTTCTGAAGCTGGAAACAGGGAGAGACAGTCAGACAGACTCCCGCATGCGCCCGACCGGGATCCACCCGGCACGCCCACCAGGGGCGATGCTCTGCCCATCCTGGGTGTTGCCATGTTGCGACCAGAGCCACTCTAGCGCCTGAGGCAGAGGCCACAGAGCCATCCCCAGCGCCCGGGCCATCTTTGCTCCAATGGAGCCTTGGCTGCGGGAGGGGAAGAGAGAGACAGAGAGGAAGGCGCGGCGGAGGGGTGGAGAAGCAAATGGGCGCTTCTCCTGTGTGCCCTGGCCGGAATCGAACCCGGGTCCTCCGCACGCTAGGCCAACGCTCTACCGCTGAGCCAACCGGCCAGGGCCTTAAGAGCATTTAATATCATTATCTAATTATTTATATGTACTTGTTTCTGGTCTCTTTCTTCTATTAAACGTAAGCTCCATTTGGGCAGAGACCTTGACTTTCTATTTCCCATAACAACTTCCATGCCTGCCACGCATAATAGGTGCTCATAAAATGTGTTGACTCAAAATGATAAAAATGTTGACTCAGATCAACACATTGTGCACCTTAAACTTACAAAGGTATATGTCAATTACATCTCAATTTAAGAAAAATATGTTCACTAAATGAATATTTTTCTCCCGAATCCAAATTGTGACTGCCATTTGGGGATTAAATTATAGCCATTATTAATTCTACCTCCCTTAACTTTACTTCTTCCAGTAGCATTACCAATTTATTCAATTCTCTAACTGGTGTCCTGCTTCTAGTCTTTCTTCCTCCCTCCAGAACCTTTCCATAGACTTCTAATTGTCTTCACAAAACGTTGTGCTGATTACTAAAAGGTTTCTCAGCAAGGGAGTATGATCATTCCCAATACAAATTCCTTAGCCTGATAACTTTTTTTTCTCTCTCAACCTCAATGGAGGAAAACTGATCTACCACTGCTCTTGTTTTTGTCTTAGTGCCTACACTCCTTTCTGTTTGGGGGACACCTAGATTCCTATCATATCTTCCCATCCCCTCAAGGGCTAGCTTGACCGCCCTAGAAAGCCCATCTCATCAAGCACTAGTCACCCATTTAGCTTGTTGCCGGTTGCCCACAGTTCTCTGTGAGACGTGGCAAGGAGTCATCAATTACATACCTTCTTTCCCACAACAGCCCTAAATGTATGTTCTGCTCCTCCCAAGCCACAGTACATACTATTTATTTCCTGAAAAAATCTTTCCCCCACCCATTTCTCACTACAGTGTTCTTCTTAACCCTTCCTCTGGGAATTCTACTCCAGTCTCTTAAATCAGAGGTCATCTCCTGGCCTGACCTGTGGTGGCGTAGTGGATAAAGCATCGACCTGGAACACTGAGGTCGCCAGTTCGAAACCCTGGGCTTCCCAAGGCACATATGGGAGTTGATGCTTCCTGCTCCTCCCCCTTCTCTCTCTCGCTCTCTATTCCTGTTTCCCTCTCTCTCTCTCTCCTCTCTGAAAAATTAATAAAGTCCTTTAAAAAAGTTATATTTATATTGCATCTTAAAAAAACAAAAGAAAAAAAAAGTCATCTCTTTTTACGAGGACACCAGTACATGTTACATGTCTGTCTTTATCTCCCCCGTTACTTAAGAGAAATCCAGGACTCTGATGTATACTGCATTAATATTAACGACCGACAGTTCTTATTCTTTACAGTGTATTAGCAAGAAGTCCTTCACCTGTTGGTGACTGTATATATTAATTACATTCTTTTTCACATTCTGAATTTAGACCAAGCTAGTTTGAAGAGATTTTTATCACATATAGTAGGTGTGTATAACTTAGTCAATTATTCAATATTTCCAAAGTTCCAAGAGTAAATTCCCCACTAATAAGGCTGATTTTAGGATATGATCAGTTTATTGAGTATTCCAATATTTTATTCATAATCATGTTTCAGTTCAGAGAGATAAATACAAAATGAGAATAAGTCAGAAAACTGTAGTGTACTTTAAAAGGCTTTGTGACTTATGGTGGGAAAGAGGCAGGTGAGGGACCTTTAGCTTGCTTTAAAAAAATTATTAAAAGGTAACATAGAGTCTTAGTATTCTTTCCATGAAAACAGAAGGCTAGCTACAGGGCTGAATTTAGTCCAAATCAGAAGAGAGGAACTTGACTGCAAAATGAGGGCCCTTCACTTCAAGACAGAAAAACACTAGGAGGCAGCACATGCACAGCCTCTTTGCTCCAGCAAATAGCCCCCTGTATTTTGAAGGTTTGCATAAAGCAAGAAATGAGCTATGAGTAGAATGCCAAGAAAAAAAATGGGGTTTTACAGTTTTGAAACAGCAGATGGAGTGTTATCTCATTTAGGGGCTCTGTTAACAGTTTCACAAATATTCCCAATTCAACCGGCACACCCTCCAGAATGACTACCATCTCAATCTAACCTGAAGGCAGAGGACCCCTAAAAGATGACTCATCCAACTCCAAACCAACTCTGCAAAGGGTGTAGGTTGGCTAACCACTGAGCAAGGCTCATTCCACTAATTCGCCAGTGGATACCTGAGTTACATTAATTTTAAAATACCTGTCCATAAATAAACAAACAAATAAAATACCTGTTAAGAAGAAAGGCCAGGGTCTAGAAACCAACGACTTAACAGTAACTGCCAGGGCATGGAACCTGGGTTTTGAGGAATCATTCGTCAGTACAAAGAAACAGAGCAGACGCAGCAGGACAGCAACCTATATGAAGTAAGTGTTCTTATGTTTAATGGATGCCTCCCCATAGCAAAGGGAAACATCACTGGGGCAAGTGGCCACTAAACGTTTTAACAGTTTTCCTTTCATATTGCAGATTTTCCAGTACTACATTTTCCCTTATCAGATATTTTTATCAGAACCTGCCAGAACCAGACAACCTTTATCTTAGCTTATTTGTACAGTCCGACAACAGGAGGACAAAAATGTTACAGTTCACAAGTTCATTTAACACTGGCATGCTTGGAATATCAAAACCGCACTTTTTTCCAGGTTGACGTAAGCTGCTCTCCTGTTTCCAGCTCACTGCAGTATCTGTTGCTGTGGAACAGATACTCTTGGTCATCTGTTAAATAAACCATCACTCCAGATCCAGTTTTGTTTCAAAAGCTTCACTACAGCCAGGCCTTTAGCCTTCTTTTATAAAGGTTTTTCATTGGGCCAGGTTAAAAAAAATACAAACTTCTTACAGTGTAGCTAAAGAAAAGTTTTCAGTTGTCAGCAAATGTCAATTAATTGCTTGCTGACAAGGGTGTAAATATAAACGTGAATAATGTGTATGTGATCAAAGGTATTTCCTCTTTCCCTTACTCCTGAGCTGATTTAATATGCATATGTACGTGTAAAACGCAGTACGTAGTTTTATGATTAGACAGTCAAACATCAGAATGAGGCCACATGCTCCTAAGCTTTCTAGTGATTTATTCAGATGCACTTATTAATATACTATAAATAGACAAAACTAATCCAAACTGACATGATCAGAGGATTAGAGAAAATCCTTTATGGGAATAACAGTTCAGCAATTTCATGGCCACATTTCAAAACTTTTACAGAAATGCAGGAAGTTCTCATATGGTAATTTTAATAGGGATAAGTCAAACAGTAAACTTTACCCTAAAAGAGAAAGTATAGAAATTTCATTTATAAAACACAACCTTAAAAACGTTAGCTACAAACACTGTATTCTGCTTTTGATTAGCTATTAAATCTTTTTAAATTTCTCAGTAAAATCACATTTCTTAAATTAAGTCACAATTATATCAAAGAAATCTGAAAACTCATGTTGACAAAAAAATTAAGATTATATTTTATTTAAAACAAAATAGCTAACATGAAACACATACTCTTCCTGGACTAAGCTACGTGCTTTAAGTTATTACCCCTGTTACCATTACTCAGGAAACTGGAGGCTAGTGCGTTTAAAGCTTGTGCATGGTAACAATGCTGTGAAGTGGCAGCGTGAGGGCTCAAGCACAGTCTGCCTGACGCCAGGGTCAGTGCTCTCAACCAGTATTCAGTATCTACTACGCCAAGAGATCTATAAAAACCTGAGATGAGACCGCATCATCAATACAAGACCAAGAATAAATAGGTTGTGATGGGAAATCAGAAAATAGCAACTAAATAATAATTTATAGGGAGATCAGAGATACTAATTTTCTATTGAGATGCTAACTAAAGGTGTTTTTTCTTATTATTTTTTTTAATTGAAGAAAAAATAAGGGAACAAAACAAAGTACTCAAGTTGGCATATCGATGCCACTATGGAAAAATGTTGAAGATATCTTCATTCTTTGTGTGGACATCTCTAAGATGAAATGTGAGTTTCGGGTTAATGTGAATAGAGCACTGCAGCAAGTAAACAACTTCTTATCTCAGTGGCTCATATTATTCCGGTAAACGCCAATGAAAAGTCTAAAAAGAAACCAATGAGCTCAGAAGCAACCCTTCTTCTATATCTGAGTATAAAAGTAGCTAACAATTATATCTTTGTGTGGTCCGACAAACAGCACTCCTAAATAAGATGTAAGCAGCCAATAGGAGAAAAAAATAGAATAAAAGTGGATGTTCCATGTTTCAGACCTAAGAGCATCCAACTTTCTTATTCACTATCTTCCTGGTTTTCTCCTCTCTTATACAAATATTTGTAAAACTCCACAAATATTAGTTAACATTACATTATTGTTCAGATAGAGGACGAGGTACCACACTTCTGTCATGGTAAAGTGTCATGTTTATTTACAATTAACTAAAAACAAACAATAATTATATAAAACCCTAAGAGTCAAAGAAACTAAAAGTAAAGAAGAATAAGGAAGAGAAGAAGTTGGTCACCAAATGCCTGTACATATTACTTCAAAAAAATAAGAGCAGGGCAAGGCCACTGGAATCAAAAGATTCTTACAGAGTTTGGTAAAAATTTAAATAAATCCAAACGAGGTCCCTGAAAAGAAACAGGGTTCTCTTTCTGCCAGGAAACAAAACAAAGTTTTGGCAATGACAGAGGCAGAATTATGGTTTCAACTTAAAGAATTTTTCTCTCCTCTGCGTAGCTTAAATACTACAGCCACAAAGCAAGGCACATGTACATGATTATTCTAAACACAACACATCCTGTTTTGATTTTAGAAAGAAATCTCTCATTTTCATTTGTCTCCAGAGAGTCATACTTAATTCCTTACATTCTTTAATGTTTATTTCACAATTATATTGTGAAAAGTCCAACATGTATGCTTTATGCACAACACATACACAACAGGCACAAAAACAGTATCTTTCTCTAGTGCAACTACAAAGTGCTTTCACAGACATTTTAATTTGATTACTAGTCAGGTTATAACATGTTCCTCCAGCATATAAGAAGCTGTTGAAGAACAGATTTGTAAGATCCTTAAAAATAAAGCAACATAACATTTGAGGGAAATTATATATATATATATATATGCCCAAAAAGTCACTCCAGCACTATTCTCAGGGCCGTATCATGAGACTGCTTAGCACTTATCATTAGCCTTTATAATTCTTTTTTTTTCTCAGCCTTTATAATTCTTATCAGCACTACTTTCTTCTGTGAGGCAAAGATGGACATGGAAAAATTATACACAAGACTCACTTGTTGAAAATTTCTTTAAGTAGAACCAAATTCAAAAAGGAAAAAACCTAATAGGATGCCTTTTATGTCGGTTGGATCTAAAGTAGATTTCAAAGCCTACTGTTAAATTCAGTTTCTGGTAAATGCTCTAAAATCCCTTGCCTGGTCTTCTTCAGTTCCTAAACCCAAATTCAGGATGCAGCCATGGACTGGGTGGGGAAGGCTTGAGGGACAACAGAGCAGACTGCTGTCACCATAAATCCATGATTACCAACCTCAGTAGTACATATTTTGACAATGTTGCCATGTTTCCCTCAGTGCTCTCTCTCTCCAAAATCGAACATTTCCTATCTTCTCTGTGTCTTGAAATCTCGCAGCCTCCTTTCATACTCTTCGGGAAAATGCAAGCCAATGAACAGAAACTTCCTTGGCCTCCCCGTTTGCAAACCTACCTACCTGCCTGTCGAGGTCCTATTTTATCAGACAGGATGCTCTTCCACCAAACCTATTCCTCTACTTGTGTTGAGAGCTCCGTATCTTTCCAGAGATCTCACTTTATTGGCTGTTTCCTCTCTCTTATATCTACTTCCAGCTCTCCTTCTTTGGGGATCTTTTCTATCAGCAGCCAAAACCGTTCTCCTCCAGTAGTTCTGACCTTTAAACCTCAAAGCCAATAAAATTTTCTTAAAAGGGGGAAAGTTACCAATGTGGGCTACCAATTTTTTATTTTCCAAGTACAAACAATAAAAACCCTACTATGCATTATTATTGTTTACTAAATTAAAGGACATTTTAACACCAAAAGAAAGGAAATTAAGGACACCATGCAAAATGTACACCTCTCATCTTACTTAATACTCACCTACTTCCTGAAATACTTTTTTCCTTGACTTCTGAAACTGTAGTATGCTAGACTTTTCTCCTCTAGCCAATAGTATTCCTTAGTGGGAGCCCCACAACTCTATCCTACTTTAAAAATGGGAGTTCTTTAAAGTTCCTACTCATTCTGCATGGTCTCCTTGAGCGTCTCACACACCTCCATAGCTTTGAACTACTCTCCAGTCCTGACCATTCTCCTATATTTTAGGCCTATATCTGACACTCAACTACGTGGCTATCTCACAAACATAGACATACCAAAAAGTTGGCTTTTTCACACTGCTAAGTGCCTACCCATTATTCATTTCCTACCCCGTCCATACTAACAGAAGCTATGTTAGGGGTAGCAATGTGCTCAGCTAAAAATAGTTCCCTTGCAGCTAGTCTGTGCCAGATGAGCCTCTGGTAAAACTTCTTTTACCTGATTTAGATATCATTCTTTCCTTTCTCTTTCCCCTTTGACCATACAATAGCTACCTTGTGACTATAAGGTGACAGGCATGAGGTCTGATGCCAACAGTTTGGTTGGAGCAGAAGCATAGTATTTATTTTATTGATGACAGTGGTTCTAGATTGTCTACCTCCAGCCTTTTGTCACATTATAAAAATGACCCCATTTGTTTAAACCACCATTAGTCAACTTACTAGTATGTAATCTAAACAGATCCTTAATTGTTACAACCACCAAAATTGTTTTCTTCCTGTACTCCAAGGTTTGCTTCCCCAGTGTTCCTTTTTAGTCTATATGGCAGTATCCGCCCTATTGTTCATACTAAAAACCTGGTCACCAACTTGATCCCTCATTCTTTTTCACTGACCAAATACTACCACCAAGTGCTACCAACTTCACCTCTTAAACATATCTCCTAACTACCTTTCTCATCTCAGGCCCAGAACTTCAACTTTTGTTTCTCTCTTACCCATTCTCCATAGAGCAGTGTTTGAAAACCAATTATTATATCATTCCCATTCTTAAACGTCTTGACATTTCCCATTGCACTTTGAATAGTCCAAAACTCTTAATATGGCATATGAAACTCTACACAACTGTTTCCCATATGGTGTTCAGAGGATTACCTGCAGAAACACCTAGGGTGCTTATTAAAAACGAATATTTTAGCCCTGGCTGGATGGCTCAGTTTGTCAAATCATCGTCCCAAAGCACAAACGTTGCAGGTTCGATCCCTGGTCAGGGCACATATAGAAACAGATCAATGTTCCTTCAAGCCAGACTGTCCTATGCCAGAATGAATTAGAATGCTACATCTCCCTGAAACCAATTTTACTCTGTCTCTACAGAAGCAAAAGTCAGTCATAGAACTGATAAATACTGTATTTTAAAAACATTAAAACTGGTATTAAAATAAAAAATATTTATACATAAGTTTTTAAGGTAGAAAACAAAGCTCATAAGTTTCATGTCTATGGTATATCACATTGGGCTACATATCCAGATCTTATGCATAACTGCCTCACACTCATTGATGCTATTTAAATCCACAAAGCACCAGGTAAACCAAAATTTCAGTCTATCAAGAACTTTTGTATAAAAGATTCCAAATTCTTAACAAAATTCTTAAGCCTCATAATGGTACTAAGAATTTTTTTTTTTTTTTACAAAGAGAGTCAGAGAGAAGGATAAATAGGGACAGAGAGGAATGGAGAGAGATGAGAAGCATCAATCATCAGTTTTTCGTTGTGACACCTTAGTTGTTCATTGATTGCTTTCTCATATGTGCCTTGACCGTAGGGCTACAGCAGACCAAGTAACCCCTTGCTTGAGCCAGTGACCTTGGGCCCAAGCTGGTGAGCTTTGCTCAAACCAGATGAGCCCGCACTCAAGCTGGCAACCTCGGGGTCTCAAACCTGGGTCCTCCACATCCCAGTCCGATGCTCTATTCACTGCGCCACCACCTGGTCAGGCAAAACTGTTCACTATCTTAACTGTGGTGATTACAGACCCATATGGGTGATAAAATTGTATAGAACTCAATACACGTGTACATGTGAGTGCATGCACACAAACACATCATTATGCCTGACTGGGCGGTGGCGCAGTGGATAGAGCATCGAACTGGGATGTGGAGGATCCAGGTTCGAGACCCCGAGGTCACCAGCTTGAATGTGGGCTCATCTAGTTTGAACAAAGCTCACCAGCTTGGACCCAAGGTCGCTGGCTCGAGCAAGGGGTTACTTGGTCTGCTGTAGCCCTACGGTCAAGGCACATATGAGAAAGCAATCAATGAACTAAGGTATCACAACAAAAAACTGATGATTGATGCTTCTCATCTCTCTCTGTTCCTGTCTGTCCCTATCTATCTTTCTCTCTCTGTAAAAAAAACAACCAAAAACCAAAAAACTATAAAACTCAATATGCAACCATAGCCTCAAACCTCTATCCGGAGCCCCAAAGTACAGGGTAAATGAACACATAAGTAGACCATTACGAGACAAAGCCCAACATGTAAGGGATGCCAACAAACAGTGCTGATTCTGCGGCAGATATAAATGGTGGATGTAAAATAAAACTGGATAACGTGATAAAATAAAAATGAAAGCTTCTCAAGTTTTTATTTCTTGGCTAAAAACAAACCAAATGTTTTCTCCTTAAGGTTAAAATAAAAAAGTCATACATACTCTAAGTTCTGTTGTAATAGCATATTTTAGTTGAAACACTTCACAAACAGGTAAAGAGAAAGTTAAGCTCTTCCACTCCTCCTTAACACCATTCTCTAAAGTTCTCTTTTAGGTAAAAAAAACAACAACAAAAGAAATATTAAAGCAGGAATAGTTTATTGGGATGATTCAAGAGGGTTAATAATAGTCACCACAGAATTTTAACAAATCACTTATTCTATAATTTTATCGAGATGCCAATGTTTGATTATACAGGAAACAGAACACTTATTTATCTCAATTCAAAGCAGAAACAATATGATTTAGATAATTTATTTAAGTTGTAAATTTTATATATACAACTGGATCCACAGATACATGTATGTAAAGTTGAACGTAAAATAATAAATTATCAATAATAAACTATACCAAATTGAAAAAAAGAAGTTTGGACTTTAAAATTTTTTTACCTTTTGGAAAAAAATAAAACTAGACTGGCAAATGTCAATAATATTAAAAGATTTGGTAATGAACATCAACAATATTTGAAAATGAGAACCCACTTTATGGGCAACTTTGATACAATTTTTGAAAATACCTGATTTTCAGCCAAAAATGAATTATGATAGGAAAGGATGAAAAATACTTAAAATTAATATATTTCAAGTTTTTCAATTAGCAACTTTAATTTTGAATGACTATGAGAAAGAACAAAATAACAGATCCTGGACGGAGTTCAAGTAATACCATGGTTTTATACATCAGTAATCTCATTTAATGTAAATCAAGACTTAAGTTTTATGCTATCCCCTTAAAGGACAATTTGTAATTGCCCCATAGTGATGATTCATGAAAGGCACACACAAAATAATGAAAACTACTAATTCTAACCTAAAGAAAAGTTTACCAAAGAGACTAAAGATCTTTTAATTTGGATCTTACAATGGAACTGTCTAAATATGAGTAGTTATACTTTCACAACTGATGCTAATATTTCAACATCATTAATTTTATTTATTTATGTTTATTTTTCTTCTTTTCCAAGTGAGAGGAGGGGAGATAAGACTCCCACATGCACCCTGACCAGGATACACCTGGCAACCCCCATCTGGGGCTGGTGATCTGTCCATCTTGAGCCATGCTCACAACTGAGCTATTTTCAGCACCTGAGACAGAGGCTCCATGGAGCCTTCGTCAGCACGGGGCCAATGCACTTGAACCAATTGAGCCATGGCTGTAGGGAGGGTGTGGAAAGGGGAGAGGGAGGGGTGGAGAAGCAGATGGTCCTTCTCCTGTGTGCCCAGACTGGAAATCGAACCCAAGATACTCAATGCTCTACCACTGAGCAAACTAGCCACGGCCTCAACATCATTCTTATTTTAATAGGTATAATGTGAAATGAAGCAGAGTTTAAATAAGAGCCAGCCTCTTAAAAGTTCAGGTTTTCCCAGGAACTGCATTATTCCATATGTAGGTGGGACATAAAAGTGAAACTAAGAGACATTGATAAGAGTGTGGTGGTTACGGGGGGGAGGGGGGAATGGGAGAGGGAAAGGGGGAGGGGGAGGGGCACAAAGAAAACAAGATAGAAGGTGACAGAGGACAATCTGACTTTGGGTGAAGGGTATGCATCATAATTGAACGACAAGATACCCTGGTCTTGTTATCTTTGAATATATGTATCCTGATTTATTGATGTCACCCCATTAAAAAAATAAAATTATTTAAAAAAAAAAAAAAAAAAGTTCAGGTTTTCACCTACATAAAATTGTGGGGAAAAGAACTACCTAGACAAGTCTAAATTTTGAGAATTAAGAGCCAGTACTTTTTTTAGAGTAACAAAAATTAAATTTTACCATTTATAAGTCAGGAAAGGTGTTTTATTTTTCTTTTAATTAATGGATTTTAAGGAAAGCAATAGATATCTTCCTCACGAGCAAAAAAATAAAAACCCAGAATTAGAGATTGGTATCAAGAATAATAAACAAGGTAGAGTAATAAACAAATGAGGATCCTTGCTCTGAAGACACTCAGAGATCCAACTATCTAAAATAAAAACAAGTAGCTATATATTTTGCAGAGTATATGCGAGGATAACTAACTTGTAAAGAAAGAAAAATATTTTAAATAATCATTTAGAACTCAACCTTTTGCTTGTTTAAAATCTTTTTACTTATATATTTAAACTAACCCCAAAGGAATTTATTTTTAAAAACCAATGGCACAGGCCCTGGCCAGTTGGCTCAGGGGTAAAGCGTCGGCCTGGCGTGCAGGAGTCCTGGGTTCGATTCTCAGCCAGGGCACGCAAAAGCGCCCATCTGCTTCTCCACCGCTCCCCCTCTCCTTCCTCTGTCTCTCTTCCCCTCCTGCAGCCAAGGGTCCATTGGAGCAAAGTTGGCCTGGGCGCTGAGGAAGGCTCTATGGCCTCTGCCTCAGGCGCTAGAATGGCTCTGGTTGCAACAGAGCAGCGCCCCAGATGGGCACAGCATCGCTCCCTGGTGGGCATGCCGGGTGGATCTCGGTCGGGCGCATGCGGGAGTCTGACTGCCTCCCCATTTCCAACTTCAGAAAAATACACACACACACACACACACACAAACAAACAATGGCACAACATTTATTTTAGAGTCACATCTGCTACACTTATTTTATTTTAAAGGTTTTAGGGTAATGTTTATTTTTAGAAGGACCATATAATTGTAACATTCACTTCTAACTTTACCACTCTTTATAAACTGATATATGACTGCTTACTAGAAAAATACAATTAAGTAGTTTAAACAAACACTGATGGGACAGTCTGTCAAATAACTTATAGTCATAATAACTACTAACAATTATGCATCTTATTAAAAATGAACAACCAACCAACAAAAGGCTGTCCCAATAAAACACAAAACAGACCAACCCATCAGAAAGAATAAAAAGTATTGTAAAGATGATAACTGAGAAAGCAAGGTGTTAAGAAATGTGGAAAACGGGTTGGATGAAGTGAGAATTTACATCAGATAACCTTTAAGATTACTTTCAAACTCAATTATGTGATCCTAATAAATTACAAGATTATGGTAAATGAAAGAACATAAAATATCTGGAGAGACTGAACTATATTTTATAAATAAAACAAATTCTTCAGCTGTTTACAGAACATGAATTATTTCAGCAGGTATATACTTAATGGAAAAAAAATCAGTTTTTAATAATATCGTGTCCAGAAAAATAATGTCCTCAGATATTAAAATTTGGCTTAGGAGTACCCAAGACTGTTCTTAACATTGAGATTTTATTTTAATTAAATTTTTTTTTACAGGGACAGAGCGAGAGTCAGAGAGAGGGATAGATAGGGACAGACAGGAATGGAAAGAGATGAGAAGCATCAATTATCAGTTTTTCATTGCGACACCTTAGTTGTTCATTGCTTTCTCATATGTGCCTTGACCGTGGGCCTTCAGCAGACCAAGTAACGCCTTGCTCGAGCCACCGACCTTGGGTCCAAGCTGGTGAGCTTTTTGCTCAAGCCAGATGAGCCTGAGGTCAAGCTGGCGACCTCAGGTTCTCGAATCTGGGTCCTCTGCATCCCAGTCCGACACTCTATCCACTGCGCCACTGCCTGGTCAGGCAACATTGAGATTTTAGCTAAAGTATTTTGTTAGATGAGATTTAGAGTTAAAAATCTAATAAAAGCAATGAGATCAACCGCCAGAATTTGTCATTTGATTAGTTTTTGCCAGGAGACCTCCATCCTGAACCGCTTATAGAATTCATCACAGCACTCATCACCAAGGATATCTTGTTCATTTTTAAATTTAACCACTATACAATAAGCAGTGTTTTGCAATTTATATAAAAACACCACAGATACTACCAAAAAAAACACAATGCACCCAATTGCTAATTAGTATCCTAGTTGTTTCAAATAAGGTTAAAGGATTAGAAAGCCATTATAAAACTTTTAATCACATAGGCTTTATGTATAAATATTTTGCATATCTGAAAAACCTATAGAGCAACAACTTTCAATAATTACTAATATGGACTTATAACTTAGAACACAAATGGTAAACGAAATCAAGCTTTAAAAATGTCCTTTAATATGCTCAGATAATATAAACAGAAAATATTTTAAGACCATAGTAATAGAATCACCCTATTAAATAAATTGAAGATTTATGACTGGTCTACTTAACATCTTCTGTTTAAAAAGTTAAGGACTCTAAGAAATAAAGTTTTATCAGCTGTTTTTTGTTGGATAAATTTTGTCCCAGATGCCTTTATACAGGTTTAAAATCCTAAGTCCAGACTAAAACTGTGGAATTTCTGGTTTCTTCATGTCATGTCAAATGTAATGTAATATGGATACTTGTAGGGTAGTGGAATGGAGAAGAGGGATGAAGGAACCTTTCCCAGTCCAATTAAGTTTCTTCCATTTCTAATCAGTGTAAGAAACAAATGTTTTGACTTTGTTACAATTTGAAATAAAAGTGGTTCAACTTGATATACGTCCATGTATGTTCATGTATAATTTTGCCCTTGAACTCCACAACAGAAAAGTCTTCGATAAAGTCTATTCTGAAAAAACATAAGTGAAAATCTGAGAGATGTGCCATGATGCAGTGTAACAAGCTGCATCTCCAATATCTGACCGGTCTCACTATACAATGTAAATATTACATTTAATATAAAATGGTAAATAAGAAATTGAGCCAAAATCACATTACATTTTAAAAAAATACATTTTAGCATTTTCAAGACCTCTAGAAGAAAAACCAAAATTTTTACAAATGAACAGTAAAGCAGATTCTTTAAAACTGTGTACAATTTTTTGAATAAATTACTCCATAAAATAAACTGCTGAAACTGAAAAGTACATTATTTTAAGTTGAATATAATCTTTCTATATAATAAATTCTGGGAACTTCAACTTCCACATGAAATCTGATGTTCTTGATTTTCCTTTAATGGGGTTCCCCAATATTGTTACATAATCGCTTACCCTGATAGTGCTGGTAGTGAATGGGTGCAGTAACAGAAACCACAGACCATTGAAGTTAAACTGAACAAGTAAAATATGTTATGTTTTATAAATTCTGGGGAAGCAGAAATGTTAGGAGCTCTTTTATGACAAAACTTGGAATTTGAATAGGTAGATTAATCATTTACACATATGAAAAGAACTGCCGATTTTCAGAATATGGTTGGATGGATGAAGACTGGCATATCTGTCTAAATCAGTGGTTCTTTCCACTGATACAGCTCTTTGGGTCACCTATCCCTTTGCATCAAATGGGTTAAAGACACCACCATCAACAACAAAAAACGCAATGTATCTTTTAAGCAAGTGATAATAAACTGTTACATACTAAATATACCATGGCATAGTCTTTATTTACTATACCCAAAAGAACTTTATGAAAAAAATCCCATGGATGAATATAAATTCCTGTAAACAACAGTATTTCCCCTTCAAATAGTTTTAAAACTTCTACAGTATACTTAGAATGTCTTTTTTGGACATGAATGGTGGATTTCATCAAACAAAAATTTTAACTACTGTATTTGATCCACAATGCATGGGTGACTTGTTTTATTTTGGACCATGCTATGGAATATACTAAGTTCCTTCCAAAAAATATATTCCTTAAAAATAGCTAAGGTAAATGCCTATATTATCGTTATTCCACGCAATATAAATTCTACTGAGCATTTCATACTCCTCATTTGATTCAGCAATGTTTTCCTACTCTAGATGATAGACTACAATCAATAACACCAGTGATATTTTTCCTCAGAAAGCAGAAAGAACCTACAAACAGGATAGTGTTTTGTTTCTTAAGCTGTCAAATAGAAAAACAACAAAAAAATTAGGAGAAAAGTCTTTATTCAAATACTCTTTGTACACCAATACGGTAACACCTACCCCTTCAAAAAACACCTCCACCAATGCTACACTGGATTAAAAAAAGAATCAAAGGAAGAAGCCCTTTTGAGCATTTCTAGTTTTCTCTTTATAGTAGCCTCAGAATTAAAAATATAAAGCATTTTAATAGCATCTTCAAAAGTATAATTGTTTCAAAGTCAAAATTCCAACTATTTATTGTACTGAAAATGCTGGAGTTGGTTTCATAAAAAAAAAAACCCAATAAAATCAGCTTAAAATAAATTTATTGTACAATACAAAAAATATGCATACTAGGAAATAAAAGATACATTATTAAATATACAAAGCAAATGAAAGAAAGCTAAATAACACAAATATTTTAATCCAAACACAAAGATTAAAATGCACAATATTTATGCTAAAAATAAAGCATTTCAAGAAGGATATGCATTTCAAATGAAATGTTAATGATGAATAAAAAGAAAAACGAATATGCTAACCTCTAAATGCTTGAATATCAAGAATCAGTAATGGCATGAAACATTAAATCCAACAACAATACTGGGTACTTTTCAAGAACTGTACCATTTGAAAAGGTGTTAAAAACACTGAAGTAATTAAAATATCATTAAATCTGGCAAATATATATTTTTGTTGTTTTTGAAGTTTTAGGGCCTATTCACAGTATCTTCTCTTGTCTTCCATTTATACCCTCCTACAAAAATTTCTGGATGGTCATCCTTAACAAGATTCTATAAACACAGTAGCTTAGATAACTCTACTTTACTGGTAAGTGTGCATTTAAGCTTTATCAACACTACAAAAGTGCCAAAACTTAAAACAACTTTTAAATCTATACAAATATGGACATAGTATGAAACATTAAACTTTAATTTTATAAAGTATAACTAACCTACAAATCGAATAGTAAAATGTAACAACTTAGAGCACATGGACAAAAGTAAAGCCTTTTCTGCAAAGCTATCGATTAAGGCATTCAGTTCCCTAAAACACAAATGGCTCTGGTGAAACGTATACTGTCCAAAGGTTCAGATCTGAGGCCTTCACACACACTATCCTCCTGTAAATAGCCAAGCCAGAGCATCTAGTAAATAGCCACGACAGAGCACTCAGGATATGCATCTCTACGTCAGAGGAACATTCAAATATCCATAAAATCCTTGGTAAAATATTCTAAAACTTAGCATAACATGTAATTATTTAAACACATAAGTTTTAATTATGTTAACCCAAAAGGCTTTTGAACAACACCTTTGGGAGGAAACTTTTTTCTTCGAATCACAGATCCCAAACCCAAGACATCATATGATTAGGATTTTCTATATCTATATATATTTGCACTTGTATTTAAAAGTCAGTGAAATCTTTTTTACTATACTGTATATACTTTAATGACTCTACCCTACCACATATATGCCATGATACTTAAGAAACTATTAAATTCTCCTTCTAGACTAGGGGTAGTCAACCTTTTTATACCTACCGCCCACTTTTGTATCTCTGTTAGTAGTAATATTTTCTAACTGCCCACCGGTTCTACAGTAATGGTGATTTATAAAGTAGGTAAGTAATTTTAATTTATAACATTTATAAAGCAGAGTTACAGCAAGTTAAAGCATGTAATAATACTTACCAAGTACTTTATGTCAGATTTTCACTAAGTTTGGCAGAATAAATCTTTATAAAACAACTTACTATAGCCCTGGCCGGTTGGCTCAGCGGTAGAGCGTCAGCCTAGCGTGCGGAGGACCCGGGTTCGATTCCCGGCCAGGGCACATAGGAGAAGCGCCCATTTGCTTCTCCACCCCTCCGCCGCGCTTTCCTCTCTGTCTCTCTCTTCCCCTCCCGCAGCCAAGGCTCCATTGGAGCAAAGATGGCCCGGGCGCTGGGCATGGCTCTGTAGCCTCTGCCTCAGGCGCTAGAGTGGCTCTGGTCGCAATATGGCGATGCCCAGGATGGGAAGAGCATCGCCCCCTGGGGGGCAGAGCACCGCCCCTGGTGGGCGTGCCGGGTGGATCCCGTTCGGGCGCATGCGGGAGTCTGTCTGACTGTCTCTCCCTGTTTCCAGCTTCAGAAAAATGAAAAACAACTTACTATAGTTAAATCTATCTTTTTATTTATATTTTGGTTACTCTGCTACCATCCACCATGAAAGCTGGAACACCTACTACTGGGCGGTAGGGACCAGGTTGCCTACCACTGTTCTAGACTCTACCAAAATTTACAAGCTTAGAAATGAATTAACAAAAATAAAAACAAAGCTGTGGGAAACTGGGGGGGAGAACTGGAGAGGTATACAAAGGAAGGAAGAAATGTGAATAGGTCCTATAGAATTTTACAATCACTTTGCCAAGACAGACTTTAAACATTATGAATTATTTGAAATCAGGTTGTATAGAACCTGTAGTCCTTCTCTTAAAAACAAGTTTTGATTCTCAATATTCCATTTTTATAACCAAACAAAAGTATTCAAGATGTAATAAATATTTTAGTAGAATGCTACCTTGGGACTGAATTTATTTCCTAAGTACTCCAAAAGAGTTCAAATAAAACCAACTTTATGAAATGTTACTATAATTTATCATAAAAGAATCATTAGCATTTCTAAAATTATTTTTAGAATAACATTATTAAAAGCTAAATATGAAGATTCTTAAATATAACAGAAAAAGTTGAGTGGATAATATGAAAATAAAATCATTCAGGTAAACAGTTCACTTGAAGCCACTCATTACTGCTCCTTCTGAGTAACCATAGCTTTTAACAGTGAAATGTCATTATCTTATATCTGAAATTCTTTGGCTGGAATATTTTAGTAACACAAGACACTCCTATACATGACAATTCTGACAGAACATAGGTGTTGCAAAGTAAAAAGGCAAAGACATATGAAGTGTTTGATAAAATTTTAACTGAATTTTTTAAAATTTAAAGGTCAATCTATCATTTAAAATGGCATAAAAATGTAAACTTAAGCTAATTTTATAAACTACGACTATATTAAATAATTTAGGGATTCATTATTTTGCCTTTTTAAAAGTTTTGTATTTAGCTTTCTGTTGCCACTACAGACATGTCATTTGTAATGAAACTTACAAGTTCAATGTGGGTTTTAGAATCAAGAAATTACAAATTTCTGTAACTATTTTAAATGGAATTATCTCATTTTATAGTTAAACTTTTAATTATACCAAAAAAATGTTAAAGGAATGTTTCATTTTTTAAAATGAAGCAGCTTGCTTTATTTACTTATAAATACTTTATAAAAACTGACAAATTCATTTTAATCTATTACCTTTACACAAAAATTAAAAGAAAAAAAACTTTATGGTTCCAGCACCCAAGGTTGAGAACACAAAAAACTCAAATAAATATTTATAGTATGCAAAAAAGCTGAAGATGTTTGAAAGGTTAAATAAAGAACATTCTGAAACTAAAACCCATTTCCTTTAGCTTTTCTCTCCCAGACTTTCCATTCTATATACTACAGTTGTAGAGATGTCCTCATTTGACTCAGGTGACACTTTTTTCCACACTGTCTCTTTTAAAGCAAGTTCTTGTTGGAGACTTTCATAGTCCAATGGTCCAAAGGAATGCTAGTTGTTCAAGCAACATACATAATTTATTAGTGCACTTGAGTGAAGAAAGGTCCAAGCTATAAAACGGTATTTTTCAATGAATGTTATTAAAATCTGTTAACATTTCACCCACCACCATTTGATGTTTTGCTCCATGTTACATATGTTGACTCCCATAGAAGTTTCTATTCTGTTGGCTTTGCATAATTCTTATATATTATTAGAAGTTATTTTGACTGGAACTAACGATAGGAAATTTTATTTAGTTTATGTATTAAGTTATTTTCTTTCTACCTGTAAGTGCTTCATATGAGCTTCAAGTATAATTAGGTAATTTTATAATACATACTTTCCATGTGGGATGCAAAGAAATTTAATTAAAACTCAAAACAAGACCATTGGTCCAGTGAACAACAAGGAAGACAAAAATAAAAAAATCTTATTCCTAAAATTTAAATCCTGACTCTAATACTAGCTTCTAAAGAAGCAGTATGTAATAATATGAAGCCAAGCACAATAAAACATACCACTTTAAGAGTTATCATGAATACTGAGTTAAACAGTTTTTACAGAAAAATATTTTAACAATGGTTTATACAACTTATTATGAGGCTTTATAAGGTCTCACTAATACTACTAATACTATAATTCCTTTCCCATTTACATATCCATCTATGTCAAAATAAACTTTAAGACTATAACTGAAAAATATTAAGAGTAAAAACAGGCTTTCTCTTTACACCATGTAGCACTTTCTAATATGTCTTAACAGAATCAATTCTTTAAAATACTGCTTAAAATAGCTAATAAAAACAAAAAAAAAAAAATGGGAGAAGAGGAAACCCTGTTGCTAGGTTAACCAGTTTCAATTTAAATGAAACATCAATATTTAATATTTATAATCTACTGGTCTAGGATGAAAATGTCAACAATTTATTCACACTCATTTGTGATCAGCAAAGACATGAGGCCATTACCAATTAAATAAAATTTCATTTAAACTGGTGAATCTTATTTTCTCTCTCTTAAAAAAAAGTGCATAATAATCTAAATAAGAATTTTGCTTACCCTTTGATCTCCACCTTCTCTTCGAGGATCAAGTTTTTTTGCAAAATGTCGCAAATTATCATAGTTATGGAAATTACACAGAGAAACAAGATCCTGTAAATAAACAGAACAGGTATAAGAAATAAGCTATTCATTAGCTATTGTTTTTTTTCCATAATTTAACAAATTCTACTAATACTGTCCAACTTAACTACTATCTCATGCAAAGCACCACTGCGTGTTAACAAGGTTGCATGAGCCATCAAGAAGAGGACAGGAATCAGAATAAAAAGATAACAGATACAAATATTGAGATCACTGCTTACTAGCATGATCAGGACTCAGCAACTCAAATTGTTTAATTTTCATCCAAGTGTTGCCACACTCTTGTCCATGTCTCTTAGTCTTGTTTTTAACGAGACTAAGAGACATGGACAAGAGTGTGGTGATGGGGGGGGGGGGGCAGGGGAGGGAGGAGACGGAGGAAGAAGGGGAGGGGAGGGGCACAAAAACCAGATAGAAGCCCTGGCCGGTTGGCTCAGCAGTAGAGTGTCGGCCTGGCGTGCGGGGACCCGGGTTCGATTCCCGGTCAGGGCACATAGGAGAAGCGCCCATTTGCTTCTCCACCCCCCCTCCTTCCTCTCTGTCTCTTCTCTTCCCCTCCCGCAGCCAAGGCTCCATTGGAGCAAAGATGGCACAGGCGCTGGGGATGGCTCCTTGGCCTCTGCCCCAGGCGCTAGAGTGGCTCTGGTCACGGCAAAGCGACGCCCCAGAGGGGCAGAGCATCGCCCCTTGGTGGGCAGAGCGTCGCCCCTGGTGGGCGTGCCGGGTGGATCCCGGTCAGGCACATGCGGGAGTCTGTCTGACTGTCTCTCCCCATTTCCAGCTTAAAGAAAAAAAAAAAAAAAAAAACCAGATAGAAGATGACAGAAGACAATTTGACTTTGGGTGATGGGTATGCAATATAATTAAATGTCAAAATAACCTGGAGATGTTTTCTGAACATATGTACCCTGATTTATTAATGTCACCCCATTAAAATTAATAAAAATAAAAAAAAATTTAATATATTTTTAAGACTTTATTCCTTTTAGACTGGAGAGAGAAAGAGGAGGGGGGAGCAGGAAGAATCAACTTCCATATGTGCCTTGACCAGGCAAGCCCAGAGTTTTGAACCAGTAACTTTGGTGTTCCAGGTTGATGCTTTATCCACTGTGCCACCACAGATCAGGCAACAATTTTAAATTGCACTGCTTATTTTCTCAAAAATAAAAGACTTTTAAAGGTAGTTTGTAAATACAGATATTCAACCATGCAAGATTAAAGATGATAAAATAAACTACAGTATAATAATTTATTTATGTTGGGTTTCAAATGATTTCTCCATGTTAGGATCTTCTGCTGAGCTTTTGGAAACTGAAAAATAATTACAATCATAAATATCTTTATTATATGCGGCTTAAGTGTCTGTTTGTCGCTGATAGCTTATTGGTTGCTTGCTAACTGTACTAGCCAATGGGGTGAAGTTGCCACGGCTGAATGCAAATTGAGTGGGTCAGGGGGAAGGTGAACATTTGTTTGCATCGTCAATCATCTGTTTTACATAAAAACTACATCTTTTTTTTTTTTTTAAACTACATCTTAACGTAATTTCTTTTAAGAATGCCTCCTAGAAAATACAGCACTGAAGAGGAGAGAAAAGGAGCTAAAGCTGCACAAAAATGGCTTTCTCGACAAAAAGAAACCACTGAGCAGAGAAAGACAAGGCTTGCTTCAGTCACAGAGCAAATGCGTCTTTCTCGGCAAAATGAGACGAGCTAGCGGTGGCTCTTAAGAAATGTACCGCCAGTGGTTTCCTTCATTGCACTCTAAGCAATTAAGCAAGTAGAAGGGGGAAACCCCGTGGGCACTAAGCAAAGGGGCATCCTCACCGCCTGCCCTGGGTAATTCAGTTTGATAGCAGACACCTTTGCACAAATCATTTTAATTACAATTTATAATATCTAGAACGGCGGTCATTTCGTATTACCGCGGGCTTTCTAGTTAAAATATAAGCATCAAACAAATGTAATTTTCTGTGAGAATTATATGAGAGCTCTCTTGATATAGAGGTAATTTGAAGTCTTCTATGAGTACTTCTAAGACTTCCTAGTAACTGTTAACTGGCAGACAGGCCGGCAGAGTGCCAACAATCAATAAACTATAAAAATGAGTAAAAAATAGAATCACTGGATGGCTCAACTTGTATTATTATTATTATTATTATTATTATTTTTTTTTTTTTAGAGAGACAGGGAAAGAAATGAGAAGCATCAACTTATAGTTATGGCACTTTAGTTGTTCATTAATTGCTTCTCATACATGCCTCGAGAGAGGATGGGGTTTTCAATCCCAGCCAGTGACCCTCTGCTCAAGCCAGCAACCTCATGCTCAAACCGGTGACCCCAAACTCAAACTTTTAAGCCTGTGCTCAAGCCAGATGAGCCCAAGCTAAAGCCGGTGACCTTGGGGTTTTGAACCTGGGACCTCAGTATCCCAGGTCAATGCTCTATCCACTGCACCATTACCAGGCTCAACTTGTATAAATATTATTTTTATTAAAAAAACATGCTTACGTGACAGAAGTGAATTCCCTTAACGCTGTTGCCCATCTTGTCCAGAGGGGGAGACCAGCACATCATGCCCATGACATTGGGGACAACTAAAAGAATGCCCCCAGCAACTCCAGATTTTGCAGGAAGACCAACCTGAAAATAATTTAAATAAAAGGGGGTATTTATGTTAACATTTTCAAATAAGAAAAATTATGTCTAACAATAGATAATTGGTTAAAAAATTATGGTATATATACAAAAGAATTCCAACTTTAAGATGGCTGTAAGTATTTACCAATATGTTTATAATACAGTAAATGAAAGATCTTATAAATCAGTTGGGATATATATAAATATAGAAAAAATTTTGAAAGACATTTTCTAAAGAATTAAAGTAGATTATTTCTAAATTGTGGGGCCATATTTTTATTTTATTTTTTGACTATATTTTCTAATTGTTTTATAATAAACATGTATTGCTTTTAAGTAGAAAAAACTATTTTCAAAAAATATTTTATGGTAAGAAAACAATGAGAAATTATAACTTCTTAAAAAATTCTCTGTGGTATATACTGTTAGAGAAATTCTGAGGAATAGAGATGATTCAAATTAGTCATCTTCAAAACATTTACTTTTAGGCCCTGGCCGGTTGGCTCAGCGGTAGAACGTCGGCCTGGCATGCGGGAGACCCGGGTTCGATTCCCGGCCAGGGCACATAGAAGCACCCATTTGCTTCTCCACCCCCCCCCCTTCCTCTCTGTCTCTCTCTTCCCCTCCCGCAGCCAAAGCTCCATTGGAGCAAAGATGGCCCAGGCGCTGGGGATGGCTCCTTGGTCTCTACCCCAGGCGCTAGAGTGGCTCTGGTCGCAACAGAGCATCGCCCCCTGGTGGGCAGAGCATCGCCCCCTGGTGGGCAGAGCGTCGCCCCTGGTGGGTGTGCAGGGTGGATCCCAGTCGGGCACATGCGGGAGTCTGTCTGACTGTCTCTCCCCGTTTCCAGCTTCAGAAAAATACAAAAAATCCCCCCCAAAAAACCCATTTACTTTTATATTATGTAAAACTAGATAATTATGATAAAAGATAAAATTTACAGAGATTACAAGGGACAATGGAAGGAATTAACAAAATCTAGACTGTGAAAAACTGTACAAGATAAATGTCCCAGTTTTTTCATCCAAATTCAACAAGGAAACAGAGAGAGGTCAAGGTGGGCATAAGACTAAAGATTAAAGAAGAAAAAAAAAAAAAGAGATACAGCCAATCATAATGTAAGGCACTACTGCAGCCCAAGTCAAACTATAAAATAATAACTTATAAGACAATCCAGAATTTGAACTTTGACCAAATATTCTGATAATATTAAAGATTAAATTTTTAAAAGTTTTTTATATGTAAGAATGGTGTTATAGGTTTAAAAGCCCTTATCATTTAGAATTATAGACTGAACTATGACAAGGGTCAGGGAAGTGGCATGTATACAGATGAAACAAAATTGGTTGTATATTGATAAAGATTAAAATTGAATGATGTATAACATTAAATAAATGTTTTTGTTTTAAAATTTTCAAAATAAAAAAAATTTAGAATATTTGCTTATTGACATAAACAGAATGAAATAAAAAAAGTCTATGTAAGGTGGTCAGCAACGGGGGAAGGTCATGTGAGGAGCCCAGACCTGGGAACTTTGGCTGGAGCCGCCCACAACCATGCACGCCAAAGGAGACTTCCCAGGAGTCCTTTGGAAAGGAGCGATTGTCTGCCCGCCAGTGACATTTTGCCACGTCGTGTTGGCTCGACCACCCTAGAGACCCTTTGAATATCCCCCACACAGGTCACCCTATGCAACTTCCCTGGCCTCTGTCCCTGGGACCAGAGAACCTCCTTGGATGGGATGTGCTGTACTAAATAAAGCTTTTACTGTTACACACTTCGTGGCTATGCCCTCCTTTCTTCTTTGGCGGGGAAAAATACCTTACAGTGTATATATTTTACAATTAGCAAAATTTAAGTTTTAACTTTCTGAACTTAAGGAATTCTTTAGGTATGCCTCATAATGCTAAACATTAACGAGTAAATCTAAAGTCTATACAAATCTTTTACATTGGAATGCCTTAAGAGAAGTGATGACGCTCTATAAATAAAACTTCAAGTTCTTAAGAATATCTGGTAGATTTCCTTAACTCTATTCCTTACCAATTCTGTAACAATTTAACCTTGAAAACAAGACTCACTCTCTCAAAAATCAATGTACAACTTTAGAAGCAAAGTTCAAACTGCATTTTAAAAAATACTAGTCCAGACTAGTTTCTTGCCAGAAAAAATTAAGATTAAATAATAACTTACGTGGAAAGCAAACTGCCCTGAGAAATCATACATGCCGCAGGAATGCATCAAGCTTAGTGTATTTCGAACTGCTTCAGGGCTCAGTACTCTTTCACCAGTAATTGGGCAAAAACCACCATTAGCCAGTGTTGCAGCCATCACACTAGCCGATTCACAAGTTACTTCAATGGAGCATAGCTAAAAGGAAGAAAAAACTGAGTTCTGAAAATTTAAGCTCACATTATTTTTAGTATTACAGTTGACTTCTAAGATAATCTATTTTATCTGATATTTCATACAGATCTAAAATCCTTCTTCCACATAAAAGTGAAACTAAGAGACATTGATAAGAGTGTGGTGGTTGGGGGGGGAGGGGGGAAAAGGAGAGGGAAAGGGGGAGGGGGAGGGGCATAAAGAAAACTAGATAGAAGGTGACAGAGGACAATCGGACTTTGGGTGATGGGTATGCAACATAAATGAACGACAAGATAACCTGTATCCTAATTTATTGTCACCCCATTAAAAAAATAAAATTATTTAATAAAAATAAGAAAAATAAAGTATTTACAGGAAAAAAAAAGAAAAGTTACAATAAAAAAGGACAGATAATAACAAGTGTTGGCAAAGATGTGGAGAAATTGCTGGAGGGAATATAAAACAATGCAGCTACTTCCTAAAACAATTTGGCAATTCCTCCAAAGTTCAAACATAGAGTACCCAGTTGACCCAGCAATTGCACTCCTAGATATAGATGCTAATTAAATAAACCAGTGTCCACTTAAAAATCTGTATGCAAATGTTTATAGCAGCATTATGCATAATAGCCAAAAAGTAGAAACAACCCAAATGTTCAACTGATAAATGAATAATATATAGTATATTAATATAATTAAATATTATTTGATAATAAAATAGGAATGGAGTACTAATCTATACTATAACACGATGATCCTTGAAATGATTATGCTAATGAAATAAACCATTTGCAGTATATGAAATGTCCAGAACAGGCAAATCTATAGAGACAGAAAGATAAATGGTTGCCTGGAGCTGGGGTCCTGGGGTGAGAAAAATGGCAAATGATTGCTAATGAGTACAGGCTTTTTGGGGGAGATAATGAAAATGTTCTAATTTGAGTCTACTGATGGTTTCACAAGTCTGTAAACATATTAAAATTCACTGAATTATACACTTAAAAAAAATCCTTCTTCCAAAGGGATCATTTTAATATAACTTGATGATATTTAAAGATTTTAATTTGAATAAAGTTCTATCTAGCAACCCTTTAAGGTTTATCCTAATATTCCCAGTTAGTCTTTTAATGGGAGAGCTAGGATAGGAAGGGCCAGGCCCTAAAGCACTATTAGTTGTAATTTCCCCATGTGATATTCAAAGTTGTTTAATATTTAATGCTTTTTGCAGGATATACAAATGTATTAACTCAACAGGGAAAAAGGAACCATGATATGTTTTTAAGATAAAGCAACATATATCAGTATAATAGATAGTATCTAGATACATGAGAAATTGCCACTTTAGAGGGAAAAAAACCCTGCTAATTGCCTGTAACAAAGCTCAGCATCCCCACATGGCAACATGCGGAGGACTAAGTGAAGAAAAATCTAAGCTGTGGCCTGGATACTCTGTGTGCCTAAAGTGAAATGTTACCTTTGAAATCATCTATTAACATTCAAATATTTATTTGATATTGACTATGGGTACTGAATATACTATGATGAATAAAAAAAATTTTATATTTAAATATAATCAAACCAATGAAAATAGATTACTACACCAAACGCAAATTTACCCATAAAACTATAACAATAAATATGGTCTATTTTATTTTTCATTAACAACAACCAAAACGGAAAAAAGCAGAGGAGAAAGAAGGTGGAAACGGAGAAAAGACTGAGTTTTCAACTTACAAACTTTCCTCACCCCATACTTCAAGATCTACAAACAGGAGGCACGAAAGGCTTTCAAGACAGCAAGAAGGAAAACTAATGAACTATAGTGAATTAGAACACTGACTGGAAGCCACTTTTTGACTTTCACTTTTGCCTATTTAAGATTAAAACCTCTTCCCAATTTCCCCAAAACTACAGAATCTATTTATACTGTATATACTGACTCATAAAGCAAGGATGCAAGATTGATTTAATCATGAAAAGCTTTCTAAAAGAAGATTTAAATTCCAATGATTGTATTTTAATTTATAGTTAGAATTGGAATTTTGTTTGTCATATGGTAATAAATTCCTAATTTTACAAATTTCAACTCAGAGTACTTTCCTGATATCCTGATGAATGTTAATTAGATGTAATCTTTCTACAAAAAAAGTAAGGCACGGCTGTCTCTTGATTTATACACTAAAGAAATTTCACAGTAGCTTTAGTAGCACGTAAGCTATAACCAAGTTAAAAATGTATACTAAAGGAAAAGAACTTACATTCAAATGGGTTGGGGAAAAAAAAAAAAGGGCTACCAAATAAAATTAAATAACACTATACAGTTTCAAAGAAATTTCACACAAATCATCTCGTGTTATTTTCAATGCAGAAAGTTAGGTCAAGAATATGCTACAGGCCTGACCAGGCGGTGCCACAGTGGATAGAGCGTTGGACTGGGATGTTGAGGACCCAGGTTCGAGACCCCCGAGGTCACCAGCTTGAGCCCAAGGTTGCTGGCTCAAGCAAGAGGTCACTTCGTCTGCTGTAGACCCACAGTCAAGGCACATATGAGAAAGCAATCAATGAACAACTAAGGAACTGCAACAAAGAATTAATGTTTCTCATCTCTCCCCCTTCCTGTCTGTCTGTTCCTATGTGTCCCTCTCTGACTCTCTCTGTCTCTGACACACACACACACACACACACACACACACACACAAACACACAAAGGAATATGCTACAGAAAATGAAACAGGAGCTCAGTAATTGAAATTAGGTAAGATGGCTAAGAAGTGGCCAGGTTAGACCTTGATTTTACATTGATAGTTGGGACTCGCAATTTACAGATCTTCACGTTAGGCAGATGACGAACTGTGACCTGTACTTCAATCAAAATCTACTTCATAACAAGTCCTGGGTTCAATTCCCGGCCAGGGCACACAGGAGAAGCGCCCATCTGCTTCTCCCCCCTCCCTACTCCTTTCTCTGTCTTTCTCTTCCTCTCCCGCATCCAAGACTCCATTGGAGCAAAGTTGGCCCGGGCACAAAGGATGGCTCCATGGCCTCCCTCTCAGGCGCTAGAATGGCCCCAGATGGGCAGAGCATTGCCCCCAGTGGGCATGTTGGGTGGATCCTGGTTGGGAGCATGCAGGAGTCTGTCTGCCTGCCTTGCCCCCCCACCCCCGGCTTCACACTTCGAAAAAATACAAAAAAAAAAAAATCTACTTCATAACAATATCCCTTATATATTTTAAGGTTACTTAAAGTTAAAATTAAAGCACCTTCAAAAATAAAAACAGAACAGAAAATATAAGGTAAACTAGAAATTAATAATGTTACTATGTAGCTTCACATTACAGACCCATCAGTGGCACTACTGGTGTTAAATCTATAAAAATAGAATAAGCTTGTAGCATATTCTCATAAAAGTATGAGGAGAAGGGATGTCCAGGAAGACTGTTTTAAATTGAATTCTATACCACAGCGGATTATGAGAGGCCCCCTCCTCCATAAAGATACAGAGTGGAGCTTACTATTTGAACTTCAAAAAACCCTACTATGTAATACTATAAAAACAACTGAGAAGCAAATTTTAAAATACTATCAACACTCTCATATACAATTAACTCTTTTAAACAAAATTTAAAAGGTAAGAAAACAGGTTTATACTGAGGAGCCAATTTCTGCAACTGTGCATTATTTTTTTTACTTCTTAAATTTAATGTGCATACAGAAAAAAAAATTCCTTATTACATTCTGAGTCATGATTTTTTTAAGAAAAAGACATAAAATTGTCTTTCATAGGAGACTTTTTGAAAGTCAGTGAGAAATGTATTTTCTCTTGGCCTAGAGCCAATATTTCAGAGATACCTACATTCTGCAAAATGTGATACACCCATGTATTTATATACACAATTCATATATTTAAAGTAAATTACCTGGAAATAGAAGTCTAATATACCAACCATATCTGTGCCTTCTGGAAAACACTGAAAAAAAATGGAAAAGCAATTAAAAACATCAGAACACAGGAAAAAAATATATAGACATAGGTAAAAAATACAAAATTAAATTTAAAATGCACATAAATGTTTAATTGAGAATAAAATAGTATATAAACTATAAAAGGAGATAAACATAATATAATAAAGAACAATAAAGCAAAATTACATTGTATATTCTAGATATTAGTTTAACTGACAAAAAATAAATTGATTCATAATTCATAAACAAAGTTATTAGACCAGAAACTTAAAAATTTTTAAAAATCAAGTGTAATAAACAATAGGCATCAGAGTAAATGGTGAATCCTTATGCAAAATTTGCATTAATATAACTAATCAAATATTTGAATATGGCCAGATACAAATCAATTTAATAACATTAACACTTGACAGCATTAACTCAAGGTTGTTTTGCAAAATCTTCTGAATCTTAAATATTAATAGGTAGCTGCTTAAAATCTATTGTTAGGTTCTTAGCATATATCTTCATGTATTTTATTAGGGAAAAAAAAAAACTGAAATAGAAACATAATTTAAAAACCTTTTTTTCTTTTAAGTAATATCCTATAGCAAAATTTCGATCTCCACTTTCTCTTTCAGACTGAAACCTAGAAAAAAAAAGAAAAAAACATTTGCTTTATTTATTTTCTGTAAAAAAAGTATGGTTCAGCCGTTTAATTTGTGTTTGAAGGAGCCGCATAAAGAACACTGACCTAATAGTTAAACTGTGGGTGCCAGTCCCAGTTCTGTCAATAGGTTTGCTAGCTATTTGGCCTTGGGCAAGTCATTTATTTAGGTAGTAATTCTTTTTATCTTAATTTTCTCAGCTGTAAAAGGGTTAAAATGAACTAGGCTTTTTCTAAGCTTCATATTTTGTGAATAAAGAAGCTAATTTTAATATTTTCAAATATTCCACCATTAAGATATATCATACTAAAAAAATGCAGAATCTTCTGGTTCCCTCTGAAGCAGTGGTCCCCAACTCCCGGGCCACGGACCGGTACTGGTCCACAAAGAAAGAATAAATAACTTACATTATTTCTGTTTTATTTATATTTAAGTCTGAACAATGTTTTATTTTTAAAAAATGACCAGATTCCCTCTGTTACATCCATCTAAGACTCACTCTTAACGCTTGTCTCGGTCACGTGATACATTTCTCCATCCCACCCCAAAGGCCGGTCCGTGAAAATATTTTCTTACATTAAACCGGTCCGTGGTCCAAAAAAGGTTGGGGACCACTGCTCTAAAGTACAATAAAGTCAATTTCAACTAAGGGAATTTACAGAAACTTCACTGAGAGAGGGACACATGAAATAAGTCTTACAGCATTCACTGGATTAACAGATTTCAGGTGGGAGCCCAGGCTGCAGCATGAACGAAGTTATAAAAGTATAAATTATAGGATTTCACTGAAGAACAGCAAATATTCTGATGTTTCTGGAAATGGGATTCATGGAGAAGAATGGAGAAACATCAAACTAACAAAGAAGATTAGGACAAAATTATCAAGACTGATAAATGCTAAAAAATGTAATCGTTCCTGATTGCCAACAAAATGAAAGCTTAAAGGCTTACAAATGAGTTACTTAGAAGGTTAATACCTTCTAAAAGTTTGGGAAAGGGGAAAAAGAAAAGATGAGTGATGTTGTTAGATGACTACTGTAATGAGAATTACAGGATGCCTGGTGATATAAATGAAAGAGAGGTATAATCAAACATGAAAGCGGTTGAGCAAGTCTTCAGAATTGATGGGAAAAAGGAGATACAGTATGAAGTCTGTTACAAAGCCTAGAGAGCTAACAAAGTCTACAGAAAGAATGGTGATATCAACTGACATGAGGAACCCGAGAACGTATAGAGCAGTTGGGGAAGAAAGAGATAAGTATCGACTTAGATTAAATTCTACAAATTTGGATATATATTTGAGAACTCAACCTACAAGTGTCCAGAAGGCTGCTAAAAAAGAGGAACTGTAGGTGACACCCATTAATCATGGGTGAACAACTCCTTCTAACTATACAGTTTAAGCATTACATAGTCAAAAAAGCAATATTGGATATGGAAAAGTTCTTTGAAATAAACATGTGAACTTGCCATGCTTTTTTTTAAAAAAAAATTGAACACTGTATATAGATTAAGGACTAACTACTGAACAATTATCAATGTCTACCACATAGTCAGTTCACCAAACACTGTATCAGGTGCCTATTATTGGACAGGTAACAGGAATACAGAAATGAATTGAAAGACGCTCTATCCAGGAGGTCTATCTTAAGTACAATAAAGTCAATCTTTCTATCTTAAGGAGGTCAGAGTCTAACGGTGATGAGGGGCAAAGACAGGTGTCAATTAACTTTAATAAAATATGGTAATATGAGCACAAAAGAGGGGCAAGATAAGATTAATGAAAAACTTCCCGGGAAGGATATTTAAACTGAGAAAAGTTGCTAAGGCAGGCAACCTGAAAATTTTGCCCTCTGAAACATACAGAGAATCATTTAATTAGTATTCACGCCAAAAAGTGTTTTTAAAGTTTTATATAATCACAAGAAACAACCAGACCTATAAAAAATATGGAATATCCACTACAGTTCCTGGGCCAGATCCAGCCTGCTGCCTGTTTTCATAAATAAGGTTTTTGGAACACAGCCTCATATTATCTATGGCTACTTTCCTACTAAAACAGTAGAAATGAGTAGCTGTAACAAAGACTGACTACAAGTCTAAAATATTTACTACCTGGTTTGTCACAGAAAAGGTTAGTTAATTCCTGCTCTAGAAAACAAATGGTTGGCAAAATTCAAAAAAAAAAAGTCATTTAGTAAAAAATTTAAAAACAAGGGACTATGGTAAGGGAACTGTTTTATTTTTAAAAGACTAAAGAGACTTTGATTCGTTCCTGAGGGATGGGGGAAAAAGGCCATAATAGAAATTTAGAGGCCTGACCAGGCGGTGGCGCAGTGAATAGAACGCCGAACTGGGATGCTAAGGACTCAAGTCAAGACCCGGAGGTTGCCAGCTTGAGCGCGGGCTCATCTGGTTTGAGCAAAGCTCACCAGCTTGGACCCAAGGTCGCTGGCTCGAGCAAGGTAAGGTTACTCGGTCTGCTGAAGGCCCGCAGTCAAGGCACATATGAGAAAGCAATCAATGAACAACTAAGGTGTCGCAATGCACAATGCAGTGAAAAACTAATGATTAGTGCTTCTCATCTCTCTGTTCCTGTCTATCCCTCTCTCTGTCTCTGAAAAAAAAAAGAAAAAAAAGAAAAAAAAGAAAGAAATTTAGAGGACATTTGGGTACATTTACATATTGATTAATATTGTATTTTAAAATTAATGTTAATGTTCTTAAGAGTGTTGATATTATTGTAGGTATGCAGGAGAATGTACATCCTGATTTACTTAAGAGTGAAGTATCATGATATCCACAACTTAATTTCAAACTGTTCAAGAAAAACAGTATCCACATACATGTATACTTATATATATTTACATATATGTTTATGTAGAAATAAACACATAATTTTAACTATCTAGAGAGAGGTTAAGAAAAAGCAAGTGAGACAAAATATTAATCAGAAAAAAAAGTGAAAGATATCCAGATACTCATTCTTTTAACTTTCCTGTAGACTTGAAAATTTCAAAATAAAAAACTGATGTAAAAATCAATTTAGCTAGGCACAGAGAAATTTTGGTATAAGACAGGTATTATAGACAAACATATGAGTGCTAATAATTTCAGGTAAACTTGGGATCCCTTCTAATTCTATGATTACCCACAAGAAATTTATCATAAAGTATTTTAAGTGTTCCCATCTTCCCCCAGGGTAATTTAGGAATCATTCATTTCCTTCTAATGACCACATTTTAAGTAATTATTTATGCACTTAAGACCTAAAACCAACATAGGAAAATAGATTAAGTCTAAACACAATGTATACATATATATGGCATAATAAAACAGTATTTAAAAGTTTATAATCTAGATTTAAAAAATTAATTTAAAGAGGAATGACTCATTATAAAACTGTAAGTCATAAAGCAGACTCACGTAGCATTACTGAATCCAACATATTCATTACCAGCCATCTTATTCAAAAACTGCATCACCTATAAACCAAAATTAAAAAGTATCAGTATCAAAAAACAAATATGTGTGTGTGTGTGTGTGTGTGTGTGTATGTGTGTGTGTGTGTGTGTGTGTATGTATAGAATGTAGCATGATTCGATTCCTGGTCAGGGCACAACCAACCAGTGAATGCCTAGGAAGTGGAACAACAAATTATTTTCCTCTTTCACTCTCTCCCCCTTTTTCTCTCTCACCCTCTCTCAAATCAGTAATAAAAAAAAGGATGTAACATAAATTCTATATTGCACTTACATAGTCAAATTTTTCAGCATTATTCACTCCTTGCTGCAAAGAAATGAGACATAAAGTATTAATAAAGGCATCAATGCAGTTAAGTTTTAACTGAATATAATATCAAAATTTCAAACTATCATTATAATTAATATATTGTGCATTAGTAGTTATAAATCTAGAAAATACTTCTAAAATAACTTAATATTTACATAAACTATACATATTCTTCATTAATACCCATGATGAGAATGGATCTGAATTACAAAGGGAATGTTTATTTTAAGTATAACTTTACCCAACCCAAAGGTAAGAATTTTAAATACAAGTTACTCCAAATACCCTTATCATTCATGACAACAGATAATCTGCTAAAAAATGTTATTTAATTTTATATTTAAAAAATCTTAAAGTTTCAACCTTAGAAAAAAATTAAATATATATATATTATGATTTCTATTTATATTTTTAAAGGAACCTTAAATTAATATTAAAGGTTAGAAAAATGAGTTATGTTACCAAATTAACATTCTGGATAGATTTTACTAGTGTAGAGAAAGCTCTACTTTTAGTATCTTGCTTGTTATATAAGAAAACAAACTAAAAAAAACCCCTAGTCTCTAAAAAATTAGCTACATTTATATTCAGCATTATGCCAATTCAGAATATGAAAGATGTATTGTTTCATCACTTCTATTTCTGACAGGTTATCTACTGCAAATATCAATAGGCAAAATCTATGTAATGTAGACTAGTTCAAGTAGCCAAATGGTTTCATTTTACCTCAGCGAAGTTTACAAAGCAGTAAGTTGTAGATCTGAAATCAAACGTATTAATTGGTGATATGCACCCAAGAGAAACAATACATCTCTATTTTTAAAACAGATTTAAAATAATTTGACAACTATAGTTTTAAAAATGAAAATTCTTAACTTTACCCTCAAAAAATGTAAAACATTACATTTAAAAATTTTTTATGAGGGAAAACCTGTATCAGAGCATTATTTACTTGAATAAAGCCAAGTTCATTCTCCACTTTATAAATTGATTAGAATGTGGCTGATAATCTGTGAAACCTTAACAAATCAACTTAATAAAGAAAGGATGTACAGTCACATAACAACCAGTAGCTGTTAAGACCACCACACTACTTTGTCAAAATTAGGTGTTAACAAAGCTTAACCAAGATAAAGATAGTTTAGCTACAGCCATATTGTAATCACTGCGCATTTTCTCTCAAGTGTCCTTTGACATATTTTAAGTTTTCTTTCCTTATAATACACCAGAACTCAAAATGTAGAAATGTAACTCCAAAGCTGTTCAATGAAAAATAATTAAAAGAAGAAATTACCAACTTCATTGAACTGTTGCAGTTGTCAAAATATTCCATAGATCCTAATGCTGTAAAATATGTAACAACATTTAAGCCACAAAAACCTTTTCAACCTTTGAAAAAGCACAAAATAAAAAGATAAAAAAAACCCCAACTCTTTTGGAAAAGGATGTCAGCATTTGCATTGTGATGTCACATGAATAATTACTAGTTATACAATTAATCAATGTAAAACAAGTTATATCGAATTTCCATTCTCTAACCTAAATTGCGCCTTATAAAATTAATACAAATTTTCTTCATTTAGCTGTCATGTTTAACATTAAAAAAGGTCTAAATTTTTAACTATGCTCACATTCTTGTTCTACTCTGTAGCATACTAAATTCAAGTACAATCAAGTTTTTGCTTCTATACTATTTTAAAGAAACAACTGATATTTATCAGTCTATCATAAAAAATTGGGGTAAGCAACTTGAAATGTTCTAGGCAGATTAAGAAAAAAAGAAAGCAAAATAAAACATTTGAACGATAGTGTTGACTCAAGAAAGTCTCTCTAAAATTTCCCTATTTAAATGTAAAAGTACTTGATTAATGTTTGTTATCTATCCTTGAAACAGCATTTAATTTAAATTAATAAATGTATTTGCCCCCTGTATCTTTTGGAAAGATTTCATGTACCCCAGGGATATACAGAATCTAATCTTCATTAGAAGATGTCATGTAATTTTAATTTTGAAAATGTTACTGTGTAAAGTTTATTTTGCAAAGATGTTAGAGAAAAAATACGCATACAAAATAAACCAAATACCCTCCAGACAAAAAGCAAATATACAAACTGTAAAAAACCCATCATTATTATCCATTAGTGGTGTGGAGGGACAGAAAAATAGAGATGAAAAATAAAGACGTGGGTAGGTATATGGTTATACTACTATTCTGTTTATTTTGTGTATGCTTGAAAATTTTCATAGAATGTTTAAGGAAAAAAGTTTGTTTACTAATTAATTTCTAATGCTAATTTACAAAATTGTTCCTTGAGACTATTTCCCCCTTAAAAAGTAATTGATTTTTTAATTAGTTCATGTATCAGTGGATATTTCCTATTACTGGAACGAGTTTAAGTCTCTTACTATTTAAAAGTTTTACAGATGTACGAGTTAAGAAATATTGCTGACAATAGGTGAATACACGGAAATAAAAAAGGTTTTATTATAGCAATGTCATTCAGTATTTTACACATCTTCCTCATTACATATAAAAATCACAATACTCCTCAAATATTATGCTTAATGCTGTACTAAAAACTAACAACTTCATTAAATCCTTTTTCCATTTTGCAGAAACCAAATAACTAGAAACAACCTGGTGTACAAGAGAACTTGTTACCAGTCAGTACATTGATTCATACCCTCAATACCACTGACTGGAGTATTTCAAAATGTTCTCTTTTGGGGGGGCCAAAGAGGTTTTTAGAACCTGAAGCAGTGTACCATAGTAAAATCTGGGACACATGAAAAATATGCCTTTCTTTTGAAAAATATAAGGAAACTTGGACCAAAGGTAGATTCACTTTAAAAGCACATATATGCGGCCTAGCGTGTGGAGGACCCGGGTTCGATTCCCAGCCAGGGCATACAGGAGAAGCGCCCATTTGCTTCTCCACCCCTCCTTCCTCTCTGTCTCTCTCTTCCCCTCCGGCAGCCAAGGCTCCATTGGAGAAAAGATGGCCCGGGCGCTGGGGATGGCTCTGTGGCCTCTGCCTCAGGCGCTAGAGTGGCTCTGGTCGCAACATGGCGACGCCCAGGATGGGCAGTGCATCGCCCCCTGGTGGGCAGAGCTTCGCCCCATGGTGGGCGTGCTGGGTGGATCCCGGTCAGGCGCATGCGGGAGTCTGTCTGACTGTCTCTCCCTGTTTCCAGCTTCGGAAAAATGAAAAAAAAAAAAAGCACATATATGAACACTGAAACTTGAAAATTGATAATTTAATCCAGTGGTTCTCAAAGTGTGTGCCCTAAATTTCCAGGTGCGCCCAGAGAAATATGTGCCTGTTGGGGACCAAAAAGTCGACAGGGTTTTTGGAGTTTAGATTTTGGGGGAACAGAGGTGTGGGGAATTGGCTGTAAGCTGACAGTCTGCCCAACCCCCCACCTCACTTGCTTAATTAGGTTGCAAAAGGCTGTTAAACTGTGGTGCTGGATTGTTTGCACTACCCCCTATGTTCCCTGGAAAGACTGGAGGCAAGTTTCTTCTATCCTTTGTATGGTGTAAAGTTAAGATGATATGTATGGTGGGGGTTTTGGATTGATGATTAAACATAAGGAATTGTCTCTTTGAAGCCTTTTGGATTTCTATAAAAGAAGAATATGTGGCAATATCTAAAAAAGCTTTGAACATTTTACAATTTTCAACATCCTATTTATGTGAATTAGGATTTTCTACCCTCAACACAATTAAGAGTAAAAAGAGAGGAATTCTTCAATGTACTGACAAGGAAATGAGTTTGCCTTTCAAATATATGTCCAAACCTTGAAGAAAGTTCTAGGACACATCAGGCTCATGTTTCTCATAAACACAAGAATGAAAAAACTTAACACATTTGCACTGAGACCTGCCAAATTTACTAAAGCTTACTAAGAATGTATCTATTATATAAAAAGATAACTTTTTTTTCATTTTTTAATTTTTTAACCCCTTTTTTACGAATTCTAAAAAGCGTAACAAAAAATGTAACAATGTTTTTAAATGTCAGAATAAATTTAATTTTGTCAGAATAAATTTATTTTAATTACCATAAAAGCATGCTTGGACTTTGTATTTTTTCTTTAATATTTGACTTAATTATTATAACATATTTCTCAGGAATCTGTATATAGGGTGCCCTACAATTATTTGTAGGATTTTAAATGCGCCCGACTTCAAAAAGTATGAGAACCACTGGTCTAAACTATCAATGCCCCCTTTTCTTCTGGAAAAAAAATCTTACAATCAGGATTATGATCATTAGTTTTAAGTCACTGCGCAGCATTATTAGCTATCAAACTAAACTGGACATAATATATTTAATAAAATTTCTAATCCATTGACCAAGTGGCTTTTAAAAAGGAAACTACATAGCCTGTTTGAAAAGGGTCATATATAAATATTCATTTTTCTATAAACATACTTATAAATTTAAAAAATTTACATTCCTTTAAATAAAAACTTTATGAATGAAAATTTGATAGAGACAGTGAGTTTTAACACTGGCTAATAAAAAATGTATTATTGGTGTGTTTTTACAATCTGCTTTTACAACATACTCTTGAATTGAATCATGTATTATACATTTTAACAGGTAAGAATATTACTGTAAAAAGGAATAAATTTAATATAAAAATGACTGTATTTATCAACTCTTTTGTATGTAAATCACTTGTTTCCATTTATAAAGTATGGCAATGTAAAAGGCAACTGACAATCAAAGCTTAGAGCAAAGAGACAAAGACTAAAGAGGCAAAAAGAAATAACTGAAAATTTTATAAAATACTCCCAGTTTAATCTTGCCTCAGAAAATGCTTTAAAGCTAAATACTTGGAGAATTATACTAGATAGTACAGGTAAAATACAGTGTTCTAAACCTAGTTTTTTCATAGATTAATTTTAAAATAAAGCAATAGGAAAGTGAATTCTGTTGGCAAAAAAATTATCTGATTTCATTTAAAAGAAATCTCAATTACATCAACTAATATAAACACAAGATAAATAAAACAATGAATGTCAGCAAGTCCGAGGTGTCATCCATTGCTCCCCAGAGCCACAAACCATCTTAGAAATGTGGCTTACAAGTCTAATAGATTATTGCTAACATGATCAAACCAAACATAACATACATATTAACTGAATTTGTCTTAATTTTCATGGAACATGACTAAATTGTTTTATAAGAAAAAATGGGAAAAAATTTATTTTTTACATTAAAAAATACTTCCGATTTTAAAAATTCAGCTTCTTCAAATGACAAAAACTGGAAACTACTACTACAATTAAACAACATAAAGAAGACAATGTACTCTTTACTTTTAAAATAAAAAAGCAGGAGAGTGGCAATAATCGTAATATGTTCTCATTTTCAAACCCTAAACCTTAAGTTATCACCAGTCCTAACATTTAAAATAAAATGAGGTGAAATTTTTATCATTTGAAAGAACAATATTACAAGAGGATATTATTTCATCCAGAATAACTATGTTCCTTTCAAATTTATGTTCCCTCTTTCCTTTAAATCAAGCAAAAACATTATCATCAAATAAAATAAACTGCATCAAAAAATATTCCTTTAAATTTAAAAACAAACTGCATCAAAAAATATTCCTTTAAATTCAGTAGCTACCAACAGAGAAAAAGAGAGGAAGCATAGTACCTTTATGTTTTTTTAATTATGTGCATTTTATGTACAAAATGACATTTCTTTTATGAAGGTATTTACCTATATAGCTTTGTTTAAAATTTTAAATATTGACGATTTCCTATAAGTTTAGTAGTTAAGATTTATGCAACAGGTTCCTTCTGTCCAAATCCTTTTTTTCCACAATCTGCTAATCCTTTTGAACATTTGCTCTGCCTCTTCCCCCATTTCCTGAGGACCACCACCAATCCTACAAGGAAAAAATATCAATACTACAAAATTATGAAATAAAGAGTCTTACTAAAGACTCTACTTATTTTCTTGTGTGTAGGAGGGGAAGTAACATGAAGAGAATATCTTAGTAGCACCATAATAAAGACTTGAATATTGAAAGAAAAAAAAAATAGCCTTAATGTCATTAACTAAAAGAGCTAAAAGAGAAGTCATATCTTGTAGCCATGGTAAAATAGCTGAACTCTGGGTACTCAAAAGCAAGCTCCTTGAGTAGAGGCCTAGGTCTTACAGACAGTAAGCACTGACTCCTATTCTAAGAATGACTACAAGCACCACTGAAAATCAAATGTGACTTTTAAGCCAATCAGTTTATATCTTTTGTATAAATTAAAATTCAGAAAATAAAATTTCTTCTTTTTGGATAATGTAACTGTGTTAGGTAAAGACAAAGAAGTGATTAAGAAAAACAGCAAACAGAAAAATCAGGAGATTGAGTTCAAGCCCAATTCTGCTATTGTTTGAACATATCCAATCTGTTTCCTCACCATATCTATATAAAGAGTAAGAGGGCTGGGCCTGAAGACCTTTCAGCTCTTGTTGTTACCTCAATTTCAATTACCAATTCATAAATATTATGTGATCCTAAACTTGCAGAGATCACATACAATTAATTATAAGAATTTTGAATTTCTTTTTTAAAAGTCTAAGAAAGTGTCATAGACTGGGGCAGTCAGTTTTACAGAGGTATTATCAGGCTTACTCCTCCAAGATTTAGATAAACATCATTTAAAAAAACCAGCCAGCCAGCCAAACAATCAAAAAAACAAACAAAAAACCCTTGCAAATCATCTTCTGAAAACAAAACAAAATAAAAATTAAAAGTGGCCTTAACTATAACCATACCCCAAAGCCTCATTTCCAGTAAATTTTAAACTTATATAAATTTAAAATCACTGATCAAATTTGTAAATACAAGATGACTCAGTTAAATTTGTGCGCTGTTGGACACTGAACCACACTTGTGTATGTGTTTTTTTTAACTCTAAGAGCTCACATTAATATGGCTCAATGTATGGTTTGTGGCTTGTAAATGAACATGGTAAGTGAAACTAATGAAGTGATGATGTGATATGATCAGACATGCATTTCACACATGCAGCATTTCAGTGTGGTACATTAAACCCAAAATCATTAAACAGAATATAGTTTTAACTAACTGCGTTAAGGAAGCCTTCTATTAATCGTTTATGCCTTTTCTTGAGAACACTATTGTTGTGCCATGTTAATCTTTCTTCAGTGTAAGATTTCTTAAACTAGGATCCATGATTCAACTTCAAAGAGTCTGTAAATTTCCAAAAATTTATATAAAAATCATGGCATGTGAACATTTTTTCTGGGATGATCCAAAACAGTTCAGAACTACTCTAGTGGTTTTCTCATTAAGTATTATTATCACATACCTTGTACTGTACTTTGCTTATCTCTAATTTGTTACTTGTTCAAATTTAACAATTATTAATAATGAGACTTTTCTCTCATTGCAATATTTATTGCATTTCATTGTAAGGCACAATTTACTTGGGTATACTCCACACTACAATGTAAGCCACCTGAAGGCAGGACTGTACTTAGCATATATTATTATAATTTTCTATAATAAACAAACACTTTCTTTTCCTTTCTTTTCATCTCAAACTGACAACTTTTCTTATGTAAAACAGTCATGAATATAACAGATGTTATAATGGACAAAATGAAAACTTCCATGGCTTATTAAAACTAGTTACATTAAAAAATAATACTTTGCTATAATATCTACCTCACTATACTTACAAGGAGTAGGTGGCTGATATTTTCAAAGCATTTGCCCTAAAATAACAGCTAAACATATATATTATTAACATAGTAGTCTTCTACTCTAAAGGCCCTTTTTCATGAACATATAAAATTCATGAGAGTTGAAAGAGGATTTCTAGTACACAAACTAGATGAATTTTTATTCATTGGGCCAAGAGCATAATTTATATTCGAACATTCTCTGTCTAACCAGGACATCCCATCCTCATTAATGCACTACAAAAGCCATGAATTTCTTTTACAAGCTTGGAATAGATAGGTACAGATTTACTGAAGGATGTACATAAATGTTCCAAACACAAATGAAATTTATCTAAATATAGATAAAATTTATAATTAGAAATTAAAATCTAAAGAGAATCACACAACAGAATCATTTTCAAATACTTATTTCAAACAGCATTAGAGCTTCCAATTATTAAGACAAACCAGACAAAAAAATAAAATAAAAACATACATTGCAAACCAAAGCATAAGAAAAAGAATATAACTTAATAATTGGAATAAGTCTTATTTATTTTAATTATTATATGATTGAAGTAAAACAAACAGAACAAGTCCAAATGAAAATCATAATTAAAGTTCATGAAAGTATAAAGGACTTGAGAATATTCAAGGGTAATGTACTTTGTCTTAACACAAAGTACCAAAACATTTGTTCCTACATATGTTGATGACAAATATCAAACAGTAAAATGTTTTTAACTCTGTTTACATCTGTTCATTCTAAAAGAGCCAAAAGGAAGAGAAATTTAAAATATATATCAAAACTTTAAGGAGAAAAATTTCTGTGCCTGTTGTTCAGCAAAGACTTCTTTTTGAATTTTTGCCAGATCTTCAGGTTAAGAGTAACTGTTGAAATTTACAATGAGTCATCTGTTTTTTTATATTGTACTTGAAATTATATAATTTATTTTTATATAAGTAAATATTCTAACCTTATACCGTAAGATTAGCTGTTTTAAACATCAAAAGAAAAGTTTTTACAATTCTACATAAATAATCCAAAGTTCACCTTTATGTCTTAGTTATTTAAAAAATTTATTAGGTTAAAAAGAAATGTCAACATTTTACCTTTATTAATGAAGTCACAACAATTGCTCCAGCATTTACCATAGGATTATGTGGCTTATCTGTAACATATAAAAGCAACAGCATTATTTCAAATACCTGATATCATTTTCTGTGATGCATAGATTCTTCTCATGAACATATATTTATTTCTTTAGGTGAGCTATTGTTACAGTTCTTTGGGGGATGGGAGGAAGTATGGAGGAATGCATTTAAAGTCACTTGCATATCAAACCAGTACTATATCTCTAGCAAGCTGCTATACTATCTAATTATATAGGCAAACAAAGACTCATGTACAGATAGGTAATGATAAGTAGTGTAAGAGCACATTCAAAATTTCCTAATTTTGTCACTTACTAGCTATTTGACCATGGGCAAACAGCTGATCTTCACCATGCCTCAATTTTTCCATATGTAAACTAGGAGTAACAATAGCACCAACACGTCAGCAAGTCAAAATGTTTAAATGAGAATTCAGGTCATGATGACAGAGCAGGTAAAGGCAGTACTGGCATCCTCCAACAATCACATCAAAAAACTACAGTACAACCATTATTGAGAACCACCAGAAATAGAGCTGAACAGAAGTCCCATAACTAAGGACATACAGAAGAAGCCACACTGAGACTGGTAGGGGAGGCAGCGACTTAGAATGGGCTGGTCCCACACCCACATACAGAGGTTAAAAATCAGGAGGGATATCTCAGCTTTGGAGGCCCCCATAAGTCCCAGTTCCACACCAAGCTCTCCAGCCCAGGGTTCCAATGCCAGGAAGAGGAAACCCTTTAACTTGTGTCTGTGAAAACCAGTGGAGATTATAGCTAAGTTGGAGGGCTGCTCGAGTCCCAGGCATTCCTCTTCAAGGTCCTGTGCACAGACTTACTCTGACACTCCTCCTGAATGCCAGCACTGAAGGAGTTATGAAAGGTGCCAGGGACATATGGAAGGGAATGCAACTGTTTGACTTTGAGGCAAGGTCTAGAGGGGCAGCTTTCTCACAGACAGAAGTGGTGGTAGATGCCATTATTCCTCTGCTGAGCTCTCCTACTGCAAGCGCAGGCAGGTGCCATACCTAAGTCTCCAACTTGACTAACACTCTTCACCACACCTTGGTGATTTCCTGAGACCCTGTCCCATCTAATCTGTAGGCCCTACCCAGATACTTCCAGTGGCTTTTCCATACAAACAACCTCTCTTGGCTCATGTTGTGGACTCTCTCAAAGGTTCAAAAATCCAAAGCAGCAGCATCTGTCTTTGACATGCCACATACCTCTAGCCAAGTGGCCCAGGCCTGGCACTAGTGGCAGCCGTACTACTACCTTCAAAGATTGGCCTCCTCTGGGGTATCTCCAAGCCCAGCACAAGTAGCAGCCATCTGCAGATCACTTTGTAGCTCATGCCAGATAGCCTGGGTAGGACACAGGAGGTGGCTTATCTAGGCCTATACCTCTCAGGAGGGCCCAGAGCCAGCAGACCTAGTGGCCAGCTTCAGACCACATAGGAGCACTACCCAAACACCTCCATAAGCAACACACTCAAGAGTAGACTCAACCACTACCACAATCCCACTGAAGCAAGTTCTACTCCATGGGTTCAGCCCCTGCACAGCAGCAACTCCACTACAATCAGAGCTATAACTCTTGGCTGATCAGCATGAGGAATCAACCCCTCCCACATGCCAACAATAATCAAGACTCAATTACAGCAGGAGGGTGCACACAGCCTACATTGGGGGTAAGAGGGCACCTGAAGCACCTGGCTGGATTGACTGGGAAGGCTGTGCTACTGGGCCCCACAGCACACCTACTACATAAGGCAACCCTACCAAAACTGGGAGACATAGATCTATCTAACACATAAAAGAGACACAGAGATGCAGATAATATGGTGAGACAAAGAAACATGCCTCGAATGAAAGAACAGAAGAAATCTCTAGAAAAAAACTAAATGAAATGGAGGCAAGCAAACCACCAGTTACAGAATTCAAAAACAATGCTTATACGGATACTCAAGGAACTCAGAACCTCAACATTATAAAAAAGGACACAGAGCCTGACCGGGCAATGGCGCAGTGGATAGAGCATCGGACTGGGATGCAGAGGACCCAGGTTCGAGACCCCAAAGTCGCCAGCTTGAGCGCGGGCTCATCTGGCTTGAGCAAAAAGCTCACCAGCTTGGACCCAAGGTTGCTAGCTCGAGCAAGGGGTTACTCAGTCTGCTGAGGACCCACGGTCAAGGCACATATGAGAAACCAATCAATGAACAACTAAGGTGTCACAACAAAAAACTGATGATTGATGCTTCTCATCTTTCTCTCTGTTCCTGTCTGTCTGTCCCTATCTATCCCTCTCTCTCTGTCCCTGTAAAAAAAAAAAAAGGACACAGAAATCATAAAAAAGAACCAGTCAGAAATGGAGAATAACTGAAATGAAGAATATACTAGAAGGAAACAACAGATTAGATGAAGCAGAGAACAGGACCTGCAATTTGAAAGACAAAGTAGCAGAAAACACCTAATTAGATAACCACAACAAAAAAGAAATTTTAAATTTGAGAATAGTTTAAGAGACCTCTGAGACAACTTTAAGCATACCAACATTCACATCATAAGAATACCAGGAGAAAAAGGAGAGTAAGAGATTGAGAATCCATTTGAATAACTAATGACTGAAAAATAAAAAATTTCAGGGGATTTAAATTGGATTCTCTATGTTTTCTAGATTTCCTGACAATAAGGATATATTTCTTATATAATATTTAAATCCAAAATTCTACCTCTTCTCCTAATTCTAGGAATAAATAAAATTTCATATCTCAATCAATTACATTTCCATTCTTAATATGGCACAAAACACCAAACAAAACTCTTAAGGCTCTGAAAACATTTATTTGAAAGAATAATTTCTAATTTATCTGTATGTGGAAGTGATTGATTTTTTGGGAATAAGTTCCTATCTAACTTGACAAATCTAGCAGAATTAAGTTATTGCTGCAATTATTAGTCTACTTGAATTTTAAGCAAGTCAACTTCTGTGAGATGAGCTTAAGGCTAAACAACTCCGAGCTCTAAAAAAAAAAACCAGCCGGGCAGTTTTTACAACTGTTAAATAAAGAGTTACCATATAGCCCAAAAAATCATTCTCCCAGGTATATAACCAGGAGAAATAAAAACATGGGTGCACAGAAAATCTTGTACATAAATGTTCACAGCAGCAAAGACCCAAATATCTTGTAAGCTGACAAATAAACAAAATATGGTACAGTGGTACCTTGACACACGAGCACTTTAAATCACAAGCAATTTGAGACGAGCAGTCACAAGATTTTTTGCTTTAAGTCATGAGTGGATATTTGAATCACGTGTTGGGCAAATGAGTTTGTAAAATTTGTTTTTTGAGTTTGCTCACTTTTGTTAAAAAAAATGGCACTGGCAGCCACGTGTGTGCTTGCCCTCAGAGCAGGGCAGTTAATTGAAAACTGCGGATTACCTTCCTGCTTGGGAAGGGCCATTGTTATGCTAATGTTGGCCAGAGGAGAGGTTTTGGAGCCAGAAAAGTTTTAAAAAGGAGAGAGGGAGGAGGAAGAGAAGAAGCCATGCTGGCAGAGTGAGAGCAGAGAGAATGCAGAGTGCTGGAGGAGGAGCCAAGATGGCAGGGAAAGAGAAAGAAACCAAGATGGCAGGGTACTGAAAGAGAAGCCAGTTTGTGCAACAAGAAAGGAGAAGGTGTGCAGATGGGAAACCAGAGGTGACTGAGACTAGTGGAGGCCTTTGATTCTAGAAAAAACCAGAGAAGATTCTCCTGGTTGTGGAACCAGAGAATGTGTCAGTAGCTTTGGGGGTCCTGTGTGTATTTGCTCGTTGGCCAGTATGAGTCTTGAATAAAGGAATGGCCCACCATTTTTTGGCTCCACTGTTTCTTTACCGTCTGCCTGAATCTAATGGAAACCTACATGTGTATGGCCATGACAGTCGCAACTACTGGCCATACATTTGGCATAGTTTGTGGCAGGATCTGGATCAGATCAGTATGGAGCCGCCACCACCCTTGAGGGGTCAGATAGAGGAATGGTTGTTGTTATGGTTCCCCATGGTTGTCCTTTTGGAGACCGTGGGCTGGCTGATTTTTAGAGCCCTGAGAGAGGAAACCGAGAACTCTGTGTAAGGAGCTGCTGCCTGAGGCCTGCAAACCAAGGAGAAGTTGGAATGGCCACGGGAGAAAGAGATGCAGACCCTGGAACTGGAGCAGTGCTGGAGAAGGAGGCTGACTGGGTTTGTGAGTTTCTCCTGGCAATGGAGTAGTCTCTGGAGAAGGAATTACAGGTTTGTGAGTTGGTTTGCCCTGGAAGTTGTGGAGAGCCAGCAGCTGCAGGAGCCTAAGCTGGAGCTGTGCCAGTGGAGTGGCTCTGAGTCAGTGGGAGTATTTCCAGCTCCTCTTCTGAGGATGAGAAGACTGGGACTGAAGTTACAGTCCAAAGACTCCAGAAGGTAAAAGCCTAACAGCAAGGAGTACCTACTAAACCTTTGGTAGGTTTCCTACAATTATGGGACACAGGGGTGGATAACAGCATGCTCTCTGGAGCAGAGGTGGAAATGTTGGCTGCCATTGCCATGTGCTCCTCCTCGAGGCAGCATCTTAAGAGCTGTCAGGACGGCAGGAATGAGGGGGAGGCCTGAAGCCCCATGTGCATGGACTGACTCTTGGCTATGACCAGAGGGGGCACCAGCTCCCTTGTTGGATGAACATGTGGCTTTTGGACAATATGAGACCCTGGAGGAGGGAGCAGGCCTGGTAGAACTTGTATGACTTATGCTCTTACTGTAATTTGTTTGTGTAATGTGCCTAGTTCCTTACACAGGAATGCCTGTGGTATAAATTGCAAAGTGAGAAAAAGGGGTAGAATGTTAGGCAAATAAGTTTGTAAGATTTGTGTTTTTTGAGTTTGCTCACTTTTATTGTTAAAAATGGCACTGGGCAGCTATCTGTAAAATTGCTAATTACCTTCCTGCTTGGGAAGGGCCATTGTTATACTAATAACACTGGCCCCTCTACCAGCATCTTCGCCTGGCCTGGAAGGTAAATACACTTCATAAATGAGTTTATTTCTTTACATTCTCTCTTATTATGTATATATAAATGTACTTGTTATTTATAAAGTACATTTTCTTATTTAAAAGCATATAAAACAAAAAATTCCATGTGGTTTTTGGGGGCCTAACAGATTAATTGCATTCCCATTAATTTAAATGGGGAAATTCGATTTGACACACAAGCAAATTGAGTCACAAGCTCGGCCATGAAACGAATTAAACTCGTGTGTCAAGGTACCTCTGTATTATTATCTAGACAGTGAAATACTGTTCAACAATTTTAAAAAATGAAGTATTGATACATGCTACAACATGAAAGCACCTTAAAAACACTATGCTAAGTAAAACATGCCAGTTTTAAAAGGCCAAATATTATATGATTCCATTTATATGAAATTTCTAGAATAGGAAAATCTAGAGACAGAAAGTAGATTATTGCTTGCCAGGGGTAGAAGAGAACTGGGTACTGACTGCTAATGGGTGCAGGATTTGGGGGAGGGGTAATAAAAAGTCTAAAAATTGATTGTGGTGATGGTTATACAACTCTATAAATATACTAAAAGTTACTAAATTTTACACTTTAACAGGTTAATTATATGGTATGGGAATATCAGTACGTATATCTCAAAAAAGCTGTTAAAATTTTTTAACTGAAAAATCAATAAAGACAAAAAATTGGGTAACTGACAGTCTACCAGTTTCCCTCAATAGAAGATCAAAAATATGACTTAATAGCAATGCTTTAAACACTGTGCATTTTGCTGCTGACCAGTGGTAACACAGTGAATAAAGTGTTGACCTGGAACACTGAGGTTGCCGGTTCAAAACCCTGGGCTTGCCTGGTCAAGGCACATACAGGAAGCAACAACTATGAGTTGATGCTTCCTGCTTCTTCCCCCACCCCTCTAAAAATCAATCAATAAATAAATAAACACTACATTTTGGGTTAGCCATGATAATAACTAGTTCCAAAAGTTAAAATACTTAGTATAATATCTGAGTATTACAATCAAGATTTCTCCTATTCCAAATTATATCAAGAAAAGTTCGTTTTCTCTGCGATCACATGCAATGAGAACAATTACTGTCATAGGAAAATAGTACACAGAAGATGGAGCCAAGAAACAAACATTCTTCATTTTATCCACTGGAAAGAAAAACCACACGCAGATAGAAATCAGGATATGGAAATCCAGCTGGGCCAAATTAGTTTATACTTATAATTGTAGCACACTGGAGTGCTGAAGAATTTTTTATTTTTAATTGATTTCAGAAAGAGAGAGAGACAGAGAGAGAGAGGAACATTGAGCTGTTCCTATATGTGCCCTGATCAGGGATCAAACTGGCAACATTGCACTTCAAGGCAATACTTAACTGACTAAGCTATCTGGCCAGGGCCTGAAGAATTTTTAAAACATGCAATACCTGAGTGTTTAATCAGGAGCACTGACTTTTTTCCCCTTAAATTGTCAAACTTAAAAAAAATGACAACAGCCAACACAACAATAACCATCTGGTATGAATGAATAAAAATCATATCTATTTTTGGTCAGATATTTTTTGGTGTGTTGCAGAATTTTAGTAATTAGTTTATGTGAGCCATGAGATGAAAAACATTGAAAATCACTGTTCTATGGCCCTATGAGGTAGCCAATGTGTATATGCCAAATGGTACCACATAAATGTGGGCATTTAACATTTTCTAAGTCATAAATATTCAGAAATACTATATAAGCTACATTTAAGATCTTTCAAAGAACACTAAAATATTTCATGGCATGTTAGATCAATTTTCCGAAGTAAGCAACTGCATACTTTGCCTTTAGCTCAAAAGCCAGACATCTGAATGATTGGAAATACACCAGAGACTTTATAAACATAATACTAACATTTACTACGGTATAAAACCTCAGATTAAAAGCTATCACTGTAAAATCTACTCATTTCCTGCTCTGCCATAAGTAAAAGGGGAGAATTAAAAGGGTTTAATTTAGAATTTGCAATTAAAAATATTTGTGACAGCAGTAATAACACAAGCTAATTAACAAATGCTACTATTTAATGATAAATATTAGCTTGGTACAATGACAAAATGGACACAGGTGACAATTAAAACTGGTGGGCATATTTTTAACTAGACTGCACAAAACTAATTAATTTCACATAGATTTGTTCTTGCTCCAAGGCAATAATGGGCATAGTTCTTTCATATTATACTATAGAAACTTTGCAAACCGCTAAGAACATGAACCTTAAAAGGATGTAGTTCATAGCAGAGGCTATGTCAAAGCTAATGCATATACTAAAGAATTTTAAAGTATTAATGTTCAATTAAATATGCATATTTACATTTTAGGTATTTTAGGTATTATACTAGAATTTTACAGGGCCATATAAAAATTAAAGTATATTCTCTATTTGGTTTAAACCTGCAGTGCCCACTTACATAACCTCCCAAATTTCATTATTTCTATAAAATTCAGTCCTATCTGCCTTATGTAAATTAATCCAATTGCTTTCTTGAATCTGCTACACATATAAATTACATATAAACATACATTTTGGCTTCTGTCAATTATACACTTATAATTATCAGTATGCAATGCTTGAGTTTGTCTTCTTTTTCCATGTATAAGATGTTTTTAATTATATTCTATAACCTTTAGTATTAGCTAGATAAGTTACTCTAAGATTCAAGGTCTGTATACTGTCCATAGCTGTTAACAATACAGGAAGAAGTCTATAAAAATATTTATTGATTTTTAACCTAACTCCTACTACAAAGTAGAAAAAGACTTTTCTAAGAGATGGTGGTTTCCAAAATTGAAACCACCATCAAGTAACTTTATTTTCTCATTTATAATAATAGAAAATATCAGGCATCTATCCACCACAGGACTAAAACATTTTATGCTGTAAAGCATTGTAAACCTGTGATATTAAAAGAGTTCGTATTATAATTTCTTTACCTATTCATTATATTCATATTAATCTCAACATCACTATTTTATAAAGCTAAAATATATTTTATAAAATTTTATAATGTAAGTCATATATGCACATACACAAAGTATATAGTTTCAGCATAAATCTACTCTTGAAATTTTAAATATGGAAAAGACCTATAAATTGTTTTCTGCTGGAGCTAGTCTAAAACCAGACTCTAGAGCAGGGGTCTCAAACTTAACTCAGCATGTGGGCCGCAGAGCAAGATCACAGCCATTCGGCGGGCTGCACTAGGTCTACAAAAGGCAACTGTTACGCAACACTTTTCTCACTGCAGTTGAAAACAAAAAAAAAAAATCAGTACAACAAGCACAATCGTACATACAGTTTACTCAGTGTCACAAAACGACCAGAAACTGTAGTTCGCATCACAACTGCTGTTAACTAAGCTAATATCTAGCTAGGATGCTAGAGAAATGAAAAATACAAGTAGGCTCCTAGGCTTACTTAATTTTATCCAAAATATTTTGAACTTCGTGGATTAGTCTGCGGGCCGCACAAAATTGTTCGGTGGGCCGCATGCGGCCCACAGGCTGCGTGTTTGAGACCCCTGCTCTAGAGCACAGAACCTATGCAGAACTCAGAAAGGCATGGTATAGTGAGGCCTTCATTTTTACACTGCTTCAAGATTCCTGCTATTGGCTCAGGTCTGGAAAAGGTAAAACCTCTTGTTAAATTTTCTATTTCATATATTATAATAAACCAGTACTATATTCCTGAGTTCTAATCATGAATTTTTTCTTAACAACACTGTATCAATAAATCATAATTTCTAAAAATCATAAATGTACATGGTTAAAAATGTATTATCATTTTAAGTTCATTTACCGCAAACTCATTTTATTTATGTTTCTAAAATACTCCTTTAAATATAAATTCTTATATTTCTTTATTTGTATTCTTTAAATACCTTTCTCAAAATCAATCAATTCACCAGAACCACATAGATTATTTCCCATTCTATTTAACCTTACATAGAAAAATATTCATTTATTTGTAAAATATTTAAATCTTGTTAGAAAAAAAAATTATCCTTTCCATATTAAATACTGATGTCAGTGAATTTAATAAAAGTATTTCTGCATGTAATGTCCTTACTGAAGTTGCTAGTTTATGGTAATCTCCATAAAGTCAAATGTAGCATCAGGACAGAAAGATTATGATAGAAGATTAAAATGTAATTGCTCAAAAATATATAAATAGAAAAAACCTTATAACTTCACTAAAAAAGTAAAACTGACTATATATCACATTTCATTTTTTATCCAGCAGGAAAAAAAATACAAAAGTATATTTCTCCAAACCATTATTGCAACTACTGAATTCCTTCACTCTTGCTTTCTTCCAATTCTATCTTAACTTATCACACAATTGGAAACCTAGCATATGCCTGAAAGATGAAACAACAGAAACAAATCCATAGGTTAATATGTAGATTTGAAACAACAACTATCAGATCAAAAATACCAACTACCTTTGTCCTCTCCTTTTCTTTTGGATCCCTGGAAAGTAATAAGGCTTGCTAGTTGTCCAACTATTTAACGTTTCTTTCAAATATTTAACATTATGTAACAGCAAAAAAACAAACAAACAAAAAACAACTATCTCAACAAGGGCTACCATTAAAAATTTATTATTATGGAAGTTTTCAATATATACAATTAGCTCAGTGGTAGAGCATCGGCCTGGCGTGCGGAAGTCCCGGGTTCGATTCCCGGCCAGGGCACACAGGAGAAGCGCCCATTTGCTTCTCCACCCCTCCCCCTCTCCTTCCTCTCTGTCTCTCTCTTCCCCTCCAGCAGCCAAGGCTCCATTGGAGCAAAGTTGGCCCGGGCGCTGAGGATGGCTCTGTGGCCTCTGCCTCAGGTGCTAGAATGGCTCTGATTGCGGCAGAGCGACGCCCCAGATGGGCAGAGCATTGCCCCCTGGTGGGCGTGCCGGGTGGATCCTGGTCGGGTGCATGCGGGAGTGTCTGACTGCCTCCCCGTTTCCAGCTTCAGAAAAATACAAAAAAAAAAAAAAAAAAGCAAAAACAAAGAATATAAACACCCATGTTCCTAACCTTTAGCTTCAATAATTACCAACATATATTAATAATCACACACAGAACTCCCAGCCACACTTTACTGAATTATCTTAAAGCAAATCCCAGACACTGTGGTAAGTGACTATAAGATATTGCCCTATGTTTTTTTAAAGCAAAAAATCTTCTTTCCTGCCCTCATCTTTTCCTTATCTCATTTTCCAGTGGTATGAGATGCCTAACCTTTTTAAAATGTAGATGATTAAACAATTTCTGTAAGTTTCACAGAATTCTGTGAAAAATGAAAGTATTAATGCTTTTAATTTTCTTCAAAAAATGAAATAACTTAGACTTATATATGAAAGATATTTCTTTTTCTGACCAACTTTTGTATAATTCTTACCATCTTCATTTAAAAATAGTTTGTTGAATCTTAATCCACTTGGCTCTTTACCAACATATCGATGCACATACTCTGTTCCAAGGTCATTAACAGCAATGGCATATTTCAAAGGTTTTACACAAGACTGAAGACAAAATGGAACTTTGGTATCTCCAATAGAATGCCTATTTAAAAACAGATTAACAATAATTAAGATAAACTGGAAAAAAAGTAATTGAATTACTGGAATTGTTATTTTACATGTTATTTCTAATTTACAAATGTATCTCCATAATTCAACACGTTTACTTAGATATTAAAAAAGAAATATAAGTATGTTTATTTTAGGAGGAATAGTGCAAATAAAAGCAAAAGCTTAAAAGTATTCTGGTAATAAAATAATTAAGAATTAGACAGGTAATGTAAAAATTTTCCTCTGGGCAAGAGGAAAATATCCTCCTCCTTACTCCTACCTGTATTTTAATCATAAAATGAACTAACCCTTTAGAAATTAGTCACCATTTTATTACAGCCTTAATCATGGCTAAGCCATGGTTAATTTTTAAACAGAGCATAATTTAGTTTTAATACCATTCTCCGAGACCCTATCTATAAATGCCTCACCTTGTCAACCATAGCTACTTAAAATTCCAGCCTCATTATATTAAATGGCATCCAGGATTGCTGGCATTAATGGTAATCACTATCACCATGTAGATAAACAACAGAACAAAAAGCTAGTTTCATGTTACTAAATTGCAATGCACATAAAGTAAAGAATACAGAAAAATCCTCATTGACTCCATTATAATGTAAGCTTCACAAGAAAAGAATTTTTTGGCTCTTTGAATGGCTCAAGTATCCCAGATGCCCTCAATAAATACCTCGACATATTATAGCCACTCATTCATTCAGAATGAAACTCATTCACGGTGAAACTAAGCACTACTAATAACTCCTGGACAAACAGGTTAACAGAAAAAGATGTCAGAGGGTAAAGAGATATTAGAGAACCACCTCACTTGTGGTTCTCTAATATTATGGAAGATAAATACACACGTATATATGACAAAAGTGTATTATTTTTCCTAACATATTTCTAAATAATTTCTAATTCAGACTATAACTTCAACTTGACCATCATTCTAAAACCTGACAAAAGCCTGTCCTCCTAACTTTGAATTTAAAAATACATATATTCTAGTCCAAAGTCAACTTTTAAAATTATCTCTATAAAAAAACTAAACTAAAAGAATCATCTCTACAACACACAAAGAACGTTTAAGAGAAAATAATCATTGCCTGATAATTTTCTCCAAATATAAAAATTTCCATTACATGATAAACCATTTCCTCCAAATACTATTAGGAACATCACTATTCACTGGAATGTGTTCCTGAAGGATAAAACCACATCTTCTCATGTAAGTGTCCTTTCAGAGCATTCAACATTTAATTCAATACACAATGAGTGTTTAGTACATTTTACAGGCCCAGATGAAGATAAAGGTCTATCATTATGACTAGATGTTAATGGATTTGAAATTAACAGACCTAAGTGATAGGTTCACCTCTTCTAGTAGTAAACAACCTCTTGGCCTCAGATTCCTTATCTGAAGAATGGATGAACTAAACCATACTTTTTTTTTTTTAACTATAAATACTTAAAGAAGGTAATTAGGAAGCCTGGCTGGTGGTGGCACAATGGGTAGAGCACTGATCTGGGGTGCTGAGGTCTCAGGTTCAAAACCCCAGGGTTGCTGGCTTGAGCAAGGGGTCATTGGCTCAGCTGGAGCCTTGCCCAGTCAAGGCACATGAGAAGCAATCAATGAACAACTAAAGTACTGTAACTATGAGTTGATATTTTTCATTTCTCCCTCTTCCTGTCTCAAAAAAGAGAAAAAAAGATAATTAGGAAAAATAAAAAGATCAAACAAGAATAAGGCACTTAAGAGATCAAAATTTAACAAATGGAAACAAAGGTTTTAATTGGAATATTATCTTAAAAAATAAACCTAAAATAAGGTAAAATGACTTGCAGTTTTAACAGAATTTAGGGTAAAATTACATGCATGCTATAAATTCATCAAGCTGTATATACTTGTATGTGAGCACTTCCCAAATTTGGCTTTCATAGATCCATAAAAAATGCTGTATGTTTTATAATTTACTTACTTTACAAATGACTGATGGTTTTCATTCATTTGAAATAAACTTACCTCTGTCCATCTACTGTACAAACAGATACACCCCATAAATCAGGACTGAACTTGGCTAGTTGAGGAATATAATCTGCAACCTAACCAAAATATTGAAAATTAACAGATATAACAATACAAGACAGTAATACTTTCCTCCACAAAAAAATTTCTCAATTTAGCTTCCATCAATGAACAGTTATTTTATAACACTCAGTGGCGTTGTAGTCTTTTATAACAATATTCATAAAAACTAAACACACACAGACTTGAGGAGTACAGATGAGATCTATGTGATTTCTCTCAGTCTCCATCATTCCCTATGTTTTTCAATGTATTCTCTGTTCCTAGAAAAGAACAAGGTCTAAAAGAGGAACCAGGGCTTGAATGTTTTTATTAAGGGAAAGATAGAGAATTTCTTTAATCAGGGTCATGCTGGCAGGAAATATCACACTATTACTATATGAAGAAGAAATTAAATAGCCCTTCATATTATTTAGAGGATTTTTTAAAACTGAAAACATTTTATTTAATGTTTGAAGATATATCCAGATATTCCAAATAGTTACTTTTTAATTAAAGATTTAAAAGTCATCTCAATCATTTGAAAATCTAAAAGAATTTGTAAACTTAAGATTTCTTTTTATCCAAAATAATAAGCAAATATTTAAAATATTTTAAAAGCACTTAACCCAATGGCTTCATATAGGTTAAATTTCTTAATTAGCAAAACACAAGAAAACTATACAATTTTACTCTCTATATCTCAAATTAAACTGAATTTATTAAGTGATTGGTTTAGAAAAATATTCACATTAAAAACATACCTTTCCTCCAGACTGCTTTTTAGCACTTTCATATAACTCATCGATATGAGAGGTAAAAGACATAAAGTCAGGAATGACAAACTTTCTTCTAAAGGCTTGTGTCAACAAAACAATGTTGCTTTGAACACATCTGTGAAACATGAGAAAAAGAAAAAAAGACTATATGATCTTCAAATATGAGTGGTTGGTAATAATATTAATTAGGAAAATATTCAAACAATTGATAAATATATCATTGATACAATAAACAATTCTATAAATTAAACTCTTTGTACATTATTTTCTTTCCTTTAAGCAGTCTTTCATGTAGTTGTCTATAAGTTGTTGAACAAGAAATAAATTAGATTGCCTAAGAATTATATCAAAGATTAAATAACAGAGCATTAGACCAGGTTAAGTATCAGGACCATCCAAAAACAAGTTTCTTAACCTACCAAAATTGACAGTCATATATAGTTGAGATCCTGTTTATTTTTCCATTAAATAACCTCAGACAGACAGGGGTGGGAAAAAGTAGGTTTACAGTTGTTCATAAGGAGAATAATACAATAATTACATAATAAAAAATAACACAAGAATAAGCTGTGTTTCGCATACTCACAACTGTAAATCTAATTTTGACAACCCCTGTATATCCCTCAATTCCTATAAAACTATTAGTAGTATTTCACAAAAAGCTAAACAGTTTGTATTTTAACACATTTTCCTGAATTAATTTTAAAAAAATTACACTTCTAAGCTAAATAACGGAAATAAAATCCGCTTTGTTTAGTCAATTTGTCTTTTAAATGACATACTTATTAAAATACTTGTAAAAGTAATAAATAAGAAAAATCATATATAACATAGTATAAATTACATTTATATTATTTGAATCAATAAAAATGTTTAATTACATTATTCTACTCACTGTAAGATAGGTAATACAGTAGATAAAAATGTTTCATTGCTTACAACTATCTAAAAGTTATGGTAAATCATGTGACTGGAGGGAACAACATCTAAGGATTTTAACTAATATTCTGCTTTGTTCTAAGAAGAATTTAAGCCAGAAAAATCAATATATTAATGTAACCTTAAAGAAGGTTACAGCCAACCATGTCCTCTAGACCCATCTTCTTTAAAGTCTCCGTTATATATAGTTGAAGTATTAAAGTCAAACTATTAATTATGGGAAGTCATTTATGCAACTGATTCCTCACAGATAAATGATGTGACACTGTATTGACAGCTTCTTTGGGGGAAAAGAAAAAAATTCAAATTGCAATAAAAAAATACTCTTTCAAGTACTATTCATTCTGTTTAATCCTCAAAACATAAATACTTTGATTAGGATAATTTTCTCACTTTACAGATAAGGAAACTGTAACTTGCAAGTAAATAACTTGGACTAATTATAAATGGAGAAATGAAGAAGTAGACACTCAGCATTTCATTTTTATCCCATGGTAAATGAGAAATTTTTATCTCAATATTTTAAGTTGTTCTAAATGAGACATCAAATTAAAATTAAAAGCAAAATTTAACATTTTAACTATTAATAAAAATTCAGAATGTAAACTCACTTGGTCAATATAAGAATAAAATAATTGCCCTGGCCAAAATAATTGTTGGCTCAGTGGTAGAGCGTTGGCCTGGCGTGTGTAAGACCCGGGCTCGATTCCCGGCCAGGGCACACAGGAGAAGCGCCCATCTGCTTCTCCACCACTCCCCCTCTCCTTCCTCTCTGTCTCATTCTTCCCCTCCCACAGCCAAGGCCCCATTGGAGCAAAGTTGGCCTGGGCGCTGAAGATGGCTCTGTGGCCTCTGCCTCAGGCGCTAGAATGGCTCTGGTCGCAACAGAGCGACGCCCCAGAGGGACAGAACATCGCCCCCTGGTGGGCATGCCGGGTGAATCCTGGTCGGGCGCATGTGGGAGTCTGTCTGACTGCCTCCCCGTTTCCAGCTTCAGAAAAATACAAAAAAAATAAAATAAAATAATTATTTAAAAGAAGTTGTTTTCAGTGTTAAAAATGTGCTCCAATCAAATTAGGACTAAATAATTATAGTCCTAATTTCCATTATTAACCTACAGAATAGAAATAATTGACACCCAAGATAATATGCATTTATTACTTCAATAAACTTTTATTATTTATTTATTCATTTTATAGAGGAGAGGGAGAGACAGAGAGAGAGAAGGGGGGGGGGGAGGAGCTGGAAGCATCAACTCCCATATGTGCCTTGACCAGGCAAGCCCAGGGTTTCGAACCAGCGACCTCAGCATTTCCAGGTCGGCTCTTTATCCACTACGCCACCACAGGTCAGGCCTACTTCAATAAACTTTGATGAACTGTTTTCTAATAAGCTTTGCAATGTTTATCTAAAAATATTTTTTGTCAATTAATATATATTTAATATATTTCAAATAGCAATTCAATTTGTAAATGAATTGCAAGAAAATATTCTGAAGAATACATTTCTCAGCAGAAAAAAAAGGCAATTTCTGATCTTAAACCACTATATCTGTATCAAATCAAATATATATCCTTATTTTTTAAGAAATTATACGTGAGAGGCCCTGGCCGGTTGGCTCAGCGGTGGAGCGACGGCCTGGCGTGCGGGGGACCCGGGTTCGATTTCTGGCCAGGGCACATAGGAGAAGCGCCCATTTGCTTCTCCACCCCCCCCCCCCCCCTCCTTCCTCTCTGTCTCTCTTCCCCTCCCGCAGCCAAGGCTCCATTGGAGCAAAGATGGCCCGGGCACTGGGGATGGCTCCTTGGCCGCTGCCCCAGGCGCTAGAGTGGCTCTGGTGCGGCAGAGCGACGCCCCGGCGGGACAGAGCATCGCCCCTGTGGGCGGGCGTGCCGGGTGGATCCCGGTCGGGCGCATGCAGGAGTCTGACTGTCTCTCCCCGTTTCCAGCTTCAGAAAAAAAAAAAAAAAAAAGAAAGAAAGAAAGAAATTATACGTGAGAGAATACAAGAACTGCCAAATAAATTTAAATTATTAACCTAACACTATTTAAAACTATTAGCACTTTTAAAAGGAGGCTTTATAATTAACAAAACTGTAGTCAGTGAAAGTAGGGTTTGGGGGTAGTTTTTTTTTCTGGCTCTACCAGAAGGTACTGATAAAGCTGTCACATCAGCAAGTCACATCTTTCTCATGCTTTATTCAATCTTCTCATTTGCAAACTGGGAATAATAGTCATTTCACTTTCCTTCTTTAACTTGTATTTATGATTAACAACTGTAATGTTTGTCCATATTTTACAAAATATCTTACATATAATTTTTCATTAGTAAAATAACCATAAATTACTAAAAAAAAAAAAATCAAAGCATTACATAAATGCAAAGACTATCATTCATTTTCCTCAAAAAGAAAAAGACCAAAAATTATGATCACATACAAAAACTAATACTCAGATGGTTAAAAATGCATGAATAAATACAGCATTCACTTTCAACACAAGTTTTCTACTTCTGTTACTTTTAAGGATTATTAATATTAAAAACAATTGACTATCAAGATGGGTACAGGCAATTTCCAACTTTCAAACAAATTATACTCCGAAAAGCATATTCAAGAATTCATTTTTCCATTTGAAAAAAATGTCATACATAATAAGTGTCTCTCAAATTACCCTCAAAAGCTAAATATATTAACCAACAAGGTATTTTAGGTAAAATATCAACACACTGACTTCAACAAAATCTAACCACCTTTATGAATTATTTCTCTGGGAAAATGAATTTCACTGTAACATCCCCTTCTCACTTGCATGGACATGAAATAGTGTTATTTTTGGCAACACTAACTAGAAAACCTATTTTGAAAACAGAAAAACTTCTCTGCAGCAATCACCTTTTCAGATGACCAGAAAAGGTTAATATTCAGAGGTTTTAAATCATCTCTTTCTAGGGATGGAAAGTGCAATCCTTATCCCTACAGACTATTCCACTACCTGTTTATATATACCACGAAGCATTTGTCAATTTGGGAACTGCTTATATTACAATTATCAATGTTTAAAGAATGGATTAATGTTTAAAATAACAGTAGTCATTATTTTTTATATAATTATGTATAGAAAATTTTATGATTACGTTCCTGGATTCATAATCAAGGTATTTAAATTACTTTTAATTTCAGATTTAAACACAGCAACATATTTATAAAGCACAAAAATTTTAAACCGTACTAAAAGAGTGAAATACTACTTTCACTTAAAATTCCAAAGCAATTCCTCATACTTATTATCAACAGATCTACCTACCATCTCTCTGACGTCTCATGCTCAGATAAGCCAAACTAACTCCCCAAAAGGCACCATAATCAAAAGTACTCTGCAGATAGCTCATGAACACTTAAGTAAAATAATCTTCACTGCATAGGTAGGATTGCAAATCATTCTTAACTAGAAATGATTTCCCTTTCTTCATGAAGAAAGAGGTTCTAAAGACTCCAAATTCCTAACACCAATTCCACCATGGACCTAAAACCTATACTTTGCTGGGCTTCACAGCATGCCAGGAAACTTTGAAGGGCCTCAGTTAAATATACCTTCAGATGACTTAAAACTCGAGGATATTCCCGGGATATATCTAGAACAAATCATCCAGTCCCAAAAGAAAATAAAAGGGAAAACAAATAAAAATACATATATACATAAAAATAACTTTTCAAGGTCAATGCTAGAAATCTTTGCGTCTATTTCAAACTAAGCCTACGATCTGAATAAAAGCCAGTATCTTATAGTAGTGTTTATAATTTTATACTGGTTTTCACTTTATTAGCAGTCTAACATACTATTTATCTCTTTGGGATCCATTATAAAACATGCTGTCCATTAAGTAATCAGACTAGTAGGAACACATTAATGAACATGTATAATAAGATACATAATAAGAAAGCAAATATAGAAAAGTAAAAAAGAAATATTATCAATCAACCAAATCAGGAAATTAACCTCCAAAGTTATCTTTAGTTTTTAAATATACTATTTGAGAAAAATGAAAATAGTCAAAAGCCTATATATTAATACATCTGAGGAGAGGAAAGAAGCAGATAATGAAGAATTGTAAATGTAGGGAATACAGGCTGTCTGAAGCCTTCTCATTTTATGCTGTCATCTATATCACCTTGTAGGAAAAAAAAAAGAGACCATCCTGAGAAAGCCTGCAAGAAATTCAGATGAAGTAGAGGTAAATTAAAGCCATTACAGGACAGGGTATGCTCTATTTTATGTACACCGGAAACATTTGTCCTTACATTGCCTTAGAGCAGTTTCAAAGAAAGTATACAATAGCCCCAATGTATCAGAGAACCATAATGTGCACCATGTTCTTCAAACAATTGATTTTTATAAATCCCCCCATTTTGTTTCAGTTACACAGGAAGCACTGGCTTTAGATTGTTTTAAAATAAAAATCACCATATAGCATAGCAATCACCATTAAATGTTTGGCAGAAATTTTTACTTTTTAAAAAGATCTTTGTCTAGCATGACACCATCTGATGTTGTTTGAAGAGTTAATCTTAACATATCCATACACTCTTTCAACCTGGGATCAGACGTTCGCAATCCTGTAGATTTGAGTGCCTGTTTTTGAAAAAATAAGAGTTTGTAAATATATAGTGCAAAAAATGTATATGCTTATTCCAACTACAAGTTTTTACTCCTGTACATAAAAACTACTCAGGACCTGAATATGTATATGGCATTTTAGTGCCACTATTACCCACTTTCTGGACAAGTTTCTCATTCTTTCTTTCCTTTTCTTTCACTGATTACCTTGAAATGAGCATAATAAAAATTTGAAAACATAATAAGAGAAATAGTGTCAGTGAAACTATATGTCAAATGGCCTTTAAGACTACATTTCAGTATTTCTGTATTATTGATTCAGTACTACTGATCTTTAAAAAGTTTGAGATAGAAAAATATAAAAACTTACTGTAATAAATTTATGAACAGGTATTTTCTCTTGTCCCTCTGCAATTGTATAGAACAGCAAATCTTCCAAGCTAGGTAACAGACCCTGTTTTATTTTACTAAAAGGGGGAAAAGAAGATGAAATTAATCTTTGTGAGAACATTCTAATGGATTTGAGCTATATCTATTATTAAATAATCACTGAACCAGACTACAGCTGAACTGATCTATTTATAAAGGCATCTGTCATACTAAATGCTGATTTATCAAAATCAAACCAATATTACTGAAACCAGACTTAAAAACAAGTAAATAATAACTCATTAGTGAATACAGATCTTTAACCTCAAGTTTTAAAAACTTGATTATCATTTCTAGTTGTGCTAATGCCTAGCCACTTGTCATAGTGATACCTTCCTGTCACCCAATATTAATTAGAGCTCAGCAAATATTCAGTTAAGAGTCAACACTTTGTTGTTGTTGTTGTTTTAAATATGATGACTACATCTACATATTGTTTAAATAGTTAACCTGATGGTAAAATCTGGGGAAGACAGCAATTAAGTATTAGACAGTAAAGATTAGTACACAAATTCTTAAATCCTGGCTATAATACTTTAACTGAGTCACCTTGTGTAAATTGTTGTTTCTGTGACTCAGTTTCCTCATCTGAGAGAGATAGCACTTGCCTCACAGGGTTATTGTGAGGATCAGTTGACTCATACATTCAATACCTTTAGAACACTGCCTAAAAGAGAGCACTCAATTGATGGTAGCTATGGTTACTATTTCTAAAGTGTTCTAGGCTCACATATGATGAAACGCCACAAATCAGAAAGAATGTTAGAATAAAAATTTTTATCATAAAGTGCAATAAAATCTAAACTAATAACATTATTCTATTCTATAGGATGCTATGATTAAACAAACTTTTAAACAAGGAATTTTTTCCTATCTATTGAAAAGCTTTCAAGTGACAAACTACAATGAAGCTATTAAATGTCTTTTTTTCACCAAGACTGAAATAAACAAATTTCATTATTCTGTCCAATACTGTCATAAGCATTACAGTGATGTTATAAGGACTACAGATCTATAGCAGATTAGTCTGTTCCTCATCCATCACTACTTATTAAAATAGGGGGAGTATATACATTTGTCCATATACATATATGTGTGTACATATACAATAGTCTGGAAAGAACTTTACCTGTATTTCAATAAACAGAGAAAATCAGAGAGAAAGGAAGGAGGGAATAATTGTTTTCTTAAACTCAGACTTTAACATTAAGTCATTTAGCCTGACTGGGCGGTGGCGCAGTGGATAGAGTGTCGGACTGGGATGCAGAAGAACCAGGTTCGAGACCCCGAGGTCGCCAGCTTGAACGAGGGCTCATCTGGTTTGAGCAAAAGCTCACCAGCTTGGACCCAAGGTCGCTGGCTCGAGCAAGGTGTTACTCGGTCTGCTTAAGGCCCGTGGTCAAGGCATGTATGAGAAGGCAATCAATGAACAATTAAGGTGTTGCAATGCGCAACGAAAAACTAATGATTGATGCTTCTCATCTCTCCGTTCCTGTGTGTCTGTCCCTGTCTATCCCTCTTTCTGACTCTCTCTCTCTGTCTCTGTAAAAAAAAAAAAAAAAAAAAAAGGAAAAAGAAAAAAACAACATTAAGTCATTTATGGACTAGCCATTGGTATAATATATATTACTGTTATAAGATACAATTTTTCTTGGTCTTATCCTGACCTAAAACCACTATAGCGTTCAACAATACTAATGACATTAAATAGCATTCAACAATACTAATAGAGAGAGAGAGAGAGAGAGAGAGAGAGTGTGTGTGTGTGTGTGTGTGTTTTAATTCAATTCAGTGAGGAGGGGAGGCGGAGAAAGACTCCTGCCAGTGCCCCAACCAGGATACACCCAGAAAGCGCACTGGGGGGGTATGCTCTGCCCATCTAGAACGTTGCTTCATTGCTCAGCAACTGAGCTCTTCTTAGTACCTGAGGCAGAGGCCAGGGAGCCATCCTCAGTGCCCAGGGCCAACTTGCTCCAACTGAGCCATGGCTGCAGAAGGGGAAGAGAGAGAGAAGCGAGAGTGGGAGGGGTGGAGAAGCAGATGGGTGCTTCTCCTGTGTGTCCTGACTGGGAATAGAACTTGGGACATCCACATGCTGGGCCAATGCTCTACCACTGAGCCAATGACTTAATATTTAAAGAAAAATTGAACCAGCTGTCAAAAAAAAAATATTAGTGAGAACACCAATTATTTACAGAAAATGGTTTGTCAAATCAACTTCAGATGGCAGTAGTTTATCACTTTAAAAAATTGCAGGATAAGCTTTCTACGTATTTATCACACCAGTAAATGGTATTTGCTCTGCCTAAAAGCTATGTAAGTAACACAAAATATATATACACTTCTTTAGTTTATGGTACATAGTACAAAAAAATTAAAGTGACCGTGTTATTGCCATAGTTAGCAAAAAAGGGTAAATATTTACTTGCTTTTGGAAGAGGCTAATTTTTATCCACAGGAGAGTTAAGTCGTCTTAAAAAATATTCTCACAAATGGTCAAAATTGATAAAAATGAAGTACTACCTCTCTTAGCATTTAAAAGCTCAGACTCTGATCTGAGAATGAGTTAGCTTCAACAATCTGGTCAACAAACAAATGTACAGATTACCCCCAAATTTTTCAAACAGGTAGAAATTACTCCTAAGATCTTTCTTGTCCCTTTTTCTCCCCAAATTGAATATGGCTCTGTGGCAACATTTTATAATAATGTATTTTGCTATTACAATTCAAAAGCTAGTAACTTAGTTTTCATTAACGATATAGTAACTAGAAAATCCTTGAGAGATATTCAAGTTTTACTGACAAAAAACAACAACAAAGGTTATAGCAGGCTTTCAAACCATAACATCAACAATTATAAAAGAAATCCTAGTGATCCCTCCAGATACCCTAGGGGAAAACATAAAATAGTTATGATACTCAGCAACTAAAATAGGACACACATAGATTAATAAATTCAAAGAAAAATCTTTGTTTCATACCTTTTTATTCCTTTCCGTTTCTTATTTCCTTTCCAATATCTGTAAGATCTGTTCACTATCACTTTGTTCATTCTTTTCCCTACTTTACCCTCACTAAATACCTGTCTAAAAACAAACAAATATTTTCTATTAAAAAAGAGAGAGCGAGAACCTGACCAGGTAGTGGCGCAGTGGATAGAGCACTAACCTGGGATGCTGAGGACCCAAGTTCAAAACCCCAAGGTCACTGGCTAGAGCATGGGATCATAGACATGACCATATGGTCACTGGCTTGAGACCAAAAGTTAATGGCTTGAAGCCCAAGATCACTGGCTCAGCTGAAGCCCCCTGGTCAAGGCACACATGAGAAAGCAATCAATGAACCAAGGTGCCGCAACTACGAGTTGATGCTTCTCGTCTCTCTCCCTGCCTGTTTGTCTGTCTCTCTCTCTCTTAAAAAAAATTTTTCCCCATGTATTCAACTGCCATCTATAACATATACAACATTGCTAGTCATTGCTTACAACCTAAAAAGGAAGCTGAACAAGTACATAAGGAGGAATTACCAGAAAACAACTATGAGATCCAATCACTAAAAATTATTTCACTGTGCACTAATAATACAGTCAAGTTCTTTTTAGAAGAGGTGGAATTTGAGCTAGATTTGAAAGATAGGAGCTAGACACACGGCAATGAACAGGGATTTCAGGCAAAGAAAATAGAACCACCAAAGCAAAGAAGGTAAGCATTCACTGGGTGTTTATAAAGAACAGCAAACAACTAGAACAGAGGATATATGAATTAAGATGCCTTTTTCTATCTAATGTTTTCAGGGTTAAAAGAAATCTATGTAAGACAACCAGTAAATAAGGAAACTACCCCCAAAACAATAATCTTTAAAAAAATATTTTGTTTTTAAATGTTTATCATTTTGCATTTAACAGAGTGACCCTACTGTTAGTAAATGTCCATCAATACCAGCAAATAGCAGATTAAACCCGTGAGGTTGAACGCTGAAGGTGGCAGACCATATATCATTATAAGTCTGACAAAGTGCCAAATCCTACTACTTATCCCCCAAGTCACTTTGTCTCAAGGCTAATTGTTGGTGGAATATAAAAACAAGATCTTACATCTTTTAAAGATTGACTGTCTGAAAAAAAAAAAAAAAGAACTTTGTTTTATCTTAAAACCCAGGTAATAAAGCAAAGTGATTAAACTGTCCCCAATTTACAAATAAGGACAGAGACTTAAAGTCAAGCAGCATGTCCAAGGTCACACAACTCTTTTTTTTTTTTTTTTTTGTGGAATAATAAAGGGCTTTATTGAGTACAGAGCACACACCCCGCCCAGCAAGGTTCCCTGGCCCCGAGGAAAGAAACATGGAGGCTAGGGAAGTTGCCTGTCACACAACTCTTGACTGAGCAGACCAGAATTAGTCCTAGAAAGTTGGTCCTTAGTTCCCAGTCCTAGATTCTTCCTGTTATGTAACAGACTTGGGGAAGCCCACATGATGGGTCTTACAAACCCAAAGACAAAAAGTAACCACATAGGGTAGCTGAACTAGAAGCAGGCCGTGGTAGGTAGTCACCCTAAGCCTACAGCTTCCTTGACAAAGACTAATCTTTACCTTTAAAATGTCATGATTAAATTTGTGTTCTGCTTGTTAAAGCTCCAACCTGTACAAAGCAAGGATGAGATTATATTGAATTAGGGCTGCTGTTCTAATTGGACTTGACTGAATTTTTAGAGAGCAATCCAAAATAAGCAGCACTCTTATCTATGGCTATGAGTCTTAGTTTTGTATCCCACCTATGTGTGAAATCATATAGTTCTTAGCTTTTTCTGATTTACTTATTTCATTCAGTATAATGTTCTCAAGGTCCACCCATGTTGTCATGACACTATGTCATCATTTCTTATGGCTGAGTAGTATTCCACTGTATATAAGTACCACATCTTCTTTATCCAATCCTCTATCAAGGGACACTTTGGTTGTTCCCACGTCTTGGCCATTGTGAATAATGCTGCGATGAACATGGGGATGCATGTGTCTTTACATACTAATACTAATGTTTTCAAGTTTTTGGGGTATATACCCAGTAAAGGGATTGATGGGTCATATGGTAGTTCTATTCTTAAGCAGTGTTACATACCAACCAGAGACACTTCCCAAATGGAGCCAAGACACATTAATATTTGCTTCTACTACACTGTAGGTGGTCAGAAAAATACCATGTACGGTAATCAGTCATATGCACTGTGTTTCATAATCAAAGCAATTTTATACCTGAGTAGATTCCAGGATAAAATCATACTAAGTATGTCTCTACCTGAAAGTTACTTACCTCACTTAGAGATATAATAATTATTTTTATAAATATGTAAGTTCACTAGGCTTTCTTAACCATTACTCAGAATAAAAAAGGACTTAAAAAGTGAAAAGACACAGACAAGCAACTCCTTGGTATATATGGTATATATAGGATTTAAAAATTGAACTCCTTAAAGTATGGCAATCCTACAATTAGACTTTGTCTCTACAGACATGATTTTTCTTTACTTCAATGCTAAAAGAAGGAAGTAGTATAGCTTTTTACTGATTTCAAGTAATTTTCTAAAACTCAAAGACACCCACAAGTATCTTCAACTAATTTCTTTTCTAGGTGACATTTATCTTTTCGAGACTAAAATAGTGTCCTACCCTGTTGCCCATATCTCCAATTACTTTCCCCTACAAATGCCTCACAAAAAAGGATTAAATTCAATTTGGTAGTCATAGCCTGAATTAGTTTGACTCTGAAGTAGACAGACCTCTTTGTAAAACAGGAAGCCTAAAAACAAGCTAAAACTCAAGGAGACTAAATTTCAGGATCTAACTCATGCTTTCAGAAAACTTCATCTAAATCAGCGGTTCTCAACCTGTGGGTCGCGACCCCGGCGGGGGTGGAACGACCAAAACGCAGGGGTCGCCTAAAGCCATCGGACCCACAGGTTGAGAACTGCTGATCTAAATATTAATTAGTAGCATGCAGTTTATATTTATTTATTTTTTTATTTTTTATTTTTTACAGAGACAGAGAGAGGGATAGACAGGGACAGGCAGGAACAGAGAGAGATGAGAAGCATCAATCATTAGTTTTTCGTTGCGACACTTTAGTTGTTCATTGATTGCTTTCTCGTATGTGCCTTGACTGCGGGCCTTCAGCAGACTGAGTAACCCCTTGCTCAAGCCAGCAACCTTGGTTCCAAGCTGGTGAGCTTTTTGCTCAAGCCAGATGAGCCCGAGCTCAAGCTGGCGACCTTGGGGTCTCGAACCTGGGCATCCCAGTCCGACGCTCTATCCACTGCGCCACCGCCTGGTCAGGCAGCATACAGTTTATTAATTACAAATTATGTACAGGTATATCAATGGCTAAATAGATATGTGGTTTAATGTAAACATTAGGTAATAAAAAATATTATGTTATGCCACTAAAACAAAACTAACACTGATAACTAATCAAAAATTTTAATATTGAGAAAATCACAAATAAAATGACTATACTTTTCAATTTTGAATTTAGCTTAAGTGAATTGCATATGTCTCACTTTTACAAATTAAGATCAAATACAGTATTAAAGAATCAAAACAGAATATGTCATCTATTTCAACATATCACTGAAGCTCACTAAAATCACATATATTTACACTTTCACTTTTAATATAGTATTTTTAAATTCTGGTTTAATTTAAAAAATATTTTTGAAATGCCATGACTTTGTATAGATGAGCAAACACAAAATTATTGCATATGGGTATGCAGTTTTTAACATACTACCACACTGCCCTGAAAAATAGCTAAATTAATTTATACTTCTACCAGCAATGTAAGAGAGTTCCACACTCTTTGCATCGCTTGATTTAACTTAACATCTGGCGGTCTGATAGGGTAAAAACAATCTCACCATTTTAATGGAATAGTTTCAATGTTGCACCCTGTATGAACCACCTATTTTCTTTTTTTTTTTTTTTTTTTTTTTAATTTTATTTATTCATTCTTAGAGAGGAGAGAGAGAGATAGATAGATAGGAGGGGGGAGGAGCCAGAAGCATCAACTCCCACATGTGCCTTGACCAGGCAAGCCCAGGGTTTCGAACCGGCGACCTCAGCATTTCCAGGTTGACGCTTCATCCACTGCGCCACCACAGGTCAGGCAAACCATCTATTTTCTAAAAAGCATACATGTACTGATATTTTCCCAGCTTAGTCCTTTCGTTATATTTTTTTCTTTCTAATTAAACAATAAATTGCTCATACAGAAATTAGCTTAAAATGCCCCCTCATCTCCACCTACCAATCCTTCCCAGGGACCCTAGAATATACACTTTTGGGATTTAGAAAGGATAACAGAATCAACTGGAGGCTTACCTCCCAAAATAAGAGAAACGTTTATTACATAATAGCAAAGTGGAAGGAATCAAAGGAGGAAAGCTACATCTGGATACCAATAAGTATAAGCCAAAACAGCATCTCATAGTTGTTGCTATAAGATGATTTCTTATTCAGAAGGCAATGAAAGTATAGATGAGCAAACAAAAGTATTGCATATGGGTATGCAGTTTTTAACATACTACCACATTGCCCTGCAAAATAGCTGAACTGAAGTTGGTTGAAGGAGATGTCATATCCTAAATGACAGGGATTCAAAGAGTACGACTATGGAAAAAAGATTAAGTACGTAACTTGTTTATGTATTTTACTTATTTTTTTTTAATTTTACTAATTTTTTTAAAGTGAGAGGAGGGGAGATAGAGATACAGACTCCCACATGCGTCTTGGCCGAGATCCACCAGGCAACCCCTGTCTGGGGCCAACGTTTTGCCTATCTTAGGCTATGCTCCCAAGCAACCTATTTTTAGCACCTGAGGCAGAGGCTCCACGGAGCCATCCTCAGCACCAAGGGTCAAGGAGCCCAAACTAATCGAGTCATGGCTACAGGAGAGGAGAGGGAGATAAAGAGCAGGGGGAAGGGGGAAGTAGATGGTCTCTTCTCCTGTGTTCCCTGACCAGAAATTGAACCTGGGACATCCACATCCCAGGCCAATGCTCTACCACTAAGCCAACCAGCCAGGGCATTGTAGATAACTTGTTTATAACCCACCACCTTCCAGAATAGATGATACGGTTAATAAAATATAAAGTTAGACCAAGGAAAGAAGGAAAAAAAATAACCAGCCATGTGAACTAATAAAATTGCTATGGTTTAAGTATTAAATATTCACATATTCACCCTGCGCTTACTGGTAAGCAGAGCAAAAAGGTAAACAGTGCAAATCACAGTTTCCTACAAGTACAATTTCTCAACAGAATTTTTTCCTAGAAACTAAAAAACAAAAAGAAGTTTCTCATGTGTGAGCCTAAAATTCAAAGGTCAATGTCCTTGTCAGGTTTTCAATAAACATAGCAATTTTATAATTTATTTATTTATTTGGGAGACAGAGAGCAAAAGAGTTGGACAGACAGGAAAAGAGTGACAGGAAGAGATGAGAAGCATCAATTCCTTGTTACAGCACCTTAGTGGTTCATTGATTGCTTTCTTCTATGTGCCTGGACCGGGGGAGGGGGGCAGCAACCTTGGGTTCAAGTCAGTGACCTTGTGCTTCAAGCCAGCGACGATGGGGTCATAGACATGACCACACGCTCAAGCCAGCGACCTCAGGGTTTCGAACATGGGTACTCTGCATCCCAGGCCGACAGTTATGTTATATTTAACGTATGCCAAATACTGTCCTATGGAAGCCCTTTACAAAATGTTAACTCATTTTTTCAACTGGCTATTTATTTTAATAATTCTCTATTAAACCTAGCAGTGGGTGCTGACAATCCAGGTGGCTTGTTGACTCAGGGATGACCTATGCTTTGAAAGCTGAGCATTAGAAAGGATAACAGAATCAACTGGAAGCTTGCCTCCCAGAATAAGAGAAATGTTTATTACATAATGGCAAAGTGGAAGAAGTCAAAGAAGGAAAACTACTTTTGGAAACCAGGTCATTCAGAAAATAGGATCTTTAACCAGATTAAACTTTTTTTTTCCCACAATCTTGAGGCCAGTGCTCTTCCCTTTATTTGTAAACTGAAGAGAGCTGGTGTTCACTCTTGAAATCCTTGAATGAAAGCTTTCAGGATTATCATATACAGGATAATCATTTTATTGTGTTTAATTTCATTGTACTTCACAGATGTTGCATTTTTTTACAAACTGAAAGCAAGACCCTCCACCAGCAAAAAGCTTACAACTTGCTTGTTATTGCAAGCCTCCCTTTATTACAGTGGTGTGAAAGCATATCCACAATATCTGCCAATCTAGCTATTATTCCAAACTTTGGTGACAAAAAAAGAAACTCCTTTTAACTAAGGTAAACAAGATAATGTTGTGGGCCATTAAAAACCCAGGGCATCTGAGCCAATATTCTTGAAGGATTCCCTGGCTTAGACTGATTTTCTTTGGGGGCTGGGAAGAGAGGACAGGACATCTTTTTATGTAGGGACTGTCAATAAGTATAATATAAGCCAAAACAGAGTTTCAAAGTTATTGCTATAAGATGATTTCTTATTCAGAAGGCAATGAAGGTACAAGCTTCTAGAAAACATGTAAATCTCAAAATTGGCACAACTTCCTATCTGAAAAAGGAAAAAAAGATGCACACTAGAGCCAGTGAAAGAGACACAGACTGGATGGAAGACATTTTCAATAGAAAGCAGTTTCTAACCTATTGTTTTAAGGACAATAATTAAATGCTAGAAATTTCATTTTGCAATTAACTTTGGACACAGGTATTTAAAACTAGTTATACACCTGGTAATCCAGATGATGATAAAATAAAAGTGAGTACCAAATGAGATTAAGTCCTAAAACATTAGAAAAGTAGATTTTTTTTTTTTTTTTTTTTGGTGGCAGAGACAGTCAGAGAGAGGGACAGACAGGGACAGACAGGAAGGGAGAGAGATGAGAAACATCAATTCTTCGTTGGGGCTCCTTAGCTGTTCATTGATTGATTTCTCATGTGCCTTGACGGGGGGAGGGGGGGCTACAGCAGATTGAGTAACCTCTTGCTCGAGTCAGTGACCTTGGACTCAAGTTGGCAACCTCGGGGTCTCAAACCTGGGTCCTCCGCATCCCAGTACAACGCTCTGTCCACTAAGCCACGGCCTGGTCAGGCCCGATTTTTTTTTTCTTTTTAAGAGAGGTAGATCTTTAACAAAAGTCCAGCTTTTTGGATTTTGAAGGAATTTGAGTCATCTAACTGAAGATCCACCCACTGTTCTAAAGGCCACTCAGAGCATATAATCATTACTGCAGTATATCACTAATTTTGCCCATCATAAAGTGATTTTTTAAAATAAATAACTTTTTCATTCTGGGAAAACAAGTTTAACTTGGAATGTTTAGAAGGTGCCAACTCCAATTACAGGAAACATTAAGCAGACCTGAAATTGAAAGTATTAAGAATCACACTTTCAATTGGACTTAAGGTACTAGGGAGCTAGATACGAAACATAAGTAAAAGGAAGGTAAAATAGGTCATATAATATCAATACAATATCAGAAAAATGGGATATAAAAAAATCAAACAGGTAAATTTGTAACCACATTGGGAAATAAAGATTGTGTCCATTTACATTACACAAGACAAAATATCCAGAAAATAACTGCTGCAAATTAAGAAAACCCAGTTTTGTTTTAAGACTGAACTGCTGTGTGGTATAGATGAGTTAATATCCTATCACTTTTTAAGTTAACCCGAATTTTTCACTTAGTGTGTTACCCATCGAACTTCATCTTCGGTATTCGGACTTTTATTTTCAAACACTCGCCCACCTCATGCAGGACATCAGGCCACAGCAGGGCAAATAGGTGGTCTGTACAGCGTGCCCCATCTTCTCGGCCACGTGACCTTTTTCCTCCTAATCTCGTTTCGGAAACATTGTTTCCGGTGCCCCAGATGGCTCTACACAGGCCTCCGGGAGCCACACTGCAACGTTAGGCTTCCAAAGAGACGGTGGCAGAGATCGAAGGAGGGCAGGCTGGGAGGTCATTCGAGCCCGGAAAAGTGACAGATCAGGAAGGCACAGGCTTTGCTCACCGCCTGACTTCTAAATGTCACTCGGTGGAGATAGTCATGTGGCATCACCCACGAAGTGCTGGGCAGGAGCCCAGGTGCTGCAGCCGGGAGCCAGGGCGTGGAACACGCGGCGTGGGCCAGGCAGCCGCAGCGCCAGGACCGGCGGCACCGCCCCGGCGGCCCGCGCCCGGGGCCAGGAAGGGAAGTGAGGGCCCGCAGAGGGGCAGGGGCGCGGGCGCGGCGGGGCCTGATCACGTGGCGCACACGCCGCAGGCCGCCCCGCATCTCTTTCTTTCTCTCTCTCGAACCTCCGCCTCCATCCCTCCCGCCAGCAGGCCCGCTCGCCCGGGCCCCGCGCGAGACGAGGCCGCCTCCGCCTCGCCGAGCCACTCACTTTTCGCCTGAGGCCACCAGCTCCTTGCCCTCGCTGCTGCCGAGCGCGTCGGTCTCCCCGGGGCCGTCCTTGGGGCCGGGCGCTGGCGGGGCCGCGGGCGGCGCCGCCCCTGCCTGCTGCTGCTGCTGCTGCGGCGCCCCCTTGCCCAGCTCCTGCAGAATCTCCGAGGGGGAACCGGACAGGCCCCGGGCGAGCTGCCCGGCCGGCCGGCCACCCCCGCCCCACCACGGGTAGAGGCGCGCGGCGGCCGCTGCGCCGGCGGCCTCCAGTCCCCCGCCCCGGACGCGCCGGCACAGCGTGGCGAGGGGCTGCGCCCGCCTCAGGGCCGCGCTGGCGGCGGCGGCGGCGGACGGCCGCAGGAGAAGCTCTCGCACCGTCGCCGAACCTCGAAGCCTCATCATGCCGTCTGGTCAGTCAGGGCGGACTCGACAGGAAGGATGCTCCAGGCGTGGGCAGCCGCTGTCCTAGCGGGACGCGTTCTTCCGCGGGAGAGAGAGAGGGCAAGTGAGGACAGGGGCTCCGACGTGGGTGTGGGTGTGGTTCGCTCCCGCAGCCGCCGCCGCCGCCGTTCCCCTCTCCACCGAGAGCTCCGCACTGAGACTGAAGTACAGGGGAGGGCCAGAGACATTCCGCGTTCGCCCTCCTGGGGGCGGGAAGACGCTGGAGGCCCGCCCATCTTGCCTGTTTCTACTGGTTCATATTCTAGACTTGTCTTCTGATTGGAGGCTGGGGCTGTCGAATTCCTCTGGGCGCTCGGAGCGCGAAGAGGCGGGCGGGGGACCGGCTGGGGGCGGGGAGAGGACTCGATCTGACGTGTGAGGCTGAGCTGCCAGGCGGGGCGTCAGGGGAGCCCCCTCTCCTCGCGCCTTACCAACCCGGTGACTGCCCGACTTGGGAACCCGGGTTTAGAAGCTTGTTATTTACGAAGCGGATGGACGCCTGGACTCTAGGACCTCAAACTGATGGGCAAGAGCCCGTGCAGCTGAGGGGCCGCTAGTCAGCGGGGCCGACGCGAGCTCGGCTGGTCCGAGCTTGCAGCGGGACCCCCGGCTGTGGCGTAAGGGCCTGTGGCGGTGCCTCTGAGGGCCGAGGTCCCGCGAAGGCAGCCCCAAGCATTCCTCGTTTCTCTCCCAAATGTTACATTTACTTGAAACTTTCCATGGTTGGCGACCAGCCAGATTTGAAGTGTTTTGGAAAAAATGAGCAAAATCCTTTCAGCTATGCGACTTAGCCAATGTGGAGCGTTGGAGTTGGGACGAGGGGGTAAGATGGGGAAGTTCCAATTACAGTTGCTTTCCTTTTATTGTTGTTGTTGAGAGAGAGAGAGAGAGAGAGAGAGAGACAGGGAGAGAGATGAGAAGCCTTGACTGGCAGTTGCGGCACGTTAGTTGCTCTGATTCTCATAGGTGCCTTTATGGGACTTCAGCAGAGCCAGTGACCCCTTGTTCAAGTCCGTAACCTTGGGCTCAATCCAGTGACCTTGGGCTTCAACTCAGCGACCATGGGATCATGTTGATGATCCCATACTCAAGGTAGGGACCCCACACTCAAGCCAGCCACCTTAGGGTTTCCAACCTGGGTCCTCCGAGTTCCAGGTCCACCCTCTATCCACTGAGCCACCATAGGTCAGGCAAAAAAAATTATATTTTAATGTACACTAATATCTCAAAAATATTTGAACAGCAGTGATTCCCTCAATACTAATTTGCTTGAAAAAAATACATAGATATATTTCTATTTTAAAAGCTGCTTCATCATTTTAAAACAGAAGCTATAGAATATTGGTTCTCTAAATCATTTCCGCCTGTTATCACTTTAGTCTATCCAGGGGTCCCCAAACTTTGTACACAGGAGGCCAGTTCACTGTCCCTCAGACCGTTGGAGAGCCGCTACATACAGTGCCCCTCTCACTGACCCAAGGAAAGAGGTCCCCCTTCCCTGACCAGGCGGTGGTGCAGTGGGTAGAGCGTCGGATTGGGATGCAAAAAGACCCAGGTTTGAGACCCCAAGGTAGCTACCACATTCAAGTTATTGAAAAATTCAGTTATTATTTTCTTTCTTTTTTTTTTGTTAGTTTCTCTTGTTTTTCTATGAAAATTTCTCCCAGTGATTAAAGGTTTAAATACTTTATAGTATTCTTGAATATAAGAAGCAAACCTAGTTATAGATTATTTTCTAGAGTTTCTCCTTTCAGGGATGAGCTGTTGAGAATGGACAACTGTGATTTCTAATATTTAGAAAAACTTAAAAGTCTGCTGAAATTTAACCCCTTCTTTGAGAAAACCAATGAGAGTTATAGACAGCAAACTGAACCATAAACAGAATAAAAGTGTGATTCATTATTGCCTTAATTTGATTCTTTTCTTCATTTTATATAACTTTTGAAATCTTTACTAATGTGTTTTAATCAAATATAACTTTGAAACTATGAATTGGAGTTATTATTTCCATACGGCTAATTGTTCACCTAGTCAATTACATCAATGTGTAAAACAAAATATATCCATGTAAAAACATTATATACACATACAATAGTCCGGCCAAAATGTCTACAAATAGGAAATGGCTCCCCAAATTAACATGTGTCTGGGTGGTCAGAGCTCCTCTTAGACTTCCTCTTTGCTCCTAGATTGAGTGCAGCTATCCTACAGTGGATTATGGTTTTATAGCCATTGAGAAGGTAGTCAACCATCAAAGGAGAAATTGGAATGTATGCACTCTTGTTTCTATTCTAACTAGAAGCACAGTTCCTGAGCTTCTATGTTATTTTTAAGATTAGAAAAGGCTAATAGTGTTTCAGAATCAAAATGTAACCTATATGTAAAGTCCAGATCTTGCCCCTCACAAAATCTAAAAGGCTATTTGTTGACTTAGAGCTAAATAGAAATAATTCTGTTTTGACTAACACCTTATAAGAATTGCCTTAAAAAAGATTGCCTACATTTTGTTATTGTTGTTGTTTGAAATTCTTTTATTTAAAGAATAGATTAAGATTCAGGAAACCTCTAAACAAGCTTCTGCTACTACTTCCCTTTCTTCTGTTGGTTTCCTGCTTTTTAATTGGCCAACTTCCTAGCTCACTGATAAACCCTGCCAAACATGATTTATTTTTCCAAAGCTGAATTTATATTTGTATTAAAGTAAGTATTATAAATCCCTCATCTGTAAAATGGGGATATTGGCATCTTAACTCATAGGGTTCTTGTGAAGATCAAATGAATCAATACATATAAAGCACTTAGAATAATGGCAGTAGCACTCTGTCTTAGCTATACTTATTATTATTAATATTATCAATAATAATTTCTATATTTTGTTGTCCAGTGTGATTAGTTGTCAGGTCTATTACTGAAAAGCCAAACTGAGAATTGTTTTAAACCATGTCATCATGAAGTGTAATTTAAAAAGAAGCTAACTTTCCAAAATAAGATGATTTATTTTTAAAACAAATCAAAAATTTCTAAAGTATTTTGAAATAGAAAAGAGACTTCTACAAAAACAGTCCAATTAAGCAAAGCTGAGCTCAGTGCACAAGGTAAGAGTGAGTCTTACACGGATGTAGCAGAGGGAATCTGGTCATTATTCTTTCTCTGCGGAGCGGTACCAAATGGCCCACAGACCGGTATCGGTCTGCAGTCCGGGGGTTGGGGTCCACTGGCTTAGAACATTGTCCTGATGTTCCAAGGTTGGGGGTCTGATTCCCAGTCTGGGCACATACAAGAAGCAAACAATGAATTCATAAATAAGTGGGAAAACAAATTGATGTTTCTCTCTCTCTCTTTCCATTTCTCTGTTTCTAAAATAAGTCAATAAATAAAATTTAGCCTGACCAGGCGGTGGCGCAGTGGATAGAGTGTCAGACTGTGATGCAGAGGACCCAGGTTCGAGACCCCGAGGTCGCCAGCTTGAGCGCGGGCTCATCTGGTTTGAGCAAAAAGCCCACCAGCTTGAACCCAAGGTTGCTGGCTCCAGCAAGGGGTTACTCGGTCTGCTGAAGGCCCGTGGTCAAGGCACATGTGAGAAAGCAATCAATGAACAACTAAGAAGTTGCAACGCCCAACGAGAAACTGATGATTGATGCTTCTCATCTCTCTCTGTTCCTGTCTGTCTGTCCCTGTCTATCTCTGCCTCTGTAAAAAAAAAAATAAAAAAGAATCTTTCATTAGCTGCCAATATAAATTAAACTTTTGTTCCTTGTGACATCACACAAAAAGGGTGAGAGAGATTTTCATCAAATTTGAAGAAACTGTTTGAATGGTTTCATTTAAAATTAACTATATGACCAGCCCTGGCTGGGTAGCTTCATTGGTTAGAGCATCGTCCTAATACTCCAAGGTTGTGGGTTTGATCCCCTATCAGGGCACAATCGGGAATCAACCAGTGAATGCATGAATGAGTGGAACAATAAATCGGTGTTTCTCTCTCTCTTTCTTATTCACTGTCTCAAAAATAAATAAAATTAAATATATGAGATTCTTTTTGATAGTCCCTTCATAGCTCGAATGGGAGTAGAGTGGAAATCAGTTTTCCTTTATTCAGAGTGATATAGTAAAGATTTCAGTTATTTCAGTTTGTAAGTTAATATTGTTTATACTTAGATCACAATTATATGCATAGACCTTCTAGATATTGACTTTTCAAAATGATTTTAATTCTAGGTATTTTTGTAAATTCATAGAAAGCATTGAGTTGAACTAATACCCATCCCAAAGATAAGAACATCATACTTGTATATGAACAGAACTTTAAAATTTTTTGACTTTGTATATAATCCAGAAGTCAGTCAAAGCCATACTTGTCTGAGAATTAAAGCAACCTGTGTGGTAGGTTGTATTACTGTTTCCAAATATTTTTGTCCCTCCCAATGGTAAGACTTTACTTCCTCATCCTGATGAATGGCTAGATTGGCCTTATGCCTTCATTTGTTCAATGAAATGAGAAAGAAAGTGATGTAAATCGTTGCGGAGCAGAAACTTTAAGAGTAATTGCTTGGTTCTGTCATCTCTCTTTTCCTTTTGCAACAAGAACAGCATTTCCCACAAAGGGATGCTCTTTTCTCTGGGTCCCAGAATGATGAAACAGAGCTGAAGATGACTGTGACTGACAAATAACATGAAGAGAATTACACCTTACTGTAAGTAATTTCAGTTTGGAGTTAATTACCATTAAATGACTTAATTTAGCTTGACCAATATATCATCCAACGTGAATGAAGAAAATTTGGCAGCAATGGGACTAGTATGGATTACAAAGAGTATTTGAAACTCCCAGGAGTCTTTGTGTACACCATTCTTTTCACCTTATATGCCCTAAGCCCCTTCCTTTACCCACCAAAAATTCACTGACCTTTCAAGGTCACATCTTACATCTTTATGGTACTCTCCGATTTCTTATATAATAGCCCTTTTACCTTCATCACAAACATTTGAGATTGGCAAGTAGGTACAATTTCATTTTGCAGCTATGAAAATTGACACACAAATGTTAAATAATCTGTTCAACATTTTAGTAACTGGTCTTAAAAGTACCAAATATTTGACTCTATGGCTTTCCCCCCAACCTTTACCACTTCCATCTGTAAATACTTTCTCTTTCCTAAGAACTCAGCTCAAATGCCATTTCTTCTTTTTTTTTAATGCCATTTCTTTTGAGAAGCCTTCCCTGACTTCCTCATGCAGACCTAAAGGGTTCTTTCTCTTTATATCAGGGTTCACTTGGTAATATCATCATTTATTGCATTACTCAAATTATTTATGTGCATCTTTCGTCAAACTAGACAAGAGGATTTAGTTTTTTTTAACTTTCAACATCTCCATCATTTTGAATAATGTCATTTTCAATCACATGATTGAGGCTGTTTAATGTATGAGTAAATTTATTCTTTATTTCACAAAGGGGAGGAAACTCGTTTTTAAATAAAACTGTAAAAGGACTTTATTGATACCTTGTTCTTAGTGACTATCTACCTGTGCCAACCACCATGGAGATTACATAGATTGATAAAACATGATCTCTTGGTTTAAGGAGGTAGACAAAACACAGATACATAGATGTCACGGAGACAGTAACTACTTGGAGAATAGATGAAGTGCACTGAGGGACTAGGGGAGACCTCACAATCCCCTATATAGGTTTCATGAGAATGGCCCTAACACCCAGTCCCTACAGGTATTATTTATACACACAAATAGAGTCATAGACAAGAATGAGGAAGTCAGGAAGGGGAACTTCTTAGAGCAGACAAAAGGGCAAGGGACGTAGCTCACTTCTAAGATATCTACCCTGTCTATTGATTAATCAGAATTGCTGATTCTATCCGTATTGGGTGTTGTGTTCAGCACTTACTATTTTCAGCACTTTTTTCAGTGAAGCGCTGTGGCTTTTACCTCAGGGCACTGAACTGTGTTCCTATTCTGTGTTTCCATTCAGGACCTCTACATCTCCTGATTTTTTTGTTTGAGCTGTCTAACAAAGGTTCAGATCTTTTAACAGGTTCAGGGGGATATTTTTCTACAGGTGGTGGTGGTTGCAGTGGAAGGTAAAGGGCAAACATAAAGAGAAACATGTTTTCAAGGGTCACAGGCATGCCTGTATTTTGCTTAACTTCTTCAGCACACCTGGTTAGATACTTCAAAGCCCTGCCCCCAGATGATGTCAGGTGTTCCCCGAGTGTTTGGAAGCAAGTTAGGTCTCCTCTTTTTCAGGCTTATTCCCAGAGGGGGACTCACTATAAGCTTCTGGATCTCTGGGGGTTGCTTCCTAGGGGCTGATGCCAACTCATGATAAGGGCCTCACGTTCCTCACTAGTGTCCAAAGAGGACCTGTTGATGACAAAATTGCAGCATACTCTTGCCCCCAGGTAAGCAATTTGACCAGACCCTGCCACTCAGGACCATCCTGGTACAACACAAGAGGCTTAGTCCACTGCTCGGCTGGTACAAAATGCCTCTCAGCTGCAGTAAGTCCAGGTGAGGAAATCTTCAAAAAATTAAAAGTAAAAAGAGACTTAGACAATTGTTGTTGTGGGGTGAATCTCTCCTCCTGATTCCTCCTTTTTTGTTTGTGAAGTTGGTGCTTAACAAGGCCATTGGCTCTTTCTGCAATACCTGTAAATTTGGATGAATTTCTCAAGTTTCCAAGGCCCCCAAGAATGTCCTAAGATTCCTTTTTATTTTCCTTTCAGTACAATCCTTCTGAGGCCCTTCCTTCCTCTCCTTTTCTCACCTTTCTTCACTTTCTCAGTTCCTTCTCTTTTTGTCTTTTCCCTCTGCACAAACCTTCTGTGACTTACACAAACCTTCTTCTCTAGTCAGAAATAACCAGCTTTCAGAACAACTTACTTTTTTCCTTTTCCTTTCAAAAGTACCTTCTTCATACCTTATACCCTCTATCATTAAGACCATACAGTTTCTTTCCAATTAATTAGAATTCTTAATTTCCAAAACCTTTAACTTGCAGTGAGGACTAAGTTAGTAATTAGCAATCTTAGATTGATACTTTTATGAACATATTTCATGACCTTTAGAAACAGTTTTTTTTACTGGCAAACAAACTTATATTTTCAAAAGATATAACAGAGAAACAGAGATAACAGGAACCTTTTGTCCAAAACATTCAAAAAATTAGAAAAATTCAGGATCCAGTTTAGTTTCTGATATAATTGTATATTAATAGATTTTACTGAAATATATTTTTTCTCTCTAAAATTACCCTTACTTTGTTTTTTAAAGACCAAAATTAAGATTACCCTAGTTACACCATTAAGTTCAGTTTTAACTTGGCCTGGTAATTTGCATAAACACAAGAATAACAATCACATTGGCTTTTTGTAATCTGCTTTGATGGAATATTTAGACTGAGGTTTTTTTGTGTGTGTGTTTTTTTTTTTTTTTTTTTTTTTTACAGAGGCAGAGATAGACAGGGACAGACAGACAGGAACGGAGAGAGATGAGAAGCATCAATCATCAGTTTCTCGTTGCGCGTTGCGACTTCTTAGTTGTTCATTGATTGCTTTCTCACATGTGCCTTGACCGTGGGCCTTCAGCAGACCGAGTAACCCCCTGCTGGAGCCAGCGACCTTGGGTCCAAGCTGGTGAGCTCTTATGCTCAAGCCAGATGAGCCCGCGCTCAAGCTGGTGACCTCGGGGTCTCGAACCTGGGTCCTTCCGCATCCCAGTCCGATGCTTTATCCACTGCGCCACCACCTGGTCAGGCTAGACTGAGTTTTAATTAGCCCCTCAGGGCATTCACAAAAGCCGAGCTATACAGTTGGCATTAGGCTCTGCCTGCAATTTTTCTGAAAACGTCCTTTGCTGCAGTTAAAGCATGTCTGTGGTCATAATGTGTTGGCCAAGACTTGGACCTTGTGTATTTCCGTCCCTACATTTTGACATGCTCTAATCACTTCTGCTGTATTAGGGTGCTGCCCCTTAAGAGGAACCAAGAGCTTCTGGCCATCAGCATTTCATTCTCATAAGCCAGTTGTAGGGTCAGCACCTTTGCTGCTTGTTCATTATCTATCTGTCGAGAGATGGCAGTTTGCAGGTGATTAATGAAATCAGTATAGGGTTTGTTAGGTCTCTGATGGATGCTTGCAAAAGAGCCCATAGGGTCCTTGGTATCTGGAATCCGAACACGTGCCTTAAAAGCCACCGTAAAAACCTGAGCAAAGGTGGCACAGTTCATGTGGGCCTGACCCTGGAGTGTGTCGTACGTCCCAGCTCCTGTGAGCATATCAACACCAATTGGAACTTCCACATTTAGATTCTCTACAGCTTGTGTCTGAACTGCCCTCTAGTATTCTTGTGTCCAGACACTGTATTGAGCAGTGGTGGTTACTGCTTTCATTAACCTCTTCCAGTCCATTGTCTCAACTATTCCCTTGGTAAATGTGCTTTGTACCCCATTTTCATTAATACTCTTCCTGAATTCCTTAAAGACCTGGAAAAGGAGACTTTTATGCCATGCAGGCTGCCCTGATGTTTTTAATATGGGTGAAGCCTGAACAAATTCTCCATCTTTATCTAAGCCTTTCCTTAGACAATTTTCAACCTTACTTTCATATGAAGGTGGGGATGGGAGAATTGTATCTACAGCAAGGGTCCTGGTAGGAGTTGACTCATTGGTGAGATTCTCATCAGGAGAGGGCTGCTGCTTATGCTTCCTCTGGATGGATAGAGCGCTAGCTGGCATGAGTTCTAATCAGTAAGGTGTTGTATGGTAACTGGCCTGATTGAATTATATAACCATCTCCCAAAGCATTACCAATCTTCTAATTCTAGGCTACCCTCACGAGAATAACAAGGACATTGTTGTCTAATAACTAAGAGTAAATCAGTGAGATGTTTGCCTGATACTCTATATCCAGCTGCTTGTAAAAGGCCCTGTAGTTGGATCTTATGATTTTGCTGCTCCAGGGACAGGGAATTCCCCATAATGGTCAGGGTAAAGAAATGGGGAAAGAGAGGGGAAAAGTGGAGGGTCCCCTGGCTGAAACCTATTGACCTCGCCACAGATGTTTGGAGGCTATTTATTCCTCCATCATTTGTGTTCCACTTGCCGGCATGTGTCAGTCAGCTTTTCCCTTTTCCAGGCTTTGGAAGGTAATTTCGTTTCTGTTCCTCCACTTGTCAAGGAGACAATAACTATGCAGAGACAGTAATTACTCAGAGACCAGATGGAGTGCACAGAGGGACTAGGGGAGACCACCTCACAATCCCCTATCTGGGTTTCATGAGAATGGCCCGACCCCCCAGTCCTTATGGGTATTATCGATACATACAAATAGAAGCAGAGACAGGAATAGGAAGTCAGGAAGGGGAACTTCTCAGAGCAGACAAAAGGGCAAGAGAAGTAGCTCACTTTTGAGGTATCTACCCTGCCTATTGATTGATCAGAATTGCTGATTCTATCCCTATTGTGTGCTATATTCAGCACATACTGTATTCAGTACTTTTGTCAGCAAAGCCACTGTGGCTTTTGCCTCAGGACACTGAACTGTGTTCCTATTCTATGTTCCTATTCAGGGCCTCTACACATAGATTCCTAATTAAAATACAGTATTCTAGATGCTATAAACCTTACATATATGTGTATTTTCAATGGGTAAAGATAATATAGAAATGAATTCTATCGATAGAGATCATGGAATATTCTAGAAAGGATTTTGGTAGATAGTAATCCAAATTTATAGATTGACAAGGGTATTCTTTCAAGAACAAAAAAGAGTGAAGTTAAATGGTAGGTTCAGGGAACTACAAATAATCTGGTGTGGTTTTATTAGCACTCTCGACTAAATATTTCCAGTATCTTTCTGTGTAGGGTTGCACATCTGTACTTTCTTGAAGTTGGATATATCCAGGTAACTTGCTTTGGCCAGGGAAATGTGATTATAAGCTTAAAAAAGCCAGTGCATAACTTTCTACTCTCTCTTTTCCTATGCCCCTGTAACTGTTAATGCTTAAAGCTGTTGGCTGCTTTGTCTACCGGGTCATTTAAGTTCAGAGAATGAAACTTTGCCAGTTTAAGCTTCTCTGATTTGGGAGTGGCTTGTTACCACAGCAAAACATATTCTATTCTGATTGATCTATCTAATTAATATGAGAGGCAGGTAGGAGAAATACTACTGGATCTTAGAGAAGCCAGTAACTTTTGACAAAGGTTGATTTATCAAATGACCATTTACCTAAAAGTGTGTGTACAAAATATTTGAATGCATGAATTCAAATAAACATATTTTATGCTTTTTTGATTGAATGTCATTTCTGACTAGCTGTTCTTATTTTCACAACTAACTCTAAAGTTGACAAATGTAATTTAAGTCAAGAAAAATATGTCTTCATAATCAATCCTTTATTTATTAGTTAAGATTTTATTGATTTTAGAGGAGAGAGAGAAATTGGGGGGAGGAGTAGGAAGCATCAGCTTGTAGTAGCTGCTGCCCATATGTGCCTTGACTGGGTAAGTTTGCTGTTTCCAACCAGCAGTCTGAGCATTCCAGGTTGATGCTTTATCCACTGCACCAGGACAGGTCAGGCCCATCCTTATTTAATTTTACAGTTATGTAGTCAGTGACCTATGTGTTCTAGGTAGAAAAAAATATCCAGAGACATCTGCAGCCTTGGTATATATATTAGCTATAGTTGATATTGAACAACAACAACAACAAAAATGAAACAAACAAAAATAAATAAATAAAAGAAGATATTGAGCCTAGATATTACTATATTTCTACTGCAAGAGGCATGATACAAATATAAAAATGCTTATAATTTAAAGAGAGATAGACTTAGATTTTAATTCCAGCAGGTTGTATGGCCTTCACATAGTACTGCCTTCATAGATTTTTACTCCCAGATAACATTTAATAGGGGTTTTAGAAAGAATGTTTTAGTCTAAGAAAGTGACTAAAGTAGTAAGAACTTGACGTCACGTGAGAGGCAAAAACAGGAAAATATTTATGGTGATTAGCACATGAGTTTCTAACATCCTGCCTGAGAGGAGAAGCTAAGAGATAGTATACTGTATAGGTAAGTTTATGTAGGCAGAGGGGGAAATGACATAGGAAAAGGTCTAGACCTGAGCAATTGTAAACATGTAGGTCCAAGGAGGATCCGTGAACAGGTTGCAATGCATATTTTAGGATACCCAAAACACCGAGAGAAACACCAAAGGAAGAAGGGCGGATGAGAAACAAAGGTAGAGATAAACTTAGTCTCCTTCATAATTGTAGTTTTCACTCAATAGTTTGTGATATAGGCCCATGGAAGTGCCATAAGTGTGTAACTTGCTAGGGTTTACACAAATGTTGATAGAAAAATCAAGTCCTTGCAAGTGAGATATCCAATAAATAAATTTTAAGTCAAATTCTGAAGACTAAATTTATTTAAAAGTTTAATGATGTATATAGATCTCTACAGGCTTTCTGAATTGTGAGTCAAGCAATTGGAGTTGTATCTCCAGCCTGGCCATTTCTAGTTGATTGACCTGTGCAAGTCCCTTGACCAGTCAATGCCTCAGTTCCCTCACCTATAAAATGGAAGCTTCGACTAAGTGACCTCAAAGGTTCTGTCCCGGATGTGATTCTGAGCGCTAGCTGTATGCAGTGTGACTTTTATCTGGATATTATTTGATGAATTCTCATGCCTACTTTTTTCCCTAACAGATACTGTGAGAATTTCAAAGTAACACACTATAAATATCAAATGAGGTTAAAAATGTTATAAGTCCAATGACTAGACAAAAGCTATAAATGCCTAGGATATGGCAGTTTTGCAAGAGCAATAAAGGGTACACATACCTTTAGGTTAATAATTAAAGATAGTATTAAAGGATAGAATGAGAATGGGCAATGGGATATACACAACTAAGAACCTTAGAACCTTGGTGGGAACTTGTCCCAGTATGTGGATCAATGTCTCTGTAACCTGGTTGGTACAGCTTCAGCCCAGTGGGGTTTTCCTCCAGTGGCAGACATTATCAGAATATAAAGCCAACTATATTTGAGGGTAATTCATACACTCTGTAGCTGGCTGGTACTCTAACACCCATGTCAGGGGGCTCTGTAGTGGCTCAGCATGCACGTGATCACTGTCATTAGAAGCAGTTGTTGGCTCTAGCAGTCAGACTCCTTTAACAGTCATACTCCTCTAACAGTCTCCAGGATGGTATTTTGGTACAAACCTTAGTGTGTGCTTTTAGAGAGTCATTAGCAAAAGGAGATCACCACAAGTGTAAATAGAAAGCAGGTGGACTGGTGCAAATAGTGTTATGAAAATAATTTTTAAGGCAATTACTGTAGAGTTTTTTTGTGTGTGTACTTTTTAAGAAGATGGGATATCTAGGCTCCACTTATCTCTAAATAATAAAACTCTTTCACTCCTAGCAACCATTTCCTGGAAAACAACCTGACAGAAATATCAAAATAGTGAAAAGGTCTTTTGCACATTTAACAATGATAAGAGAGGTTTTAAGAGCAAAATTCTGTAATAGCTTCAATCATACATGGCTATATACACTATCTCTCAGGTCAGCAGCCAGGATCAGGAACTTTATTGCTGATGAAAACACATATTAACTCTTCCATGATCACTTCATTTTAGATATCACAATCACCCACCTACAGAATTTTACATTAAAATAATCATTGAGAAGTTATTGGGTATATAGTTTGCCTCATATATTAACTGCACAATAATAAATTGTACTCTTACCTTCATTCTGTACTACTTTGGACAATTTATAAAACCTCAAAGGGCCCCAATTTCCTCAATTGTAAAATAAAAATAATATTAACCCCCCACTTTGGGGGGTGTTGTAACAATTAAATGAGTAATGCATGTGTATTTTTTGGGGACAGACCCATGCAGAAACTCAGCAGATGTTAGCTCCTTGTTTCTTACACTCTATTTCTATCAAGAAGCCAGAGTGATCCTCTCACATTGTTAATTGAATCATGTTACACTCCAGTTTAAAACCATTAATGGCTTCTCATTGCGGTTAGGATAAAATTAAAATTTTTTAACCTTCCCTAAAAGCCTTCCTTGGCTCTGCCTAATAGCTACAGCTTCACCCAGTCGCCCACTCAGGTTATATCAGGTCTTCAGATGGTGTTGTGGAGACAATAACTACTCAGAGACCAGATGGAGTGCACTGAGGGACCTAGGGTAGACCACCTCACACTCCCCTGTATGGATTTCATGAGAACGGCACGACCCCCAGTCCTTATAGGTATTAATTGATACGCACAAATAGAAGCAGAGACAAGAGTGAGAAAGTCAGGAAGGGGAACTTCTTATCTTAGAGCAGACAAAAGGGCAAGGGAAGTAGCTCACTTTTGAGGTATCTACCCCACCTATTGATTAATCAGAATTGCTAATTCCCTATTTTGCTGTGTTCAGCATATACTGTGTTCAGTACTTTCCATCAGTGATGCCACTGTGGTTTTTGCCTCAGGGCACTGAACTGTGTGCCTATTCTATGTTCTTATTTAGGGCCTCTAAAAGATGGGCTAGACCTATGTCATTGCTCCTACATGGTAGTAGCACAATGGGAGATTTGGGGGCTTTATTGCTTATTTTATAATATGCATCAAACCCAACTCATTCAGTATGCACAATTGATATTTTATAATCTTATGTAAGATGCTATGCAAAAACAGCTTTTGAGTTCACAACTCAGAGTCAAATTACTGTCTCTAAGGCACTTCTAAATTGTACTTTGGGAACTATCACTGCTTCTGCATATGCTGTTCTCTCTGCCTGAAACCCTCATCTAACCTTTTTGTTACTGGCTAGTCGTATTCTTAAGGTCTCAGCTTAAATTTCACCTCCTCAAATACGTTCCCTTATTAAGAACTCTCATATCACTTGTTCTTTCTAACAAATAAATAATCTGGTATGACCATTTCTCCCCTACTGGACTACAAGGCTCATAAGGGCCAGGAGAGCATGGTTTTTTCTATCATGGCCACAGTGTGGCAGGGAGAAAGCATGCAGAAAGTGCTTGTTGCTGGAGGTTAGTATTTACTAACCAATCCAATCCACCTGAGGATGTAGCAAAAGATCTTAACACACATGAAAAACCACACACATGAAAAACTGGATCTCCACACATGAAAAACTGGAAAACTCCAGACCACCTGATGTTAAATTTTGGAGTCCTTCTTGAGCCAAGATCTAGGAGGAAATGAGAAAGAAAATGCCTCCATCAAACACTGTGTGTTTGGCCTGACCTGTGGTGGCGCAGTGGGATAAAGCGTTGACCTGGAACACTGAGGTCGCCGGTTCGAAACCTTGGGCTTGCCTGGTCAAGGAACATATGGGAGTTGATGCTTCCTGCTCCTCCCCCTTCTCTCTCTCTCTGTCTCTCTCTCACAGTCCTCTCTCTCTCAAAAAAAAAAAAAATCAATAAATAAAATATTAAAAAAAAACACTGTGTGTTTGTATCTTGGCCTCTTCCTACTTACTCTTTAACAAACTTCCTTTCTTTCCTCCTGTCCACTGCATTTCAACATATACAGATGATTCTGGAAAAAAACTGAATTTCCTGTGAAAAGAGGGATTTGAGAAAGTGGAAAGGCAGGGGCCACTAACTATGAACAGAAGAGATAAGTACTTCCTCAAGGCACTCTCTCTCCTGAGCTTCCAGCAGAAATGTCCCTGCACGCATATCTTTGTACCTCGACTCCTGTTTGTATCACATGCGCCTTTGAATCATTAACCAATGGGCTAAGTCACCTGCTTCAGTTAACTGAGTTGTACTTCTGCATAGGTCTCTGAAAGGAAGTACTAATATCCCTGTAAAGTTGGTTTCTAGATTGGTCCCATTTGTATTTTAGTCAAGACAAAACATTATATAGGCCACCACTTCTTCTCACAATTTAGGAAGCTTTTATAGGAATCCTTGTTTTCCCTTCCTTCCTTTCATGAATATTTACGAATGTCTCAAAGTGCCAAGCACTATGCTAGGTACCATCTCTTCTGCATTCGCTGGCCTAGGAAGTCTGTCTAGATTGACAGTCTCTTCTGCATTTTTTTTGTCCACTTTGAGTCTTCCTATCAGGCATTGATTTTTATTTAAGGTTCCTCTCTCAGCCTGGTCTCAACATCATCTTTTATTCCTGTTTGGAAACCCCCAATGTGAAACGCAGCTCATAGGGAAGTTTTTGGAGAGATGTCCACGGTTTCAATGTATATTTACCACTTCACAGCCTGAAGCCTTCCCACTGATATCGAAAACACATGACATCTGCTTCGTTAGGGCCCTTTGTAGTTTGTTTATTCAGAATTTCTATTGCTCTATTAGTTGAGGTTGCCAGACAGTAAGGCGTTTTTCGCCAGAATTCTATTGTGTTTCTTACCTACTGAATAAGATAAACAGAATAAGGATGTCATGGTGTCACTGGTCTATTTTTATACTCCAGTTCGTTTTTATTCTTTTCCCCCTCACTCCAACTTTCTATGGGAATGGACCTCTTCAGATTAAAAACAGCTTTCTGGAAACTTAAGAAATCATCTTCCAGCCTGACCTGTGGTGGCGCAGTGGATACAGCGTCGACCTGGAAATGCTGAGGTCACCGGTTCAAAACCCTGGGCTTGCCTGGCCAAGGCACATACGGGAGTTGATGCTTCCAGCTCCTCCCCCCCTTCTCTCTCTCTCTCTGTCTCTTCCTCTCCTCTCTAAAAAAATGAATAAAAAAATTTAAAAAAAAAATCATCTTCCAGCCTGACCTGTGGTGGCATAGTGGATAAAGTGTCGACCTGGAATGCTGAAGTTGCCAGTTCAAAACCCCGGGCTTGCCTGGTCAAGGCACATATGGGAGTTGATGCTTCCTACTCCTTCCCCCTTCTCTCTCTCCTCTCTCTCTAAAAATGAATAAAAAAAGAAAGAAAGAAAGAAAGAAAGAAAGAAAGAAAGAAAGAAAGAAAGAAAGAAATCACCTTCCAGGCACATATCTCTAAGGTTTATCTTTACAGAGTTTTAGGTTTTGGCGCTTAGCCACCTTAACCCCTGTAAAGAAATTGCATACTTCAGTGTCCTTGTCTCCTCTAAAATCACACCACTGAGAACCTGTCTGCTCCACCTATAAGTGAGTCCTGTTCTGTCCTGATGTTCCAAACCCTCCTCTTTAGGTTCTAAGACTCACCTTTCTCAGGGCACATTCCTTCTCTGCTCTTATTTACAGAAACTATTCACTTTAGTTCTAATCTTGTAAACCAAGCAAACTGTGCCCAGAGGGTGAGACTGGGAACAGACTATAGACTGCAGTCTGTGCTTTTATTGAATTAGCAAAGAATAACTCTCGAAAAGTACTGAAACTGGAAATATTGGAATTTGTGTTGCCTGTCACTACTTCAGCCAAATAAGTAGAGACAAGGATTGAATCCTTTATGGGCACTTTATTCAGATGACTGGCAATCTGAGGAGACAGGGTCATGGACCCAGAGCCCTCTCAACCTCTGAGCCAACCTTTTTATAAGAGTAAGAAAAGGGTAGGAAGGATTTTGGAATTTCAAGGGAGAGTTAATCAGATCATAGTCAAAGTTAATTGGATCATAGCAGGTGTTGCACAAAGGCTTTGCTTGCACACCCCTGGGGCACAAAAGTAGATTGCCCACAGATTACTTGGGGCACAAAAGTGGACTACTTGCCAACCTTGTTAAGTCATTCAGGTCCGCTCAAGCATCCCAGCTCCTGGAACAATGCCTCTACCTGCATTAACCATTAAGCCCACTGACCAGAACCAAAGCCACCATTACTCAGGCTAAAATTTTAACTCTTGAGTTCCCCCTATCATTACCAACGTGTCTATACATACATTTCCTACAGTTTAGCATAAGCCTTTATCTTACAGGACCTTAAGTATGGGAGAAAAAGATGCCAAGATATCTCTCCATACTGAGCCTAGATTCCATGATTCAGATATATTATATATAGTAAAAAAAAAAAAAAAAGTGTAGAATCATATAATCATAGAGATGGAAAGGAAGGGACTTGAGAAATCTGGGCAACTCTCCCATCTGTTTATTAACCTTTTCTAGCACTCCTCAAAACTGACCATCTGGCCACAGTTTAAAGAAAATTATTTTAAGAAGAACAATGAGCTTAATACTAAAATTCTAATCAGTATTTCTTAAAGAACTTTCTACAGACAGCCTGCATTAGAATCATGTGGGTCCTTGAGCTTTACCCAAAAAGGACAGGATCCTAGGGTCTGGGGATACAAACATCCCAGGAATCATACTCCTCTTCCTCACCTCCACACCCCAACCCACCGGCACCCCATCCCTACTACCCCAGGGCGTTTCTTATATATAGTGAAGTCAGACCCTGCATTCTAACAGGAATCAACCAAGGCAGATTACCAGGGCAGGAAAAAGTCTTTTTGACCCTTGGGTGGGGCAATCTAGCCTTCAGGCATTTTGGTAGGAATGTGGTAAAACAGCCGCTACAAACCCACCTCAATATTTTTTCTCCACATCACAGTAAGTGGCGCAGACAGTTATGAAGCTGACAGATGCCTAAGTTTCTACTTCCTCAAGATGAGGGCCCTGGCCGGTTGGGTCAGCGGTGGAGCGTCGGCCTGGCGTGCGGGGGACCCGGGTTCTATTCCCGGCCGGGGCACATGGGAGAAGTGCCCATTTGCTTCTCCACCCCCCCCCTTCCTGTCTGTCTCTCTCTTCCCCTCCCGCAGCCGGGGCTCTGTTGGAGCAAGGATGGCCCGGGCACTGGGGATGGCTCCTTGGCCTCTGCCCCGGGCGCTGGAGTGGCTCTGGTTGTGGCAGAGCGACGCCCCAGAGGGGCAGAGCATCCCCCCTGGTGGGCAGAGCATCGCCCCCGGTGGGCGTGCCGGGTGGATCCTGGTCAGGCGCATGCGGGAGTCTGTCTGACTGTCTCTCCCCGTTTCCAGCTTCGGAGGAATACAAAAAAAAAAAAAAAAAAAAAAAAAAAGATGAGGAAAAGAACCATTCCCTGAACCAGGGAGAGGGAGACCTAGCAGAATATTGATACTGCACTTAGTACTGGTAAAATCATGTTCCAGGCCCTCTGTCAGTATATCTAGGCAACCACACTAAAGGAAAAGTTTTGAACACTAATGACAATCTACAGAAACAGATTTATTAAGAAAGCAGAGATACATGGAAGGCTCTAAACCTCTCTCCTAGCACAGTGCCTTATTCATGCCAGGCACTCAATAGAGACCAGGACTCAGAGACCTGGATTTGCATTTCTGTGTCATGTTATCTTAAGCAAACTACTGAGCTCTCTTAGATCTAGCTTCTTTATCTGAAAATGTTGATAACAATGCTTATGCCATGAGGTTGATTTACTAATTAATTAAAATAATGGCTGCCACATGCCTGGCACAAAATAAATGCATAATGATGAGAGTTATTATTAGCAATCAGTTTGTTGAATTGAGTATGGTTCAGGGGAATAATCACCAAGGGCTGTGGCTGTCACAATAGAATAAAGGAAGAAAGTAATGTTTTTCAATTCATCTACTTCTTCGAGGGCCTTCAATATGCTAGACACTGCTCTACCTAGCACTGGATTTAGAGCAATATCAACATGGCCCAACATTCCTGGAACTCACAGGAGAGTGACATTTTTACCTTGTTATCTGACTATAACACATAGACCATTAGGGAAGACATTAATTGACATAATCAACAATTTAACCACCTATATCATACCAAATTAGCATCATTATGTGTCAAATATTCAATATTTAAAATAGAAGACAATCTTAACCTTTACTATAGGAATAACTGTTAATATTGTAAGAACATATTTGTAAATGATTCTAAGCTATATGGAGCATATCATAATCAGTTTATTCAAAAGATAAAAATGTAAAAGTGGAAAGATGGACCAGAGCACAGGAAGTTGAAAAGAAAAACAGTGAAAGGAATTTAGATACAATTTAAGCCATAAAAAAACAAGCCTTAATAATAATTTAACTATTTCAACCAAAATAGCATATTTTTAGAATGAGGAGGGTTGTACTGACTCTCCATTTGGAGGAGGTTTATGTTGAGCTTTACAGAAAACCACAGAGCTTCTAAGCTTAGTATACAAGAGTTGGCTGTGTTGAAAATGCAAGAGCCAGAAATGACACATACCAAGCAGATGACTGAAAAACTAAGCAAGAGAGAACAGAGAAATTCATTCTTCTTTCTTCTAGAGAGGAAAATATATCAAACTACACCTCTCTTAACCTCCTTTTTCCTCCGTCTCCCAAGAAAGAGCATTTGACTGTCGGGAATCAGAAAACCTAAATTCTAACTCTGGTTCTGCTACTACCTATATGCTTTTAACCATCAAACTTAATTTTCCCAACTCTTGATTTTTTCACCTGTATGTAATAATGTCTTGGCTGAAACTGAACTTTAAAATTTATGAAATTTTGTGTGTGTGTGTGTGTGTGTGTGTGTGTGTGTTTGTGGTCTCTACAAATAAATTTTATTCACCTTTAAACTGTTTCTTTGTTTAAAAATAAAAGAAAGGGGTGGGGGGAGAAAGAGAGAAAGGAAGAAAGAGAAAGAAAGAAAAAACCATAACTACACAAATACAAGGCAAGTACCATTAACCTGAATAGGGTATTAAGTATTTTGGTTTGGTAAGGGAAATAGCTGATTGTGTAGCTTCGGGCTAGGTTTCTCTCTCCAAGTCCCCTGTGTTGACTGCATATGTATGTGTGTTTATTTGTATTTCAGTAATAGTGAAAGAAAACATTTTTCTTTGATTTAAACAAACAGGAGAGGGAACACAGAGAAAACTGCTGCTGCTTCATGTTGAGTTAAGTTTTTCCTTAAAGGTATTGTAAGGCTGTGGTTGTGGCCATGCTGGTTCCCATTGGATTTGGGCAGACAGTAAAGGAAAATGGTGGAGCTGGGAAATGGTGGGCCATTTCGTTTATTAGTCTCGCAATGGTGGACGAGCAAGCAGGCAGGGAACCGCTTCTCTCTCTCAGAGCTGATGAGCAAACAGGAGTGGCGCGGGGCAGGGCAAGGTGGGGAGCTTCTCCGGCAAACAATAGCAAATATGGCCCTTCCCAATGGCAACAGGCATTCTACAATCTACAATCTGCTGACCCGAAGGCAAGAACCTGCAGCCTTATATAGACTATACACACATGGTGCTGCCTGTGCTCAAGCACCAATCAGACAAAGTACAAGCGAGCAAGCCTAACACACTTGTTTGCCCAACAGGAATAAAGAGGGGTGCTAGCAGTGGGACCTTGGAAGCCAGCTGACTGCAAGAAAGGGGCTTCATCTCATCTGAGGTTCTGCTGAGTAAAGGCAGAATCATGGACTGCTTACCAGTCCTTAGCAGTGGTGGCAGCAGGTTCCTTAAGGAAGTGTTTGTTAGTTACAGTGAACACTGGCAAGAGGGAACCTAGATAGCAGAGGAAGAACTTGTTTTTTCTCTACAGTGTGAGGCACCCCTTCAGTGACTCTCAGAAATAACAGGGAGGAGCTTTTCAAGGCAGTGGAAATGATGTGTGAAGTGTAGCTATCTTAGAAGAATTGTGTTGGGAGCATTTGAAATAAGCATTGTATTATATGATCAGCAGCACTACTCAAGATATTCTGGCTGGCCACTGTACAGAGCTGCCTAAAGAGAACTAGGATCTGGGAATAGGATTGTGTGACACCCAGATGCAAAGGTTTTCACCTTCCGTAACTCATTTGCCTTTGCGAATCTGGAGAGCCAGCATATAAATTCTGTCATTCTCCTATCATTATAGGATTAGTAATATCTCTAAATTCCAGTAACTACTCCTCCTCCTTAAATTCTAACCTGCTCCCTTGTTACTTCCTCTGTTATAGGTCATTTAATAGTGAATGTAATGGTTTCTTATATGACCCTCACTGGAAGGCAGAGCTACATGGAAGGCTCTAAACCTCTCTCCTAGCACAGTGCCTTATTCATGCCAGGCACTCAGTAGAGACCAGGACTCAGAGACCTGGATTTGCATTTCTGTGTCATGTTATCTTAAGCAAACTACTGAGCTCTCTTAGATCTAGCTTCTTTATCTGAAAATGTTGATAACAATGCTTATGCCATGAGGTTGATTTACTAATTAATTAAAATAATGGCTGCCATGTGCCTGGCACAAAATAAATGCATAATGATGAGAGTTATTATTAGCAATCAGTTTGTTGAATTGAGTATGGTTCAGGGGAATAATCACCAAGGGCTGTGGCTGTCACAATAGAATAAAGGAAGAAAGTAATGTTTTTCAATTCATCTACTTCTTCGAGGGCCTTCAATATGCTAGACACTGCTCTACCTAGCACTGGATTTAGAGCAATATCAACATGGCCCAACATTCCTGGAACTCACAGGAGAGTGACATTTTTACCCTGTTATCTGACTATAACTCATAGACCATTAGGGAAGACATTAATTGACATAATCAACAATTTAACCACCTATATCATACCAAATCAGCATTATTATGTATCAAATATTCAATATTTAAAATGGAAGACAATCTTAACCTTTACTGTGGGAATAAACATTAATATTGCAAGAACATATTTGTATTCTCAAAAGCCATGTCCCTGAAACAGAATAAAATGTTCCAAAAAATTGCTCCATGTGAAGCCAGTATCCATGGCCATCATTACAGCAGCCTGGCCCATGCACATTCTCATTGGATTTGGACAGACGGTAAAGAAACAATGGAGCCAAGAACTGGTGGGCCATTAGCTTTAATCCTAGCTTGCACCCAGCGGGCAAGTAAAAACATACACTGGGCTCCAAAACCCACTCATTCAGTGCTCACAAAGCTACTGACTTATCCAAGTTTCCTAGAATCAAAGGTTTCTAGCTCACCAGACTTATTCACCTCTGTTCCCCATCTCCTTCTCCTTGCACAAACTCTGCACAAACTGGCTTCTTTTTCAGCACTCCACCATCTTGGATTCTTCTCCTGGCCTCCTCCACGTGGCCTCTCTCTGCTCTCCTCTCTGCTCTCTCCTCTAATGCTAATCTCAGGAACCGAGAGAGCAAGCTTCCAGTCTACCCCACTTTATAATGCAGAAATCAAAACCTTTAATCTAATATACAAAATAGGGAAGTCTCTAATACAAAGTCACTTATCTGAGGCATGATGGTATTGTACCACTCCACATCAAAAAGGGTAGGAAAGACTTAGTCCTAAAACCAAACCCCAGGCTCCTGACTGGGTGGTGGCGCAGTGGATAGAGCATCGGACTGGAATGTGGAAGACCCAGGTTTGAGACCCCAAGGTCTCCAGCTTGAGCGAGGGCTCATCTGGTTTGAGCAAAAGCTTGCCAGCTTGAGCCCAAGGTCGCTGGCTTGAGCAAGGGGTTACTCAGTCTGCTGAAGGCCCTCGGTCAAGGCACGTATGAGAAAGCAATCAATGAACAATTAAGGTGTTGCAATGCGCAATGAAAAACTAATGATTGATGCTTCTCATCTCTCCGTTCCTGTCTGTCTGTCCCTGTCTATCCCTCTCTGACTCTCTCTCTGTCTCTGTAAAAAAAACAAAACAGAACAAAAAAACCCCAGGCTACAAGGATCCTGCCTGCCCACAGCCCCCCCAACACACATTAATATAATTACGCCCATTCCAAGCATAAGGGCAACTAATATCACCTGGGTGACGGGCTTACATGTGGGCAGTGCCATCTTTAACAAAGTGAACATAATATATTTTATCTGCCCAACACTCCACTGAGTCAAGCTTTGCCAGAACAATAGAGTTATGAATAGGTAGCTATGAAACAATAGTCTATGAACTAACCTGACTCCTTTTAAGTCTGTTTTTCAGATCTAAAGCCAAACCACTAATCACAGAGAAAGGCTTAATAGCTAGCTGGGTAAGTCTCTTTCTGCATCCCATAATAAGTGCTGCACAGTCCCAGAATGCTTCACTTCTCTGATTTATACCCAGATATCAGGTTTCATATACTTAGATATCTGTGTTCCAAAAAAGGAGAAGCTTGCTCACCTACTCCCTGGTTGGTTAACCCCAGCACCTTCTGTGTCCCCAAATCATAAAAACCCTTAATCCTTACAATCAGGGTATAGAACCTGGGACTCTATCTCAGTGTTCTTGCCCTCTGTAGAGCCTCAATAAATCTGCCTTTGCTTTTATCAGTGTCCCTGATCTAAATTATTTTATATTAGGAGACAAGAGCCCAACTCATCAGGAACATCCCTACCCTCCATCCTCTCAAAGCTATCACAAATATTATATATTTTACTTTTTCTTTTCATTTAAAAATTTTTATTTTTTAATTACAGTTTACAATCTGTATTATTTTTCTTGCTATCCATGAGTACGATATATGTTTTCATTTATTTGTATATTCTTCAAATTCTTTCTTCAGTCTTAAAATTGTCTGAGTATAGGTCTTTTACCTCCTTGGTTAAATTAAGTCCTAAGTATTTTTTTTTTCCTGAAGTTGGAAACGGGGAGACAGTCAGACAGACTCCCACATGTGACCGATCGGGATCCACCCGGCACGCCCACCAGGGGGCAATGCTTTGCCCATCTGGGGCATCGCTCTGTTGCAACCAGAGCCATTCTAGCACCTGAGGCAGAGGCCACAGAGCCATCCTCAGCGCCCAGGCCAACTTTGCTCCAATGGAGCCTTGGCTGCGGGAGGGGAAGAGAGAGACAGAGAGGAAGGAGAGGGGGAGGGGTGGAGAAGCAGATGGGCGCTTCTCCTGTGTGCCCTGGCCAGGAATCAAATCCGGGACTCCTGCATGCCAGGCTGACGCTCTACCACTGAGCCAACCAGCCTGTATGACTCTAGTTTACTCTGAGTCACTTTCCCTCTGCCAGAACCCAGGATGAGTGGCCATGAATGAGATTTTTGTGCATTGGCTTTTTTAGGGGGCATCTAGGTTTCTAGCAGACTCCTGTCTCTTCCTAACTAATGGAATTCTTGGTGATTTTCACTCCAGATCTTATGTGGGCTCCTCTTTCTGGCTTTGGTGCTCTGGGATGGGGAGCCCATTATGAGGTTGAGACCCCTTGCTTCCAAGGGCAGGCCTTCGCAGCTGAGATATCCCTCTAGATGAGGCATGGCCAACAGTTTTTGCCTCCAGGCCAGATTAGAAAGAAAACTTTTTTCACAGGCTAGACAAAATATTAAAATTTAAAAATGTTAAATACAAAAATGATTTGTTTAAGTAAACAAAATTTTATTATGTAATTTGTTTATGAATAAATATGAGTGAAAAAAATTTAATATACAATATTATTTTAATAAAAATATATTTTAATAAAAATATAATTACATACCATATAAATATCCAAACTGTATCGCAATCAATCAAAGTAATATTTAATTAATAGAATGAGCTTGAAGGGGTTATATCACAAATAAAACAATTATTTCATTTTACAAACAGCCTGGACACGTTTTCTATTATCAACTGCAGCTATTGTCTATGCTACAATGCCACTTGATTCAGCACACTTGACCACAAAAATAATGAACTGTTTGACCTTGGGTGTGCACTAGAAAACTCTGCCTAAAAGAATGTGGGTTTCACATTACCGCTAAATGTTACAGTTCATATTGAGTACAGATGAGTACAAAAGTTATATATCTTTATAATGGAATTTTTTTGATATTTTTTTTATTTTTTTATTTTTTTGTATTTTTCTGAAGTTGGAAACAGGGAGGCAGTCAGACAGACTCCTGCATGCGCCCGGCCAGGATCCACCCAGCACACCCACCAGGGGGCGATGCTCTGTCCATCTGGGGTGTTGCTCTGTTGCAACCAGAGCCATTCTAGAGCCTGAGGCAGAGGCTACAGAGCCATCCTCAGCGCCTGGGCCAACTTTGCTCCAATGGAGCCTCGGCTGTGGGAGGGGAAGAGAGAGAGAGAGAGAGAGAGGAAGGAGAGGGAGAGGGGTGGAGAAGCAGATGGGGGCTTCTCCTGTGTGCCCTGGCTGGGAATCGAACCTGGGACTCCTGCACTCCAGGCCGACGCTCTAGCACTGAGCCAACCGGCCAGGGCCTTATAATGGAATTTTTTTTTAAAATAAAGAAGTGCCTGACCTGTGGTGGTGCAGTGGATAAAGTGTCAACCTGGAAATGCTGAGGCTGCCGGTTCAAAACCCTGGGCTTGCCTGGTCAAAGCACATATGGGAGTTGATGCTTTCTGCTCCTCCTCCCTTCTCTGTCTCTCTCTCTCTCTCCCCTCTCTATAATGAATAAATAAAATCTTTAAAAAAAAATAAAGAAGTATCGTGAATCCGTTCAACCAATTATTGGAAATTAACTCTGGATTAGTCACATGCGGAATTCTTTTTCGCGTATCACTATCTTCTTAAATATCTCAATTTCCAATAATCAAAGATGCTTCTGCTTCTGAGTAGCTGAGATTTTAAAGTAGTGGAGAATATTAAAAATTTAATCACAGCCTGACCAGGCGGTGGCACAGTTTATAGAGCCTCCGACTGGGATGCAGAGGACCTAGGTTTGAGACCCCAAGGTCGCCATCTTGAGCACAGGCTCATCTGGCTTGAGCAAAAAGCTCGCCAGCTTGGACCCAAGGTCGCTGGCTCAAGCAAGGACTTAGTCTGCTGAAGGCCCACGGTCAAGGCACTTATGAGAAAGCAATCAATGAACAACTAAGGTGTCGCAACAAAAAACTGATGATTGATGCTTCTCATCTCTCTTCATTCCTGTCTGTCTTTCCCTATCTATCCCTCTCTGACTCTCTATCTGTCCCTGTAAAAAAAAAAAAAAAAATTCAATCACGGGCCGCATAAACTCTTTACGCAGGCTGTATGTTGGCCATACCTGCTCTAGATCAGGGGTCCCCAAACTACGGCCCACAGGCCGCATGCGGCCCACTGAGGCCATTTATCTGCCCCCCCTCGCTGCACTTACGGAAGGGGCACCTCTTTCATTGGTGGTCAGTGAGAGGAGCACAGGATGCAGATGCAAAGTGCAGCGTTGTTCACGTACAGTACCACTTCTGGTGACATGGGATGCACGCGTCACGGCTCTGGAAGCGCATCATATCACTTGTTATGACTAGCAGTGACAAATATGGAACCGGACATTGACCATCTCATTAGCCAAAAGCAGGCCCATAGTTCCCATTAAAATACTGGTCAGTTTGTTAATTTAAATTTACTTGTTCTTGATTTTAAATATTGTATTTGTTCCCATTTTGTTTTTTTACTTTAAAATAAGATATGTGCAGTGTGCATAGGGACTTGTTCATAGTTCTTTTTATAGTCCGGCCCTCCAATGGTCTGAGGGACAGTGAACTGGCCCCCTGTGTAGAAAGTTTGGGGCTCCTGCTCTAGATCTTCATCTGGTGCATGTGGGTGTAGGGCCAGGGCTTTCAGCGTCTCCACCCTTCCTATCGGTCTTATTTACAATGGCTTCTGTAAATCCTTGGTTATAAGGTGTTTTTCTTTCTTTCTTTTTGTTTTTAAAGAGAGAGAGGGACAGACAGGGACAGACAGACAGGAAGGGAGAGCAATGAGAAGCATCAGTTCTTCCTTGAGGCACCTTAGTTGTTCATTGATTGCTTTCTCATATGTACCTTGACCAGGGGTTTCTAGCTGAGCTAGTGACCCTTTGCTCAAACCAACAACCTTGAGTTCATACCAGTGACCTTGGGCTTCAAGCCAGTGACCTTTGGGCTCAAGCCAGCAACTATGGGGTCATGTCTGTGATCCCACGCTCTAGACAGCTAACCTGTGTTTAAGACAGTGACCCTGCACTCAAGTTGGTGAACCTCTGCTCAATCTGGTGACCTCGGGGTTTTGAATCTGGGTCCTCAGTGTCTCAGGCCGATGCTCTAGCCACTGCGCCACCACCTGGTCAGGCTATAAGATTTCTGTTCATCTAGTCTTCAGTTGGTTATTTAGGTTGTTTGTTCTATAATTTAGTTGTGATTGCTATTTGATTCTGGGATGAGGTGAATGTAGTTTCCACCTACTCTGTTGCCATCTTATATCCGCCTCCAACTTCTATTTCTTTTTAAACAGGTGCTTTTAGTGACTTTAATATCCTCATTTCTCCAATTATAGCATAAACTATGAGCATTAATTTTAAATCATTTTAAAATTTATTTTCCATATAATTTTCTTGTCAATCATGTACTTTGAGCATTATTTATTTATTTAGTGTATTTTTCTGAAGTGAGAAACAGGGAGGCAGAGAGACAGACTTTCCACTTTGAGCATTATTAATTAGATCAGCACTCCACCATTCATAAGCCTTCTACACATATATATTATCTAAAAGAAAACAAAAGGACTTTTCTCCTTCAATGTAACACTTTATGGCCTCTGAAACTTTGATTTACTTACCATAAACTGGAAATGCATTTTGCTATGATGATATGTAGTTCTTATTCTTTCCCATATCATTGAACCATTTAATCATAGGATTGTGAAAAATTAATGAAATTAATAGAAATTGACTTATTAAAAATTGTGTCAAGCAAGTAATCTTTAAAACATTAATATTTTTAGTGTGTTACCATGGCATTTGAAGTTCGTACTTCCATTCTCATTTTTCTTTACTTACTGACTCTTTTAAAGATGATCTTTTGAATGAGACCAAATGTGACTCCAACTGTAGTTAGATAAAATTCTGCATTTATGTTACCTCAAAAGAAATAGTTTCTTTTTTAGGGATTCTGTCACAATATTAGATCAATACCAAATCATCAAACTATCCTTTACTAAGCCACCATCTAAAGAAAGCCTTTACTTTCAGAGAAAAAAAAATAAAACCTTTTAGTTGGAATTTCTGACTCATGGCAAGAAAGCTGACTGGAACTAGTTTGAGGATGTTGATGGGGAAAGTTCATGTATGCCTTTTCCTGTTCATGCACTGTATTCTTGAACAGAGATATGGTCGTTGAAGGTCCAATGCCTCTCAACCCCTTTGACAGTGTGGCTGATCAGGGAATGTTGTGCTTTCCATAGAAAAGGTTCTAACTGGCTCTAAAAGGGTTGGGTAATAGTTATCACCTCAGTTGTTCCACACTTTTGGAAATGTTGGGGAGCCATGTTGGTTGTCACAGTGACTGGTCAGGTAGGATGGTAGGGGAGATACTATTGGAATTTAGTGGTTCAAGGCAAGAAATGCTAAAATTCCTGCCATGTATAATACCATTCCATAAAACAAAAAATTACCCTTTGCAAAATGGCACTCACACCCCTTTTGGGAGAAATATATTTTCCTCCAATAGAAATTGTGGAAAATCAGGCATGGTTTTGCTTCTTAAAACAGAGGATCCGCCTGACCAGGCGGTGGCGCAGTAGATAGAGCGTCGGACTGGGATGCAGAGGACCCAGGTTTGAGACCCCGAGGTCACCAGCTTGAGCGTGGGCTCATCTGGTTTGAGCAAAGCTCACCAGCTTGGACCCAAGGTTTCTGGCTCAAGCAAGGGGTTACTCGGTCTGCTGAAGGCCCGCGGTCAAGGCACATATGAGAAAGCAATCAGTGAACAACTAAGGTGTCGCAACGAAAAACTGATGATTGATGCTTCTCATCTCTCTTCGTTCCTGTCTGTCTGTCCCTATCTATCCCTCTCTCTGACTCTCTCTCTGTCTTTGTAAAAAATAACAACAAAAAAACCCCCCAAAAAACCCAGAGGATCCTACAAAGATGTGAATGAAACCACCAGCCCCTCATGGGTTTTGGCAAGATTGCTACAAGGAACTCTTCCAGGCAATGCAACGACTTAGCCCATTTCTTTTCTCCCCAGATCTCAGGACAGGGAAATAATGGTGGCAGCCCTTCAATTGTAGGCCCATCATGCATGTGGAAATTGAGCATCATTTCTATTCATTAAGACACTGACTCTAAAAAGATAGTAACATGTAAATTGTATTGAAGGAATGAAACTAGAATGTACCTAAGCATGGATTAATTTCCCAGATTAGCTGTAAGAAAATAGATTATAAGTAAGTAATTTTGATATAGGCTTAATAAAAGAAGAAATTGGAATGGGGAGAATTTTCTATAGGTGATCTATGAAGAGCTCTGACAGACCAAAAGAGGTTAGTGGGTTCCTCAAAGAAAGATCAAAACAGCAGACAGGCCCAGGCCAGTTGGCTCAGTGGTAGAACATCAGCCCAGCGTGTGGAAGTCCCGGGTTTGATTCCCTGCCAGGGCACACCCATCTGCTTCTCTACCCTTCCCCTTTTCCTTCCTCTCTGTCTTTCTCTTGCCCTCCCACAGCCTAGGTTCCATTGGAGCAAAATTGGCCCCAGTGCTGAGGACAGCTCCATGGTCTCCACCTCAGGTGCTAGAATGGCTCTGGCCATAATGGAGCAATGCCCCAGATGGGCAGAGCATCACCCCCTGGTGGGCATCCTGGGTGGATCCCGGTCGGGCACATGTGGGAGTCTGTCTGATTGCCTCCCCTCTTCTCACTTCGGAAAAATACAAAAAGCAAGCAAACAAAAGAAACCCAGGAGAAGATAGCTGTGCACTTTTCCCCATATTCTACCCATTTTACTGCTGCTATAAGCTTTATTAAAAGAACAATTTTATCCAGTTTGCTCAGTGGATAGAATGTCAGCCCGGCATGTACATCCTGGGTTTGATTCCCAGTCAGGGCACACATGAGAAGCGATTATCTGCTTCTCTTCCCCTTCCTGTTCCCTTTCTCTTTCTCTTCCCCTCTCCAGCCAGTGGATCAACTGGTTTGAGCGTGGGCCCTAGATGGGAGTTGCTGGGTGGATCCTGGTCAGGGTGCATGTGGGAGTCTATCTCTCTATCTCCCCTCCTCTCACTTGAAAAAAAAAGAAATATTTTAATACCAATATAACCTACCCCTTTGAAGGCGGAAATAGTATTTTCTCTGCTTAATTCCACAATGCGTTGCATAATGCACACTTAATGAATTTTGACACTTAAGGAATCAAAACACTATGTCTTAGATAGGCATGCCAGAAAGCTATAAAATTTTCGGTTTCATAAAATACACATGTACACAATGTTTTGTGTTTTAGGTTCACAGTACAATGTTTATAAACATGAATGCACAAGCTGTTTTCTTTTAGCATGAAGAATGCTTCCAGGTGTTTTAGATGAAATTGAAATTGGATAAAAATGAAATGGACTTGAAACTCCATATCAGTACTCTGTTTTGAAAAGATTAGGCTACTTTCTCTTATTTTATGTAGAGCCACAAACTTTAAGATTTGAAACAATGTAAATGAAAATAATCTTGTTCAAATAATAAATGACTTTGTTTTACACTGGAATCTGGTGATTTTCTCTAGTAATATGATAATAGTAATAATAAGATGGTTCTTAAAATATTATAACGTAATATAGAAGTAAATAAGACACTTGTATTTTGTTTTACTTAACACATTATCTCATATAATCTTAAAGAATGCTTACATAGATGAAGAATTTAAGCACCATGTTTAAAAATCTATTGTGATATGTTGTTGTAGGCCCAGGATATATACCTGAATGTCTTGAAAATATACTCTTGAACTCTGAACATGTGAGAAAATTGTTAAGAAGATCCTTGATTGAATACATAGTATCAGTACCACCAACTGTCACAGAAGAGTGACATAATTTTAGTTTTAAAGGCACATCTTTGTATTCAGAAGTACAGAAAGCCTATGTAGTACTTCTCTGTGAATTAGAAAGAGGTACTTGTTTTTAGGGGTCAAGTCCCTCCTCCTCCCTTCCCTAGGGCATGAGGTTTGACAAATGAATTTCAGTTTCTCTGGCTGCTCCATCAATTGTCTGCATAATGTTCAGCCTACCAATCTGTGGCAGCCCTACTCACAATTCATTGTCCAAGACTTTTCACCTCTAAACTTGGTCTGCATTATCTGTTAATCTTTATATTTGCCCATAATCTTTGTTAAGCCTTAGCATTCTTTTTCTGCCCCCCCCCCTCCCAATTCTTTCCTGCAATCATTTCCATCCCATCCTGCTTTCTTTAGAGAAAGTTTTTAGCACCATAGAAGACTGATGGCACTTCATGACAGGAGCCATGGTTTTTCACCCGTGGACTCCCAGCACCTGACATGTAGGGGGACTCTACTCATGTTTGGTGAATGAATGAATACATTTTAGAATCACATCATATTATCTCACTAGTTATGCAATCTAAGTTTATATCATTTGATTAGTAGCAAATCCCTCAGTTTTTGTTTATTAAGAAATGTCTTAATTTTTTCGTAGGATTCTTGGTTGACAGGTAACCTCCAAAATTTCTGATAAATCTGGTAATCTGATTGAGGATGCCTTATATATAATGAGTCACTTCTCTCTTGCTGCTTTTAAGATTCTCTCTGTCTTTGGCTTTTTATAATTTGATTATACAGGGGGTCTTTGGGTTATGACAGTCTCAACATAGGACGTTTCCAGTTTATGATGCTCTCTCCCATAAAAACTTTAAAAAATTGAAATGTGAGTGTTTCAGCTTATGCTGTTAGTGTCATACGTTTTTTAACACTCATTTTTTGTCATTTTTTCTGTTACAATAGTACAGTTTACAGTACAGTATATTTATGTTCTTTTTCTTTATCTGTGGCTTAATTGTGTTATTATGTTCTAGATCAGGGGTTGGGAAGCTTTTTGGCTGAGAGAGCCATGAACGCCACATATTTTAAAATGTAATTCCATGAGAGCCATACAACGACCCATGTACATTACGCATTATCCAATAAAAATTTGATGTTGTCCCGGAGGACAGCTGTGATTGGCTCCAGCCACTCGCAACCATGAACATGAGCGGTAGGAAATGAATGAATTGCAATACATGAGAATGTTTTATATTTTTAAAGTTATTATTATTTTTTTTTAATATTTTTTAATTTATTTTATTTTATTTATTCATTTATAGAAAGGAGAGAGAGGGAGAGGAGAGAGAAAGAGAGAGAGAGAGAGAGAGAAGGGGGGAGGAGCTGGAAGCATCAACTCCCATATGTGCCTTGACCAGGCAAGCCCAGGGTTTCGAACCGGCGACCTCAGCATTTCCAGGTCGACACTTTATCCACTGCGCCACCACAGGTCAGGCTATTATTTTTTTTAATTAAAGATTTGTCTGTGAGCCAGATGAGCCACAAAAGAGCCACATCTGGCTTGTGAGCCATAGGTTCCTGACCCCTGTTCTAGATTATGATTTTACAACTGTGTTAGGATAAGTAAGTGACTTAGGCTAGGGTGTGTTTTAACATTCACCAAAATTCAGGTTCTGTCACTGTTGTAGGAATGGAACTGTGTCATTACCCGAGGACCCCCTGTAATGTGTCTCAGTGTGTGTGTCTCTGAGTTCATACTATATATTTGGATTTCATTGAGCTTTTTGGATGTTTATGTTCATGTCTTTCATCAAATTTAGGAAGTTTTTAGCCATTATTTTTTCAAATATTCTCTCTGCCCCTTTCTCTTTCTCTTCTCTTTCAAGGACTCCTACACTCAATATGTTGGTGTGCTTGATGGTGTCCCACAGGTACCTAACACCCTGTTCACTTTTTAAAACCTTTCTTCTTTATGTTTCTCAGGTGTGATAATTTCCATTATCCTATCTTCAAGCATTTTTATTCTTCTGCTTGCTGCAATCTGCCTTTAAATCTCTCTAGTGCATTTTTAAATTTAGTTATTTTACTTGCACTCAATTGTTGACGCTCCCAGTCCAACATCCCAGTCTGACGCTCTATCCACTGCGCCACCGCCTGGTCAGGCTAGATCCTCAATATTTTGAGGACAGTGGTACCCCCCCGCCCCCGCCCCCCCCCCCCCCCCCCCCCCCCCCCGCTCTGGCAAGCTGCATGCAAGCTGCTCTAGGAACATGTGCATAGCTGCCTGCCATGGATCAGAAAGGTGGGAGAATGGGTAGCTGCTACTATGCTAAGAGCTGAAATTATCAAAAAATAGCTACAATTTATCCTGTAAGCCTTCTCCTGGAAGTTGTAAGCCTTTAATAGACTCCAGAGTTCCAAACAGTTTTATCAGGCAGATTTGAGTGCAATTGTTGTCTAAGTTGGGAGACAGATTCCTTTTGCTTCCTACTCTCCCATCTTCCCCAAGAATTTACTAATTCTTGCCTAAAAGTCTCTTTGACTATGAAGATTTTGTTTATCTGCATCTTAATTACTATGCCTTCCAGATAAGAAAAACAGGCATCTTAGGTCAGGTTGCCTTTGAGGTATTTCTCAAATTGTAATAAATTGTATTATGCAGTGTTCTATGCTTTGTTTGCATTGTATTATTTTATTTGATTTTTTTTAAGTGAGTGTGAGAAAGGGAGAGAGAGATGGGGACAGACAGACATAAGCATCAATTCTTCGTTGAGGTACCTTAGTTGTTCATGATTGCTTTTTCATATGTGCCTTGATTGGGGAGCTCCAGCAGAGAGAGTGACCCCTTGCACAAGCGAGTGATCTTGGACTCAAGCCAGCAACCCTGTGCTCAAGCTGGTGAGCCTGCACTCAAGCCAGATGAGCCAGCACTCAAGCCTGCAACCTCTGGGTTTTGAACTGAGGTCCTCAGTATCCCAGGCCAATGTTCTATCCATTGAGCCACCTCCTGGTCAGGCTTATTTTATCATTTTTTTGAGAATAGCATGGGGAATTAGTAAGGGCAAATAGTATCCCCATCTCATAGTCAAGATAATTTAGCCTCAGATACAAAGTAATGAATATTCAGTGAATGATAGAGTAATAACTCAAACCAATTCTTTCATATTCAAAGCTAGATCTCTGCCACCTCAAACTACATCTATAGAGCAATAGTAATTTCTATATGAAACCAGAAAGTTTGACTCTAAACACTGAGTACAGTCTAGAGTCTGGAAAGAGAAATACCACTGCCAAAGCCATCCTTAACCTTGGAATCCATCACTCACTCCCTCTGCCTGTTCTGATTGTGAGTAAACTCACAGAAGAGTGAGGAGAAGGCAAATAGGAAGAGGATGCTTCTTTCTTATTCCCTCCAGTGGTTTCTTTCACCTGCTAGAGAGAGAATGAAATAGGTAAGAAGTTGGGAGAGTACATCTAAGCAAGCTCCTTATGGAAGCTGTACAATTCTTGCTTTTCCCTGCCACTAAGAGAATGACCAGATGCCAAATTGGTTTGAAGTAACAAAATATATGCCCTCTCTATAAGAGCCCTGGCTCCTTCAGGATGTGGGTTTAGAATACCTAACCAAATTTCTGTTTCAGTCAGAAATTAAAGACAGAGTTAGAAAAGGCTACCTTACAGTAGTAGTTGGACATTAGTGAAAAATACCTCCAATTATACCTAACATTTGGTGATTTTTAAGCATACTGATCCCTGTATTAATGTTTATTGTATTCCTGACAATGCAGTATTGCTTTCTAAAAACAAAGTTAAAATTTTACTTAAAGAAGCCTAGAAAGTTAATGAATATAATCTTTGTTATAACCATACTTCCTGCCTTAGCCTAATTATTTGGATGAGCAGTTCATAATCTCAAATGCCACTGAGGCCAGGTAGGTAAACTGTAACAGGCTGAGTGTAAGCACATGTTCATGTGTTATATCAATATGAAATGGTGGAGTGCTGAGACAGCCTCGCTATCCAAATAGGGGAGTTGGATTCAACTACAGCCAATTGCTGTTGTGAGGAAACCCAGAGCCATACATTGCTGCATCTTCTAATTTTTCCAGAAAAACTTAAAATCTGTATTTTTATGCAAATACTCCTTATTATTAAATGTTGACTTAAATTTAAAAGGAACAAGTCAACAAAGCATTTAAATAAAACAAAATATGGCTGCTGCCTACCAATTTATTATCTCTTGTTCTGACCATGTGATAAGATATTTTTTTGCCCCCTGGTGGTAGTTTTCTTCAATTCTAGCTTCAATTTTAGAGAAATGAGGTGACGGCATATTTCAGTGTTTGGCTCATTTGTGTGAGGAGCATGGTCCTGCTGGGTGGGCAAATTGCCAAGTTCCAATATCCATGCCAACGCTTCCTTATATTGGCACCAAGAGTGAAAGTGAAAATCAGCACTGAAATGAGGGTTAGTGATTCAAATACTGTAAATAAATATTCACTAACACAGTACAATATGGAGTTATTTTTAAAGCATATATTATCAAATATTCAGGGTGTGTGCTGGGCACAGCTAAAGCAAAGAATGTCAGAAACATTGAGTAATTGTCTTGGGCCCTCGTGGCTGCAGGATTGAGCATCTGGACCATGACTTACTCAGGCAGTTGGCCAGTTCCCCAACTGGGGCTAAAAACGACTGAAATGTAGTTTTCTCGTCTATAAAATTTGGGGATAATATTATCTGTCTCATAGGGCTATAAAAGCTCAACATCCTCAACACACTTGAGGGGAGAAATTTTTTATGTATGAATGCTCAAACTACTGCCATACCCTTGGTTAGTTAGCAAGGCAGACAGGCAAGACCAGCTCATCTTCTATGCACAATCTCTGCCCAGAATGGGTGTGGCTTTTCCAGGACTTCCTCATTCTCTCTTTTAAGGTTGATTTCTTTTTACCTAATGTTCCCGTATAAAAATGTTTAGAGCAGAAAATGGGAGAGTACTATGTGATCTGGGCTGGTTTCCACTTCCACCTCAAGGTCAACCATGTATTTAGAGTACATGGAAGATGTGCCTGCTTGACAGGAACTTGAATATACTAATTTGTGATGGAAAATTACAGGAACCTGTCAGAAAAGAATTATTACAAGTATTACCTTTTGCAGGAGGTTTGAAAGTGCCTTCATAGATGTTGGTTGAATAAGTTTGTAAATATGATATATATGTTTGCATTGGGTATGGGGGACAGACTGTAAGCAGGCAGGGTTATTATAGCCTAAGGCTTGGTTTTTTGTTTTTGTTTTTGTTTTCATTTTTTTTCCAAAGCTGGAAACGGGGAGGCAGTCAGATTCCCGCATGCGCCCGACCGAGATCCACCCGGCATGCCCACCAGGGGGCAATGTTCTGCCCCTCTGGGGGGTTGCTCTGTTGCATCCAGAGCCATTCTAGTGCCTGAGGCAGAGGCCACAGAGCCATCCTCTGCCCCTCTGGGGCATCGCTCTGTTGCATCCAGAGCCATTCTAGTGCCTGAGGCAGAGGCCACAGAGCCATCCCCAGCGCCCGGGCCATCTTTGTTCCAATGGAGCCTCGGCTGCGGGAGGGGAAGAGAGAGACAGAGAGGAAGGAGAGGGGGAGGGGTGGAGAAGCAGATGGGTGCTTCTCCTGTGTGCCCTGGCCGGGAATTGAACTGGGGACTCCTGCACGCCAGGCCAACGCTCTACCGCTGAGCCAACTGGCCAGGGCTTAAGGCTTAGTTTTAAGATTAAGCTTTTCCCCACAACCTTGACTGTTGCATGATGTGGGGTGGTACACTCTCATGAGGAATCCCATTATGCCTCAGATAAGTGACTTTGTATCAGAGACTTCCTTGTTTGTATATTGGATTAAAGGTTTTGATTTGTATACTAAAAAATGGGGCAGAGGAGACTATGCTAGAGAAGAGCAGAGAAAGGCCACGTGGAGGAGAGGATAAGCAGCCAAGATAGTGGAGTGCTGAAGGAGAAGCCAGTTTGTGCAGAGTTTGTACAGAGAGAAGGAGATGGGGAACAGAGGTGAATAAGGCTGGTGAGGTAGAAACCTTTGATTCTAGGAAACTTGGATAAGTCAGTAGCTTTGTGAGCACTGAATGAGTGGGTTTTGGAGCCCAGTGTGTGTTTTCACTTGCCCGCCGGGTGCAAGCTAGAATTAATGCTAATGGCCCACCAGTTTTGGCTTCATTGTTTCATTACCATCTGTCCAGATCAAATGAGAACCTGCGTGTGAATGGCCATGATGGCGGCTCCTGGCCATACAATAAAGACTTTTCTTACCTTTTTTTAAATTGGGAGATGAAGCACTAGAAAAGTCCCTAGGGTCACAATTTAAAATCAAGGCCCTGGCCGGTTGGCTCAGTGGTAGAGCGTCGGCCTGGCGTGCGGGGGACCTGGGTTCGATTCCCGGCCAGGGCACATAGGAGAAGCGCCCATTTGCTTCTCCACCCCACCCCCCTTCCTCTCTCTCTCTTCTTCCCCTCCCGCAGCCTGGGCTCCATTGGAGCAAAGATGGCCTGGCGCTGGGGATGGCTCCTTGGCCTCTGCCCCAGGCGCTAGAGTGACGCTCTGGTCGCGGCAGAGCGACGCCCCCTGGTGGGCAGAGCGTCGCCCCTGGTGGGCGTACTGGGTGGATCCCAGTCGGGCGCATGCGGGAGTCTGCCTGACTGCCTCCCTGTTTCCAGCTTCAGAAAAATACACACACACACACACACACACACACACACACACACACACAAATCAAGAATTACTGAATTACTGGGCCCAGGAGTTTTTTGTTTTTTTTTTTCTTCTACGAGCCCAGGAGTTTTTAAAGAAACAAATATAATACAGGAAATTTCTCTAATTAGAAAAAGTCTTATAGGTCTTATAGACATTCACTTTTAAATATTTTATTATTAAATGTAAGAATGTATTGAAGAAAAACAAGGCACTGCTAGTAGTTAAAATCTACCTACTTCTGTTATGAGAGTTATTAACATGAATACATTAAAATGAGAAAGTATTTTACTCATTATTAATTTTTACATATTAATACCAAGTATGAAGTAAAAGTATAAAAGTGTGAATGATTTTATAAATCAATATAGCACATGTATTCAAAGGATTCAGCAGAAAAAAATTATGTGCCTGTTCCAATGCTAAGATCTGTGGAGTTCTTCTTTTTGAATTATCTTTAAATTCTGTTTACTTTGAAAATTGCTCACAATGGGTTTTGGTAGTGCTTCATATTGAAGTGATGGTTAGGTTTTGTGTCTTCATTACATAAAATTCATAATAATTTGAAGGTGACCTTCGTGGGACAGGAAGCAAGAAGTTATTATGTAAGGATTGAAATCAGATGGAGCCTAAGACAGTTTAAAATTAATCAAACAAGGTGTTTAAAAGGATACATAAATATTTATATATAGCCATAGAGAGGTCATGAAATCTTTTTTTACAACAAAATATTTTCTCTTCCCTAAAATAATACTGTAAGCAATAGAGCAGGGTAATTATTTTTCAAATAATTATGGTATCTTAATAATATAAAGAGGAAAATGAGAAAAATATTTTATCTTATGCAGAAACTTTAAAGTCCTGATGAAAAAATATGGAACAGAGTAGAGCAAGTTAAACTATTAGAACAACAGATGGAACCTTCCCACTGAGATAATCCTGAGCAGGATCTTCAGTATCTTCCTGGAAATTTTTAAATTCATTTATCTTATCTCCTTTTTTTGTTTTGTTTGTTTGTTTGTTTGTTTGGCTTTTTTTTAAAGAGGGAAGTATTTGTGAAATGAGTTTGTATAAAATTGGCTACAGTTCAACCTTTGTAGAAACAAGCTGCTTATCTAATTCTTGTCTGAATGACATTTATTTTTATTAGTGGAAATTGTATCACTATTTGATGCCTCACTTTTCTAATGTGGGGTGCAGAGGAGAAAGATCTTGAGAGTCTCCTGAAGACTTTTAAACCATTTTTAAAAGAGTTTTTAAGAGAAAGGAGAGAAGGGGTGGGGGAGAAGAGCAAGAAGCCTCAACTCGTAGCAGTTGTTTCCCATATGTGCCTTGCCCAGGCAAGCCTGGGGTTTCAAACTGACGACCTCATCGTTCAGGCTGAGGCTTTATCCACTGCACCACCACAGGTCAGGAAAGACTTTTAATTGTACCTCAAGTGATTACATATTTATATTAATATGTATACACACATGTACAATAAAGAGAAAATACATGGAGAAAGATATACATACACACATCTTTATAGAAACAAAAAATAAAATTTGTTATTACATTCATAATAAAGACCTAAGTAGTTCTCTGGTGTGGGTCAAATAAGTTTGTAAATATGATGTATATGTTTTCTCGCTTATAGTTTGCATTGGGTGTGAGGGACAGGCTGTAAGCAGGCAGGGTTGTTATAGCCTAAGGCTTAGTTTTAAGATTAAGCTTTTCCCCACATCCTTGACTGTTGCATGATAGGGGGTGGTGCACCATCTGTCTGAATCAAATGTGAACCTGCATGGGCCAGGTGGCTGTGATGGTAGCCATGGCTACTGGCTTTACATCTGGAAGAGTAATAAATTTAAGTTTCAAAATATTCATGCACCCTGTCTTTCACTATAAAGAAAAGTGATTTTAATGAAGATAAAGAACCTTAGTTCAAGCATGCATAAAACTCCAATAACATAAGAACTGTAGATAGGAACCTTATTTTGTGTATAACTTTGTATCTTTCTTAAGTTCATCCTTGCAAAGGGTCATTCTTGATAGCCTAGAGACCATTCCCCTGAGAATGGTGTTCAGATTATTTGTTCAGAAAGCTGCTTCTTCTTCTTCTTCTTCTTCTTCTTCTTCATTTTTTTTTAAATTAAGTGAGAGCAGGGGAGGCAGAGAGACAGACTCCTGCATATGCCCTGACCGGGATCCAACTGGCAAGCCTTCTATTGGGCGATACTGTGCCCATCTGGGGTGTTGCTCCATTGCTCAGCAATTGAACTATTTTTAGTGCCTGAGTCAGAGGCCACAGAGCCATCCTCAGTGACCGGGACCAACTTGCCTGAATTAAGCCATGGCTGTGGGAAGAGGAGGGAGAGAGAAAGGTGAGAGGTGAAGAAGCAGATGGTCATTTCTCCTGTGTGCCCTGACTGGGAATTGAACTTGAGACATCCACATGCCAGGCCAACACTCTACCACTGAGCCAACTGGCCAGGGCCACATCTTTTTCTTATCCTTGAAGACTCACCTGCCATTTCTCTGCCCACTCATCTAGCCTGGTACCATCTTCCTGCAGTTTATCCTGTACTTGGCATTTTACCAAAGGAAAGTTTCATATCATATGCCACTTTGGATATTTTACACACATGCTCACCTCTGAATCATTTACCAAATTGTTTCATAAGAATGGCTTAGAGCTAGTTCCTTGTGCATTTTGCTGTTTAAATCTCTTTATTCAGGTGGAATGCACTCTTTTTTTTAAAAAAAAGGATTTTATTTATTCATTTTAGAGAGGCGAGAGAGGGAGAGATATAAGGGGGGAGGAGCAGGAAGCATCAGCTCCCACATGTGTCCTGACTGAGCAAGCCCACGATTTCAAACCAGTGACCTCAGTGTTCCAGGTTGTTATTTTATCCACTGCACCACCACAGATCAGGCTGGAATGCATTCTTAAAGTGAAAGTTTCAGGTAAGTTCCTAAAGTATTGAGTACCTAAGTGAAATGTGAATTTATGAATTTTAAAGTTACAGCCATCTTGGAGTGCTTACCCACGTAAAAGGCATAAAATTTGGTTCTATTGGGAATTTGTGAAGTGTTTTGATTTTTTTTAAATGAGAGAGCTGTAAAGTGTCGCCTCCCACTTTATCTCAAGTCAAGAGCGAAATCTTAAAGTGAGCGAGCAAAGTGAAGCCAAGTTTCTACAGAGAAGCAGGACAAGAACCAGACCCACTGAATAAATGTAAGTGGACAAGGAAAGGGAAAAGATAGCAGCAAGTCTGAAAAGAGTATGTCTCCCAAATCCCAGGGAATATGCAAACAGAGTTGAATCTGAAGTGTAAAAGACAGACGTTGGAAAAGTTCACAACTCTTGGTTTCAATGTTGTGATGTAGGTGGTAAGTTCATCTGCTAAGTGGGTATGTGAGTGAAATAAGGTTTTGTCTGTTACAAGGGAGAGAGTGGAAGCTGAAATCCCCAGGAGGATGTCTTTTTATTATTCTTTAAAAAAAAATTTTATTGATTGATTTTAGAAGAGAGGAAAAAAGAAAGAGACAGAAACATTGATCTATATGTTTCTGTATGTGCCCTGACTGGGGATCAAACCAGCAACCTTTGCACACCAGGACAATGCTCCAACCAACCAAGTCATTCAGCCAGGGCAGGATACCTTTCTCTAATTCTTCCAAAGACACCATAAAGACTGGCTACAGCCTTTGGTGAGAGCTTTAATAAGAATGGTGAAATCTTGGGAAAATACCTGTTTCTAAGGCATTATCCTCCAAATGTTTGGCTAATTAGTTGCAGATCTAAGCATTCTTACAATTTTATCTAATTATTTTAACTTGGTTGTTGGGAAGAAAATTTGGTTATGTTAGTCCTGGTTTTTTGAGAGGCAGACAAGATTAGAGAGGGAATAAACATATTAGGGGAAAGCCCTATAAAGGAAACATAGGGAGATGGGAAAGACCAAGAGAGCCATTAGACCATGATGCAAGTCTGGCTCCAGATAAATGAGAAAGAGAAGGAAGGGAAGTGGATAGAAGCATTTTGGACTTCAATGCAGTTCTAAGAAAGTTAGGCAAGGCTACTAGCAGCCCGTAAGCCAAAGTTACCTTCAGAGGATTCCTGTGCCCTTCTGGGAAAGAACCTGACTCATTCAGTTATTGTCTGGGAGCAGCACACAACAATGTGGCTTCAGTGCAGACGCCGAGATTTCAGAGCACAGCAGCCAGGCTGTCAGTCAATTATGCTTCCCAAAGTTAGAAATCTGAGAAGAAAATTTTCATGGCTGTGACTTCCATTCCATTTACCACAAAGATCCATGTTGGGCAAATAAGTTTGTGACCTGTATTTTCTGGTTTTGCTCACTCTTGTTGTTAAAAACGGCCGCTGCTCAGGTGATGATGCTCTCATGTGATACAGCTAATTGCCTTTCATGCTTAGGAAGGGGCTTGGTTATGCTAAAGTGTGCTGGAGGAGGGGGTTGTCCGCCAAAAACTTTTAAAAGGAGGAGCTAGGAGGCCATTTTGGGGAGAGACCACATTGTTGTAGAGAGGAGGAGACCATGTTGTAGCAGGGCAGGGAGGTCCACTTGGCAGAGGAGGCAGCAAAAATGGAGGCATGCAGAGAGGACTGAATGAGGCTAATGAAGCCTTTGATTCTAGAAAAAATCAGAAAGAATGGGTTTTGATGCCTGTGTGTTTGTTTTTACTCGTTGGCTGGTATGAGTCTAGAATAAAGAAAAATGGCCCAGCAGTTTTTGGCTCTGTTGCTTCATTACCATCTGCCCAAATCAAATGAGAACCTGCAAGAGCCAGGCGCTGGTGATGGGGGCCACAGCTACTGGCCTTACAATCCACTTTTCCAGAAAAGTTCAGGGAGCAGCAACTCCATGATTACCATGGATCTATCTTTCTCAGGAGAAACAAAAAAAGAGAGAGATTAGTGCGATGAACTATAGACCCTATAGCAGCAGTAGATCCCAGAATGGCAACTGGTACTCATCCTCTTGCTCTTCAGGATAGTGGTGCTGGCTGCAGTTCTATGAACAGAAAAAGCAGACTCAAATCGAGAATAACTATCTACCCATGAGGATGAACCACTGGCCCTTCAAGACTGAAAGGGGTCCAATATAGTCAGTATTAACCACTAGGTAGCCAACTAGTTTTTTTGAGAAAGAAATTGTGACTTACTGGGAGTTCAGCATTGATCTCTGTTGCTGACAGGCTGGACATTCAGAGACAACAGCTGCTAGATTAGCCTCCATTTGTGATAGGCCATGCTGTGGGGCCCATATCTAGCCTCCAAATCTGCCACCACAGTTACTTCATTCATGAACCCATTGTGACAGTTGTGGGATGACTAATGACAAAGACTCAATAACATTCACTAGCTATTAATTTTGTCTATTTAGCTGTTAAGAATTTCTTTTATGGCAAATGCTATTTGAAGGACATTAATAGACAATAAAAACTTCACACTTTATGTCTCCTCCCCATGTTTGTCCACATTCCTCTATCCCTACTATCTTGTCTCTAATCTTCCAATGCTTTTCTTCCCTGATCTATGATTAGATGGCTAGCCCCTTGGCTGCTATCCAGAAACCTGTATATATTCTCACCTGGGTTACTCCTCATTCTACATGAAGTAGATGCCAGGTGAACTGCTCATAGACCTGCATACTGGGAAGATTTTTCCTTTCCACTGTCTTTCAGAGACACCCCCAATATGGCTGAAATACATTCTATTTTTGGCTTCATTTCATGTATCAAGCCAACCTAATCTTAACCAGAGTCAGACTTTTTTCTTTTCAGCTGATCAAACAGAATCCTCCATAATACTGTGGTGCTGGGAAGGGGGCACAATACAACTGTGGTGAGTAACACAGGTTATAGACTTTCTACTCCTGGTCTTGTTCCATATCCCAGTATCCCACTTTATGGGATTCATGTTGGGGCTTGTCATAAACATCATCCTGCATCTGTTCCCAGATCATATGGCCCAAGCAGCATGTTGCTTACATCACAGCCTAGACTTGAATCATGTCACCACAACAATATTCCTAGGTATTGAATGTATTGCTTTAGGAACACAAAGAGGCCCGTCGGCCATTGTGCTTTCCTCTTTGTCATACACTGTGAAATATTGAGCAATTTTCTTTTTAACTTTAGAAGGAATATATCAGCATGATCCTGACCACTAGACCCCTAAAAATTCCACTGAAGTGGCAGATCCTGAATCTTCTTTATCTTTCATTCTCTGGAGCACATGTCTCACCAAGGCCTCCAATATATGAGCCACTTCTTCCTCTCTTGCCCAGTCATTATGATATCATTGATGTAATGAATCAGTGTGATGTTCTGGTGATTAAGGTTTTTCTTCTCAAGCAAAATTATGGCTGAGGCTAAGAATGCTAACATAGCCCTGAGCCAAAATTGAAAATTAACTTTATTATCTATTTCACATGAATACAAATCATTTCTGATCTATTCTAAGTGGAGTGGAGAAGAACACATTGTCCAAATCAATGGTTACATACAATGTACCTGAAGTCTTACTAACCTGCTTAGACAATATCACATCTGGCATAGCAATTATAATCAGGTATATTATTATTATTTTAAATTAATTTTACTAGGGTGACATTGATAAATCAGGGTATATGTGTTCAGAGAAAACATCTCTAGGTTATTTTGACATTTAGGTTTATTATTTGATTAAGTTTGTAATCATCTGCAGCATCCCCTAGAATCTATCATGTTTCTGCAGAGGCAACACGGAGGAGTTTAATAGAAAAAGAGAGATCACCACTTCTGCATCATTTAGTACTTTAAGGTAGTGATGATTTCTACTATATAGATGGGATATAACTTTTTTTTTTTAAATTTACTACCTTGGTTGGGACTAGGGACAGTTTTAGAGGTTTCTACATAAACTTTTCCACTATAATATATTTTACCCATTGCCCAAGGACACAATTGGGGGTTAGTCCAATTGCCAAGCCAATTTCAATAATACTCTCAGGAACTGGTTAAATAACCACTGGGTGGATCTTTGGATCCTGTGGGCCAACTATAAGCCCGATTTTAGCCAACTCATTTATTACATGGCCTTTCGTCCTTTACATTAGCAGGGGAGCCATGATGATGCTTTGTGTCTCTGGATATCAAAGTCAACTATGGTTTTGTCTAAGAGTTCTAAAATTGTTTGGTTATCTGTAGGCATCATTCTTCCTCTCCCATTCCCACATAAATTTCACATGTCTGCACTATTGTACTTGCCATAGCATTCCCCAATCCCCATGATATTTTTCCAGGACACCAAGAGTGAAATCTTTAGCAAACTTGAGCCACTAAGCTACTTTGTGCCAGGGGTTGTCTATGTTTCATCTGTCAACCATGAGGATACCCTCTTCATTTTCCAGGTAGTAAGTAAACTAATCCCAAACTCCCACTTTATGGCCTGTTTTCTCAGCTGATTCTCTGTATTATTTGTGTTATATGTGTCCTCCATGAGCAATATTCCAAGATGAGATTAGAGGAGCAAGAGATTTATTAGGGTCAATGCCTGTGAGGGAAAAATAAGGCAGGAGTGGGTAGGGAAAGAAAGGCAGGAGAGCTATCAGACTGCAATGTGGATCTAATCCTAGGTCAATAAGAACAAAAGAAGAAACTGGGGTAATATTTTGGACTTGAATTTATCTCTAAGAAAGTTTGGTAGGTGATTGGGAAAGCCTGGAGTCAAAATTCTCTCAGAGGACTCTTGTACCTATCAGGAACAGGCCTGCCTTAGTATCCCCACCTTGCTGTCATTAGCTGGAAGTAACCCATAGGAAGCATGACTTTGGCATAGATGCAATGATGGATTTCTGTTTTTTGTTTCTGAAGTTGGAAATGGGGAGGCAGTCAGACAGACTCCCACATGCGCCTGACTGGGATTCACCCGGCATGCCCACCAGGGGGCAATGCTCTGCCCATCTGGGGCGTCACTCTGTTGCAACCAGAGCCATTCTAGCACCTGAGGCAGAGGCCACAGAGCCATCCTCAGTGCCTGAACCCTAGACCTCAGCTCTGTTTCTGTTACTCTTATTATAATTCAGATGCCTGGTTTTGGATGCAAGAGTCTTTCATAAAGGCCACTTATAACTCTGAAATTGAATCAGTCCAACTGACCATTATTATAATAGTTCCTAGAATTGTGAAATTTGACCAAAGTTTGGAAAAGAAGTAAGTAAGTAAAGAGTAGCAATAATCTTCCTTCTCCCTCATTCCTATTTTTTTGTGTGTGGCAGAGACAGAAAGAGTCAGAGAGAGGGACAGATAGAGACAGACAGAATGGAGAAAGATTAGAAACATCAATTCTTCACTGCGATTCCTTAGTTGTTCATTGATTGATTTCTCATATGTGCCTTGACTGGGGGGCTACAGCAGACCGAGTGACCCCTTGCTTGAGCCAGAGACTTTGAGCTCAAGTTGGTGAGCCTTGCTCAAACCAGATGAGCCCACACTCAAGCTGGCGACCTCGAGGTCTTGAACCTGGGTCCTCCACATCCCAGTCCCATGCTCTATCTACTGTGCCACCACCTGGTCAGGCTCCCTCATTCCTTATGGTTGATTTCAGACATGGCTACAGTACTTTGCAGCTCTTTTATTTATTTATTTTTTAAACTATTTTTTTTAAATTTAATTTTATTTTATTTATTAATTTTTAGAGAGAAGAGAGAGAGGGAGAGAGAGAGATACAGGAGAGAGAGACAGAGAGAGAGAAGGGGGAGGAGCTGGAATATGTGCCTTGACCAGGCAAGCCCAGGGTTTCAAACCGGCGACCTCAGCGTTTCCAGGTTGATGCTTTATCCATTGTGCTACCACAGGTCAGGCGCAGCTCTTATATTAAGAAGTGGAATCTATTTCCCTATTCTCAAAATCAGGTGGGCAGCTCTTGTAACTTGCTTTGGCCAAGAATGTGATGGAAGTGATATTTTGTGAGTTTTGAACATAGGCCTCAAGGGACCTATCAGCTCTTGAGACTTTTACACAGAATAGCCTGAGCATCTCAAGAGACCATGTAGATCAGAAGGCTATTCTAGTTGAACCATCTTAGACCAACTATACCCACATGACCTGACAGTTGATCACAGACACATGAACAATCAGCTGAGCCTGGCCAAAGACAGAGCAATCAATTGCCAAACTATAATTTGTCCAAGTCACAAAGTTTTGGGGAAGTTTATTATATAGCAAAAGCTAACTGGAGAGGCCCTGGCCAAGTAGCTCAGTTGATTAGAACATCATCCTGAGATGCCAAGGTTGAGAGTTCGATCCCTGATCAGGACACATATAAGAATCAACCAATGAATGCATGGATAAGTGGAAAAACAAATGAATGTTTCTCTCTCCTTTCCTTTTTATAATCAATAAATAAAAATAAAACTTACTAGAGAAATTTTGTAAAGTAAGTATTTTCTTCAGGGTAAGATAAAGTTTTATACAGTCACTTAAAGTAGTGCCACTAAAAATTCCGATCCACAGAGTGATACTTTGCTACAGAGTGTAAATCTATATGCTGCTTCCTTCATCAAGAAAGTCTTGCTACCTAAAACATCAGCTGAATTCAAGAGCATGCATAATGACATAGTTGGTTTCTATTTATAGTTCATGAAAGCTCCTCATATTACTGCAAATTGGTAATAAATAGTACATAGACCAATTACAGTCTGTAAACCATGCAGTTGGTAGCAATGACCTAAGGCTTAAAGGTAAACAATATATATAATATATATTTTCTGGAAAGAGCCAGATAGTAAAAATTTTAGGACCATACAGTCGCTGTCAACTTTGTGATTATAGCAAGGAAGCAGCTACAAACAATATATAAATGAATAGATATGGCTGTGTTCCAATAAAACTATTTAAAAGCAGGCAGCAAACATGCTATGATTTGTGAGCCACAGTATACTACCCCTGAATCCTAAGCCATTTCTGAGGTTAATCCCCATCAAAGCTCATTATCAGATCTATCTTTTTATTGATGTCAAAAGAATGTAGGCAATAGCTAAAGAGAATTGAAGATATTCTTCATTAGAGAAGGGGAGAAGCTGAGATATTCCTTCCTCATTTTTTCCCTCCCTCTCTTTCTGAATTCCTCTTCTTCTTCTTCTTCTTCTTCTTCTTCTTCTTCTTCTTCTTCTTCTTCTTCTTCTTCTTCTTCTTCTTCTTCTTCTTCTTCTTCTTCTTCTCCTCCTCCTCCTCCTCCTCCTCCTCCTCCTCCTCCTTCTTCTTCTTCTTCCTTCTCCTCCTCCTCTTGCTCCCTCCTCTTCCTCCTCCTCTTCTCCTCCTTCTCCTCCTCCTCCTCTTACTCCTCCTCCTTCTTTTTTTGCTCTTAACCCAGAAGAAAAAATTTTAAGACACCATTAAAAGCAACCAGTATTATATTCTTGAGGAGCAGGCTCATAAGAGCAGCTGTTAATAATTTGTTTGCCTAATTTGATTTTCCTTGAGTTTAATTTAAAGATAACACATTTCTGTGTCATTAAAGTATGAGACAACATCATCTTTCAATTCTCTCAGAGAATAGGCAGGCTATGCCCCTGGGAGGGAGTGTCAGGAGTCACAAAAAGGAGATGTCAACCATTGCCATCCATTTCTTAAAAAGCAGCCTGGGCAGATTCCAAATTCCCTTTACATCATGTTTAGGGTTGTTGTTTTTTTTTAAATACAAGATATTAGCTACTTTGACAAATATACTCCTCCTCAATTAGCAACAGCTGCCATCAGAATTCATAGAGTGAAACAAAAATCTAAACTACTGTGTGTTCTGTTTATTTTAATAATATATGAAATATGAAAGTATTTCTTAAGGATCTCAAGTTCCTTAAAGATGAGACTTCCATTTTAAGTGGAATACTCAGTATGGGTTAGCTTTGCAAATTGTTTCCTTTATTTAGTATTTAATATTTATATTCCATCTTTTGATTTAGCCATTGAGTGCATGTGTGGGGAAAACAACACATTAGGAGCCAAAGCCAAACGAAGTCAGTCTTTAACAGTTTAGCTGAGACTGGCCATGCAGTTTTGCCAGAAAGAATAGACATGGTACCATGACCAACCGGGAGCGTTAGGAGAGAAAAAGCCCGGAGAATGGAATACTGGAATACCCTGGGCTATCACAGATTGGGGAGAGGGCTGGACAAACAAGTGAAATGAAGAGGCAGTGAGGAAATTAGAGAAAATGAGATAATAGAAATGGCTATACACAGAGGATTGTTACATGTTAAATTTTGTCTGCTTTTAAAATTTCCCTCAGGCTAGTGCTAGGCAAGAGAACCAAAAATTACCTTCCGTGGCATAGGGATGAGAGATTCTGTTTATGCCAGGAGGGGGAAGAAGCCCCGTGTCAGCAGTTTAAGCATTTTTCTTTAGCACATATCTCTAAGGCTGATCTTTATCTGCCGATCTTTGCAAAACCTTTCCAGGAGCAGTGCTGTGCTCATTTCTACTCTATTCATTTTTTTTTTCTTTTATTCATTTTAGAGAGAGAGTCAGAGAAGGTGGTGGAGAAGCAGGAAGCATCAACTCTCATATGTGCCTTGACCAGGCAAGCCCAGGGTTTCAAACCGGCAACCTCAGCATTCCAGGTCGATGCTTTATTCACTGTGCCACCACAAGCCAGGCCTGCACTCTATTCTTTACCACAGATTGAAAATGTTCAGAATCTTCTAAGTACCACTTTCTAGTCAGACTGTCACAAAATGGCACTGATATATATATATATAATCCAAAATAGTTGTTTATTTGTTTTTTCCCCTGATGTTTACATTCTTCTGCCCATGTGTATTTTTACTGCTTCCATATTCTTCCTATCAACTGAATGGCATCCTTTTTACTTCCTGATTTATCTTCTTTCTCAATGATATTAATGAAGTCTTCAGGTGGGGTCTTCTTAGAACCAGATCTAAGTGCAATAACTTTTCACTTTCCCTTTAGTCAACACTTTCAGTCATCTGCAGCAAAAGCATCTCCACAGAAAAAGATATGGGGAACATAAATAACTTAAAGCTAAGGGGGTAGAATGAGGTAGAAGAGGGTAAATGGGGGGATAAATGGTAATGAAAGGAGACTTGACTTGCGGTGGTGAACACACAATATAGCATACAGATGATGTATTATAGAGTTGTATACTTGAAACCTATATAATTTTATTGACCAATGTCACCCCGATAAATTTAATTAAAAATTGAATAACTAAAAATTAAAACTAAAAAGTATTACTCTAGACATAAAAATGCTATATATAGTTATGGAACACTCCAGTCTCATCCTTGAAGGTCTCAGTCATATGATTAAAAGAACTCTTAATAGAAATACGAGATCCCAGGGATTCATTCATTTATTTACTCACCAAATATTTGTTGAGCAATTTCTATAGGAAATTATTTTCTAGGTGCTAGTAATACAAAGATAAGGCTTGATCCCTGCCCTTGTGGAGGTTATCATCTAGTAGGGGAGCCAGATATGTAAACACAAAATTGCAATCTAGAATGATAAGTGCATAATGGAAGTATGTACAAAATACTTTTTGTTCTTCAATGGAGGTAGTCAAGAACTCTGCTAGGCAGGGCAACAAAAGGTTTTCCTGAGGAGAAGAGTTTGAGCTGAGTGGTGAGAAATAATGGCATTCAGAATGAAGAGGAATGCCCTAGCCAGGTAGGGACACTTTTAAAATCCTACAAATATTTGTAGGCGCACTATATATAAATTTCTGAGAAATACAGTATGTTATAATAATTAAGTCAAATATTAAAGAAGAAATATAAAGTCCAAGCATGCTTTTATGGTAATTGAAGAAAATAAATATGACAAAATTAAATTTATTCTGATATTAAAAACATTTTTATGTTACATTTTTGAGTTATGCGTCTTAGAATTTGTAAAAAAGAGGGGTTAAAAATTAAAAATGACATATAAGTTATCTTCATATATATATAGATACATTCTTAGTAAGATTTAGTAAATTTGGCAGGTCCTGGCATGAATGTGTTAAGTTTTTTCATTCTTATGTTTATGAGAAACATGAACCTGATGAGTCCTAGCAGGTTTTTCAATGTTTGGGCATATATTGTATATTTGAAAGGCAAACTCTCATTTCCTCATCAATACATTGAAGAATTCCTCTCTTTTTACTCTTAATTGTATTGAGTGCAGAAAACCTGCACCATACATATCATCTTAACTTTACACCAAACAAAGGATAGAAGAAACTTGCCTCCAGTCTTTTCGGGGAACATGGGGGGGGTAGTGTAAACCAGTGGTCCCCAATTTTTGGGGGGCCATGGACTGGTTTAATGTCAGAAAATATTTTCACGGACGGGCCTTTAGGGTGAGATGGATAAATGTATCACGTGACCGAGACAAGCATCAAGAGTGAGTCTTAGACAATGTAACAGAGGGAATCTGGTCATTTTTAAAAAATAAAACATTGTTCAGACTTAAATATAAATAAAACAGAAATAATGTAAGTTATTTATTCTTTCTCTGCGGACCGGTACCGGTCTGTAGCCCGAGGGTTGGAGACCACTGGTGTAAACAATCCAGCACCACAGCTTAACAGCCTTTTGCAACCTAATCAGATAAGTGAGGTGGGGGGTTGGGCAGACTGTCAGCTTACAGCCAATTCCCCACACCTCTGTCCCCCCAAAATCTAAATTCCAAAAACCCTGTTGGTTATCTGTTCCCCACCAGGCACATATTTTCTCTGGAATACCGTAGGGCGCACCTGGAAATCTTCTAGGGCACACCAGTGCACCCTGACGCACACCTTGAGAACCACTGGGCTAGAGTATCATCCCGAGATGCCAAGGTTAAGGGTTCAATCCCTGATCCTGGCACATACAAGAATCCACGAATGAATTCATAGATAAATGGAACAACAAATTGATCTCTCTCCCCCCCTTCCTCTTTCTCTAAAATCAATATATTAATAGGAAAAATAATGAAGGAGGAGGAAGGAGCAATGACTCTAGTTAAGTTTGCCTGGAGTATGGAATTCATGTAGAGGATGAGTAGGAGATTTTAGCCCAATGAGGGGTAAAATTTAGCTAAATATGAGAATGGATAAATATAAGAGATTTGCAGGAGCTGGAATGACATATAGAATTCAATAATTTGAAAGAAGGCAAATATGACTCCCAGGTCTCTTAAGTGTGGAAAAAGCCTTAGATATTATTAGTCCTATTTTTGACCCAATGCAGAATACTGCTCATAAAATTCCCAAATGGTAGCCCATTTACCTCTCTTGAGACCCTTCCAGGGTGAGAGCCATCTGCTTTACAAGGCAGCAGCGTGCTTCATTCCGGACACCTTGGATTTTAGAGAGTTTCTTTCCATTGACCTAGAATTTGCCTGTCTTCACAGTCCATCAGTTGGTCCCTGCCCCCAGCTTCTGTGCAGTGGTTCAGAGATTCTGTTCAGGAAAAGAGGTGGGCCATAAGGACAAAGAGCTCCACATCTCTGCCTGAGGGGACTGACTTTATTTGGAATACTGTAGAAATTCCATGGTTAAGGGTGTTGTCTAAAACAATGAAGATTTTGGTGGAGAACAGTTCAGAGGATGCTATTAGCTCCACAACACTGGTATCAACAAGCAAAATGCCAGAGTAGCCAGATATTTAACAGAATGAATGAGAGAAAGACAGCCAGAAGAGCTGTCTTGGGATTACAGTCAGCTTCAGATCAAAAAGGCTGTGCAAATGTGCTGAGCTGCATCCATTCAGGAGCAATCGGAGCAGGATGTGGGAGAGAAATAAAAGCATTCCACAGCTACACAGAGATCATCACTGGCACAAAGGACTTAAGCATAACCTCTGTATAAACACTGATTGAAAAATAAGCTGTTCTGACTCAGGAGCAACTGCTATGAAGTCAGAATTAAAAATAAAATTACATCCCTGGCAGTCTGAAAGACTGTGCACCTGTCCAAGGCTCCACCATCTCAAGAGTGATATGAAAGGGCACTTCTAAGGTACGAGTGCCAGGCTGAATTTGGGTAAAGAATGTAAACTTCTTGAACTATAGTAGTAGCCTGCAAGCCCCCCCCCCCCCATCTCATAAATAGTAAGGGGTAAAAATCTACCTGGCTTAGAGTGTTAAAGCACAGCATTTAAATAATAAATAATTTATGCTGACACAGGAGTAACTTCTAGATATCCAGGATAAAAAGCAAGGATAAAATATGGAAACAAAGGTTAAAAAAATATGATCAGCGATATCAGAGATTGTACCCTGCAGAGAAAATAGACTTCATAGAGTTAGTTAAGTTATTGAACAAATAAAGTAATGACCAAGAAAAAATGCTAAAGCAACACCAGTTCCTAGGGTCAAAGGGAAATCAGTATCCAGAGTTAGAATATATATATATTTATATAAATATATTATATATATATATATAGAAAGATAGAAAAAGATATACCATGCAAACTGCAACAATATAGAGCTGAAATAGCTATTCTAATATCAGAAGAAATATACTTTAAAATAAATGTACGGCCCTGGCCGGTTGGCTCAGTGGTCGAGCGTCAGCCTGGCGTGCAGAAGTCCCGGGTACGATTCCCGGCCAGGGCACACAGGAGAAGTGCCCATCTGCTTCTCCGGCACACCCCCTCTCCTTCCTCTCTGTCTCTCTCTTCCCCTCCCGCAGCCGAGGCTCCATTGGAGCAAAGATGGCCCAGGCGCTGGGGATGGCTCCTTGGCCTCTGCCCCAGGCGCTGAAGTGGCTCTGGTCGTGACAGAGTGACGCCCCGAGGGGCAGAGCATCGCCCCCTGGTGGGCAGAGCCTCGCCCCTGGTGGGCCTGCGGGGTGGATCCCGGTCGGGCGCATGCGGGAGTCTGTCTGACTGTCTTTCCCCGTTTCCAGCTTCAGAAAAATACAAAAAATAAAAATAAAAAAAATAAATGTTACTAGACATAAAGAGGGATATCTCATAATAATAAAAGGGTTAATCCATCAGGAATATATGACAATTATAAGCATATATGTTCCTAGTAAATCCACAAAATACATAATATTTAATACAAAATTGACAAAATTAAAGCGAGAACAAGCAATTCAATAATAATAGTTGGAGACTTCAGTACTCCACTTTCAATAATGGATAGAACAACTAGGCAGAAGATCAACAGGAAATTGAAGATTTGAACAGCACTACAAATCAACTTAACCTAACAAATCTATAGAACACTCCACCCAACAACAGCAGAATATTATTTTTTCCCTCAAGTTCACATGAAACATTTTCCAAGATAGACCATATGTTTGGTCATAAAACAAGGATCAATAAATTTAAAAGAACTGAAATCATACAAAGTATGTTTTTCAGCTAAAATAGAATGGCATAAAAACCAATACTGTGAAATTTGGAAAACCCACAAATATGGGGAAACTAAATGACACATTCCTAAATAACCAATGCGTCAAAGAAGAAATCAACATGGGTAGTTAGAAAATAATTTCAGAAGAATAAAAATAAAAACTATTAACAAGTGTATTCCGACAAATCTTAAATTAAATGAACAAATGCCTAGAAAGATGTAAACTACTGAAACTGACTCAAGTAGAAATTGAAAATTTGAATAGATCTATAACAAGTAAAGAGATCACAAAACTTTTCAAAAAAACTTTGCTCGTGAAGAAAAGTCTGGAACCAGATAGTTTCTCTGGTAAATTCTACCATTTAAAGAATTAATGCCAATCTCTCCTATTCTCTTCTAGAAAATAAAAGATGAGGGGGCACATGTACCAAATCATTTGATAAGACCAGTATCAGTCTTATACCAAACCCAAATGAAGATATCACACAAAAAGAAAACTATATACCAACACCTTTATGAATATAAACAAGAAAATCCTCAACAAAATACCCGTAAACCAAATGCAGTGATGAATAAAAGGGAGTACACTTCATGAGCAAGTGAGACTTATTTACTTCAGGAATGGTTGATTTAACACCTGAATATTATTAATGTAATACATAGCAGCAATAGAATGAAGGACAAAAGTCACACAATCATCTCAATAAACGTAGATAAAGCATGTGACAAAATCAACATCTTTTAATGATAAAAAAATTCAACAAACTGGAAATAGAAATCAACTGAGACGGAGCTCTATAAAAAACCCACAGCTAACATCATACTAAGATTAGGAAATACACAAGAATGTCCACTCTTGCCACTTAATTCAACATTGCACTAGAGGTTCTAGACAAAGCAATTAGGACAAGTAAATAAATAAACAAATAAATGACACACCATTTGGAAAAGACATAAAAACCCTTTTTAAAATTTTTTAAGCGAGAGAGAGACAGACACACAGAGGGACAGATAGGGACAATCAAACAGGAAGGGAGAGAGATGAAAAACATCAATTTTTTATTGTGGCACCTTAGTTGTTCACTGATTACTTTTTTTTTTTTTTTTTTTTTTTTTTTTTTTTTGCATTTTTCTGAAGCTGGAAACAGGGAGAGACAGTCAGACTCCCGCATGCGCCCGACCGGGATCCACCCGGCACGCCCACCATGGGGCGACGCTCTGCCCACCAGGGGGCGATGCTCTGCCCATCCTGGGCGTCACCATGTTGCGACCAGAGCCACTCTAGCGCCTGGGGCAGAGGCCAAGGAGCCATCCCCAGTGCCCGGGCCATCTTTGCTCCAATGGAGCCTTGGCTGCGGGAGGGGAAGAGAGAGACAGAGAGGAAGGTGCGGCGGAGGGGTGGAGAAGCAAATGGGCGCTTCTCCTGTGTGCCCTGGCTGGGAATCGAACCCGGGTCCTCCGCACGCTAGGCCGACTCTCTACTGCTGAGCCAACCAGCCAGGGCCTGATTACTTTCTTATATGTGTCTTGACTGGGGGGCTTAAGCCAAGCCAGTGACCCCTTGCTCAAGCCAGTGACTTTGGACTCCAACCAGCAACCTTGAGCTTCAAGCCAGCAACCTTTGGGCTAAACCCAGTGACTATGGGTTATGTCTATGATCCCACACTCAAGCCAGTGACCCTGTGTTCAAGCTGGTGGGCCTGTGCTCAAGCCAGCGACCTCGGGGTTTCAAACCTGGATCCTCTGCATCCCAGGTCATGCTCTATCCACTGTGCCACTGCCTAGTCAGGCATAAAACTATTTCTATTTGTATATTACAAGTGTAGAAAATCTTACAGAATCTATTAAAAGATTATTAGAATTAACAAACAAATTTAATAGGTATGTTCTTTTTTTTTTTCTTAAGTGAGAAGTGGGGAGGCAGAGAGACAGACTCTTACATGTGCCTAACCAGGATCTACTCAGCAAGCCCACTAGGAGGTGATGCTCTGCCCATCTGCGGCTGTTGCTCCAAACGGAGCAACTGGAGCCATTTTTGTGCCTGAGGTGAGGCCAAGGAGCCATCCTCAGTGCCTGAGCCAACTTGCTCCAGTGGAGCTTTAGGTGCAGGAGGGGAAGAGAGAGATAGAGAGAAGGGAGGGGGGAAGGGTGGAGAAGCAGATGGTTGCTTCTCCTGTGTGCCCTGGCCAGGAATTGAACCTGGGACATCCACATGCCAGGCTGACGCTCTACCACTGAGCCAACCAGCCGGGGCAATAGGTACATTCTTCTAACAAAAATTCTCTGACATTACTGGGTGCCCAACAATTCAATTCAATGCTGACACTACCTATGGTTAGTTCAGACCTACAGCTTAACAGAGTTAAAAATTTATTCCCACAAGACTACTCCTACTTTAGACACCAGCCCCAACTGAGGTTGCCAGCCTAAACCACACTTCTGCCTTGCTGAATACAAATTTGGGGTTCCCATCACTCCCAGTCAGGAGGTAGAGCTTCGTGCACTCTTCAGGAGCACCATCTGCCCAACATATCAATATGTTTACCAATACGGAATCTCTCCAAACCTCATTGTTCAAACACTTTTTATTGAGGCTTCATTATGTAGGCACAATTGATTAAATTATTGGCCTTATGATTAAACTCAATCTCCAGGCCCTCTCCCCTCTTCAGTGGTTGGTGGTGGGGGTTGAAGCTGAAAGTTTCAACCCTCTAGTCATGTATGTGGTCAGATCCTTCCTTGAAACTACCTGAGGGTCCTCCTTGAGTCACCTTGTTATATAAATTCAGGTATGTTTATGAATAACAAAAGAAACTCCTATCACTCAGGAAGTTCCAAAGGTTTTTCAGCTCTGTGCTAGGAACCAGGGCAAAGACCATATATATATATATACACACACTACACACACACACACACATATAAATATATATATACTGTATACACACACACACACACATACATATATAAATACTACAGGTAAGGCATCCATCAAAGGACTATTAGAATTAATAGACAAGCTTAATGGAGTTACAGGATACAAAATAAATATTAAAAATTAATTCTATTTCTATACAGTAGCAATAAACAATCTGAAAATGAAAGTATGAAAATAATTTTATTTACTAAAATGACAATAACAATAAAATGGTTATGAATTTAGCAAAATTAAGTTTAAGGCTTGTACACTGAAAACCACACAACACTGAAAGAAATTAAAGATCAGAACAAACGTAGACATCTCGTTATTGTGGATTGTAAAATTTATTATTTTTAAAATTGCACTACTTTTCAAACTATCTACAGATTAAAGCAGTCCCTATCAAAATTCCAACCATATTTTGTGCAGAAATTGACAGGCTAATTCTAAGATTTATATAGATATTCAAGACACCCAAATTAGCCAAAGAAATTTTTGAAAAAGAAGAACAAATTTAGAGGACATGCCACAAAGCTGCAGTAATCAAGATAGTATGGCATAGGCCCTGGCCAGATGGCTCAGCATGTAGAGTGTTGTCCCAGCACACTGTCAGGGCACATATGAGAAGTGGCCAATGAGTGTACAACTAGATGGAACGACTAAGTGGAAAAATGAGTTGATGTTCCTCACTCTCCCTCTCTTGCTGCTCTCTCCCTTCTCTCTTACTTTCTCTGTCAAACATTTTTTTAAAAGACAGTGTGGCATGAAGATAGAAGTATAGATCATTGGAATAGAAGGGAGAGTGCAGAAATTAACCCATATATAATGGTAAATTCATTTTTGACAAGTGTGCCAAAACAATTCAATGAAGGTAAGTATAGTCTTTTCAACAAATGGTACTGGGGCAACTGGATATCCACCAGTAAAAGAAGTTTGACTCCTACTTCATACCATATACAAAAACCAACTTAAAATGGACCATGCAACTAAAAGCAAGTATTAAACTATAAAACTCTTAGAAGAAAACATAGGAGTAAACTTTAGTGACCTTGGATTTGGCAATAATTTCTTTTTTTTTTAATTGATTGATTTTAGAAGAGAGGAAGGAATAGAGAGAGAGAGAGAGAAAGAGAGAGAAACATCAATCTGTTTCTATACATGTTCTGACCAGGGATTGAACCCACAGCATTGGTGTATTGGGATGATGCTCTAAACAACCAAGCTATCTGGCCAAGGCAGTGACTTCTTATATATGACTCCAAAGCACAAAAACCAAAAGATAAAATAGATAAGTTGGATTTTATCAAACTAAAATCTTTTGTGTATGAAGGAATGCTATCAACAAAGTAAAAAGACAGAATGGGAGAAAATCTTCGCAAATCGTATACCTTATAAGGGACTTATGTCCAGAATACATAAAGAGTTCTTAACACTTTAATAAGAAGACAAGTAATCCAATTTAAAAAATGAACAAAGGACTTGAATATTTTCCAAATAAAGATATACAAATGGCCAACAAGCACATGAAAAGATGTTCAATATTATTAGTGACAGGGAAATGCAAATCAAAACCACAATGAAATAGCCATTTATACTCACTAGTATGATGCTATGGGTTGAATTGTATCCTCCCAAAATTCATATATTGAAGTCCTAACCCCAAAATGTGGCCTTTTGAAATATGGTAATTATCATATTTAATTACCATAGTAATTACCATAGTTAAGATGAGGTCATAGTGGGATAGGGTGAGCTCCTAATCCAATATGGCTGATATCCTTACAAAAAGGGGAAATTTGGACACAGACAAGCACACAATGAGAACACCATGAAAACTGGAGTTTTGCTCCACAAACCAAGGAACTACAAGAGAACCAAGATGAAAGGCATGAAACAGATATAGGGGGTACGTGGGTTACGACACAGTTCTGTTCCTATGACAGTGATGTAACCCGAATTTTAGTGTAAGTCGAAATACACCCTAGCCTAAGTCACTTACCTATCCTGACACAGTTGTAAAATCATAATCTAGAACATAAAAACACAACTAAGCCACAGAAAAAGGAAAAGGACATAAATATAACTATATTGTACTGTATGGTAATAACAGAAAAAATGAGTGTAAAAGAAAATTCCTTACCTTTATTCCTGTGGTTGGCTTGCACACTGGAAGGGTCATTGCAAGGTGGGAGAGAGTGACCTATTGAGAGGGGGAAGCTGGAGAGGCAGGAGAACCTGCAGAAGGTGCTGGAGATACTGGGCAGGTGAATCAGGATTGCCTAAGGAACATGCAGGAGATGCTGGAGATGATTCTACCTGTACTACAGGTGTTTCATCTCGAGAAGAAGTTGACGTAGAGGGTACAGGATATGTTGCAGGCCTCTCTACCTTCTTAAAGAATTGTTCCAGGCTAGTCTGGAAGGTTGACAGCTTCTCTTACAAAATCTGCTGATAACATTGCAAGGCATCTGTAACAGCTCTGTAGACCTTACTGAATCTGTTGTCACTGGGGTCCTTAGCCTGAAATTTTGCCAACCCATCCTCCACCATAGAAAAACCTTCTACCAAAACCCTTGGTAGTAAATCACTTGGGTTCTGGGGTTTCTATCTCTTCCTCTTCAATCAGCTGCTTCTCGAGCTGAATGAGTCCTCAGCACACAGCTCCTTCTCCATGTGATGCCAGGATCTCTGTGACATTCTCAGCCTCCACCTCCAACTTAAACTGTTTACTCACGGCCACAACCTTCTGTGTTATAGCCTCCACTGACTCCTCAAAGCCATGGAAGTCATACACAAACTGGGGACACAGGTTTTTCCACACATCATTTAAGTTTGTTCACCTCACTTCATCCCAGGCAAAAGCAATGTTTTGTACAATGTTGTAAATGTTATAACTTCCAAAAGTCTTTGAGTGTAAGGTTCTTGTCCTTCTCAGTCACATTAAGGGTTATAGTAAATGTCCTCTGGAGGTAGCAGTCCTTGAAAGTGGCAATGACACCTTGGTCCTGGGCTGTAAAAGGGCAGTGGTATTAGGTGGAAGGTAAACTGATCTTTGTGTGGAAAATAAAATACATTTTTAAGTTTTTATGGGAGTGGGTGTTGTAAACTCAAGATTGTTGTAACCCGAGGACCCCCTGTAATTCTCTAGAATTATTCAGAGAGAGTATGGTCCTAAAGATACCTTGATCTTGAACTTCTAGCCTCCAAACTGTCAGACAATAAATTTATGTTGTTTAAATCACTCAGTTTATGGTACTTTCTTATAGCAGCCCTAGCAAAACAACATAGGTGGATATAAAAACAAAAAGATGTGCAAATGGCCTTGGCTGGTGGCTCAGTGGATAGAGTGTCAGCTGGTATATGGATATCCCAGGTTTGATTCCTGGTCAGGGCACACAGGAGAAGTGACCATTTGCTCCTCTCCCCTTCTATCTCCCCCTTCTCTACCTCTTCTCCTCCTGCAGCCAGTGGCTTGATTGGTTCAAGTGTGGCCTAGGAGCTGAGGATAGCTCCACTGGTTCAGTGCTTCAGCCTCAGGCACTAAAAATAGCTTGGTATTCGAGCATCGGCCCCTGATAAGGTTGCTGGGTGGATCCTGGTCGGGGTGCATGTGGGAGTCTGCCTACTAACTCCCCTCCTCTCACCTAAAAAAAAATATGGACAATAAGTGAGAGTGAACATTGGCTTAAGCCCAAAGGTCGCAGGCTTGAGTATGGTATCACTGGCTCTGCTAGAACACACCGCATGCTTGGTCAAGGCACATATGAGAAACAATCAATGAACAACTAAAGTGCCGCAACCAAGATTTGATGCTCCTTATCTCTCTCCCTTCCTGTCTATTTCTCTCTCAAAAAAAAGAAAACAAGAAAATAGTTTGTACTTCATCAAAATGTTAAACATATAGTTACTATATTAGTTGACTTGTGTGTATACACAAGAGAATTGAAAACAGGTGTTTAAATGCATATTTGTGCTTTATATTTGTACTTCATTGCAGTATTATTCAAAATATCCAAACGGTGAAAACAATGCAAATGTTCATCAAATGATGGGTGAATAGGCTATATCCATATAATGGAATATTATTCAACACTAGAAATGAAATATCGATACATGCTATAACATAGATAAACCTTGAGAACTAATCCTAAGTGAAAGAAGCCAGTTACAAAAGATTACATATTGTATGATTCTATTTATATGATATACCTGGAACAGGTAAATCTATAGAAACAGGAAGTAGGTAAGTGGTTTCCTAGGACACAGTAGTAGGTGGTAGGGTTGGAGAGGAATGGGGTGTGACCTAATGGATATGGGCTTTCCTTTTGAGATGTTGAAAATGTTGTAAATTATATTTTGATCATTGCACAACTATGTGGATACACTATAAACCATTGAATTGTACACTTTGCATGGATGAATTTTATGATATGTGAATTATATTTCAATAAGAATGTCTTTTTAAAAGACAGACCCCCTAATTCTGAACTACCGACCTGAGTCTTCCCGAAATCCTGATCTACAGAAACCAAGGTAGTATAAAATGATGTTGATTTTTAAAAAGAAAAGAAAGCTAATTAGAAAACTCCCAAGATATACTAGTTCTGGATGTCTGAATTATGTATATATATGTGTGGCAGTGGCACTCTGTTAAAACAGAACACTATTGTCTTGCCTTGATATTTTTGGAAATACTTTGTGTTAGCAAAACAAATAATTTGCACTTGAAGCGGGTCTTGTGGTTAAGCAATTCTTTAGAGCTGGAACCTCTCACAAGTGTTAACATTATCCAATCTGAGTGATCCTAGGCTAGTCCTTTGGCTTCTATGGACCTCCTTGTCCTGTGTATGAAGAGGAGGCACCCTAGAAAACCTCTTAAGTTCTCCTCTCATCTCAAATTTCAGGGACTGACTCTTTGTGTCCTACTTATCACTCTGAGAAATGAGGCAGCAGCAGGCGAGCTGGGGGATGAGAATCATGTGGGGGGAACGTGTTAGAAATGGAGTTGCTATGTCCCACCCCCAGAAATCTTGTTTGCATGGATGAGCCCTAGGAGTCAGCATTTTACAGAAGCATGCCAAGAAATTGAGAAACACTGGCAGGCATCTCTGGAAACTAGTTGTAGCAAGAAATCAGGGGTTCTCTTTCTCTCCTGTGCCTGATGAGCTAAGATAGACACCTCAGTGCCCATCTGTTACCTCTTTCTCCAAATCTTGGACTATACCTCTTCTTGTATTTAATCTTTTATTAGAAGTTAGTTAATATCACCATTAATTTGCTTCCTTTTTTTTTGTTTTTTTTTTTTTTTTGTTTGTTTTTTTTTTTTTTTTTTTTTTGCATTTTTCTGAAGCTGGAAACAGGGAGAGACAGTCAGACAGACTCCCGCATGCGCCCGACCGGGATCCACCCGGTACGCCCACCAGGGGGCGATGCTCTGCCCACCAGGGGGCGATGCTCTGCCCATCCTGGGCGTCGCCATGTTGCGACCCTCCTGGGTGTCGCCATGTTGCGACCAGAGCCACTCTAGCGCCTGGGGCAGAGGCCACAGAGCCATCCCCAGTGCCCGGGCCATCTTTGCTCCAATGGAGCCTTGGCTGCGGGAGGGCAAGAGAGAGACAGAGAGGAAGGCGCGGCCGAGGGGTGGAGAAGCAAATGGGCGCTTCTCCCATGTGCCCTGGCCGGGAATCGAACCCGGGTCCTCCGCACGCTAGGCCGACGCTCTACCACTGAGCCAACCGGCCAGGGCTAATTTGCTTCCTTTATATGCCCAACACATTGAGTGGATGGTAGGGGTATTAAAAGGTACTGCTGATTACATAAACCATAAGGGTGTTACTAATCAAGAAATAGCTACAATTTCATTTTTCACCTTTACAGGGGAAGTAACAGGAGATCCGGGAGGTGATATGCCACATAGGTTTATAGCTGTCATATGACATTGCAGTTTGCTCCCTCTGGACAGAAATTTGATCCAGGGAGAGCACAGCACTTTGAACAAAGATGTCATAGAAAGAATGAAAAGGAAATAGGAGAGAAACAAGCAATAACACTTCCAAAGGCTGAATAGGTTTCAGGCTGTTGTTCAGACATCAGAAAAAGGCATAAGTCTTACCAACAGCCGCTTACGTACCTTTTTTATTTTTTTTTTAAAGTGAGAGAAGAGGAGATAGGCAGATTCCCGCATGCACCCTGACTGGGATCCACTTGGCAACCCCATCAGAGGCCAATGCTTGAATCAATCAAGCCATCCTCAGCACCCAGGGCCATGCTCAGACCAATTGAGCCACTGGCTATAGAAGTGGAAGAGGGAGAAAAGGGGGAGAGGGATGAGGGGAGAAACAGATGGTCGCTTCTCTGTGTGCCCTACTGGGAATTGAACCCTGGATGTCCACACGCTGGGCTGATGCTCTATCCACTGAGCCACCAGCCAGGACCCACTTACCCACCTTAAAATGAGATTTAGTTTTATCTGAATCATTCCTCAAATTCCAAGAGAAGATACTCAACTTCTTACTGTTTACTGTCATACCCTTAACAATAATGCACATGATATTTACTATGCTCCAAGCACTGCCCCCAAAATGTTAGCTACATAAACTTGATTAATCTTCAGTACAAATGACAGGCTATTATTACCTTTATTTTAAATATGAGGAAATTGAGTCAGAGAAGCTAGCTAGATTACAAAGATTACAAAACTGGAAGACCAGGGAGCAGGATGTATATCCAGGCAACAGGGTACTAGAATCCATAAGGCTTAAACACTAAATTTCACTAGAATTAGGTATGCAACAGAATACAGTGACAGTGACCTTCTCATTCCTGGGTTGTAGACTCTTTAACCACAGTTGGATAATACTATGCAAATTTGTCTGTATGAAAGAAACAAGGTTTAACTGGTGAAATGTAATGCTATTAACTGAAATATTGTTATCTGAAAAATAGAAGGATAACTAAAGTTCTGTTAGAAATGAATGACTTTAAAGAATTGCTGACTGCCCTGGCTGGATAGTTCATTGGTTAGAGTTTTATCCCGACACACCAAGGTTGCAGAATTTATCCATGGCTAAGGCACATACACGAATCAACCAATGAATGCATAATTAAGTTGAACAACAAATTGGTGTTTTTCTCTCTCTCCTTTCCTCTCTTTCTCTAAAATAAAAAATGAAAAAAAAAAAAGAATTGCTTATAATTAAACATTGTTCTCATCATTATGTGTCAGGAAACTACCTTTAATTAAGTATTGATTTTTAGCAGTTCATTTAACACTAGCCTGAACACTAACAGACAAGACTTGATATTGTCTTTTTAACTTCGGCATTCTGATATACAGTGTGTCCGTAAAGTCATGGTGCACTTTTGACCGGTCACAGGAAAGCTACAAAAGACGATAGAAATGTGAAATCTGCACCAAATAAAAGGAAAACCCTCCCAGTTGCTGTAGGATGATGTGGCAGCATGTGCGCATGCGCAGATGATGACGTAATACCGTGTATATAGTAGAGCAGCCCATGGCCATGCCAGTCCAGATGTGGATGATACAGAGGAAAGTTCAGTGTGTTCTGTGGCTCGCTAAATACGAATCCATGACCAAAGTGCAACATGAATATCGGCGTGTTTATAACGAAGCGCCACTACATAGAAATAACATTACTCGGTGGGATAAGCAGTTGAAGGAAACCGGCAGTTTGGTGGGGAAACCCCATTCTGGTAGGCCATCAGTCAGTGACAAGTCTGTAGAGGCTATATGGGATAGCTACCTAAGGAACCCTAAAAAATCTGCGTGAGCCCACATCGAACTGCACTGAATAGGTAGAAACTGGGAGAGTTTTCCTTTTATTTGGTGCAGATTTCACATTTCTATCGTCTTTTGTTGCTTTCCTGTGACCGGTCAAAAGTGCACCATGACTTTACGGACACACTGTATGGATAGTGGTATCTTGTTTTTGTTTTAATTAATAGTGATATCTTGTTTTGGTTTTAATTTGCATTTCCCTAATGGCTAAAGATGTTGTGCATTTAAAAAAATGTATTTCTATTCCATTTGAATATCTTCTTTTGTGACAGCTGTTCATTTTTTTTGTCCATTTTGTAATTGAGTTTGTCTTATTAAGCTATGAGTTCTTGGTATATCCTGGATAAAAAAAACTTTTATCAGATACATGTTTTGCAAGTATTTTTTCCCAGTAAAGAATCCATTCTTAAGCAGGAAATATAGAATTTTGGGGAGAAAAAGTGTCCTAAAACCAGGCACTTGAGTGACTCGGGTCACGTAACAATGATAGTACTGAATTACGAACCTCATTCTGAGGCAGAGGTTCTATCCCATTCGTTTTTTCTTTGTTTTTTTTTTGTTTGTTTGTTTTTTGTTTTGTTTTTTTATATTTCTGGTTAGGGAATAACCACTTGTAGTGTGTGAAGAGCCCACTGTGCATAGTCCGGGTGACTGTGTCTAAAAGGAAAGAAACTATATGAGAGACAGGCAGTGTCAGTTCTGAACACCAGCAGGGAATAGAATACCCTCTTGTGGCACTGGCTGCAAGGCATTTGGGGAGCAAGGAGAAAGAGAAAGTAAATCAAGAGAAAGAGAGGATTAGTAAGAAACTAATAAGAACTTGGAGCAAATGGGAATGGTGGCCGCAGTATCTATGATGAACATTAGCTTTCAGAGAGCATGTTTTAATAAGAAGAAAGCAAATTCAGACCCATACTGGGTAAACATTGGTAGTCCCAAGAAAGGCTAAGTCCAAAGTTGATGGTATAGTTAGATGGGGATACTTATTCAGATGTCTAGAGCAGAGAGAGTAGAAGATTAAAGCAATATAGGATATCACCAGGAAATTTCTGAGGAAACAGGACAGGAAAGGAGAAGAGGAAAATCCGAAAATCCAGCCCGAGACACTAAAATACTGGTAGAAGTAGGAAATGGAGGAAGCTTCAGTCAGGTGACTCAGAAAAGAAAGGGATCCTTCCTCCGATACCTGTGGCCGAAAGAAAAACAGAAAACCCTTGCAGAAGGTGCCAGAGAGGTGGCTTAACTGTCCCACAGTGGTATTAGGGTAGATGAGAAAGGCATCTGCTCAATAAAGTCACTGCCTAACACAACTGTTTTCAAACTCTATTGATTTGTGGGATTAAAGAGGGTTATCAATATGCAAATTTATTTTTTAATTCCAAAAGAGGGACAGCAGCAAGCTAATTAGTTGCCTATTAGGATCAAGCATCAAGAATGAGAACAGGGTGTGGGCAGGAACTGAAAGGCAGGTTGGAACAAGGGAATAAATCCATTAGGGCTTGCTGGCCAAGCTAGTCTTTTATCATAGCAAGGAAGGATGGGGCCTGGGGGATCATGACTGTGAATAGCATTCATATACTGTATTACTTGTATCTTTTAATTCTTCTTCCAGAAATATTTTATCAGAAAACAGTGAGTTTATGTAGACAGTGCCTTAGTATCCTACTCTGCAGAGTCTTAGGGATGACTTTGTACTTATGGAAGCCTGCCAGATCTCGTGGGTGGATCATTAAACTAGAATTATTTTTTTGGCACACTAATACTTTATGTGTGACCTTGACCTAAGGCAACCCATCAACCTGTCAAGAGGAATGACCCAGGGGAAGGCCTTGCTGTCTCCACTTAAAGGACTGTTCTTCAATAAAGAATATTTCTTTTGGGTTTCTATTTGCTTAAAGAGAATGTTATGAGGATTTTTAAAGGTACAGAGGACTTTAAGCATCTTCAATAAAAATGTTATGTAAATATAACCAAAGGAATTCTGGTGAATCAACATCGTGATATTGTACATTGAAATTTGTATCTACATTCAGATTCTTTTTTTAGAGAGAGGGGAGGAGAAAGAGAGAGAGAGAGAGAGAGAGAGAGAGAGAGAGAATGGGATGGGGGAGTGAGGAGCAGAAAGCATCAACTCGTAGTAGTTGCTTCTTGCGTGTGCCTTGACCAGGCAAGCCTGGTGTTTCAAACCAGCAACGTTAGCATTACAGGCAAGATGTTTTATTTAATTTGGCTTGTGTCCAGACATGTGCATAGATATAGATAACAAATACATATTTAATTTAATCTTATCTTTTAAAATAAGGCCATGGAGTAAATTTTCATCAAAGCTTCAGGGACCTGAATTAAAGGCATCCCTCACGATAAGAAGTAGAGCTAAGTATACGTTCTGCGTGACAACTATTATAATGAGAACATTCTACATAGTTTGAATGATTGATGTGCTACACCTTTCAGTGAAATGACTGTGAACCAATATTATTTCAAGTGTCATTTCCATGTTACTTCAAGTTCTATAGATTTTACATAATTATAAAGGGCATAACATTTTCAAGAAACACTGAAAGACATGGTTTTGATACTAACAGTTTATCCTTGACACTGAGGATATTTAATTCAGGGAAATTCAGAGGATGAGATCAAGGCACTGAAGTGGGAATGCTTATAAACTTTGAAGGAGAAAAGATTATTTGGATTTTGTGTGTATGTATTTTCTCTAAGTTTTAAACATGAACTGGTTACATAAACGGGACTTCTAAAAGAGAAAACACTGAAAATGGCTGAATGCTCCAAAGTTCAGTGTGAAACCAGCAGTATATTCAGTACAGGTGGCAGGGAACAAAGTGTGGAGGAGAAATGTGAACAAGAAAATCAGGACACAGTAAAAATAATGATTGGAGTCAGGTGGTAACAGTAAAATCTAGAAACTTGAACCTGATGGAAAAAATCCTGGGTAGCTATAAAAGGGGCATTTGAAACAGGAAATGATGCGAGAGAAGATAATTTTAGTACAGTTAAAAAAAAGTGTGAAAAGAAAGGATTAATTTTAAATGTGTCCCAGAAATGAGAAATAGCTTTATGAGGGGTGGAGGAAGAATAATGAATAAAAGCCAGTTGAGTGTTGTATGGCTATGTCAAACAGGAGTCTACCTACAGTATTATGTCCATTTTTGGTCACTGTACTTTCATAGGAGCATTGATGAACCAGAAGTCATTGAAGACATCAGGGTGGTGAAAAACAGCAGCTCTCCTCAATATCTGTAGGTCTGTCATAAAGAAGAAAAGTCACACATGGCTCTACATTGTTCAAAAGAAGTAACAGATCCAAGGAAAGTTAGAGGGAGGCAGATTTTCCTTAATATAATGTTCTTACAATTAGACATAACCTTTAAGAATGGGCTATTTTAATGCTTTCTCACTTTTTTTTTTTCTCTTTTGCATTTTTCCAAAGCTGGAAACGGGGAGGCAGTCAGACAGACTCCCGCATGCGCCCGACCGGGATCCACCCGGCATGCCCACCAGGGGGCGATGCTCTGCCCCTCTGGGGCATCGCTCTGTTGCATCCAGAGCCATTCTAGCACCTGAGTCAGGGGCCACAGAGCCATCCTCAGCGCCTGGGGCATCTTTGCTCCAATGGCTGCGGGAAAGGAAGAGAGAGAGAGGAAGGAGAGGGGGAGGGGTAGAGAAGCAGATGGGCGCTTCTCCTGTGTGCCCTGGCCGGGAGTCGAACCCGAGACTCCTGCATGCCAAGCTGACACTCTACCACTGAGCCATCTGGCCAGGGCCTGCTTTCTCACCTTTGCAAGTATATTCAAGCAGACAAAATTCAATAACCCAAATAATAATCAAATGATTTCTTTTTCCTTATAAGGTCCTTTCTGACTGGAGGAACACATGATTTGTAGACAGTGCACTGAGGTCCTTACAGACATGATTTTTTTTTTAACCTGGGCGCTGCTTTTTCCAGAATCTCAACCTGCCAGGAGGAAAGGAAGCCAGACATGGTTGCTGTGACCATCCTTTTGGCACAACCCACTGGCTGATGCATTCTGTGTCAGCTACTGCTTTTCACTTCTCCTTAGTTGTTATTAATTCTCAGTCCCCAAAGTTTCTGAAGACCTTCTCCTCTCTTGTTAATTATAACATGGTATCAGTAAGGGTCCAAGTAGAAAACAGAAAAGCAGTTGAACTGAGTATTTGAGAAAAGTTTAATGAAGGAACTCCTTACAAAAGTGTGGACAGTCTTTATGGAAACTAGTAAGGGATGGTGTAGTCCCCCAGAACTTGTGTTAGGGTGAGCCATTACTATCCCAGGCCTGAAGATAAATGGGCTAGAGCTGCTTCCTGAGAGGCTGGTTTTACAGACAGGACTGCCTGAAAGAGTTGGTAGCCAATGTACTTCGAGAGAACCAGGGGAAAAAATAACCTCACTCTTCTTCTGCTGGTGCCTCTCACTGCCAACCCCGACAGTGAGCTGGGCATGAAGAGAGCCAGCTGACATTGGACATTTTCCAATAATAGCACTATAACCTTTGAGAGCATACCTCACCAATCCACCAGTTCTCCCTTCAGCTGTGACTAGCATGACTTTTTCAAAAGCTTGGCCATCAAACTCTGGTTTCTCTGGGATCATTTGCTTTTGGATTCTATTTTACCACTTTGCCATGTCTATTGGTGTTCCTTGATCATTTTTCTCCTGGATATAATCTAAGAATCAGTGCCCTCCCATCAGATTATGTCCTGCCCTTACTGTGATAACATGTTTTTTTTTTTTTTAATGTTTCCATTGATTTGGGAGAGAAAGGAGAGTGGAAGGGAGAGAAGGGAATGAGAGAAAGATAAAAGAAGCATGCGCCAGCCTCCTGGGGCACAGAGGAGGTAGGAACCGAAGAGAGAGGAGTCTGGAAGGGCTAATGGAAGAAACCAAAGAAGGTGAGTTACTCCCTCAGCTACAGCTGGTGCTTAGGCAGCATTTGTACTGTTAGGAGTGTGGTAATGTGTCTTGGAAGAACTCAGGACCTCAATCCTATGCTAGGCACACTGAGCTCATACTTGTTAGGGTCACAGCTCTCTGCTAGGTTTACCCTGATGGTCAGTCTTTAGTCCCCTTCACCGTGAAGGAGGGGACACAGCAACTTGACAGGAAGGAAGATATGTAGAAGTCCTTTATTTTAGTCAGTTATTAGTTTCCCCACCTTGGAGCAGAATAGAAATATCTAGACAGAAAGGCAGTTTTACTGTGAAGTAATTGAAGCTTAAACTTAAGACCCCATACTTGCTTGGGTCTCTGAGCACTAGGAATTGCTATAAAACATTCTAAAGTGAGAAGGGAAGTCCCATTGCATTTCTTTATAAACCCTTCTAGTAAATTGCCTAGAGATGTGTCAGAAGAAAAGGATTTGGACTTACAAGTCTCTAGTAATTTTTCATGGATCTTTTTTTTTAATCTTTAATACATATTTATTTTTGCATCTAAATTTGTATTTGTAGTTTTAAAAAAGATTTTATTTATCGATTTACAGAGACAGGAGAGAGAGGGACAGGGGAGAGAAAAATATCAACTCAACGCTGCATCACTTTGGCCCTGGCCGGTTGGCTCAGTGGTAGAGCGTTGGCCTGGCGTGCAGAAGTCCCAGGTTTGATTCCCGGCCAGGGCACACAGGAGAAGCACCCATCTGCTTCTCCACCCCTCCCCCTCTCCTTCCTCTCTGTCTGTCTCTTCCCCTCCCGCAGCGAGGCTCCATTGGAGCAAAGATGCCCCGGGCGCTGGGGATGGCTCCTTGGCCTCTGCCCCAGGTGCTAGAGTGGCTCCGGTCGCAAGAGAGCGACCCCCTGGAGGGGCAGAGCATTGCCCCCTGGTGGGCAGAGCATCGCCCCCTGGTGGGTGTGCCGGGTGGATCCCGGTCGGGCGCATGCGGGAGTCTGTCTGTCTCTCCCCGTTTCCAGCTTCAGAAAAATACAAAAAAAAAAAAGCTGCAGCACTTTAATTGTTCATTGCTTGCTTGCCATATGTGCCTTGACTGGGCAAGCCTAGGGCTTAGAACTGGTGACCTCAGCAGTCCAGGTTGATGTTTTACCCACCGTGCCACCACAGGCCAGGCTATATTTGTAATTTATAATCTTTTTCTTTAAAAGAATCAATCAAATAATAGAAGCTTTAGTTCCCACAATATCTGGATCCACCCTACTACCTATGTGGAATTTTAATTATACTCAAACCAGGTGAGCAGTCAATTTATAATGCAGGGGTGTGGATGCTTCAGTATGGATAATCAAATGGACTTTGTATGGCACCATGTGGAAAGTTTATGCATGAGAGAGAATAAGCATGTGAGCAGGTGTTATCTGTGGATAAAAGAATGGCTTTTATTGACTAGCAAACAAGCGTGGAGGAATCAAAATTTAACCAGTTTATCTTTGGCTGCTGCTCTGTCTCTCTCCTTTATATAAATATATATTAATGTGAGACATATCTACTTGTTAACCACATACAGGGCTTTGACTGTCTTTAACCAGCTTTGTTCCCCTTCCCCTTGTGTCCCTCCCATCTTTAGAAGCTGCTGCCCTCAATTAGAATATTAATGGCAACTTCATGGAAAATTCAAAGGACATTTTCCAATGATAGCACTATAACCTTTGAGAGGATACCTCACCAATCCACCAGTTCTCCCTTCAGCTGTGACTAGCATGACTTTTTCAAAAGCTTGGCCATCAAACTCTGGCTTCTCTGGGATCATTTGCTTTTGGATTCTATTTTACCACTTTGCCATGTCTATTGGTGTTCCTTGATCATTTTTCTCCTGGATATAATCTAAGAATCAGTGCCCTCCCATCAGATTACATCCTGCCCTTACTGTGATAACATTTTTTTTTTTTAATGTTTCCATTGATTTGGGAGAGAAAGGAGAGTGGAAGGGAGAGAAGGGAAAGAGAGAAAGAAAGAAGCATCAACTCAATGTTCCACTTAGTTGTTTCATTTAGTTGTACACTCATTGGTTGCTTCTCGTATGTGCCCTGACCAGGGATCAAACCTTCCAGGACAATGCTCTATCCACTGAGCCACCCAGCCAGGGCAACATGTATTTCTCTTCAGTCTTTTCTCTTCAGGTCAGTTTTCATGTTGCTGACTTCTTTTGCTGCTTCTTTCTGCTTTCTTCTTTCTCTAACCCATCTCATTGTGCAGTCCACGCAGCTGAATCTTTCTTCCATCTGTCGTATTGGAACAAGATCTTGGTCAGGCTCTCTCCTCCAAATCTCATCTTCTTTAATCACTGCTCAAAGTGACTATAAACACAGACATCTCAAACCATTCACCTGATATACTTCTTTACTCCCTAAGACTCTGTGGTAGCCTTCTACAACCCCATGAAAGACATCCAGACTGTTTTCCAGGAGTCGTATCATTTCCTCATTTAAGATTTATTTACACAAAATGCTTTTGTTCAATTTCATCCCTACCTTTTCTAAAGCTGCATGATACATCTATAACTGCTAATACCTCATGCAATGTATTTAATTTGACCTCAATTAACTTATAGCAACTATATGATGTGCGCTGGTGTTATTATCCCTATTTCATAGATGAGGAAATCAAGTTTTAGAAAAGGCGAGTAAATTGCCCAAGGTTATGGCCTTGGTAAGGGTTTCGATAGTGGTTGAACCTAGGTCTTTCTGAACTCAGAGTTCATGCCCTTCACCACTATGCCAGCGTTTTTCAGCATATGGTCATCAAGGTCACCGGGGTGCCTGTTTAAAGTGTAGCTTCCTGAGTCTCATCCTGAATCAACTTAAACGATGAAAAAGAATCAGTTATATGAAGATCTAGTGAAGGAATATTCCTGGCAGAGAGAACAGCAGCTGCTAAGATGGGATTAAACAAGAATCAGAGTGAAGGCCAGTAAGGCTGGAACACAGTGATACCAGAGAGGTTGAGGGGGCCAGACTGTGAGGATGTGGAGGCTTCAGATATTTCATTTACTTATTCAGGAAGTTCTAGGACAGTTGTAAGCAGATGACTAATACACCCTGCCTTACATTTTAACAGATGGCTGCTGCCCACTAGAGCTGTGGAGTTGTTGCAGGGAAGCAGCAGCCCAGCTGGGCATCTCCTCACATTGCGAGAGGCCATGGATGAATTCTTGCCATTAGAATGTGAGCGGGAGTGATTTATGCATCACTCTTTGGCAAACGTATCAAAAGAGCAGATGTGCCTGCTTCACTCTTTCTTCTCCCTTCTACCAGCTAGATTGATGTTAACTTCATGTATTGAAAATAAGTGGCCTTTTCCCTGTCCCAGCCTGGCACTGAGGAGAAATCCATCTAGGGGGGACTATTAGGTGAGCGAGAAGTAAAAATCCATATTACTCAATTTTGGGGGATTCCTTGTTATAGTAGCTACTGTTTCTATAATGATAAAAGTCATGTGACCTATGCTTTGTTGAAATTAAGTTGTCTGCTTTGTGGAGAGTAGCCTGGAAGGGGTGGGAGGGGTGGTGGCAGCAGTGGGGGAACAGGGAGATCAGTTCTAGTGGGATTGACAGCAGCTTAGATGAGGTTGAGGGTACTGGTGTGGTGTGACTTGAAGGTACTAGATATACTCAGGTGGTTTTGTTTTTCTCCAGTTCCTGTGTTCAAGAGTGGATATAGAGATTAATATTAATAACACAGTTGTCCCCCGTGAGGCACTCACAGTGAGGGGAAGAAGGAAGAGGGGATACTCAATATGTAAAAAGGTACCTGCAGTTCAGTGAGGCAGATCCTTTTTTTATTGTGTTCACATGGAGTCAAGTGTCCCACTCAATATAACACCCTCACTCCCAACCACATGCCCCCATTACATCCCTTTTTCCCTCCTCCCCCTCCCCCCCTTCCCCACCTCCCTGGTAGATCCCTTGATTGGAAGTCAGTATATGGTACCGTGGAAGCACAGAGGAGTTATAGCTCCACCAAACTGAAGGCTTAAACTGTATCCTAAAGGACAAGGAGGATTATCTTGGTAAAAAAGGGTTAAAAAACACCTCAGAGAAATGGTGGTCTATGCAAAGGTACAGAAACTTGAAAAAAGCTTCTCTAGTTCAAAAAACTTGAAAGCAATTCAATAGGGAGGCCGGTATCCTAACGGTTATGCACTAGTACCAGAAGACCCTCCAGCTCAGGTTCTGGTTTCCCTGCTTACTAGCTGCATGCAAAGGAGTGAATTGGTGTATTTCTCTGAGCTTCAATTTCTCATTCATAAAGCCCACCGTACAGGACTGTTAGTATGTAACATGCTCAATGCAGGAGCTAGCGCATAGCCACAACCTGTACTTGGTAGCTGGTTTGATGATAAAGATCAAGATGAGGATGGTGGTAGCTGGGATCAGGGTACATATAAGGGAGGGAGATAAGAGGCTGGAGAAGTTGGCAGGGCCAAAGGATAAAACTGCATTCCATGCTTAAAAATAATATTTGGACTTTATCCCCAAAGCCAAAGGAAGAATATCAAGAAGAGAAATGACCTGGTTGAATATATGATTTAGAAAGTTCCCCATGAAGGCCATGAAAAATAGACTTAGGAAGAATTTTTCCCCAAACCAGCAAGATGTACAGCTGGACTGGATGTTAAGTATGACGGGAGAGAGAAACCAAGGGCTGCAAGGTTTTATACTCATGGAAAGAAATAGAGATGCTGGTTTTTGAGATAGGGGACTCTTGAAACCCTCCCTTGGTTGCAGTTCTCCCAGTGAGCTCGCTATGAATGCTCTCTTAGCTGTGGCCCTTAGACCATATGATTCTCCACCTGTGGCCTCGTTCGTGCACTAAGGATCCCATGTGTGCTTCACAAGCTGACACACTGAGAAAACCTTGGCTTACACTCTCTCAACCTGAACAACTCACAACTTAATAAAATGAAATCTGTGAACACGAAAAAAATGGCAATTTTAACTTCAAATGGGTTCAAGTTACTTTTCTCATTCTTACCAGGATAGAGGAGATAGATAAAGAGAATTGTGCCTTTTGTGACTGCAATTAGGAAATAAAGGTAATGGTGTTAATTATCGAGTTTAGGTTATCGAGTTCGGGCTGACCTTGATTTGGAGTGTGGTTACAACACACTTTATGACCTTACAGCTCTTAACAGGATTAATGTTTATTGCTTTCGTTCTTCTCTGTGTCCTCTAATGTGCCACAGTATCTCCAGGGCAGGTTCTGTCTATTGACTTCATTCTGCACTGGACTGCACTTGGTACTTTTGGCAAAGCTGGGTAATTGGGACATTTGAATGTTAATTCCCTATGAAAGAGGGACAAAGTACACAGAAATGTAATATGGATGAAAAAAATATGTGAATAGATGTGAAAGAAGAAAAAGTGATATAATTAAGCATTTATTTTTCAGTTAACTAAAGAATTAGAATATATATTAGTGTCTTAGTTTGAGGCCTTTACTTTATTGTTCTAAGGGATCAGGAGGGAAGTATTTGATATGGCCCTTACCCTCAAGTGGATTTCAGTCTAATCAGGGAGACCCAATACAAAGGGAACAATGATTCAAGATACTCTCCGACAGGACTAGACCACACTGTAAGTGCTGTAGGGGTTGAAGATACAGCTGCTCTGTCAGGCTGGACTGATCAGTCAGTAATGGTCCTTCCCATGATCCCCAAGTGTAATAGTGTTAGGGTTAAGTTGGCTACTTTAGATCCAGAGCCCCTTACAACTTAAATTCCCCTTACCCAACTTCTTACTAGGGCTCAAAACAGAACATTCTCATCACCTACTTTGAAGTTGTAGTTAATTTACTTGCTACTCTTTCTCTCTCTCTCTCTCTCAATGGCTTCCTGACCTTCACTTTGAAATGTAGCAAAAAATTTATCTTTGCAGAAATGTCAGGGAAAGCTTGCATTGGGAAGGGGCCTGACAATTAGGGGAGTTTAAATCACAATAGTTGTTTGTAAAAGCCTAGCCACAGGCCCAGAGATGCTGTCTTCTAATAGATCAGCCCCCATCCCTATGGCAGTGCAAACCTGTGGAAGGAGAAGCGACTCCTTGCTTGAAGGCCTGGGACCTTTTGAACCAGCTCAGGCCTCCTTCAGATAGTGGAGCTGGAAGACAAACAATTTGGAGAAGCTGTGACGCCACTCCAATCCATATACAAAAAATTATTACCTTGTACCTATAGAAGCAACGATGTCAGCTATTTTTTCCAAGACCCCTGACTAACTTGTAAAAACCCTACTCCAACCCCCCTCCCCCAGCATGCTTTTGGTCTGTCTTAGTCCATCTGCACCCAGGAGTGTTAAATAAAATTTCCTTTTGGAACATACTAACCTTGTGTTTTCAGTTTGGCTCTCCCCAGTGCCCACCCATAGATCCAGGAAGAGGTTAACTTGTCAGCTATCTCATACAGGATAAGGCAGTCCAGCTGGAGTTCTCTTCAGGTCTGACCTAGTCAGGGGTTTATACCGACCTTCCACTTGCTAAAAGAAGTTGAAAGGAGGCTCTCCCCTTCCATTCAGGTACAAGGTGCTTAGCTGTCATCTTTCCCATATGGGAGAAGGCAGTCCAGCTGGAGTCCTTCCAGGTCTGACCTAGTCCGGGGTTTATACCGACCTGCCAGTTGCCAACGGGGACTGACAATAGACTTTCCCCCACCCAGTGGACTGGCCGCCCCTGTTTCAACCTTTAAAATAGCTATTCCTTTTGGAACATGATCATGGAAGGAGCCCTTAGTGTCTACCTGAGGCCAGTAAAAGAGAACCTCGAGAACGGTCAGGTATTTGGAGCTGGACTCAAGAGACAGGCTTTGCAAATGAATATGCATTATGTTTTAGGGGAAGTCCTATAGTTATTTTTTTCCTTCACTTTCACCTAAACTGTCAGTAGTAGCATTTGATTCTTCTATGACCATCAATGCCATCCATAAGCAAGCACAAGTAGAAGTCAGGTACCCAACTGTGAGATGGTTCCTTCGTCTTTTAAGTTTTTTGTGTCTTCAGTCTTAAAGGAAAAGGGGACGGAGATGAAAGGGAGAAGGTACAGAAAGGGGAAGTTCATCATATACCCCTTGGAAAGCTATTTATGCTGATCTGTCACTTCCTACTCTCCCACCCATGCCTTGTCTCTTCATTTCACACATACTCTGTAATTATCCATCTGTTTTCAACCCAGTCACTGGGAATTGGATATAAATAGCTTTTACAATCAACTGAGTGAGAGAAATGAGCAGTAGTGATGGCTCTATAAAGACTTTTGTTCATTCAGTCATGGTGTCTAATCCAAAGGTGAAGACAATATGACTCTTGTCCTCAAGCAGCTCTGTGAAAATCATAATATGAGTTAATGTAGTAACCTGATGTGTGAGAGTGAAGCACTCTAAATGTAACAAGGAGGGACCAATTAGTCGTGTGTGTGTGTGTGTGTGTGTGTGTGTGTGTAGTATGCAGGCAGACTGTGACAAAAGGCAAGGTTCAAAGAGGACATGATATTAGAGGACTCTGAAAAGATGAGTAAGATTTCACCATGCAGAGAAGAGGAAAGGACAGAGGAGAAGCAAGACTGGAAACAGCATAAGAAAAGGCCTTACATTCTATTTAAATCTAGAAATTCTGTCCTTATGACATTTTGACTGGATAAATCAGTATGTATCATCATGCTGTAATATAATTTACCAATAGCGGTAATGGCCTATATTTTGATCATAAAATATCTTATTGATAGCATTAGTGATGTGAGCTGGAAACTTGAGCATATTCTGTTGTAAAGTTTTTGTAACGTAAGGCTGGGTTTACACTTTGTTTTATCTGCTTTAGTTTTATTTTTTACCTATAATTTGACATGAACCATTTACTAAGTATAATGTAGTTGATTTGTTACAAGTGAGAAGTTGAAAAAATTGGTGGTAAATAATCTACACAAAACTGAGATAAAAACCTTTAGTTTTCCACTAGATGGCATAAGAACCTAAAGTAGCATACTTCTCACCAAGCTTAATAAAAGGAAGTTTCTACTTCTAGGTTGTATGACTGAATATTTTCTCTTAAAAGAAGATACTCTAGAAATAATATTTCTGTAATTATATGTCTTCTTTAACATATAATTTGTTTGTTCTAGTAGATAATAAAATTCATAGTGGTTTAAATTTGACAGTAAATAGGAAAGTATGGTAAATGTTTATCAAACTCTTTTTAAAACAGATTAAGACTATTCTTTTTTCATCAAACTATTTATTTTATTCATTCTTAAGTTTTCTAGGCTAACATTTTTTGAAATAGGTTCTTGGGGAAGCCAATTCAGGGTTTAGAGTGATATAAATCTCCCAGATTTCTGACTTGGAAAAGAAAATAAAAGTTAATCAGTCTGTATTATTGTGACCCTGGAAGATGAGGCACTGTCATGTACCACCTCCAGATTTTATAGAACAATCAAAAGTGAAGCAATTCATTTTTACTGATTAGAAGAGGGAACTATCATGTGACCTATGTAAATAAGCACACATTACTTTAAGAACACTAACCAGTACTGCCCAAGATAAAAAGAAATCCTACTAGCACCTACTTAGCCCAGGGGTCCCCAAATTACGGCCCGTGGGCTGCATGCGGCCCCCTGAGGCCATTTATCCACCCCCCACCGCACTTCCGGAAGGGGCACCTCTTTCATTGGTGGTCAGTGAGAGGAGCATAGTTCCCATTGAATTACTGGTCAGTTTGTTGATTTAAATTTACTTGTTTTTTATTTAAAATATTGTATTTGTTCCCGTTCTGTTTTTTTTACTTTAAAATAAGATATGTGCAGTGTGCATAGGGATTTGTTCATAGTTTTCTTTATAGTCCGGCCCTCCAACGGTCTGAGGGACAGTGAACTGGCCCCCTGTGTAAAAAGTTCGGGGACCCCTGACTTAGCCATTAATGACAGCACCCATCTAATCCTATATAACTATTCAAAACATCGAGTTCTAATTAATTTCCTCTTCCTGTGAACCTCTCCAAAGCCTTAGTCTAACTCTATTTTAAGAATGTTGATGGCCTGACCAGGTGGTGGCGCAGTGGATAGAGCGTTGGACTGGGATGCGGAAGGACCCAGGTTCGAGACCCCGTGGTTGCCAGCTTGAGCGCGGGCTCATCTGGCTTGAGCAAAGAGCTCACCAGCTTAGACCCAAGGTCGCTGGCTCCAGCAAGGGGTTACTCAGTCTGCTGAAGGCCCGCGGTCAAGGCACATGTGAGAAAGCAATCAATGAACAACTAAGAAGTCGCAACGCGCAACGAGAAACTGATGATTGATGCTTCTCATGTCTCTTCGTTCCTGTCTGTCTGTCCCTGTCTATCTCTGCCTCTGTAAAAAAAAAAAAAAAAAAAAGAATGTTGATGGAATGTGATTTTTGATAAGCTGCCATAAGTTAATGGTGTGGAACCAAGTTATATTCTGAAAATGCAACAAGTCTTTTCTTGCACACCAGTACTCAAACTTCCAAAACTTTAGTGCTAAGTTACCTGGAGTTGAGCTACATAGAATGGACACCCAATGCTTAGAATGGCTGCTTGATCATGAATACAAAACCAAGTAAATATATCTTCCATTTAAACCCCTGTCCTTGATGTAACTGGTAGTATAACATCACAAGGATTTCATTTAACATGTATTTATTGAATGCCTTCTTTGTACAATACTCTGTGATGGACCTTGAGCTAGCTTAAACAATCTGACTCTATAATGTTGTGGCAGCAGGTAAGGAGACAGGAATAGTGTCACCTTCAATAATGGTCTTTTACTGCAGTAAGAAGGACCTCATAAATCACTGTAGTTTGCATGCAGCACTAGAATCAAAAGAACACTTAACTTGAACCACAGTGCCCCCTGGCAAATGCAACTTGATGTTCTATTTAACCAATGAGAGTTATCACTGAATGTAGAAGTATAGCTCAATTCAGTTCCAATAATTATAGCAAGCAGAATCAGAAAAAACAATTTTTGTTGAATTTTGGGGCAATGTTCCCACTGCATGATTTTTTTCCACATTATATAACCCTTGGATGCATCTTCTGGAGTACTTGTTTTAATGCACATTCCTGGATCTACTTATATTACTGAATCACATCTCCGAATTGCTTGATTAGGAGGCCACAGCAGAAAACGTGAGTTGGTTTATTCCCAAACATACATGAGACCACCATGAACACCCCATGGGTCACAAGGGAGATTTGGAGGCCTAAAGATGTGAGTTCCTAAGTATATCTGGGCTCTGGAGTCATCAAATTTTGGGCCTTGACATTAATGTAATCTTATTTTCTGTTTCTTATCCTAGGTAAGGACCAGTTTACAAATGTCCTCTCCCAGTTTAAACAGCAAGAAATTAATTGAGGCACCAATGACATAGGATTCTACTTAAATTACTTATTTATAAGAAATTATTGGCCTGACCTGTGGTGGTGCAGTGGATAAAGAATTGAGATGGAATGCTGGTTTGAAACCCTGGGCTTGCCTGAACAAGGCACATATGGGAGTTGATGCTTCCTGTTCCAACCCCCCATCTCTCCCAATCTCTCTAAAATGAATAGAGTATTAAAATTTTTTTTTAGTTAAAAAGAAGTTATTTAGCTAGAAAGCTTTACTTCATCATTAAATTTTAATACCAGCAAAGATTATGTGACTTCCAGTGCCTCAACTTCCCTAATTCATTAAAGCATATGTTAAACAAAAGCCTTTATGGCCAAAAGCTTTTCTGAAAAAAAGGGTTCATTGAGTCATGTGCGAGCTAGGAAAAGGACAGGTCGTGGGACATACAGTGTAAACCACCAGCAGCAGGGCTCTGATGGAAAAGATAAACATGTCCATTGCCCTAGAAATGATGGGGCTCTTTTAAAGATGTCATTTGTTTTGCAGGAATTTACATTAACTATAAATAAGAGGGTGGCAGGAAAAGGTGACATGCAGGCAGTTCTAGAATAGGAGCGTAGGCTATATGGAAGACATTTTTACTGCTTTTTGATTGGTTGTGGGCAACAGTCCAGAAAGTTCATACATAAGCAGGATGCAGTGGTATGTGATGGTCAGCCAGTTCTTTTTAGATAGCCATCAGAAAATTGACTCAAAGTTTCAACATACATTCAGAATGTGAACAGTTTTTTGTCAGTTCTGATCTTTGGCTCAGTTTACTGTTAACCTCTTACCTCTTCTTCCCCCCCTCCAGCCTACTGTAATTTAATTAAGAACATAGAATTTTTCTCTTGTCACATAGAACTATCAGAAGTCAAAATGCAGAGATACACCAACATGGAGTCTCCACATGTCCTAGTAAATGTTGTTGCTTCAAAGCAGAATTAAATTTTAGGGAATTTGTATAGAAAATGGTAATAAGGTAATTTTTTTCACTTTCTTTTCTCTTTGTTGTGTGTGTGTGTGTGTGTGCATGTGCATAAAGTGCATAGGTTATATACTAAGTCCAACTTGTGCTGGGAATTTAAATGTCTTATTCCCTAATCATCACAATAGTTATAGTTATGATGGGTAGTAATTATTGTGGTATCCCATTATACAGAGCAGGAACCTGATGCTTCAGTAACTTGCTCATCCTCACACAGCAAAGAAGATCAAAAGGCAAAGAAATATCTTGAACCCCCCAAGCTCATGTTTCCATTATACCACACTTGTAAAGAAACATGGAAAAATTATATAAAAGAAAGATATTAAATATTAAAATGTCCATGACAATTTTTTCCTTTGCAATATCAGAATCATCCAGCAGGCTGTACTCCTGAATTACTTTTCCAATTGAAACCTCTAGCCATTAACAATGATTTTCTTAGTGCTTCAGTTTTTTCTTTTTTTTGTGACAGAGACAGAGAGAGGGACAGATAGAGACAGACAGACAGGAAGGGAGAGAGATGAGAAGCATCAATTCTTCATTGCAGCACCTTAGTTGTTCATTGATTGCTTTCTCATATGTGCCTTGATGGGGAGGGGCTCCAGCAAAGTGAGTGACCCCTTGCTCAAGCCAGTGACCTTTGGGCTCAAGCCGGCAACCATGGGGTCATGTCTATTATCCCACACTCAAGCCGGTGACCTCGGAGTTTCAAACCTGGGTCCTCTGCATCCCAGGCCAGTGCTCTATCCACTGTGCCACTGCCTGGCTAGGCAGTTGGTTTTTTGATATATTATTTTAGGTGAAATCTATAATGAAAATTTATAAATTTGATATGGTACCTGAAAAATCAAAATAAAATATTGTTTTTCATGTTGGTCTACATCCTTAACTGATTTCTTAGATTAAAACAATACTCTATTAAAGTTGTTTATAAAAAAATTATTAATGCTTCCACAGCTAGGAAACAGAGCTTTATTTTATCCACCATTGTGAAAGCCATATCCTTTTATCATAAGGTACCACACAGACATAGCCTGATTTTCAAAAGTATGATTAGTTTATCAGGAAGTTTCTACATGTGCCAAGGCTGTTATTTTAGAATAACCTAAAAAGGTGGTTCTCAAAATATGCTCCCCAACCAGCAGCATCAACATGATCCTGGGATCTTGTTAAGTAAATTCTCAGGCCCTACCACTCCAGACCTACTGTTATCAGATGGAACCACGTCCAATTACTCAGGAGCTACCTGCCAAAAGACAACTCCAAGAGAAATTTTTTTTGTGTGTGTGTTTTTCTGAAGCTAGAAACGGAGAGAGAGCAGACAGACTCCCGCATGCGCCCCACCGGGATCCACGCAGCACGCCCACCAGGGGGCGATGCTCTGCCCACCAGGGGGCGATGCTCTGCCCCTCCGGGGCGTCGCTCTGCCTCTACCAGAGCCACTCCAGCGCCTGGGACAGAAGCCAAGGAGCCATCCCCAGCGCCCGGGCCATCTTTGCTCCAATGGAGCCTCGGCTGTGGGAGGGGAAGAGAGAGACAGAGAGGAAGGAGAGGGGTAGGGGTGGAGAAGCAGATGGCGCTTCTCCTGTGTGCCCTGGCCGGGAATCGAACCCGGGACTTCTGCACGCCAGGCCAACGCTCTACCACTGAGCTAACCGGCCAGGTCCTCCAAGAAAAATTTTATAAAAGGAAACTTTATTGTGAGTTGCCATCAAGGACACACCAGGGATCACTTCCCAAAGCAGCATTTTCCTGAACAAAGGATTGGTCTTGTCTTTATTCAGGGAAATCATGCATGAACATCAAGGTGAACTTCATCATAGCATGTACAGGGGGATCATTCCTGTGCATGAGCAGTTAGAAACATACCTATATATCTATCACATATCCAAAAGTGACTGAAAATATCTGCCTCAGGGAGGCGTGTATAATGAGATAAGTTCACGAGGTGGTCACTAGACACTCCTCCAAGCTGCATCTGCCAGCCTCAGGCAGTTTCAACCTGATCAGCCCCATGATCCTGCAAATCATGCTGGACTTGTTCCTAAAAAATAGCTCTGGCAGTCATCAATGTCAAGAATGGCATAAATATGAAAGGAAATTTAACTATTTAAATCTCAGCCTTTCTGTTAAACTCTTAGCAAATTACAGGATATGATTACACAAACCTTATAAAATCTAGGGTGACATAAGTGGATTTAGAAATTAATCTAAACAAAGTTATAAATTCTAAATAAAGGTCTATGCTAGGCTACCTGCTAGGCTATATACATAGGTTAGGTTACATTACCAAACCAAACACTCTGGGAATGGAGTCCAGAACACTGTTTTAACAAGCCTTTGGGGCAATTCTGATGCACACTAAAGTTTGAGTGCTACCAATCTATAATAGTTCTTAGAAATTTAGATTTTTGATCCTCCCTCGATTGAATCAGAATCTCTGAGGTCTAGAAATGTGTATGTTTTACAGATATCATAGTAATTCTTAGACACATAGAAATGTGAGGACCTCACTGGTACATGTGGTATTATTTGGGCGGACAAGGACTAAAGGGGCCTGTTTGCCTTTGCCCAATCAGATGTGAACAGGAGTTGGCAGCCAATAAAGTAAGAGTTTACTAGTTGAAGAAATGGTACCAAGTCCAGAGTCATAGGTAAGCTAATGCTCAAAGACCTGGCTTTCCAATGGCTTCCAGGGGTGGGTTATAGAGGGGGAAAGTCATTAATCATGTGGCTAAAGGAGTTGGGTTGTGGGCTCTTCTGATTGGTTGGGGCCAGGGTAGCTAGGAGTTTATCATTGTGTCAGCTACTGACATCAGCCATGGCATTGTTCTGTCTGGTTCCATAAGGGTGTGGCTTTGGCTTTGTAGGGTCTTCCACTTTCATGAACTTGTGGCTGAAACACAACTGAAGTCAAGATATTATCTTTAGCTTGACCAGAATTCTGTTTCTGTAGTCAACAGACTTGAGACTTTGTCTGTGAGCCAGATGCAGCCATCAAAAGAGCCACATCTGGCTCATGAGCCATAGGTTCCCTGCCCTAAGGGAAGGTGTTCATGCTTAAAATACCCACTCTATTTTCTTTTTAACTTTTTACTTATTGATTGATTTTAGAGAAAGAGGAAGGGAGAGAGAAGCGAAAAGAGAAACATTGATTTATTATTCCACTTATTTATACATTCATTGGTTGATTCTTATATGTGTCCTGACTAGGGATCAAACCCACAACATAGGCATATCACGATGATACCCTAACAAACTAGGCTACCTGACCAAGGTAGTCCAGGTAGCTCTCATTTCAAGCTCTTAGTCCAATCCTTTTTCTGCCTATAAAAACCTTCATTTTGTACAACTAGTCGGAGGACTCTTACAGTTTCTAGATGAGTGCTACCTAGTTCATGAATCTTTTAATAAAGCCAATAAGACCTCTCTTACTTGGTTGTATTTTCTTCTTTAAAAAGTATAACATCTTAGTGTAACATCTTTTAGCCAACCCCCACCCCTGCCAAAGAGTAAGTCTACTTGGTAGTAATCAAGCAATACTCATATTCTGAGTACTAGGTAATCATCTACTGTGGTATTTATTTAATTTGTGTTTTGTTGCAAACAGAACCTATATATTCAAGGGCATAAAAAACACATGAGACATATAGAAAAATTAATCTCATTACTTTATAATACTTCTAAACTTTTTTCAGAGTACATATCCAGCCAAATGACCAGACTAGGCTCCATATGAGGTTCTATTGCTTCAGAGTAAATAAAATACAACATTGATGATCCTTGAAAACATTATAAGTAAAAGAAGCCACACACAAATGAACAGATATTGTATGATTCCATTTATGTGAAATATCCAGAATAGGCAAATCCATAGAGATAGAGAGTAGATTAGTGGTTGTCAGGGCTAGGGAAGGAGGTAATGTGGAGTGACTGCTTAATGAGTGGGGAGGGAGCTTCCCTTTAGAGTGAGAGAATATTCTGAAACTAGATTGTGGTAATGGTTGCACAACATTATGAATGTGCTAAATGCCACTGAATTGTATGCTTAAAAATGGAAAGTTTTATGTTATGTATATTTTACCAAAATAAAAACAAATACATTCATAAAATAGAATAAAAATAAAATCTCCCCTCAAGGCTGAAGATTGATAGTACTTGGGATATAGAAAAAGAAAATTCCACTGGTGTTGAAAGGAATTCTAAAACATACAGCCCAAAATGTTTTAAGCAATGACAGTAAATTTGGAAAAATGTCAGGTTACAATATTGAAAGCCAGCTCTCACTTAGATATATGCTTTGGCTTGCCAAAAAACAAACAAAGACCCCCCCCCCCCATAAAACAAAGTCAACGATAACTTATAATCAGTCTCCCAACGAACAGCTACAGTGCTGCATGCGTAGTCGCCAGAGGCCGGCAGGGCTTCCTCAGCAGCAGTCCACAGCTGGTTTCTCACACACCTCCTCAGGAAGACATGGAGTGGGATTCATGATTTACCTTTACCCTGACCCCCTACCATCAGGCTCCCATGACAAAGATGAGCTCTCCTATAAAGTAAGCTAAGAATGTAGATTTCTTTTTATACTGGCATTAATTCAATGACTATCACTGTCTATGTAACTATACATAAAGGCTATTCTCACTTCAATTTACTCCTTCAAAGAACTCAGAGGTATTGACAGCTGTCACCCTGATTTGTGCCCTTTTCCTATTTCACCCTCACTGTCTAGAAATCAAATTGTCCTCCTAAAAATTCATCATACCTCATCAGTTTAGATTAAAAACTTTGTGTCTGAAAGTTTCAACTGGAAAACTGGAGAAGTTTGTGAACTGCTTTGAAATGAGACAAAAGGGTATCTGCTGTTCCTTCTTAGGAAGGGCTACTCTCTGTGTAGGCGCTTTTGTGAAATTCTGTGTCACCCACGCTACCCATTACAGTGCTCACAACATTCACATTTCTGATCTGGAGGAAATGGAGCCGGTCCTTTATTTATTCCTGTTACCTCCTGTCTTGGAGCAAGATGCCAGTGCTTCATGCAGGCTGGATGGTAAACATCAGCTGGAAGAAGCATTTTTAAGGGAATTTATTAGAAAATGAATGTCTGAAGACCAATGTTAAGAAAGTAAAAGCACTGTTTTCAAAGTATAACATTAGTGCAAATAGATATTTGCAATAATTCATTCCTGCTACATCCATGAACAGTATCATCTGTATTGTGGTTTTCTATATTTTTTATGTGGTACACAGATTATTCCACTTTGTATGCCCACCAATTGTGTGCATTTATAAAACAGATCTTTGTGCTATTAAGGAGATATAATACAGGCTGATGATTTGATACAGTGCTTATAAAATTGAAAAAATTTAAAAACCTGCCAAAAGGGTAAGATGTTTGCCCTATATTAGTGACTATCATTTTGATTTTAAATCTACTTTAATGAATACCTGGCAAAGAAACCTTTTAAAGGAATGATTATCTTTGACATGAATATATTCAGTTACTGTTTATACAATGAAACCTTAACTAGCTGATAAAAATGGCACAATATTACAATGAGTGTAGAAAATACTACATAAAGAAAATGTAAAGGCTGCCTGCAGAGTTAATGACTAATTCTGTTTTCTGAGTTAGTGCTTCATTGACGATGTACTCTGAGAAAACCATCTGTTTAGGTTATTGTTACTAGATTGACGGGATCTCTTTTCCTGTGCATAGCAAAGACCAATAAGACACAAACAGGAGTTTGCAACCAAGAAAGTAAGGCTTTATTAGTTGAGGAGATGTCACCACACCCTGAGTCACAGGTGAGCTAATGGTTAAAGACCTGGTTCCCTGATGGCTTCCAAGGAATGAATTATATACTATAGGGAAAACTCATGAATCATGGTGACTAAAGGAGTTAGGGTTGTGGTCTCTACTGATTGGTGTTAGGGTAGGGGCAGTGGTGGGATTCAAATAATTTAGCAACTGGTTCTCTGCCCTAATGACCATTTTAAGTATTAAAAAAGATATACTGAAAGGTAGTGTTTATTTCATGCATTTAATACTTAAATAAGAACAATAAAAGAGTTACACAAAGCTAGATTATAAGTTTTAAAATATTAATGGAAAAATATTAAATAATACCTGACAAAAACAATAAAAACTGTATTTAAGATATTTCCATTTTGCTTCTTGATTGACATCCTCATTTGCAATTTTTTTTACCTATGGATGGAATGAACATCACTATGGGCACTTAGAATCTGCTGCTGCACAGATGAATGTTAAAAAAGAATAAGGAATGTCAATCTGTGATTTCCACATTGGGCAGCTGCCCAGGTGCCCACCTTAGAGAGAACCCTGAATACAAGTGTCATTCTAACAACTGGTTCACCAAACTCAACAAAAAATTAGGTATCGGTTCTGCTGAACCAGTGCAAACAGTCTAAATCTCATCACTGTGTAGGAGGTAATGATCATTGCATCTGGTCCTGATGTCAGCCATGCTGCAATTCTGTCTGATTTCACAAGGATTTATTTGTTCAGTTAGATTGTTCCGCTTTCCTGAGGTCAGAGCTGAAATATAACAGAGGCCAAGATGTTATCCTTAGTTTGATTGAAATCTTTCTGTGGTCAACTGACCCAAAACCTTGTTCCTAAGATGATTGGATGCTGACCAGAACCTCATTGTCCTAAGAGCTTAATGATTAAGAAAGGATAAAGGAGGTGGGTGAGTCAGGGTGCTAGGTGAGGCCAATTTGAGTCAAAAGAAAAAAAATCAGAGTAAAGAAAATCAGGTTTCTGTGCAGTTACAGTCTGTGGAATAATCTGTACCTTTGAGCTACATCCAGGGCCTTATTAATGCTGTGTGTAAATTACAGAAATTACCAAAAGAGGAAAACTTAATATTTGCATTTTGCTTTCAGATAGAAGGCAAGATCATTATAATTTATGACCCAGTGACTGTGTTTTACATCTTAAAATTAAAAAATAAAGGGAAGAAATATGAAGTACTTGAGTGTAACATCATGATACTTAAAAATGATAACCCTACCACATTTTTTATTTTTAGGTGACATGTTAAAGTAAATGCAAATAACTATTTTATGTTCAGACAGGAAGAATAAAAAAATATTAATAGTTGTAAGTTATAGGCCATAATGACAGGTTAAGTTCTTTATTATTAGCCTGAAGAAACGAAAATTATGTTGAGAATTTATATCTTCACATTGAAACACAGACAAGTAAATAGTCAATCTACTCACTGTTCTTCATTTCCACTGAAGACAGCAGCTAAAATTAAATTGGTTAAATAAAGAACATTCTTACTAGAGTGACTAATAACAAAGGAAAATATGAAGTACTTCTCCTTGGAGACTTTGAACAGAGAGGACATACATCTATAAGTAAAGATTCTCTGGTGGCTGAGGCATGTTTCTTGCTGATTATGTGCTTCTGTGGAAACCTATTCTCTAAAATAATGCAATACTGTGTTATCCCAACAAGTAATGATGTCTTTGGTGTTTAATATAAATTAAATATTTTTAGCACTAAACTTTACTAATTTAGGCAGTTCCCACTTTTCATTAATGAAACCCAAATGAAAATAGTGCCTTCTCTGTGTCTCCTAATTAATTGTAAAGTAGAGTGTGAGGGAGAAATTGGAAAGATGTGAACAAAAGGATTGGAAAATGGATTAGAATATTGAATAAAATTATTTTAGGGAGTGATTCTCAATCCTGGCTGCAATTAGAATCATTTGGAGAAATTAAAAAAAAAAAAACACCAAAGGGCTGGGATGGGGCACTTGCATAGGTATTTTTGCAGCCAATTTTGAGAAATACTATTTTATTTTATTTTATTTTTATTTTTATTTTTTGTATTTTTCTGAAGCTGGAAATGGGGAGGCAGTCAGACAGACTCCCGCATGTGCCCACCAGGGAACGATGCTCTGCCCACCCGGGGCATCGCTCTGTTGCGACCAGAGTCACTCTAGCACCTGAGGCAGAGGCCACAGAGCCATCCCCAGAGCCCGGGCCATCTTTGCTCCAATGGAGCCTTGGCTGCGGGAAGGGAAGAGAGAGACAGAGAGGAAGGGGAGGGGGAGGGGGTGGAGAAGCAGATGGGCGCTTCTCCTGTGTGCCCTGGCCGGGAATCAAACCTGGGACTTCCGCATGCCAGGCTGATGCTCTACCACTGAGCCAACCAGCCAGGGCCGAGAAATACTATTTTAGAACTTTTAAGTGTGACCAAAAAAAGTGGAGGGTGGGATATGGTGTTGTATGGAAAGTAATCTCACTGTGAGATCTGATCATAAAGTCCTAACTGGGCAGGCCATGGTGGATAGTCACACCTTAAGCATATAACTTCCTTTTTTTTAAAAATGTATTGATTTGAAGAATCATGATGCTTCGCCATTGATGAGATATGTGGCACTGAGCAAGTTACTTTATCACTCTGATCTTCAATTTTCTCATACCAAAAGAGTGGGAACTACATGGCCTTCAGGTTCCTTCTGGTTTTCGGATTCTCTAGCAATGTGTGTTGAATGCGCACCTCTTTGCAGGAATCTGTGCTTAAAATATTTCCAATTTGAAAGTTACAGCAATAGTCATATAATAAAGAGGACCAAAGCATTTTACTGATTCTATTTAAGGGTCTTTCTCATAACTAGTTTTAAATAATACTGCTGACAAGTCATCTCCATCAAGTTGAAGACAATATCGTGACTGTGTGTGTAACTCAGCAAACATTTTAAACATGTATTGTGTTCTAGTCACTGTGCCAAAAACTATGATGGTGGAAAGATAAAGAAGATACAGTCCTTATTATCAATAAGATGATGGTTTTATAGAAAGGACTGAATTTGGAGAATGGAATCCAAGTTCCCTTAGACTATGAAAGGCACATGCTTTTCCAGGGAAGGGGCAATATTCAAGGGCATGACTAAATCCATATTTAGGAGAAAAAACCCCGATATGATCTCGCTGTATCTTTGCAAGGATCTATTTATGCTAAAGATAGCAAAAATATATATTGGTCAATGGTACATTTAAAATTTCGGTCTGAAGTACTAGCTTTCAAAATAATGGTGACTTACATTTTTCTCCTAGAACAATAGGTAATTATTATGTTTTTAAAGGCATTCTGGTGATTTTCCTAAAGCAATAGAATATGCTCCAAAGGTGAATTAATGTTTCTACTATTAACACATTTTATTTTATTTTTTTTGGTTTATTTATTTATTTTTTTTATTTTTCTGAAGCTGGAAATGGGGAGAGACAGTCAGACAGACTCCCGCATGCGCCCGACCGGGATCCACCCGGCACGCCCACCAGGGGCGATGCTCTGCCCACCAGGGGGCGATGCTCTGCCCCTCCAGGGCGTCGCTCTGCCGCGACCAGAGCCACTCTAGCGCCTGGGGCAGAGGCCAAGGAGCCATCTCCAGCTCCCGGGCCATCTTTGCTCCAATAGAGCCTTGGCTGCAGGAGGGGAAGAGAGAGACAGAGAGGAAGGAGGGGGTGGGGGTGGAGAAGCAAATGGGCGCTTCTCCTATGTGCCCTGGCCGGGAATTGAACCCGGGTCCCCCACACGCCAGGCCGACGCTCTACCACTGAGCCAACCGGCCAGGGCATTAACACATTTTAAATTATGTCTTTCCAGTTAAAAAAAAAACAAACTTGATTTCATTTAATACTCTACTATATGGATGATAAAGGTCCATATTCAGACTAGGGGCAGATGGGAGGGAGAACTGAGAAGCCATGTAGGATGGGGAATGACTGAAGAGAATGCTGAAAGTTGGGTAGAAGCCAAGTGAATTGGTACAGAGAGGCCAGGAGAGAGTGATCCACACAGATCAAGCAGCAATGTGAGATCCTAGACCAGGGTTAGTCAACCTTTTTATACCTACCGCCACTTTTGTATCTCTGTTAGTAGTAAAATTTTCTAACCGTCCACCGGTTCCACAGTAATGGTGATTTATAAAGTAGGGACGTAACTTTACTTTATAAATTTATAAAGCAAAGTTACAGCAAGTTAAAGCATATAATAATAATTACTTACCAAGTACTTTATGTCAGATTTTCGCTAAGTTTGGCAGAATAAATCTTTATAAAACAACTTACTATAGTTAAATCTATCTTTTTATTTATACTTTGGTTGCTCCACTACCGCCCACCATGAAAGCTGGAACGCCCACTAGTTGGCGGTAGGATCAGGTTGACTACCACTGTCCTAGACACTAAAGAGAAGGAGGGTGCCTTCAAGAGAAGGTAATATTTTGGTTTAGAAGTCATAGAGGGGGTTACAAAAGGACGGTTTTAACATTTACACCTATTTCATGACTAAAAAAACAAACGAAAAAATATCATTACATTTTGATTTTTAAAAATAACTAAGTTATTTGTAAAAAACAGACACTTTCCCCCTCCCCTCTTTTATTCTTAAAGATGGAGGGGGCACCAGGGAGGGAATGTTAGGTTGAAATTATAATGAATTGTTATAGACTGCATCAAAGACTACATAATTTGGTGACTATCTCAAAATGGATATAAAACATTCTATTTCCTAAGACTTTCTCATGAAAGCTTCTCTGTACTTATTACCGTGCTTCAACCATTGAAAAGGTTATGATGCCTTCCCCACACTCAACCTTATATGTATTTCAAATTTTTTTTAATATAATTTATAAAACATTGTAATGTAGTTCATTGCAGTCTACTTTCCCCCTACTGTTTCTGGTTTTTTGTGGTGGGTGCCCTAAGCACATACATAAATTTGCTCTTTGTTCTTTGCTTAATCCAATCTGAGTTTTCTTTGTGGTTCTTTTTCTAGTCCCTTTAAGTGTAAAGTTAAATTGTTTATTTGAAATTTTTCTTATTTTTTTTTCTTTTTAATTTTTCTGAAATGACAAGCAGGGAAGCAGAGAGACAGACTCCCGCATGTGCCTGACTGGGATCCAACCGGCATGCCCACCAGGGGGCGATGCTCTGACCATCTGGGCTGTTGCTTCATTGCAACCAGAGAGATTTTTCTTATTTCTTAAGATAGACCTGTCATGCTATGAATAACCCTCATATGATGGCTTTCGGCTTTTGCTGTGTTTCAGATTTTGGATTGCTGTGTTTTTATTTTCATTTGTTTCAAGTTATCTTTTGGTTGTTCCTTGATATCATTGCTAACCCACTCATTGTTTTGAAACATGTTATTTAGCCTCCACATCTTTGTGTGCTTTTCAGGTTTTTGGTATTGATTCCTAGTTTTATACCATACAGTCAGAGAAGATGCTTGATATGATTTTAATCTTCTTACATTTATTGAGATTTGTTTTGTGTCATAACATGTGGTTACCCTAGAAAATGTTCCATGTGTACTAAAAATGAATGTATAGTCTGATACCTTGGGTTGAAATGCTCTGAAGATACCAATTAAATTCATCTGATCTAGTGTGTCCTTTAAGACTGCCATTTTGTTGTTGATTTTCTGTTTGGAAGGTCTATCCACTAATGTCAATGAGGTGTTAAAACCACCTACTATGATTGTATTACTGTCAACCTTTTCCTCTATGTCCATCAGGATTTGCTTTACGTATTTAGGTCTATTGAAAGCATAAATGTTTATAAGGGTTATATCCTCTTGTTGGATTGCTCCTTTCATCATTAGTATCCATCTTTATCTTTTACTCTAGACTTTGTTGTTTTTTGTTTTGTTTTTTTATAGAGAGAGAGAGTGAGTCAGAGAGAAGGATAGACAGGGACAGACAGACAGGAATGGAGAGATGAGAAGAATCAATCCTTAGTTTTTCGTTGCGCGTTGCAACACCTTAATTGTTCATTGATTGCCTTTTCATATGTGCCTTGACTGCAGGCCTTCAGCAGACCGAATAACCCCTTACTCAAGCCAGCGACATTGGGCTCAAGCTGGTGAGCTTTTGCTCAAACCAGATGAGCCCTCGCTCAAGCTGGCGACCTCGGGGTCTCGAACCTGGGTCTTCCTCATCCCAGTCTGACGCTCTATCCACTGCGCCACTGCCCTGTCAGGCTAGACTTTGTTTTAGTCTATTTTATCACATAAAAGTATTGCTACCCCAGCCATTTTTTCCCTTTCCATTTGCATAAAATATGTTCTTCCATCCCTTTAATTTTAGTCTGTTTGTACCTTTCATTCGAGGTAGGTCTCTTGTAAGCAGCATATATATGAATCTTGTTTTTATCCATTCAGGTACCCTATGTCTTTTGATTGTAGCATTTGAGCCATTTACATTTAAAGTGATTACTGATAGGTATGTATTTGTTGCTGTTTTATTCTTTTAACTATGTTCCTCTGGTTTCTCCCCTTCCACCTCCTCCTCCTCCTCCACCTTCTCCTCCATCTCTTTGTCTTCATCCTCTTCTCTCCCCCTCCATTTGTAATTTTCTTTGGCATTTTGCCCTGCCTGTATACTTGTTACTAATTTGAAAACGAGGGATCAATTGACAAACTAATTTTCTAGATGAAGGACCATAGATGTACTTCTATTCTCAAGTGAAAAAGATTATGGGCTCCTGGGCTTCAGCAGTAATATAAGCTAGAGAAGTTTTTCTACTCCAGTTTCCAAGTGAGTGGAGTTTGATATGGTATGGTATGTAACTCATAGTGCCACTAGTGTGCCATAGAAATCTTGTTCAAAAATGATGGCCTGTGGGGTTTTTTGCATAGGAAATTTTGACACTTTTGAAAATAAATTATTTGAAGAGGTTCTTGCTAACCCCCAGTGAGCTAGAAATTAACATTTTTGAAATAATGTTCTTGCCATTTTGAAACTTGATCCATTATTAATTATACTTAAATCAGTGTTGGGAACTGTATAATCTTATAATTGTAACCTACCAATAAAGCTTTCTACTCTTCTTAAAGACATATATTACAAGCAATTTTAAAATATATAATTAATTAGCAATTAACTGGAAAAGCTGCTGACAACTAATACTCTGTTGTATAGATAAGGGCAGATGTATCGTGAGTTACAAATTAAGACTTGTGTTAAGTTTCTTTTTTTTCTTGGTGGTAGGGAGAAGTCACAACATAGAAATATATTTAAACATTAGAATCATATATTGCAGAGGCAAGGAATATAGATCTTTCCCTGACACTGAGCAGTGAAAATTTTGGTTTGCAGTACTCCGGACTCTGTAAATATACTTTTTGAAGATAGTGTTCTATGTGGGCTTTTTCTTTCATATGTTTTGACTTTCTTTGTCAAAAGTTCCAATGATTGGGAAGTAATTTGACTTTTGCTTATCTCAGTTTCTTCATCTATAAAATAGATTTCAGAGAGAGAGAGGTGGGCAGGGGTGGGGAGAACATTTCATGGTTAAATCTTGAGCTCTGTAGTCAGACAGTTGTGAGTTGATATCCTGGCTCTGCCATTTTCTAACTCTATGACCTTAGGTAAGTCACTTTTCTAAACTTTCATGTCTTTATAAAACAAGATAATAACAGCACCTACTTTTAGGCTTTTTAAAAAGTAAAATTAGAAATGCAATTAGTTAAGTACATAGTATAGTGCTAGTACCTTGGAAATTGTATATACTCATAAATAATTTTATTATTATTTTATTAAAAGGCTTTTTATAAATTCACAGGGCTAGTTGTTCTAATCAAAGTCATTTATCAAAAGTGAGATTTAAGTGAGATCTGTATCTTCCTCCACAAATCAGAGGTAGTGGCCTCCTTTTTTAGATTTCCCACTTAGCACTTTACTCATACTTATGATTAATGTCTGATTTCTATAGTCAGAAATGACTATAGCTGGCTAGTACTGCCCACTGGATTATAAAATCTGGAAGGTAGAGACGATATAATTTTGGGGGGGATCATATATTTTGAATTTAATTTTAATTGTATCCCCAGCTGTGATTATACTATCTGAATATAGTTAATTATCAGCAAAGATAAATTTTCAGTTGACAGTTCATCGCTAGACATGCCCTTGAGTTATACAATAGAATAACTGAGGAAACATCTACCTGACCTGTCTCTAGTTGGGGGCCCAGCCAGTGGTGGGATTCAGCTAGTTTGTACTGGTTCAGCAAAACTGATCTTAATTTTTTGTTGAGTTTGGAGAACTGGTTGTTAAAATGGCACTTGTAGTCAAGGTTCTCTCTAAGGTGGGTGCCTGGGCAGCTGCCCAATGTGAAAATCACAAATTGACATTCCTTACTCTTTTTTAATGTTCATCTGTGCAACAGTGTATTCTAAGTGCCCGTGGTAATGTTCATTCTATCTATAGGTGAAAAATAATTGCAAGCGAGGATGCCAATGAAGAAGCAATGTGGAAATATCTTAAATAATAGTTTTTATTGTTTTTGTTAGGTATTATTTAATATTTTTTCATTAATATTTTAGAACTCTTTCTTATAACATAATCTAGTTGTGTACTTCTTTTATTGCTCTTATTTAAGTATTAAATGCATGAAATAATAAACTACCTTTTTTTTTTTTTTTGTATTTTTCTGAAGCTGGAAACGGGGAGGCAGTCAGACAGACTCCCACATGCGCCCGACTGGGATCCACCCGGCATGCCCACCAGGGGGCGATGCTCTGCCCATCCGGGGCATCGCTCTGTCGCGACCAGAGCCATTCTAGCGCCCGGGCCATCTTTTGCTCCAATGGAGCCTCGGTTGCGGGAGGGGAAGAGAGAGACAGAGAGGAAGGAGAGGGGGAGGGGTGGAGAAGCAGAGATGGATGCCTCTCCTGTGTGCCCTGGCCGGGAATCAAACCCGGGACTTCCGCACGCCAGGACGCTCTACTGCTGAGCCAACCGGCCAGGACCTAAACTACCTTTTGGTACATCTTTTTTATACTTAAAATGTCCATTGGGTAGAGAACTGGTTGTTAACACTGGGGAACAAAATTTTTGTTGTATTCACAAAAACACTTGTTCTTACCTAATTTGAGTGTGCTGATCTCAAATCTGACATTAGTTTTTCTCTGTAAGCTACAGTTTTTTGCAATTCAAGATTTTAGGTTTTCATCTTACTGTAAAATTTTTAACATTTAGTTTAACATAATAATAAAGTAGAATGTCTTCTTGGGCATCATCTTTGTGAAAATATAATTATATAATGCAGTAAATACACTAATACACTAAAAGATATGATTGCATTGGAATGTTTACAATTTTGAAATAGAACATATTAAAACACTTATTTGAATCATAAAATTTGCACAAAACTTATTTAAATTCTATTCAGGCAAAAATTTGCATTTGTAGCTCTTGCATTTGTGTACTTGTTAAGGACAATCTCATTTGATGCTCCAGCAGTAGTCTGCTCATCCCTAACAGCTCCAAGATTTTTGGAAAACTTATCAAGGTGACTGTTCAAGAAGTGAATCTTAATGCTCATGTTACATCCAATGTTGCAGAAAGCCAACAGCATCCTTTGAACCAGAAGTTTATAGTTTTCTGCTTTTTTGTTGCCAAGGAAGTTCTTTGCAACTGCCGCAAAAGACTGCCATGCTGCTTTCTCCTCCTTAGTCATCCTCCTGGCAAATTCTTCATCATGTATGAGGGTTCGAATTTGAGGTCCATCAAATACACCTGCTTTATCTTCTCGAAAGACAAGGCTGGAACAGCAGAAATAATATGTTGAAAGCATTCACTTTTTTTTGTTGTTGTTGCATTTTTCTGAAGCTGGAAACGGGGAGAGACAGTCAGACAGACTCCCGCATGCGCCCAACCGGGATCCACCTGGCACGCCCACCAGGGGCGCCGCTCTGCCCACCAGGGGGCGATGCTCTGCCCCTCCAGGGCGTCGCTCTGCCGCGACCAGAGCCACTCTAGCGCCTGGGGCAGAGGCCAAGGAGCCATCCCCAGCGCCCGGGCCATCCTTGCTCCAATGGAGCCTTAGCTGCAGGAGGGGAAGAGAGAGACAGAGAGGAAGGAGGGGGGGCAGGGATGGAGAAGCAAATGGGCGCTTCTCCTATGTGCCCTGGCCGGGAATCGAACCTGGGTCCCCCGCACGCCAGGCCGACGCTCTACCGCTGAGCCAACGGGCCAGGGCCTGAAAGCATTCACTTTATTCAAAGCCTGAACAAACTGCTTCGTTAAGCCAAGTTTGATGTGAAGTGGGGGGGGGGGGATGATCCTGTCTTGATTAACTACAGGTTCATTCACAATATTTTGCATTTCTACTTCCAGAGCTTCACATTTCAGACACTCCTTCTGTGTCCAGTGTTTCTCCCGAGCTCGGCTGTCCCACAAACACGGAAAGCAAGGATATTCATGAAACCTCTCTGTTGTCCTAGCAGGAAATTTACCATTTTAAGATCCACACAAATGATCCAGTTATGCTCCTCATACTTCAGAAAGTTGAGGACAATTTTTATGTCATTATTACTAAGTCATTCAATTTGGGTTGGCTAAACTGCTGAGCGGTTAATGACTACTTGGCATCAGAAGAAGACCCTTGGCCCTGGCCGGTTGGCTCAGCGGTAGAGCGTCGGCCTGGTGTGTGGGGGACCCGGGTTCGATTCCCAGCCAGGGCACATAGGAGAAGTGCCCATTTGCTTCTCCACCCCCCCTCCTTCCTCTCTGTCTCTCTCTTCCCCTCCCGCAGCCAAGGCTCCATTGGAGCAAGGATGGCCCGGGTGCTGGGGATGGCTCCTTGGCCTCTGCCCCAGGCGCTAGAGTGGCTCTGGTCGCGGCAGAGCGACGCCCTGGAGGGGCAGAGCATCGCCCCCTGGTGGGCAGAGCGTCGCCCCTGGTGGGTGTGCCGGGTGGATCCCAGTCGGGCGCATGCGGGAGTCTGTCTGACTGTCTCTCCCCGTTTCCAGCTTCAGAAAAATAAAAAAAAAAAAAAAAAAAAAAAAGAAGACCCTTTAGATTCTACAACCATTTCCTTATGCATCTTATCAAAATACACTTGATCACCATGTTCACTTTCTTCATCCTTAGAAGAAATAAAACCATTGGAAACTGGAACTGGGAGTGTCTCAGAGTGTGGGATAGGTCGTATTGCTGAAGGAATATTAGGATATGCGATCATATGCCATTTTTTCTTGCTGATGCCCTTTCTATGGATCAGACAGAAATAACAGTCACTGTTGTGGTCCTTAAGTTCATGACAAACCCTGGGAATACCAAAAGGCATTCCTTTGTGTTTTCCTTTTGTCCAGTCACGAAGCACTTCCTCACAATATGAGGAGCCCAATTCTTGTCTTGATCGCCAAGGGGAACTTGAAAATAGGCAATATATGCACATGTCTCAAATAATGAAATATTGCACCTTTGACATTGAAGTGTGTAACAGCCACATATATAACAGAAGGTGTCAGGACTATTCTTACATTTATGCCTACTTGAAGAAGTCATGATTCAATCTTAAAACAAAATAAGAGGATGTTTTCATCAGATAATAATTTTTTACATTTAAAAACAACTACAATTATGTAAAAGTGATGTTTGTAAAACATTAATTGCCTTGTGTTCAATCCAAGAGTCATTGCCTTTTAACTCCAATTTAAAAACCAATGCATGGAGAAATAACACAACTGAAAACTGGAGGCAGACAACACCAAGCCTAGACTCAACCAGCTCTACAAACAATATACCCAAACACACAGACATAATGAGAAGATAGAAGTGCAATCCAAATGAAACCACAAGAGAAACCTCCAGGAAATGAACTGAGTGATATGGATATAACCAAACTTCCGGATGCAGAGTTTAAAATAATAATTGTAAGGATGCTTAGGGATCTTAGAACAACAATGGTGGTCATTACAAACACCTAAATAAAGAAATAGCAAGTATAAAAAAGGACATTGAAATATTAAAAAAGAATCAGTTGGAGATGACAAATACAATATCAGAAATGAAGATCACAATGGAAGGAATTAAAAACAGGATGGATGAAGCTGAGGATTGAATCAGCGAGTTTGAGGACAAGTTAAAAACCAATGTATGCCATTAACTGTAACAAAAAGAAATTAAAATTGTATAAAAACTAGAGCATGCACCAAAAAATGGATTTCAAATTTGGAATCAGCGATGCAGAAATATATAGAAACAGTTCTAAAACCTCATGCAACAGAAAATGAAAAAAAAATTTGTTCCCCAGTGTTATTTGAATCCCACCACTGGGCCCATCCTTTTAAGATGAATGCTAGTGCGGGTCCTATATGGAGCTACAGGGACTCCATAGTGAGAGCCTTTGAAGAGTAGGAAGGGGACTTTGGCTTTGCTGTTCTCCACAAAGAAAGGGGTAACTGGGACTGGTGATGTTAACATGGTTGCTGGAGCCCTGTATCTCCTCAGAGCCAGTGATCAGCCCACCCCTTGCCCCAATCACTGTCTGCTCTTTACAAAGGATATTGTGATGGGATAATGAGACCTGAAGTCCTATTTCTACTTCCTTTGTTAATATTCATACATGTACAAGCACACACACCACATGTAACCACATGCACAATCCTCCTCATTCAGTGTTAGTCCTGCCTTGAACTGTAATTCATGTCTTTATAATACCAGTTTCATGGTGTGAAATTCCATGGAAACAAAATTAGAAAAACCTGTCATGCAGTGTTTATTGTAAGGCATAGGTATATCCACTTTAGAAGTGGGTGGTATTTTACATGTTTTTTTTTTTTTTGTATTACTTGATACAAAATATACAGGATAATAATTATTTCAGATCTTTTTGCTGATTTCTCTGTAGTGTTCTAAAGAGAAATTTTAGACAGGTTATTTAAAGATCTGATCAGTCCTGTCAGTTCAATTCAATTCACCAACTCTCTATTACACACAATGTCTATTACACACGAAGCACTGAATTAGGCAAAATTAGGATTCACAAATGAGTAATAAGGCACGTTCCTTGGTCTCTAGGGAGGTCAAAGTTTAACATCATTACCATTGTCAAGGTGTATTTCTTAAGAATCCATCATACACAATATGTTGGATAGGGTCTAGAGCTGGTAAAGCAAGCACCAAAACCTCCTTGAATCCTCTTTTGAACAGAGAAAGTAAAATAATTTTTTTTTTTTAAAAAAGAAAGTACATACGTAAATAATAATGTGCTGGTTCTCAAGTCTTAATTTTGACAAAGAACACAAATGAATATGAAATACATTAAATTAAAAGTTATAGTGAAACCTAATTTATCCAGTATTATCAAAGAATGAAAATGTTTATGTTTTAATTTTCTTGATAATGAAAACTTATATTTCCTTTAAAGCACCAAAGAATTTTAAATATTAACCAATTTGAGGTATGTCTTTCTAAAATGTGAGATCTATTTCCCCTGCCTTCTAAAATTAAGTATCCTGAACTGAATTTAACATTTGCTTAATGAGACTAGCATATCATTGTGAGCATCAAATAATTCGCTATATTGTAAATACAGAACTTTTCAGTAACAATATTGAGATGTGTCGGGCTATTTTTTCATACACCAACTGGACCCACCCTATGTTTTTGATTTATCTATTTGTTTGTTATAACTATTTTTTAAAAAATCTGTTCCTTTAGTGGTTTGATGGTTTGAGTCAGTTACTATTGCTGTGTAATAGGCCACCCCAAACTTAGTGGCATAAAAGTATCATTTTATTATGCTCTCAGATTCTGTGGATCAGAACGAGCATGTGGAGTGAGCCCTTCCATGCCTCTATGATGCCTGGCACCTGAGCTAGAAGACTTAGATTGTTGAGAGTGACTTCAGTACCTGGAGTCTAGAATAGCTGGGACATGGAGAATTTAGTTCATGATGACATCGTATTCACCTTTCTTGAACCTGGACTGGAATAGCTAAAGGCTGGGCTCAGCTGGAACTATTGACCAGAACACCTATACCTGGCCTCTTCATGTTATTTGAAATTTTCACAGCATGGTGACTGGGTTCCAAGAGGAAAAGCCCTAAAGTGGGGCTTCCGGAGGGTGAGAGTTCTGAGAGAAACAAGTAGAAACTTCCTGGCCTTTTCTTGTGGTTTCAGAATACAGCCCATTCTATCAGTAACAAGTGAGTCATTAGGTCAGCCCCACATTCAATGGGATAAAATTTAGTCTTCACTTTTCAGTGGGGCAGTGGCAGGGTCACACTGGAAGAGGCATAGAGACGCAAGAGATTGTTGAGACCACCTCTGAAAAATACAATCTGTCAGCAATTATTTCATATTGCTATTGATGTCTTCTTCCTGTAGACTTCCCACACACTTTTAGTATAGTTTCAGTTTTAAAATAGCAAAATAAATAAACTAGCTTTTAAAATTTGAATGTACAATCAGAATATACAGTCATTTGGGTGAGGTCTTAGGGTTCTCTTATGAATGAGGTAACCAAGTTTAAATACACTGACTTTATGATAGCCATTCTGGTTCCCTGAGGCTTTTTTTTCTCCTGCACTGTTTTTCAAATAGTACAGGTGGATGGATATTATGGGCCGAATCATGACCCCTGCCCCCAAATTCATACGTTAGAGCTGTACCCATCAATGTGACTATATTTGGAGATAAAGCCTTTTAGGAGGTAATTAAGGTTACATGAGGTCATAAGAGTGGGGTTCTAATGTAATCAGATTGGTGTCCTTATAAGAAAAGAAAGAGTCAATAGGGGTACCTACACAGAGGAAAGACCATGAGGACGCAGTGAGAAGACAGACAGCTCTCTGGTAGCCAGGGAGAGAGGCCTCAGGAGAAACCAAACCTGTAGACACTTTTGAACTTACAGCCTCCAGAGTTATGAGAAAATACACTTTGTTGTTTACACCACTCAGTCTGTGGTATTTTCTATGGCCATTCTATATTACTAATTCACTGGAAAACTGACATCTCAGAGGCTATGGTCTGAGTCCTACTGCTCCACTGTTATTTTCACCTTTGTTCTTTTTTGCTCTACCCAGATATTTAATGTTTCTATGCCAGTGCTTATGCTGTTTCTTCTACCTAAAAGGTTTTTTCCTCCTTGTCTATACCTATTAACTCATCCCTCAAGGCTCAGTTCAGATGTCATCTCTGTGTTTTACTTAACCAGCCACCCAGGCAGAATTAATCACTCCATCCATACCTTGATTGTTATCATTTTTAATAGTGAATGATAATTAGCCATCTCTGAGTCCCTCTCACCTGATATAGAATAGATGTTTTAGGGGAGAGACTGTATCCTGGTTCTCCTAGTTTTTGGTACAGTATCTGACATTTAGCAGGTACTCAATTATACATTTGTTGATTTAATACATTATACTAGAAACTCATAAAATTTAAGACCCGGAAGACATCTTAATGATGATCTAATCCAGACTCTTATTTTACAAGTGAAGAAAATGCAGTCTGAAAAGATTGTTTCAGACAGATATTCCAAAGGAAATCACCTTCACTTCTAGTTAGTTCAAAAAAGCATCCTGAAAGGTAGTAATTTTAGGGGATGGATTAAACAATTGAAAAGGTGTGAGAAGGGGAATGTGTTCCAGACATTGGTTGATGCATTCAAAAAGGTTTGGAGACAGAGGTGTATGGGAGAAGAAGAAACATTTCTCTATTCTTCTAGGTTCTTCCAGCTGGTCTAATAATTAAAATAGACATAAATCAGATTAACAAAAGAAAATTACCAAATTTAATTACTTACGTATGTATGGGAACCACATATACACAGAGGTTCAGAGACAGAACGGCAAAATGAAGTATGTATGACATCCTGAGCCAAAGATGAGGTAAAGTACCTCATGGCTTTAGAGGGGGAAAAGGTCATTTGCAGGACAATAAGAAGAGCAGATGTTCAGTAATTAGAAGTTTGTCCTGCCCTATAGGTTGGTCATAAAAAAGTTATTTCTGGTGATAACTCATTATGGGCAAGGCCCATAATTTAACTTCAAGGGTTCGGTGAAAGTTTCTTTCTTTTTTTTTTTTTTTTAAATGTTCTCTGTTGCCTATTTTTTTCTTTATTTTTTTATTCTTTTATTTTTATTGAATCCAGAGAGAGGAAGGGGGGTAAGGGGGAGACAGAAGCATCAATCTGTTTTTGTATGTGCCCGGGCCAAGGACCGAACCATCCACCTCTGCATTGCAGGACAATGCTCTAGCCAAGCGAGCCATCCAGCCAGGGCAAACGTTTCTTGAACTCACAGGTCTGAATTGCTTTCAGCTCCAAATAATACACATGCCAAAGTGGCATATCTTGTGAGATCTATCTGAACCCCTTCAGATGGATGACTGAATAGAGTACTGAGCTATTGTCTATACAGTAAAAATGTGTTGCTATTCACAAATCTACAAAGAAACTATGCATTAGATATTATTTTTATTATCTAGATATCCCAATGTTCCCTACCTATTTTTTCATGCATAGATTATTAGAAACACAAGTCAGAGACCGGTTTAAATGTTGATTCCTTTTTTCTGAGTGAAGCATTGTGACTTGTGCTGCATGTATATCCTGGTAACTGCAGATAAGTTAAAATAATAAAAGCATATTTCCCCTCTTATCTCAATATTCCAACCCAATCAAATATTGAGTAAAAGCAAAGATATTAAGCACCACCCCCTTACTGTTCATTTTTCCTGACAAACTTCCAAAGATAAGTAGGTCTACCGTCTTTTATGCTTTACCCGTCTTTTCTCAGAAATATATTTTATTCAGTCTTTAGGGGGAACATGCTAAGGGTTGTGAGGCTGTAATTATTCTCTTGTCTCCGAAAACATTTGGTTTCTAGAAAATATGTGAAAGGACCCATTTGCCTCCAGTTTATTCAATGATCTTTGTGACTAAAGATACAAACAAAATAAAAAATAAGAGACCAGCAGAAAAGGCACAAAGAAGTCTAAAATTTCATATTTTTTTATAAAGATAATTATGATAACATTATTAATGCATAAATAATAACACCATAGTTGTTGTGAGACTTTAGTCAGATGATATAGTAAAGAGCTTAGTTCAATGCTTGGCAGCATCAATTTCCAGATGTGTAAACTTAGGATAATTACTTATCTTTATGACCATTGGTTTTCTTACCTGTCAAATAAGGATCATGATACCTTTATGTGGGCTTGTGAAATATGTCAGAATGATAAAAGATAGCCTGACCAGGTGGTGGCGCAGTGGATAAAGCGTTGGACTGGGATGCCGAGGACCCAGGTTTGAGACCCCGAGGTTGCTAGTTTGAGCGCGGGCTCATCAGGTGAGCAAAATAAAAAAATGCTCACCAGCTTAGACCCAAGGTCGCTGGCTCAAGCAAGGGGTTACTCGGTCTGCTGAAGGCCCACGGTCAAGGCAAGTTTTCTTTTGTCTAGTGGAAATATTATACTTGGGTTCTGCTCCTCTTTTTCTTTTAACTTATTTCCTGTTGACTTTGGAACTCATTTTCTCATATAAAATGAAGAGCTAGAACTAATGTAGCTCTTTTTTTTTTTATTTTATTTATTTATTTATTTATTTTTTACAGAGACAGAGAGTGAGTCAGAGAGAGGGATAGACAGGGACAGACAGACAGGAATGGAGAGAGATGAGAAGCATCAAACATTAGTTTTTCATTGCGCGTTGCAACATCTTAGTTGTTCATTGATTGCTTTCTCACATGTGCCTTGACCGCGGGCCTTCAGCAGACCGAGCAACCCCTTGATGGAGCCAGCGACCTTGGGTCCAAGCTGGTGAGCCTCGCTCAAACCAGATGAGCCCACACTCAAGCTGGCGACCTCGGGATCTCGAACCTGGGTCCTTCCGCATCCCAGTCCAACGCTCTATCCACTGTGCCACTGCCTGGTCAGGCTGTATCTCTTTTAACTGTGAACTTCTTAACAAAAGGAGATGCCCCCGCCCCTGCCATGGAGCCATCATTGATCGGTTGAACTTGGCTTCCTCTTTCCTCCCTTTGCTTGTTGGCGTTGCTGAGACCTGTGTTAGAAATCTTCGTGGGATAAGGAAGAGTGACTTGTCTTGTACATGCTCATAAATTTATCTCCATGCATGAATACCTTCTAGAAATGTTGAAATTAGTTTAAGTAAATAATGCAGAGATGAAATGTTTGTGTCTTCATGACCTGGGCTGAGACTAGCTCAGTGTTTTTGTTGGTTGGTCAGAGCTCAGATATCTTCCATTTTAAATCCTTGAGCTCCCAGCATCTCATACTTTGGAGGCGTCATTTGGTCAGCATTTATGCCTAAGAAAATATGGAGACTTGAGAGTTAACAATTTGAAAGGGCTCAACTTTAGTAATGAAAAGAAATATAAGCCTGACCTGTGGTGGTGCAGTTGATAAAAAGCATCGACCTGGAACGCTGAGGTCACTGATTTGAGGCCCTGGACTTGCCTGATCAAGGCACATAAGGGAGTTGATGCTTCCTGCTCCTCTTCTCTTCTTTTTCTCTCTTGCCCCTCTCTCTAAAAATGAATAAATAAAATAAAAAAATAAAAAAAAAGAAAGAAAGAAAGGAAAAAAATCAGTAAGAGCAGAATGTTGAAAATAGATAGGTCAGACTGTAGGTTGACCAAATTACCCAGGTCTGGAGTTACCTTTGTCCCTGCCAAGGTAGAAACTTCCAGAAATAACTTTATCTTTTGCACATTAGAGTAAAAGTGATAAATTTTCAGTTTCTTAAATCCCACTTTACCCTAAAGTACACAAGAATTAATGAGTAGCTAATGAATACATTCTATGGTGTGTTAAACAGAAGCTGTCTTCAGTGATGGGAAAGAAATTTCCTAAGAGTTGTGGTTAAAATATAAAAGAAACATAATATAAAATGAGGAAAAAAGCTTTAGAAAAAGCAAGAATGTCTCTCTGAAAAAAAGCACTGAAGTGAAAAAGAAAAGGGCAATGGGAAAGGATGTGGGTGGACGATGATTCAGCCGGAGGGGGCGGGGGTGAGTGCTGTGGGCTGGCCTGCCCGAGTGTGGAGTGGGCAGGTGGTTGTGACTAGCATTGAATGGGAGATAATTAAGAGCAAGTTGGTACCAGTAACTGTCAGGAAAGGGAAGAGAATATGTCCAGGAAAAGCAGTTCTTTATTATTTCAGTGCTGAATTAAAACAGCTACGAGAATTTCTTTTTGAAATTAAAAAATATTTGCTATAAATAGGATGCAGATGATTGTGAAATTTTACATACTTTTTCTAATATTGTAATGAAGTTTCAAAATAGTATAATTGTGCCGGACACTCTTTTTTGGAAAGAAATATTTACTTTAAAATATCAGTCATTCTATAAAGGAAAAAGCATTACTGTTCGAAGTCACATACAACACAAGTTATCAAGTTTCAATGTAGGATTAACAACAAGCATAAACTTCTAAATGTTTTTTAAGACAAAAGACTGAAAATGCACGGTTTCCATCATTCCTTAAATAGCTTTTTGGATTGAAGAACATTATAATTAAACTGCACCAAGTGTCACTGCAAAGAAGCATCTAAATTATGGGTCTGAATGGGGAGAGAAAAATGCTATTTGATTGCTTGACAATCAAAACCAGAAGATGTTCAGAGATGCACAACCCAGACTTATTATAATTATATCAGATGGAGAAGTGGGCAGAAGAGATGTAGACTTGAATTCAATAATCACTTGTTTATCTCTCTTTAAAAAATTTTTTTAAAAGCTATTCATAAGTACTCTGGAATAAAGTACTGAATAATTCTGTATAAGAAAAGACCTATTAGCAAGTAATTAGTCCTTTCAGTGTGTCCCAGAAATAAGTTGTAGAAAAAAGGCCATAGATGCCTTCAAAGCACTCTAAAAATTTAGAAATTGGTAGAGCTAACTCTCTAGCAAGTACCTTATTTTAAATATCATGTTAGAAGGATTGTTCATAAGGGCCTGGAAATCTACTCCTTACACTATTTTGTGCCTCATTTTACCCAACTTTTTGGTTTCCTGATACCCTTCTTAAGGTGGATGAAATGGAATAGGTAAAAAATGTTATCAGGGCATGGATCAGACAATTTAGAACCTTTCTTGCCTTCCTTTTCTTTTCTTCAATATTTAAATATATTTGGTATACAATATGCCCAAAATATGTCTCTTGGAAAAAAACCTGAGAATTGCCCTGGCCAGATGGCTCAGTTGGTTAGAGCATCGTCCTGAAGCACAGGTCACTGGTTCGATCCCCAGACAGGGCACATAGAGGAACAGAGTGATGTTCCTGTCTCTCTCTCTCTCTCTCTCTGTCTTTCTTTCTCTCCCCCCCCTCCTCTCTCTCTCAAATCAATAAAATAAACATTAAAAAAAAAACACCTGAGAATTTAATACCCTAACAGCACCCTTACAAAGTGTTTGATGCCCTGTTAGGTAGTATATACTAGAATAAATATTATACACTTAACTGGGAAACAAAAAAGCCTGAAAACTGTCAAGCTGAAAATAAGACACAGCACATTTTTTCATATCCCTTTCCTAGGTGAAAAACTAAGGCCATAAATTATACAGACAATACCTGTATTTATACATGTAAACAAAATGATCCCACCATGTTCTATAGTCTTCTAGAATGAACTTTCGTTTTTAACATTTAACTAAAAATGGGTCTAATTTCCATCTCACATAATGAAAAAACTTCAGTTTCATCCTCCAACTCCCACATTTTGGGGGAGGTTTCCTTCTCCTGGGTATTTTTCATTCCAGACTGTCACTACTGGCTTTGTGTACAAGCTAACAATTTATTTTTTGCATAAATGAGTGAATGAAACATAGGATATATTTAAGAACAGTTAAGCAATTTAAGAATTGGGTTGAATGATTCTTTTTTCTTCTTTTCCAAGTGAGAGAAGAAGGGGAGATAAAGAGACATATTCCCACATGTGCCCCAACAGGGATTTGGTCGCTTCTCCTGTGTGCCCTGACCAAGAATTGAACCAGGGACACCCACACACTAGGCTGACACTACCACTGAGCCAACCAGCCAAGGTCTGAATGATTTTTCCTAAAAAGGGTGAGTTCTAGACAAATTCACACAATAGTATATGGTCCCATAGAGGCAACATCTAGATACCACAGAAGGATACTTCCATCTCAGTAAGGGGAAGATATTTCTATGGATCAGAGATTTCTCAAGATAATTTCAAGAGTTCTGGGATGCAGTATGTCCCTCGTCACTGGAGATATTCAAGTATTCACTGGCTACAGTAACTTGAGATTTCCTCCCAGGAGCAGACCCTGAGTTGACAATCCACATACAAGTAGTTTATCTGGCAGGTGATTTCAGGGAAAAGTGGTAGGGAATGGACAAGTAAGACAAGGAAAGTATCCTGGGAGTAAAGGATATATTGTCACACAAGAGTCCACTGTGGTAACAGAAACTCTGATCCTACTTGGGCATTCTGAGGCCAGTATAAAATACTCACCTTGTTATTTCCCCCAGCATGCTGAGAAAACTGGGATATTCGCACACAAATTTCCATCAGTGGGGATTGAAAACTACTCTAGAAGGGCATGAGTCTTGTGCTACTTCCTGTCTGCCAAATGAGAGGGGAGTTTAAAGCAAAGTTACTATTAGCCTGTAATAAAGGATAAAAAGCATTTACACTGCTCAGAAAAAGTAGGGGATATTTTATTGCTTCATGTTCATTTTTTTTTTTAATAGACACAGAGAGAGAGTCAGAGAGAGGGATAGATAGGGACAGACACAGACAGACAGGAACAGAGAGATGAGAAGCATCAGTCATTAGTTTTTCGTTGTGCATTGCGACACCTTAGTTGTTCATTGATTGCTTTCTCATATGTGCCTTGACTGCGGGCCTTCAACAGACCAAGAAACCCCTTGCTTGGGCCAGAGACCTTGGGCCAAGCTGGTGAGCTTTTTTTCGCTCAAACCAGATGAGCCTGCACTCAAACTGGTGATCTTGGGGTCTCGAACCTGGGTCCTCGGCATCCCAGTCTGACGCTCTGTCCACTGCACCACTGCCTGGTCAGGCGCTTCATGTTCATTTTGAAATATCTCCTAATTTTTGTGAGCAGTACATCTGGGCAAAAGGAGCTGCAACCCAGGAGACACAGCTTTAGGCAGCAACCTAAACTGTGTACTGCCAGGACAGAGGAGAGGTCACCTTTTAGAGTGAACTTTCTCATCTAGGTTCCCAATTAGGACCATTTTATGTAAATGTGGTATCTAAATTTGTACGCTCCAATTTGGTCTGCTTTGCACAATCCTGATTGGTCCAAAACATACTTCTTGTCTGATCATTATTGAGCAGTTCTGACTGAAGGAGCAGGTCCCAGTGGGTTGGTACGAAGATAAAACCAGTGACTGACTCAGACAGAGGAAACAAGCAGGGCATAGTGTGGGAAGCTGAGAATTTAATCTAAGGTTCTTTCCAGTGTGCAGAGTACATGAGGAGGCCCTGTCAGCAAATGGCCCCAAGACTCTTAGTAGTCATAAAATTGGGGCCCTCAGTTGACCATAGGGACTCCATCTCAGCAGATAAATTCCTTCTTGGGTTACATCAAATGAATCTTTCTTCTCAGGGCCCACAGGGGCAAAGCAGATGCTGGAGTTTCAAGAAATCCTATAGCAAATAAGTGCTATGCTGGCAGTTGAAAGCCAGATTGGCACACACTGAACTGTTAAGAGTGGAAGGATATGAGTCAGGGTTTTAGGAGTACCTGCTATACTAACTAAAAACTTGGGAAGGCTATTAGAGAAAAGAGATGACCCCAGGACTGAATCAACCAGTATATACGTATTGGTTTTTTAGTGTTTGATTTTTAAATTGAACTTGAATGACCATAGGTACTTCCATGCTCTCTCCAGTTTGCCTCAGCCTCTGTTACTGTTTGCAGACAAGCTTCACACATTTACATTACTCATTGCTCTTGAAGTTTGTCAACCCCGGAGGAAATTTAAATCTAAGATGATGGGCAGGTCCAGATAATCTTGAAGGTCACTGACAACTGTGAAATTCTATGATTAGATGACTTTTAAAAATGCATTTTAGTAATATAATCTTATGATTTAACTATATGCTATCTTTTACATTTTATTTTTCAGAGACAGAGAGAGAATCAGAGGGATGGATAGATAGGGACAGACAGACAGAAACGGAGAGAGATGAGAAGCATCAATCATCAGTTTTTCATTGCGACACCTTAGTTGTTCATTAATTGCTTTCTCATATGTGTCTTGACCGTGGGCCTTCAGCAGACCGAGTAACCCCTTGCTCAAGCCAGCGACCTTGGGTCCAACCTGGTGAGCTTTTGCACAAACCAGATGAGCTCGTGCTCAAGCTGGTGACCTCAGGGTCTCGAACCTGGTTCCTCTGCATCCCAGTCCGACGCTCTATTCACTGCGCCAACGCCTGGTCAGGCTAAATTATCTTTGCAATTTCCGTGAAGGCAGTCATATAGGCCTATAAATGCTCTTGATTGATTAAAATACAATTACTCATTTCTAAATGCTAATACATACAACAGTATTCATGTATAAATTCCCGATACTACTATTGTTCGCATTGTACGAGTGTAGCTTGAGCCAACATATCAGAATAGATTACAAAAAGAAACTGCTTGATATTCAGGGGGTCTGATTTAAGGTCCACAGTCATTCTCCAGTGAAAATAAGTGGAACATTGATGCTCATCCACTTAGCCTTGGGTCACAAGGAAAGGTAACTTTGGCAGACAACAGTAAACTTTAAAAATTGGTCTTGCTGTAAATGATCCGATGTCATCATTTCTTATGGCTGAGTAGTATTCCATAGTGTATATGTGCCACATCTTCTTTATCCAGTCATCTATTGACGGGCTTTTTGGTTGTTTCCATGTCCTGGCCACTGTGAACAATGCTGCAATGAACATGGGCAAAATGTTGGGATCTTGATAACATTATACGAAGTGAAATAAGTAAATCAGAAAAAACCAGGAACTGCATTATTCCATACGTAGGTGGGACATAAAAGTGAAACTAAGAGACATTGATAAGAGTGTGGTGGTTACGGGGGAAGGGGGGAGAGGGAGAGGGAAAGGGGGAGGGGGAGGGGCACAAAGAAAACTAGATAGAAGGTGACAGAGGACAATCTGACTTTGGGTGATGGGTATGCAACATAAGTGAATGACAAGATAACCCGGAGTTGTTATCTTTGAATATATGTATCCTGATTTATTGATGTTGCCCCATTAAAAATAAAATTATTAAAAAAAAATTGGTCTTGCATGATGCTTAAGTGCAAGAAGCCAGAGGCAAACAAGGCTATATATATTGTATGATTTCATTTATATGACATTCTGGAAAAGGCAAAACTATAGATATGGAAATTAAGCCAGTACTTGTGATGGGGGGCAGAGTTGACTACAAAGAGGATGGAGGGAGCTTCATGGGATGATAGAAGTATCCTATGTCTTACTGTGATGCTGTTAAACTACTGCACATATTTGCCAAATCTCATCAAATTGTACATACACACAAAAGGGTGAATTTTACTGTATTATTTATTCAACCTCAATAAAACTGACATATTCAAAAATTGGGGGAAAAACACCAAACCTTAAGCCAGGGGTCCCCAAACTATGGCCTGCGGGCCACATGCGGCCCCCTGAGGCCATTTATCTGGCCCTCGCAGCACTTCCGGAAGGGGCACCTCTTTCATTGGTGGTCAGTGAGAAGAGCATAGTTCCCATTGAAATACTGGTCAGTTTGTTGATTTATATTTACTTGTTCTTTATTTTAAATATTGTATTTGTTCCCGTTTTGGTTTTTTACTTTAAAATAAGATATGTGCAGTGTGCATGGGGATTTGTTCATAGTTTTTTTTATAGTCCGGCCCTCCAATGGTCTGAGGGGCAGTGAACTGGCCCCCTGTGTAAAAAGTTTGGGGACCCCTGCCTTAAGCTTTGGGTAAGCTCCTTCTAGGCTGCCATGAAGAAGGTTCCCCAACATCCTGGTTCAGCCAGGGAGGCTGGATAAGATGTCCTCTGAGATAAGAAGAACATGTAGTTTACCCTGCTCCTAAGCTACCTCTTCTTTTTAGCATTTCAAGCATTCTTTATTCCTCAGATATGATGAAACAGGCCAATGGATGAAATAAAATTTGTTTTGTTGTTGCCCTCAATTTCCTGCAACCATATCTGTCTTAGTCTTTTACCCCCAGTGTTTTTCTCTAGGCCCTACTTCAGAATTCACATTTTATTATTTTGACATATCTGTTTCTTTACTTATTTAAAAGTGATTTCCTGGACCTTTCTACTTTCCAGATGAAATCCAAGGCTATAAAACTCGGAAGTTGAGAGGAGAGATGACGTGGTTTGACAGAGCCTGAAGGTTTCAGGTTCTACTTCAAAGGCAGAAGGGCCTATCTTCCTTGTCAGATCTATTTCTCTTTTCTTGAATTCTTGTGCACAGCACATTCCTGAAGGATTTTGACCTAGATTTTCTCATGTGTAAGCCCCTCTCTGGATGTGGTTATATCTGGGTCAGCTGCCAAGGGCACCAATCTGAAAAGCAAGCAGCAGAACAGAGTGGCAGGTGCAATTTGCATTTTCCTAGTTGACAAGGAATAGCACTTAATGCTGTTCCACTGGGGTTGGAGGCAGTGGGATGAGTTTAAGAACGTGGGACCGGCATCAAGTACAAGTACTCCATGTCTTCGTTTCCCTGCAGCATCTAGCACATTCCCGGGCCTCACACTAGGTGCTTTGGTGGTTGTGAATGATCTGACTGACTGATTTCTACTCTCTGTGCCAGGGTTCCCCTCCTCTACTGCTCTTGAGTGACTCACACTCATCTCTCACAATTCTGTTCCACATCCTAAGCCTCCATATCCAGCCCTTCTTCCCTCGTGGTCAGCTCTAAAGTTTGCAGTGAATGTCCTTTCTTTCAGCCTCCCTAAGGCCTTTTGCTTATACCTATTGTAGCCTAACTACTCTATATTTTAACTGTATCCTGATTTTTCTGCCTTTTCCCTTTCCCATTCCCCACTGCCCTTCTTCCAACATTAGGCTCTGAGCTTACTGAAGGCAAAGATTTTTTTTTTTTAATTTCTGGTGGGATTTTTCTCCCCCTATCTGGAGTATTATATATTCTTTGAAAACGTTTGCCAATGAATAAATAAGAATTTGTTCATGTGGCTTTTGGAAGTCTGCTTTATTAAAAATGCTTTCAACTGCAAGTAAAAGAAAAGCATGCTATTTTGTATTGCCTTATACAAACAGATATTTCTTTTCCTGGTATAAAAAAAAATGTTTGGAGAAAAGCCTCTGCTGACCTTGGTTTGGAGGCACAAGAGATTAGGTACAGGGGTTCTGTGATTCGCTTGACCTTTCCTTCATGGTCACAAATGGTTTTTTTACAAATATGCATCCCACATAGGTGGAATATAAAACTGAGATCATGGACATAGACAAAAGTGAAGTGGTGCCCTGGCCGGTTGGCTCAGCGGTAGAGCGTCGGCCTAGCGTGCGGAGGACCCGGGTTCGATTCCCGGCCAGGGCACACAGGAGAAGCGCCCATTTGCTTCTCCACCCCTCCGCTGCGCCTTCCTCTCTGTCTCTCTCTTCCCCTCCCGCAGCCAAGGCTCCATTGGAGCAAAGATGGCCCGGGCGCTGGGGATGGCTCTGTGGCCTCCGCCCCAGGCGCTAGAGTGGCTCTGGTCGCAACATGGCGACGCCCAGGATGGGCAGAGCATCGCCCCCTGGTGGGCAGAGCGTCGCCCCATGGTGGGCGTGCCGGGTGGATCCCGGTCGGGCGCATGCGGGAGTCTGTCTGACTGTCTCTCCCTGTTTCCAGCTTCAGAAATATTAAAAAAAAAAAAAAAAAGTGAAGTGGTTACCTGGGGGAAGGAGGGAGGGGCAGGGGATTAAGAGGGACAAATATACAGTGATAGAAAATGATTTGACTTGCCTGACTTGTGGTGGTACAGTGGATAAACGTCGACCTGGTAATGCTGAGGTCGCTGATTATAAACTCCAGGCTTGCCTGGTCAAGGCATGTATGGGAAGCAGCTATGATAAGTTGATCCTTTCCACTTTTTTCACTCCCATTAGCCCTCTAAATGAATAAAATCTAAAAGAGAAAAAAAATGATCTGACTTTGGGAGATGGTCACACAACACAATCAACAGTTCAAATGCTATAGAGATGTTCACCTGAAACCTATGTACTCTTATTGATCATTAAATTTAATTTTAAAATAAAAATAATAAAGTGCCCAGCTTTCAAGATAGGTGGAAAGAATTGTATATGTTTTATTTTGCTGTGTAACAAATTGTCACAAACATAGCAGCTTAAAACAGTACAAATTTATTATCTCACTGTTTCTATGGTTCAAAAGTCTGGTCACTGGTTAACTGAGGTCTCTGCTCAAGGAATCACCAGACTGCAATCATGGTGTCAGCTGGGGCTGCATGTCAGCTGAGGCTCAAGGTCCTATTTTAAGTTCACTGGTTATTGGTAGAATTTAGGTTCTAGGGCTGAGGCCCTCATTTTCTAGAGGCTACTCAAAGGCAGTTCACTACATAGTTGTTAGCCATCTTCTAAAACAAGAAGAAGAAATAGGTTCTTTTGAAAGGCTCACCTGATTTTTCCAGGCCCACCCAAGATAATATCCCTTTTGATTGATTCAGAGTCAACTGATCAGTAGTCTAATCATGGGAGTGATGTCCTATGGTTCCACTCATACTCAAAAGAAAGAGATTATACAGGGCATGTTTGCACCAAGGGGCCATCTGAGAAGTCTGCCTACTATAGGAGTGATGAAGGTTGAGCCTATCTCTTTCATCTGGAAAGCAAATGGCTTCCCAGAAATCCCCTTAATAGAGATCTGCTTACATCTCATTGACCAGAACTATATTACACAGTCACTGATAGCTGCAAGGAAGACTGGTAAAGAGGATATCTAGCTTTCCCAACTTCTATAGAGAAGGCAAGGACAGGAGAAGGCTGGGAATGGCTGTTGGGTTATCTATCAACAGATTATGTCAGCTGGTCAAACTCCCTAGAAAATTTAACTATAGATGCTATATTTGGGAGAGGACTGAAGCTCATTAAGTACAACTTTTCTATTTTCTAGATCATGAAGCTGGCATCTTATGAAAAAAAAATGTTTTATTTCCTTTAAAGCACCAAACGAAATTTAAAAACCCTAGCATATCCAACTTTTACAGAAGTTTAATTTGTCAAACCATTAGGAAATAAGGTATTATATAAATAAGCTAATGATGGAATAATATCTCTTGAAGTTGATCACTGATCTTTCTTATCACATAAAAGTCATTTCTACACTCTAATAACTTGAGGAGCAACTGGCTTGGATAAAGAGATGTCTGATAAACCATAACTACAGAGGAAAGCCTGAGAAGTTCAGAGCAAGACTCTCTTCTGGTTCAGGAAGTTAGGGAAAACATCACAGAGGGCTAGGATTTGACATAGGTCTTACAGAACTGATAAGTTATAGCATGGGAAGATCAGAGGAGGCTATTCCACTTAGAGTAAAACAAATAGGAATAGATGGGTTAAACTACACACTGTATGAGGAGAACAGAGAACAGCTCAGTTTAACCAGGCTAGTTTCAGAGAAGTCTCTTAAGGGAGTGATTTATTAGTGTAGAAAAGAGATAATGCTGACTTGAACTTGGAAGGTGACAGTGGGAATAAAAAGGATGATAGTGGTGATGGAAGGAATGTTGTGTATGTTGATTGGACAGGACTTTTCACTGAGTCCTAAGTACAAGTGAAGAAATTGAGTCTTACTCATCCGTAGTCCCATGACCAGTGCCTACACATATTAAGTACTCAGTAAATGCTTTGAGTTGAATTTATGAATGATTTGGAACAGAAGATAAGAGAAGGGATGGTATCAAAGACCATCTGAGGCTGAGTAGGAGGTTGGGAGGAGGCACAGAATTGAAAAGAGGGTGTGGAATTGAGTTTCAGATAGGCTATACTCTAAGTGCCTCCTGGAACCTCCGGAGGATGTCTGTCAGGTCATGCAGGAGAGGCACCCAAGCAGCAGACAGGCCTGGAGATGTATATTTGCAATTGACAGCTGTGGGGGCAGATAAAAAAGGAGTGGATAGCTTTGGGGAACACCTACCTTTAAGAAGAAGGAAGATAATCGAGAACAAGAGAATGAATAGCTGTAGAACTCACTGGAGAAAAAAGATTGCGGATTCAAAAAGACAAGGAAGAAGAGTGTCTAAAAGGTGGTAGCCGGCAGTTTCTGAACAAGTGCCTTACAGAGAGAATGAAAGGAGAAATAGATTGCAAGACTTTCAGGAGTGAATAGGGAGAAAGAGCTGACAGCAAATATGTACTTTCAGAAGTTTAATAATAAGAGGAAAACTAAAGGTGACAATCAAGAGAAAGTGGTTTGGTTTATTTGCTTTTTAGAATGAGGGTGACTTAAGCACAACTTGTATCTGGGGGAATGGGTCAATAGAAAAAAGGAAAGAGTATAAATATAAATGGAATATTTTGCTTAGTGAGGTGTTCATAGAATGAGAGAGTACTGGAGGGTGGATTCAGAGAGGAGGAGGTAGGTGCCTGTTGTCTTTTGAAGCAAGGGGGAAAAACAAGGAGGCGAGAGAAGGAATGATAGGCTTTCCTTGTCCTCTCTGGTACTAACTGGCTTTGAGGAGTCTTGAGTCACCAAGTTGCCTCCCTGAATTTCAGTTTCCTTATTGGACTAGGTGAGTACTACAGAATGCTTCACTGTAATTTTTGCTTCTGACCTTAACATGAGACTTCTTCTACTCCCCTCTTGCTGTACTAAAGCAATTGCTAAGAATGGCAATAATAGCAAAAACAACAGACACCATTTATTGCATGCCTCAAAGGTCATATCCAATTAAGACAAATCCCAAAAAAGCTACATGGTGGAGGAATCATTTGAATGTATATACTGTATATGCCATTCTTCAAGGTATATTCAAATGATTTCTCCACTGTGTCTCTTTTCCACCATTGTGTAGCTTTTATATATCTATATATAAAACATATCTTAGTACATATTATATAAAAATTTATAGGTAATACAGCATAATGCATATTCTAGTTTTTTCCTTCTATTTCCTCTCTGATTTCAAGCAGCTTTTGTTTCATTTCTTCTTAGTTTTTTGCCTGCTTCTGTACTTAGTTCTTAAATTTGTGATTCAAGGTGTTTTTTATATTCCCAAATGCTTGTTTGAGGATATATGATTCAATTTGGAGAATTGTATTACAGTTTTCTTCCACTTTGTCATTATTTGGGGGAGGAATTTTATCAGTTGAATTGCTTGGATTCTTTTTATTTTTATGTTAGTAATTTTGTTTAACAGGAGCCTGATCTGCATTTTCGTGGACAGACTGGAGGTTTAGGGGAGTTGCAAGATTCCCAGTTCAAGAGCACCCTCTCCTGTCAGTGTAGTATAATTTCTTTTTTAAAGTAAAGTATATTTATTTATTATTATTACTTTAATGCTAGGAGAAGAAATGGGATGTCCTACCATTTTGGAAGAAGAGAGGATCTGGCAGGTTCCTAAATATCTTACTCAAGTTTTCTTCCCGTACCCTGCATGACTTCTGGAGGAATCCTCTATAATCCTTTTGAACCGTGACACCTGGAAGCTTTATCTTTCCAAAAAGGCTTCATTGCACCCTGCACACATGATTAAGTGCCTTGCTATAGTAAGTGCTTAAACTACCACTGTGCTTTTTAAGTATCTTCAACCCTAGGGTGGACTTGATCTTTCTGGTGGTGATTTTAGATCAATCTTAAGTTTGATTCCACTAGCTTCCCTTTCCTATGCTGTTTTTCACAAACTGACTATCTTCCTGAGAGGCTTGAATTAGGAGTATGGGAGACTTTTTGCTGGGGTTTAGTATTTTTCTATTTATGGTTAATTTGAAATTTGGACATTCTGTTTCCTAGTTATGCTGAAAACATGGGTTTTAAGTAGTTTTACTTGATCTGTTATTGTCGTTGTTATTGTCGTTGTTTTCTTTGGGGGAACATATGTTGGGAGATTCAGGTTATGCCTCCACTGTTATCTTGGCTATGTAGAATTCCTCCCTAATATTTACTGTAAATCTATCTAATTTGTCAAAAGATACATAGATGTCAATTAACTCAAATTATCTCATCTTGCTCTTTAAGTTCCTGTATCAGTTAAGAATTAAATGGAGCTACTGATTAAGGAGATAAAAGAAACAATGGTTTAAACAAATCAGGAGTTTTTCTTATCTAACAAGAGAAAGGTAGGTAGTAGTGGGCATTGGTTCTGTAGCATAGTGATGTCAGTGCTGTTATCTCTGTGACTTCTTAACCTTTCCCTCATGGTTTCCTAGTTATAAAAGGCTTCTTCTCCAGTATTATATCTAGAATTCAACTATGATGAAGGGCAGAGTGCAAAGGGCATAAGGCATTTGTCAGCTGTCAGCTTCACTTTAAAGATTTTTTTCACTCTAATTCAACATACTTCTGGAAGTTTTAGCCAGAGCAATCAGGCAAGAGAAAGAAATAAAAGGCATCCATATTGGTAAAGAAGTAAAGGTATCACTTTTTGCACCCCAAAGACTCCACCGAAAATCTATTAGGAACAATAAATCAATACAGTAAAGTTGCAGGATACAAAAGTCTATTGATTTTTTTTTTCTGAAGTGAGAAGCAAGAAGGCAGAGAGACAAACTCTCACATGCACCTGACCAGGATCCACCCTGCATGCCCACTAGGGGGTGATGCTCTATCCATCTGGGGTGTTGCTCTGTTGCAACTGGAGCCATTCTAGTGCCTGAGGCAGAGGCCATAGAGCCATCCTCAGCGCCCGGGCCAACTTTGCTCTATTGCAACCTTGGCTGCGGGAAGGGAAGAGAGAGATAGAGAGAAAGGAGAGAGGGGAGGGTGGAGAAGAAGATGGGTGTTTCTCCTGTGTGCCTTGGCTGAGAATCAAACCCAGGACTTCCACACACACGGCCAATGCTTTACCACTGAGCCAACTGGCCAGGGCCCAAAAGTCTATTGATTTTCTATATGAAACAATGAAACTTCAGAAAATGAACTCAATAAAACAAAAAATAAAATAAAATACCTAGGAATAAACTTAGCAAAGGATGTGAAGGATCTATATACTGAAAACTACAAAGCATTATTGAAAAAATTGAAAAAGATACAATGAAATGGAAAAATATTCCATGTTCATGGATTGGAAGAATCAACACAGTTAAAATAGTCATATTACCCATAGCAACATACAAATTTAATGTGGTCCTCATCAAAATTCCAATTAAATTTTTAAAGAAATAGGGCAAAACCTCACCAGGTTTGTATGGTACCATAAAAAAACCCAAATAGCCAAAGCAATACAGTGGGGGAAAAAATGAAGCCAAAGGTATAACACTACCTGACCTCAAATTATACTATAGAGTTACGATAATCAAAATAGCATGATATCGGCAGAAAAATAGACATACACACCACTGGAACAGAATTGAGAGCCCAGAAATAAAACCATAATATATGGACAAATAATCTTTGACAAAGGAGCCAAAAATACACAATGGAGAAAAGAAAGCCACTTCAATAAATGGGGCTGAGAAAATTGGAAAGCCACATGCAAAAGAATGGAACTTGACTACAGTTTGTCCTCCTGCAAAAATTAATTAAAAATGGATCAAAGACCTAAATATAAGATCTGAAACAATAAATTACATAGAAGAAAACATAGACACTAAACTTATGGACCTTGGCCAGAGAGAAAATCTTATGAATTTGACCCCAAAGCAAGGCAAGTAAAGACAAAAATAAATGAATAGGACCATATCAAGCTAAAAAATTTCTGCACAGCGAAAGAAACTGACAACAAAACAAATAAGCAGCCAACTAAATGGGAGGTGATATTTGCAAATAACAGCTCTGATAAGGGGTTAATATCTAAAATAGTATATAAAGAACTCACAGAGCTCAGCAACAAACAAGCAAACAATCCAATTAAAAAATGGGGAGATGACTTGAACAGACAATTCTCCAAGAAAACATACACATGGCCAATAGATATGTGAAAAGACACTCATCTTCACTAGCTATTCGAGAAATGCAAATCAAAACTACAATGAGAAACCACCTTACACCTGTTATACTGGCTATTATTATCAAGGCAGGGAATAACAACTGTTGGAGAGGCTGTGGAGAAAAAGGAACCCTCATTCACTGCTGGTGGTAATGTAAATTAGTACAACCATTGTGGAATAAAGTATGATGGTTCCTCAAAAAACTAAGAATAAAACTACCATATGACCCATCAACCCCTCTACTGGGTATCTACCCTCCAAACTCTAAAACATTGGTATGTAAAGACACATGCACCCCCATGTTCATCACAGCATTATTCATAGTGGCTGAGATACTTCTTAAGTACATGAATGCCTAAAATGAAATTGAGGAGCTATTAGTAAGGAAAGGGGGGAAATGGATATTGAGTAGGCAACTCGCTATTCTCTCTTACAGCTCCCAAATTCCAGAGTTGCTGAGCTAGCAGTATTGATTCAGAGACAATTCCTAGACCCATGATTACTGACCATCTTTGGGAGAAACCTAGGTATATCAGGAGAAGTAATAGGATGACAGAGGGATTGACCACCTATTTGGAAAAGTCCAAAATAAAGCAAGACTAATCATTGTTCTGGGATGATTGATCATCACCTCAGAGGGAGACAAAAAATCAATAAGCAATTCTCTTTTTTTTAAGACAGATTATAAAATACCCTGGTTTATAAATAAGGACACCATTCTCTTCTTTTTTAATCTACTCTTTATATAAATGGAAGTAATTCTATAATTAAATAAGTTTTTTAGGAGGTAAAATCTAGTGGAGGACATCTGCTTCCAGTATGAAAAGTTCTAATGGGTTAAACTGATTTCCAGAATGACACTCAGCCATCACATCTAACACACACACACACACACACACACACACACACTCAAAGAGACCCTATATATGATACATCTCCACATCATTGTTAACTCAGCTATGTGTCCATTTGAATAACCTCATTTGTTAAAATATATGCACCATTCTTTGCAAGCTACTTTAGTAGGTACACTAATTCTTCAAGGTTCATTTCAAGGAATAGAAAACCAGATACTGAAAAATCTCCATACCCAAAGGCAAGCAACTAAATTTATAAATATTCCCATTTATTTACTCCAGCAGACAGAATTTTGGTGTTTTGATCCACAGAAAACTCTCAGGAGATGTGAATTTCTGGCTCTATCACTAGCTAACAGTGCTATTTGGAGCAATTCATTAAGCCTCTCTGAACATCATTTCTCATCTTTAGGAGAATGGGATTAGTATGAGAGTTTCCTCAAAGTTCTAAGACCCTATGATTTTGGAGATTCTTATATTCAATTAGTATTGTTCAGTGTCTGCTATATGTTAGGAACTATCCCATGCATTATGGAATTATACATAATACATAATATATAAATATACATTATGCCTAATAATTACAATGGGAGAGGATTCAAGTTACTTAAAAGGAGATGGTAAATAAAATACCTAGAAATGTATATAACCACAAAGGTGAAAGACAAGTACATTGAAAACTACAAAACGGGTGGATGACGTCAGAGTAATGGCGGAGTAGGAAGCGATACCGATAAATCTCCCCCAAAACTCAACAAGATCTTCAACCAGAAACAGAAAAACCTATACTTGGAGCTTCCAGATTCTTCGCAATACACCCAAAGGCAGAGGCAGCAGCAACCCCATACCTGGACTATCAGGCTACTAATTGAGGAAGGAAAGACTAGGAGAAAGGCTCCAGGAACACGGACTCTCTCACTGTCGGAGCCTATAAATGCTAATGAGCCTCAACTCCCAACGAGAATAAAGCATAATACATGACATTGCCATAGAGACTTATCAACTGCAAACCTCTACCTGAGCGTGCCAAAGGGGCAGAACCCGGGGTACAGAGTCACCGACCAGGAAGAGGGAGAGAAAAGAAAAAGCAAGAAGATAACCTCTCAAAATCAAGAATAATCTGCAGACTTTATAACCTATCCCATTTTATTATATTTGTTCGTTTGTTTCTCTTATCTTCATTCTTGAGACTTTTTTTTCCTCCTCCAATTTGGCCGATTAACTCTCTACCGGTCTTACTCTCTCTTCTCCTTGAACTACACTACCCATAAGTGTTACATCTCCCATTATCATTTCTCTTCTCTTTCTTTCTCTCTATGAGGGTTGCACTCCAAAACCCTTAACTCTTTCTCTCTCTCTCCTTTCTTTTTTCTTCTTTTAGTGGTTCCCTCTTTTTTTCTCTCTCTCTCTTTCTTTTCTCCCTCTATATTAGTTTCTTCCTTTCTCCTTTACATCTCCTCTCATTCAAACCTCAATAACAAACAAATTATCTTATCTGGGACTCAAACCTATGTTTGTGGCATTTTGGGGGGTTTTTACTTCACCTTTTTAACTCACTAGCAGTGCTCCCATCCCTGGCTCTCCATATTATCTAGTTCTTGTTCCACTAAATACAATAGTAAGTTTTTAATTTGTCCCCCCATTTTTCCATTTTCCTCTTATTCCTCTCATCATAACTCTTAGAAAACCAACACCTAAAAGCAAATCATTTTATTCTTGACCCAAATTTTTACCTTATTTGCTTTTTGTGGGTCCATACGCTCTTTTTTTTTTTTTTTCTTTTCCTTTTTTTTTTTTTTTTCTTTCTCTCTTTTTTGCCCCTTTATTACTTTTCCCCAATTCAGGCCCTCCATCACAGGCATTGTTTGTTATAACTCACAGTCCACCACAAGATTTTCTCAAGAAAGAGGGGAGAGGAGAGGAGAGGAAAAAAAGAGGGGGGGAATAATTTCCTTTTTTTAAAAATTTTTATTTTATTTTATTTTTCTTTATTTCATTATTAATTTTTTTTTAAAAAAAAACAACTCTTTTCGATTTGTTATTTTTTTATTTTTTTTTAACTTTTTATTCTTTATTAAATCTCATTAATACTATCAACAAAACCACCCTCAGATGCCATTAAGGAAGAGAAAATAGAATATCATGGATACAAAAGAAAGAGAGGTAACACAGCTAGATGAGGAAAAATCTATGGAGAAAAAATTTAATATATTGGAAACCTTGGAGCTAAATGACAGAGAATTCAAGATAGAAATCCTAAAAATCCTCCGAGATATACAAGAAAACACAGAAAGGCAATATAGGGAGCTTAGAAAACAACTCCATGAACACAAAGAATATATGTCCAAGGAAATTGAAACTATAAAAACAAATCAAACAGAGATGAAAAACTCAATTAACGAGCTGAAAAACGAAGTAACAAGCTTAGCTAATAGAACAGGTCAGATAGAAGAGAGGATTAGTGAAATAGAAGACAAGCAACTTGAGGCACAACAGAGAGAAGAAGAAAGAGACTCAAAAATTAAAAAAAATGAGATAGCCCTACAAGAATTATCTGACTCCATCAAAAAGAATAACATAAGAATAATAGGTATATCAGAGGGAGAAGAGAGAGAAAATGGAATGGAGAACATACTTAAACAAATAATTGATGAGAACTTCCCAAGCCTGTGGAAAGAACTAAAGCCTCAAGTTCAAGAAGCAAACAGAACTCCAAGTTTTCTTAACCCCAACAAACCTACTCCAAGGCATATCATAATGAAATTGACACAAACCAACAGCAAAGAAAAAATTCTCAAGGCAGCCAGGGAAAAGAAGAATACAACATATAAAGGAAGGCCCATTAGATTATCATCAGATTTCTCAGCAGAAACTCTACAAGCTAGAAGAGAGTGGACCCCAATATTTAAAGTCCTGAAAGAGAGGAACTTTCAGCCACGAATACTATACCCATCAAAGCTATCCTTCAAATACGAAGGAGAAATAAAAACATTCACAGATACAGAAAAGATGAGGGAATTTATCATCAGAAAACCCCCACTCCAGGAATTACTAAAGGGGGTTCTCCAATCAGATACAAAGAACAAAAAAAAAACAGAGCCACAAGTAAAAGCTCCAAGAAGAACACAATAAAACCAAATTTAAACTGTGACAACAACAAAAAGAAAGAGGGGGAGAAGACGGAGATTAACAGTAGCAAAGGACGATGGAGTGCAAAAGTACTCACAAAATAGTTCGCTACAATGAACAGGGTAGGGACCCTTTTCATTACTCAAAGGTAACCACCATTGAAAAAACCACCACAGAAGCACATGAGATAAAAAAGATAGCAACAGAGGAAAGATGTATGGAATACAACCAAATAAAAACAAAAGATAGAAAAACGAAAGAGAAGGATCAAACAAGACACAAAACTAACAGAAAGCAAGATATAAAATGGCAATAGGGAACTCACAAGTATCAATAATTACACTAAATGTAAATGGATTAAACTCACCAATAAAAAGGCACAGAGTAGCAGAATGGATTAAAAAAGAAAATCCAACTGTATGCTGCCTACAGGAAACTCATCTAAGTAACAAGGATAAAAACAAATTCAAAGTGAAAGGCTGGAAAACAATACTCCAAGCAAATAACATCCAAAAAAAAGCAGGTGTAGCAATACTCATATCGGATAATGCTGACTACAAGACAGGAAAAGTACTTAGAGACAAAAATGGCCATTTCATAATGGCTAAGGGGACACTGAATCAAGAAGACATAACAATTCTTAATATATATGCACCAAACCAAGGAGCACCAAAATATATAAGACAGCTACTTATTGATCTTAAAACAAAAACTGACAAAAATACAATCATACTTGGAGACCTCAATACACCGCTGACGGTTCTAGATCGGTCATCCAAACAGAGAATCAACAAAGACATAGTGGCCTTAAACAAAACACTAGAGCACCTGGATATGATAGACATCTACAGGACATTTCATCCCAAAGTGACTGAGTATACATTTTTCTCCAGTGTACATGGATCATTCTCAAGAATTGACCATATGTTGGGCCACAAAAACAATATCAGCAAATTCAGAAAAATTGAAGTTGTACCAAGCATATTTTCTGATCATAAAGCCTTGAAACTAGAATTCAACTGCAAAAAAGAGGAAAAAAATCCCACAAAAATGTGGAAACTAAACAACATACTTTTAAAAAATGAATGGGTCAAAGAAGAAATAAGTGCAGAGATCAAAAGATATATACAGACTAATGAAAATGACAATACGACATATCAGAATCTATGGGATGCAGCAAAAGCAGTGATAAGAGGGAAGTTCATATCACTTCAGGCTTATATGAACAAACAAGAGAGAGCCCAAGTGAACCACTTAACTTCCCACCTTAAGGAACTAGAAAAAGAAGAACAAAGACAACCCAAAACCAGCCGAAGAAAGGAGATAATAAAAATCAGAGCAGAAATAAATGAATTAGAGAACAGAAAAACTATAGAAAAAATTAATAGAACAAGGAGCTGGTTCTTTGAAAAGATCAACAAAATTGACAAACCCTTGGCAAGACTTACCAAGGAAAAAAGAGAAAGAACTCATATAAACAAAATCCAAAATGAAAGAGGAGAAATCACCACGGACACCGTAGCTATACAAAGAATTATTGTAGAATACTATGAAAAACTTTATGCCACTAAATTCAACAACCTAGAAGAAATGGATAAATTCCTAGAACAATACAACCTTCCTAGACTGAGTCAAGAAGAAGCAGAAAGCCTAAACAGACCTATCAGTAGAGAAGAAATAGAAAAAACCATTAAAAACCTCCCCAAAAATAAAAGTCCAGGCCCTGACGGCTATACCAGCGAATTTTATCAAACATTCAAAGAAGACTTGGTTCCTATTCTACTCAAAGTCTTCCAAAAAATTGAAGAAGAAGCAATACTTCTAAACACATTTTATGAGGCCAACATAACCCTCATACCAAAACCAGGCAAGGATGGCACAAAAAAAGAAAACTACAGACCAATATCTCTAATGAATACAGATGCTAAAATACTAAACAAAATACTAGCAAATTGAATACAACAACATATTAAAAAAATAATACATCATGATCAAGTGGGATTCATCCCAGAATCTCAAGGATGGTTCAACATACGTAAAACGGTTAATGTAATACACCATATCAACAAAACAAAGAACAAAAACCACATGATCTTATCAATAGACGCAGAAAAGGCTTTCGATAAAATACAACACAATTTTATGTTTAAGACTCTCAACAAAATGGGTATAGAAGGAAAATATCTCAACATGATAAAGGCCATATATGATAAACCATCAGCTAACATCATATTAAATGGCACTAAACTGAAGGCTTTCCCCCTTAAATCAGGAACAAGACAGGGTTGTCCACTCTCTCCACTCTTATTTAATGTGGTACTAGAGGTTCTAGCCAGAGCAATCAGACAAGACAAAGAAATAAAAGGCATCCATATCGGAAAAGAAGAAGTAAAGGTATCACTTTTTGCAGATGATATGATCCTATACATCGAAAACCCCAAAGAATCCGCAAAAAGACTACTAGAAACAATAAGCCAATACAGTAAGGTCGCAGGATACAAAATTAACATACAGAAGTCAATAGCCTTTCTATATGCCAACAATGAAACAACTGAGAAGGAACTCAAAAGAATAATCCCCTTCACGATTGCAACAACAACAAAAAAAAACTTAGGAATAAACATAACAAAGAATGTAAAGGACTTATATAATTAAAACTATAAACCATTGTTAAGGGAAATCGAAAAAGATATAATGAGATGGAAGAATATACCTTGTTCTTGGCTAGGAAGAATAAATATAATCAAGATGGCTATATTACCCAAAGCAATATACAAATTTAATGCAATTCCCATCAAAATTCCAATGACATTTTTTAAAGAAATAGAGCAAAAAATCATCAGATTTATATGGAACTATAAAAAACCCCGAATAGCCAAAGCAATCCTAAAGAAAAAGAATGAAGCTGGGGGCATAACAATACCTGACTTCAAACTCTATTATAGGGCCACGACAATCAAAACAGCATGGTATTGGCAGAAAAATAGACACTCAGACCAATGGAACAGAATAGAAAGTCCAGAAATAAAACCACATATATATAGTCAAATAATTTTTGATAAAGGGGCCAACAACACACAATGGAGAAAAGAAAGCCTCTTCAATAAATGGTGCTGGGAAAACTGGAAAGCCACATGCAAAAGAATGAAACTGGACTACAGTCTCTCCCCCTGTACAAAAATTAACTCAAAATGGATCAAAGATCTAAACATAAGACCTGAAACAATTAAGTACATAGAAGAAGACATAGGTACTCAACTCATGGACCTGGGTTTTAAAGAGCATTTTATGAATTTGACTCCAATGGCAAGAGAAGTGAAGGCAAAAATTAATGAATGGGACTACATCAGACTAAGAAGTTTTTGCTCAGCAAGAGAAACTGATAACAAAATAAACAGAAAGCCAACTAAATGGGAAATGATATTTTCAAACAACAGCTCAGATAAGGGCCTAATATCCAAAATATACAAAGAACTCATAAAACTCAACAACAAACAAACAAACAATCCAATAAAAAAATGGGAAGAGGATATGAATAGACACTTCTCCCAGGAAGAAATACAAATGGCCAACAGATATATGAAAAGATGCTCATCTTCTTTAGCTATTAGAGAAATGCAAGTCAAAACGGCAATGAGATACCACCTCACACCTGTTCGATTAGCTGTTATTAGCAAGTCAGGTAATAGCAAATGTTGGAGAGGCTGTGGAGAAAAAGGAACCCTCATACACTGTTGGTGGGAATGTAAAGTAGTACAACCATTATGGAAGAAAGTATGGTGGTTCCTCAAAAAACTGCAAATAGAACTACCTTATGACCCAGCAATCCCTCTACTGGGTATATATCCCCAAAACTCAGAAACATTGATACGTAAAGACACATGCAGCCCCATGTTTATTGCAGCATTGTTCACAGTGGCCAGGACATGGAAACAACCAAAAAGCCCATCAATAGATGACTGGATAAAGAAGATGTGGCACATATACACTATGGAATAGTACTCAGCCATAAGAAATGATGACTTCGGAACATTTACAGCAAAATGGTGGGATCTTGATAACATGATACGAAGCGAAATAAGTAAATCAGAAAAAAACAGGAACTGTATTATTCCATACGTAGGTGGGACATAATAGTGAAACTAAGAGACAATGATAAGAGTGTGGTGGTTACGGGGGGGAGGGGGGAATGGGAGAGGGATAGGGGGTGGGAGGGGCACAAAGAAAACAAGATAGAAGGTGACAGAGGATAATCTGACTTTGGGTGGTGGGTATGCAACATAATTGAACGACAAGATAACCTGGACTTGTTATCTTTGAATATATGTATCCTGATTTATTGATGTCACCCCATTAAAAAAATAAAATTATAAAAAAAAAAAAAAAAAAAAAAAAAAGAAAACTACAAAACATTGCTGAAAAAAATTAAATACTTAAATGAATAGAAAGACATGTCATGGTCATAGGTAGCAAGACTTAAAATTGTTATGATGACAATAGTACTCAAAGCAATCTACAGTGTCAACAAAATTTCTATCAAAACTCCAACAGCCCTTTTTGCATAAATAGAAAAGCCAATCTTGCCTAACCTGTGGTGGCACAGTGGGTAAAAGCGTTGACCTGGAATGCTGAGGTTGCTGGTTTGAAACCCCAGGATTGCCTGGTCAAAGCACATATGGGAGTTGATGCTTTCTGCTCCTCCCTCTGTTCTTTCTATCTCTTTCTCTGTCTTTTTCTCTCTCTGTGTCTCCTCTCTCTCTAAAAAAATGAATAAATAAAAAAATGTAAAAGAAAAGCCAATCTTCAGATTCATATGAAAGGGGCCTTGAATAGCCAAAACAATCTTAAAAAGAAAAACAGAGGGGACCTGAAGATGGCAGCAGAGTAGGCAGATGCACAGATGCCCAGCTCTTACCACCAAACTGGAATACAAATCAATTTAGGAAAAATCAGCATGAAAAACCAACTCTGGACTACAAGAACAGCTCTCAAAAACCAAGGAGCAAAGAAGAAGCCACAACAAACCTGGTAGGGAGCGCCTGAATCTCCCCTGCTTACAGGAACAGAAGTGGGGAGGGGGAGGCTGAGAGCCCAGAGGGGCTCTCACTCCAGGGAGAAGAATAGAAAATACTGCTCACAGCCACTTGCCTGGCGACCAGGGAGTGAGGTGTGTTGAAAGGTCCGGCTTATCTTCCAAGTGGAAAGGGAAGAGAGAGGGACAGATGGTGAGGGGTAGAGGAATGCAGGAGATGATCTAAAAAGCTGACTCATCCAGTGCTGGAGGCAGCCATAGTTGGGGGAGGGACTGATCCTTCCACAAAACAAGACTAAATTGCTTCTGGATCACAGATCTCCAGATATCTCTCCAATTCCAATTAGTGCATCAAGACACAGCTGAAAACAAGAAGTAGGGAGGAGGGGCAGTAACTCAGGTCTCCATGGAGATCTGAGATACACCTCCCCCTACTGAAGCTGAGAAAACACCCTGCCCCCAGAGAGATTAATTGGTAGAAGAGACCTTCAGAGTCACAAGTTACACCCACTGCATTGCTGGATACAATTTCAAGGAAGCCCCCAGCTGAGATCAGTAAACAAGACTGTCACCTGTTAAGAAAACAAACAAATCAAGACTTCAAAGTGGCCCAAATCTGAAAGTGAATTACAAAATAATAGCTGATGCCAACCCAAGAAGACCTAGAAATAACATAATTGAAAACTGGAGGCAGACAACACCAAGCCTAGATTCAACCAACTCTACAAACAAAACACCCAAACACAGACATAATGAGAGGACAAAGAAATGCAATCCAAATAAAACCACAAGAGAAACCTTCAGGAGATGAACTGAGTGATATGGAAATAATCAAACTTCCGGATGCGGAGTTCAAAATAATGATTGTAAGGATGCTTAGGGATCTTATAACAACAATGGATGGTCATTATAAACACCTAAATAAAGAAATAGCAAGTATAAAAAAGGATATTGAAATATTACAAAAGAGTCAGTCAGAGATGACAAATACAATATCAGAAATGAAGACCACAATGGAAGGAATTAAAAACAGGATGGATGAAGCTGAGGATTGAATCAGCGAGTTGGAGGACAACTTGAATGAAGGCAAGAAAGCAGAGAAGAAAAAAGAAAAGAGACTCAAAAAGTCTTAGGAAACTCTTAGACAGCTCTGTGACAACATGAAGAGAAATAACATCCACATCATAGGGGTTCCTGAAGAAGAAGAGACTTTGTTCAATCATATCATAGCTGAAAACTTCCCTAAATTAATGGAGGAGAAACTCTCACAAATTCAAGAAACACAGAGAATTCCACTAAAAAGAAACCCAAAGAAACCTACACCAAGACACATCATAATTAAAATACCAAAGCTAAGTGATAAAGAGAAAATATTAAAAGCTGCAAGAGAAAAAAAAAGCTATCACCTACAAAGGAGCCCCACTAAGGATGACATCTGACTTCTCAACAGAAACACTTGAGGCCAGAAGGGAATGGCAAGAAATATTCAAAGTAATGCAGAACAAAAACCTACAACCGAGACTACTTTATCCAGCAAGGCTATCATTTAAAATTGAAGGAGAAATAAAAAGCTTCCCAGACAAAAAAAAAAAAACCTCAAGGAATTCATTACAACCAAACCAATGCTGTAGGAAATGTTAAGGAGCCTGTTGTAAACAGATCATAGTGGGAAAAGAATATAGCAAAAAAGGAATACAGCTTTAAAGAATAAAATGGCAATAAACAACTACATATCAATAAGTTTAAATGTAAATGGATTAAATGATCCAATCAAAAGACATAGGGTAGCTGCATGGATAAGAAAACAGGACACATACATATGCTGTCTACAAAAGACACACCTTAAAACAAAAGATGCACATAGATTGAAGGTAAAAGGATGGAAAAAAACATTTCATGCAAATGGAAATGAAAAAAAAAAGCTGAGGTAGCAATACTTATATCAGAAAAAATGGACTTTAAAACAAAGAATATAGTAAGAGATAAAGAAGGCCACTATATCATGATAAAGGGAGTAATCCAACAGGAAGATATAACTATTATAAATATCTATGCACCTAATATAGGAGCACCTAAATATATAAAGCAGACTTTGATGGATATAAAGGGTGAGATCAACAGCAATACTATAATAGTAGGGATTTCAGCACCCCACTAACATCACTAGATAGATCCTCAAGAAAGAAAATTAACAAAGAAACAGCAGACTTAAAGGACACACTATATCAACTTGATTTAATAGATATCTTCAGAACCTTTCAACCTAAAGCAGCAGAATATACATTCTCTTCAAGTGCTCATGGTAGATTCTCTAGAATAGACCACATGTTAGGGCACAAAAGTGGTCTCAACAAATTTAAGAAGATTGAAATCGTATCAAGCACTTTCTCTGATCACAATGGCATAAAACTAGAAATGAACCACAACAGAAAAGCTCAAAAATTCTCAAACACATGGAAACTAAATAGCAGGTTATTAAATAACGAATGGATTAAAAATGAGATCAAAGAAGAAATAAAAAAATTCCTAGAAACGAATGACAATGAGCATACAACAACTCAAAATTTATGGGACACAGCAAAAACAATACTGAGAGGGAAGTTCATAGCACTACAGGCACACTTTAAGAAACTAGAAAAATCTCAAATAAACAACTTAACTCTGCATCTAAATGAACTAGAAAAAGAACAGCAAGTAAAGCCCAAATGTAGTAGAAGGAAGGAAATAATAAAGATCAGAGCAGAAATAAATGACATAGAGGCTAAAGAGAAAAAATACAGAGGATCAGTGAAACTAGGAGCTGATTCTTTGAAAAGGTAAACAAGATCGATGAACCTTTAACTAGACTCACCAAGAGAAAAAGAGAGAGGACTCAAATAAATAAAATTAGAAATGAGAGTGAAGAAATAACAACTGACACAACAAAAATACAAAATATTGTAAGAAAATATTATGAAGAACTGTATGCCAAAAAACTAGACAACCTAGATGAAATGGACAAATTCCTTGAAACATACAATCTTCCAAAAATCAATGTGGAAGAATCAGAAAACCTAAACAGACCGATTACACCAAATGAGATCTAAACAGTTATCAAAAAACTCCCAACAAAGAAAAGTCCGGGGCCTGATGGCTTCACAAGTGAATTCTACCAAATATTCGAAGAAGAACTAACTCCTATCCTTCTCAAGCTATTTCAAAAAATTCAAGAGGAAGGAAGACTTTCAAGTTCCTTTTATGAGGCGAGCATAATTCTGATTCCCAAACCAGGCAAAGATAACACAAAGAAAGAAAATTATAGGCCAATATCCCTAATGAATATAGATGGTAAAATCCTCAACAAAATATTAGCAAACCGGATCCAACAATATATGGAAAAAATCATACACTATGATCAAGTGGGATTTATTTTGGGGAGGCAAGGCTGGTACAATATTCGTAAATCAATCAATGTGATTCATCACATAAACAAAAAGGAGAAAAACCACATGATAATTTCAATAGATGCAGAAAAAGCATTTGATAAAATCCAGCACCCATTCATGATCAAAACTCTCAGCAAAGTGGGAATACAGGGACCATACCTCAACATGATAAAAGCCATCTATGACAAACCCACAGCCAACATCATACTCAATGGGCAAGAGTAAGATCAGGAACTTAAGATCAGGAACAAGGCAAGGGTGCCCCCTTTCACCATTCTTATTCAACATAGTCCTGGAAGTCCTAGCCACAGCAATCAGACAAAAAGAAGAAATAAAAGGCATTCAAGTTGGAAAAGAAGAAGTAAAACTATCATTATTTGCAGATGATATGATATTGTATATAGAAAACTCTAAAGTCTCAGTCAAAAAACTACTGGACCTGATAAATGAATTCAGCAAAGTGGCAAGATATAAAATTAATCTTGGCATCAGATGTATTTTTATACGCCAACAATGAACAGTCAGAAAGAGAAATTAAGGAAACAATCCCTTTCACTATTATAACCAAGAAAATAAAGTACCTAGGAGTACATTTAACCAAGGAGACTAAAGACTTGTACTCGGAAAATTATAAAACATTGATAAAAGAAATCAAGGAAGATACAAACAAGTGGAACCATATACCGTGCTCATGGTTAGGAAGAATAAACATCGTTAAAATGTCTATATTACCTAAAGCAATCTATAAATTCAATGCAATACCAATTAAAATACCAATGACACACTTCAAAGATATAGATTACATATTCCAAAAATGTATATGGAACCAAAAAAGAACATCAATAGCCTCAGCAATCTTACAAAAGAAGAATAAAGTTGGAGGTATCACACTTCCTGATATCAAGTTATACTACAAGGCCATTGTACTCAAAACAGCCTGGTACTGGCATAAGAACAGGCATGTAGATCAATGGAACAGAGCAGAGAACCCAGAAATAAACCCACAGTTCTATGGACAACTGATATTTGACAAAGGAGGTAAGGAAATACAATGGAGTAAAGACAGCCTCTTTAATAAATGGTATTGGGAAAATTGAACAGCTACCTGCAAAAAAATGAAACTAGACCACCAACCTACATCATTCACAAAAATAAACTCAAAATGGATAAAAGACTTAAATGAAAGCCGTGAAACCATAAGCATCTTAGAAGAAAACATAGGCAATAAGCTCTCCGACATCTCTCGGAGCAATATATTTACTGATTTATCTGCACGGGGAAGTGAAATAAAAGACAGGATAAACAAATGGGACTATATTAAACTAAAAAGCTTTTGCACAGCTAAAGACAATAAGAACAGAATAAAAATACAAACTACACAATGGGAGAACATATTTGACAATACGTCTGATAAGGGGTTAATAACAAAAATTTATAAAGAACTTGTAAATCTCAACACCAGGAAGACAAACAATCCAATCAAAAAATGGGCAAAAGAAATGAATAGGCACTTCTCCAAAGAAGACATACAGATGGCCAATACACATATGAAAAAATGCTCAACATCATAAATCATTAGAGAAATGCAAATTAAAACTACAATGCGATATCACCTTACACCAGTCAGAATGTCGCTCATCAACAAAACAACACAGAATAAGTGCTGGAGAGGATGTGGAGAAAAGGGAACCCTCCTGCACTGCTGGTGGGAATGCCTAATGGTGCAGCCACTGTGGAAAACAGTATGGAGATTCCTCAAAAAATTGAAAATCGAACTGCCTTTTGACCCAGCTATTCCACTTTTAGGAATATACCCCAAGAACACCATAAATCTGCTCCAAAAGGAGAAATGCACCTCCATGTTTGTGGCAGCATTGTTCACAATAGCGAAGATCTGGAAACAGCCCAAGTGTCTGTCAGAGGGCAAGTGGATTAAAAAGCTTTGGTACAGCATGACCTGTGGTGGCGCAGTGGATAAAGCGTTGACCTGGAAATGCTGAGGTCGCCGGTTCAAAACCCTGGGCTTGCCTAATCAAGGCACATATGGGAGTTGATGCTTCCAGCTCCTCCCCCCTTCTCTCTCTCTGTCTCTCCTCTCTCTCTCTCTCTCTCTCTCTCTCTCTCTGTCTCTTCCTCTCCTCTCTAAAAATAAATAAATAAATAAAAAATAAAAAAATTTAAAAAAAGCTTTGGTACATATATACTATGGAATACTACTCAGCCATAAGAAATGATGACATAGGATCATTTATAATAATATGGATGGACCTTGATAACATTATACAGAGTGAAATAAGTAAATCAGAAAAAACTAAGAACTATATGAATCCATACATAGGTGGGACATAAAAATGAGACTCAGAGGCATGGACAAGAATGTGATGGTAATGGGGGGTGAGGGGGTGAGCGGAATGGGGTGAGGAAGGAGAGAGGGGGTGGGGGGAGGGGAGGGGCACAAAAAAAAACCAGTTAGAAGATGACAGAAGACAATTTGACTTTGGGTGAGGGGTATACAGCATAATCAAATGTCAAAATAATCTGGAGATGTTTTCTCTCAACATATGTATCCTGCTTTATCAATGTCACTGCATTAAATTTAATAAAAAAAAGAAAAAGTCAGAAGACTCAAATTTCCTGATTTTAAAACTTACTACAGGTCCCAGGTTGCTCAGTGGATAGAGTAACATCCTGATACACCTAGGTCACAGGTTTAATCCCTAGTCAAGGCACATATGAGAAGCAACTAATGAGTGCACAGGTAGATGGAACAACTAAGAGCAACAACGAGTTGATGTCTTTCTTTCCCTGGCAAATCAATGGGGGGGGGGGATTTTTAACTACTACAAAGCTACAGTAATCAAAGCAGAATGGTACTGGATTAAAGATAGACATATGAACCAACAGAATAGAATTGAGAGTTCAGATATAATTCCATATATCTATGGCAAATTGATTTTTGACAAGGGTACCAAATCCATTTAATGGGAAAAGAGAAGTATCTTCAACAAATAGTGCTGGGATAACTGGATTTCCCCAGGCAAAAAAGAAAGAAAAGAAATGAAGTTGAACCCCTTCCTCCTTCCTCATATAATATATAAAAGTTAACTCAAAATGGGTCAGTAACCTAAATATAAGAGCTCAAATCATAAAACACTTAAAAGAATATATAAGGGTAAATCTTCATGATCTTGGATTTGGCAATGGATTCTTCAATATGACACCAAACATATGAGCAACAAAAGAAAAAATAGATAAATTTGATTTCATCAAAATTAAAAACTTTTGTGTATCAAAAGACATTATCAAGAAAGTGAAAAGCCAACTTACAGAATGGGAGAATATATTTGTAAATAATATATCTGATAAAGAATTAATATCCAGAATATATAAAGAACTCCTACAACTCAACAACAACAGAAAAGCTAACAACCTAATCAAAAAGGGGCTAAGAACTTGAACAGATGAACAGACATTTTTCCAAAGAAGATATACAAATGACCAATAAGCACAGGAAAAGATGCTTAGCATCACTGATCATTAGGGAAATGCCAATCAAAACCAAAATAAGATACCACTTCACACCCATTAGAATTGCTATGTTAAAAAAGAGGAAATAACAAATGCTGGTAAGGATGTGGAGAAATTAGAACCCTCATCCATTGCTATTGGTAATGTAAAATGCTTCTGCCACTATGGAAATAATTTGATTTTTTCCAAAAGCTAAACAGAAAATGACTTTATGGCTCAGAAATTCTGCTTCTAGGTATATACCCAAAAGAGTTTAAAACAGATACTTGTATGCCAATATTTAATGCAGCATTATTCATAATATCTAAAAAAGAGAAACAACTCAAGTGGCCATCAGCAAATGAATGGAGAATAATATTACACATAATGTAATAAAAAGGAATAAAGTTTTAATATTTGCTCCAACATGGATGAACCTTAAAAACATGTTAAGTGAAATAAGCCAGACATTAAAAGGCCAGTTATTATATCAGTGCTTTTCAACCATTTTACACTTGGGAACTGATGAAAACAGAATTATTTTGGGAGACTGCTAAGGCAGAAATCACCCTGAGCATAAGTGAATTTGACTGAGATCATTGAGTCTATAATCTTCATACAACATCAGGTTGGTTAACTCTTTTGCAGACCAGCACAAAATTTCTAGCAGACCAGTCCATGAACTGGTGGTTGAAAAACACTGATTATGTGATTCCACTTACATGAAATACCTAGAATAGGCAAATTCATAGAGATAGAAAGTATATTAGAGGTTATCAGGAGTTGAGAAAAGAAGAAAATAGAGAGTTACTGCTTAATGATTACAGAGTTTCTGTTTCAGTGTTGAAAAATTTTGGGAACAGATAGTGTTGATTATTTGCCCAACATTGTGACTGTAATTAATGCCTCTGAATTATACAGTTAAAATTGGTTAAAATGGTAAATTTATGTTACATATATTTTATCACAATAAAAGGTTCTAAAAAAATAAAAGAGAGAGAGAGGGAATAATACTGTGAGGCAGAAAGATTTGAAGACGGTCATACTTTATAGGAAGCTATTGGCTGCATCTTGGAACACACATACAGATGTATACAGATGCAGACTTATGCACACGTAAATACAACCCAGGTGCCTAAACACAGATACACAAATAAACACAAGTGTTACATACCTTTTGCTGTGTTCATATCTACATACATATAATCTGAACTTTGTATATAAAGATAATTGATTTAAACCACCTTCAGGATTCACCCATTCATTCAGTAGGGTGCATATACCTATTCATTACATCATGTAACAATATATGTACACAGGTTAACCAAAGAACCTGTTTACCTGAAGAAAAACGTGTTCTAGAGATGACAGGAAACAAATGCTTACAAATCACAGAGATAACCATGAGGTGTGATGTAACAGTGAAAGTGTTCAAGAGCATGTAAGTGGGTTCACTGATTGGTAGATAAGAGACCAGGGTATTGAGCAAAAAGGTAAGTATTAGAGGAAGGGAAGTAATTGAAGGATGGGTGAGATGCGTGAGGGGAAAGATGAATGGGTGTTAATACCATACAGAAACAATCAAATTGCTACTTCGTTAAAGAGATTCAAAACAAAATAAACTTGAGTTACCAGATTTTACTCCATCTTACTGCTATTATCTGACCTCTGGCTATCAGAGAATGTGCTGTACACTAAATTATCTTTATAATTACTAGCCCCTCTCACTGGCCCAACACTATTCTAAAGTAGTACTCAGGTGAGACCGGTGAGGTTCTTTCTCTGTCTTTTTTCTGCTCAATATAATGAACCCTCCTCACATATTGTCTGAGTTAGCTGTGGGAAAGTGCCATACCCACTGGCAGCTGGCAGGGGACCATAGTCAGAATGACAATGAGAGTTAACATCTTATCCTTTAATGTCAGCAAGAGAATTCTCAACTTACTGCTAATAAATAAAATCAGAATGTTACATATCATTATTGGTATTTCCTCTTTTTCAACCTGCTTTGGAAAACCAAAAGCATCCTAGGATAGTATAGGGTTATAATTTAGCAAATAAAGTGGTCTTGGTGTGTTTTGTTATTTTTTTTCCTCTGAAAATAGTTTTCTGAGGAGAGTATACTTATTGACTAAGAATTGATCTTTTAATAAAGAACCAAAATTGGTTTTGATTTTTTATCGTACGTAATATCTTTTAAAAGTACACTACTTTGAATTAACTTTTTTTTGTGTGTGTGTGGCAGAGAAAGAGGGACAGATAGGGACAGACAGACAGGAAGGGAGAGAGATGAGAGTGGCTCCTTAGTCTCCTTAGTTGTTCATTGATTGCTTTCTCATATGTGCCTTCACTGAGGGGCTACAGCAGGGTGAGTGACCCCTTGCTCAAGCCAGCAACCTTGGGATCAAGCCAGCGACCTTTGGGCTCAAGCCAGCAACCATGGGGTCACATGTATGATCCCATACTCAAGCCAGTGACCCTGCACTCAAGCTGGATGAGCCTGTGCTCAAGCCGGCAACCTAGAGGTTTTGAACCTGAGTCCTCCATGTCCCAGTCCGACAATGCTCTATCCACTGCACCATTGCCTGGTCAGGCTGAATTAACTTTTATGTGAGTATAATTGCTATAATTTCAACAGGTATCACTAAAATTTGGAAGTGGGTGCATGTGTGTAAGTGACAGATGTTTGATTTTGCTGAGTGAAGTCTATGGTTCATAAAAATCACTATTAATACCAAAAGCAATCAAAACTGTTTTCATCATTCAGTTGTTATAAGCCCATGTTATAAGTTATTTGTACTATAAAGGATATTGATTCTTAGATAAAATTATCATGTCTGACTCTTCACTTACTTTTTTTTTTTTTTTGTATTTTTCCGAAGCTGGACAGACTCTCGCATGTGCCCAACCAGGATCCACCCAGCATGCCTACCAGGGGGCAATGCTCTGCCCATCTGGGGCGTTGCTCTGTTGCAACCAGAGCCATTCTAGCGCCTGAGGCAGAGGCCATAAGCCATCCTCAGTGCCCGGGCCAACTTTGCTCCAATGGAGCCTTGGCTGCGGGAGGGGAAGAGAGAGACAGAGAGGAAGGAGAGGGGGAGGGGTGGAGAAGCAGATGGGTGCCTCTCCTGTGTGCCCTGGTCAGGAATCGAACCCAGGACTCCTGCACGCCAGGCCAACGCTCTACCACTGAGCCAACCGGCCAGGGCCTCTTTACTTACTTTTAATTCAATTATTCTAGAAAAATAATTCTCTCTTTGAAAAGAACTTAACTTTTGTAAGTATGCATGCATGCATGAATAACTCCAAAATGAATAGTGAACTTAAAAAGCTAAAATCTCTTCTGACTGCAGCTTGACTTATTCTAGAAGAAATTAACTCAGAAATATCAGAAGTATGTGCTTTCTTTTAGGTATATAACAAACTCAAGACAAACATTCTTAACTTGGACCTTATTAGAAAGGATTCTAAGTGTCTTTGCATGTGGTTTGCATATAATTCACATGCCTACACAAAATATCACAAGCCAGCTGCCTCTGCAGGTTTCCTACTCAAAGAAAAGAAAGCAGACCATTGTCAGAGTGAGGGAGGTGAGGAATGAAGAGCAGCAGCTATGCATGGACTCTATAATTTTATTTAAGACTGGCACAAAGACAAAGTCCTACCAAGAACTTGGCTTTCCCACCCCAACCCTGTGGCTGGGACTCCTCCAGGTGCCCCAGGCAAGGGTACTATCTGGAAAATAGAGCCGGTGTGAGTAAGCAGGCAGTATTTTGTTTTGCATTAAAACTGTTTTCTTTCTTTCTTTCTTTCTTTCTTTCTTTCTTTCTTTCTTTCTTTCTCTCTCTCTCTCTCTTTCTTTCTTTCTTTCTTTTTTAACATTAGGGTTTTCTTAATCTAAAATAAAAACTACACTTTGTTTATATAAAATAATTAAAAACTGGTGATAAGGAAAAAATTGTATATCAGTTTATAAACCTATGTCTAGAATATTTTGATTTGATATATAAGGTCTACCGGAAAGTTCTGTCCATTTTTGGAATAAAACAAAATACAAATTTTTCTTACCGTCAATAAACTTTATTAAATAATATAATTGCCATTATTGTTAATGATTTCTTGCCAGCGTGAGGGCAATTTGTATATCCCTTTTTAGAAAAATGTTTTATATTTTGATGCGAAAAATTGGACCAGTGCTTGTTTGATATCTTCTTCATTTTTGAATTTTTTGCCCTTCAAAAATTTTGTAAGGACAAAAACAAGTGATAGTCGGAGGGTGCTAAGTCCGGGGAATATGGTGGATGCAACAGACATTCTTCTGTAGCATTTCTTCCTTGTTGAAATTTGCAAAAATTACAGTGGCTTAAATGAACTTTATCAGTAGCCATGGGTACACAATCGCTTCACACTAAGACTAACATGAATCAACTTTGTTTTCATTAATTTGCTACGTCAGTATGTATACATTAAGTGATAAAAATAGAGAGGCACACATGCGCCAAATAAACATGTGCTTATGTGTCGAAACTTGTTGTGATAGAAACGGACAGAACTTTCTGGTAGACCTTATATATTTTGTGTATATATAATCATTTTTAAAAAATCAAAATGGAAATATTATAGACATAGAGATTTATAAATTGATATTTTTACTTAATGTATAAGGAACATTGATCTAACTAAATAAACATCTATGGCATTATTTGTGGTCACATAATATTTTATTAGAAGTAGCATTATTAATTTACCTTCAATTCCTGGACATTTATGTAATGAAAGTGTTTACACCTGTATATACATCTGTTTATATTATCTGTTTATTTCCCTAGGATAGAATTCTAGAAGTAGAATTGCTGACTGTACTCTGTTTAAGGTTTTTGATTCATATAGACAAATTTCCCTTTAGTAAGTTTATATCAGTTTATATATTCCAACAAGCTGTGTGTCATCATGTTTATTTCTGTATATTCTTAGCAAAGCAGGGTATAAACATTCTTAAAAACTGTTTTTAAAAGAAAGTAAAATGGAGAACCTGAAGAGAAACATAATTTTATTTTATTTTATTATTATTTTTTTTTACAATTTTATTTTTTTAATGGGATGACATCAATAAATCAGGATACATATATTCAAAGATAACATGTCCAGATTATCTTGTCGTTCAATTATGTTGCATACCCATCACCCAAAGTCAGATTGTCCTCTGTCACCTTCTATCTAGTTTTCTTTGTGCCCCTCCCCCTCCCCCTTTCCCTTCCCCTCTCCCCCCTCCCCCTGTAACCACCACACTTTTATCAATGTCTCTTAGTCTCATTTTTATGTCCCACCTACGTATGGAATAATGCAGTTCCTGGTTTTTTCTGATTTACTTATTTCACTTTGTATAATGTTATCAAGATCCCACTATTTTGCTGTAAATGATCTGATGTCATCATTTCTTATGGCTGAGTAGTATTCCATAGTGTATATGTGCCACATCTTTATCCAGTCATCTATTGATGGGCTTTTTGGTTGTTTCCATGTCTTGGCCACTGTGACCAATGCTGCAATGAACATGGGGCTGCATGTGTCTTTGCATATCAATGTTTCTGAGTTTTGGGGGTATATACCCAGTAGAGGGATTGCTGGGTCATAAGGTAGTTCTATTTTCAGTTTTTTGAGGAACCACCATACTTTCTTCCATAATGGTTGTACTACTTTACATTCCCACCAACAGTGTATGAGGGTTCCTTTTTCTCCACAGCCTCTCCAACACTTGCTATTACCTGTCTTGTTAATAATAGCTAATCTAACAGGTGTGAGGTGGTATCTCATTGCAGTTTTGATTTGCATTTCTCTAATAACTAATGAAGATGAGCATCTTTTCATATATCTGTTGGCCATTTGTATTTCTTCCTGGGAGAAGTGTTTGTTCATGTCCTCTTCCCATTTTTTTGTTGGATTGTTTGTTTGTTTGTTGTTGAGTTTTATGAGTTCTTTGTATATTTTGGATATTAGGCCTTTATCTGAGCTGTTGTTTGAAAATATCATTTCCCATTTAGTTGGCTTTCTGTTTATTTTATTATCAGTTTCTCTTGCTGAGCAAAAACTTCTTAGTCTGATGTAGTCCCATTCATTAATTTTTGCCTTCACTTCTCTTGCCTGTGGAGTCAAATTCATAAAATGCTCTTTAAAACCCAGGTCTGGCCCTGGCCGGTTGGCTCAGCGGTAGAGCATCGGCCTGGCGTGCAGGGGACCCGGGTTCGATTCCTGGCCAGGGCACATAGGAGAAGTGCCCATTTGCTTCTCCACCCACCCCCCTCCTTCCTCTCTGTCTCTCTCTTCCCCTCCCGCAGCCGAGGCTCCATTGGAACAAAGGTGGCCCGGGCGCTGGGGATGGCTCCTTGGCCTCTGCCCCAGGCGCTAGAGTGGCTCTGGTTGCGGCAGAGCGACGCCCCGGAGGGGCAGAGCATCGCCCCCTGGTGGGCAGAGCGTCGCCCCTGGTGGGCGTGCCGGGTGGATCCCTGTCGGGCGCATGCGGGAGTCTGTCTGACTGTCTCTCCCCGTTTCCAGCTTCAGAAAAATACAAAAAAAAACACACCAAAAAAACCCCCCCAGGTCCATGAGTTTAGTACCTATGTCTTCTTCTATGTACTTAATTGGAGAAACATAATTTTAAATTAAGGAAATAAGAACATGGCAACAGAAAAAAAATGTTATTTTCCCCAGGCACATCAAACTCTAACTCTAGTCAGATTCCTTAGTTTTTTAAAATTTATGTATGTATAAATATGTACGTATGTATGTACGTATGTATGTATGTATGTCATGTGAGGGACATTGTGGTAAAGACAGTCACTAAACCTATTTCTTTTCCTCTTGTAGCCAGACTACATTTCTCAGGCTCCCTTGAGGTTAACTGTGATCATGAGTTCTGATCACAGAATGTGGGTAGAAATGATATATGCTGTTTGCAAGCCTGGCTCCTAAGTCCTCCCTGTCATTCTCTTCCTTTGTCTGTCTGACTGATGCAGAAGAATCTGCAGGGGACTCTGAAACTGCAAGATGACAGTGTCAGGAAGGAGGAGCTAATCAGGTTCCTGAATCACCTCATGGAAATCCACTTGTCAAATTCTCACACTGAACTGTTATACAAGCAATTAAATCTATTGTCTTAAATCACAGCGATTATACAAAAATTATAAAATTCAGATAAACAAAAGAAAAAAATGAGCCAGAATTTCAAAGACCAGAGATAACTAATTGTTACAGAAATAAGTCTATCCTGACAAATCCAGGCATGTTACTTCTTTTAGTCAACCCAAATCAGAATTAGTGGTAAGAAATTAGGGCTGGGTATTTTTTTTCCTTTCATAACCATCTTTTTCCTTCTTTTCAATGCCTGTTGTAGAAAATACTAAGCCATTATATATACAGTAATTACCTTATGTATAGAAAACTGTGTTTATATATATGGTACATTGTCTACAAACATCTCTCACTGAAATGTTCATGTCAAAGGAGTAGAAAATTGACATAAGTGAATAACTTATCACTTGATTTTGAATGATGTCAGCTTATAGCCAGAAATGCACTCTTAGGTTTAAAGGAGAGAGAGTTCCAACCAATCATTCCATCTGTTCTCCAAATTCCTCAGGTCCTTTGAAATTAGGAAGCCCATATGAATAGCTGTGGCTAATAAAATGTAAGCAGAAACCACAGATGTTTCTTTTGGGCATAGGTAGTGAAAGGCCCATCTGAGATTCTCCTGTCTCTCCTTCTCTGCTGCAATGACGAAGGAGCTGGTGCAGCCACAAGATGGTAGAGCTTTCATCATTTCGGTCCTTGAGTAAAACCGCCTGCCTCTCTATAATGGACACGTAGCATGAGCAAGAATTAAACTTTCTTGTGTTAAGTCACTGGGATGTTAGATTAATTGGGTAACTGCAACATAAGTGTATCTTTTCCTCACATATTCTTTGTATGTTCTTCATCCTCCACATCAACAGCTTCAAACCTCATGAAAGCTTAAAGCTACCATTAGTCATTCTCAGACGGTTATATAAGATGAGCTCCTAAGCTATTAAGGAAAAAGGTGAGGTAAAGAATCAGGGCTTTAGAATAGAGAACGGTAAGAGCTCTCTTCTTATAAGAGTGATCTTACTAATGCAAAAACAAATAAACAAAAGGGGCAAATGTAGTTTCTAAAAGTTTTTCCAGGTCCAGAGTAATTTATAAAATAAATTTATACTATGTTTGCAATATGTGAGAACTAATAATGGTATATAGACATAAAAGATAATAAGGACAAAGGGTGAGGTGGGTATCTTGCCCTGCTAGGCCAGTACCTTGCATTACTTAATTCTCCACCAGTTAATAATAAAAAAGTGATATACAGCAAAGAGAGCAGAAGTTAGTTTACAAAGGGAATATAAAATGAAGCACAGATCCTTTGTTCCTTTAGTGTCTAATGGCTTTAAACAAATTCTCCTTAAATTAACGGATGCTTTTCTATTATATCTAAATATTTTTATGTTGAGCATGTGTTGTTTTTAAAATTGAAAAACGTTATTTTTCTTTGGGGATAAAAACCCACTGTTGGTGAATGAAGAATTAATACCTCTTTCCTCCTCTGACACATGTAATAGCCCGTGGCACAAACATTGTTTATCAGCTAGCTTCCTACACTGTTTTATTCAGGGGCTGAATTCCTTGAGGGCAGAGGCAGGGTTGCAATTCTAGAAGCAAGCACATCAGGAAGGCACATCATAGATCAGGGGTCTCAAACTCGCGGCCCGCGGGCCGATGCGGCCCGCCCACCAATTTTGTGCGGCCCGCAGACTAATCAAACTTCGTGGATTAGTCTGCGGGCCAGTCTGCGGCCGCACAAAATTGGTGGGCGGGCCGCGAGTTAGATGCTCAACCCTGTGAGTTGCGACTTGAATGATTCTGTATACCCTGTGCATATTGATCCATGGTCTCTTTCATTCAGGGATGATTTGCTTTAGTATCAAGTGATATTGTAATTACCTTTGTAGGCTCTAGATTTGCTCACAAATGCACACTAGACAGGGTCCAAAGATGCATTCACAGCAAGAATCTGTGAATTTTATCTTAAATGGAGTTTCTATGCATAGATTCCACTTCACCAATGTTGGGCAGATAAAATGTATTATGCTCACTTTGTTAAAAATAGCGCTGCCCACATGAGGCCTTCGCCCAGGTGATATTAATGTGTGTTGAGAATCCTTGTAGCCTGGGGCTTGGTTTTGGGATTAAGCCTTTCCCACCCTTTTTTGATGTGGGGCGGTGCAATCCAATCATGCTTCATAGAAGTGACTCTACTAGAGACTTCCCTATTTTTTATATTGGATTAGAGGTTGTGAAGCTACAATATAAAATGGGGGCAGAACAGAGTTTGTGCGCTTGGTTCCTGAGATTATCATTAGAAGAGAGAGCAGAGGAGAACAGAGAAAGGCCACGTGGAGGAAGCCAGGAGAAGCAGCCAAGATGGTGGAGTGCTGAGTGAGATGCCAGTTTGTGTAGTTTGTATCTGGGATAAGGAAGGAGATGGGGAACTGAGGAGAATAAGTCTGGTGAGCTAGAAACCTTTGATTCTAGGAAACTCGGATAAGTCAGTGGCTTTGTGAGCACTGAGTGTGACTGGGTTTTGGAGCCCAGTGTATGTTTTTACTTGCCCGCTGGGTGCAAGCTAGGATTAAAGACTATGGCCCACCAGTTTGTGGCTCCGTTGTTTCTTTACCGACTGTCCGAATCCAATGCGAACCTGCATTGCCATGTGCTCCTCTTTGGCCCTGGCTCCTGGCCTTACAACCTGTAAGGCCAGGAGCCGCCATCGTGACCATTCACATGCAGGTTCCCATTGGATTCAGGCAGACGATAAAGAAATGGCGGAGTCAGAGGATGGGGGGCCATCCTATTTATTGGTGTCTCACCAAGACAGGCAAACCACAAAAGAAGACAAGGGAAAAGCAGAAAACCAGCTCTTCCCATGAAGGGCAAGGGATCAGGGGAGCCCCTGCAATTATGATAGCAGGAACTGTGTGTCTGAGCTCCTGGTCTGTCCCACTTTATAGTGTAGAAAACCAAAATCCCTTAATCCAATATACAAACAAGGAAGTCTCCGATACAAAGTCAATTATCCAAGGCATAATTGGATTCCTCATGAGAGTGCACCACCCAGATCATACAATCAGTCAAGGGTGTGGGGAAAAGCTTAGTCCCAAAATCAAACCTCAGGCTACAACAACCTGGCCTGCTTATAGCCTGTCCCCCACACCCAATATAAGTCACAAGCGAGCAAACATATATATCATGTTTACAAACTTATTTGACCAACACAACCAACATCATTACTCTCCCAGGTAAAAACCAGACAAGCACTTACATCACCAATTTCCTATCTTTTAACATCTTTATATCGCCCAATTATTGAATGGAGGTAAGTATACCAGAAATCATCTTGTTATGGCTTTTGAGAAAATTCTTATTGTATTTACCCATTTTAGCAAGTTCTTTGCTGTTATTTCTTGATCTGCAAATAGTTGAAGATCATTTTCTAGACAAGAAATACAGCCAATTTATCTCAATTTTACTATTTTTTAAAACTTTTGATGACCAGGAATGTAGAATAGGGTTTCATTTGTGATAATAACCAAATTTTAAGTAAGTTGTAATTAAAAATAGCCTGATATTGTGAAAGGAGGGTATAAAGCCAGTAGCGATGGCCACCATCACAGCTGCCTGGCCTGTGCAGGTTTGCATTTGATTAGGACAGACGGTAATGAAACAACAGAGCCAAGAACTGGTGGGCCATTACCTTTTGTGGATCAAATAAGTTTGCAAATATGATATATATGTTTGCTCATTTATAGTTTGCATTGGGTGTGGGAGACAGGCTGTAAGCAGGCAGGGTCCTTATAGCTGAAGGCTTAGTTTTAAGACTAAGCCTTTCCCACCCTTTTAATACTAAGATCCCAACATTAAGCTTTTCCCCACACCCTTGACTGTTGCATGATGTGGGGTGGTACACTCTCATGAGGAATCCCATTTATGCCTTAGATAAGTGACTTTGTATCAGAGACTTCCCTTTTGTATATTGGCTTAAAGGTTTTGATTTCTACTCTATAAAATGGGGGCAGACTGGGAGCTCACTCTCTCGGTTCCTGAAACTAGCATTGCAAGGAGAGGCAGCCAAGATGGCGAGTGCTGAAGGAGAAGCCAGTTTGTGCAGAGTTTGTGCAGAGAGAAGGAGATGGGGAGCAGAGGTGAATAAGGCTGGTGAGGTAGAAACCTTTGATTCTAGGAAACTTGGATAAGTCAGTGGCTTTGGGAGCCCTGAATAGAAAGGGAAGTGTTTTCCCACTGTATATATTTCTTGTCCACCGGGTGCAAGCTAGGATTAAAGCTAATGGCCCACCAGTTCTTGGCTTTGTTGTTTCATTACCATCTGTCCGAATCAAATGTGAACCTGCGTGGGCCAGGCAACTGTTACGGTGTCCCCAGCTATTCGCTTTACACCTTTAATCCTAGCTTGCACCCAGCAGGCAAGAAATACACACAGTGGGAAAACACTTCCCTTTCCATTCAGGGCTCCCAAAGCCACTGACTCATCCAAGTTTCCTAGAATCGAAGGTTTCTACCTCACCAGCCTTATTCACCTCTGTTCCCCATCTCCTTCTCTCTGCACAAACTCTGCACAAACTGGCTTCTCCTTCAGCACTCCACCATCTTGGCTGCTTCTCCTCTCCTCCACGTGGCCTTTCTCTGCTCTCCTTTTATAGAGTAGAAATCAAAACCTTTAATCCAATATACAAACAAGGAAGTCTCTGATACAAAGTCACTTATCTGAGGCATAATGAGATTCCTCATGAGAGTGCACCACCCCACATCATGCAACAGTCAAGAGTGTAGGGAAAAGCTTAGTCTTAAAACTAAGTTTACCAGGGGTAGTCAACCTTTTTATACCTACTGCCCACTTTTGTATCTCTGTTAGTAGTGAAATTTTCTAACTGCCCACCAGTTCCACAGCAATGGTGATTTATAAAGTAGGGAAGTAACTTTACTTTATAAAATTTATAAAGCAGAGTTACAGCAAGTTAAAGCATATAATAATAATTACCAAGTACTTTATGTCGGATTTTCGCTAAGTTTGGCAGGATAAATCTTTTTTTTTTTTTGTATTTTTCTGAAGCTGGAAATGGGGAGAGACAGTCAGACAGACTCCCGCATGCGCCCGACCGGGATCCACCTGGCACGCCCACCAGGGGCGATGCTCTGCCCACCAGGGGGCGATGCTCTGCCCCTCCGGGGCGTCGCTCTGTTGCGACCAGAGCCACTCCAGCGCCTGGGGCAGAGGCCAAGGAGCCATCCCCAGCGCCTGGGCCACCTTTGTTCCAATGGAGCCTCGGCTGCGGGAGGGGAAGAGAGAGACAGAGAGGAAGGAGAGGGGGAGGGCTGGAGAAGCAGATGGGCGCTTCTCCTGTGTGCCCTGGCCGGGAATTGAACCCAGGACCTCTGCACGCCAGGCTGATGCTCTACCACTGAGCCAACCAGCCAGGGCTGGATAAATCTTTATAAAACAACTTAGTATAGTTAAATCTATCTTTTTATTTATACTTTGGTTGCTCCGCTACCACCCACCATGAAAGCTGAAATGCCCACTAGTGGGCAGTAGGGACCAGGTTGACTACCACTGCCTTAGGCTGTAACGATCCTGCCTGCTTACAGCCTGTCCCCTACACCCAATGCAAACTATAAGCGAGCAAACATATACATCATATTTACAAACTTATTTGACCAACAGAGGGGTAATTTAAACTCTTTGTGGGAAGCAGATGGTATTTTAAATTGTTGCAGAAAAGCAACCCAATGGAGGATAGACTTTATAAGAGGAAAAGAGAATTTATTAAAAAGCAGGTGGACCACGCGGGGCTAGTGGCTCCAAAGACACGTGCTCCCTGAAATTAGATTTCTTATATCTTATATACCCTTTACAGAACACAAGTTCACATGCAAGGGGCTCATGATCCCTTTGTTTAGAGGTATACATGTAAATCACAGGATTTCAGGATGGGAGGAGATTTAGTGAGGTCAGAGAATAAGCATTGGAAATTGCCCATTAAGGTCTTAAAAACTTTTAAGAAAAGGAGAGAGGAAGGGGTTATTCAGATAATCTCCTGCAGGCTCCCTTCCCCTCTGCATTCCTCATTGCTTCTCTTCCTCCTCAAATGAAGAGAAAGGGGGGTCTGATTTTTCCTTCCTTCTTTCTTTCAAACTTTCTAGTACAAAAACCTCTCCATTAGCAAAATAATAGCCCTTCCCAAGCAGGAAGGCAATCTATAATTCACTGTCCATTTTTAGCTGGTGTTGCCTAGCCCTCATTGTAAATCACACAGAAGTATAAAAATCATATTTTACAAACTTATTTGGTCAACATTCTACCCCTTTTGCTTGCTTTGCTATCTGCACCACAGGCATTCCTGTGCAGGGAATGAAGTACATTACAGTAACAGTACAAGCCATACAATTTCAACAACTACAAAAGTGTCTTTTATTCCCGGCAAGGCACACAGGAGAAGCGCCCATTTGCTTCTCCACCCCTCTGCCGCACCTTCCTCTCTGTCTCTCTCTTCCCCTCCTGCAGCCAAGGCTCCATTGGAGCAAAGATGACCCGGGCGCTGGGAATGGCTCTGTGGCCTCTGCCTCAGGCACTAGAGTGGCTCTGGTCGCAACATGGCGATGCCCAGGATGGGCAGAGCATCACCCCCTGGTGGGCAGAGCTTCACCCCATGGTGGGCGTGCCGGTCCGGCGCATGCGGGAGTCTGTCTGACTGTCTCCCTGTTTCCAGCTTCAGAAAAATGCAAAAAAAAAAAAAAAGTGTCTTTTACAAAATCTCTCTGAGTGCTTGGCCTAAAACATAAAATGTCCTTGAAGCTTCTTGGTTCAGGGGGGCTTCCTTCCTTAAAATAAGCCTGTCTGTAGACATTGTTTGTGTAAAACTGTTTAAAAGGGCTCCATGAAGCTCTATGCCTTTAAATGTATTTTACTATTGCAGTCATTTTACTAGCTACAGAACGGCAACCATCTATCTGTGGCTGTCTCTGACACCCACAGATGTATCCACCCACACACTCACCCATGCAAACCTACACTCTGACTCACTTTCAGAACGATTGTCAAAAAAATCCCCACTCCCTATCTAACTAAAATGTTCCTTTTAAACACATGTTACTTCTTTGATCTATTTCCATGTACCTGTGAGTCAGCTGAGTCTTGTCTGATCTATCCAGTAGTCTAAAGCGTATGTGTATATTTTTTTATTTGGATTTGGCAATCTGATATATATTCAAGCGTATTACGAGCTTAAAAGCCTGGTGAGCTGTTTTTCACTCATAACATTTCTGACATCCAATGTGTGGGTTTTTCCCTCACATCAATTTTTCACACACACACACCCTCCCCCCCACCACATCATTTGGGTGTTCTATAATTCAGCTGTGACACTGCTGGTCAAATAAGTTTGTCAATATGATGTATATGTTTGCTCGCTTATAGTTTGCATTGGGGGCTGGGCAGCCAGATATAGTGGTCTGTGAGGTTGCAGGTCACCTTCCTGATTTGGAGGGGCCATTGTCTTGCTAATGTTTACTGGAGGAGAGATTCTGCCTCTACCCAGAGAGGTGCAGGAGGATTTCTTTTCTCTCTTCTCCTGGATCCCTTGCCTTCCATGGGAAAAGCAGGTTTTCTGCTTTTTCCTTGGCTTTTCTTGTGGCTTCCTGTCTTGGTGAGACACCAATAAACAGAATGGCCCACTGTAAAGCCAGTAGGCAGGGCCACCATCATAGCAGCTGCCTGGCCCATGCAGGTTTGCAATGGATTCGGACAGTCGGTAAAGAAACAACGGAGCCAAAAACTGGTGGCCCATCGTCTTTAACACTAGCCTGCACCCAGCGGGCAAGTAAAAACACACACTGGGCTCCAAAACCCACTCACATTCAGTGCTTACAAAGCTATTGACTTATCCGAGTTTCCTAGAATCAAAGGTTTCTAGCTCACCAGACTTATTCACCTCTGTTCCCCATCTCCTTCCTTCTCCCTGCATAAACTCTGCACTAACTCCCTTCTCACTCAACACTCTGCCATCTTGGCTGCTTCTCCTGGCCTCTTCCACGTGGCCTCTCTCTGCTCTCTGCTCTCTCCTGTCTAATGATAATCTCAGGAACCAAGAGAGCAAGCTCCTATTCTGCCCCTATTTTATAGTGTAGAAATCTAAACCTTTAATCCAATATACACAATAGGGAAGTCTCTAATACAAAGTCACCTATCTGAGTCAAGATGGGATTGTACCACCTCACATCAAAAAGGGGGGAAAGGCTTAATCCCAAAACCAAGCCCCAGGCTACAAGGATTCTGCCTGCCCATAGCCCACAGAGATACACATTAATATCACCTGGGCAGGAGTGACGTCATGGAAATGGCGCCGTGAGAAGCGCGTCCGACAGCTCTCCCCTAAATCACAACAAATTTATCAACTAGAAACAGAAAAATTTATCCTCGGAGCATTCCGGAGTTCCACACAAACTGAAAGCAAAAGGACTGTTATCACTTGAATCTGAGAGACGAGGGTGTGGAGGAAGCTACCGCAGCAGCGACGCTCATTCAAGCCGCGAGGGAGTGCGCCTGCGGTGAGTCAGCCCATATACTTGGGAACCGCAAGCCGCTGCGAGACGCGAGCCGCCACCGTGAGCCGCCGCGAGCCCCCGCGAGCCGCCGCCGCGAACTGCCACCGCGAGCGGCCGCCACGAGCCGACGCACGCGCCCGGTCCGGTTGAGCACTGCTGACGTTCCCAGCGGCCCGCACACTGCGAGTGGGGGTCGCCGGCCACCGGTGCCCGGAGCGCCCCATTCGCGCGCGTGCCTTGGGCATTCCACGCGCCCAGGGCGCCCTGCTGGCCCGCACACCCAGGGGGCTCCATTATCCTGCGCCTGGTGCGGTCCAGCCGCCAGCAGCGGGGCGAGCGGGAGAGGCTTGGGAGATTCCGTGGGCGGGGCACTTCACCCAGCCATTCAAGCTAACAATCAAGCGTTGGGGGAGGGGCTCGCGCAGGCAGCCTACAATACCTTCGGTAGCACAGCTGCGACACAATCACTGAAATTAGCTTAACCCATAAAATCTGCGCACCCTCGGTTCTAATTGATAAGATCTCTCTCAGTTCAGCGATCCAAGACAAGAGGCGTGATATTTTTTAGTGCCTCTCGCTAAAGGGGCGGGGGCAACTTCTGATTGATAGAGCCTCCATATTCAGGGATAAACGCTAACAAGAAGGACTTGGCAGATAATAAGGTCTATACTACACTAGTCGTAAGCAGAGACTAGTGCCTCTTCTTCCCTGCAAAAACAGGCTACAAAGTGTGGAAAGCCTGGGTTGAGAGGTCCAACTAAATGATAGGCGCTGAACAGTCACCTTGACAACAATTGACTCCCACCCCCGCCTGATTACACTGGAGGCCCTGACTCTCAGAGCCTTTCCCAAAGCCTTGCACTAAGTGGGGATAGAGTGGGGATTTCCCAGCTCTTTGAGCCTCTTACTCCCCAGGCAGAAGCAGTTGCAGCCTTATAGCTGGATCACCAGGCTGCTAATTCAGAAAGGGGGGACTAGGAGAGAGAATCCAGGAAAGCAAACTCTCTCATCGTTGGACCCTGCAAACGCCAACAAGCCTTTACTTCCAGCAAGACTAAAGCCAATTATATGACATTGCCATAGAATCCCATCAACTGCAAATCTCTACCTAAGAGTGACACAGGGGCAGAGCCTGGGGTACAGAGTCACCGACTAGGAAGAGGGAGAGAAAAGAAAAAGGAAGAAGTTAACCTCTCAAAATCAAGAAAAACCCACAGACTTTACAACTTGATCCACTAATTTTTGTTGTTGTTGTTGTTTGTTTCTTCTATCTTTTTGCCTTTATTTCCTCCACCTCGGTCCTTCTATTCTCTGCCCATCTTATGCTTCCCCTTTCTTGAACTACACTACCCATGAGTGTTGCATTTTATTTTTCTTCTTCATCCTCACCCTCCTTTAAGGTTATACTCCAAAACACTTAACTCTCACTCTCTCCTCTTTTGTTTTTTTTTTTGTTTTTTATTGTCTTGCTTTATTTTGTTTTTTTCTCCTCCTATTTTATTTCTTCCTTCGTTTTTCTCTTTTTCTTATTTTTTCCTTTCTATTCGTTTTTTCTTTTCTCATTTTACTTTCCTCCCATATAATCCTCAATTACGAACAAATTAGTTAATTTGGGACTCAAGGCTTTTTTTTGGCTTTATTTCTCTTTTTTGCTTTTGTTTTTATTTTTTTTTCTCTTGTTTGTTTATTTTTGTGGCATTTTGGGTCCTCCCAACCCAAGGTCTCCATTGTATTTAGTCTTCGGTCCACTTAATACAACAGATTTTTACTTATTATTTTTATTTTTTCTTCTTTATTATTCTTTTTTGGTCCTTTTTTCTGATTCCCTCTTATCCCTCTCATTATATCTCTTAGTTGACCATCACTTACAAGCAAATCATCTTATGCTTGTCTAAGATTTTCTTCCTTTTTTTTTTTTTTTTTGCATTTAGTAGGTCCCTACTCCCTTTTTTTTGCCCCTTGAACTCTTCACCCCAAATCAGGCCCTCCATTATAGGCATGATATTTCCCTGAGGAGGGGAGAGGAGGGAAAGAGAAGAGAGAAAAAAAGGGGGAAATAATAAATTATTACTTTTTTACTCTTTATTAATTCTAATTAGTGCTATCAATAAGACCACCCTCAGATGCCAATAAGAAAGAGGAAATCGAATATTATGGATACAAAAGAAAGAGAGGTAACACAAATAGATGTGGAAAAATCTATGGAGAAAAGACTTAACATATTGGAAGCCTTGGAGCTAAATGACAGAGAATTTAAAATAGAAATCTTAAAAATACTCAGAGATATACAAGAAAACACAGAAAGGCAATATAGGGAGATCAGAAAACAACTCAATGAACACAAAGAATATATTACAAAGGAAATTGAAACTATAAAAACAAATCAAACAGAAATGAAAAACTCAATTCACGAGCTGAAAAACGAGGTAACAAGCTTAGCTAACAGAACAGCCCAGATTGAAGATAGGATTAGTGAAATAGAAGACAAACAACTTGAGGCACAACAGAGAGAAGAAGAAAGAGACTCAAAAATAATAAAAAATGAGAAAGCCCTACAGGAATTGTCTGACTCCATCAGAAAGAATAACATAAGAATAATAGGTATATCAGAGGGAGAAGAGAAAGAAAATGGAATGGAGAATATACTCAAACAAATAATAGACGAGAACTTCCCAAGCCTGTGGAAGGAACTAAAGCCTCAAATTCAAGAAGCAAACAGAACACCAAGTTTTCTTAACCCCAACAAACCCACTCCAAGGCACATCATAATAAAGATGACACAAACCAATGACAAAGAAAAAATTCTCAAGGCAGCCAGGGAAAAGAAGAGTACAACATATAAAGGAAGGCCTATTAGATTATCATCAGATTTCTCAGCAGAATCTCTACAAGCTAGAAGAGAGTGGACCCCAATATTTAAAGCCCTGAAAGAGAGGAACTTTCAGCCAAGAATACTATACCCATCAAAGCTATCCTTCAAGTATGAAGGAGATATAAAAACATTCACAAATACAGAAAAGATGAGAGAATTTATCAACAGAAAGCCCCCACTCCAGGAAATACTAAGGGGGGTTTTCCAACCAGATTCAAAGAACAAAAGAAAACAACACCACAAGTAACAGCTCCACCAAGAACACAATAAAACCAAACTTAAACTGTGACAACAAAGGAAAAAAGGGGGGGAGAGGATGGAGATTAACAGTAGCAAAGGATGATGAAGTGCAGAAATACTTATAAGATAGGGTACTACAATGAATATGGTAGGTACCCTTTTCATTACTTAATGGTAACCACCCTTAAAAAAAACACCACAAAAACACTTGACTTAAAAAAGGTAGCAACAGAGGAAAGAAGTATGGAACACAAACAAACAAAAACAAATGATAGAAAAACAAAAGAGAAGAATCAAACTAGATACAAAACTAACAGAAAGCAATTTATAAAATGGCAGTAGGGAACCCACAAGTGTCAATAATTACACTAAATGTAAATGGATTAAACTTACCAATAAAAAGACACAGAGTAGCAGAATGGATTAAAAAAGAAAATCCAACTATATGCTGCCTACAAGAAACACATCTAAGCAACAAGGATAAAAACAAATTCAAAGTGAAAGGCTGGAAAACAATACTCCAAGCAAACAACACCCCAAAAAAAGCAGGTGTAGCAATACTCATATCTAATAATGCTGCCTACAAGACAGAAAAAGTACTCAGAGACAAAAATGGTCATTGCATAATGATTAAGGGGAAGTTGAATCAAGAAGACATAACAATCCTTAATATATATGCACCAAACCAAGGAGCACCAAAATATATAAGACAGCTACTTATTGACCTTAAAACAAAAACTAACAAAAATACAATCATACTTGGAGACCTCAATACACCGCTGACGGCTCTAGATCGGTCATCCAAACAGAGAATCAATAAAGATATAGTGGCCTTAAACGAAATACTAGAACACCTGGATATGATAGACATCTACAGGACACTTCATCCCAAAGCGACAGAGTATACATTTTTCTCTAGTGTACATGGAACATTCTCAAGAATTGACCATATGTTGGGCCACAAAGACAATATCAGCAAATTTAGAAAAATTGAAATTGTACCAAGCATATTTTCTGATCATAAAGCCTTGAAACTAGAATTCAACTGCAAAAAAGAGGGGGAAAAACCCACAAAAATGTGGAAACTAAACAACATACTTCTAAAAAATGAATGGGTCAAAGAAGAAATAAGCGCAGAAATCAAAAGATATATACAGACAAATGAAAATGAAAATACGACATATCAGAATCTCTGGGATGCAGCAAAAGCAGTAATAAGAGGAAAGTTCATATCACTTCAGGCCTATATGAACAAACAAGAGAGAGCCGAAGTAAACCACTTAACTTCACACCTTAAGGAACTAGAAAAAGAAGAACAAAGACAACCCAAAACCAGCCGAAGAAAGGAGATAATAAAAATCAGAGCAGAAATAAATGAAATAGAGAACAGAAAAACTATAGAAAAAATCAATAAAACAAGGAGCTGGTTCTTTGAAAAGATCAACAAAATTGACAAACCCTTGGCAAGACTCACCAAGGAAAAAAGACACAGGACTCAAATAAATAAAATCCAAAATGAAAGAGGAGAGATCACCACAGACATCATAGAAATACAAAGAATTATTGTAGAATACTATGAAAAATTATATGCCACCAAATACAACAATCTAGAAGAAATGGATAAATTCCTAGAACAATACAACCTTCCTAGACTGAGTCATGAAGAAGCAGAAAGCCTAAACAGACCAATCAGCAGGGAGGAAATAGAAAAAACTATTAAAAACCTCCCCAAAAATAAAAGTCCAGGCCCAGATGGTTATACTAGTGAATTCTAGCAAACATTCAAAGAAGACTTGGTTCCTATTCTACTCAAAGTCTTCCAAAAAATTGAAGAAGAAGCAATACTTCCAAACACATTTTATGAGGCCAACATAACCCTCATACCAAAACCTGGCAAGGATGGCACAAAGAAAGAAAACTACAGACCAATATCTCTAATGAATACAGATGCTAAAATACTAAACAAAATACTGGCAAACCGAATACAACAACATATTAAAAAAATAATACATCATGATCAAGTGGGATTCATCCCAGAATCTCAAGGATGGTTCAACATACGCAAAACGGTTAACGTAATACACCATCAACAAAACAAAGAACAAAAACCACATGATCTTATCTATAGATGCAGAAAAGGCTTTTGATAAAATACAACACAATTTTATGTTTAAGACTCTCAACAAAATGGGTATAGAAGGAAAATATCTCAACATGATAAAGGCCATATATGATAAACCATCAGCCAACATCCTATTAAACGGCATAAAACTGAGGACTTTCTACCTTAAATCAGGAACAAGACAGGGTTGTCCACTCTCTCCACTCTTATTCAACGTGGTGCTAGAAGTTCTGGCCAGAGCAATCAGACAAGACAAAGAAATAAAAGGCATCCATATCGGAAAAGAAGAAGTAAAGCTATCACTTTTTGCTGATGATATGATCCTATACATCGAAAACCCGAAGGACTCCACAAAAAGATTATTAGAAACAATAAACCAATACAGTAAGGTCGCAGGATACAAAATTAACATACAAAAGTCCATAGCCTTTCTATATGCCAACTATGAAATATTAGAAAACGAACTAAAAAAAATAATCCCCTTCACGATTGCAACAAAAAAAATAAAATACCTAGGAATAAACATAACAAAGAACGTAAAGGACCTATATAATGAAAATTACAAAGCATTGTTAAGGGAAATCGAAAAAGATACAATGAGATGGAAAAATATTCCTTGTTCTTGGATAGGAAGAATAAATATAATCAAAATGGCCATATTACCCAAAGCAATATACAAATTTAATGCAATTCCCATCAAAATCCCTATGAGATTTTTTAAAGAAATGGAACAAAAAATCATCAGATTTATATGGAACTATAAAAAACCCCGAATAGCCAAAACAATCCTAAGGAAAAAGAATGAAGCTGGGGGCATTACAATACCTGACTTTAAACTATATTATAGGGCCACGATAATCAAAACAGCATGGTATTGGCAAAAAAATAGACACTCAGACCAATGGAACAGAATAGAAAGCCCAGAAATAAAACCACATATATATGGTCAAATAATCTTTGATAAAGGGGCCAACAACACACAATGGAGAAAAGAAAGCCTCTTCAACAAATGGTGTTGGGAAAACTGGAAAGCCACATGCAAAAGAATGAAACTCGACTACAGCCTGTCCCCGTGTACTAAAATTAATTCAAAATGGATCAAAGACCTAAATATAAGACCTGAAACAATAAAGTACATAGAAGAAGACATAGGTACTAAAATCATGGACCTGGGTTTTAAAGAACATTTTATGAACTTGACTCCAATGGCAAGAGAAGTGAAGGCAAAGATAAATGAATGGGACTACATCAGAATTAAAAGTTTTTGCTCAGCAAGAGAAACTGATATCAAAATAAACAGACAGCCAACTATATGGGAACTGATATTTTCAAACGACAGCTCAGATAAGGGCCTAATATCCAAAATTTACAAAGAACTCATAAAACTCAACAACAAACAAACAAACAATCCAATAAAAAAATGGGAAGAGGACATGAACAGACACTTCTCCCAGGAAGAGATACAAATGGCCAACAGATATATGAAAAGATGCTCAGCTTCATTAGTTATTAGAGAAATGCAAATCAAAACTACAATGAGATACCACCTCACTCCTGTTAGATTAGCTATTATCAACAAGACGGGTAATAGCAAATGTTGGAGAGGCTGTGGAGAAAAAGGAACCCTCATTCACTGTTGGTGGGACTGTAAGGTAGTACAACCATTATGGAGGAAAGTATGGTGGTTCCTCAAAAAACTGCAAATAGAACTACCTTATGACCCAGCAATCCCTCTACTGGGTATATACCCCAAAACCTCAGAAACATTGATACGTGAAGACACATGTAGCCCCATGTTCATTGCAGCACTGTTCACAGTGGCCAAGACATGGAAACAACCAAAAAGCCCTTCAATAGAAGACTGGATAAAGAAGATGTGGCACATATACACTATGGAATACTACTCAGCCATAAGAAATGATGACATCAGATCATTTACAGCAAAATGGTGGGATCTTGATAACATTATAAGGAGTGAAATAAGCAAATCAGAAAAAAACAAGAACTACATGATTCCATACATTGGTGGAACATAAAAATGAGACTAAGAGACATGGACAAGAGTGTGGTGGTTACCAAGGGTGGGGGGGGAGGGAGGACATGGGAGGGAGGGAGGGAGAGAGTTAGGGGGAGGGGGAGGGGCACAGAGAACTAGATAGAGGGTGACGGAGGACAATCTGACTTTGGGCGAGGGGTTTGCAACATAATTTGATGACAAAATAACCTAGACATGTTTTCTTTGAATATATGTACCCTGATTTATTAATGTCATCCCATTACCATTAATAAAAATTTATTAAAAAAAAAAAATCACCTGGGCAATTAATCACCATGTGATTAATATCATGATGGCCTCCTCGTGGGCAGCACCATCTTTAACAAAGTGAGCATAATATATTTTATCTACCCAACACCCGCCATCCATCCTCTGTCTCTGCTATTTCTTTACCTTTCGCAGGAATTCAATGAAAACCTGCATGTGAATGGCCACGATGGCACATGGTCCGTGGCCTTACAGGCACTAAGTACCAGAATTAGCATAGATCTCACAGATTAAGGGTTCATTCCCACAGGCCTGTCCCTTCCTCAGATGAAAACTGCAAGTCCTGGGACACCCACACTTTGACTGACAAGCTATAAATTGGGGGTCCCCATGACCCCTTCTCAGGTTCTAAAATTTATTAAACAGTGTATGGCCAGTGGCCACTGCCTTTGTGGCCATGCAGGTTCTTATTGGATTTGGGCAGATGGTAAAGAAACCATGGAGCCAAAAAATGGTGAATCATTTCATTTATTAAAGTCTCCTACCAGCAGACGAGCAAACAGGCAGGGAAGACGGCTTCCCTCTCACTCAGGGCTCCCAAAGCCCTGACACATTCTTCGGTTCCACAACTCAGAAAATCTCTGGTTCCTCCTGGGATCAAAGGCCCCTACCAGCCTCAGCTGAGCTCCCTAAAGTCCCTCAGCCTGGGTTCCACATCTGTACTCCTCTTTCTGCAAAAACCCAGGCTGGGGGAAAAATCCCTTCTCCAGCAAACATTAGCAATACAATGGCCCCTCCCAAACAGGAAAGTAATCTGCAATTTGCAATCTGTTGCCCTGGGGACAAGCACCGCAGCCTTTCACAGACTACATACACATGATCTTGCCCAGGCCAATACAACATATAAGTGAGTGTGGGTCAAATAAGTTTGCAAATATTATGTCTATGTTTGCTCACTTATAGTTTGCATTGGGTGTGGGGGACAGGCTGTAAGTAGGCAGGATCCTTATAGCCGAAGGCTTAGTTTTAAGACTTAGCCTTTCCCACCCTTTTGTTACTAAAATCTTCTGAACACAAAGCTTTTCCCACATCCTTGACTGTTGCATGATGTGGGGTGGTGCACTCTTATGAGGAATCTCATTTATGCCTCAGATAAGTGATTTTGTATCAGAGACTTCCTTATTTGTATATTGGCTTAAAGATTTTGAATTCTACCCTATAAAATGGGGCAGACTGGGGGCTCACTTGTAGCATCCACCGGGTACGAGAACAAATGTCGGAGACTTTCAGGAGTTAAGATGTTACTTTATTGGCCAGTTTAACCTGCGCAGGGGCGAACTCCCGAGATGTCCGGAGACACCGTGCCCACAAGGAGCTGCAAATGGGAGCCGCGCCTAGCGCTCACAGCTAAATCTTTTTATAAGCTAAGCAAGCAAGCCTCATACAGAAGCAAATTTGGCATTTAGCAATTGGCTCCCCTAAATTAAATTCTAGTCACGTGCCTTAGTAACCAGTCATACAGTTGAAAGCTCCAGCTGGAAATATCCCTATCTATCCCCTAGGATGTGGTTACATTTACTGTCTTAGGAGTTCTTGTGGCTTCCTTATCTCAAGGACTCCTTAGCTCCTAGCCATCCTGGGAGTCTAACGACTTCTCTATCTCAAGGACTCTTCAGCTCCTAGCCATCCTGGGAGTCTGGGCTCACCTGTTTACTGGACTAGTTCCTTTGAAGTTATTTCTAAAGCCTATTAATATATTTTATAGCTTTTTATTCGAATGTCACACACTCTCTCTTGGTTCCTGAAATTAGCATTGCAGAGGAGAAGCAGCCAAGATGGCGGAGTGCTGAAGGAGAAGCCAGTTTGTGCAGTGAGAAGAAGATGGGGAACAGAGGTGAATAAGGCTGGTGAGGTAGAAACCTTTGATTCTAGAAAACTCGGATAAGTCAGTGGCTTTGGGAGCCCTGAATGGAAAGGGAAGTGTTTTCCCACTGTGTGTATTTCTCACCTGCCAGGTGCGAGCTAGGATTAAAGGTAATGGCCCACCAGTTCTTGGCTTTGTTGTTTTATTACTGTCTGTCTGAATCAAATGCGAACCTGTACGAGCCAGGTGGTTGTGATGGTGGCCGTGGCTACTGGCGTTACAGTGAGCAAACCTAAAAAACACATTTTTCAAACTTATTTACCCAACAAATGGATTATAGAACTCAGAAAGAGTTTACTTTCTATTATCAGCTTATTACAAAGGATATAACTTGGCTCTGGTCAGTTGGCTCAGTGGTAGAACATTGGCCTGCTGTGTGGATGTGGCAGGTTCAATTCCCAGTCAGAGCACACGAGAAGTGCCCATCTGCTTCTCCACCTCTCCCTCTCCCCTTCTCTTTCTCTCTCTTTCCCTCCTGCAGCCATGGCTCGATTGGTTTGAGCACATCAGCCCTGGGCACTGAGGCCCACCTTAGGTGCTATGAATAGCTCAGTTGCTAGCATGGCCCTAGATGGGCAGAGCATTAGCCCCCGACAGAGGTTGCCAGGTAGATCCTGGTCAGGGTGCATACAGGAATCTGTCTCTCTATCTACTCTCCTCTCATTGGTAAAAGAAGGAAAAAGAAAGAATGCAACTCAGGAACAGCCAAATAAAATATGCATTGTACAAGGTATAAGTTGGGGCCCAAGTGTGGTGAGGGAGAGGGGGCGGGGGGCGCAGCACAGAGTTTATATGCCCTCTCTAGGCATACCATTCTCCCAATACCTCTATATGTTCACCAACCAAGAAGGTCTGTGAACTTGACTGGTTAAGGGTTTTTAAGGAGGTTTTATTACTTAGGCATGATTGCTTAAATCATTAACCACTGGTGATTAGCTCAATCTTCAGCCCTTCTTCCTTCCCTGAAGGTCACTGGGATAGGGTCAAAAGTTCTAACTTTCCAATGGCAGAGTTGGTTCCTCTGGCAACCATTCCTCATTCTGAAAAGATCTAGGCTCACTGAGAATCACTTCAGTAACATAAACAGCTAAGGTAGGGTTGAAGATGTTCATTTTAAATAATAAGAGATGATCTTATCACCCTTTTGGGAAATTCAAAGGGTTTTAGGAGTTCTGTGTCAGGGACCAAGGAAAAAACAAATATGTTAATCAGACTTTGGAACACTCACTAATGAATCCTCAGTTATCCAAATGCTGCCAATTATTTCTAATTTAAAATATCACTCTAAAACTGGCAAAATGTCCAGGGCTATCATTTCAATTTGCCTGCAGAATGAGAATACTCTAGTTCAATATCACATGCATCTACCTGGACTACCATTGAACAGTTTTGTTAGGGAAGGAAGAAATCATGCCAGAACATCATTTCATGTATACATACTTCCGGTATCCAGTGACATCTAGTATCTGAAACAAAGCAGGGATTCAAATGGAAAGGATAAGACTGAAACCTCCAAATAAAGCCCTAAAGTTTTTTTTGTTTGTTTGTTTTTGGTACATTGCTCATAGGAGTGACCCTTGGGCATTCACTCTGTGGGTCAAATAAGTTTGCAAATATGATGTATATGTTTGCTCACTTATAGTTTGCATTGGGTGTGGGGGACAGGCTGTAAGCAGGCAGCGTCGTTATAGCCTAAGGCTTAGTTTTAAGACTTTAAATAATTTTAATAGTAAGATCTTCTCAACACTAAACTTTTCCCCACACCGTTGATGTGGGGTGGTGCACTCTTATAAGGAATCTCATTTATGCCTCAGATAAGTGATTTTGTATCAGAGACTTCCTTATTTGTATACTGTCTTAAAGGCTTTAATTTCTACACTATAAAATAAGGGAGACCAGGGGCTCTCTTGCTTGGTTCCTAAAATCAGCATTGCAGAGGAGAAGCAGTCAAGATGGCGAGTGCTGAAGGAGAAGCCAGTTTGTGCAGAGAAAAGGAGATGGGGAACAGAGGTGAATAAGGCTGGTGAGGTAGAAACCTTTGATTCTAGGAAACTCAGATAAGTCAGTGGCTTTGGGAGCCCTGAATGGAAAGGGAAGTGTTTTCCCACTGTGTATATTTCTTGCCTGCCGGGTGGGAGCTAGGATTAAAGCTAATGACCCACCATCCTTCGACTGTGCCATTTCATTACCAACTGTTCGAATCAAATGTGAACCTGTATGGGCCAGGTGACTGTGATGGTGGCTGTGGCTACTAACTTTACACACTCTATGCCCATTTAATTTTATTATATATAGGCTATTAACAAGTTTGTCAATGTGACTTACCAGTAAGCTGATTAGGAGCATCAAGTTAAAACCACAAAGTTTAAAAAAAAACTTCTAAAGAAAGGTGGAATTCTGATGATCTCATACAAAAGTAGATGGCAGAAAAATTTGACAGAAGTAAATTAAAGTCTGAGGATGTTTTAAAAAAAAGTCTGAGGACATTTAGTGTAGGAATAAATCATTCAGTATACTCTAGGACTATTGAAACTTGTCACTGCTTTGTAGCACAGAGAATTAAGTTTTGTGATGATAATGTACTATCAAAAGAAAGCTCAGTTTGGCTCTGTTTGAGAGGCCAAAAGAATGTAACTCATTTATTTATATAGAAATAATTTTGGCCCTGGCTGGTTGGCTCAGCAGTAGAGCGTCGGCCCAGCATATGGAAGTCCCAGGTTCAATTCCCAGTCAGAGTACACAGGAGAAGCAACCACCTGCTTCTCTACCCCTACCCCTCCTCTTCTCTCTCTCTCTTTTATTCAGCCATGGCTCGAATGGTTTGAGCAAGTTGGCCCCCGGCACTGAGGATGGCTCCATGGCCTCCCTCAGGTGCTAAAATAGCTCAGCTGCCAAGCAATAGAGCTGCGGCCCCAGATGGGCTTGCCAGGCAGATCCTGGTCAGGGCACATGTGGTAATCTGTGTCTCTGCCTCCCTGCCTCCCTGCCTCTCACTTAAAAAAAAAAGGAAAGAAATAGTTTCAATTAAGTTGTTCATTTTCTCACCATCTTGGCTAAAAGAAACAAGGCTATATCTATAACCATAATTCCCTGTAACCATAACATCTGGTCAAGATGTTTTTACTACTGAAATAGGTAACACTGTCCTCAGATATGCAGATCAAAGATTATATTATCTCTCCTTGATATTAGCTTTTGTAGTTGCATCACTTTATAGACACTGTCCTAAGTGCTTCCCATTGGTTTTTTGGATATAACACAAAATTCTGAATGAGCACTGCTGCTTAGTTCAATAATGAGTTCAGTCATCAATGTCTGAATGACTCAATGTTTTGTTTTGTTTTTAGTGTGTGAGAGAGAGAGACAGGAAGAGAGAGAGATGAGAAGCATCAACCCATAGTTGCATTACTTTAGCTGTTTATTGATTGCTTCTCGTAAATGCCTTGACCCCTTGATGGGGTTAGCGGGGAGCTCCAGCCAAGCCAGTGACTCCTTACTCAAGCAGGTGACCATGGGATCTTGTTGATGATTCCACGCTCAAGCCTGCGACCTTGGGGCTTTGAACCTGGGACCTGAGCATCCCAGGTCGATGCTCTATCCACTGTGCCACCAGTGGTCAGGCAGCTCAATGTCTTTTTAAAAATATGCCAACAAATTAAAGAGTAGAGTCACAGGAAAAGGACATGCAGCCTAGTTTAGCAGGAAGGCTGACCTCTTGGTCTTATCACCTTCTGGCTCCTGTTTCTTTTTCAAACTGGCACCAGATGGAAAAACATTAACCTTCCACCACTACCATCACCTCATTTTCAGACTTTTACCAGAAACTGACTTCCCACAGGCCCCAGATCAGTCTGAGTCATGGTGGGTTCTAGGTTCTCAAATAAAAGCCTAATAAGTCTACGCAGAAATGAGATGTATGCCAAAAGTATCTGTCAGAATGAAAACAACCATTTGTATTTGCTTGAGCCCTAAAGAAGGGTATTTAAAGCAATAGGTAACAGCAAGGTATGGAATTTAAAAATACGCTTATGCCATTTGAGGTAAAAGTTTGCTCAGTAAGAAACAAATTTCCCTGTTTAACCACTCTTTTCTTGTGACCTCTATTTGTGTAGATTGTAATTGAGACATATCTATAGGAAATTTACATTTTTCACAGGTAGCACATAAATTTTCAGTGCATTCAAAATAAAGATTGATCCAAGGTTATCAAAATATTCATATTTCAAAATAATAATATGTACTGTGAGTCAGAATGGTTCTACCAATTAGAGCAATGCCATTTCTGAAGTCTTAGAGCCTGGGCCAGCCTCTGTGGTAGCAAAGCAATGTTTTAAAAGAATAGTGTAACTAGGAATGGGTGGCAGTATTTCAACCCCTCCTCCCAAGAGTTCTACAGTGCTTTTAAAATGTGTTTATAAATATTTGCTTTTGTGCCATTTCAGGGGGAACTTTTCATACAAATATTTGGCTTCTAATGAGTCATCCCCAGTTTGATTCATACCCAAAAGCTTCCTGCTATCAGTAAATGTTGGGCTCAATAACTGCCTTATTTTTATAACTGGCTTGAATGAAGATGGAAAAAGGTGGTAGAGGGAGAAAGACATTTTCAGATAAATATAAGAACACCCTTGTTTCCTTGCAAGAGTTTGACAAACATGTACCAGAAACCTAACTACCATTTAAGCTTAGCTTAGGAAAAGGTGATTGAAATTTGTTTGGCCTTTTAAAAAACATCTGGATAACTTTACCTGATGATATTACATTTTTCTAGTCATGTGTATTTACTAGCTAAGGGCATCCCAGAATTCAAATTACTAATATGAAATTTTACTATTATGATTATAATTAATGGATTGACTAAAAGCAACTAGAATAATAAATTACTCTTCCCCTATCAAAAGTGAAGGAGGGTCCTCAGATAAGATTTTAGTTAAGTCTTTCCTAAGCTAGAATTTTGGAACTTTTCTTTATGCATATAAGGAAGCAACAGTTATAAAAGTTGTAAAGCATGTGAACTAGCAATGGGTTCCTCTGTACTTATATTTCCAAAGGGCAAAATTCTGTAGTTGAAGTGAGACAGTATGTATCTGTGGGCAAGATGTCAATATGAAAAAACACTAAAATTGCTGTGCATAATAATGCAAATTAGATATTTAAAAAAATAGGAATAAATACTTTACAAATTATAGAGTTGAATATACTATTTATTTCTCTTTATTGGATTAGAGGAAGAATTACAAACTCAAGGTCTTTTTTTTGACAGAGAGAGAGAGAGACAGAGAGAGGGACAGATAGGGACAGACAGTCAGGAAGGGAGAGAGTTGAGAAGCATCAATTTTTCTTTGCGGCATCTTAGTTGTTCGTCTATTCTTATTCATTGATTGTTTTTTCATATGTGCCTTGACTGGGGAGTACAGCAGAGCAAGTGACCCCTTGCTCAAGCCAGTGACCTTGGGCTTCAAGCCAGCGACAATGGGATTATGTCTATGATTCCACGCTCAAGCCAGTGACCCCGCGCTCAAGTTGGTGAGCCTGCGCTTAAGCCCATGACCTCAGGGTTTCGAACCTGGGTCCTCCATGTCCCAGTCTGAGGCTCTATCCACTGCACCACCACCTAGTCAGGCACAAACTCAAGGTTCTTATATCTTGCATTGTACTTTTCATACTCAGTCATACTCTGTTTGCCTATTACATTTTAAATGCTTCAGAATAATCTTTGTTCTCTCTTGCTTCCCTGACACTCTGTTTTTTATTGAAATGTATACTTCTCTATGTCTACATTCTTCCTAATTTTTATATAGACTTGGATATAAAAACTATATCATATTCTTCCTAACTTTAATAAAAATAGTCCCATTTATATACTGATGAATAGCAACTGCCACTTAGCCTTGGTGACAGTTTAGGTTAATATATGTTAAGTTATAAAGAGATAATGAGGAATGGTGAGAAAGGTAATAAAATTAATAAGCACATATCCCATCTAAACCGAACATCTACTTTTAAGCACCAGTAAAGATGACAATAGCCAGATTCTTCAATTTTTCAAGAGAAACCCTGTAAGTATTTGAATATTTTATGACTAATTTTATTAGTGAATGAGAGAGAGAGACAGACAGGAAAGGAGAGAGATGAGAAGCATCAACTCGCAGTTGCATCACTTTAGTTTCCATTGATTGCTTCTCGTATGTGCCTTGACCCCGTGATTGGGAGGTGGGGGGACTCAGCCCAGCCAGTGACCCCTTGCTGAAGCCAGCGACTGGATTTCTTTTTTTCTTTTTAATGAGAGGAGGGGAGATAGTGAGACAGACTCCCACATGCGACTCGAACGGGATCCACTCGGCAACACCTGACTGGGTCTCATGCTCACCCAAGCTATTTTTAGCCCCTGAGGCTGATGTGCTGAACCTACCGAGCTATCCTCAGCACCTGGGCCAACACTTGGACCAGTTGAGCCACTGGCTGCCAGAGGGAAATGAGAGAGAAGAGAGAGAGGGAGGGGAAAAGAAGCAAATGGTCGCTTCTCTGTGCCCTAACCAGGAATCAAATCTGGAATGTCCATATTCTGAGAGGACACTCTATCCATTGAGCCAACTGGCCAGGGCTAACTTTGTATTTCAAGCCAGCGACCTTTGGGCTCAAGCCAGCAACCATGAGATCATGTTGATGATCTCACACTCAAGCCAGTGAGGCCATGCTCAAGCTGGTGAACCTCTGCTCAAGGCAGCGACATCAGGCCTGAAACCTGGAACCTCAGCATCCCAGGTCAACATTCTATCCACTGCACCACCACCAGCCAGGCAAAAATATGTTATGACTAATTTAATACTTTAAAAAATAAACAATTTAACTCTAGGAGGCCAAAAACATCAATAATTACCACTGGAAAATGTGCTATGTGATAGAACTACTATATAAGTTTTCTATGAGGTGTTAGGCACTCTATGGATGTTAGAAATAACTCACTTTAAAATAAAAAAGACAAATGCCTGACCTTATAGAAAATATATTCATTTGGGAAACATAATAAATGAAATAAATAAGTTTAAGATGTTAAATTAAATACTACGGAGAAAACTAAAATAGAAAAGGGTTGTTGTTGTTTTTATGGTTTTCCAATGTGTAATTGGAATGGATATACTTGATAACTGGCAGACCTTCATATTAGTTCCTTGTACTGTGGGATAAAAGCTATATTAGTGGGGAAGACCAAGTGGAATTTCTAAAACTAATTTTCTGCCTCCTTAAGACAGTAAATAAAAAACAATATTACATTTTTGGAGAAATGGCAGAGATTTATGCTGCTTTAAGATTGCAAAGTGATGTCCCTCTTTTATTCTTATTTAATTCCCCAGTCTGCTCCTTATAAAAATATCTCATCCTGGAAAATAATAAACTCAAGCAAATAGCTGTCCTAATTGCAGTTGCTATGCCAAATGTAATATCTTTGTTAGAACAGATTAGTATTGCTTTGGGTACCTTGCATTGATCAAGTAAAGGGAACAGAAGCACATGAATGGCATAGACATTTAGTCTTGCCTGGGGTTAATTTTTTTGCCGCTATTATCAAATAACCCAAAGGAACCAGGACTGCCTGGACATTCTGCGTATCACCACAGAGATCCACTAATTGATGATATCATGTATGCTGGTGTTCAAGTATTCCTATAAATTCTTCAATATTTCTTCCTTCAGGAGGTGGAGCTTAATTCCTTTACCCTTGAGTATAGGCCAGACTTAGTGATTTGCTTAGATTACAAATAGAATTTTTCAGAAGTGATGATGTATGACTTCTAAGAAGTCCTTGCTGACTCTTGGATCGCTTGCTGTGAGGGAAGTCGAGCACCATGTGATAAGGACACTGAAGCAGCCTTACAGTGAGCCATCCTCTAGCCCCAGGCAAGTGTTTATATGACTGTATGACTGGACAACATCTTGCTTGTAACCTCTTGGGAGACCTTAAACCAGAATCACCCAGTTGAGCCGCTCCTGAAAATTCTTGACCTACAGAAACTATGAGATAATAGGTCAGAAAATTCAAGGATTGTCCACATAAATGTCTAGGAATCTGAAAAACGCCAGGTATCCCACCACTAAGAAGATGCATAATGCCTACTGGGCTTTCTAGATTCTAGAGTTGACATATTCAACCCTTGATAATACTACATCAAACCATTTGCTGAGTGACATGGAAAGCTGTCATCTTTGAGTGGGCCCAGAGCAGGGAAAAGCTCTGAAGACATCTCAGGCTATAACACAAACGGCCATGCTACTTGGTGATCTATGCTATTAGAGGTATCTGTGGTGGAAAGACATTCTGTGGAGTTTACAGCAAGCCCTAGTAAGAGAATTACCATGTAGACTGTAGAGTCTGGAGCAATGTTATGCGGTCTGCAGCAGAAACCATTCAAAACGTAGTTTCCAATGCACTGCTGGGCCCTTGTAGAAACAGAACACCTGATCTTGGTACAGCTAATGACCATGCAGAAACTTTTCATCAGAAAATGTGTTCTGTCATATCCACTAAGTCAGCAATTTTCAACTGGTGTGCCACAAGAATTTTTAAAACATGCAGTACTTGACTATTTAGTCAGGAGCACTGACCTCTTGTCCCTTAAACTGTCAAAAAAAAAAAAATGACAACAGTAGCCATCTTTTGTGAATGAATCAAAATATACCTTTTTTTTTGTCAGATTGGCAATAAATACATATTTTGGTGTGCCACAAAATTTAATAATTAGTAATTATGGGTGCCATGGATTGATAAAGGTTGATAATGACTGAATTAAGTCATAGGGTCATGTGAACTCAGCTGAAATTCATAATAAAATGAAAGCAATACATCTAGGATTGATCCTGAGCAGGGCCAGAAGACAAGTAAGCTGCATGTGACAGGAAGATATAATTGTGATCAACTTGTGGAAAAGAAGAAAACCTGTGCCTAGTACACAGAAGAGTCAGCTTGGTATATGGTAAAGCCAGAAATGAACCACTACACTATATTCCCATTCAAAGATGGCCCTAGAACACAGCAGTGAAGGAAAACTTTCCCAGTGGGAAGAGCTTTGGTAGTATACTTGGTCATCCACTTTGTGTAGTGAGAAAAAAACCCCTGAAATAAACATATGAAGAACTCACATCAGTGATAAATAGTGTGGTTGCTTGGTCAGGGAGTTGGAAGGGGAAAGAATAGAAAATTGGGAACAAACAGGTATAAGGAAGGGGTATGGGAAAGACCTATGGAATCCCATTCCTCTAGCTGCTGGCAGTATTGCAGGAGTCCTAGCTAGAGTATATAGAAATTCCTAACATCGCAATTGTATGAACAACCCAACTTTAAAATGGGCAAAAGAATTGAAGGCACTTTTTCAAAGTAGGGACATGGATGGCAAACAAGCACATGAAAAAATGGCCAACATCATTAGTCATTAGGAAAATGTAAATATCAAAATGAACACTACTTCATAGTTATGAGAATAGCTAAAATGAAAAGATTGAGCATACTCTATATCTGAAACTAATACAATGTCATATGTCAATTATATCTGAATTAATAAGACTGAGTACATCAAGAGTTGGTGAAGATAGAGAAGAATAGAAACACTCATACACTTTGGGTGAGAATGTAAAGTACTTTGGAAAACAATTTGGCAGTTTCTTTAAAAGTTAAACATAAATCTACTATATATGATCCAGCCATGCCTACATAAAGACATATATGCACTTATACATAAAGACCTACATATATAGTATACATAGAAGCTTTATTTATAACAACCAAAAACTGAAAGCAATTCAAATATCCATCAACAGGTAAATAAATAATTTTTGTATATCAATACATAGGAATACTATTCAGCAGTGAAAATAGATGAACGGTAATGTCATTCAGCAACATGTATGAATCTCAAATTATGTTGAGTAAAAGTGGCAAGACCAAAAAAAGAGAACATACTGTATGATTCTATTTATCTAAAATTCTATACTGTATAAATTAACTTATAGGGACAGAAAGCAGATTTATGGTTGCCTGGTGACATGGTGGTGGGTGGGAGAAAAAGAAGGAATTATAAAGAGACATAAGGAATCTTTTGAGAATGTGCTCATTAATTTACCACATTGTACATTTTAAATATGTGCAGTTTATTGTATGTCACTATATTTCAATTAAGCTGTAAAAAGGAAAAAAGATTAAATTTTAGGCCAACAATGTCCAATACCTGCCCTTTAGGATCAAAGACTATACCCTGAGAATTCTATTTCCACTATAAATCACATGGAAGTTACCTGAGGTTAGCCAGTAAATTTATATTACTTGGAGGTCAGGTCAGTGTGTCACGTTGTTGAGAGTTTTAAGTTAGGAGATATATAGGTGGTATGTCCTCATTAGTTCAAAAAATTGTGTGTGTGTGTGTGTGTGTGAAATATGTGTGGTGTTAGATTTTATGTTAGAATCTGGAGAGACAGAGTTGAATCAGATATAAATCCCTCTGTTAGGAAAGTCAAGGTCATAAACCAGGTACATGGAATTTTTTATGTCTGAGACCATTCAGAAACATGTGAAGATCTGCTAGAATGAGCTATGAGTGTGGAAAGCAGACCCAGATCAGGCAGAACCAGGGTTGGGCACTAGGCTGCATTGATCTTGGCAGTACCTTTGAGGATACAGGTTCTAGCTCTTTGACATCCAAACTTGAGCCACTTAGCAAGGACTGTGGGCAGGGGCAGATTCCCTGACAAAGAATGAGTAGAGTAGGTGCTCTCAAATATGTCTGTAAAGTGAACCAAATAATGAAAGGAAGCATGTATAGAAATGGTCAATTTGTAGAATACTGAAGAAACTGTCTGGCCTAAAATGGAAACTCCATAGTAGAGAAGAGAGAAAAATAATGTACTAGGGAACAGTTTTCAAGGGAGTAGAGTCAAATTAGTATTTGAAGGGTTCTTAAAACCCAGTCTGAAAAAGTTGGAGCTCAATGGGTATCAGACAGGGATTGACCTAGGTGGAGAGAGGAAAAAGGTGTAATGAGGGGTGGAGCTAGATCAGAGGATGGATGAAAATCCTTTCCTTATCCAAGAAGTGGTATAGTCAAGGATTCACAGCCAATCAGAGGAGTATATTTAAAACAGTCAGGGTCACCATTTGAGCAAATTCGTGCCTATGGGGTACCAATAGGAAGTGTTCAGTTGTGTGTATGGGGGGGCAAGTAAGAGGGGTAAAAGCCAAAGATTACAGCCATTTACAAAAAGGGGTTAGTTCATACAGAAGCTAGAGTTGATCAGAGACAAGAAATAGACCAACAAACCTCTCAAGGAGACAGGTTGCTTTTGAGGTTGCCCAGGAACTCAGCCTCTGCCCATTGTGTCATATCCCTGCAGAGTCAGGCATCATTAATACCTGATCATTAAGGAGATAAGATGTGGAGTGATGGCTCAGAGCAACCACTGCAAGCTTTTAAGCAAGAGCACAACAAATGAAACAAGGATCAATTTGGCAAATTGGATAAAGGAAGAGATAATTTGTCTAGGAAGACCAACTTGAAAGCTATCACAGCAATTCAGGAGTTACATGGTGAAGTGGCTATTGTGAGGATCAACCACAAACAGAGAAAAAGGAGGAGCTCCCAGCAAGGTGGACGAGGAAGCCAGATTGCAGGAGATTAAGAAGAGAATGAGCTGGTTGCCTATGTGGTAGATTGTACAACAGCCACAACTATAGATAGATAGATAGCTATATGATTAGGCAAATATAGTAAAATGTTAGTTGATGAAAATAGGTGGTGGGAATGGCAGTGTTCATTGTACAATGATTTTAAAATTTTTTTGTGTGTGAAATTCATACAATAAAATGGTAGAAGTGGCCAGAGATTATTCCCCTTACATATGTTCTTTTGCAATATTATTTTACACATTCTCCTATCAAGAAGTAGACTCTTTCCAACCCTGTGAATCTGGGTTAGCCACACAATCTGATCTGGCCAATAGGATATTAACAAATATGACATATGCAGATGCTTGAAAAGTGCTTGGGCATTGGGTCATACCATTTTGCGGATCTTAGGGTCCTTTCAACTACCATCATATTTTTGTCAAGCCTGTTGGGTGATGATATAGACACATAGATCATTTACCCTCATTACTTCAGCCAACAACCAGACAACTACCAGACATGTTTGTGGCAACATTGACTAACAGCCACTCTCGGATGCATGACTGAAAGAAAAACTTCCCAGCTGACCCCATACCAAATTGCAAACCCACAAAATTGTGAGCAAATAGTTGACTGCCATTTTAAGCCACCAAAGTTTGAAAAAATTTGCTAATGGGGCAAAAGCCAACTGATACATTCTACTCAGTATCCCTTTCATTCCATTCCAAGGGAGGTCTATGCTGAGAATACCCTGTGGGTCACTGACTAACTCTGCAAATTTCCAGGGAGAGGTCAATGGTATCTATGGGGTAGGAGGAGGATGACATGAGATGAAGACAGTGTGACATGAGAGGATGACATGGGGGTAGAGCCAGTGTGACAGGAGGGCAAGTGTCAATGTGACACGGGGAGGAGCCACTGTGTTAGGTGAGAGAGGATTGTAGTTCATAGAGAAGGAAGTTTATTTTCAAGTTGAGGGCTGGTAAATGTCACGCAGAGGTGGAGATAAGCCACACTGAGGACAGGTGAGTAAGCCCAAGGGAATCAGAAGACTGAATTATTACTGGAGACAAAGGATTAAAGCAGACAGGATTGGTAGAAATCAGTGTAGATTTCTTTTTGCTAATAAAGGAGAGCAAAGCTCTTGGCTTATAATACATTTCTCTGGGGGAAGGGATCAGAAATTTCCCAGACTACAGTAGGACAGACACTCTAGAAAGATACCATCCGGTTATCTTTCCTGACTCTGATGCCTTTTTTCCCCTTAGTTAAGAGAACCTTGCTCCCTTGAACCTCCCTACCCCTCCTTGTAACTTCTCCCTTTGCAAAGCTTCCAGTTGATCAAGCTGGTCAGTTCACTCCTTTTCCAGGTCTTCTCACTGGAAGAGGGTATGGAGACAGCAGATATAAAGTACCTCTTTCTAGTCTTCATCTTTCTGACAGTGACTGGTGAGTGCAGATTCCTATTTTGGCTTAAAATTCTGAAAAGTACATATTGGAGGAAACTGTAAGAAATGGGTCTAGATAAGGGGGGTGAAGAGATCATCAGTTCGAAAGAAAAAGAATTCAGGACTCCAGTGACTGGCAGTTTTCTGGAACACTCAAAGATATCTACAGCCCACTGATTTTCCCCTGGCTCCCTGGGTACAAGAGAAGATATCAACTGAGATAATGAGACTTGATACAATGAATGGTAGATATTGGCAAAAGAGTGTGATTTTTCTGTATAGCTAAGAAGTAAGTTTGAAGAAAAAGAGACTCAAGAGGAAGGAAGGAAGGAAGGAAGGAAGGAAGGAAGGAAGGAAGGAAGGAAGGAAGGAAGGGAGGGAGGGAGGGAGGGAGGGAGGGAGGGAGGGAGGGAGGGAGGGAGGGAGGGAGGGAGGAAGGAAGGAAGGAAGGAGAGGAGGAATGAGTAGCAGGGAAGACACAAATACAGAGGGAACTCAAAGAGAAAAATTAATAGAAAGATCCTAAAGTGGTTCAATAATTACTTAAACATCAATAACACATTGACAGTTTCCAAGCACTTCTACATAAAATGTCTCAGATCTCTCCTCTAGAATGTCTTTCCCTCTTTCTAAGATTCTCCCCTCCTTCCCCTTATCTGGCAGCAGTAACATCGACCAGCGTAACACCAGTACCAGCACAAGCAAAATTAGCTCAGCAGTTCAATCAGATGAGCATCAAAACTACACCAACCTTTTTTATTTTCCTGAACTCAGAATATGAGCCTTGTTTGGGGATCCTGATCCACAAACAATGGGTTCTCACTGCAGCCCACTGCTTCTTACCGTGAGTTATGAGGGTTCTGGAGGGAGAGGTTTTCCCCCTTAGTCACTGCGATTGCTCAGGGGGGACTGCAGCTCAGCCCTTAAAAAATATATACAGGGGACTCTCAAACCTGGGAAGTGGTTAAAAGAAGGCAGGAAATAGATGAAGTGGTTATGCATTAGATCCTTAAGAGGGATGACTGGGGAAGCCAGGGATCAGGGAATGAAACAATAGGGAATAAAAGCCCATGTACGATGTGCCAGAGAATTGTGGAACTGCAGTGGAAATAGCTCATTTTCCAGACAAGAAGACAGAAATCTTGGCAAGTTATGGAATTCATGCCAAGTCACAAAGCAAATTAGGGGGAGAAAGGATGCATGATGAAAAATGGAATAATGTCTCTTTCCTCTACTAATCTTTCATGGCCTGTTTCAGATTTCTTGAGATAAACATTGCCGCTTCAGAAGAGGGTTTCCGAAACAAGATAGGGAACTTAAAAACCAGGCTTACTGTCCAACACCCAAATTTTACCCAGGATTCTGCTGAACATGACCTCATGCTCATCAAGCTGACACATCCCCTAAAGCTCAATAATCAGGTGAAGCTGGTGGCTCTGCCAAACACTACAGATGACAGAAGAGGAGACATGTGCACTGTGTCCGGCTGGGGCTGGACATGGAAGAATTCCAGTGAGTAACCCTCAAGGCAGACCCAAGTGTTCCTTGAGTAACCAGTCAATGAGGATCATCAGATAACTTTTATTATAGATCAGGGGTCCTCAAACTACAGCCTGTGTGCCGCATGCGGCCCCCTGAGGCCATTTATTCAGCCCCCCCCCAACCGCACTTCCAGAAGGGGCACCTCTTTCATTGGTGGTCAGTGAGAGGAGCACTGTATGTGCTGGCACCGCAAAGCGCAGGTGTCACTCACGTACAGTACTACTTCCGGTGACACAGGACGCACGGGTCACAGCTCCAGAAGCACGTCATATCACTTGTAACAGCTAGCAGTGACAAATATGGAACCGGACATTGACCATCTCATTAGCCAAAAGCAGGCCCATAGTTCCCATTGAAATACTGGTCAGTTTGTTGATTTAAATTTACTTGTTCTTTATTTTAAATATTGTATTTGTTCCCGTTTTGTTTTTTTACTTTAAAATAAGATATGTGCAGTATGCGTAGGGATTTGTTCATGGTTTTTTTGTTTTGTTTTGTTTTTTGTATTTTTCTGAAGCTGGAAATGGGGAGAGACAGTCAGACAGACTCCTGCATGCGCCCGACCGGGATTCACCTGGCACACCCACCAGGGGGCGATGCCCTGCCCACCAGGGGGCGATGCTCTGCCCCTCCGGGGCGTCGCTCTGCCACGACCAGAGCCACTCTAGCACCTGGGGCAGAGGCCAAGGAGCCATCCCCAGCGCCCGGGCCATCTTTGCTCCAATGGAGCCTTGCTGCGAGAGGGGAAAAGAGAGACAGAAAGGAAGGAGGGGGGGGGGGTAGAGAGGCAGATGGGCGCCTCTCCTGTGTGCCCTGGCCGGGAATCGAACCCGGTACCTCTGCACGCCAGGCCAACGCTCTACCACTGAGCCAACCGGCCAGGGCCTCATCGTTTTTTTTATAGTCTGGCCCTCCAAAGGTCTGAGGGACAGTGAACTGGCTCCCTGTGTAAAAAGTTTGGGGACCCCTGTTATAGATCATGAGAGCTGGAAGGGGCCTGAGAACTCATAAATCTTTTTTTTTTTTTTTTTTTTTTTTTTTTCCTCATTTTATGAGAACTCATAAATCTTAACCTCTAATTTTATTAATGTGGAAATTGAAGCCCAAATTGCTGACATGATACTCCCAGGGTTAATATGGCTGTTTATGGCTGGAGGTCTCTGGAATCCAGTGTTATTCTTGCCTTATTCATCACCCAGATGAAGGTGAAAGGGTGAGGAAGGATATGGAGAGCAATCTCACTGGTAAATGCTGAGTGTGGCTCATTCATTAGAAACTTACAAACATTCACAAAAGCATGCATATGCAAGCCCAAGGCATTTAGTTTACAATACTATTATCAGACCTTGGTATTCTCATTTCATTACTGTTTTCTTCTTCCCTGGTTCCTTTTCATTTTGGCCTTTTCTTTCATTGAATAATGGAGAGGTTAATAACAGAAAAGAAGGAGGGAAGGAGAGAAGAAAAGGAGATGGATACATGAAGGCCATGAAGGATCAAAGATGTTGTGTGTGTGTGTGTGTGTGTGTGCACGTGTGTGCTCAGACACAGACCCTGACATCCAGATAAACAGAGTCTCTCTCTCTCTCTCTCTCTTTCTCTCTCTCTCTGTGCATGTGCACATGCGTGTGTGCTCAGACATAGACCCTGACATCCAGATAAACAAAGTCTCTCTCTCTCTCTCTTTCTCTCTCTCTCTCTGTGCGTGTGCACATGCGTGTGTGCTCAGACACAGACCCTGACATCCAGATAAACAAAGTCTCTCTCTCTCTCTCTCTCTCTCTGTGCATGTGCACATGCGTGTGTGCTCAGACACAGACCCTGATATCCAGCTAAACAAGACTGTCTCTTGGCTCTCTAATGAACACTGCCAAGAGTCCCCTGTGAGGAAAATTCCTGTTAAAATCACAGAGAACATGTTCTGTGCGGGATCGTCTCTGGAGAGCACGCACTCGTGTAAGGTAACTCTTTTCCCTCTGTCCCTCCCTCCTAAGTTTTGTTTGAGCTACTGTTTTGGGGTCCACATATTTTCCATCGCTCAATCCAAATTCTTATCTCTACATCCAAGAAGAGATCAAGGTAAATGGGGTCCAGGAAGTAAAAAGGGTCTTCCTTCCAATCATGAAGAAACTTAGATGTCAGGGTGGAAACATCTCAGAGCACTCTTATTTCTTCATGGCTTCCTCTGATGTGGCCTAGGGTGAAGGGTGGGGTTAGGCCCAAGATGGCTGCCTCAGTTTTTATTACCTAATCTTTCTGTTCTGGGCCTCTCAGATAGGGACCTGGCACTAAATTGTCTTTGTTTTGGCTACTGTGCCTCATCCATCTCTCCCCTTTCTAACAGGAACTAGCTGCTGCCCCCATCTTGTGCCAAAATCAGCTCCATGGAATCCTCTCCTGGTCAGATGGGTGTGTTCTGAAAGGTGATACTGGCTATTACACCAAGGTTTCTCACTATACAGACTGGATTCTCAGCGTCATCCAAACCAACTGAGCTCTCTTTATTCCCTCTCCCAGAAGCCTTGGAACTTGCTACTATCCTTGATCCTTCCTTTCTGTCTAGCCTCAGAACAAGATGGGAATAATAATTGGCTATAAGAAGTTTGCTGTTCTTTCTGTTCTTTTAACTTCTCTTATCCTTTCTCAGTCCTGGCTTGAATGATTATCAGAGGATTTGAGCTGGATAATATTCCCATAAATGGGATAACCTCTCACTACTCCATTCTTCTCCTCCAAATTTCTTACCTGCTGTGGTTTTCTCAGACTTTTCTGGAGCTATTCTCCCCCCAACCACCTTCCAGAGAACATATGGGGGTCAGGAATGTGTTCATGAGATTGTGGACGTCGCTATGATGTCTCCTTTTGTCTGACATCATTTAGTGTTTAGTCAGGCTTCAGCCTGTGCCCTCTCACCCCATCATGTCTAATAGGGCTTCAGTAAATGCTGGGATGTTAAAAAAGCTGCTAGCAATATAATTATTAAAAACACAAGCTATAATTTTATGAAAGCAGTAAGTCTAAGGGTTTTGAAAAGGTTTAGGAGATGAGGGAATAAGAAGAGGAGTTAAATGGGTCAGACCAGCAACAGGAAAAAAGGGATGATCTTCTGAATGCTAAGCACAGGAAAATCTAAGCTAGGTGGCTAGAAAGAGAATACTAGAAAAACAACAGAAATACTGAAACTTGGGGACTATAATTTTGTTCTTGAGTGTAAGTTTGTATATATACATATGTGTGTGTGGATTGGAAGGTGGTGTGCACAGAATGATCTCACTGAACCAACGAAAATTCTTCCTATGCCAATTGCCAGTTCAGCTGATTTTCTTCAAATCCTGCTTTTACCTTCTTATATCTTAACTTTATAAATTACTAAATTTAAAAAACAAAAATGTGTCCTATATTTTTATTACAACATTTAAAATTGTTTAAGACAAGAAGTTGCAGCCCTGGCTGGTTGGCTCAGTGGTAAAGCATCCACCTGGTGTGTAGATGTCTCTAGTTCGATTCCTGGTCAGAACACACAGGAGAAGCAACCATCTACTTTTCCACACCCCCCCCCTTCTTTTTTTCTCTCTCTTCCTCTCCCATAGCCAAGCTCGATTGGTTCCAGTGAATCAGCCCAAGGCACTGAGGATGGCTCCCTAGAGCCTCTGTCTCAGGTGCAAGAAATAGATGGGCAGAGCATTGGAACCCAGATAGGGGTTGCTGGTAGTCTGTCTCTCTATCTCTTCTTCTCTCACTTGGAAAAGAAGAAAGAAAATAAAGAAGTTGCAAAAAACATTACAGAGAATTTCTATGTACCCAATGATAATATTTTCTATAACTGTAGTAAAATGTCAAAACCAGGAAATTCACAGTGGTACAATATTATTCATTTAGATATAGACCTTATTTGGATATTACCAGTCTTTATAGACACACATTATTTTAGAGGATGAAAAATTTTTTTTTTATTTATTCATTTTAGAGAGGAGAGGGAGAGACAGAGAGAGAGAAGGGGGGAGGAGCTGGAAGCATCAACTCCCATATGTGCCTTGACCAGGCAAGCCCAGTGTTTCGAACCGGCAACCTCAGCATTTCCAAGTCGATACTTTATCCACTGCGCCACCACAGGTCAGGCCTGAAAATTTTTTTTATAAATAAATTTTTATTTTAATGGGGTGACATCAATAAATCAGGGTACATATATTCAAAGAAAACATGTCCAGGTTATCTTGTCATTTAATTCTGTTGCATACCCATCACCCAAAGTCAGATTGTCCTCTGTCACCTTCTATCTAGTTTTCTTTGTGCCCCTCCCCCCTCCTCCCTCCCTCCTTCCCTCCCCCCGCCCCCCGTAACCACCACACTCTTGTCCATGTCTCTTAGTCTTGTTTTTATGTCCCACCAATATGTGGAATCCTGCAGTTCTTGTTTTTTCTGATTTACTTATTTCACTCCGTATAATGTTATCAAGATCCCACCATTTTGTTGTAAGTGATCCGATATCATCATTTCTTATGGCTGAATAGTATACCATGGTGTATTTGTGCCACATATTCTTTATCCAGTCTTCTATTTTTTTTTTACAATGATTAAAGCCTTTAAGCAAACTCTTGGCCAATACAGCAAGAATCCATAAAAGAGTAGTGTCCTTAACATGTTCACCAAGTCCAAGTTGGCCCCAACACCATGCCAAATCCCTGAAAAATGTAACCCAACCCCAGTTCAGTCTTTTAGGAACTGTCACAAGGAGCAGGAGTCCAGGAAAAGTCACATCCAGGAAAAGTCCGCATGGCACTGGAATTGTTGTCACAATTCTATACTTTGCAGCTCATGTCCAAGTCCCAGTGACTGCTGCTTCTAGCTGGTAATGATTCAGGTAGATTGAAATTTGAAATCTCATCACATGTGTGGATTTCTATAACTGTCACTATAATCAGAATCTAGAACTGTTACATCATCAAAAAGAAACTCCTTTGTTTTACGTTTTAATAATCACACTAACTCCCAACCCTAACCCCCTTATAACCACTGATCTATTCCCCATCACTGTAATTTTATCACTTTGGGAATGTTTTACAATATGCAGTCTATATAATTCCACTACTATTTTTTGCATTTGTGATGTTCCAAATGTTCTTTTATTATCATTTTCTTTCTGTCTAAAGAACTTCGTCTAGCCATTTTTTTAGAGGAGATTTGCTGGTGACAAATTATCTTAGCATTTCTTCACCTCTTTCCTGAAGAATATTTTTTACTGGATAAAGAATTCTAGGTTGACAATGTTTTTCTTTCAGGACCTGGAAAATGTTGACCTCTTCCTTCTGTCCCTCAAATTTCTGAGAAGAAATTAACTGTCATTTGAGTCATTGTTCCCAAATTGGTAATTAATTGTTTCTCTCTGTTTCAAAAGTTTTCCTTTTTTTTTTTTTTTTTTGGAAGTTTGATTATGTATCTGAGTGTAAATTCCTTAAAGTTTGTTCTATTTGGGGTATATTCAGTTTCTTGCATCTATAGGTTTATATCTTTCACAAAATTTGAGGAGTTTGAGCCATTATTTATCCAATAATTTTTTATCTCAGTGTTCTTTTTCTTCTTTTGAAGCTTTAATAGCATAAATATTAGGTCTTCTCCTATTACTGCACAAGTCCCAGGGAATTCATTAATTTTTTAAAAATTTATTTTCTCTCTTTTGTTCATATTGATAATATCTATTGCTCTGTTTTCAAGTTCACTGACTCTTCTGGCTGGCATCTTTGTTTTGCTACTGAGCCATTGTTTCAAGTATGTTTTTCATTTTCTATATTTCTTTCATATCTGGGTGGGTGAGGGGACCTTGCTGGTCAGGGAGACTTTTCCTCTCAGAGCTAACAAATTCCCAGAGATAGCAAATGACTCCCCACCGTCATGTGCTTTTCAAAGGCAAACCAACTAATCCAGAGCCCATACTCCCAACCACCTCTTTTATCTAACTTTCACGCACCAAGTCACTATGTCTCTTGCCCTAAATCACTCAAAAGCCAGGTATTGGACAACTAGAGACCATCACTATATCCCAGAACCCACTGAAATTATTCAATTTATGCAATCCTAAACTTGCTGAAACTTGCCTATCCTGCCTCACTCATTTTTTCTTTTGGAAACCACAATGAAGACTTGTGGTTTTCCCTCACTCCTCGGCCTCCTGACTGACCCCGATACTTCCCCATGTAGCCCTGCATGGCGTGGCGTTCCCGATACTTCCCCATGTAACCTGCAGGGCATGGCATTCCCCTTAATGAACTTTTCCAATAGCATTGTCCTCTCAGTGTCCTCACTCAGTCACCTCTATAATTTAAATTCTGAGTACAAGCATAACACCCATATGATGAGGTTTTTTTAATTTTAGTTCTTATATTTTTTAGTTCTAAAATTTCCATTTGGTTCTTCTTTGTATCTTCTATAATTTTTTACTAAGATTTTCCATTTGACTTAAGAGTATTTATAATTGCTTATTAAAACATTTTTATAATAACTGCTTTAAAATCCCTGTCTCATAATTCCAACATCTGCGTCATTTTGGTGTTGGCATCTGTTGATTGTTTTTTCTTGAGTTGAAATTTTCATGATATGGTGAGTAATTTTGGACTATATCCTAGACATTTGGATATTATGTTTTAAAACTCTGGTTCTTTATTTAGATCTCCTAATTTAGCATGCGCATAACCTGTTTATGTTCAGAATGTATGTTCTGGTTCAATTTTGTGAGCTGTGATTCAAATGTCAATTTGGTTTATCAAACCTCTACAGTGTTACTTTACAGGAGGGTTTGGTAGGCAGAATAATGCTCCCCTAATCCTCAGATGCTATAAATATATTACTTTACATGGTAAAAAAAATTTAGTAAAATGTGTTTAAGTTAAGGATCTTGGTATGAGAAGAACACCCTGAATTATCCAGGTGGGTCCAATGTGATCACAAATATCTTTATAGCAGGAAAGCAAAAGAGTAAAAAAATGAAGGGGGTTGTGATCATAGAAGTAGAGGTTGTAATGATGTGCTTTAAAGCTGAAGAGAGGAGGCTTGACTAGGCAGTGGCCCAGGGATAGAGCATCGGACTGAGATGCTCAGGACCCAGCTTTGAAACCCCGAGGTCAGCGGCTTGAGCGCAAACTCATCTGGCTTGAGCTCGGGATCACTGGCTTGAGCATGAGATCATAGACATAAACCCATGGTCACTGGCTTGAGCCCAAAGGTCACTGGCTTGAGTCAGGGGTCACTCGCTGTGCTGTAGGCCCCCCCCCCACTGTCAAGGCACATATGAGAAAGCAATCAATGAACAACTAAGGTTCTGCAACAAAGAATTGATACTTCTCATCTCCCTTCCTGCCTGTCTGTCCCTATCTGTCCCTCTCTCTGTCTCTTGTCAAAAAATAAATAAAAAATAAAAAGATGAAGAGAGGGGCCATGAGCCAAGGCACACAGGTAGCCTTTAGAAACTGGAAAAAGCAAGAAAAATAGTTTCCAGAGCCTCCAGAAATGTCAGCTTTATGTAGCCCTTGATTTAAGTTCCAGAAGACCCATTTTGACCTTCTGATCTCCAGAACTATAATTTATGTAAAGCCACTAAGTTTGTGACAATTTGTTACAACTGCAACAGGAAGCTAATACAGGGGTAGAAGTCAGAGTTTTCCCAAGCAACTCCACTACTGCAGCACCACTGGAGTGAGAAAGGACATGCCTTCTTCATAGTGTTTGTCTCAAGGACAAGCAAATGACCAATAATTTGGTGGCTTAAACAACATAATTTATAACTCAGTTTCCCTGAATCAAAAGTCTTCTAGCTCAGGGTCTGATAAGGCTAAAATCAAGGTGTGGGCCACCTATTTCCCCACCTGGAGGTTCAACTACAGAAAAACCCACTTCCAACTCCTTCACATTATTGGCAGAATTCATTTCCTTGAAGTTGTAAGACTGAGATTTCTTGTGTCTTGCTAGCTGTCAGTTGCCAACTATGCTTAGCTCCTAGAGGTTACTCTCAGGTCCCTGCCATGTGGACCCTTCATCTTAGTGACAGAAAACCTCCTTCATGTCAAATTCTTCTTATGCTTTGAATCTCTCTGACTACCCCTTCTACAGCCAGCCAGAGAAAAGATTTTACTTTTAAAGGGCTCATATGATTAAGCCAGGACCAGCTAGATAATCTCCCTATATTAAGGCCAACCATGCCATATAACATAGCCTAATCACAGAGATAACATCCATCAAATTGACAGTTCCAGGTCAGGGTATGCACAGCGATGGCAAGAAATTTGAAGGGATGTCTTAGAATTCTCCCTGCCACGTACAGTTAAAAGGTTTCTGTTCTGTTCTGCCTGAGTTCCGCTACGCTTGAAGCTTGGGCTTTTCAGTTACACGAGACAACAAATTTCCTTTTAAGTCCGTTTGAGGCAGGTTTTCTGCCATTTGTAACCAAAAGAATCTCACTTATTCCATACAAAGCTATTTCTATGCATTAGTGGGAAAAGTGTGCATCCTTCTAGCCCATTGTTACTAATTCTGTTGCTTGCCAGAACCTCCAAGATTCTTGATAAAAATTCATTATGTAAAATACAAAATGCTTTGTCAGCAACAGAAATACAGAGTCAGCGGCCACTGCTTTCAGAGAGACTTCATAGTATCTATCTTACTTGGTAATTCTGGATTTGCCAGAGTTCCTGGCTTGTGTATTTTTAGCAGTAGCATTTACGATGTTTTATATTTGTGTACTTAAAAAATCTGATATTTGATCTAATTGTACCCTCAATCTAACTATAGTGCACAATCAGAAAGACTTCAGGCTCCAGGGTAAAACCTCTAGTGAGTTAAATTTAGAGTCTTTTTGTACCATCAGAAAAAAAGTAAAATTAAAATAAAATTTTGTTTAGCCTGACTTGTGGAGGCACAGTGGATTAAACAACGACCCGAATGCTGAAGTCGCCAGTTTGAAACCCCAGGCTTGCCTGGTCAAGGCACATACATGAAACAACTAGTACGAATTGATGCCTCCCATGCTGCTACTCCCCTCTCTCTCTTTCTCTCTGTCTCTCTCTAAAATCAATAAATAAAATCTTTAAATTTAAAAAAAAATTATATTCTTTTCTTTTTTCTAGGATTTTGAGAGCTACTTCAATAGTACTATTTTAAACTCTTTTCCCAGAAAATCATCAATTTATTGTATTTTCTCAGATACAGTGTTTTCAAAAGTGAATTGGATTAAACTCTGAAACATAATCTTCCTTTTTAGTCTCATGAACTTGGTCTGAGGAACTAGCTCTATATAGCTTCATTGATTCTATTGAAAGCTAATTTTTATGAAATAAGTTAATATTGTTTATTTCATTGGAAGATTTTTCCCCACAGGCTTTGTTTGCATAGTACACATATTTGTGTGCTCTGCATCTGTGTTCTTGACTTTCATTTCTCCTTCACACTATCTCCCATAGTGATGAAAGAGGTGTAACAAATGTGTCAACTGTGGAGAGGGGCAGGTGAGTGGCAACACGTAGGTGTGAACATGGGGCATGTGTTTTAGACTGCATCTGTTGGTGTGTGGGAGTAAAGATTCAAAGAGAAAGGATGTGTGTTAGAATTCTATGGCTGCTCAAAGCTGTGCATAATGGCTTTAATTTTTTATATTAGTTTTCAATAGAAACTCTGATTTTCAGTTTTTATGTTTGTGTATGTGCACTATAACAGGCCTCAAATTATCATAGAACAGATCTCTAATAGAATCTATGAATTGGAGGAAGGGGTACATAGATGATGAGAAGAGTCATCTGTCATCTTTAAAATTTAACTTGACATTTTGTAACTTTATATTGCCATTCTTTAATATGTTTATATTTAAATTACTTGTAACACACACACACACACACACACACACACTAACATACTCTTATTCTTGTAACAGTTTTTTAAGAAAAAAATTGGGGCTTGACCAGACGGTGGCACAGTAGATAGAGCATCAGACTGGTATGCGGAGGACCCAGGTTCAAGACCCCGAGGTCGCCAGCTTGAGTGCGGGCTCATCTGGTTTAAGCAAAGCTCACCAGCTTGGACCCAATGTCGCTGGCTTGAGCAAGGGGTTACTCGGTTTGCTGAAGGCCCACGGTCAAGGCACATATGAGAAAGCAATCAATGAACAACTAAGGTGTCACAACGAAAAACTGATGATTGATGCTTCTCATCTCTCTCCGTTCCTGTCTGCCCTATCTATCCCTCTCTCTGACTCTCTCTCTGTCTCTGTAAAAAAAAAAAAAAAAAAAAAAAAAAAGGGTCCTGGCAGTTGGCTCAGTGGTAGAGCATCAGCCCAGCATATGGCTGTCCTGGGTTCAATTCCTGGCCAGGGAACACAGGAGAAGCACCCATCCGCTTCTCTATCCCTCCCTTTCTCACTTCTTTTTCTCTCTCCTCCAATTGAGCCATGGCTACAGGAGGAGAGGAGAAGAGAGAGTGAGAGAGAGAGAGAGAAGTGAGAGGGGGACGGGTGGAGCAGCAGATGGGTGCTTCTCCTGTGTGCCCTGACTGGGGAATGGAACCAGGACACCCACATGCCAGGCTGATGCTTTACCACTGAGCCAACCAGCCAGGGCTGAAAGAGAAATTTCCAAATTTTGCCATGGCTCAATTGGAGTTAGTTGGCCCTGGGCACAGATGATGGCTCCATGGCCTCCACCTCAGGCTCTAGAAAATGGCTCCAGTTGCAACAGAGCAACCGCCCCAGATGGGCAGAGCATCGCCCCCTAGTGGGCTTTGCCGAGTGGATCCCGGTTGGGCACATGTGGGAGTCTGTCTCTGACTCCCCTCCTCTCATTAAAAAATAAAAATAAAATAATTATGACTTAAAGTTTGTACTTCTTAATCTCCTTTCCCTGTTCTGCCAACCCCCCACCACCCACTCCCTTTTGTCAACCATCAGTTTGTTCTCTGTATCTATGAGTTTTTTTCTGTTTCATTTTGTTTGTTCACTGTTTTTTGTGTGTTTTTTTTCTTAGTGAGAGAGACAGAGATAGAGATAGAGGGACAGACAGACAGGAAGGGAGAAAGATGAGAAGCATCAATTCTTCATTGTAGCACCTTAGTTGTTTATTGGTTTCTTTCTCACATGTGCCTTCAATGGGGGAGGGGGGGCTACAGCAGAGCCAGTAACCCGTTGCTCAAGCCAGCAACATTGGGCTCTAAGCCAGAAACCTTTGGGCTCAAGCCAACAGCCATGTTGTCATGTCTATCATCCCACACTCAAGCCAGTGACCCCACGCTCAAGCTGGTGAGCCTATGCTCAAGCTAGATGAGGCCATGCTCAAGCTGGTGACCTTGAGGTTTTGAACCTGGGTCCTCTGCATTCCAGGTCGAACTTTATCCACTGCACCACTGCTTGGTCAGGCTGTTGTTTTTTAATTCTACATATAAATAAAGTCACAAATAAAGTATTTGTTTTTCTCTGACTGACTTATTTTACTTAACATGATACCTGATAGGTCCATCCATGTTGTTGTAAATGGAAAAATTTCATACAATTTTATGGTTAATATTCCATTGTTTATATGTACCATTTCTACCTTATTCATTCATCTATTGATGGATACATAGGTTGCTTCCATATCTTGGCTATTGTAAGTAATGCTGCAATGAACAGAGAGAGGGTACATATATCTTTTTGAATTATTGTTTTTGTGTTTTTTTAAAAATTTATTTATTTTAGAGAGGAGAGGGAGAGACAGAGAGAGAGAGAGAGAGAGGAGAGACAGAGAGAGAGAAGGGGGAGGAGCTGGAAGCATCAACTCCCATATGTGCCTTGACCAGGCAAGCCCAGGGATTCGAACCAGCGACCTCAGCATTTCCAGGTCGACGCTTTATCAACTGCACCACCACAGGTCAGGAATTGTTTTTCTTTTCTTTGGATAAATACACAGAAGTGGAATTGCTGGGTCATACTGTTGGGGACCACAAGCTGACAGATTTATTGTGGTTTATATTTTGGGGGGACAAAGGTGTGAAGAACTGGCAGTAAGCTGACAGTCTGCCCAACCTTCCACCTCACTTGCTTGGTTAAGTTGCTAAAGGCTAAGTTTTTCTCCACACCTCCATATTAGCTGTGATGCTGGATTGTTTCCACTCACACTATCCCCCATGTCCCTCCTCAGAGAGACCGGAGGCAGTTTTCTTTTTATCCTTTGTTTAGTGAAGTTACAATGTTATGCAGGGTGGAGGGTTTTCTGCACTTGGGAGAATTCTTGGGTTGCCTTGGAAATGTTTGTTTGTTTTTTATTTTTTATTTTTATTTTTATTTTATTTATTCATTTTTAGAGAGGGGAGAGACAGAGAGGGAGAGAGAGGAGAGAGAGACAGAGAGAGAGAAGGGGGGAGGAGCTGGAAGCATCAACTCCCATATGTGCCTTGACCAGGCAAGCCCAGGGTTTCGAACCTGCAACCTCAGCATTTCCAGGTCCATGCTTTATCCACTGTGCCACCACAGGTCAGGCTGGAAATGTTTGTTTTAATGATCTTTTTGATTTGCTAATGACTTTTTTTGCCTTATAAATTAAGCAGGAATAGGATTGGAGACGCTTTTTGAAAGCTATCTTTTGCCTTGCAAAGAGACCTCCCATCCCATCCTATTTCTCTTTAAACTTATTTTCTTCATTCCAAACCATTCCCACTCAGGACCTGGAATTATTAGCCATGCTGGTTCATGGCATCATACAGTAGTTCTATTTTTAATTTTTTTGAGGAATTTTCCTACTGGTTTCCATATGTCTGTACTAATTTACAATCCCACCAACAGTGCACAAATGTTCCCTTTTCTCTACATCCTCTCCAACACTTGTAACTTGTCATTTTTTATAATAGCCATTCTGACAGTGTGAGATGATTTCTCATAGTGGTTTTGATTTACACTTCCCTGATGATTGGTGATCTTGAGCATCTTTTCATATGTCTGTTGACCATCCCTGTGTTTCTTTGGAGAAATGTCTACTCAGGTCTTCTGCCCATTTTTAAAATTGGATTGTTTGGTTTTTTGTTTGTTTGTTTGTTTGTTTTTGATGTTGAGTTGTATGAGTTTTTAATATATTCTGGATATTAACCCTTATCAGCTATATCATTTGCAAATATCTTCTCCCCTTCAGTAAGTTGTTTTTTCATATCATCGATGGTTTCCTTTGCTGTGCAAAAGCTTTATAGTTTGATGTAGTCCCATTTGTTTATTTTTGCTTTTGTTTCCTTTGTCATAGGAGAAATATCCAAAAAAAAATTGCTAAGAGTTGTGTCAAAGAGTTTATGGCCTATATTTTCTTGTAGTTTTATGGTTGAAGTCTTTAATCTACTTTGAGTTTATTTTTGTATATAGTATAAGAAAGTGGTATAGATTAATTTTTTGCATGTATCTGTTCAGTTTTCCCAACACCATTTGTTGAAGAAACTGTCTTTTCCCCATTGTGTAGTCTTGCATTCTTTGTTATAGATTTATTGATCATGTAAGCATCAGGCTTATTTCTGGGCTACCTATTCCTTTTCATTAATCTATGTGTCTGTTTTTGTTTCAGTGCCACACCCTTTTGATTAATTTAGCTTTGTAGTATAGTTTGAAATCAGGGAACATGATACCTCCAGATATTTTTTTCTTTCTCAAGATTTCTTTGGCCATTTGGGATCTTTCATGGTTCCATATAAATTTTAGAATTATTTGTGAAAAATGCCACTGGTGTAGGAATTTTATTGTACTTGTAGATTGCTTTGGGTAGTACAGATATTTTAACAACATCAAATCTTCCAATCCATTAACACAGTCTATCCTTCCATTTATTTGTATTTTCTTCCATTTCTGTCATCAATGTCTTATAGTTTTCAGAGTACAGGTCTTTTATCTCTTTGGTTAAATTCTAGATGTTTTACTCTTTTTGATGCAATTGTAAATGGGATTTTTTTCTTAATTTTTTCTCATAGTTTGTTATTTGTTTACAGAAATGCAATAGATTTCTGAGTATTAATATTGTGTCCTGCAGCTCCATTGAATTTATTTAATAAACATTATTCATTATTAAACATGCTACTACACAATCAATGGGTCAATGAAGAAATTAAGGAGAAAATTAAAAAATATTTTGAGACAAATGAAAATGGAAACAAAATGATTCAAAATTTTTGGAACACAACAAATGCAATTCTAAGAGAGAAATTTATAGCAATACAGGCCTATCTCAAGAAACAAGTAAAATCTCAAACAGTCTAAATTTACACCTATAGGAACTAGAAAAATAACAAACAAAACCCTAAGTGAGTAGAAGGAAGTAAATAATAAAGATCAAAGCATAAATAAATAAATTAGATACTCAAAAACAATAGAAAAGAAATGAAAAGATTAATGAAACTTAAAGCTGGCTTTTTGAAAAAAATAAACAAAATAGTTAAACCTTTAGCTAGGCTTATCAAAGATAGATGATAGACAGATAGATAGATAGATAGATAGACAGATAGAGAGATGATAGATAGATAGATGATAGATTAAGTAATGGAGGCCCAAATAAATAAAAGCAGAAATTAAAGATGAGAAATGACAACTGGCATCACAAAAATGTGAATAATATTATGAACGATTATATGCCAATAAACTGGACAACCTAGAAGAAATAAATAAATTCCTAGAACATATAATCTTCCAAGACAATCAGGAAGAAACAGGAAGTTTGAACAGACTGATTACTAGAAATAAAATTGAGTCAGTAATCAAAAAACTTTCAACAAACAAAATTCCAGGACCAGATAGTCATGGAATATCAAACATTCACAGAATAATTAATAACTATCCTTCCCATATATTCCAAAAACTTGAAGAGAAAAGAAAGCTTTCAAACTCATTCTGAGTCTAGCATCACCCTGATACAAAAACCAGAGACTACTAAAAAAAATTATAAGCCAATATCCCTGATAAAACCAGAGACTACTAAAAAAAATTATAAGCCAATATCCCTGATAAACATAGATGTAAAAATTCTCAACAAAATATTAACAAACCAAATTCATCAATACAGTAGAATGATCATACACCATGATCAAATAGGACTTATTCCAGGAATCCAAGGATGGTTTAATATCTGCAAATTAATCAACATAATACACCATGTAAACAAAATGAAAGATAAAAATCATATGATCTCAATAGATGCAGAAAAAAAGCACTTGACAAAATCCAACATACATTTATGAAATACACTCTTAGCAAAGTGTGTCTAGAAGGAACATACCTTAGCATAATAAAGGCTATTATGACAAACCCACAGCTAACCTCATACTCAATGGAAAAAAGCTGGAAGTTTTTCCTCTAAGAACAGGAACAAAACCAGGATGCCCACTCTTTTTTAAAATTTATTAATTTTTTTAACTTTTTTTATTGATTTTGATTTATTGTTTACATAGATTCTAATGTTGCCCCGAATGCATCCCCCTCCCCCGTATTCCCCTCAACATCTCCCTTGTCCCCCTCCCCATAGCACCCTCCCCCCTTTCCCTCAGCTTTATCCCATCCTATCATCCCCTTGAAGAACTAGACAAGGATGCCCACTCTTACTGCTCTTATTTAGCAAAGTATTGGAAGTCCCAGACACAGCAATCAGACAAGAAAAGAAATAAAAGGTATCCAAACTGGAAAAAAAGAAGTAAAATTGTCTCTATTTGCAAGTGACATGATACTACAGTGTGTCTGTAAAGTCACGGTGCACTTTTGACCAGTCACAGGAAAGCAACAAAAGATGATAGAAATGTGAAATCTGCATCAAATGAAAGGAAAACGCTCCCAGATTCTGTAGGATGATGTGGCAGCATGTGCGCATGTGCAGATGATGACATAACACCATGTATACTGCAGAGCAGCCCACGGCCATGCTAGTCAAGATGTGGATGTACAGAGGAAAGTTCAGTGTGTTCTGTGGTTCACTAAATTTGAATCCGTGACCAAAGTGAAACGTGAATATCGGCGCATTTATAATGAAGTGCCACCCCATAGGAATAGCATTACTCGGTGGGATAAGCAGTTGAAGAAAACCGGCAGTTTGGTTGAGAAACCCCATTCTGGTAGGCCATCAGTCAATGATGAGTCTGTAGAGGCTATACGGGATAGCTACCTAAGGAGCCCTAAAAAATCTGTGCGTGAGCCCACATTGAACTGCACTGAATAGGTATGACACTGGGAGACTTTTCTTTTTATTTGGTGCAGATTTCAGATTTTTATCGTCTTTTGTTGCTTTCCTGTGACGGGTCAAAAGTGCACCATGACTTTATGGACACACTGTATATATAGAAAACCCTAAATATCCCACCAAAAAGCCATTAAAACTAATAAATGATATCAGAGTGACATCAGAGAAATGGCGCCATGAGGGGGATTCCCAATACCTCTTCCTGAAATTTCAACAAATTCAACAACAAGAGACAGAAAAACAACCCAGGAGCATCTGAAATATACATATATCAAACAAAGGTATTATTGGGTGAAAAGGTGGCTGAATATATAAACCACTCTGAAGGAAATAGGACGGAGAATGGAGTATTCCACTTCCCTCATTGACCCGATGAAATTTTTTTCACTTGGAACTGAGAGGAAGGGAGAGCTAGGGCAGAGAGATTCAAGCTGAGGAGAGAGTGTGCCCGCAGCTCAGCCAACTCGGAGCTAACACCAGCAGCAAACCTTGGCAGAGGTGGGCGAGTGGCTTGCCTGTGGAGTGGTCTTTGTTTACTCCCGGTCTCCTGATCTGCGAGCAGTGAGCACGGGCAGTGTACAAGTGGTTCCTCCTAGCACCTTGGGCATGGGTGCCCACATTCCTGGATGGAGGGGCTGGGTTGGTCAGCAGTGGCCTTCTGCATGGGCTATAGCCAGAGTCTCCATATAATCCCTGCTCCCCAAGCAACAGCGTCTTGTAGTGCACAAAAGCTGGCTTCCCTATGCCCAGAACTCTCTGGTAGGGGCACCTCTGCCAACCATACAGGTTAACAATGCACATTCCCAGGGAAGTGCTGGGGGGAAGGGCGTGCAGGCAGCTTGCAGACAGCCTCTGGAGAGCAGACCCACGGATCGCTGAAAGGATCATAACCCACAGTCTGCTCACTGCCTAGCTGGCTTACGCTGGCAGTGGCTCTGGTTGATAGGATCTTCTTTCCCAGATCTGCAATTTAAGACAACCTGGAGGAGGGACTTGAAAGTTCTTAGGGCCTCTCACTCTGCAGGTAGTAGCTGGGGCAACTTCCTGCCAGCTGATGCAGGTTAAAAAGCACATTCCTATGGAACAGACCTCAGAGAACACTGTGGAAGCTGGGCAGGCTAGGCAGTAGGCTTCCCAATAAGGGAAAAGCCTATGAAGAGCAGACACACGGAGTGCTAAGACAAATTTAGCTAGACATACCCAGGGAATCTTAAAAAGGAGCCTGACCAGAAGTCAGCTCACCCCCCTGCCTGCTTAAGCTGGTGGCTCTGGTCTGCAGAGCTTTCGTACCCAGGGCTGTGCTTTAAAAGGACCTAGAAGAGGGACTTGGCAGCATTTAAGACCTCTTGTTCTGCAGGTAGTAACTGGGGCATCTTCCTGCCAGGCAATACAGAATACAAAGTGCAAAAAGCCTGGGGAAAGTAGTCCCACAAAGTGCTGAGGCATACTAGACATACCTGGAGGCTCATAGAAAGATACCTGAGAAGCAATCAGCTCCCAGCCCTGCCCTATTATGCTGGTGGCTCAGGCTCGCAAAGCCTTACCCAGAACCCTGCGCTGAGTGGCGATAGAGGGGGGATTTGGCAGCTCTTAGACACTCTTGCTCTCCAGGCAGTGGCAGTGGCAACTTCACAGCTGGGTCCCCAGGCTGTGGTTCAAGAAGAAGAGACTTAGGGAGAGGCTCCAGGAAAACCGACTCTCCCATTGTCGAAGCCTGCAAATGCTAACAAGCCCTACCTAACCAACAGGACTGAGGCCCAGTTTATGTCATCGCCATAGCGACACATCAACTGCAAATTTCTACCTAAGAGTGCCACAGGGGCAGAACCTGGGGTACAGTGCCACCGGCAAAAAGAGAGAGAAAGAAGAAAAAGGAAGAAGATAACCTCTCAAAACCATGAAAAATCCACAGTCTTTATAATATTTTCCTTTCTTTTACTTTCATTTTTGTATCTTTTTTTCTTCCACCTTGGTCCTTTTATCCTCTTTTTGTTTTATTCTTTTCTTTTTATTTTGAACTTCATTACCCATAGGTATTACATTTCCCATTCTTTTCTTTTCTTTTCTCTGAGGATTACATTCCAAAAACCTTAACTCTCTCATTTTTTTCTTTTTGTCTTTTTTTTTCTTCCTCTCTTTTGGTTTCTTCTTTTCTCTTTCACTTTTCCTCTCATTCGATCCTCACTCACAAATTATTTTATTTTGAATTCAAATTTTTTCTTTGTGGCATTTTGTGTGCTTTTTACTTTGCTTTTTACCTCATTAGTATTCCCTGCAACTCTGGCTCTCCGTTCTATGTAGTTTTTGTTCCACATAATACAATAGAATTTGCATTTTTCACTGCATTTTTTTTCTTTTTTTCTTCCTTTTTTTTCTTCTTTTCTCTTTCACTATAGCTCTCATTTGACCATCATTTACAAACAAATTGTTTTATTCTTTATCCAAATTTTCCCTTGTAGCATTTTTTGGGTTTTTTGTCACTTCTCCCCAACTCAAGCCTTCCATTCTATGCAGTATTTGTTACATTTAGTACAATACAATTTTCAGTTTTTCACTGTATTTTCTCAAAAAAAATTTTTTTAATTTTTTTACTTCTTAATTTATATATGTATTTAAATTTTTAAAATCAACTCTTATTAGTGTTATTAACTATACCATTCTCAAATGCCATTAAGGAAAAAGAAATAGAATATCATGAGTATAAAAGATAGAGATGTAGCTCAAAAAGATGAGGAGAAATCTATAGAAAAAAATTTCAATAGCTTGAAAACCTTGGAGTTAAATGACAGAATTTAAAACTGAAATCCTAAAAATACTCAGGGATATACAACAAAGCACAGAAAGGCAATTTAGGAAGCTCAAAAAACAATTCAACGAACAGAAAGAATATATCACCAAGGAAATTGAAACTGTGAAAATGAATCAAACAGAGATAAAAAACTCAATTCATGAACTTAAAAACGAGTTAACAAGCTTAGCTAATAGAACAGGCCAGATAGAGGAGAGAATTAGTGACATAGAAGACAGGCAACTAGAGGCACTACAGAGAGACGAGGAGAGAGACTCACGAATTAAAATAACTGAGAAACCCCTACAAGAATTGTCTGACTCCATCAAAAATAGCAACATAAGAATAATGAGTATAGCAGAAGAAGAAGAGAGAGAAAATGAAATGGAGAACATATTCAAACAAATAATAGATGAGAACTTCCCAAGCCTGTGGAAAGAACTAAAATCTCAAATTCAAGAAGCAAACAGAACACTGAGTTATCTTAACCCTAACAAACCTACTCCAAGGCACATCATAATGAAATTGGCACAAACCAATGACAAAGAAAAAAAATTCTCAACATAGCCAGGGAAAAAAAGAATACAACATATAAAGGAAAGCCCATTAGATTATCATCAGATTTCTCAACAGAAATTCTACAAGCTAGAAGAGAGTAGACCCCAATATTTAAAGTTCTGAAAGAGAGGAACTTCCAGCCAAGAACACTATACCCATTAAAGCTATCCTTCAAATACAAAGGAGAAATAAAAACATTCACAGATATAGAAAAGATGAGAGAGTTTATCAACAGAAAACCCCCACTTCAGGAAATACTAAAGGGGGTTTTCTGACCAGATACAAAGAACAAAACAAAACAAAACCACAAGTAAAAACTCCATCAAGAACACAATAAAATCAAATTTAATCTGTGACAACAAAAACAAAAAAGGGGAGAGGACAAAGATTAACAGTAGCAAAAGAGGATGGAGTGCAGAAGCACTCATGAAATAATGTACTACAATGAACATGATAGGTACCCTTTCCATTACTTAATGGTAACCACCCCTGAAAAAACCACCACAGAAGCACATAGCTTGAAAAAGGAAGTAACAGAGGAAAGAAGTATAGATTACAACTGAACAAAAACAAATGATAGAAATACAAAAAAGAAGAATCAAACAAGATACAAAACTATCATAAAGCAATATATAAAATGGCAATAGGAAAGCTTCAAGTGTCAATTATTACACTAAATGTAAATGGATTGATCTCACCAATAAAAAGACACAGAGTAGAAGAATGGATTAAAAAAGAAAATCCAACTGTATGCTGCCTACAAGAAACACATCTAAGCTACAAGGATAAAAAAATTCAAAGTGAAAGTCTGGAAAACAATACTCCAAGGAAATAATATCTAAAAAAAAAAGCAGGTGTAGCAATACTCATATCTAACAATGCTGACTACAAGACAGTAAAGGTAATCAGAGACAAAAATGGTCACTTCATAATGATAAAGGGGACAGTAAATCCAGAAGACATAACATTTCTTAATATATATGCACCAAACCAAGGAGCACCAAAATGTATGACAGCTACTGACTGACCTAAAAACAAAAACTGACAAAAATATAATCATACTTTGAGACCTCAATATACTGCTGATGGCTCTAGATCGTTCATCCAAACAGAAAATCGATAAAGAAATATTGGCCTTAAATGAAACACTAGAACAATTAGATATGATAGACATCTACAGGGCATTTCATCCCAAAGTGCCAGAGTATACATTTTTCTCTAGTGTACATGGAACATTCTCAAGGATTGACCATATGTTGGGCCACAAAAATAACATCACCAAATTCAGAAAGATTGATATTATGCCAAGCATATTCTCTGATCATAAAGCCTTGAAACTAGAATTCAAATGCAAAAAAGAGGTAAACAAACCCACAAAAATGTGGAAACTAAACAACATACTTTTAAAAACTGAGTGGGTCAAAGAAGAAATAAAAGCAGCGATCAAAAGTTACATACAGACAAACAAAAATAACAATAGAACATATCAGAATTTCTGAGATGCAACAAAAGCAGTAATAAGAGGGAAGTTCATATCACTACAGCCTATATGAACAAACAAGAGAAAGCCCAAGTAAACCACTTTACTTCACATCTTAAGGAACTAAAAAGAGAAGAGCAAAGGCAACCCAAAACCAGCAGAAGAAAGGAAATAAAAATCAGAGCAGAAATAAACAAAATAGAGAACAGAAAAACTATAGAAAAAATTAATAGAACAAAGAGCTGGTTCTTTGAAAAGATTAACAAAATTGACAAACCCTTGGCAAGACTCACTAAGGAAAAAAGAGAAAGGACTCAAATAAACAAAATCCAAAATGAAGGAGGAGAAATCATCACAGATATTATAGATATACAAAGAATTATTGTAGAATACAATGAAAAACTATATGCCACCAAATTTAACAATCTAGAAGAAATGGATAAATACCTAGAACAATACAATCTTACTAGACTGAATCATGATGAAGCAGAAAGCCTAAACAGACCAATAAGCAGGGAGGAAATAGAAACAACTATCAAAAACCTTCCCCAAAATAAAAGTCCAGGGCCAGAGGGCTATATTAGTGAATTCTAGCAAACATTCAAAGAAGACTTGGTTCCTATTCTACTGAAAGTCTTCCAAAAAATTAAAGAAGCAATACTTCCAAACACATTTTATGAGGCCAACATAACCCTCATACCAAAACCTGGCAAGGACTGCACAAAAAAAGAAAACTACAGACCAATATCTCTAATGAATACAGATGCTAAAATACTAAACAAAATACTAGCAAATTGAATACAACAACACATTAAAAAAAATACATCATGATCAAGTGGGATTCATCCCAGAATCACAAGGATAGTTCAACATACATAAAACAGTTGACGTAATACACCATATCAACAAAACAAAGAACAAAAACCATATGATCCTATCAATAGATGCAGAAAAGGCATTCGATAAAATACAACACAATTTTATGTTTAAAACACTCAACAAGAAAATCAAATATCATGGATACAAAAGAAAGAGAGGTAACACAGCTAGATGAGGAAAAATCTATGGAGAAAAAATTTAATATATTGGAAACCTTGGAGCTAAATGACAGAGAATTCAAGATAGAAATCCTAAAAAATCCTCCAAGATATACAAGAAAACACAGAAAGGCAATTTAGGGAGCTCAGAAAACAACTCAATGAACACAAAGAATATATGTCCAAAGAAATTGAAACTATAAAAACAAATCAAACAGAGATGAAAAACTCAATTCACTAGCTGAAAAACGAAGTAACAAGCTTAGCTAATAGAACAGGTCAGATAGAAGAGAGGATTAGTGAAATAGAAGACAAGCAACTTGAGGCACAACAGAGAGAAGAAGAAAGAGACTCAAAAATTAAAAAAAATGAGATAGCCCTACAAGAATTATCTGACTCCATCAAAAAGAATAACGTAAGAATAATAGGTATATCAGAGGGAGAAGAGAGAGAAAATGGAATGGAGAACATACTCAAACAAATAATAAATGAGAACTTCCCAAGCCTGTGGAAAGAACTAAAGCCTCAAATTCAAGAAGCAAACAGAACACCAAGTTTTCTTAACCCCAACAAACCTACTCCAACGCATATCATAATGAAATTGACACAAACCAACAGCAAAGAAAAATTCTCAAGGCAGCCAGGGAAAAGAAGAATACAACATATAAAGGAAGGCCCATTAGATTATCATCAGATTTCTCAGCAGAAACTCTACAAGCTAGAAGAGAGTGGACCCCAATATTTAAGTCCTGAAAGAGAGAACTTTCAGCCACGAATACTATACCCATCAAAGCTATCCTTCAAATATGAAGGAGAAAATAAAAACATTCACAGATACAGAAAAGATGAGGGAATTTATCATCAGAAACCCCCACTCCAGGAATTACTAAAGGGGGTTCTCCAATCAGATACAAAGAACAAAAAAAAAAAACAGAGCCACAAGTAAAAGCTCCAAGAAGAACACAATAAAACCAAATTTAAACTGTGACAACAACAAAAAGAAAGAGGGGGAGAAGATGGAGATTAACAGTAGCAAAGGACGATGGAGTGCAAAAGTACTCACAAAATAGTTTGCTACAATGAACAGGGTAGGGACCCTTTTCATTACTCAAAGGTAACCACCATTGAAAAAAACCACCACAGAAGCACATGAGATAAAAAAGATAGCAACAGAGGAAAGATGTATGGAATACAACCAAATAAAAACAAAAGATAGAAAAACAAAAGAGAAGGATCAAACAAGACACAAAAGTAACAGAAAGCAAGATATAAAATGGCAATAGGGAACTCACAAGTATCAATAATTACACTAAATGTAAACGGATTAAACTCACCAATAAAAAGGCACAGAGTAGCAGAATGGATTAAAAAAAGAAAATCCAACTATATGCTGCCTACAGGAAACTCATCTAAGTAACAAGGATAAAAACAAATTCAAAGTGAAAGGCTGGAAAACAATACTCCAAGCAATAACATCCAAAAAAAAGCAGGTGTAGCAATACTCATATCGGATAATGCTGACTACAAGACAGGAAAAGTACTCAGAGATAAAAATGGCCATTTCATAATGGCTAAGGGGACACTGAATCAAGAAGACATAACAATTCTTAACATATATGCACCAAACCAAGGAGCACCAAAATATATAAGACAGCTACTTATGGACCTTAAAACAAAAACTGACAAAAATACAATCAAACTTGGAGACCTCAATACACCGCTGACGGCTCTAGATCGCTCATCCAAACAGAGAATCAACAAAGATATAGTGGCCTTAAACAAAACACTAGAGCACCTGGATATGATAGACATCTACAGGACATTTCATCCCAAAGTGACTGAGTATACATTTTTCTCCAGTGTACATGGATCATTCTCAAGAATTGACCATATGTTGGGCCACAAAAACAATATCAGCAATTCAGAAAAATTGAAGTTGTACCAAGCATATTTTCTGATCATAAAGCCTTGAAACTAGAATTCAACTGCAAAAAAGAGGAAAAAATCCCACAAAAATGTGGAAACTAAACAACATATTTTTAAAAAATGAATGGGTCAAAGAAGAAATAAGTGCAGAGATCAAAAGATTTATACAGACTAATGAAAATGACAATACGACATATCAGAATCTATGGGATGCAGCAAAAGCAGTGATAAGAGGGAAGTTCATATCACTTCAGGCATATATGAACAAACAAGAGAGAGCCCAAGTGACCACTTAACTTCCCTCCTTAAGGAACTAGAAAAAGAAGAACAAAGACAACCCAAAAGCAGCCAAAGAAAGGAGATATAAAAATCAGAGCAGAAATAAATGAATTAGAGAACAGAAAAACTATAGAAAAAATTAATAGAACAAGGAGCTGGTTCTTTGAAAAGATCAACAAAATTGACAAACCCTTGGCAAGACTTACCAAGGAAAAAAGAGAAAGAACTCATATAAACAAAATCCAAAATGAAAGAGGAGAAATCACCACGGACACCTGTAGCTATACAAGAATTATTGTAGAATACTATGAAAAACTTTATGCCACTAAATTCAACAACCTAGAAGAATGGATAATTCCTAAACAATACAACCTTCCTAGACTGAGTCAAGAAGAAGCAGAAAGCGCTAAACAGACCTATCAGTAGAGAAAAAATAGAAAAAACCCTTAAAACCTCCCCAAAAAATAAAAGTCCAGGCGCCTGACGGCTATACCAGCGAATTTTATCAAACATTCAAAGAGGAGACTTGGTTCCTATTCTACTCAAAGTCTTCCAAAAATTGAAGAAGAAGCAATACTTCCAAACACCATTTTATGAGGCCAACATAACCCTCATACCAAACCAGGCAAGGATGGCACAAAAAAAGAAAACTACAGACCAATATCTCTAATGAATACAGATGCTAAATACTAAACAAAATACTGGCAAATCGAATACACAACATATTAAAAAAATAATACATCATGATCAAGTGGATTCATCCCAGAATCTCAAGGATGGTTCAACATACGTAAAACGGTTAACGTAATACACCATATCAACAAAACAAAGAACAAAAACCACATGATCTTATCAATAGATGCAGAAAAGGCTTTTGATAAAATACAACACAATTTTATGTTTAAGACTCTCAACAAAATGGGTATAGAAGGAAAATATCTCAACATGAATAAAGGGCCATACTATGATAAACCATCAGCTAAACATCATATTAAATGGCACTAAACTGAAGGCTTTCCCCCTTAAATCAGGAACAAGACAGGGTTGTCCACTCTCTCCACTCTTATTTAATGTGGTACTAGAGGTTTCTCGCCATAGCAATCAGACAAGACAAAGAAATAAAAGGCATCCATATCGGAAAAGAGAGTAAAGGTATCACTTTTTGCAGATGATATGATCCTATACATCGAAAACCCCAAAGATCCACAAAAAGACTACTAGAAACAATAAGCCAATACAGTAAGGTCGCAGGATACAAAATTAACATTCAGAAGTCAATAGCCTTTCTATATGCCAACAATGAAACATTTGAGCACGAACTCAAAAGAACAATCCTCTTCATGATTGCAACAAAAAAAATAAAATACTTAGAATAAACATAACAAAAATGTAAAGGACTTATATAATGAAAACTATAAATCATTGTTAAGGGAAATTGAAAAAGATATAATGAGATGGAAGAATATACCTTGTTCTTGGCTAGGAAGAATAAATATAATCAAGATGGCTATATTACCCAAAGCAATATACAAATTCAATGCAATTCCCATCAAACTTCCAATGACGTTTTTTAAAGAAATAGAGCAAAAAATCATCAGATTTATATGGAACTATAAAAAACCCCGAATAGCCAAAGCAATCCTAAAGAAAAAGAATGAAGCTGGGGGCATTACAATACCTGACTTCAAACTCTATTATAGGGCCACGACAATCAAAACAGCATGGTATTGGCAGAAAATAGACAACTCAGACCAATGGAACAGAATAGAAAGTCCAGAAATAAAACCACATATATATAGTCAAATAATTTTTGATAAAGGGGCCAACAACACACAATGGAGAAAAGAAAGCCTCTTCAATAAATGGTGCTGGAAAACTGGAAAGCCAACATGCAAAAGAATGAAACTGGACTACAGTTTGTCCCCCTGTACTAAAATTACTCAAAATGGATCAAAGATCTAAACATAAGACCTGAAACAATTAAGTACATAGAAGAAGACATAGGTACTCAACTCATGAACCTGGGTTTTAAAGGAGACTTTTATGAATTTGACTCCAAATGGCAAGAGAAGTGAAGGCAAAATTAATGAATGGGACTACATCAGACTAAGAAGTTTTTGCTCAGCAAGAGAAACTGATAACAAAATAAACAGAAAGCCAACTAAATTGGGAAATGATATTTTCAAACAACAGCTCAGATAAGGGCCTAACTATCCAAAATATACAAAGAACTCATAAAACTCAACAACAAACAGAACAAACAATCCCATAAAAAAATGTGAAGAGGATATGAACAGACACTTCTCCCAGGAAGAAATACAATGGCCAACAGATATATGAAAAGATGCTCATCTTCTTTAGCTATTAGAGAAATGCAAATCAAAACAGCAATGAGATACCACCTCACACCTGTTCGATTAGCTATTATTAGCAAGACAGGTAATAGCAAATGTTGGAGAGGCTGTGGAGAAAAAGGAACCCTCATACACTGTTGGTGGGAATGTAAAGTAGTACAACCATTATGGAAGAAAGTATGGTGGTTCCTCAAAAAACTGAAAATAGAACTACCTTATGACCAACAATCCCTCTACTGGGTATATACCCCAAAAACTCAGAAACATTGATACGTAAAGACACATGCAGCCCCATGTTTATTGCAGCATTGTTCACAGTGGCCAGGACATGGAAACAACCAAAAAGCCCGTCAATAGATGACTGGATAAAGAAGATGTGGCACATATACACTATGGAATACTACTCAGCCATAAGAAATGATGACATCGGAACATTTACAGCGAAATAGGTGGATCTAGATAACATGATACGAAGCGAAATAAGTAAATCAGAAAAAAAACAGGAACTGCATTATTCCATACGTAGGTGGGACATAAAAGTGAACTAAGAGACATTGATAAGAAGTGTGGTGGTTACGGGGGGAAGGGGGGAATGGGAGAGGGAAAGGGGAGGGGGAGGGGCACAAAGAAAACAAGATAGAAGGTGACAGAGGACAATCTGACTTTGGGTGACGGGTATGCATCATAATTGAACGACAAGATACCCTGATCTTGTTATCTTTGAATATATGTATCCTGATTTATTGATGTCACCCCATTAAAAAAAATAAAATTATTTAAAAAAAAAAAAAACACTCAACAAAATGGGTATAGAAGAAAAATATCACAACATAATAAAGGCCATTTATGTTAAACCATCAGCTAACATCATATTAAATGGCATGAAACTGAGGACTTTTCCCCTAAAATCAGTAACAAGACAAGGTTGTACACTATCTTCACTCTTATTTTACATAGTGCTGAAAGTTTTAGCCAGAGCAATCAGACAAGAAAAAGAAATAAAAGGCAATCATATTGGAAAAGAAGAAGTAAAGGTTTCACTTTTTGCAGATGATATAATCCTATACATCAAAAACCCCAAAGACTCCACAAAAAGACTACTAGAAACAATAAACCAATACAGTAAGGTCACAGGATATAAAATTAATATACAAAAGTCCATGGCCTTCCTATATGCCTACAGTGAAACATCAGAAAACAAACTTAAACAATAATCCTTCGTGGTTGCAACAACAAAAAATACCTAGGAATAAACATAACCAAGAATGTAAAGGACCTATATAGTGAAAACTACAAAGCATTGTTAAGGGAGATCAAAAAAGATATAATGAAATGAAAAAATATTCCTTGTTCCTGGATTGGAAGAATAAATATAGTAAAAAGGACTATATTAACCAAAGTGATTAACAAATTTAATGCAATTCATATCAAAATTTCAATGTCATTTTTTTAAAAAATGGAACAAAAAAATCAGCAGATTTATATGGAACTATAAAAAACCCCAAATAGTCAAGCAATCCTAAGGAAAAGAACGAAGCTGGGGGCATTACAATACCTGACTTCAAATTATATTATAAAGCCACGACAATCAAAACAGCATGGTAATGGCAGAAAAATAGACACTCAGACCAATGGAACAGAATAGAAAGCCCAGAAATAAAACCACAGGTATATGGTCAAATAATTTTGGTAAAGGGGCCAACAACACACAATGGAGAAAAGAAAGCCTCTTCAACAAATGGTGCTGAGAAAACTGGAAAACCACATGCAAAAGAATGAAACTCAACTACAGTTTGTCCCCTTGTACTAAAATTAATTCAAAATGGATCAAAGACCTAAATATAAGACCTGAAACAATAAATTACATAGAGGAAAACATAGGTACTAAACTCATGGACCTTGGTTATAAAGAGCACTTTATGAATTTGACTCCAAAGATAACGGAAGTGAAGGCAAAGATAAATGAATGGGACCACATCAGACTAAGAAGCTTTTGCACAGCAAGAGAAACTGACAACAAAACAAACAGACAGCCAACTAAATGGGAGATGATATTGTCAAACAACAGCACAGATAAGGGCCTAATATCCAAAATATTACAAAGAACTCATAAAACTCAACAACAAACAAACAATCCAATAAAAAAATGGGAAGAGGACATGAACAGAAACTTCTCCCAGGAAGATATACAAATGGCCAACAGATATATTGAAAGATGCTCATCTTCATTAGCTATTAGAGCAATGCAAATCAAAACTATGAGATACCACCTCACACCTGTTAGATTAGCTATTATCAATAAGACAGGTAATAACAAATGTTGGAGAGGCTGTGGAGAAAAAGGAACCCTTATCCACTGTTGGTGGGAAAGTAAAGTAGTACAACCATTATGGAAGAAAGTATGGTGGTTCCTCAAAAATTAAAAATAGAGCTACCATATGACCTTGCAATCCCTCTACTGGGTATATATCCCCAAAACTCAAAAACATTGGTACGTAAAGACACATGCAGCCCCATGTTCTCTGCAGCATTGTTCACAGTGGCCAAGACATGGAAACAACCAAAAAGCCCTTCAGTATATGACTGGATAAAGAAGGTGTGGTACATATATACTATGGAATACTACTCAGCCATAAGAAATGATGACATCGGATCATTTACAACAACATGGATGGACCTTGATAACATTATACTGAGTGAAATAAGTAAATCAGAAAAAATTAAGAACTATATGATTCCATACATAGGTGGGACATAAAAATGAGACTCAGAGACATGGACAAGGGCGTGGTGGTTACAGGGGGTGGGAGGAGAGAGGGGATAGGGAGGAGGGAGGGAGGGGCACAAAGAAAACCAGTTAGAAGGTGATGGAGGACAATTTGACTTTGAGTGATGGGTATGCAACATAACCAAATGTCAAAATAACCTGGAGATATTTTCTCTGAACATATGTACCCTGATTTATCAATGTCACCTCATTAAAATTAAGAAAAAAAAGGAAAAATATATAATACAAAAATAAACAATAATATGAAAATTTAAAAAAAATGAAATCAGTGACGGTTTTTTTTAAAATCTGACTTTTGATGCTATATTTTTGGAAAGACTGATTTTATAAACATTACTAAAGTATACTTTTACTGTGAGAAAAATGAAATGCATCAAGGACACCTTTCTAAAAGTCAATATTGTTGTGTTCTAATTTTAGCCCTGACACTAACTTGGCATGTAATCTTGAACAAATAGCCTTGTGATTAAGACTCAGACTTTTTTTCTAACTTAGAAAATCTCCAATGTCCTTTCAAGGTCCATGACTCCTTAAAAGAGACATGATTTATAAATCACAAATTTTAACATTTGTGATTAATAGGAAAGAATATTATTTACATTTGAAGCATTACCCAATTATTTAGTCTTAATCCAGGACAACAGATTTATGCATTTTAGTTAGGAATAAAAATGCTTATAGTTGTTTGTCCATGAATCTTAGCCTTCTTGTCTCAATTGGTGACAACCTTAGAGTATAAAAGATAGTAAATAATTATGATGCAATAAATTTTGCAAATGAAAGGACTTTTTTTTCATTGCTAAATCTCCAGTTCTCAAAAAATTAGACTTAAAAAATTTCTAAATGAGTAAACAAGAATGTGCCAAGATGGAAGGATTTATAAAACCCAATGGGAAAACAGAATAAAGAATAAAAACTGAGTCTAGGAATGGATTCGAGTTTGCCAAGCAGAGAAGGAGGAAGAAACATTCTAGGCAGGGCTAGTGTGTTGTGGCAGAAACTGAGTTGTTTTCAATAGCCACCCTTCTTCCTTCCCCAGGAACAGAATTCCTGGGCCCATGACCATTGAAATGATGATTACAATATCCACCTCCCTTGTGGTTTAGTCAACTGACTAGTTTGAAAACTCATTGGGTTAGGTATTTCTTTTAGATAATGTCCTTAAATAGAAAAGGGTGAGTACTTCAATTTCTTTCTGCTTCTGACTGGCTGGATAACAGATATGATGGATTATGGTGACTTAGAATGTGTCAGTTTAGCCAGTGTGAACCATTTTCCCCAGAATTCCCTTTCCTGTATGTTTCCATTTAGGGCAGGCCACAATAGATTCTTGAGACAGACTAGAGAGCCTCAGCCATTTTGAAGCTCTCACACCTTGTCACTGGTAGGAGGATTCACTTCATTGATGTGAGGCAGCAACTACTTCATCTTCTCCTGTTTTTTCTTTTTTTTTAAATTTAATTTTATTTAATTTATTGTGTTTACTTAGATTCTAGTGTCACCCCAAATGTATCTCCCCTACCCCATATTTCCCTCAACATCTCTCTTGCCCCCTTCCCAATATTGCTCTCCCTGTTTCCCTTCAGGTTTATCCCATCCTATCATCCCCTTTCCCTCTGTCCTCTTTTCCTCTGGTCCTTTTGATCCCTCCTCTGTCTTAATTCTGTTCCTCAGTTCACATTGTTTCTTGGATTCCTCAAATGCATGAGGTCATATGATATTTTTCTTTCTCTGCCTGGCTTATATCACTTAGCATAGTAGTTTCCAGGTCCATCCATGTTGTTGCAAAAGGTATGATTTCCTTATTTTTCATGGCCCCAAAGTATTCCATTGTATATATGTACCACTGCTTTTTGATCTACTCGTCCACTGATGGACACTTGGGCTGTTTTTAGATCTTTGCTATTGTGAACATGATGCCATAAACATGGGGGTGCATTTTTTTTTTTTGAGTCAGTGATATGGTGTTCTTGGGATATATTTCTAAAAGTGAGATGGCTGGATCAAAAGGCAGTTCCATTTTTAATTTTTTGACAAATCTCCATACTGTATTCCACAGTGGCTGCATCAGTCTGCATTACCACTAGCCATGCAGGAGGGTTCCCTTTTCTCCACACCCTCTCCAGCACTTATTATGTGTTCTTTTGTTAATAAGTGCCATTCTGACAGGTGTGAGGTGACATCTCATTGTGGTTTTAATTTGCATTTCTCTAATGATTAGTGATGTTGAAAATTTTTTTCATATGCCTATTGGCCATCTGTATGTCCTCTTTGAAGAAGTGTCTATTCATTTCTTTTCCTATTTTTTTTTAAGAGAGAGAGAGGGATAGACAGGGACATACAGACAGGAATGGAGAGAGATGAGAAGCATCAATTATTAGTTTTTTCATTGTGCGTTGCAACACCTTAGTTGTTTATTGATTGCTTTCTCATATGTGCCTTGACCACGGGCCTTCAGCAGACTGAGTAACCCCTTGCTGAAGCCAGCGACCTTGGGTTCAAGCTGGTGGGCTTTTTTGCTCAAACCAGATGAGCCCACGCTCAAGCTGGCGACCTCTAGGTCTTGAACCTGGGTCCTCTGCGTCTCAGTCCGACGCTCTATCCACTGCACCACCTGTGTCAGGCTCTTTTCCTATTTTTGATTGGATTTTTTACCTTTCTGATGTTGGGTTTTACAAGTTCTTTATAAATTTTGGTTATTAAACCCTTATCAGACGTATTTGTGAATATGTTCTCCTATTGTGTGGGTTGTCTTTTTATTTTGTTAATGGTGTCCTTTGCTGTGCAAAAGCTTTTTAGTTTCATATAGTCCTATTTGTTCATCCTGTCCTTTATTTCACTTGCCCATGAAGATAAATCAGCAAAAATATTGCTATGAGAGATATTGGACAGTTTACTGCCTGTGTTTTCTTCCAGGATGTTTATGGTTTCACAACTTACATTTAAGTCTTTTATCCATTTTGAGTTTATTTTTTTGAATGGTGTAAACTGGTGATCCAGTTTTATTTTTTGCAAATACCTGTTCAATTTTCCCTACATCATTTGTTAAAGAGACTATCTTTACTCCATTGTATGCTCTTACTTCCTTTGTCAAATATCAATTGTCCATATAGGTGTGGTTTTATTTCTGGGTTCTCTGTTCTGTTCCATTTATCTGTATGCCTGTTCTTATACCAGTACCGAGCTTTTCTGAGTATGATGGCCTTGTACTATAAATTGATATTAAGAAGTGTGATATTCCCCCACTTTGTTGTTCTTTTTCAGGAGTGCTGAGGCTATTCATGTTCTTTTTTGGTTCCATATAAATTTTTGGAATATTTGTTCTATATCTTTGAAGTATGTTATTGGTATTTAAATAGAAACTGCATTGAATTTATATATTGCTTTGGATAATACAGACATTTTAATGATGTTTATTCTTTCTATCCATGAACATGGTATATGGTTCCACTTGTTTATATCTTCTTTGATTTCTTTTATAAATGTTTTATAATTTTCTGAGTACAAGTCTTTAACCTCCTTGGTTAAGTTTACTCCTAGGTACTTTATTTTTTTTGTTGCAATAGTGAAGGGGATTGTTTCCTTAATTTCTCTTTCAGATAAATCATTGCTGGTGAATAAAAATGCCACTGATTTCTGAATATTGAATTTATATGCTGCCACCTTGCTGAATTCATTTATCAGGTCCAGTAGTTTTTTGATTGAGACTTTATGGTTTTAGATGTAGAGTATCATATCATCAGCAAATAATGATAGTTTTACTTCTTCCTTTCCAATTTGGATGCCTTTTATCTCTTTTTCTTCTCTGATTGCTGTGGCTAGGACTTCCAGAACTATGTTGAATAAGAGTGGTGAAAGGGGCAACCTGCCTTGTTCCTGATCTTAAGGGGATTTCTTTTTTTTTTTAATTAAGGGGATTTCTTTTAATTTTTGTCCATTTAGTATGATGTTGGCTTTGGGTAAATGTCATAGATGGCCTTTATCATGTTGAGGTATGATCCCTGTATCCCCATTTTGCTGAGAGTTTTTATCATAAATGGGTGCTGGATTTTATCAAATGCTTTTTCTGCATCTATTGATATTATCATATGATTTTTATCCTTTCTTTTGTTATGTGTTGAATCACATTGATTGATTTGCAGATATTGTACCAGCCTTGTCTCCCTAAAATAAATCCCACCTGATCATGATGTTTTTTTTTCATGTACTGCTGGATCCGGTTTGCTAATATTTTGTTGAGAATTTTAGCATCTAAGTTCATTAGGGATATTGGTCTATAGTTTTCTTTCTTTGTACTGTCTTTGCCTGGTTTTGGAATCAGTATTATGCTTGCCTCATAAAAGGATATTGAAAGTCTTCCCTTCTCTTGAATTTTTTGAAATAGCTTGAGAAAGATAGGAGTTAGTTGTTCTTTGAATATTTTTTAAAATTCACCTGTGAAGCCATCTGGCCCAGGGCTTTTGTTTTGGGGGAATATATATATTTTTTAATTTTAATAATTTTATTTTTTTAATAGGGTGACATCAATAAATCAGGATACATATATTCAAAGATAACAAGTCCAGGTTATCTTGTCGTTCAATTATGTTGCATACCCATCACCCAAAGTCATATTTTCCTCTGTCACCTTCTATCTTGTTTTCTTTGTGCCCCTCCCCCTCCCCCTTTCCCTGTCCCATTCCCCCATCCCCCCCGTAACCACCACACTCTTATCAATGTCTCTTAGTTTCACTTTTATGTCCCATCTACGTATGGAATAATGCAGTTCCTGGTTTTTTCTGATTTACTTATTTCGCTTCGTATCATGTTATCAAGATCCCACCATTTTGCTGTAAATGTTCCAATGTCATCATTTCTTATGGCTGAGTAGTATTCCATAGTGTATATGTGCCACATCTTCTTTATCCAGTCATCTATTGACGGGCTTTTTGGTTGTTTCCATGTCCTGGCCACTGTGAACAGTGCTGCAATGAACATGGGGCTGCATGTGTCTTACGTATCAATGTTTCTGAGTTTTTGGGGTATATACCCAGTAGAGGGATTGCTGGGTCATAAGATAGTTCTATTTTCAGTTTTTTGAGGAACCACCATACTTTCTTCCATAATGGTTGTACTACTTTACATTCTTGGGGGAATATTTTGATAACTGTTTCAATCTCATTTGATGAAATCGGTCTGTTTAGGTTTTCTAATTCTTCTATATTGATTTTTGAAAGATTATATGTTTTGAGGAATTTGTCCATTTCACCTAGGTTGTCTAATTTTTTGGCATACAGTTCTTCATAGTATTTTCTTATAATCTGTTGTACTTCTGCTGTGTCAGTTGTTACTTCTCTCTCATTTCTAATTCTATTTATTTGAGTCCTTTCTCTCTTTTCTTTTCTTTTTTTTTTTTTTTTTTGGTGAGTCTGGTTGAAGGTTCATCTATCTTGTTTACCTTTTCAAAGAACAAGCTCTTGGTTTCCTTGATCCTCTGTATTTTTTTAGCCTTTATGTCATTTATTTCTGCTCTGATCTTTTTTATTTCCTTCCTTCTACTTTCTCTGTGTTTTACTTGCTGTTCTTTTTCTAGTTCTTTGAGATGCAGGGTTAAATTGTTTATTTGAGCTTTTTCTAGCTTCTTAAGATATGCTTCTAGTGCTGTGAACTTCCCTCTCAGGACTGCTTTTGCTGTGTCCCATAAATTTTGAGTTGTTGTATATTTGTTTTCATTTGTTTCAAGAAAATTTTTTATTTCTTTTTTGATCTCATTGTTAACCCATTTGTTATTTAATAACATGCTATTTAGTCTCCAAGTGTTTGAGTGTTTTTCAGTTTTTCTATTGTAGTTGATTTCTAGTTTCATGCCATTGTGATTCGAGAAGATGCCTGATATAATATCAATCTTCTTGAATTTGTTGAGACTTGTTTTGTGTCCTATCATGTGTTCTATCCTAGAGAATGTACCATTAGCACTTGAAAAGAAAAAATGTATATTCTGCTGCTTTAGGGTGAAAGGTTCTGAAGATATGTATTAAATCCAGTTGATCTAGTGTGTCCTTTAAGTCTGCTATTTCTTTGTTAATTTTCTTTCTTTTTTATTTTTCTTTTTTTTTTTTTGTATTTTTCTGAAGCTGGAAACGGGGAGAGACAGTCAGACAGACTCCTGCATGCGCCTGACCGGGATCCACCCGGCACGCCCACCAGGGGCTATGCTCTGCCCACCAGGGGGCGATGCTCTGCCCCTCCTGGGCTTCGCTCTGCCTCTACCAGAGCCACTCTAGCGCCTGGGGCAGAGGCCAAGGAGCCATCCCCAGCGCCCGGGCCATCTTTGCTCCAATGGAACCTTGGCTGCGGGAGGGGAAGAGAGAGACAGAGAGGAAGGACGGGGGGGGGGGAGAAGCAAATGGGTGCTTCTCCTATGTGCCCTGGCCGGGAATCGAACCTGGGTCCCCCCGCACGCCAGGCCGATGCTCTACCGCTGAGCCAACCGGCCAGGGCTAATTTTCTTTCTGGAGGATCTATTTAGTGATGTTAGTGGAGTATTAAAATCTCCTACTGTTATAGTATTGCTGTTAATCTCACCCTTTATGCTCATCAAAATCTGCTTTATATATTTAGGTGCTCCTATACTAGGTGCATAGATATTTATAATGGTTATATCTTCCTGTTGAATTGCTCCCATTATCATTATGTAGTGACCTTCTTTATCCCTTACTATAGCCTTTGTTTTCAAGTTTATTTTGTCTGATAGAAGTATTGCTATCTCAGCTTTTTTTTTCATTTCCATTTGCATGAAGTATTTTTTTCAATCCCTTTACTTTCATTTTATGTGTATCTTTTGTTTTGAGGTGTGTCTGTTGTAGACAGCATATGTATGGGTCCTGTTTTCTTATCCATGCTGCTACCCTATGTCTTTTGATTGGAACATCTAATCCATTTACATTTAAGATTATTATTGATATGTAGTTGTTTATTGCCATTTTATTCTTTAAATCTACATTTCTCTTTTACTAGATCCCCCCCCCCCTTCGTTCTGTTTACAACAGGCCCTTAACATTTCTTGTAGCATTGGTTTGGTTGTAATGAATTCCTTGAGGGTTTTTTTTTTATCTGGGAAACTTTTTTATTTCTCCTTCAATTTTAAATGATAGCCTTGCTGGATAGTGAAGTCTTGGTTGTAGGCTCTTGTTCTGCATTATTTAGAATATTTCTTGCCATTCCCTGCTGGCCTCTAATATTTCTGTTGAGAAGTCAGATGTCATCCTTATGGGAGCTCCTCTGTAGGTAATAAAATGCTTTTTTTTTTTTACACCTTTTAGTATTCTTTCTTTATCTCCTAATTTTTGTATTTTAATTATGATATGTCTTGGCCTCTTTGGGTTCATCCTTAATGGAACTCTCTGTGCTTCTTGAACTTGTGTGACTTTTTCCTTCACCAATTTAAGGCAGTTTTCAGCTATGATTTCTTCAGTCAGATTCTCTATCCCTTGTTTTTTCTCTTCTACTTCAGAAACCCCTATGATGTGGAGGTTATTTCTCTTCATGTTGTTACAGAGCTCTCTTAGAGTTTCCTGAGATTTTTTGATCATCTTTTCTTTTTGCTGCTCTGCTTCTATTCTTTTATTTATCTTGTCCTCTAACTCAGTGGTCCCCAACCTTTTCTGGGCCACGAACCGGTTTAATGTCAGAAAATATTTTCACGGACTGGCCTTTAGTGTGGGACGGATAAATGTATCACGTGACAGAGACAAGCATCAAGAATGAGTCTTAGACGGATGTAACAGAGGGAATCTGGTCATTTTTAAAAAATAAAACATCGTTCAGACTTAAATATAAATAAAAAAAATAATGTAAGTTATTTATTCTTTCTCTGTGGACTGGTACCAAATGGCCCACAGACTGGTACCGGTCCATGGCCCAGGGGTTGGGGACCACTGCTCTAACTCACTGATTTGATCCTCAGCTTCATCCATCCTCCTTTTAATTTCTTCTAGTATGTTCTTTATTTCTGATAATTGTATTTTTCATTTCTGACTGATTATTATTATTTCAATGTCCTTTTGTATACTTGCTATCTCTTTATTTAGTGCTTTTTATGTCCATCCATTGTTGCTCTAAGATCTTTGAGCATCCTAACAATCATTATTTTAAACCCTGTATCCAGTAATTTGGTTATTTCCATCTCATTCAGATCTTTTTCTGGGGATTTCTGATGTTGATTCATTTGGGTTGCATTTCTCTGCCTTCCCATTTTGTGTGTGTATAAGAAGGTTGTGGCCACAAGAGTCCAGTGGTGTGGCCTCTATGTTCCCTAGATGTGGTCTGTCTGCAGGCACACCACCCCCTCTGCCACTGCCTCAGGCGTTTGTACATGGGTGTTGCCAGTGCCAGCCTGCTGCGGCAGTCACTGTGGCTTCCACCTTGCCTCCTTGAGTGGGACTGCATTCACGAATTTGGGCTGCAAGCTCTGGCCGGTCCCCTCCCTCCGCCCCGCCCCTGCAGGCAGAATGTTCCTGCATCCGGGCTACAAGCCTTGGCTGCCCCCATCTTTTGTCCTGCCCCTGCAGGCAGGACTGCACTCGCACACCGAGGGCCACAAGCCTCAGCTCCACCAGCGGGGCTGCCTTCCTGCATCCAGCCCCAAGTCTCAGCCGGTTCCCTAGCTTTCACTTTGCCCCTGTGGGCAGTTCTGCAGGCAGGACCACTCTTGCGAGCTTGGCCCACAGCTGTGGGTTGGACCACTTTTGTGTGCCTCTTCCGTAGCCACAACCAGCCCTTGGCTTTTGTCCCCACAGATGTGACTGTGCTTCCGCATTCTGCCACTGCCCACCCTCCAGCAATCAGTCATGTTGGGATGGTGATGCAGCTCAGACCTTGGCACTCAATACTGTATCCCTGATGGCTCCCTGCATCTAAGTGATTCTTTGCTCTGATTGCAGCAGGAGAGCTTCTGTTTGGCTGGTGACCTGCTTCCCTTTGCTAGTATTGCTGGTTCCAGGAAAAATATTCACTTTAGATTTGGGGCATGACTCAGCCTAGGGGTTAGGTTGGCTGTCCCTCAAAGTGTTTCTCCCTGTGCCTCCTAGATTATACTCTCTTCCCACTGCTCTGGTCCTCTCCTCTCTCCTCGACCCCCAAAGCTCTGAGTGAGTGGTTGTGAAAGAGATTTTCTGCATGGGCCCTTTAAGACGAATCCTGAGTCTGAGAAATCTGTCTCTTTCTTGCAAACAGTATCCTGGCTTTTTATGTAGCTAAATACTGTCTGTATGCCTTTTCTAGGCTCTGGGACTACAGGCTGGGGTTTTGTTCCTGAAGCCCAGGACCCTCCCCTCTCTGCTAAACGCCCCTCCAGCCACACGAGTCCCTCTGAGCTGCTACTCGCTCCCCGGAGCTGGACAGCCCTCTCTACTTTTCCTACCAGTCTCAGTGTGGCTTCTTCAGTGTTCCTTGGTTAAAGAGTCCTCTTAGTTTAGTCCAAAGTTGGTTTTTCCAGATGATTTTTTTTTAAATTAGGTTGTAATCCACTTTGGTTCTGGAAGGTGGAAGTTGGTATGTCTGCCTACTCCATCACCATCTTGCTGCCCCCCCCCCCCCGAATTTCTTAATATGGTTCAGGGTAGCCTTGAGTTAGGAGTCAAGAGACTTGGAGTTTAGACCTAGAGATGCCATCAGCCCTGTGACTTTGGCAAATCTCAGTACCTTTCTTATTCTGTTTTCCCACTTGTAAAACGATCAGTGTTAATCAGTCCCAATCCAGGAACCACTATCTACCTTTGCTTTAATATGATGTCAAGATAAAAGATTATAAAGCTGTCTTTTGAGCTACTTCATAAATATGCCTATATAGTAATATTTTAGTAGCTAAAAGCAGTGTCACTCTCTCATTGATTTTTTTAATTTAATAAATTGGGTAATGTAAATTCTAAGACGTTGCATTTCTCCACAAGACCTTAAAAAACTACTTTCAATTTGTAAGGAGGAAACTGAAATCTATAAACACTCTTATAATTCTTGAATTGGTGAGTAAAGATTGCTTACCTCTGGATAGGTGCTCCATCTCAATGATGCCTTTGAGTTGTAACATTGTATGGCAACTTTGGCTAAGTCTAGTTTTTCCTTACAGACCTATGCTTCAAGAACTATTCTCGCCCCATCTAAACAGTTATCTTGTGCTTGAATAACTTTCTGCATCTTCTAAAATTACACTTGGAGTCAAAATGTAACTGGACAATCTGGCTCACCTGGTGGCTGGATCAGGTTATTACAGTTGAACTAATCTGGAAAATTCATAGGTCTAAGCTCATAGCTAAGGAGTTCAAAGATGGATAGGGCCACAGGTAGTGAGGCAACCCCCCTCCCTCTGTTTCTTTCACCATCCAATCCACGTAAGCGCACATTCTACATAAAATGCAAAAATACCCTTAACTCATAGATTCACTATTGGCCTTTGGGAATTTTGAACCCTTATAAAGACATCTTTAGTCATGTAAGTAAGTAGCCAATATTAACTGCTGGCTTTCTGAAGTGGTGTTGGAGAGATTAAGAGCAATATAAATACAAAAAACATATATAACACTCACATTTAATTTAAGCAAATTTAGCTATACATGAGCGAGTAAAAGAGAGAAAGAACAGTCAGCACAGAGAATGATTCTGCTCTCTGTTCTGTTCCACGTGCTTAAGCACTGAAGTGATCATGAAATAAGCAATGGCTTTCATGCCATCCTTCCTCATCCTCATGCTCTTGAGATGGTTGCCAGATCTCTAACAATCAGGGCTGCATACTTTTCAGCTAGAAACCAGGGAGAAAAAAAGAGAAAAGAAAAACTACCTCCAAAGTGATTTTGTCCATTTCCCAACAAAGGTGCCACTCTATATGTCTCTCCCAACCACCCTGATGACCTCTCATTGCTTAGAACTGGTTCACGTCACCCTACTTATGTGGGAAATCAAGGGGGTTTTGCTGTTTTTTCTAAAGCTGGACACCTTGCCACCCCCATAAAATCTAGGTTCTGGGAGTAATAGTGAATAAAAAGCAGTCTCAATCATGGGCCACTTTTGTTGATTCTCACAGCTAGTTACAACTTAGTCATACTTATATTTGCTTTTGACCCATGAGTAATAATAAGAAAAAGAAGTAGGCATTTTCTCTCTCACTTTCATAATATAAAAAAAACAGAACATAATAAACAGTAGAAGCAACTAAGTAAATTATAGTCATCTATAGAATGGAATATTATGTAGCCATAGAAATTTGGAAAAATACATTTAATGACATATAAAATAATTATATTAAGTTAAAAAATCAGCTTTCAAATATAATTTTATTTTCAAAAAAGTTACAAATGTATATTATGTGAGTTGCAAAGCTGTTTTACTTACACACACATACACATAGGAAAAAAATGACTGGAATGTACACCATAATCTTGATAGTTAATTGCTTTAAATCAAGTAGCTTAACTGTTTTGATTATTTATCTGTTGTTTCTTAGTTTTTTACTTAACCTTTTATAATCTGCTCTATCTTCCTTAGGGCTGGAAGTATGCAAATCACACTTCTCAGACTCCTTGCCAGTGGCTTCCTATTAGTATCTGCCAATGCAGACATTGAAAAAGATCAGGAAGTTGGAGAAAGGGAGAAATATTCTACTTTTAAATTCAATAGCACCTACTGCAGCAGCAGAGGGGGCGGTGTAGCTGCAGCCATCAGTAGCCCAGGCTGCAGCACAATTTGTTTGTTGATTAAAGCCCTAGCTATTGGGGGACAATTTTGACAATTTCAGGCCCTGAAGAGGCAGCATCCGTAGCTGCCCAGTGGCAGGAACAGGCTCATGGGATCCAGCTTAGAAGCATCAGGAGCTTTCAGATCTCTGTTTATTATCCCTTCCTTCCCTTTTGTTACTTCAGCCCTTCCAACAATTGCAAACAGTTTCCTGTATTAAATCCCTTGTGCTTGAAATACCGACCATGGTTTCTGCTTTCTTGACTGAATACAGAATAGTATCATATGTTCAGTTTAATGTGAGAAGAAATGACTTTTCTCAAAGGCTCTGACAGCCTCTGGGAAAGGAGACATGAAAATTGGGTTCAGTGAGTCTAGGTCAAGGGAAGTGTCTGAAGAGGTGTCACTCCAGGTGGTTTCTCATTCCCCAAGTATGGAGAGAGCACTGAAGATGGACAGTGGATGAAGAAAAAAGCACAGTAGCCACAAATGGCTTACAGATCTACTGAGTGGGTCTTAAAAGCCACTAGCAAGTCCTGATTGGCTAAGTGAGGACTCCTGCTTCACATTTTTCCTGGTGTTCCCACATTGCTGCTCTCTCTCAGTGGCAATCTCAACGTCTTAGTTACAATATATCCTTCTCTTTGTTGTTTCCTTACTTGGTATTATTAGCAGCTTTGCATCCCATTAGAAAATTACTACACATGCATCCAGCAGTATGTTGGATCTGTTTATCCTGACAGCCTGAATTACAAATCAAATATTACTATTTCCCTAGAATTAGAGAAAAACTTCTAAATCTTGGTGTATCCCTTCTCTTTACTCACCAGCTATTGAATACTGAGGTGTTTATTTTTATTTGAATTAATATCAATAGGACAAAAGATCTTAAAATATACACTGTAACTATAGTCTAGACTGACATAAAAATCATTTCTCTTTTAGACTCCTTCTGTATTAACTGACTAGTTACATTCCAAGATATCTGTAGCATCTCCAGACATATATTGGATAAAATACCACGTGAATTATATTTCACTCTTTTTTTTAAGTAGGAAAGAAAGAGAGAGAGAGATAGACAGACATACTGACAGGGACAGACAAGAAGGGAGAGAGAGAAGAAGAATCAACTCGTTGTTGCAGCACTTTAGTTGTTCACTGATTGCTTACTCATATGTGCCTTAACAGGGGGACAGGAGTGCTCCAGCTAAGCCAGTGACCCCTTACTCCAGCCAGCAACCTTGGGCTTCAAGCCAGCAACCTTTGGGCTCAAGCTAGTGACCATGAGATCATGTCTATGATCCCACGCTCAAGCAAGCAACCCCGCACTCAAGCTGGTAACCTTGAGATCATGTCTATGATCCCATGCTCAAGCAAGCAACCCCACACTCAAGCTGGTGACCTTGAGGTTTTGAACCTGGGTCCTCAGCATCCCAGGCCAATGCTTCATCCACTGCACCATCACCTGGTTAAGCTATATTTCACTTCCAAATTCCTTAAATATTTGCAGAAAAGGCAAATACCCCCTATATTAATTGCTTGTATAACTTGATATATGTTTGCTTATGAGTACCTAAGCTTTATTGTGCAAGAACCCAGCGCCCTCAAACTGCACCCTTATGATTTACATCTGCTTCATAATGCACTGGAGCGATTGTTAAGGAGTATGACAGGATTTTCCCTCCTTCTTTTTTGCCTTGCCTCCCCTGAAGCCAGGTGAGAATGGAGTAGTGTACAAAGCAAAGACTTATGCCTTGAGAGCCCAGATAGACATAGAATATACCAGGACAGTTGAGGAGAAGAAAGCAATTCATTATATACCCTTTCTGTCCCATTTATTTTAACCTTCACTGAAATAAAATTTCCCCAGAGAAAGGGGCATTTTGCTTTAAATCCCATTATACTCACAACCAGAGTGTGAGCTGCAGCTCATCTTTACCTCTGTTGTGTAGGGTGTGTGGGATGTGTGGGAAATGGCAATTAATAATACTCAGCTTGCCTTTTGGAGTTGTTCTGGTATCTCTGTGTTTTAATGATTTTCAATAAGTGATTTCCAGTAAACCTTGTTTGCAGAAGTTGAGAGTTCGTAAGTAAACACAAAGGTCTCAAATAATGTTAATCTTAATGCAATCACATTAAAGTTACATGGGAAAAGTGTTCTAGAAAATTTATTGTATAATTGCAATTTTCTATCTTTCTGGGCTATCTTTTTTTTTTTTTTTTTTTTTGACAGAGTCAGAGAGAAAGATAGATAGGGACAGACAGACAGGAAGAGAGAGAGATGAGAATCATCAATTTTTCATTGTGGCACTTTAGTTGTTCATTGATTGCTTTCTCATATGTACCTTGACCGTGGGGCTCCAGCAGACCAAGTAAACCCTTGCTCAAGCCAGTGACCTTGGGTTCAAGCTGGTGAGCATTGCTCAAACCAGATGAACCCACGCTGAAGCTGGCAGCCTTGGGATCTTGAACCTGGGTCCTCCGCTTCCCAGTCTGATGCTCTATCCACTGCACCACCGCCTGGTCAGGCTGGGCTATCTTTTCTTGATAATTCACATTCAAAGATCTTATTTAACCCAAGGTTTTGTAAATGTTCTTTTGAAATATGCTTGCTTTCTGAGCCTCACTGTGTTATATTCTCAAGTTCATGCTTGATGCTAATATACATCTGACTATAATTGCCAAAAACCTTTCTATAGTTATTTTTATGCCACCTCTCCTCTCTTTGCATGTATTTCCTGTGCTCCTGTTTTTTCTGCTTGGATTGTTCAAAAATCTGTTGTGACAGGAGACATGAGTTTAGAACTTCACATATTTCAGGTCACTGCCGCTTAACTTCTGCATTATCAGGTTGGATTTGTCATTACTACAGGAAAAAATATTTTGCCTCAACCTGCTTCAGCCCAGCACAAGTCTGAAAAGTCATCCTAATCATAGAGTCCATCAGAAGGTGTGGTTTGAGCAAATCCAACAACAACAGAAATTTTCAGGCATATCTGAATATGCTGCCTTCTTTAGTATAAATATGACTGATTCCCTTTGGACAATCTCTGGCTACAGAGGAGCAGGTAAATCACCAGGACCTTGCACTGTTTATGAAATTCACCTATCCCTTGAGAAGAAATGACCTTCTTGCTCACTGGCTACACATAAAGAAGTTAGTATTCCCCAGCTTTGCTGATAGCACAACTTTGACTCAAGGAAGGATGGTCACAAAGGTAAAACTGATAAGCATGTGGTCCTCGGGGGTGGGAATCAGGGTTCCCTAGACAGGAGTGTACACACCTCAGTGTACAGGGATTCCCTGGGGCATGGCACAAAGATATCAGAGTTTCCTGCATCTATTTTTTATCTCCTCTTTTGAACATTACTATTTTTGTGTGTGTTCTATGATGTATAGAATATGTCTGTATTATGTATATGTATGTAATGTATAGGTAAACATATTAAAGTTGAAGATTTATGTTCAAATTTGTCCTGGAGTACATAATCCAGAACATTTGGCGACCACTGCTTCATAGCACACAGTTTATAAACTGTGGATGGTTTTCTATTTCATAAGAAGTAAAAATTGTTGCTCAAGAATTACCTCTTGCTCTTGTTTAGCAAAATATATTGATCCAACTCAAAAGAAAAAGGAGGGGAAGCTTTGTTACTTTCAGAGACACACATCAAAGGGAGGATAGGAGACACAGTCATCTATTTTTGCTGTTAAAGAGCAAAGGCGACACTAATTTTACCTTTATAAGGCAGACTAGGAAGATTTTATGGAAGAAGCTTCTCAAAAGAAGATTGGCATTGAAAATAGTGATCGAATTTTGGTAAGAGAAGATGGGTTAAAGACCATTTGAGAGGGAATGAATAACATAAACGAAGCAAAGGGGGACAAAAATATAAGTCTTGTTCAGGGAGCAGTGTGAGTTTCCATATGGCTAAAAGGTATAGTACAATGAGCAAGAGAGAATAAGACCAGCATCATGGTTGAGGCCTGTTCATGGATGTCTTGAATGGCTTGTTAAGAAGTTTAACATTATTCTGAAATCAGTGAGAAAAAAATAGAAGTTGTTTTGTTTTGGTTTGGTTTTAAAGCTAGAAATTCACTTATTCCAAGTTTCGTGTTAGGAAGATTAACATGGCAGAACTATGTATGAGTGTGACTGGGAAGAAAACAATTAGGGAACTGAAGTGATTGTCCAGATGAAAAGTATGATGGCCTAAGTTACAGCAATGATGATGGTGAGAATGTAGGCAATACAGTAGGAGGCATTAGAGAGATATATTTGGAAGGATAATCACCCAGTTGGATGGGAGAGTTTTGATTCTGAGATTATAAAATAAGGGTACTTGAAGAATGATGTTACAGTTAACTGAAAGTGGAGCTGTAGGGAAGGGTAGTGCTTGGGTCAGCACCGAGGAGGGGTTACTTAGATCAGGTTTGCTGAGATGATGGAGATTTGCATGCAGGAAGTTCGTTGCAAAGTTCAGTGGCTCATTAGAAGGAATAACAGGACTCAGCATATAGTTTATACTCACAGACATCATTTATTATAGCAAAAGAATATTTTAAAAATCAACAAAAGAAAAAAGTGCAAGGGACGAAGTCCAGAGAAAATCAGGTGTAAGCTTCCAAGAGTCTTCTCCTAATGGAATCACACAGGACTTGTGTGGCAACCTGTGTAAAATGTTGTCAACCAGGAAAGTTTATTAGAGACTCAGTGCCCAGGGTTGTTTTTGTTTGTTTGTTTTTGGGGTTTTTTGTATTTTTTCTGAAGTTGGAAATGGGGAGGCAGTCAGACAGACTCCCACATGCGCCCGACCGGGATCCACCCGGCATGCCCACCAGGGGGCAATGCTCTGCCCATCCGGGGCATTGCTCTGTTGCAACCAGAGCCACTCCAGTGCCTGAGGCAGAGGCCACAGAGCCATCCTAAGTGCCTGGGCCAACTTTGCTCCAATGGAGCCTTGGCTGCGGGAGGGGAAGAGAGAGACAGAGAGGAAGGAGAGGGGGAGGTGTGGAGAAGCTGATGGGCGCTTCTCCTGTGTGCCCTGGCTGGGAATCGAACCCAGGACTCCTGCACGCTAGGCTGACACTCTACCACTGAGCCAACCGGCCAGGGCAATGCCCAGGGTTTTTACTGGAGGCTGGCCATACAGGTATCCTTGGCCTAACACATACCAAATTCCAGACTTCCAGAAGGAAAGCAGGTGTTTAGCATAAACCACGTTGCTTTTACAAACAGTTTAGTCATTATGAGTTGCTCTTATCAGTTTGGGGAATAGTATAAAGCCTACCAAAACCCAAGTTCCCAGACATCAGCCAAAGACCAAACTTGTAAGCAGGTATTTTACAGGACAGCAGTCTCAGGCTGCCAGGCTCTTTTCTTCATAAGTGAAACACCATCTATGTTGAAGGAAGGGAAGCAGGACTGTGCAGAGGAAAAAGTAGAACCATGAAGCAGTTACAACAAGGGGCTCAGCCAATATCACAGAGAGCTCTGGAAATGGGTGGTCTTCAAAGATGTCCTAAACCAAACCCAGGGGGCCAACCTTCTTACCCCCACATTAACCAGGCACTGTGAGCTCCCTTCAGCTGGGAGCAATTCCTAGGGAAGAAGGAAGGAATTGAGTCCTCCAAAGGCACCCAACCTCCCAGAAAGCTGGTCAATTAGTGCTTCAGTCTTGTGATTAGCACACTCCAGAATCCACCTCAGAGGGCATGATGAATTAATTGAGTGCAGTTGGTTGTATAAATGGCATGATTGCTTCTTTGCTAATGGGATCCTACCACTTTGAAGATGTTGGAATTATAATAGCAGAAATTTGAGGTCCAGGAGAGTCTAAATATAAAACAACAATGAGGGTAGATAGAATATATAGGACAGAGCATATCTAAAGCACCTTTGAACCTAAAGGCCTTCAGAACAGCCCTGACTTTTCTCCAGAAGACCATATAGGGAAATGTACTGATCAGCCACTGACTAAATCTTATTACTAACCCCACCAGCCACTTAGAGAAATTCTGCATTGAAATATTTAACCCAGGAGCAAGGAATCTGCCCCAGTAGCAGACAGAAGCATCCTAGCCATTGAATACAAAAGTGTACTGTTTCCAAACAATTACACTCAATGATTTTCAGATATTAGTTTGCTTGACATCTTTCAGATCTCTTTACAAATACTTGATCTTCAGCTCTCATGTAAACTTCAGCAGGCCAAGATACAGTTCTTATAATTGAGGAAATTGAGGTTTCAGGGTTCCGGGATGAGCCCAGAGTTCTACTGCCAGTAATAGATGGAGGCCTGAATCTGATGAGTCTGAACTCTGGCGTTCTTCCCGCTGCCCCACACGCCGCCTCTGCATCTTCGTCAAAGCCCTCTCTTAGAAGGCAGAACCAACACCTTGAATGTGCTTCAGGGAGACTGGAAAAATTTTAATGTTAAAAGGATTGACATTAAAAACTTCTCTTTTCGTCTGGCCTGTGATGGCACAGGGGATAAACCTTCAGCCTGGAATGCCAAGGTTGCTGGTTCAAAACCCTGGGCTTCCCTGGTTAAGGCACATACAACAAGCAAGCAATGAACAACTAACATGAAGCAACTATGAGTTGATACTTCCCATTCCATGCTCCCCTTTCTCTCCTGTCTCTGTAAAACCAATAAATAAAGTATTAAAAAATTTTTCTCTTTTCTTTTATTTGGGGCCAACGTGCCAGTATTACTAGCAAGTTAGAGACTAAGAGACACATATTTTTTGTGTGTGTTTTTCTGAAGCTGGAAACGGGGAGAGACAGTCAGATAGACTCCCGCATGCGCCCGACTGGGATCCGCCCGACCGGGATCCGCCCGGCACACCAACCAGGGGCGAAGCTCTGCCCACCAGGGGGCGATGCTCTGCCCCTCTGGGGCGTCGCTCTGCCGCGACCAGAGCCACTCTAGCACCTGGGGCAGAGGCCAAGGAGCCATCCCCAGCGCACATATTTAACGAACAAGGAGATTGTGGAGGTCTGCAAAAATCAATTCCTCCTTTGGGACTTCAAATATTCTGCTGTATAAAAGAGATTCTCTTGGTTTTGGAAATACCATGAATCATTTCCTGAGAAAGCAAAATAATGGAAGCTTTTCATCCCAAATTTCTAAGAAATGTTGTCTAAAGGCAGAAGACACTTGGGAACACCAGCCCACGGGCGGAGGACTTTGCCATGCGCTGGTCAGAACTGGACCCTTCTTCTTAAATGCTGGCAACCATAGGAAAAGCACCTATTCGCTTGCAGGGGCTTCTTCCTCTTATGTGATCATGTGGTTAAGGGAGAAGATTTGTTTCTCTTTGTTTTCACAGGCTACATTGGTCAGGAACGCATCACTTTGATGCTCAGTGAGAGTTACCAGAGCCCAGAGTCCCAATTTTCAAAATGTTAGTAAGGGTCGTTTACAAGGGAATTTCCAGTGAAGTCAGCATATCTGTTGTCTCCCTCATCAATAACCCCACCAGAAACTCAGAAGTGCAAGATTTGTGTTTGCATAGGTGCAATCTAAGTGAAGTAGATGCTTGTCGCACCACTGAAGTCAGAAAGCAGTCAGCATTTCCACTCTAAACCTCTCAAGTTCCCCCTCAGCCTTTAACCCTTTGTAAGCCAACCATAAGAACTTACCGCAAGTGAAAACTTGAGGCCATTATTTTTTTTAAGGCTGAGAATGTTTTTTTCAAATGATAGAGTTAAAATCAATGTGACCTGTCCCAGTGAGCAGCAGAGGAGTGAGGCTCTGAGACGTACAACACAATTAAGGATTCTGTCTCTAAGACTAAAATTGGGTAGGGAAATCCGTAAGGAACCATCTTTTTAAGTTTCACCCAGAAGATATAAAAAACAATGGGGATTCTGTAAAGTCCAGAAAAATGCTTTCCCCAAAGGCCCTGGAGCTGTGTAGAAGCAGGTAGCAGTTGACAACAGTCCTGAATTGAGTTGTCAAAGAATCTCCACTTTCTGTCACATTGCCTATGCTGATGATAAGAATTAGCTTTCTCAGTTTGACTCAGATTATCTATTTGTATTTATATGTTACCTCCTTTTGGCAGAGAAGGCAAAAGTTCAAGCTGTAATGATTACATTTGACAGTGAACCCTTATAAACAGTTTCTTAAACATTGTTGGGATCTTTGCTTTTATGAAAAAAAGAATAACAGGGTGTAATAAGGATTAATGTGGCAAGAAGTCATGACCTCCACAAGGCCAGTTGTTCAAAGGTAAAAATGTGCTGAAGTGCTCAGGTGTACTCTGTTTTCATAATCTTGTTCAGATGTGTCTTTTTACAATGGTAGTTGTTACCTATGCCTCATACACCAGGAAGATGTCTAAAGAGAGGCTGTATAGAACTGCTAGGAGCCTCTCAAGATTTCTATAAACATCAAAGATGCCTCTAGTGGCTGATAGGGCTTTCAGAGTCTTCTAGCTAAAGTGTTTGCTTATATCCTTACAGCTAGGTAAACCATCAGTTTCCTATGGTAACACATATATGAGCTTTATCAGTTGCATGCAGACCAATGAAATAGATCTGTATGTTTTCATTGCCCCGGGTTATGGGGTGGAAGAGTCACAAATAAACACTCTGTCCACACATAACAAAACCGAAATGCTTAATTGGGTACTATTACAAAAAATCACAGGCTTTGATCATAACACCCTGGCAGTGTATTTGGGAAAGCTGAGTGAAAAGGCAACTTTTAATTAGGCAACCAGCTTCAGTATAATAATACTAAAGCATTTTACAGACTCATTCATTTCAAGAAAAGCCAGGTAATTAATAGAATTATAGATAGTTAGAGTTGTAAGAAATCTACTTAGCCTCAAATGTTAGGATGTTTTTTGAACTCCAGTGACTCACCACCTGCTCATTTCAGCCAACAGTCCTTGGGTGACCCCGTGCATCTTCTCATCATCTGGAATTGCTCCACATCAGAAATCTTAGATTGCAAAATCTACTCTTGGAAAACAGCTTCCAACATTTCCACTGTCCACAGCTGCCTTTTTTTTTTTTTTTTTTTTACTATTGGGTTCATGGTACTCTTTACCTTTCCTTTTGCATCCCATGCCGACCCGACATGCTTGCAATCTCCCCACTCCTGTCTCTCAAAGCTATTAGTGTCTTGTCTAGGTGTCTGTGCTCATGCTTCATTCAACTACTAAGCAAATATTTATTGAAATACCTCCCTGTGAGAATCACTTTGCTGGCTCCTCTGTCTGGAATGTCAGCCTCCTCTCAGCCACCTCCATGATGTTCCTTCCATTATGCAACTCCTACACATCATTCAAGACACAGTCTTGGAGACACATCCTCTACGAAATAGCTCCTGATTATCCCCTCCATTCCATTCTTCTCCTTCCATTATGCTAAGTCATGTGCCCACAACAGTTTGTGCATATCTGCATCAATGAGTCATTCTATAATTGTGTCAACCTCCCCCACTAGACTAGTGTGCTCTACCTAGTGTACTCACCTTTACAATGAATACAGGTAGTGTTTAGAGTTAGACAACCTATCTCTACTGCTTATTAGCTGTTAAGACCTTAAGCAACTCATTAAACTTCTAAGCCTAATTCCTCATCTATAAAACTAGTTATTAATATGGATTGCATTAAAGCACTTAGCACAATTTTTAAATACAGTAAATGCAAAATAAATACACATTGAATAAATAAATATCACAGAAACACCCTTATAAAACTCCTTAAATGGAAAATATTTATCCTTTAAACACTTACAGTGGCAAGGAGCTTGTTCCATAGTTGGATAACTCTAATTATAGTTTAACTCCAACTATTGGCTTAACTCACACTAGTTTTATATTCATAAATTAGCTCTACCACCCACAGTGTCCCCTGCTATGCATAAGAATCTTGATAATCTTTCAGAGTCCCCTGTCATGTGTATCAGCAACCAGTCTCTCAAATAACCCTATTTTGTTCACTACCTCTTATATAATTGGCTGTTGTGAGATGGTGACTCCTGGGAAAAGCTCTTTTCACTAGCGCCCAAGGCCAGCTGCTGCCACCATGACTGCAGCCTTAGAACAAGAATCACAGCCCTCCTCTGTTCTGCTTTGCCCCAAGTGTGGTTGAGGATCATTCCCCATAATCCCTCAGGACATCAGAAGTAAAAAATATGTAAGATGTTGATCAAATCTTCATGAAGGTGTAGGGGCAATGAATGGGAAAGAACACAGAATAAGTCTATGCCTAAGAACAGGCTCCCTCCCCTCCAGGAGGAAGCCCGCTATTTCTGGCAGCTCTTGTGTCCCTGGGAGCATCTCAGGGCTTCAGGAAGCACCCTTCCTGGGAGATCTAGTCAGTCTCACTCCAGGGCCCGGAATTCTGGTTTCCTGCCCTGCCACTGACCTCTCCTGAGGACAGATGGCAGTGAGTGGTTCCAGTTCTTTCAGGGGAAACCCCACCCGCATAATCACACAGTGATTCATGACCAGTGCATTTCCCCAAAGCCGTATCATTCAGTCCTCCTTGTTGTCACTTTGTTGTTAATGAAAATAGTAACTCCTGCTTCTGGTTTTTCAAAGAATTCTAGTTCACAGAAGGGTCAAATATGAGATGATTTCATTTTTCAACAATCACTGCCTACATCTCTGCAATGTTCACAATCTCTCTATGTGTCTCCTGACAACATCTTGGCAGATTTCTAAAGTTTCCTTCACTTTGGGGGTCAAAAAAGCCTAATCCAATCTAGTCTAATTTAAAACTTCAATCTCGCTTCAATACAATGGCCATGTCCGTTCTCTCAGCCCTGGTCGGTCCCCTACTGGAGGGACTTAGAATGCATAGAGACTTACTTGTTCCTAGGGCACCTTCCTCTACTGTCTGCATCTTCTTCTCTGTGTGGAAATAGGGAAGACAGACAGGAGAGATAGACTAGTGTTTCTAACATACCTGGGCCGTTAAAGCTCCTCTGGCCGGTGATGGTAGGCTGCTGGCTTCTTCTCTATGGCAGACAAACAATTCTGGCTCCCTCATTGGTGCTTATGTGAATTTCCCAAAGCCCCAAGGGAAGCCTCCCACATCACCATTTCCACCATCTGCCCCTATCTTGGTGATTCTCTCCAATGTTTCTGGTTATCAGAATTTACTTTCCTGGCAGCAAATTCTCTTGGGTGGGATATGGTGAGACAGCCTCAAGCTTGGCTGCCACAGTGTCCCTTTGGTCGAAAATAAGTGGCCCTGGCCAGTTGGCTCAGCAGTAGAGCATCAGCCTGGTGTGTGGAAGTCCTGAGTTTGATTCCTGGTCAGGGCACACTGGAGAAGCAACCACCTGCTTCTCCACCCATTCCATTTCTCTCTCTCCCCCTCCCACAGCTTTGGCTCATTTGAGCAAGTTGGCCCCAGGCACTGAGGATGGCACCATGGCCTCGCTTTAGGCACTACAATATAGCTCAGTTGCCAAGCAATGAAGCAATGAACCCAGATGGGCAGAACATCATCCCATAGAGGGCTTGCTGGGTGGATCCTGGTTGGGGAACATGCAGGAGTCTGTCCCTCTGCCTCCTCACCTCTCACTTAATTAAAATAAAAAAAAGAAAAGAAGTAAAATCACATATCCATTGCCAAAAGCTAAATGTTGGGCATGGAAGCTGCTGCCCTCTACTCCCTCTCTTTGCTCTGCCTTCTTCTTCTAATTGTCCTCCACTTATCAAATTGGACAGAGGTAGACCAGCCCATCAATGATATAAGAAAACACTCAGTTAGTGAATGAGGAGGAAAGAAGGATTAGAATTGATTTTCTTCATCTCTAGCTTCTATATTTTAAAAATATAATGATTTCTGGTTTTTTTTTTAAGTTGTGTTGTTTTTTTTCTTTACAGGGACGGAGAGGGGGGGGGGATAGACAGGGACAGACAGACAGGAACAGAGAGAGATGAGAAGCATCAATTCTTTGTTGCAGCACCTTAGTTGTTCATTGATTGCTTTCTCATATGTGCCTTGACTGCAGGCCTTCAGCAGACCGAGTAAACCCTTGCTTGAGCCAGCGACCTTGGGTCCAAGCTGGTGAGCAAATTTTTTATTTTGCTCAAGCCAGATGAACCCGCGCTCAAGCTGGCAACATTGGGGTCTCGAACCTGGGTCCTTGGCATCCCAATCCAACGCTCTATCCACTGCACCACCACCTGGTCAGGCAAAAAAATAAATAAATAAATAAATAAATAAAATATATATATATATATATAATGTTGGTATATCATTTTATAATGAAAAATTTCATGTGTCATGTTTTAAAATGTCAGGAGATTAAATTACTAAAAGTAGTATTCTCTATTAAAAGAAGACAGATTAAATTACTTTTGTCATAGCTGTTCTATCTGTAGAGCTTTATATAAAACACTCCAGAGTAATAGTGAGACAACAGGAATATTGAATTTCAATTTATATGAAATTAGTTTACCAGGGTTTCATTTTGAGTATCCTAAAGATTCCTTTGAAGAGCTTAAAAAATAAGTAAATAAAAACATTTTCTTTTTAAATAAGATGGTATAAAAAGTTGAAGAAACAACTATTTCTCTCACAATTTTTTCTTGACTTTGCAGTAGGTCAGATCCAGTTTAAAACCTTGCTAGCCTCTATCTGCTGTATTTAACTACAGGCAGGTTATACCCACTCTGGACCTCCATGTCTTCATCTCTAAAATAATCTCTATCTTAAAATAAATAAATAAATAATAAAATAATCTCTGTCTTGCAAGCCTGTTGCAATTGGAAACAAATATGTAAAGTACCAACTGTTTCATTACAGCTAAGATTCTGAGATCAAAATCTAATATTCTTCTCATTTTCTAGCATAGTTCACTGATATAAAACCCTATTACTGGGTACCATGCAGACTTGTATGCTGTACTTCCTCATCAAATGTTTAAGCCATCAGAATGCATTCCTCAAAGAAATATATAGTAATTTAGATTGCAAAGGACATCATTGAAGAAAATGGCATTTACAGCATGAAGTTGGTGAAAACATTTCTTCTGAGAATCCTAACTTCAGTATAATTAAATCTTCAATATAGGAAACATTGGCTTCTGTCTAGCACCAGATGAAATAAGTAAGGAGTCTTCCCATTCTGACTTCACTTCTGAAATGCCCTGGAGGGTCTCCTTGCCTAAGTCTTGTTCAATATTAGCAATTTCTGCTCAAGCTCTCAGTGGCCTCAGCATTCTCTTTGGTCCAGAATTTCTCTCTGGTTGTTACTATGATTCCAAAAGTACATTAGAGAATAGTTGAAACTCAATAACTTCTGAATTTGTTTCCATCTCTAAGAATTGATCATTCTAAAACATGATTCTTTTGAAAAGTTAACTTCTTGAGAAAAGTGTGCTTGATTGAATAGCTGGAGAAATGGGCAGGTCTCATCAACTGGATTATAACATCTTTTAAAAGTGTGTCTTTTGGCCTGACCAGGCGGTGGCACAGTGGATAGAGCGTCGGACTGGGATAAGGAGGACCCAGGTTCCAGACCCCAAGGTCGCCGGCTTGAGCGCAGGCTCATCTGGCTTGGGCAGAGCTCTCACCAGCTTGGACCCAAGGTCGCTGGCTTGAGCAGGGGGTTACTCGGTCTGCTGAAGGCCCATGGTCAAGGCACATATGACAGGGCAATCAATGAATAACTGAGGTGTCGCGGCAAAAAACTGATGACTGAAGCTTCTCGTCTTTCTCCGTTCCTGTCTGTCTGTTCCCATCTGTCTCTCTCTCTGACTTTCTCTCTCTGTAAAAACAAACAAAAAAACAAATAAAAAAAAGTGTGTCTTTTGGATGCATTTCTTCTCATTTTCTGTGTTTTTGAAATGAGTAGTAATAAATATAAATCAACTTAAATGAAAATATCTATTTCACCATAGTGCAAAAATTATGCATGTATGAAAAGCTCACAGTATCAAAGAAAATTGTTATAAACATAATTATTGCTATGAGAAATGAGGTTAGGATCTAGATCAGGGGTCCCCAAACTACGGCCCGCGGGCCACATGTGGCCCCCTGAGGCCATTTATCCGGCCCGCTGCACTTCCAGAAGGGCACCTCTTTCATTGGTGGTCAGTGAGAGGAGCATAGTTCCCATTGAAATACTGGTCAGTTTGTTGATTTAAATTTACTTGTTCTTTATTTTAAATATTGTATTTGTTCCCGTTTTGTTTTTTTACTTTAAAATAAGATATGTGCAGTGTGCATAGGGATTTGTTCATAGTTGTTTTTTTTATAGTCTGGCCCTCCAATGGTCTGAGGGACAGTGAACTGGCCCCCTGTGTAAAAAGTTTGGGGACCCCTGATCTAGATAGTATCTTATACACAATTCTTATCCCCTTCATTGTTATTACAAACACAAAATTGATATGAGATAAATAAAAGAAAGCAGTTAAATAAACAGCCAGCCACACAGAGTAGTAATGTATTCTTAGCTTGTGTGAGCATAACATTTTCATTTATTATTTTGTTGTTGTTTTGATGTTAGTTCTTGATTGTAATTGTTGTAATCAAGAGAAATCTGTGTTATGCAGATCATGTTCCCTAAATAGTCAATTTTCTTTCAAGCAATTCCTGTTAAAACAACAACAACATTAGTTCTGAGGAAAAGGTATCGGCCCTTGTCGGTTGGCTCAATGGTAGAGCATTGACCTGGCGTGCAGGAGTCCCGGGTTCGATTCCCGGCCAGGGCACACAGGAGAAGCACCCATCTGCTTCTCCACCCCTCCCCCTCTCCTTCCTCTCTGTCTCTCTCTTCCCCTCCCGCAGCCGAGGCTCCATTGGAGCAAAGTGGCCCCGGCGCTGAGGATGGCTCTGTGGCCTCTGCCTCAGGCGCTAGAATGGCTCTGGTTGCAACAGAGCGACGCCCCAGATAGGCAGAGCATCGCCCCCTGGTGGGCGTGCTGGGTGGATCCCGGTTGGGCGCATGCGGGAGTCTGTCTGACTGCCTCCCGGTTTCCAACTTAAAAAAAAAATACAAAAAAAAGAAAGGTATCTACTTAATACTTATGAATGAAGGTGAGGTCCACCCAAGCACATGAAGACTTAGAGGGTAAATGACATGTTATTAAACAATGGATTAACGCCTGACCTGTGGTGGCGCAGTGGGATAAAGCACCGACCTGGAACACTGAGGTTCCCGGTTCGAAACCTTGGGCTTGCCTGGTCAAGGCACATATGGGAGTTGATGCTTCCTGCTCCTCCCCCTTCTCTCTCTCTCTCTCTCTCTCTCTCAAAATCAATAAATAAAATATTAAAAAAATAAATAAATAAACAATGGATTAACAATGAGATCAAGGAAGTAATCAAAAGATACCTTGAAACAAATGAAAATGAGAACACAATAATCCAAAATCTATGAGACACAGTGAAGGCAGTCCTAAGGAAAATTCATAACATTACAGACCTACCTCAAGAAACAAGAAAAATATCAAATAAACAAAAAGAAACTTGATAAAGGCAACAAAGCCCAAAAGTTAGTAGAATGAAAGAAATGATAAAGAGCAGAACAGAATAGAGTAAAAAAATACAAAAGATCAATAAAACCAAGAGCTGATTCTTTGAAAAGATAAATAAAATTGATGAAACTTAACCAGACTTATAAAAAAATGACCCAAACAAATAAAATCAGAAATAAAAGATGAGAAGTAACAACTAACATCAGAGAAATACAAAAATTGTGAGAAAATATGAATATGCCAACAAATTGGACAATCTGGATGACATGGATAAATTCCTGGAAACATACAATCTTCCAAAACTGAATCAGGAAGAACCAGAAAATCTAAACAGATAGATGACAACTAGTGATATTGAAGAAATTATTAAAAATATAACTCCCAAAAAACAAAAGTTCTGTACTGGATGGCTTCACAGGTGAATTTTACCAAACATTCAAAGAAGAACTAACACCTAGCCTTCTCAAACTATTTTTAAAAAATTCAAGAGAAGACTCCCAAGCTCGTTTTACAAGGCCAGTGTTATCTTAATTTCAAAACCAGATAAAGACACTACAAAGAAAGAAAATTATACTCCAATATTCTTAATGAACATAGATGCTAAATTTTTCAACAAAATATTAGTAAACCAGATTCAGCAATACATTAAATAGATCATACACCATGATCAAGTGAGATTTATTCCAAGGGCAAGGTTGGTACAATATTGGTAAATCAATAAATGTCATACACCACATAAACAATATGAAGGATAAACACTACATGATCAATAGATGAAGAAAAAACATTTGATAAAATCCAATGCCCATTTATGATAAAAACTCTCAGCAAGGCAAGAGCAGAAGGAACATATTGCAACATAATAAAAGCAATATATAACAAATCCATAGCCAAAAATCATACTCAAAGGGCAAAAACTAAAAGCATTTCCCCTAAGATCAGGAAAATACAAGAATGTCAGCTTTCACCATTCTTAGTCAACATAGAACTGGGAGTCCTAGCTACAGCAATCAGACAAGAAAAGGAAATAAAAGGCATCCAAATTGGAAAGGAAGAAGTGAAAGTGTCATTATTTACAGATGACATGATAATGTATAGAGAGAACCCTAAAGATTCCACCAAAAATTGCTAGAACTGATAAATAAATTCAATAAAGCAGCAGGATACAAAATAAATACCCAGAAATCAGTTGCATTTTTATATACCAATTATAAACTATCAGAAAGGAGAGCTAAGAAAACAATCTCATTTATGATTTTATAAATAAAAATACCTAGACATAAATTTAACCAAGAATCTAAAAGACCTGTACTTGGAAAATTATAAGACACTGAAGAAAAAAAGAAATTGAAGAAGATAGAAATAAGTCGAAGTATATACCATGTTCATGATAGGAAGAATTAACATCATTAAAATGTCCATACTACCCAAAGCAATCTATAGATTCCATGTAATTCCTATCTAGATACCAATGGTGTATTTCACAGAACTAAAGCAAATATTCCAAAAATTTATATGAAACCATAACAGACCTCAAATAGCCACAGCAATCTTGAGAAAGAAGAACAAAGTTGAAAGAATCACAATGCCTGATATCAAACTAAACTACAAAGCCATAGTAATCAAAACAGCATAATACTGGCATAAATACAGATATATACATCAATGGAACAAACTAGAGAGCCAGAACTAAATTCCACCTTTATCATCAATTAATATTTGACAAAGGAGACAAGAACATACAATGGGGTAAAGATAGTGTATTCAATAAATGGTGTTGGGAAAATTAATCAGGTATGTGCCAAAAGATGAAACTAGATCACCCTCTTATCCCAGAAACAAGAATAAACTTTAAGTGGATTAAAGGCTTAAATGTAAGACTTGAAACCATAAAAATCCTAGAAGAAACATAGGCAGTAAAATCTTGGACATTTCTTGTAGCAAAATTTTTTCTGATATATCTCCTCAGGCAAAGGACACTAAAGAAAAATAGGCCCTGGCTGGTTGACTTAGTGGATAGAGCATTGGCCTGGCATACGGATGTCTTGGGTTTGAGTTCTGGTCAGGGAACACAAGAGAAGCCCATCTGCTTCTCTCTTCTTCCCTCTCCCCCTTCTCTCCCTCTTTACTCCTTGCAACCAGTAGTTTGATTGGTTTGAGTGTAGGCCTGGAGCACTGAGGATGGCTCAGTTGGTCCAAGCACATCAGCTTCAGGTGCTTAAATAGCTCAGTTGATTTCAAGCATCTGCTCCAGACAGGGGTTGCCAGGTGGATCCCGGTTGCAGTGCATGCAGGAGTTTGTCTATCTCCCCACCTTTCACTTAAAAAAAGAAATGAGACTACATCAAACTAAAAAGTTTATGCATAGTAAAAAAATCATCAACAAAATGAAAAGACAACCCACTGAATAAGAGAACATATTCGTCAATGATGCATCTGATAAGGGTTAATATCCAAAATTTATTAAGAACTTACACAATTCAACAAAAAACAATCCACTATAAAATGAGCAAAAGATGTAAACAAACATTTCTCCAAAGCAGACATACAAGTGGCCAATAGACATGAAAAAAATGTCTCTAATCATCAGAGAAATGCAAATTGAAACTACAGTGAGATGTCACCTCACACCTATAAGATTGGCTATCATCAATAAATCAACAAACGACTAGTATTGGTGAGGATATGGAGAAAAGGGAATCCTCATGCTCTATTGGGAACTTAGATTGGTGCAGCCACTGTGAAAAACAATATGGAGTTTCTTCAAAAACTTAAAAATGGAATGACCCAGTGATTCCACATGTGGGAAAATATCCAAAGAAACCTGAAACACTAATTTGAAAGACTGTGCACCCCTATGTTCATTGCAGCATTATCTAAACACCTAATATTTGGAAACAGTTCAAGTGCCCATCAGTAGTTGAGTGGATAAAAAAGCCATGACACATTTACATAATGGAATACTACTTGTCCACAAGAAATAAAAGGAAATTTTACATTGTGCAACAGCATGGAAGGACCTGGAGAACATTATGCTAAGTGAAATGAGCCAATCACTTATTTGTGGAATCTAATGAACAAAGTAAACTAACAAACAAAATAAATGGATACAGAGAGCAGCCTGGCAGCCGTTAGAGAGGAGGGGAGTTGGGGGGCTGGGTGAAAAAGGTGAAGGGATTAATAATTTTTAAAACAATCTCATGACACACACACACACACACACACACACACACACACGCACGCACGCACACACGTAATCTTTAAAAGGGACCCAACCCATCCACCCAAACCTTTGTGGATCCTTGACTTTTGACTCTTCGCTCTATTTTGATATTTATACCTTCTACCCTTGGTCTCCCCCAGATTGGCATCCTGATTTCAGATTTAGCATCTCAGCAGTCTCTTCAGAACAGAGGTCTCTGATACTACCACCTGGCCTCATCCATCCCAAATACAGATAAAAAGATACACTCTGTCTCTGAGCACTGGCCACAGCATGTGAGATCTGCCAGCCTTTGCCAACTTCTCACATCCTAGGGAAGGGATACTGTATAGGTATGACCAGTAAGTAAGGGACACTCACAAGCACTCTCAATTCTTTTTCAGTCTAATTCCTGGATATTCCTTGATATGGATGATCAAAGCTAGACAGATTCTTATTCCTCTGGAAGGCTTGATCCAATCTAGTTTCGAAAAACATTTTTTTTGCACTATACTGATTTCTTCCCATCTGGTGATTCCATAACCTATTCTTATCAGTTCTTGCAACTACAGAACAAAGTTATTTTGGGCAAGGGTTTGTAGTTTACAGCTCAATTCCTTCAGTTTGAACAAGCGCTACTATTTATAGTTATCTAATTTTATTGCTTTAATTTATGTATCTGAAAGAATCTGCTCTAATGGTAGGCGATTATCAGAAGGAAAATGTGCTTTCATGCACATCAGGGGATTTGTTTGTGGGGCTATGGTTTTAAATAGCTCAAGTATTACCCAGTGGGTAGAAAATCAATTTTATGGATCTTCAAACATGCCTAATGATCATCATGAATGATAATGTTAAATATTAAAGTGCTAGTAGCACATTTTACATTTGCTTTAATGGTTTTTTCTTTCTATTTATAAACAGTTACTTATATTTCTACTATATATTTCCAAGGGTATCGCTAATGTAACACTATACGAAGAGGGTCTTTGATTGTCTCTATGGATACTAGGAGTAATCAAGAGTGGTTAATGGTGGTCCTTGCCAGCTGGCTCAGTGGTAGAGAATCAGCCCGGAGTGTGGAAGTCTTGGGTTCTATTCCTGGTCAGGGCACACAGGAGAAGCGCCCATCTGCTTTTTCATCCTTCTGCCTCTCCTTCCTCTCTATCTCTCTCTTCTTCTCCCACAGCCAAGGCTCCATTGGAGCAAAGTTGGCCCCAGGCACTGAAGATGGCTCCATGGCCTCCACCTCAGGTGCTAGAATGGCTCTGGTTGCAACAGAGCAACACCTCAGATGGGCAGAGCATTGCCCCCCTAGTGGGCTTGTCGAGTGAATCCTGGTCAGGCACATCCAGGAGTCTGTCTCTCTGCTTCCCCACTTCTCACTCCAGAAAAGTACAAAAAAAAAAAAAAAAGAGTGGTTAATGGCACAGGTGGGTAGACATAGGCCTTAAGCAACAGAGAAGACCTTATATAATGATAGGAAGGACTGGATTTGTGTTAGATGGATTGAGAAAAGCCTAATATGTCCAAGCAAAGCTCACAAGTCTCTGAAGTATTTGATATGTATCTTTCTAATCCAGCCTTCTCATTTGACATAGTTATATTTCTTAACCAAGAATTAGATGAGAATATTCTTCATCTCAAAAACTAGAAATGATTTTTGTTGCTTGCAGAATAAGGATAGAACTTACTAGCCAGATTCTTTACCCATGATACTCCCCCCAGCAATATCATATTCTCTAACACTGTAGACCTTTACATGTAATTTCATCTGACCCTAATGCCACTGTTCAAGTATCAAAGCACAACACACATTAAAAGATATTAAATAACAAAACTCCTAAGAAAATTTTTCTGATCAAATCAACCCCCCATTAAAATCAATACCTCTATCCTTATTTGCAACTTATTAATGTAGTTATTTCATTTCGTATATCATGAATAATTGCTGACATGCTTATATCAACCATTAGCTTCTGCAATTCTGGAATTCAAATGGTCTCATTTATCTGTGTATATCCAACAAAGTCCACATGTATCTCCTACACATGGTTTGTGAAGTTATATAATTGCTATATAAGCACAATATTGAGAGCTGGAATAAACTAGGCTATCTCCCTCATTGTCCTAATTCTGTCACGGGGAACCTTGAAATCTAAGAATCTGATTGAAGCCTGAGCCACCCTCTTGGACAGTGGTATGGTAGCTCAAGTCTTCAACTGCTCCAATCAAGAAACAAGTGTTTTGCCTGACCAGGCGGTGGTGCAGTGGATAGAGCATTGGACTGGGATGAGGAGGACCCAGGTTCGAGAACCCAAGGTTGCCAGCTTGAGCGTGGGCTCATCTGCTTTGAGCAAAAAGCTCACCAGCTTGGACCCAAGGTTGCTGGCTTGAGCAAAGGGTTACTTGGTCTGCTGTAGCCCCCCCCCCCCCATCAAGGCACATATGAGAAAGCAATCAATGAACAACTAAGGTGTTGCAACAAAAAACTGATGATTAATGCTTCTCATCTCTCCATTCCTGTCTGTCTGTCCCTATCTATCCCTCTCTCTGACTCTCTCTCTGTCTCTGTAAAAAAAAGAAAAGAAAAAAAGAAAGAAACAAGTGTTTCTTAGCATAAAAATAAAATGAAATGAAATAAAAAAATAAAATATAGCAGGCTTTATTATTTAAGGGTAAGGAAAAAAAAAACATGCTAACCAGGAAAATAGCCTTTCTTTGACCTGAATTTAGACTATTTTGCCTTAGACCAAAAATTATGCTTGCATTGGTGAGATGTGATTATTTGCTAGGTAACCAAGAGGGTTACCATTGCAGTTCTCCTGGTTGGGAGACTGAACTGGAATTAGAACAGTCACTTCTACCCTCAAGAGGGGGTCTGGAGCCTGTCACTCCCCTCAAGAGCTGACTAAATCAGCATTGTTACCCCAAAGAACACCTTGCCAAAGCCAGAGGGCCTCAAGTTTTTAAGATCCAGAAAAGTTTCTCTACACTGAGATTCTTCCTCTTTCTCCTGTGGAAGGAATTTCCCCAGACAGAAGGTGGACCCATTAAAGGTGGGTAGGGGAAGAAGGACTGAAAGAGGATCTACCGAAGACATCTCCCCTTCAAAGCCTATGCTGGGAATAGTCTTTCCTTGAATAGAACAAGAGAATGCCTTGGATAGAGCCACAACCAGTGTTTCTGTCACACTGCCCTGCTAATCCTGAGATCTGATATTCCTAAGGGAAAAAAAACAACACACTTCACTTCCACTGAGCATTTATATATTTGTTTAGTCACATAGAGACTGGAAGCCTCAGGGGTTAGGCAGAGATAGAGCTGAGGGGACTTTGCCCCCAAATGGATTATTAAGAGTGACGAGGTCTTAATAATCTACCAAAACAGAGAACATCATGTGACACAGAGATGGTCACACTGACTCCCAGCTGATTGAATCCATAATGTTAGCAAAGAACACCTTAAAACCAAACTGTAGTAACCTCGTCATTCTCTAGTTATGAGTAATAGGGATTCTAATAAAAATTTTCCTTTGAACTCTCATAGTCGGGGGCTTAGGATGGGTGAGTAGAAAGGGTACCATAGGTGAACTCTTTGCTGAAATAAATCATTTGCATAGGAAGAGAAGGCAAAATATATATGTGGAGGTCACACTGAAGAGAGCTTTTAAAGGCTCTCTGATCTCTCTTTCCCAGTTGGTGAATTCTAGGACGTTGCTCCCTAGCTGAGTCAGATTTGTCAGAGGACATCAATGGCTGTACTGTGAACAGCTGCATCCCACACACACCTTTTAGGGAGACACTCAATCCAAAGCCATACAGGTATCCAAACTCACTATCAATGTGAAGAAGCAACAAGAAATTTGGTGATGGGGCATAAAACAGAAGGTTTGAGTAAGAGGGTCCTCTATACCAAAGCATATGCTTTGCTTTTCCCATTGAGCTAGGGATGCTGGTATCTGGATAGAGAGAAAACTCTTAATGGTACTGACTTGTGTGGGAGACTGCAAGTGGCAAAGCCTTTGTAAATTTGAGGCTTAGCAAAAAGCTAAGTTCTCCCCCTCACTCCTCCACATTGGCAATGAAGATGAGTATTTGCACTCAACCCAACCCCCCACCTCACTTGCTTAGTGAAGTTGCTAAAGGCTAAGCTTTTGTCCACACCTCCATGTTAGCTGTGATACTGGCCCTATCTCCATGTCCCTAGGAAAGACTGGAGGCAGTTTTCTTTTATTATCTGTTTTGTGAGGTTAAGACGTTATGCAAGGTAGAGAGTTTTCTGCACTTGGGAGAATTCTTGGGTTGCCTTGGAAATGTGATTTTGTTTTAATGATCTCTTTGATTTGCTAATGACCTCACTTTACCCTATAAATAAAGCAGGTAGGGGAGTGGAGACTCACTTTTTGCAAGCTATCTTTTTTTTTTTTTTTTTTAATTTAATGCAGTGACATTGATAAATCAGGGTACATATGTTGAGAGAAAATATCTCTAGATTATTTTGACATTTGATTGTGCTGTATACCCCTCCCCCTGTCATCTCTATCTGTTTTTCTTTGTGCCCCTCCCCTCTCCTAACCCCTCTCTCCTTCTTCACCCCCTCCCCCCTCCCCCAACCTCCCGCACCTGTTGCCATCACATTCTTGTTCATGTCTCTGATTCTCATTTTTATATCCCTTCTATGTATGGATTCATCTTAGTTTTTTTTTCTGATTTACTTATTTCACTTCGTATAATGTTGTCAAGGTCCATCCATGTTATTGTAAATGATCCGATGTCATAATTTCTTATGGCTGAGTAGTATTCCATAGTATATATGTACCAAAGCTTTTTAATCCACTCGTCCTCTGATGGACACTTGGGCTGTTTCCAGATCTTCACTATTGTGAACAATGCTGCCACAAACATGCGGGTGCATTTCTCCTTTTCGAGCTGTTCTATGGTGTCCTTGGGGTATATTCCTAAAAGTGGGATAGCTGGGTCAAAAGGCAGTTCGATTTTCTGTGTTGCAGAATCCTCCAGAGCCTATCCGTTTTTCTCTTTAAACCTATTTTCTTAATTCTGTGCCATTCCCAATCAGGACCTGGAATTACTAGCTGCGCTGGTTTGAGGCAGACTTGGTCTAAAAGAAAGTGTTTGCCTATGGAATATGGATTTTGTTTTATTAGCAATATAAAGTCATGGAATTTGTTGTTTTGCTTTTCTCTAGCAGGGCAATGAATGCAAAAGGTACTGTTGAGTGTAATTACTCTGGAAATAATATACAGAATGAATTGGAGGATAGAAAAAAATAAAGGTTGAAATTCCATGAGATAAGGGACTGAACTAAGGGATGATAGTGAGACTAGAAAGAAATGGATGTATGTGTGAGTAGATACAAATGAAGAATCAATAGGACCTGGTATCTCATTGTATATGAAAAATAGAGAACAATAATTTTCAAAGATGACTCAAGTTTCAAATCTAAATGAAGAAAGAAATGTTGGCACCAATCAGGAGCAAGTGTAATTGGCCTTTCAGTTGTCTCTTTTTCAAATTTCCCCTGAGCATATATTGATGGAAACAGCACATTTTATGGAAGCTGATGCGTTAAAAAAAATATTTGCATCAGGTAATTTAAACAGAGAAAGAGAAAGAATAAACCTTTTTCCTAATTACAAAATTCTTCCAACTAGATAGGAAGATAATATAAGGAGAGTTCAACAAAGATAATCTTAAATTCAAGTCCTGGAAGGTTGGTTCAGTGGATCCGTTGGCCCGGCTATGGACAAGCTGGGTTCAATTCCTGGTCAGGACACACAAGAGAAGTGACCATCTACTTCTCTCCCCCTCCCTATTCCCCTTCTCTACCTCTTCCCCTTCCTAGCCAGTGCTCTGGTTCAAGTGTCAGTCCTGGGCACTGAGGATAGCTTGGTGGGAGTGTATCACCTTCAGACACTAAAAATAGCTCAGTTGATTCAATCATCAGCCCTAGATGGTGGATTCCAGTTGGAGCGCATGAGGGACTCTGTCTCATTCTCTCCCCTTCTTTCACTAAAAAAATAAAAGAAAAAATATTCAAGCTAATATTTTTTAAATATTGTTCCACATGTATTTAGTAGGACTGGGGATAAATTAATTTTATATTGACAAAAGTTATATATTGCTTTTATGTTTAAAAGAATTGATTTATTGTTATATGTTATATAGCATAACATTTTCACATTTCATAGTTTGAGTATCATTTCTGTCAATAGTGTCAGTCAAATTTTATTTTGCTGAACTTATTGGAATTGGCTTTGTTTGGAAAACCACACTATTCCAATTTCAATTGGCTTTCAGTTTTAGAATCTTAAAAGTAATTATATGACCTAGTAGACATCCAACACCATTCTTTTTTATTTTTCCACATCACAATCAGAAAATGAAATGTATTCTGTACAAGAAACATTTACAGAAACAGGAGGAATATATATTCATTTAGAGGTTTACTTCTGTAACCCAAAGTCAAAACTAAAAAATTGGCCAAAAGATCCTACTTTTCTACAGTACTTTTTGCTCCTCTCCCATTTTGTTTTCTATTGCAGGATTTTTTTTTTTTTTTTGAAGTAGGAAACTTTTTGGGAGTTATATTAATGGCTCAAAAGTTAGATAACAAAACAAGTCTTTTGTTCTCAGTAAACAGCACCATAACTTGCCATATTTGGTGTCATAGTTTTAGCTGGTTGAGACTTCAGGGAACTATTAGCTGATCTCATGGGTGGTATACAATTTAGAACTGTAATGTGCAACATGCATTTGTATGTTGTAAGATATTCACCAGAGATTGCTATTCGGTATTTCTTCTCAAGAACACCAAAGGAACAAGACAACCTACCACATTTAGCCTGTTATACAAGGAGTTAATTAACTAGCACAATATTCCCAGTTTGTTCCAGTATGACCACATGAATTCCTACAGATTGGTGTCCTCAGATGGTTAACAAACTAGTTACCTTTTAAACCAGCTCTGAGTTTAAAATAATTCCTTTTGTGGAAAATCTGGTAGGATTCAATGATTAAACAGTGAGTTGGTTTGTTTCAGAGAACATTGTTCTGAAATCATTTGGAAATGTGGCCATTTCACTATTGTGAGGCCATCAGCCACTAGCTGGGCGGAAGGTATAGTTTTCTTTCCTGTTCTATAGCTATGTGCTTAAGTTTACATGGATAATACCAATGCCTTCTCTCTGTTCTTAAGAAGCCACAGTCATAATTTCATGAGTATTTTAGTCTGTGATATTAGGAAATACATAAAATGCAGAGATCAAGAAGTTTCCATTGGAAAACAATATTCTAGTTTATTAATTTTCCAGGGCTGGTGTAACAAAGTACCACAGACTCAGTGACTCAAACTACACACTTATTTTCTCACAATTCTAGAGGCTAGAAGTCCAAGATTTAAGGGTCAGTAAGGTTGGTTCCTTCTGAGGACTCTGAGGAAAGATATCTCTCCCAGGTCCCTCTCCCTGGCTAATAGATGGGCCTCTTCTCCCTTCTTCTTCACATGGTCTCCTTCTGTACATGTCTGTGTCTAAATTTCCTCTTCATATAAGGACAACAGTCATAGTGAATTAAGGCTCACCCATAAGACCTCATTTTAGTTCAGTTACCTCTTTAAAGACCCTACCTTCAAATACTGTTACATTCTGAAGTACTGGGAGGTTATAACTTCAACATATGAATTTTTAGGAGGTTGCAATTCACCCTATAACATCTGAAAACCAAGCTAAAGGTCCTTAGTTTCTATTTAAGTCAGTGTAGGACATTGGCTCTCAGGCAAAGTGACTCTGATATGTGTCCTCAAACTGTACTGGTGCTGTCTGGCTCGCCCCTTGGGATTTCTTTCTTCTGCTTCCAGCTGTGTCACATCTACTCTTCAGAGGCTGCTGGGAAAAGGCTCATGGTGGCCCCCAGCCTATGAGATCCTCAGAGTCCTTGTCCAAGATTAAGGGTCTGCTCTCATAACTGGCAGTCTTTGGGGTATCACAGCCATGCTCCCCACCACATTTGTTATCTAGGCTCCAAAAGCTCTGTGCCTGTTCTCAAAGTCTCACAAAGTTTCTGTGACCAACGTACTCAGCTCCAGCCTCCAACCGCTCACCATACAGGGGATCTCAAACCAGACCAAGGGATTTGGAGGAGAGACTGCATTCTGCCCAGTCCAGTATTCTCTTCCCTCCACCTTAGCCAGTCCATTTTACAGAATGTCCTCATAGTTTCAAGACATGAATGGTAATCCTGAAGAATGGAAACAAGCAACCTCTGGCATAGAAACACATGTGGGTTGGTGGGGGTGGGCAGCATGTGTGGTAATGTGCTGTGCAGGAAGTGAGGAGGTGTGTGATGTGTGTTTATATGTATAGAAAGTATTGGTTATTTTAGTACAGAATTTGAGTTTTCAATACCAGCTGTCTGAATGATCAGTCTATAGCCATCTATAGATATGGTGAGAGGATAATAATTATAGAATCTTAAAGAGTTATAAGAAAACTTAGAGATACTTTTACCATTATCTTTATAGTGTAAATAAAAAAAACTGGGACACAGAAATATCGTGTCCAAGGTTATATAATAGTTCATAAAAGATTAAATATGTGAAACTGAAAGCTAAGATGTGTCATGATCTGAAACTATGAATTATAACTGTGTAAAGAGTTTCATTTGAGAGCACTTTGAAGTGTCTGCCCAGTTCACAACATGTCCCCTTTGAAAGTGGATAAATTACATCCCTCTTTCTACTGTTGGTTGAGCTGGAATGGACATCTGATCCAGGCTAAGCCAATCAGACTCCCCTCCCTGGGAGTTTGTAACTGGAATTGTAGACAGAGAGAAGCATCTATGTAGCTAGACCTGTGACAAGGTCAGGTTTCCCATTGTCCAGTCGGATCCAAGTAAAGGGCCAGTAGCATCCTTTCTCTACCACCACTACCTGGCTCTGAGGTCAGGGCCCATCCTCTGGAGTGGATGGCTTAGGAATGTCCTGCTTTGTTGAAAAAGTCCATTATCCACATGGTACAGGTCAGATAGCGACCCTTAAATTCCCAAGTCCAGGAGGCCCTTTTTTGTTGGGTGGGACAAGGTGATAAGAAATGCTAGCTGTTATCGGTGGAAGGGCATCTATCACCAGGTAGCCAAGTAACAAAGTCCAGCTAACTATGCTTCCTTGGCATAAATAAAGAAAGAAACAAACAAAATAAAGACAAGGCAAGTGTGGGCTCACTCCAGTGGTTACTCACAGTCTATGGGCTTGGCTGGGCTCCCCCATGTGGCTCCCAGCCCTGCTGATCTAGGTACTCATAAGCTGTCTAGGCCAACTCTGCCTCCATCCACGTGGCTTTTCAAAGTCCTGGTCCCTTATCCCAGGCTCTGTATGGAGAGGGTAGTTACAGCCAGTGTTTTATTCCAGCCTCTTTTCAATGTATGATTCTTGAGACATAAATTCTATGTCCCACTTTCCTTCAAGGTCTACTCTTCAATTTTCACAATCCTGTCTTTCTCTCAACAAAACCTACCTCACTCAAATGAGAAAAGCTTTGGCTTCTGTGCATTTGTGCAGGCAGTGGACACATAGAGAATCTCTGTACTTTCCCCTCAATTGTATTCTGAACCTTAAACATCTCTAAAAAAAAAGTCCTACTGAGAGAAGAACAACAAAAGCTGCGGCTCCCCAAACTATTGTTTCTAATAGGGTCTTACAAAACCATTTTGTAAATTAAAAACAAAAAAAAAGCACTGACTGATTCTTTATCGTTGCATACCAACTGCAATCTTCCCAATTCTTGTTTAGTCGATGTGGATGGCTCTGGGGAAGCACAAAACAGAAACACACACACATTCATATTTCAAGAAAACACTTCACTAAGTGGGTAAACTCACTGTTGTAGGCAGTCGCGCTCCACCTGTGAGCGGGCGCACAGGTAAAAGCCAGGTGGCAGGGATAATAACGAAGTGGACTCACAGAGAGAAGCAGACAAGACAATGGAGAGAGGACTATCTGTGCTCCTGCTGCTTTTTAGATCCCCCAAGTTCTGCCAAATTAGAGCTGCCCCTTTATTCTCCTAGCTTCATAGATCACTGTATTTTGTAAATAAGAAGATTAATTTTTCTTGAGCCAGCTCAATTGAGCATATATATTTAGCAACTAAAACTGTGGTAATTAATGCAGTTTTATAGTTTTAAAGCTAATCTATATTTTCCCAACTGTCTTAAAAAAACACTTTAGAGATGAACATTAATAGGTGATTAAATGGTCCTATAATATGTGTTATGAAAGTCTGTGCTATTTATTGCAACTCTGGAGTTAACATTTTCCTGATGAAGATTTCAGAAAGTGGTTGCAACATAAAATCTTAAGTGTTGGTGTCCATCTGGAAAGAGACATGAAAGAGATAATAGACTAGTTCTCCATGCTAACTGGTAGGTGCTGGGCTATGAACATACCCAGAAAAAAGGCTTTCTGAAAGCACAGAGGAATGGCATCTTGAGAGCAGGTATCAATGGGTACTCTATCCTCAGTTGGTCAACAGATTTCCCTGATGTTGATTCTCTGAATTTGATCTGAGGTCTACCACCAAGGATGCTGAAAGTCATTTTTTTTTACCTCTATTATTTACAACTCTACCCCAACACTCTCTTTTTAAGGAACCCCTGCAAGTGCCCTTCTTGGCAATTTTGCTCCCATGGCTCCTACTAAGTAGGTAGTAATATGACCCAACTTTGCACAGTTCATCAGAACAAATTCCTGCCTTAGGCTGGAGCAATCAAATTGGGCTTTCAGATATGCTCATTGGTTTTGGTTGGATGTGGGCAAGAAGTCTTTGACAGGCCGAGCCAGGCAGCCATGAGCACCCTGAAGCAGACCCGCCAGTCTAAGGGTAGAGCACGCATGCACAGGGAAGGGGAGAGGAGGAAGCTTTCAGCCTCTCAGAGAGCTGGAGAGAAGAGCCTTTGCTTCTGAAGTCCCAGCTTCTTGGGCTTCAGTTCTTCCCGAGGACACACTCATTCCCACCTTGGGTTCCTAGAGATATTCTCCTATTCTTCCAAAAAACTTCCCTGTGTGCATAAACTCATTTGAATGGGGTCTATTCCAGTTAACCAAGAACTCATTGTAGGGGTCAGTCATTACACAATTGACAGAGGATGTAGCTTGTCACTTGTGCACCTGATTCTCAAAACTGGTAATATCAAAGAAAAAGAACATAATCCAGGTTTATTTCTTTCCTTTCCATGTATCTTTTCAAACAGAGAAAGGTGTTTCAATTTGTGTTTTAAATTTTTTTAAATTTATTTTCATTTTTAGATTTTATTTGTTCATTTTTATTAGAGAGAGAGAGAGCGGGAGAGATAGAGAGAGAACAGGGGAGGAGCAGGTAGCGTCAACTCCCATATGTGCCTTGACCAGGCAAGCTCAGGGTTTTGAACCGGTGACCTCAGCATTCCAGGTCTACGCTTTATCCACTGTGCCACCACAGGTCAGGCTCAATTTGCGTTTTAATATGAACAGAGACTTAAGAACTTGTTTTACAAAATGCCATTATATCTCAGTTGTAGGCCTTGATGTGAGAGCTAAAGATTATCTATACTTAAGGTGTAGACGACAGATTCAGGAGTTCTTATTGTAAATAATATTAAGGTCATCAGATCCTTTTCCTCACAAATTTCAACTATTTGTGGGGTGACACTGTGCCTGAAAGTTCCTGCCATCTGTAGGGTTCATGTTGAATGCTAAAAATGAAAAGCCAACTGAAAATGGAGTGCCATCTGTGTCCAGAATAGATACAGACAGCTTGGTTGTAGTTTTCCTTGATTATTAAAGCTAGCAGAGGTCAACGAGGTTAGGGCTTCTTAACTTGCAGTCCACTGTATGTTGGGTGAGGCTGTGAGTCCACTGAAGCTTATGCAGAAGTTGAGGCCTGTGTGTATTATGAGAGGATCAATACATTTCATCAGGAATTTTCAAAAGGGTACATGACACAAAAAGTTAACAGACAGTGAAAGACCAATCTCTTAGTACATATGAGGGAATTAGGCACAGCGAAGATGTGACCTAACGATGGCAGAGCCCAGGACCGGCATCCAGGTGTCCTGAACTTTATCCAATGTTCTTTTGCTGCACGACACACCTCCTGAGTGCTTTAGTAAAAGCCCCTTTATTTTTTAGTAGGATTTGAACAAATAAGTAAAACATGTTCTTTAATAAAACGATTGCAGACTCCAAGAGTTTATTTCTCAGCAACTATTAACCATAACTTAAAACAATATAAGAATAGCCTAATGATTCTTAGGATGCCCATGGAATTTGGTAAGGCAGTATGTGTACCTCACAAAAGGCTGTGACTATTTTAGAGCAAGTTTATGTCCTTTATATGCCATATTTCCACCATAATCCTGGGATTCGAAGGTCATGATTCACATCTCAGCAAATGAGAAAACTGAAGGTAAAAAGTTTTAATGCTTTGCTTGAAAAGGCGCATCACTTGAAGACAAATCCAGCTATAAAATGTTGTGTGTGTGCATTTTTTTTTATCCCTAGGCCTTTGATCTATAGCACATAGCTTTGAACTACCAAAGTTTACTATCTGGGTAAGGTACATACAGCTATAGATATGGAGGTACCAAGTGACTTGTCAATGGCAGTCAAATAAATGGTAGATGAGCCAGGACTCAAATTCATGTTTCCTGAATTTTCTCTAACCACTGATTGTCTGTTCGGAGAAGTAGTAAAATCTCACCTAGTGGTGGTGAGGTGGGGTGGGGTGGGGAAAGGAGCACTGGACTAGGGAGAAAGGGACCTGGGGTCTTGCCCTAGCTCTGTTGGCTGTGAGACCATGAACAAGTCACTTAACAGTTGGGGCTGGGTTCACTCTGGACCTGGAGCAGCTGTGCTCAACATTCTACACACTTCCGGTAGAAAAGGTTCCTTAGCTTCTTCCGTCTGTATGTGTGTATCATGGCCCATGTGGTGACATTGACCTCATTGGAAGTTTGGTACCCCCTTCTGCAGACAAGCAAACATAAAATGCCCATCTTGTGAGAGATTTTGAGAGAATGAAGTAAATTTTAAAAGCTACTTTTATTAATTTTAAAACAGCAAATTACAACGAATGAGGTTAATTAGCCTTATTTCCTTAACTTAGAGGTTTTTTCAAAAATAAAAGTTAATTACCATGTATGTTAGTTCAAGAAATGTAGGCTACTAAAATTTTAATTTTTGTAGCTCTTTACTCCCAATTCCTATCTTCTTTGAGCTTGGGCAGGTTACATCTTCCCAAACTGCCAGGGTACATATTCCTTTTAAGTTATTCATTCACTTTGGTAGCAGAAGCAAAGAACATATATATCAAATTTACTATCATGAGCCTGACCTGTGGTGGCGCAGTGGATAAAGCATCGACCTGGAAATGCTGAAGTCGCCAGTTCAAAACCCTGCACTTGTCTTGTCTAAGGCACGTATGGGAGTTGAAGCTTCCTGCTCCTCCCCCCTTTCTCTCTCTCTCCTCTCTAAAGTGAATATATAAATAAAAATTTACTGTCATGGAATTAAAGTCATCAAAATTCATCATTTCTGTGAGCTTAGGGAGACTATGTTTAGGCTGAACCACTGCTGTTGGAGTATTCTAATCATACCTTAAAGCTGCCCTTAACATAGCCTAAGAAAACAAGTACATTTTAGAGGCTAAAACATTTCAAATCTTTTAAAATATATATATTTATTGGTGAATTGTTATTATTTTCTTCAAAACATTCTCTTCATTCTTGATTTTTGCTACCTATTTTTGAAGCCATAAAAACTGCAAATCAGCAGTAATCAAATAAATATAATGCTTTAAAACAAAGAAAACAAGGTTATTATAAATGGCCAATTGTTTAGGATGTTGACCTGGCATCATAGGTCAAGAATTAGTATTTTACTATCAGTTTCTATGCATTTTACTGAAATGTATAGAAAAACAAAGAAAATAAACAAGCCTCAACCAGGCAGTGGCACAGTGGATAGCGTGTCGACCTAGAATGCTGAGGACCCAGGTTCGAAATGCCAAGGTTGCAGGTTTGAGTACAGGCTCATCAAGCTTGAGTGTGGGCTCACCAGCTTGAGTGCAGGGTTGCTGGCTTGAGCATGGGATCATAGACATAACCCCAAAGGTTGCTGGCTTGAAGCCTAAGGCCGCTGGCTTGAGCCCAAGGTTGCTGGCTTGAGCAAGGGGTAACTGGCTCAGCTGGAGCCCCCTGGTCAAGGCACATATGAGAAAGCAATCAATGAACAACTAAAGTGCTGCAACAACAAAGTTGATGCTTCTCATCTCTCTCTTTTCTTGTCTGTATGTCCCTGTCATTCTCTTTCTCTCTTGCACGCACTAAAAAAAAAGAGGGGAAAAGCCCACAAATGTTTTCTTTTTTTATTTTATTTTTTCTTTTTTTATTTTTCTGAAGCTGGAAACAGGGAGAGACAGTCAGACAGACTACCGCATGCGCCCAACCGGGATCCACCCGGCACGCCCACCAGGGGCGACGCTCTGCCCACCAGTGGGCGATGCTCTGCCCCTCCAGGGGGTCACTCTGCTGCGACCAGAGCCACTCTAGCGCCTGGGGCAGAGGCCAAGGAGCCATCCCCAGCGCCTGGGCCATCTTTGCTCCAATGGAGCCTTGGCTGCGGGAGGGGAAGAGAGAGACAGAGAGGAAGGAGAGGGGTGGTGGAGAAGCAAATGGGCGCTTCTCCTGTGTGCCCTGGCCGGGAATCGAACCCGGGTCCCCCGCATGCCAGGCCAACGCTCTACCGCTGAGCCAACCGGCCAGGGTCTAAAGTTTTAACAAAACGTTTTGTTTAAAAAGACCCCCAACTTAAGAAACAGATAAAGTACAATAATTACGTTTGATTTTAAATTTATCTGAAGCTATCAGTGCTTATGCTGCTTCTTCCTTAACCCTTTCGTAATGGTCTCATTGGAGCCTTCACATTGGCCCACCTTAAGGAGCTGGAGGCAGCCAATATCTTTTAAATATCTGATTCCCCCCCCCTTCCTTATTAAGGACAAAAACCAAAGTAGAAACTATTATCACCTGCAAACTAATTCCTTCCCTAGTTATCAATGAGTCCCTTAAATAGGTGCAGTTTTTTTCTTTCATAAAATGAGAAACATAATGCCAAATTTGCTGGTTTGTGAAAAGGATTAATTAGGTCACAACTGTGACAATGAAGATAACCTTGCAAATTTTAAATACAGTTGCTATTTCTAGAATTTTTCCACTCAGTTCACGAAAGGGGAATAAACTGGATTGTAAAATTAGCCTCTTCCCTTTGTAATTAATAAATAATTTGTGGGTAAAATTTGAAGATGCAAATGAAGCTAAGTGAACCATGGTTTGAAATATAGCTAATTTTCTTTACCAAATCCCTCCATCTTCTCCGCCCTCTGAACAACACACAAAATACACCTCAACCTTTATTTTTTATTTATTTATTCATTTTTTTTTATTCTTTATTTATTTATTCATTTTAGAGAGGAGAGAGAGAGAGACAGAGAGAGACAGAGAGGAGAGAGAGATAGGGGGGAGGAGCTGGAAGCATCAACTCCCATATGTGCCTTGACCAGGCAAGCCCAGGGTTTCGAACCGGCGACCTCAGCATTTCCAGGTCGACGCTTTATTCACTGCGCCACCACAGGTCAGGCACACCTCAACCTTTAATCGAGGAATTCTTTCAGGTTTAGTCATGGATTATCAGTTTATCTGTAACTAACTTTGCTGTTGGACTCTCTAGGAAAATTACTTCAAATTTTATTTTTATTTATTTATTATTATTATTTTTTTTTGTATTTTTCTGAAGTTGGAAATGGGGAGGCAGTCAGACAGACTCCCACATGCGCCTGACTGGGATCCACCCGGCATGCCCACCAAGGGGCGATGCTCTGCCCATCTGGGGTGTTGCTCTGTTGCAACCAGAGCCATTCTAGTGCCTGAGGCAGAGGCCACAGAGCCATCCTCAGCGCCCAGGCCAACTTTGCTCCAATGGAGCCTTGGCTGCGGGAGGGGAAGAGAGAGACAGAGAGGAAGGAGAGGGGGAGGGGTGGAGTAGCAGATGGGCGCTTCTCCTGTGTGCCCCGGCCGGGAATCAAACCCAGGACTCCTGCACGCCAGGCCGACGCTCTACCACTGAGCCAACCGGCCAGGGCCCTAAAGTCTCTTTTAGAAGTGGTTCTGGTAGTCCTTCCTTTTCTCTGGTGTCACAACATGGATAATTTTTATTTAATTGGTCCATATGTTCCTTTATCATGAGCCAGACATTCATTTTAGTCTATCATCAAGTTCTGCTTCTTCATCATCAACAATAATCGCCGTTTTCCTCTGTTCCACAGTGAGTGTCCCTCAAGGACAGAGATGATATCTTTATACATCCAGTTCCAAACATTGTGCCTGGATACTTTTAAGCAGGTGTCTAACAAATGTTTAATGAATGAATTATTGAGTGATTGGATAGTCTTCATTTTTGTTCCCCTTGGCCTCTATTCTCATGGTTCAAGTTCAGCTTGACCACCTGAAGCTTCGCTGGACACTGCAACAGCACCCCAATCACTTCTTCCATGTCACAGCCAGGATCGGCTGAGAGCTCCTTGGAACACCTTAATTATTAAGGATCCAATTTTTCCTTTTGTTCCAATTATTTTAGGACTGTTTCACTTCCCTCCTCAAAAGCTTCTAATAGCTTTTCAAATTAAATAAGAACTTGGTGTGAGTCTCAAAAGATTTTATTTAGTGGCATTCTCCTTTCTGGATGTTTCATCTTTAATTACATTTTTATTTGAATTTTCTGCTCTAGTCCATTAAATTTCCCAGTGGTACCTAAATGCGACTTTTCTGTTCTCTAATCTGGGCCTTTCAGATGTGCTGGTCCCGAAGCAGTGCAACACCCTTTCACTTCTCTGCTTAAATCCCTGACTTTGGAATGGCTTGATATTTACTTCCCTTGGAAGCTTCTGCTGGAATCTAGACACTAGTAGCAACTAACCAGCTGATCAATACTCAGCCTACTTGTTTCCATATGTAAGTGTAGTTAAGCTTTGTCTGCATTGTAAAGTGATTACTGGGTTAGAGTGTAAAATGTATATGTAGTGCAGGCCACTCGGTTCAAAGGAGATTTGACAGAACAGGGTGCTGGACTTTGGCATCAAACAAGTGGACCAGCCCAGTAATACTGTACTTACTAGCAGCATGATAACTAATTATTGAACTCAAGACCTCTGTTTCCTCACCTGCAAAATGGGGGTGATAATCACCTTCTGGAGTTGCAGAGAGAATTAAATGTATTGCAGTTGGTCAGTGCTAAGAAATGATAAATTTGACAGATAGCCAATAGGCATATGAAAAAAATGTTCAACGTCACTAATCATCAGAGAAATGCAAATTAAAACCACAATGAGATATCACCTCATACCAGTCAGAATGGCGCTCATCAACAAATCTACATATAATAAGTGCTGGCAAGGATGTGGAGAAAAGGGAACCCTCCTGCACTGCTGGTGGGAATGCAAACTGGTGCAGCCACTACAGAAAACAGTATGGAGATTCCTCAAAAAATTAAAAATTAAACTGCCTTTTGACTCAGCTATCCCACTTTTAGGAATATATCCTAAGAATACCAAATTACTGATTCAAAAGAAGATATGCACCCCCATGTTTATTGCATCATTGTTTACAATAGCCAAGATCTGGAAACAGCCCAAGTGTCCATCAGTGGACAAGTGGATTAAAACGCTGTGGTACATATACACAATGGAATACTAAGCGGCCGTGAAAACGAAAATCTTATCTTTTGCGACATCATGAATGGAGTGGAGACTATTATGCTAAGTGAAATAAGCCAGGCAGAGAAAGACAAATATCGTTTGATCTCACTTATATGTGGAATCTAAGAAACAAAGTAAACTGAGGAACAAAATAGAGGCAGAGGTGGGGTCACAGGGAGCAGAGGGACAGCTATCAGAGGAAAGGAGGATAAGGGGATGGGATCAGAGAAGGTGAAGGGATTAGTGAAATTATATATACATAACACATAGATACAGATAACAGGACAGCAAATCCCAGAGGGAAGGGGGGAGTTAGGAGAGGGGGAGCAAAAGGGGTGTAAACAGGGACACGGGGGTGGGGGGATGAGGGTGTTATATTCAGTGGGACACTTGAATCCATGTTAATAAAATAAAATTAATTAAAAAAATTATAAAGAAAAAAAAAGAACAAACCTGTGAGCAATGTACCATAGGAAATAAATGTTTGTTATTCTTTCTAAAAAAAAAAAAAAGATAAATTTGATATATAGCACTATTACAATTACTAGATTGAGTATAAGCCTTGCCTGGCCGTGCTGGCACAGTAGACAGATAGTCAACCCAGAACACTTAGGTCACCAGTTCAAAACCTGAGGACTTGAAGTCCAAGGTTACTGGCTTGAGCCCAAGGTCGCCATGTCAGCCTGAGTTTGAGATCATTTGCTTTACAAGTACCTAGTGCTTGGCTTTTTAATAAGGGAGCATAGAACAGTGCCTTCTTTCTCCTGGAAACTATCACAAACTATCATGCTTAAAGTCTTGAGAAATGAGATCCTTCTCTCTTCACTTTTATTTTTTTCTCTTTGAATTAGGTAACCTCAAAATTATTTCTTTGAAATGCTAATTTTCATAAAAAGTATAAATTGCCTTCTAAATACCCAGAGTTAAGTACCTGGATATCTGTGGTATCTATCCATTATGTGAGCTGTCTTGTTGTCTTCTCATCTTTAAAAAACAGAAAGATGTGATCTAATTTAAGAGTTAGCCAATGCATGCAAAAGAAATTCACTCAATCTATATATGGCTATGTGACGATAGATTAACTGGCTGAATTCAAAAAGGAAAATGATGATCTAGTCCATTTTAACTGTTGATTGAAAACATCCCTACATTATGTTGCCAGGTACCTGAGGGTGGCAAATATGTAGAGTTGGCCCTTGAACCTGAAGGTTAGGGATGCTGACCCCCATCATCAAAAATCCACATACAATGTTTGATTCCTCAGTTAACTACTACAGGAAGTCCTACTGATTGTTAACAAACAGTTGATAAACACGTATTTTTTGTTAACATGTGTTATATTCTGAATTCTTGTCATAAAGTAAGCTAGAGAGAAAAGGTTAAGGAAATCATGAGAAAATACACATACAATGTTTACTAAAAAAAAAAAATCGTTGTGTAATATAAGTGGACCCACATAACTCAAACCCGCATTGTTCAAGGGTCGACTGTACTTTTTTAAAAAACGTTAACTAAAATAATGAGATCTGGGAGGCCTACAGTACGAGGACATGGTACCAAACAAATCACTTTTGTCTTCTGGGAAGGATAAGAAATAGGGTGGGGCTCGACCACAGACATTTGGTTTAACAGTTCACAGTTGGGGATGGTAGGTAGTCTCGGAAAACTGTAAGATGCCTCTGCTGAGCCAGTAAATGGTTAAGATTCCACCTACGTATGCACTTCTTCAGTATCTTCCTACACACTTGAGCCTAAGTGACCTGTCAACAGAGGGTGTCTGTGGCAGTTAGAAGAGAATGGCCTTACTTGATTAGGATTGTGTGTGGGTGTTGAACATGGTACTTCAACATAAATTTATGAAGTGCAAACTTTTAAAGCAAAGATGACTCATAAGCTTTCAGAATGTGTAAATATGAAGCACAATCTAACTTAGACCGTCACTGGTGCTCACCCAGAGCAAAACTAGCCTGTGTTGATTACCAAATTGGACTACCAGGAAATTCAGTTTGTCAATAAGAAAAGTTCTTTGGTTGATTTTAACAGTTGTGTGGCACTACCATTTTTAAACACTGCTATTTGTATCTAACCTGCACTTTGTGACATTGTTTGATGGGAGCATTCAATTAACTGTATTTCTCCAAGATTGTCAATTGTTTTGAGACATAACACTGAAAAACTTAGACAGCAATTATATAATAAAGTTAAACAAAACTTTCTCATTGAAGTGTCTTGAATCAGGCAATAAAACGAAAAAAAGGATCAAAACTAAACATTTCATATAGGTGTTGAAATAAAACTAAGATTAGTACTTTGTGTGATTCATTTCCCATGTTCCTTGTTTGAGAGTTGTATCCAATTGCTACAAAAATATCATAAAACTTCCTGTAATTAAAGATGAACTGTTTAAGACTAGACCTTTACTATTACTGTATTTAGCTGTCAGAATAACCTTGGAAATTGTGACCAAATAGATGCAAGCAGGAGACAGAGAATTTAACAGGATGTTGCTTTAATAATTAAAGATTTTGTAACTCTTAAAACACAGGAAGAATATGAAATAAAGAAATAAGCTTAATTAACTGATTTTTATAAATGGAACCAATCATTTTTCACAGTTCCCATAAAAATGGTTGATAAAATTTGCTAAACTTATAAAGATTTGTAACATGAACAAAAATATGAAAGAATAAAGAAATAAAGCTTAACTGATTTTATAAATGAAACCAATCATTTTTCAGTTCCCATAAAAATGGTTAAAATTTGCTAAACTTATAAAATTTGTAACATGAACTTAAAAAATAAATTTCTTACTAGCTTTTTCTGAACAAAAAAATAAAAACACCTTTGAGATTTTTCTTTTTCATTTTCATAGGTGAGTAGAAACAGAAGCCAGAAAAGGTTTTAAAGCTGTAACTGTTACATACTCAAAAGATGAATTAAAAAACTCCTTTTCCTGTCACTTAGCTTTTGATCACTTTTATGTAAAATAAGAATCATCCTACAGGGTCCTATAGTTAACAGTAAGGTTTTAGAGATTAAACATATTTACAATAAAAATGGATATACGACACTGGATCATTCTTTTATTAACTTCGGAGGCCCACTTAAGAATTTCATTGAGAACACTCACAGATAATAATGAATACCACCCATGCACACAGCTGGACCATAAGGTCATTTTTAAATAGTAGCTACCACATTTGGTCATATGCTTCAAACTGTTACAAACAGCACATTTGCTCAATTCTAACTTTGCCTATTTACTACTTGAATTCATTTATTAGAGACAGATCTCCCGGTTTCATCAGGTTAATACCTTGGTCCATTTTCTTTTGAAGACTCTGTGTATTAGTCATAAGCAAAATGGGGTATCGTGTCATTAATAAACATTTGAGTAGACAACTAGCAAACCATGTTAGGAAAATCCATGCATGTTTACTTAGGTTTAAGTCTTCAATACTATCAACTACAATTCTAAAGCTACACTAGGGGCTAGTAGCCTCATCATAGCCAAATTCTAAAGCTTTTACCCAAGTTGTTTTACTAATTAGGAACAGAAAAAAGCCCATTTCTTCTATCCTGTCTTTTGACATGTTCAGTGGGACAGTCAAAAGAATTACCCCATAATATCTAATGGGCATTCAGCTTCAAAATAAAATGGTAATTTTTAAAAGCTACCTCAGAGTGAAATGCACTACCACTGCGGCTCTGTATCATCCTACCACTTTCTGATAACTGCTTCAGTCCTGGCCGCTCTCCTCTGAGTCTCACTCACTGAATGTGCGTTCTTTCGCCTGTAAAGTGCCTAGAAACATCGAATGCACTTAAACGTCAGCTCCTATTCATTCCAAGTTTATAACACAAAAATCTGTGTTTTTATCTGAGTGGCATTAGTTTCGATTCAACTAGGTATTGGGCTCCCAAAAGGCAAAGAACATGTCTTATATTTCTTCTGTGGCCTCCACCTCACTGCAGCACCTGGCACATGATTGACACAATGAATATCTTCATTAACCTGCTAAAGCTCATCAATTAAAGTATTGCGAAACTTTTGCTTATTTTCTATCACAGTTTAGCTCAATTTCATATAATTTCCGTTAAATACTGAAGGCAAATCACAATAACAAATTAATATATTATAAATGTTAAATTCTAATGTTTTTACTTACTACTTAGTTGGTTAGATATAATTTTTAAAATGTCTTTGTAAACATCTTGTGAGAACACACCAAACTGTTGGACCAGAGTCAACTGAGTACTTGTTTGCTGAATAACGTTCTAGAAAGTAGGTGACAATATTTAGTCTTGATTTAAGACATAAGCCACTGGCCCTAATTCCCAAGCCCAGACCAAGTACTCGGGAGAGAGAGGCAGAGTAGCTAATATCACCTACTATGGAAAGTGCTATGCAGAGAGTTCTATGAACATAATAAATGTGTGAGGCACAGGAAATCTTTATTGCCACAGGAAGCAAGTGCACTCATCCCACCTCACCAACAGCTTTAAGAGTCACATAAATGCAGACTTCACATAATAAAATATAACACAGACTGAGGGAGAAATAGTCCCTTGGAGTATATTGGCTATAATAATGAGGTAACCAATTGACCTTGTTCAGTGAAAATACCTCTAAACACAATGAAAAAAATCAACCTGTTATAACATCCAATTCATATATACAATTCAAATAAAAATATATATTATTTGCTTCAATGTATAGCAAGTTTAATACATTAGTGTTTACAAAATAAAAACTGTATTCTACTGAAATTTTTCTTGTGCTTCCCTCTTATCACTAAGCTTGAAAGACCAGAGAAGGATGATACTGAAGGAAACTTATTTATGGGTTTAAAGATGCGGTTCGTCGGGTCATGAAAGACGGATAATATTAATTGGAAGATTACAGCATCTTTAAAAATTGTTGCTTATTAAAATCTACAAACTTGAACTGTAAGACACAATTTAAAAAAACTCACAAAATTTCTCCAAATAGATTACAATACAGGAAACGTTTCATGAAACTACTGAGATACTAACCAGTTCTATGGCTAATATTAAAAACTGAACAATCTATTTCAATCGTACTCATACTATTTCTAAACACAGTGAACAACACAACCACAATAATTAACCTCAAGCTAGCAACAAAGTTGCAAGGTCCATAGAAAGCTTCCTCAGTGGGCAAATACAGTGGTACAATTAAAACATTTAGGAAGGGAAAAAAGCCTTTTAATAGTATAGAAGTTGTTTACTGGTGTTTCTACTATAAAACTATTATACAAATCAAAATGAAAAAGCAATTATATATGTAACAGTGACCAGAGACTACAGTACAGATATTTCATCTAACATTTGGCTGATGAATTTTAGTATAACAGATTATGACTTAATCTTTTTTACACAGTTATGGCACAAGAGCAGAACTGAAAACCAAAAAACACGTAATTCCAAGTCAATATAATCTTCTCGGCAATATCTGGGTTTAGATGAGTCTGGAGGAAGTAGGTAAAGCTGTCAAACATTATCTCTTATGCCAACAGAAAAAAACATAAATTGGTAATAGTAGTATTTGTTTTTTTACTATGGATTCCAATGTGAAATTCTCAGAAGTATGCAAGTACATTATTAATATTCAAAAGCACCCCCACATATATGCACACAGCCCATTAATTAACTAGGGGGAATTAAAATATACTTTCAAATGAAAATAAATTTTAAGAAAAAAACTGCATTCACAAATCTGAAGGTGTACAAAAATGAAATTATAAAATAAATAATGAATATGCATCCACTAAACCGCCACAGAAATATGCCTGCAAATGTGGAGGTAGTGATTGTCCACACTTACGAAGGTCTGGGTGAGAAGACTTTCCCTAGGGAGGCCAGCTAGTTTCTCTGACTCCAGTACCCAGAGAAGGATTTCTGGATATAAAACGGCATTTATTATATATTACAGCCTTTGTTAACAGTCACCATCCTTATCACATTTAGGGTTAACTTACTATGTCTTAATCTCTTGAACACATTCTAAAATAGCAATGTTTAAGTCAAGGTTTTTACACATCAGTCCTCTTGTTTCAAATTCTCTGTCCAAGTAATAGCTTTCTATTTTTGTTATATTTTAACCAGCTATCTTACAATGCAATCTGGGTCAAATAGGTAAGAAAGACTTTCTACTGTATTTCTCATCTTTTTAAGTTTACTTCAGTATTTATTAATTGTATATCTATGTCTGATTAAGCCAGTAAAAATGACCTTTTACTACTTTAAGTGACATTTCCTATTAAACAAAATCAATTTCATCATTAAATTCAAAATATTTTCCTTGGTTTAAACTGTTTGCTAAATTTTATTTTTCCAAAGCCATTACAACCTTGCCAATAACTACATTACTTAAACTTTCTTTTTTATGACTGCAAAGATCCTAAACTCTCACATATAATATTTATGCTAAATACAATTAAAGTAGACAATGAAATTTCAAGTAAAATAAACTGTATCCACCCCTACTGGACTGAACAGGTCTCAACATCTAGATTTTATTTCCATAAATTACACAAATACATCATACATTCTTAAATAATAAATGCTTACAATATTAATTTGTAAGCCTTTCCACATAAAACAACTTACATAGGAATGTGAATGAATCAATATTTCTGTTACAACATTCAATTTTTTTCTTTTGTGGCTGTTGTTCTGTCTTCCTGGTTTCTATAGACTACTTATTAGTCCTTATGCTTTGGCTATGAAATCTGTTTGAGCTGAATGAGGCAACACTGGTTATTAAGGCTTATTTCTATGATGGAGCATTATCCTTAAAACTGATGCCATTTCCAAAGAACAGTGGGAAAATCACAGCTATCTTGAATCTTCAGGCTCTGTTTTGATGACTTTCTTTTCTAAAGTAAAAGCTGAGTGAGGGTAGTCTTTTAAAATCCCAAGGCTCTCTGCAAAAAAAATTGAAACAAAGTATATTAATACTTTAAATCAGCAGGTTACAAAATAAACAAAAACAAGCCCCCCAAACTCCACAGCATTGTACCAATTATTACTAATTCTGCAATTCCATATAAAAACTTTGTTTACTGCCCTGGCCGGTTGGCTCAGTGGTAGAGCGTCGGCCTGGCGTGTAGAAGTCCCGGGTTTGATTCCCGGCCAGGGCACATAGGAGAAGCGCCCATTTGCTTCTCCACCCCCCCCCTCCTTCCTCTCTGTCTCTCTCTTCCCCTCCCACAGCCGAGGCTCCATTGGAGCAAAGATGGCCTGGGCGCTGGGGATGGCTCCTTGGCCTCTGCCCCAGGCGCTAGAGTGGCTCTGGTCGTGGCAGAGCGTCACCCTGGAGGGCCAGAGCATCGCCCCCTGGTGGGCAGAGTGTTGCCCCCTGGTGGGCGTGCTGGGTGGATCCCGGTCGGGCGCATGCGGGAGTCTGTCTGACTGTCTCTCCCAGTTTCTAGCTTCAGAAAAAAAAATACAAAAAAAACCAAAAAAAACCTTTGTTTACAGGGGTGTGGTTAAAAGTTTGAATTCTGTGTTTAAATCCCATCTTTGCCAATCATTAGCTATAGCCATCCCTGAGAATTTACACGCCTCTCTAAGCCTTAGTGTCTTCATCTATAAATTGGCAACAGTATCTTGTAGGGTGGTGTGAGTTAAAACATGAAATGCACTTAGCATATAGAATATCTTGATTTTTATTTAATGACTGGTCCAACATGATAAATAAAGTATACTGCTCACAAAAATTAGGGGATATTTTATAGCTTCATATTCATTTTGAAATATCCTCTAAGTTTTGTGAGCAGTGTATATAAAGTAACACTAGTCACTCAGATACAACGAAGTTTCTAGCAAAATTTTTACTATCAACGAAGAAAATGAGACAGAAAAACATCTTCCATGTTTAGATATGGAACTATTTTTATAAGTTTCTTTAGCCACGAAACATGAAAGTGGGAGAAACAGGACTAAAAGAATGAAAACTTTACTTTCATAAGGAATCATTCCTCAGAGTTACATGTGTAGTTATTTTTTTATTTCTTAAAGTTATTTCAATGTCACACAAATATTACAGGATGACAAAAACTGTCATATTTATGTGACGTACTAATACTGGGGGATAATAATATACATGCATGCGTGCACACACACACTTAGAAAAGGCTTCTCGAAAGGTAATCAATACAATAGCTTATCTGAAATTAGGCAGTACTTACCCCCCCCCATACAGAAGTGGATTTTAAATTCAGTAAAGAGTAATAAAAATAGTGGCTACCATTTATTAAATTCCTATCAGCCAGGCAATTCAAATACACTACCTTGGCTAATCCTTACAACTACTCTATTAAATTATTTCTATTTTACAGATAAAGCAACTGACTTCAAGTGACTCTTTTTTTTTTTTTTTTTTTAATAAATTTTTATTAATGGTAATGGGATGACATTAATAAATCAGGGTACATATATTCAAAGAAAACATGTCTAGGTTATTTTGTCATCAAATTATGTTGCAAACCCCTCGCCCAAAGTCAGATTGTCCTCCGTCACCCTCTATCTAGTTCTCTGTGCCCCGCCCCCTCCCCCTCACTCTCTCCCTCCCTCCCTCCCATGTCCTCCCTCCCCCCCCACCCTTGGTAACCACCACACTCTTGTCCATGTCTCTTAGTCTCATTTTTATGTTCCACCAATGTATGGAATCATGTAGTTCTTGTTTTTTTCTGATTTGCTTATTTCACTCCTTATAATGTTATCAAGATCCCACCATTTTGCTGTAAATGATCTGATGTCATCATTTCTTATGGCTGAGTAGTATTCCATAGTGTATATGTGCCACATCTTCTTTATCCAGTCTTCTATTGAAGGGCTTTTTGGTTGTTTCCATGTCTTGGCCACTGTGAACAGTGCTGCAATGAACATGGGGCTACATGTGTCTTCACGTATCAATGTTTCTGAGGTTTTGGGGTATATACCCAGTAGAGGGATTGCTGGGTCATAAGGTAGTTCTATTTGCAGTTTTTTGAGGAACCACCATACTTTCCTCCATAATGGTTGTACTACTTTACAGTCCCACCAACAGTGAATGAGGGTTCCTTTTTCTCCACAGCCTCTCCAACATTTGCTATTACCCGTTCAAGTGACTCTTAATGTTAGTTTAACTCAAAGACTGAATGATAACAGATTCTTTCAAATGGTATTGTTCTCTAACAATTTAACTTTCTCTAACTCACTTCACTTGGTTGAAAAGTATGTAAACATCTAACTATAGTAAGGAAAAGCTTATCCCTTTATGGGGTTCAGTTTACTTTTGAACTATGATTATCATCTCCAAAATGTTTTTGCATGGAAAGTTTAGATTCTGATACACATGGTTTCTCATCATGAGAGCAAACGTAATCCATCAATTTCATACTATGAAAGGCCAGAAAAAAAAAAAAAGACAAAGTTATATAACTCAAACCAGCTTTTTATTATTTGGTTTAAAGTTTTGTATAAAGTCACCATTCACCGATAGCTAATCAAGATAATCTCAACCTTCCTGAGATTTTCCCCTGCCAACTCTTTGGAATACCATGTTCTCAAAAAAGACTGGCCATTATTATGGCAATTTATTATTTCCAAGGGGAAAAAACTGACTAGTAGTATTGTTAGTAATACATTTTTTGAATTTAGAAAGGTAGGGGGAATAGAATTAAAAGATGCTTTATTCAAATTTTTCTCTCCCTGATCATATCCCATATTCTCACCTGATGAGTGGGACTTTGTCTCACTGGAGTAAAGTCTATTCAGCTCCCCATCCACCAGAAAATGATGGGGTTGTCTGCTTTGTAAATTAGGCATTCGGAGATTCAAAGGTCTTTCCCCTAATGAAAAGGAAAAGAAAGCCATATAATTATTAAAAACACAACATGGTTTTTCTTAAAAATAATTTCCACAGACTGCCTCAACACTCCTTAGAAAAGGAAAAAAGTCAACAGGTGCTGAGGAATTTAAATAATAGTTGGAGACATATTTTATGAAATAATATAGGATGAAAATGGCAATTCCTGCTAGTCTCAAAGTTTATAATTATGCCAGGGCATTTTATGAACTAAACAAAAGACTGAGATTTTAAGTAAGCACTCTAACTTTGGCATATAATATAAATACATCCCCTGTGTAAAGCATTTTCTAACTAGTGCAACTTTTGCCAAGGCACATCATAACCGCATAACAAATATTAAGAGAGACAGAGATAGCTTCAAGCCAACTGCCTATTATTAAAAACAATAACAATAACAAAACCTACTGCAAATCCATGAAAAAAAAAGAATGATCACAGATTTGACAAAAATGCTTTATACAACAAAGCATATTCTGTCATAAACCTAAATCTACCCCACTTAGCCAATTGTCACCCCACACTGAATTATCCTAATGTCACAAATTGGTCATCAAAATCTTTCATTAATGCTTTACTTTTTAACTCTGAAGTCTTAACTGTCCCGGATGACTGAGGAAGTTAAACAAGACCTCAATAAAAAGTTCCTATTACATTTTAAAAAAGGAAGAAGATTCTCCTCCCCTACCCTGATCTGCTGATTGATATGTCTATTTTTTGCTCTATAGCCTGAGAATGTGTAACGTGGTATTCTTACTTAGAAATATTTTTTTTGATGTAGTGACCACCCTCTAGAAAAGAATGACAATAATATATTTAAAAAGAAGGTCCTACGAAATTACTGTTTTTCTTCAAACACTTATTGCTATTTGAAACTAGAGGATGTATTTCTATACTTATTAACCGTATACCTCCCTCCACTAGAATGTAAGCACCAACAGGCACGGACTTCATCTTGCTCAATGCTGTAGCGTCAGTGCCTAGCATGCCTGGCACACAGGAGATACTAAAAATAAATGTGTTGAAAGAGTAAATGACAATGGCTTGAGAATTTATTCGTGTGTGAATAAGAAAAAAATTTTTTTAAACGATATAAATAAAAAAATCATTGCTTTCTAAACCTAAGAGTTTAAGAGAATAATTTCCAAAGGTCACACTACACAAAATATTTTCATAGGGATTATAGGACACTGTGAAGCCAGAAAGGAGGCAAAATTTCTTCAAGCCTCTCCATTCTCATTCTGTCTCTTCAAACCTCTGTGCTCTGTCATAATATATACTTTAGGAAGCAGTCTCCACAGTCTCTTAGGAGCCAAGTGTTAGAAATTTCAGACAAATCTGTTTTTGAAGTCTAAAAAAATAGGAAGTTTTGATCTTTCAAATGATAAAGATCTCCCATGGAAACCATGTCTTTGAGAAAAATGATCTGTACAATCAACCTATATATTCACAGATTCCCCATCCACAGACCAACTGCAAAATAAAAAATATTTGGAAAAAGTGCTACCTTATTGCTGAGGTGTATCATTTACTTAGGCCTACAATGGATGTGGATGCATCCGTACTGAACACATACAACCCTTTTTATCTAGTCATTATTCCCTAAACAATATAGCGTACCAACTATTTATATAGCATTAACAGTATATTAGGTAGTATAATCTAGGGATGATTTAACGTATACAGGAGGACATGCATAGACAAATGCAAATACTGCACTGTTTTATATAAGGGACTTGAGCACCCAGCTTTTGGTATCCACAGGGGTCCTGAAACACTCCTCCACCCCCGCCAATGCCCAGGGCCAACGGCACTATTTCCATCTCCCATTTCCACCCACTCTTCACAAAATATGTTATCAACTGAGTGTGCCAGTTGTTACGGATGATAAAATTTAAAAAAACCCAAAAATGTTTAAAAATTAAATTTGAAGGGTGAATTCCTTCCTTTTTGGAGAAAGGGACAAATTGAAAATTAATTTTGATAGAGAACCTGTAATTAAGCTCTTAAAAATATTGAGATTTAAAAGTAAGCATATTTTTGTTTTTCTCTGAAGGGCACACACAGTCGGCTCTGCAGGTGCAGGGCTTCCCTGAGAGACGCACCTTGCCCCTCGGAGCTGTCAGAGGGCAAGCCATTCGGGCTGTGCTCTTCCGAGCTCTGCCTGTAGAGCCCGGTTGACAGTCTTCTCTCCCCGAGCTGCAGTCTCTCGTAGCCGGCTTGCGTGCACAGGAACTCCATCTGCTTTGCCGTCACCTTGTCAGGCTGCTAGTAAGTAAAGCAAAAATAAGATCAGTTAACTAAAACATTCTAGATTTTTTAATGGTTTAAAGATGCCAATTTCAGACTCCAGAAAATATATTTGGGATTCATTAAAATTAGTTCACACTTCATGTGATATACATACTCCATAAATATGCATAGATGTCTATATCATTATGTTAAAACATTAAATGTTGGATTTTGTGCAAAAGAAAAAAATCTTTTTGCTCAATCCCAGAGAATTCCGCTTTAGCTCAAAAAGCAAAGTGACCTTAGCTTTGTTTTCCAAAGTACTCAGTCCTGTGAAAGATCTATTTTTTTTTTTTTTTTAAAAAGGGACCTCAGCGCAACAGCAACACTGCTATGAACTACTTCTAACACAGAGGGTGAAATCTTGGCATTTTTATTTTAGGATTTGGCACCACACAGACTCTGATATGGTGACAGTATTTTGGGGGAGAAAGGGTATAAAATGGCTGTCTAGAAGAAGACAAACACTCCTCCCACTAAAATTAAGCAATGCAAATTATGCAGAAAAATATCAGTGCCAACTAGGATCTTCATCTTCATCATGGAATAAAATAAAATGGTATATATTTTCCAACCAATCATAAAAAGACATATTTTAAAATATACAACTAGTAGGCTAAAACAAATTTATCTCTGCATGTGTTTTATAAGTTCCGTCTCTATCTATGTACTCTAAATTACTTATATGTGCTATTCAAAGCAGTGTATTGGTGTTACTTTGCCACAGAGTAATAATCAAATGCAGACATGAATCATTACCATGCTATATAAAAAAGTTATACAAGAAACTGCTATATAAAATCATTTACAATCCTAATTCAAAATAGTAAAAATCAATAGGTGAAAATATATAATATTAATTCATAGAATAGGATAAAAGCTTAAACTTACACTATTTTCTCTGAATGCTCATAAACCAGATCAAACGAAACTGAACTTCAATTCATTTGAACTTGTTACTAATTAATTGATAAAGTTTCAATAAGACTTCTGAATGGGAAATGTATTTTTCATCCTCTTAACATGAAAAAACAAAACTTGGCACTATTAAATTTGACCAAAAGCAGTCACCAAAGAGAAGATCAACAGCAATAACGCAGTGTTTCCTAAAAGGTGATGTTTGCAGAAATGGCTTTTTTAAACGTTAATGTCAGTGTACACAATGAAATAACTTCATAGCTAAAGTACCTAAAGCTACATATTAATTGAACAATTTTTGTTATACTTTAATTGAAATGATTTAACAAAAGCTACTAAGTTAAATTAATATTTTATTGAAAACTAGTACTGCTTTATCTCAGAGTTGTATTTCACACAGACATAGTCAACATGGCTGCTTTCCCAGTATCAAATTACTTCTGAGTTTTCCTTAGTAGAGAATCTATCTTACTTCCTACAAAACTACAAAGAATAAGTATCACTGTTGTTATTCCTATCTTCTTGTTGATACAGCTGTTTATAAGAACAAGAAGAAATAAATTCAGTCCTTAAATGCTTAAAACTGAAACTACCTGAAGTAGCCATTAGTTTTCAACCCACAGATATTATTATAAAATATTAACTGGTGGTTTACATTACCTGTGAACTAAGTTCTTCACTCTTAGCTTTAGCCTGCTGGAAGAGGGTTTGCACAGAGTCCTGAAAATCTGGAAACCCATCCTGTAGATCAAAGAATAAGTTCTTTTTACTTAAGAGTTTGTAAATAAAATAAATTATCAAGACCTCAGAAGATAAAAGCAAAAGCAAACCTTGTTAACTGTACTACCACACCAATCATGATTAAGATTTTACTGTGCAATATTTCATTTCAGTCCTTTATGGTACAACTACCTTATTCTACAGTGGTATCCTCAGTAAAAACATAAATGAAAAAGATAAAAAGATTCATACATCCACATTATTTTACATTGGAAGGCAGAATTCATGATCATTGATAATAATGGTTATATATAACATTTCATCTAGTGATTTGACTATCTAACCATTACCCTCAGATTGGACATCTAGATTCCTTTTATTTATTTTTGGTTTGAAAAACATTTCAAATATTTCCACAGAAATAGCATTTCACATAGTTTAGATTATCCAATATAAGAGATTCTCAGGAGCAGAATTATCGCACAGAGATGAACACAAAATTTTTTCTTTCACATATTTTCTACGAGGGCCTTTAACTGGTTTGATACAGAATAGGCCATATTTGATAGTTCTCCAGGCCAGCACTGGGTGTTGTTGATTTAATTTTTGCCAATTTATTTTTGTTTTAATAGTCAAAAAATTCAAAAATTGTATATGCTGTAGCTGCATAACTTGGATTTTATTTTGTAGTTTCTTCTATTGGTATAATGTTTAGAAAAGCATTCTGCTTTAGAGATTTGAAAGTATTCAACTCTACCCTCTAGTTTTTCTAAGCCTTTATTTTGTTGTTTAGTTTTTAAATTTAACTGTTAACCCAACTGGAATTTATTTTGTTATATGTAACGTGGTAACTATCCAAAGTAAATTTTTGTTAAGGCACCACCCAATAATCTGAACCGGAATTTCTAAAGAATTCTTCCACGGTGGCTTGTGATTTCTCCTTTACAGTTACACCCAACACGCAGCAGAGCTGTGGAATTGGAAAAGACCTGCATCTGTGGTCCAGCTCTACCACTTGCTAGCTATGTGACACAGAACGAGTACAATGTGACCTTTCTAAACTTTAGTTTCCTCATGCAAAATAAGGATAAGAAAACCTATCTTTTAGAGCTATTGTGAAGACCAAAAGAGAGAGAGTAAACGAGATACTGCCTTTAGCATGTAATAACTGCTGACTAAGTATATCTTACCTACGAAATTCTCAAACAAAGCTTATTGCGGGCACTCTACTCTTGGACATCACTTCAATGTAATTGTTTGTTTTATGCTTTATATATACATATTAATGCCAATCCATCTACTACTTTTTGAAGTGGCTTCTTTTTATCCGTTTCTTGTTGTTCCACATGAAATTTGTAACTACAAAATATCATGGTAACATGGTTTTAGTAACTTTACTTAAAACTACTAAAGGATTCCTGACAGAAATTGTCATTAACTTCTAAAACATTTTTTTTGCGGGGGGGGGGGGGGGCAAGTGGGAGATGAGAAGCATCAACTTATAGTTGCATCACTTTAGCTGTTCACTGATTGTTTCTCAGACGTGCCTTGACCAGGGGACTCGAGCCAAGTCACTGAGCCCTTGCTGAAGCCAGCCACCATGGGGTCATGTTGATGATCCCACGCTCAAGCTGGTCATGTTGGGGTTTGGAACCTGGCTCTTCAGCATCCCAGGTCGATGCCTTACCCACGGTTCCACCACGGGTCAGGCTCTCCTCTTTTTTAATAAGCTATATATTTATCCCAAAGGGTGAAGCATTAAAAATCAAAGTTCTAACAATAACAACAGAAAAAGATTTAACAACAAAATATTTTATCTTCTTTGAAATACAAGATACTCATTTAAATATTTCTCCCCATCAGGGTTTTTCCAAAAAAGTATTTCCCCACTATAGACCTCATGATTTCAAATATTTCATCTACCAAAATTTACTTCCTAAGTAATAATTAACTGGCTATTTAAAAAATTCAATGCCGGCCCTGGCTGGTTGGCTCAGCGGCAGAGCGTTGGCCTAGCGTGCAGAGGACCCAGGTTCAATTCCCGGCCAGGGCACACAGGAGAAGCGCCCATTTGCTTCTCCACCCCTCCGCCGCGCTTTCCTCTCTGTCTCTCTCTTCCCCTCCCGCAGCCGAGGCTCCATTGGAGCAAAGATGGCCCGGGCGCTGGGGATGGCTCTGTGGCCTCTGCCTCAGGCGCTAGAGTGGCTCTGGTCGCAACATGGCGACGCCCAGGATGGGCAGAGCATCGCCCCCTGGTGGGCAGAGCGTCACCCCATGGTGGGCGTGCCGGGTGGATCCCGGTCGGGCACATGTGGGAGTCTGTCTGACTGTCTCTCCCCATTTCCAGCTTCAGAAAAATGAAAAAAAAAAAAAAAATTCAATGCCATGAAATGAAATAAAGAAAAAGCAAATAAATTTAACATCTTGAGATAGTCATATGTAGCTTTATAGCAGGTTATAATCAGCATTTTTAAACTATTGAAAATAGCTACCTTTCTAGGCTATTACATGTCATCAAGGACACTTGGCTTAGAGGAATGTATAGAAAATAATCATTAAGTGAGCTAGAATTATTACACAAGTATACGGTCTAAATTTAAGTCATTCAATTTTTCTCCTAAGAACTTATTTAGACCTAAAAACCCAACTTTCTCTTTAGCAATCTCTCCTTTGGGTTCTCAAGTTCAATGAAGGAAGCTGGTAGAACACTTAGCAACAATAAAAGCAGCTATTATTTTTTTGAGTACCTACAATGTATCAGTTCCTGAATATGTTCTTTACCTTACATACATTATCTCATTTAATTGCCCCCCTCCCCACACTGAGTTTCCCCCATTTTACAGCTACAGATACGGGCTTCCAAGCCTATGCTCAAACCATAAATTCCTAGAGTTACAACCCTTTATGAAACTCACAACAGTAAATATATGCATTTCTCATACAGTTCTGTTTTTCTTTTTTAGATATATTCTTTAATTTTTTCATTTATTTGAGGAGGGAGGAAGGGAGCAGGGGAGGAAAAGAGGAGAGGGGAAGAGGAAGAGAGAGAAGCATCAACTTGCCATTCCACTTAGTTTTCCGTTTAGCTGTGCACTCGCTCGTTATTTCTCCTACATGCCTCGACCAGGATGGAACCGTGACCCTGGAGTGCCGAGACACTCTATCCACTGGGCCACCTGGCCAGGGCACAGCTCTGTTTTTCAAAAGCTCAACTGGTTTAACTATGATTTGCAGAGTTTAAAATCCAATTCTACTACTTATTTATGCTAGACAGACCATTTAATCTTTGTATCTGTCTCACCATCTATAAAATGGGGTGACAGCAGTATTCAGCTAACTTTAGAACCATTTTAAGGAAACAAAAAACTCATGAAAAACAACACAATGCTTTGCACATAGAAATTACCCAATAAATTTTTGCTACTGATATGTATTAAGTGCCCCCACCCCCAAACCAAAGATTTAATCAGAGTAAATTAGATATCTTGCTATAAGTTATTTACTATACCTCAATGGTACTGCGGAAACAGAAATTTTAGGGATATTTACAATACATAGATACCTGAGAGAATGAGTAGGAACTAGGCATTCAACACTAAAACTGACTATACTGGTGAGGAACTGTTTTAGTGAAAAAAAAAAAAAAAAACAATGGAAAACTGGAAACACCTGTTTATTCATTCAACAAAAATATCCTGTTTTGCCCACCAGATTCTACATTCTGTGCTCAAGGTTGAGGATACAATGACTCCTGCCTTGTTGACAAATAAGTCTAGAGAGGCAGACAGAGATCAGAGCAGAGCAGAGGGCCCTGTCTCAGGAGAGCCAGAGGGTGTCACACCTAGTGAGATTTGAAAGAGAGAGTTCTCTAGGGCAGTGGTCCCCAACCTTTTTTGGGCTACGGACCGGTTTAATGTCAGAAAATATTTTCACGGACTGGCCTTTAGGGTGGGACGGATAAATGCACAAAATAAAATTATGTGACCGGCGTAAAAACTGTGGTATTTTTAAATATAATTGTTGAACTTATAAGACAAGCATCAAGAGTGAGTCTTAGATGGATGTAACAGGGTGAATCTGGTCATTTTTAAAAAATAAAACATCGTTCAGACTTAAATATAAATAAAACGGAAATATTGTAAGTTATTTATTCTTTCTCTGCGGACTGGTACCAAATGGCCCACGGACCGGTACCGGTCCGCGGCCCAGGAGTTGGGGACCCCTGTTCTAGGGGAAGAGAGCAGCTTATATACAGGCCTGCAGGCAAAGGAACAGCATACACTAGAGAAGCAGGAAGAAATAAATAATACAGGTAACACAGGGAATACCCTGAGAAAGGGAGTGGGGAGAGAAGAAGCTGGATACACAGTGCCCAGGTCTGCCAGGCCTGCTAAGCCCTGTGAAGAATTTTAGACTTTATCTTAAATGTAAAGTGAAGGAACACACATGGGAGGTCTCAAGAGATTAATTAGCTCTGCATTGTACAAAGCCCAACCCAATCTGGAAACACTGGGGACAGTGGACCGGGGTGGTTCTAGGACGGTGGCAGGGCACTGGGCGGAGGGCTGCAGCTGGAGACAGAGGAGTGGCCTCGCCCCGGACAGTAACGGACGGACGACGCAACGGAGAAACCCGAATTACTGGGCCAGGGCTCTGGCGGCTGGGAGTTTGGTGATAACAGGCACTAAAATAGGGAACTCAGGACCGGGAAAGCGGCTTGGGAGGGAGCACAAAGCTGATGAATTCAGCTGGGGACTGGGGTCAGACTGAGCTGCTGGGAGACCTCCCGGCAGATGACCTTGTCAGGCAGGAGCACTGAGATGTGAGGCAGATACCCTTGTCAGGCAGGAGCACTGAGATGGGAGGTAGATACCCTTGTCAGGCAGGAGCACTGAGATGGGAGGCAGATACCCTTGTCAGGCAGGAGCACTGAGATGGGAGGTAGATACCCTTGTCAGGCAGGAGCACTGAGATGTGAGGCAGATGACCTTGTTAGCAGGAGCACTAAGATGTGAGGCAGATACCCTTGTCAGGCAGGAGCACTGAGATGTGAGGCAGATACCCTTGTCAGGCAGGAGCACTGAGATGGGAGGCAGATGACCTTGTTAGCAGGAGCACTGAGATGAGAGGTAGATACCCTTGTCAGGCAGGAGCACTGAGATGTGAGGCAGATGACCTTGTTAGCAGGAGCACTGAGATGTGAGGCAGATACCCTTGTCAGGCAGGAGCACTGAGATGGGAGGTAGATACCCTTGTCAGGCAGGAGCACTGAGATGTGAGGCAGATACCCTTGTCAGGCAGGAGCACTGAGATGGGAGGCAGATGACCTTGTTAGCAGGAGCACTGAGATGAGAGGTAGATACCCTTGTCAGGCAGGAGCACTGAGATGTGAGGCAGATGACCTTGTTAGCAGGAGCACTGAGATGTGAGGCAGATACCCTTGTCAGGCAGGAGCACTGAGATGGGAGGTAGATACCCTTGTCAGGCAGGAGCACTGAGATGTGAGGCAGATGACCTTGTTAGCAGGAGCACTGAGATGAGAGGTAGATACCCTTGTCAGGCAGGAGCACTGAGATGGGAGGCAGATGACCTTGTTAGCAGGAGCACTGAGATGAGAGGTAGATACCCTTGTCAGGCAGGAGCACTGAGATGTGAGGCAGATGACCTTGTTAGCAGGAGCACTGAGATGTGAGGCAGATACCCTTGTCAGGCAGGAGCACTGAGATGGGAGGTAGATACCCTTGTCAGGCAGGAGCACTGAGATGGGAGGTAGATACCCTTGTCAGGCAGGAGCACTGAGATGTGACGCTGCGGCAACATTAGGGCTAGAGAACCACACTAGAGAGTTCCTCCAGTTCATCAACAGGCCCTGAGTGGAGGGCACCCAGGCCAGAACCTCTGATATCTCAGTACTGTTTTTAAAGGAGCTTACAGATGAGAAAGGAGTGATCTAGTCTTCTTATGTTAGGAACTAGATGTGTGAGTTCAGGCAAGAAAGTTAACCTCATTCTTTCCAGTGTTTCCAATTTTTAAATGGCGACTATGCCATCTGCTTTATCTGCCCAGTGGAGATTTGTGGGGATTAAAGAAAGAAATGCAAACAGTAGGTCTTTGAAAAGTACACACTGCTACACAAACATACGGCGGCACCAGTGTCGGGATTATTCAGTCCTGAGACCACGGAAAAGCTGGGAGGGGAAAGTTCACACGGTACATGTGAAAATTTTGGAAAATGGACACTACTCCCTCATTAATAAAGAGAAATAAAGACAATAAATAACAGTATCCAATAATCAGTAGTCCCTGCCACTGAGCACATCTGTCATTCCCGTTTTCTTCTACAGTCTCTGACAGTTCAATGTGGATGGAAAAACGACAGGATTGAGTAGCTATCACTTCATGACATACAAAGTAGGTTTGAGAAACCCAAAATATCTGACTTAGAAATAAAAGTGAGAACATTCCCAAGAAACTGGTCTCTTTCACATGTTTGGTAGAGGACTTTTGTTATGTCTCTCAAGCTTTTTTCCCAAGAAACCAGCTGTACCATGCTATGAGCAATTTATCTTCATGTCATATTCTTGGCTGCTGCCATTAATCACAATGTTCCTTTACTGGCGAGACTCTGAGTGTCAGCACTGAGAAAATAAGATACAGGGTGGGATGCTGCTTGTGACCTAATTACTCTCATCCCATTGGTCTCCACCTCTACGCCTCCTCAACCTTCCCACCAAACCCTAGCAAGTTGCTTTAAAGTTACTGCTTAGCTGTCTTTAAAAACGACTTGTTTCAGCAGATGTTCTCAGCCTCACACGTGCGTTTTCCTTTTTTCTTCTCACACTTTCTATATGAATAGCAGATTGTAATGCTTCTGTTTTTCTGATCCAGAGGGGAAGAATCCACATCAAATTAGACCAGCTTTCTTTTCAACAAGCTCAGTAACAGCGTAGGTGGGTATTCTGACCCTCTACCCCTCCTCATGCTCCCAGCCCCGCCCCGCCCCACTGGAACTGCTAGCAGATGTTTCCTGAGTCTTTCCTCTTCAAGGCCCAATTCTCGGACTTTCTGGTCTCTATTAACAAACTTCATTTCTTTCATCCACTTATCTCTGATTGCTTTGCACTCCCAGCCCACACAGGGTCAAGAATGCTGTCATCTCTCAGCCCTCTGCCTAGTCCCCCGCAACTGCAGCGAAGGAGAAAAGCGACAGCTGGGGCCTGAACCGGAGCAGCCCTCTGCTTAGCTGCCGCAGCCAGTCCTGGGACTGGCTGTTTTCTCACACGTGCTCCCTCTGCTCCTGAGACACTGCTCGTAACGCTGGAGATGATGACAGGGTCTGTTCATGGCACACAACCTGTTCTTAATGAAAAAGGTTATATCAACTGAATCCACTTCTAACTGATGTTTCAAAAAAAACGAGAAGACAAGAGTGCCAGAGCCTTCGGCTCTTGATTTTTCATCTCCTTTAACTACTGGTCAGGCTGTCTTCAATACTGGCTGCCATAGGGACAATATAAATAAACCCAACTACTTTTTTATTTACTGTTTATCTTTCCAACAGAATTTTTCCTCATTCAAAACAATTAGTCAAATGGTAATGTCATATTTCTATTGTTAACTTTTTATAATTTATACTGTTAAGTGTATTTTATTTATATTGTAATTTATACTGTTAAGTTTTCTACTCAAACTTTATAATTGTTTATTGGATAAACGTCCTTGGATAGGAAAATGATAACTGCCACTCTTTCCCCCTTCTTCAAAGTTTACCAGTCCTCTGCATACTTTGCCCTCATCCCATACCAGAAGGAAGAAAAGTATAATCTCAATAGTGTTTTGCACACCTAAGGTGCTTTGTGAAACGCCCCCGGGCAGCCAGGAAGGCGGGATGCTCTGCAGTTCAGGGGTCAGACCTGGATTGGAAGCCCTGGCCCTGCCACTAGGTAGCAGTGTGGCAGCTTGGGCAACTTCCTGAGCCTTTCCACGGCTCTATACAAAGGAAATCATAAAGCTTTCACATAGAGAAGATAAGAAGGTTTGTGAGAATGAATTTCAAGTGCCTAGAAGAGCAGGCATGTAACAGTCAATAAAAAGTAGTTATATTTGCAATGGCCCCAAGAGCTAGATTTGGGGTCTCTGACAAAAAAGAAAAAGAATAACTATAATCATGTTCGGTTTCAGTTTAGCTGAAACTGGACTCACATACAAGGTCGTCATCGCAGGTGGACAAGCTATTCATCTAGCCTGGGCAGGAGAAATACTCCTGAACCTCACTTACTAACGTGGAAGGGCTGACGAGCTCTCCTCAGAGGCCTCATTCCAAGTGATGGGTTCCCCCGAGGCTATCCAAGCAAGCAGGCTTTCCCCTTGTGTCTATCTCATACATTCTAGGAAACGGAGAAATCAAGTTCAAAATCTCTATGCTTTTTAATCTAACATGCCCTGTAGGAAGCAGTATTTCAGGACAACAGATTATCCTGAGTACTTGAACACAGCATGTACACCAATATTAAACACCACCAGCAAAAATAACCAAATAAATAGCTAGCTATCCTTAAGGGGACAACCTACTACATAATAATAATGAAAGTCAAAGATTTTAAAACTTCATTCCACCTAATATTTCACAAAGAGATCAGGAAAATAAAACATTTAGTAACAAGAAATCATCTTACTGAGCTTAAACAAAGCACTAGTTTTATTAGTGTATAGTAATGTATAGATAATGGCATGGAAGAAAATATTTTTCTTTCCCTTACCTGTCTATTAGGATGTCATTTCTATTTTACCTACTGGACATTACATTTTTTTTCTGATTACTATAAAAATTGTCTTTTTAAAATGAAAAAAATGTCAGCAACTTGGCATGTATGCTCATTCGTCACTATCAAGGATTTTGGAAAAATAAAGATAAAAAGAAAAAAAATTGTCTCATTAATTTGGGCCTTGTAATTAGGACTCTTATATTTTACAATGAGCTAAGTTTACCTTTTTATTACTAAGCTAAGAATCACAAAAGAAATATTCAAATAAAATAAAAGAAACAAGTATGTTCAAAGAATTTCTACAACCTTTCTAGTTTTACTTATGAAGTCCTCTGTGTCACCTATTCTGTTCGGTTTTTTTTTTTTTTTTTGTATTTTTCTGAAGCTGGAAACGGGGAGAGACAGTCAGACAGACTCCCGCATGCGCCCGACCGGGATCCACCCGGCACGCCCACCAGGGGCAACGCTCTGCCCACCAGGGGGGCGACACTCTGCCCCTCGGGCGGGGGGGGGGGGGTCGCTCTGTTGCGACCAGAGCCACTCTAGCGCCTGGGGCAGAGGCCAAGGAGCCATCCCCAGCGCCCGGGCCATCTTTGCTCCAGTGGAGCCTCAGCTGCGGGAGGGGAAGAGAGAGACAGAGAGGAAGGAGAGGGGGAAGGGTGGAGAAGCAGATGGGCGCTTCTCCTGTGTGCCCTGGCCGGAAATCAAACCCGGGACTTCTGCACGCCAGGCCGACGCTCTACCACTGAGCCAAACGGCCAGGGTTGTGTCACCTATTCTGGACAAACTTGTCTCAATGCTCTCTAAACACACATAGTATTTCCTTACCTTCCCGTCTCTGCCCATACTAGTCTATCTCTGTGATGCCCCTCCATCCTCCAACCCACATTCCTACCCTCTGAAATCCTACTGTTCTTTTGAAACCCAGTTCAAATGATAACTGCCCAATAGAACCTCTCCCAATTTTTTCTCATGCCAGAAATTCTCCTGCTCCTCAGCAGCCACAAAAAGTAGACATAAACAAAGCACTAACATGTGGTAAAAAGTCTTACGAAGGTTAATAGTAGTGTAAACAGCCAATGCTAACTACCTTAGTATCAGCTTCCAAAACCAAACGAATAGCTCTTGTATCTCAAATTTAACTTAGAGCACACAAGAAAATTTAGACAATGATTTATGCCAATATTGTATATTTTGCAAAGAATTACACTATATATATATATATGTGTGTAGCTATAAACACATACTGCACACAGACACATACACAATAAAGATATTGATGCACTGAAATATGTGAGTGTTCTTAAAAAGCAAACCAAAAACCAACAAAAAAAGTAAACTAATGTCCTAAATTCAAAGCTATAATACCTATTTCTGGGGAACAAAATCAAGTTTAATGTCTATAAGAGTGATTATAGAAGCTTGGGATTGATTACTCATTGTTTTATTTAGAAAAGGTTAGAATTGCTATTCACAGATCAGGAAACACTCATTATCTTAATTCTAAATTCAGAACTGTTCAAATGGCTAAACACCAGTAAAACAGTAAACTAACCATATAGAACTCGAACTCCATTATCGCTAGTGGAACATATATATTGAGAGGAATAGAAGGGCCACATCTAATGTTAAAATCCAGTATTCCAAGCTACTAAAAAAACTCAGAACACTGTAAATGTGTACAAAAAACATTTTGCTTAAATTTCACATCAGGGCCATTAACAGAGCCAGAAAGACTTATCAATAAAACCTAACAAGATCCTTCTCAATAACATGAATGGACCTGGATAACATTATACTGAGTGAAATAAGCAAATCAGAAAAAAACTAAGAACTATATGAACTCATACAGAGATGGGACATAAAAATGAGACTCAGAGACATGGACAACAATGTGATGGTAATGGGGGGTGGGATGGGGGATGAGGAGGGAGCGAGGAAGGAGAGAGAGGGAGTGGGGGGAGGGGAGGGGCACAAAGAAAACCAGATAGAAGGTGACGGAAGACAATTTGACTTTGGGTGAGGGGTGTGCAACATAATCAAATGTCAAAATAATCTGGAGATGTTTTCTCTGAACATATGTACCCTGATTTATCAATGTCACCACATAAAAATTAATAAATTAAAAAAAAAACCTAACAAGAAAAACTGGAGCTCAAACAGTCCATGAGATTCATGATCTCAAACCTCAATGTTCAACAGTGGTCCCTGAAGCCCGATAAAAAGGAAAGTGGGGTTTAAATGTGAAACAGCCTGAATCACGACCACATTGAGGGCCAATGGGGAGAAGGAGAGGTGGGCGTCGTTTCCAGCACAGCAGCTGACTACCCTTCCAGGCCACTGGGGAGGTTCTGTACCTCTTCCTCTCCACCCCCTAACGGCACAAGCTTCCTCGGCAGTGTCTGTGTTAACCTGACTTCCCTTTCAGTGGCAGAGGCACTAACAGCTAAATCTGCAGGCAACCTCTGGCTTGTTATCTTGCAGTGCAATAGGACAAAACTAGTTCACTAGTTAAGATCATCTTTCAAAGGCCTTTTAGATAACTTCCAAAACATTTTGAGTCGTACCTGAGGCGAACCCATCTTACACATTACTCCAGAGTTAACAGTGAGTTAGCTTATAAACAAAAGCACAATTTTTAAAAACATGGCCCCTTTTTAGACAAAATTCTTCTTTTCTTTGAGGACCATTGGTTTCGGCTAAAGATTTTAGAAGTCAAAGATGCTTATTCAGAGACAGTTGTTATTTCATCTAACAGATTTTATTAAGAGCCTATTAAGTGTAAGTTACCACTAAATTCAGTATAACATAGTAGATACACAGATAAAAGCTATATTCACATTTAGTGAGGCAGAATGATAATAAATTAAAAACAAATATATAATAGTACCAGATACTAGTAAGTACTAGGAAAACAAACTAAACAAACCCTGAGAATGAGTCTAAATGTGATTTTAGGGTACGGGTGTTCCTTTTAGAAAGGCAGGCAGCGAAGTCAAGGCAACTTATAGCCATGAGCTGAAACCATAGGAAAATCTCAAGATGTAGTAGAGAGAACAGTGAGTGCTGAGGCTCAAAGAGATTGGCCTGTTCCAGGAACAGAAAACCGGTCCATGTAGCTGGGACGCAGTAAGAATGGGGCAATGTGGTAGCAGATGAGCATAGAGATGCAAGCCAGAGCCAGATTATGTGGGGGTTTAGATGCCTCAGGAAAATGTAGACTTTATTCCATGTATAGTAGAAAGCCACTGGAAAGATTTAAGCAAGAAAGGGATTCATGTTTTTAAAAGATAACTGTGGCATTGGTATAAATGAAAGACTGTTCCATACAAATGGATGCTTAGTAAGAATAATTTGATGGATATTTGGGGTAGTCAAACATAGCTTACTTGCTTTAACTTGAAATTAAATACCAGATGGCTAAAAGTACTAATCCCTATCTCCTACCCAAGATAAAAAGGAAGGTGCCAACTGACTTCAAAATCTCTATTCTGCTACCAACTGGCCTCTAAAAAAGTACAGCAGCCCCACCGTATTCACTAGGAATACACTCCCAGACGCCCAGTGGATGCCTAAGACCACCAATAGTACTGAACCGTGTATGTACAATATTTTTTCCTAAAGATACACAGCTGTAAACAAGTTTAACTTATAAATTAGGCACTGTAAGAGATTCTCAATAACAATCGAAAAGAACAATTATAATATACTGTAACAAAAGTTGTGTAAATGTGGTCTTTCTCTCTATAGTAATTTTTGTACCTTTCAGCCTAAACCTACTCCTGCATCTGTGTAAACGTCCCTTACTTGCAGTAAATGGCTTGGTGTCTTACATACAGGCTCCATGGTTTCTGGCACAACACTCTGCCATCAGTAGAAACATTTTCTACTCGTGTCTTCCCCCCACAAACTGAATGCCTTTTCCATCTTATCTCAGCACTTATCACACACCGTGGCCATAACTTTTACAGCTTAAGGTACAACAGCAAAATTAACACAAATTTCTTTTTCCTCCCCTCCCCCACCCCAGTTTCACGGACTGAAAATGTTCTGACTGTATATCTTAGTAACATCAGCATATGATTTTCTTTCTTTCCTCATTATGTCAAGAACTTTCACCTTTTCCCTGCAGGAAGCACTTCCCAGCTTCTCTTTGGCATATTCAAAATGCCAGCCATCACTCCTCCAGCACTTTGAGCCCTTATTAAGTAAAATAAGGATTACTTGAACAAAATCACTGCAATACTGTCACAGTCAAGCTGGTAACCTAGCTGGCTACTGAGTGACTAACAGGCAGACAGCACACACAGCATGGACACACTGGGTAGCGGGATGTTATACGTCCCAGGCGAGACAGAGCAAGATTTCATCATGCTGCTCAGAATGGTGAAGAATTTAAAACTTATGTTTATTTCTGGAACTTTCCATTTAATATTTCAGACTACAGTTGACTGTGGGTAACTGAAACCATGGAAAGCGAAACCATGGCTGGGGGAGAGGAGACTACTGCACTCAATCCAAATTAAGGAACAGCAGTTCTGAAACTATCCTATGGTTCTGAGAGCCCCAGAAGAACACACTTCTCTGGCTCAGCCCCCACCTTTCCTCGGGCAGGTCTCCCATCAGACGAACAGCCTCAGCCATGACCCCCTAAGAGAGGCTTTAATTAGGGTCTCCATACTCTGTACCTACTAAATCGTAATTTCCCTCAGACAGTTAACATAAATTAAATTTTAGCTCCTCTAAAAAATTTGATGATTAATGATATAAATAAGATTATAAAATAGTTTAAGCAATAGTTTCATATTTGTAAAAAAAACTGTTCACAAATCATAAACTGATTAGACATCAATCATATCGTTGTTGTTTCTAAGAACTTCCTTAGTATTCTAGTTCAAATTACTATAAATACTTCAAGCAAAAAAATTCACTATTTTTTTTAAGATTCTACAGTTCATATTTTTCATTAGTTTATGGGACCATTCTTTTTTTTTTAGTTTGTAGTACTAAAGCAAACATTACTGGCATAAGAAAAATATAATACATAATCATACCTCCACTTTAATTCTCTTCGGGGATAATTCATCTCTTTCTCCACATTTTGACCTAAGGGGAATTGGGAGAGAGAGAAAAACTTGAGGAAAGAAGTTTTAGTCTAAAGGCATCTCTATCTATAAACTTCCACCGAAACATATCATATATCCCTGAAACCCTGGACAACAGAAATAAGACAAATGAATACTAAAATAATGCAAACTAGACTTTTCATCATTTCTAAATTACACTAAAAATATGCAGACACAATTATATTATACATTTAAAAGACCACTACCCAGAACTCCCCACACAGAAAGTACTCATTAAGTATGTAATTATTATCACATAATGAAAAAATAAGTCAAGGAGGATTGTAGTCCATAATATCCCTTTATGGATCAGTAAAAACAATTTAGGACAAAATGACAATGGCCATTTAAGATGAATACTTGAAGTTACATAAGATTAAAATGCGGCCCTGGCTGGTTGGCTCAGTGGTAGAGCATCGGCCTGGCATGCAGGAGTCCTGGGTTCAATTCCCGGCCAGGGCATACAGGAGAAGCGCCCATCTGCTTCTCCACCCCTGCCCCTCTCCTTCCTCTCTGTCTCTCTCTTCCCCTCCTGCAGCCAAGGCTCCATTGGAGCAAAGTTGGCCCGGGCGCTGAGGATGGCTCTGTGGCCTCTGCCTCAGGTGCTAGAATGGCTCTGGTTGCAACAGAGCGACGCCCCAGATGGGCAGAGCATCGCCCCCTGGTGGGCATGCCAGGTGGATCACGGTCGGGCGCATGCGGGAGTCTGTCTGCCTTCCCCTTTCCAACTTCAGAAAAATACAAAAAAAAAAAAAAAAAAAGATTAAAATGCATTTTTGCTACCTACAGAAATTAGAGATGCATTTCCCCTTGACTAGAGATCCCTTTGCTGGGAATCTAGCCCACAGAGGTGCCAACCCACACATGAACTACTACTGCCAATTAAACTATGACGAGCCATGAATTATAAATTACTCCAACATAAAACATGTGAAAAAAGTATATCTCAGAATCAACAAAGTAAGATATAATGTTTTTTGTTGTGGTATTATTTATAATGAAAAAGACTAGAAACAACTCAAGTATCCATCAATAGGGGAGTAGTTAAATGAATCATGGCACATCAATGTAATGCTATGCAGCTGTAATAAAATAACTAGAACGATATATACGTAGTAGTATTTATGGCAAGATCTCTAAGACATGTTAAAATAAAGGCAAAATACAGAATGTAGACACATACATGCTACCTACTGTTTTTTTTTTTAAAGAAAGGTATAAATGAGAAACTATAGTTATATTTCTTTGCACGGGTACAAACAATGCAAGGATAATAAACTTTAAAAGCTATCCACCTCGAGGAGAGAAACAAGGTAAAATGAGGCAGAAATGAGAGCAACTTTTTGTACTACCTATTTACATAGCTTTGTCTTAGGAATTATGTAAAAGTGTTATGTATTTTAAAATATATTTAACTTAAGAAGGAAATAAAAAGGTAAATACTACAAGAAAGAGCTAAAATTTATATAAGTGGTTGCCCCCGGGTGCCGTATTGAGAAGGGGGGGGTAAAGGGTGGAGCAGGGGACTGCGGAGTGTCACTGTGAGCCTTGTGTACTATATGACTTCTCAAATCATGTACGTGTACTACTCTGAGTCAAGAAGATGATTTAAGTACAGCACTGAGAAGGAAAATTTATATAATGAGTCAAGAAAATGAAAAATCACTAAATCAGCTTTTGATTAGCCAACTCCCCCACCAAAGAAACTTGTAAATAATCCTGTAATATTGCTGTATATTCTTACCCTGTTCATTTAGTCTGCAGTTTTACTTGTCAGTTTGTAAATATGTGAGCTCCTCAGTAGGGTAAAATATGAAGTTGCTATGAGTTAGGAAAAATAACATCGATGACAGCAAATGCCTATTAAGTGTTGTTTTCAAACTTGAATTAAGCACATGAATCACCTAGGATGCTTGTGAAAGTCTGAATTTCAGGCTCTGTCACCAGAGATTGTGATATATTAGGGTGCTCAGGATGTGGCTTTTCAACACATGCTCAGTTAGTCTAATTCAAGTGGCCGTCTGCATTTACTCAGAGAAGCAGTGACACACACAGATGACTATGTGCTGGAAATCAGAGTCATGTGGAGCCAAGAGAACAAAATCAGAATGATCTTAGACCTGCAGACAATGCTTAGGGTTCAAGAGAGGAGAAGGTGAAGATTAATATGGTCTGTTTACATTAAATTTTAAAGCCATCACTTTTTTTAAAATTAAATTTTTTAAATTTCAAACACATGTTCTATATCTCACTTGTTAGTTAATTAAAGTATCTTCGAATATTCCCTTAAATACTGGTCAATGAAGTCTTTTTTTATGTATTCAGTTCATCTCATTAGAATGCAAACACCTTGCAAAAGGAACTAATTTGCTTCCTCAGAAGTTCAAATCCATGTAGTTAGTGATGTACAAATAAGTCTAAATCCTGACTACACCCCATCATCATACTCAAAACCAAAGCATCTACATGAAAGAATGTCTAAAACCCTACCAGAACAATGCTACAGTGCTAGGGAACTATTTTTTAAAAGAAAGATAAAAGAGAATTAAACAAAACAACAACAAAAAAACACTTTAGCGATAATGTTTTAAAAAGTCAGTTTAATTTTATAGAACTATAATCACACTTTTTCCAGAAATGCTTATTATACGGTATTGCCAAGCTCTACTTCTATCAAGCAATACAAAAGTGCTGCCAATTAGTTAAACTTACTTGGTAGTTCTGTAAGTGTATTTATAGGTGACTTCTCGAGAAATCTGCCTAGCCAGGGCAAAAAGTTCATCTCTTCTTGTCAGGAGGGCATTATCCTTCACACAGAGCTGAGCAGCTGCTTCATTAACAGTGAGCTGCATACCAAAATAAAATGTTACAAATTATAAGCATTTTTATTTCATCAATATATAAAATATTTTCCTTAAGACTATAAAAGTGTCATATCATTATATAATGGAATCGTAATTTATAAAAATCAGGATAGTCCTAATTGCTCCTAATGCCAAATTTCAAACAAAAATCAAGTCATCTACCATCCCTCAGAACTCGAACTAATCAAAATAGTCATCTTAGTTTTATTTATTGATATGCTTTATTTATTTTTGTTTAGCTATGAAAGTTTATGTAAAATAAGCAAAATAAAAATAAACAGTAGAAAATGTTCTGCATCTCATTTTTCTTATGAAAAACCAAGGGATTTGACTATGTGATAATATTTTCCTAACTGAAAAGTGAGTATACATGGCCTGACAAATTATTTTTCAATGTGAGCTGACATGAAAATACCTGAAAAAATAAAAATTATATGATTTTAGTTAAATATTTACCAACTCACTTAGTAAGATTGCAAAAGAGTGCTATAATGGAAAAGCAAGGTCTGAGAGTCACTGAGTCTCTAAAAGTCACCTAAGTCTACTTTTTCCTCTAAGAGTTAAATATTGCCAATACAGAGTTGTTAGCTGATCAAACACCCTGTCTTGAAGTTTAAAATAGCAAATGTTATCCAAAATTCAAAACCTGCAATTGTTTAATGAATAGAATTTTTTTTCACATAATTTTGTCAATTTAAATCAGGGGTCTCAAACTCAACTCAGCATGTGGGCCGCAGAGCAAGATCACAGCCGTTCGGCGGGCCGCACTAGGTCTACAAAAGGCAACTGTTATGCAACACTTTTCTCACTGCAGTTGAAAACAAAAAAAAAATCAGTACAACAAGCACAATCGTACATGCAGTTTACTCAGTGTCACAAAATGACCAGAAACTGTAGTTCGCATCACAACTGCTGTTAACTAAGCTAATAATATCTAGCTAGGATGTTAGAGAAATGAAAAATACAAGTAGGCCCCTAGGCTTACTTAATTTTATCCAAAATATTTTGAACTTCGTGGATTAGTCCGCGGGCCGCACAAAATTGTTTGGCGGGCCGCGAGTTTGAGACCCCTGATTTAAATAGATGTAGGGAACTGCCAAGAGTTATCATGTACCTTTAAAAGACGCACAAAACATACTCATTCAAGGCATGATTGATGGCAAAAGAGAATGGGATCTGATGGCAGACAGACCTGAGACGAGTCTTGCTCCATCATTTACCAACTATGCAATTTTGGTGTAAAACTCACAGTCTCAATTTTCTCAGTGCCCAACAGGGATAATATCACTACCTCAAAAGACTCAAACAAGAAGTAAATGAGGAGAGCCTGACTAGGCGGTGGTGCAGTGGATAGAGCGTCGGACTGGGATGTGGAGGACCCAGGTTTGAGACCCCGAGGTCACCAGTGGACTCATCTGGTTTGAGCAAGGCTCACCAGCTTGGACCCAAGGTCACTGGCTTGAGCAAGGGGTCACTCAGTCAGCTGTAGCCACCCCCCCACTCCCTACCCCCGTCGAGGCACATATGAGAAAGCAATCAATGAACAACTAAGGGGCCGCAACAAAGAATTGATGCTTCTCATCTCTCTCCCTTCCTGTCTTTCTGTCCCTATCTGTCCCTCTCTCTAATTCTCTCTGTCTCTGTCACAAAAAAAGAAGTAAATGAGGAAATACTCCTAGCACCAAGTTGTTGTTAGTGTTCTTGTTCTTTTATAAGAAATCAGGCATTTACTGTTTCTCCCTATTCAGGCATCCCACTTTATTAACAATAATTTTTCTTAAATTAAAAAAATACAGAAAAGGCCTTGGCCAGCTAGGTCAGTGGTAGAGCGTAGGCCCAGTGTGTGGAAATCCTGGGTTCGATTCCCGGCCAGGGCACACAGGAGAGGTGGCCATCTGCTTCTCCATCCTTCCCCTACTCTTTTCTATCTCTCCTCCCTTCCTGCAGCCAAGGCTCCATTGGAGCAAAGTTGCCCGGGTGCTGATAATGGTTCTACGGCCTCTGCCTCAGGCACCAAAATGTCTCCGGTGGCTATGGAGCAATGCCCTAGATGAGCAGACCATCTCCCCCTGGTGGGCATGCTGGGTGGATCCGGGTCAGGCATATGTGGGAGCCTCTCTGTCTCCCCACTTTTCACTTCAGAAAAACACACAAACAAAAAAATACAGAGGCAAAAAAAAAAAGACAAATACAACATGCAATCCTTCCATCCAAACTGACTTAATACTTCAGTGCCTATGTGTCCAATATTTCTCCATGTACATATACATTTACAGTCTCCTTTTTTCACTTATGTATGCTGTATACTTTTATCATGTATTAGAGCAGAGACTTGGCTTGTTTACATCAGCATTTGGCATGGATTATATGATCAATAAATATCTGTGAGAAAAACTTGGGGTAGTTTAATGTCCAGAGTGAGGTTGATTTAAATATACTGACTGATAACGTTTCAGAAGTACCAGCTTATACACAACTACAGAAAATAACTTTTCAACATAAACTGAAAACAATGTTCTAGAATTCCTTCCATCATCCCACCAGAAACCAAGAAAAACAAACATAACACATTCTTTGTTTCTGAATTCAGGCTCCACCAAACCAAAAAGGTGGACTGAACTCTCCAGACCCTCAGGGAGCTTTCTGGTATAAAATTAAGGCTGGAGAAATAACTATAGCTCACCCTAACTTGTAGGAAGAAGCCAATCACCAAACTTCCCCATCAAAAATGCATTTTATGTTAATGTTTTCTAAATTACATGCTCCCAGTCACTAATAATTAAACCAACTATTATATTTTTAAAATGACGCAAATACTCCAAAACAGTAGCTGCTCATTGTGCCACCATGCTAGTTTTTAAAAAATTCTAAGTTTCTAATTTTGTTAAAAGTATAAAATAAGATAGTCTCCCTAAGTGGTTTACTTACTCCTCCACTTCCTCTTTTCGGGGCCCAAAATAGCAAAATTCCATTCATAGCTTCATGTAAAAAATTTCTCAAAGTTAGCTTTCTATCCTAACTAGACTTAAAAACTCTCTTTATTGGTAGTTAAAATTATAACCTTTAACAATCAAATGATTGCAACTTGAGGTTCAGTGTTGTTAGCATATACATACTATGTGAGTTCTATGTGTCAGAAAGGCTCAAAAACAACCAAGACTTTCATTCCCAGCACAGGGAGGGCTAGGTATCATGACTGGCCCTTCTCAAAGATAACAATGAAAACTTCTAGGCAAAATAGAAGGGAAAAACATTATCTTAAATACATCAACAATCAACGAACCAACAAAACAGTAAGGACCTATTTAAGTCAAAGTGAATGAAGACAGTAACTCAAAGGAGTACATTAAGGGTAATTGCTAAACCAGATGAATCTGAGCTTCAACCTTCACACTTCATGGGGCTGGTGAGAACGGAAGGAGAGTCATGAGAGGAAAAGTGAGTGTGAGGTTCAAGTAGTGAGAAGAAACACCCAGGATCCACGAAAGATGAGGAGTCTAAGACCTCTTCGCCTCAAAACTGAAATCCCAAAGCACTATACAAACAATGTAAGGCTGACTTAGAAATACACCTGTACCCTCAGGGGCAATGCAAGGGAAATTACCCGTCTTGAGTCTTGTGAGAGAGAACAGAAGATATTTTCTTGGGGTTTCACAACCTTAAATCAGCCCTCATATATTTTCAGCCCTAACTCACACTAGGTAGGCTGAGATTTTATTTTCACAGGTTCCCAGAGTAGTAGTGTGCAGAGGACAGGTGCCTGGTAGAAGCAAAAGCAAAAGCAAATAGCCTCTAGTCTAGGAGATCTATTTCACTGCCTAGGCCTCAAAACATTCCCCCAGTTCAAAAACAAAAAAAGAGAGTTCATAACATCCAATAAAGCAAAGCATCAAAAATAAAAACCAGCAGAAACAGCAGATTAAAGAATCAAAGACTTCATTTAAAGAAATAAAAGAAAATACAACTAGAGTAATATAGTAAAAAAAAAAAACCACCAGCAAAAGGAGAGAAGAAACTGGGCAGACGCAAACAGATTTCAAAAACAGGCAATAGTCAGATAATCACTGACATCTAAGCACAACAAAAAGAGCCAAAAGCCAAGGAAATGTTATCTCCAATTACTAAGACAAAATAACGGACAATATAGAATTTAATATCCAGAATAAATATCAATTTAGAATCAGGGCAAAAAGAAAAAAAAAGAATCAGGGCAAAATAAAGATATTTTCTAGTGGGGTGGGGAAGGACAGAATTTCCCATCAGTACACCATCATTAAGAAAATTCTACACTGCTGAGGTCCCCGGTTCAAAACCCTGGGCTTGCCTGGTCAAGGCACATATGGGAGTTGATGCTTCCAGCTCCTCCCCCCCTTCTCTCTCTCTGTCTCTCCTCTCTCTCTCTCTCTCTCTCTCTCTCTCTCTCTGTCTCTCCCTCTTCTCTCTAAAATGAATAAATAAAAATAAATAAAAATAAAAATTTAAAAGAAAATTCTACACGATGCACTTCAGGCTAAAGTAAACTTATTCCAGATGGTCACTTTGACATATAGAGTTGGAAACACAATACAAATTAACAGATATAAGTTCAAAATATTAGTAAATATAATAAATGTAAATGAACCAAATATTCTAGATAACAGACACAGAATGTAAGACTGGATTTTTAAAAAATCCAGCTATTGGTATTTATAAGAGATGTATCTAAAACATGGACTAGGAAAGACTGAAAAGGATAGAAAAAAGATCAAACAAGCTATATATATTACTAACAAAAAGGAAGCATATGTATATAATGAATATAAAAAATAGGTTTTTAAAACAAAATGCATTATTAAATATTAATAAGGTTTACTGCAGAATACAAAGAGAAACAGACAATTCTACAATCACAGCAGGGGATTTTAATGCACAACTCTGTTACTGATAGAGCAAGTAAAAAAAAAAGTAAGACTAGAAAATTTGAATAACAGTTAATAAGCTTGTAAAAATAGACACATACAGAACAGTCAGTCTACCACAACTGCAGAAACATAAAAAACACTCATTATATACTGAGCCATAATTAAAATTTCAACTAATTTTAAAGGGTTGGCAACATGCAAACCATGTTCTCTAACTACAATGCAATTCAGTTAGAAATTAATTAGAAAAAAATAATTAAGGAAAAATATCCTCATATTTGAAGAATGAAAAACACTTCTAAATAATTCATGGGTCAGAAAATAAATTACAAATAGAGAAATAATCAGAATTGAGAAATAATAAGATAAGTTTGTATCAAAACTTTTAATTTTAATTCAATACATAATGGGAATTTAAAGCCTTAATTGCATATATTAGAAAAGAAGAGCTGGACATTAATGAATTAAGCACCCAACTTAAATTAGAAAATAAACAATTAAATAAACTGTAAGTAAATAGAACGAACACACACACACAGCACAACTAACAATGTCAACTATGGCTGACCTGCGGTGGCACAGTGGATAAAGCATTGACCTGGAATGCTCAGGTCACCAGTTCAAAACCTCGGGTTAGCCTAGTCAAGGCACATACAAGAAGCAACTACAAATTGATGCTTCCTGTTTGTTCCCTGTTGCCTTTCTCTCGCTCTCCCTTCCTACTCTTTCTTAAATGAATAAATAAAATCTTAAAAAGAAAAAAAAATAAACTAAGCCAAAAGTTGTTCCATCAAAAAGATTAGGAGTTGGAAAGCTTTTTTTCAGTAAAAGGTCAGATAGAAAATATTTTGGCTCTATATAGGCCAAATAGTGTATGTTACAACTACTGAACTCTGACATCACAGCTCAAAAGCAGTCACAGACATAAACAAATAGGTATGGCTGTGTTCCAATGAGAGCGTATCTGCCAAATCAGGAGGTGGGCCCTACTTGGCTCACAGGCTCTAGTCCGCAGCTCCCTGAAAAGATTAATAAAACTGACAAAGCTCTGGCAAGATTGATCTGGGGAGGGGGGAGATTTAAATGTACAAATACAGTAATATTAGGACTTAAAGACTACAAACAACTTTATGCCAGTGAGTTTAAAAACTTAGATGAAATGAATACAGTCCTAGAAAAATGTAACTTACCAAAAATAACTCACAGAGACTATCCTAAAAGTCCTATAATTCATTTTTTAAAATGATCTAAAGGAAATGGCCAACATTTGTTTTTAAGTATTAGATGCTGAAATCTATCCATTCTCAGCTGAGTGTTCAAAATAAAGCATCATAACTTACTAATGAATGTGTTCAGGTCTATGGGTTTCCCAGATTCAGCATTCCTTTCCAAATCACAGTTGTTGAACTTGGCAACACTCAGCCTTGATTGCTCAACATTACAATGAAAACTGACTTAAACTTGGCGTCATCATCCTTGTCTTGATACTGTCCTTAGACTCCCAACTCCTGTACAGGTTCCACTCGGTCTACAACTTAACCCATCGACTCTGTCTACATGCCCCTCTGCCCCTTTCTATCTTTGAGTTCCAGAGTTCTTTGGCTGGAAGTTGCTACCCCTGACAGATACTCTATAATGCCAAGTTGTCTACTTACTTATATTTCTGAATATTACAAGGGCCCACATTCTTTATCATCTTACTATTTTCAACTTGTAGTTTACCGCTCACCATCCACACTGATTTGAGACTGACACACACTGCTTGTTTAGTTTACCACATACTCTGCTAACACATCTTTAGATAGAACACTGCCTTCCTGGACCTCTTTCTAGTCTTGCTTCTGGGTTTGTGCCTTAGCACCAGCCCTCCACCAACAATTAGTGTGGTTCTAAGCCTCAGCTCCTCACACTATCTTCATGGTTTTCTTTAAACCAGGCCAAACCTAGCCAGTTCCTAAACCAGCACTGATTCTTTAGCTTATAAAAAAGTATTTTATAACAATAATTCATTCCATAATTGTGAGTTGAACGAAATCTTTTCAGATGTAGATAATCTCTAATTTTCATCCACCTGTTACTGATGTACAGCTCTGCCTTGAAAGATGAAAAGAACACTGTCCACAGGCTTTAAATGAAAAAAAAAACACAAACAAACCAAAAAACCCTCTCATAAATACTACCAACAGTGAATTAATAATAAGTCATAAATTTCCTTATTTGGAAATTGAGGATAAACCAGTGACATTTGTTAATCTGAGGAATTTAGAAAAACTCAAAAATCTTTCTCTCATTTTAGCCTGACCTGTGGTGGCTCAGTGGATAAAGTATTGACCTGGAATGCTAAGGTCACCTGTTCAAAACCCCGGGCTTGCCTGGTCAGGACACATATGGGAGTTGATGCTTCCTGCTCCTCCCTACTCTCTCTGTCTCCTCTTTAAAAATGAATAAAATCTTTTAAAAAAAAAAATCTTTCTCTCATTTTAAATAAGTGAAAAAAATGTGAATTATCATAATACGTAAAAGGTACACTTAATAGTACTTCATTTCTCTTAATTCTCTCAATATTTCATAACTTCCACCAAGGTTTTGAATGGTTACTACTTCAAAAAAAAATCCTAATTTATAAACTTCTATCTGGAATTCTATTATTGGATCAGATTCACAAACTTGAGTTACAAATAACAAGTGGTATAAGTTAAGTTTCAAAAACACAAGCCACATTTTCCAAAGTCCTTACCCCCACATCTCAGCCTACTAGCATTCATTTTAAGTGTTTCCTTATTTTGGGAAAACCATGATGGTTTCGTTACTTAAATACCATCTGTACCTATTTACCCAAAGAAGCAGAGAGCCCCTTAGCAAAAGGCAAGTGTAAAATAATTTTTTAGATTTTTTAAAGGTAGGTTATAATTTTTTTAAAAAAGTGAAGTTGATTTGGTTTATTAAAGTCATCTCTTTAACATACTTTTGCTTTGATAAAAATACAGGTCTTTTAACTATGTGTTTCATTTGCTATGTTTCAAAATTATAAGCTGAATAAAAAGCATGTAATAAAATTGTCAACATGTTATACCCTTTGTTTTCTATTACTGACAACCATAATAGCCTTTTAGTAGATTCTTTTAGGGTTCATAGGTAGTGGAAGTATCCAAGTGTATCTAAATTATAACATTAAGTGTATTTTCTAGTTCCACTCACAAGCTCTCCTGAGTCAGTTATTGTGTGGTAACAATAATACATAATAACAATTGCAAAAAGAATATTCCCAAAATAGATCAAATCACAGATTCACTGTAAGTAATTTTGCTAACCAATTCTCTGATCTTAAGCTCAAGTATACTCATATCTAAAATAATTTATTTAAAAAGATCAAATCGTAAAATTGCTGCAAACATGATTAACATACAAATATAGCCAGTGAGAGCAATATTTTAAAAAGTGAAAAAATATTCATTTATAATTACATCCCTTTTATATCTTATATATTTATATATCCAATATAAACAACATACATTTACATGTACATATATTATAGACATTTAACATATATGTTATTTAACACATATATAATAGAATATAACATATATATAACATGACATTTAACATATGCATATATAAATATATAAAATACAAAGCATATGACCTAACAAGTAATGTGCACAACCTACATGATTAAAAAATCACTGAGGAATATAAAATATCTAAATAACTAAATGCACACACTGTATGGGAGTTTTCATTATTGTGTCAATTTTTTTTTCACAAATTAAGCTATACTTTTAAGCATTTCTAATGAAAATACCAGCATAAATTTTAGGGAAATCTGATAAATGCATTAAAAATTTTCATTTGGAAGGAGAAATACATAGGATTACCTAAAAACAGAAGCTTTAAAACAAGGCTATTGAAGGGGTGCCAGACTTGACAGACATCAAACTATATTATTTAGCTAAAGTTAAATTAAAATAACTCTATACTGGTGAAGGGCTAGAGAATCATACTATTGGATTCCTACAATGCATAAAATTAAACTTCCACATGGCAAACCATCTGATGGTCAAAGGACAAATGAGAATCTGGAAAAATGTTTACAATATAAGACAAAAGGTTAATATCTTTCAAATATAAAATGTTTTTACCAATCAATTTTTTAAAGGTAAGACAATGTGAACATTAAAGACTGTAAACATAAAACTGATTATCTGTTAAACATATGAAAAGATATTTATCACCACTAAGCAAAGTGAATTTGAGCAATGAAAAATTTTCCCTCTACTACACTGGCAAAGATGAAAAATAATAATAAATAGTCAATAATATTGTAATAACTATGCATAGTGCCAGGTAGACATTGGAAATATTGGGAGGAACACTTTGTAAAGCATATGATCATCTAACTATTATGCTTTACACATGGAACTAATACAAAATACCAAATGTAAACTCGTAAACTCTAAATTTTTTTTAATTAAAACAAGAATGGTAAACACATTATTTGCAAAAGCATGGAGAAATGGGCAGTCATATAAGAACCGTGGAAATGTAAACTGCTGCAGTTTTTAGAAGGCAAATTAGCAGCATCTATTAAAATTTTAAATCTACATAGCCTTTGAGCCCAAAATTTTACATGTTGGAATCTATTCTATAGTAAAACATGCAAAAATCTGTAAAGGTGCATGTGTATAATGTTCCAGTAAAACCATAGTTAATATAAAAAAATGGACACAACCTAAATGGTATCAAAAATTGAATGGTTAAGATAAATAATGGACTACAGTAAAATGCAAGCCATAAATAAGATAGCTCTATGTGTACTGACTTAAAAAATAGCTAATAGTATATTAGCATATAACAGTACTGTGAGTGTACTGCTAAGTTTTCAAAAGAAAGGAATTTGGAGAACTCTGCAAAATATATATGACCCCATGTTTGTCTATGTAAAGAAAAATATCTGAAAATTCACAGATTCAATCACTTTATATTCTTCTGCAATAACTGAATGCTTCTGCAATAAGTATACTGTATATTCCTTTTTGGTGTTAAAGTACAAGTCTGAGGGTAAGATCTCATGTTTCTAACATGAAATTTTGCATCCAACTGAACATTTTTTCAAAGAGGACTTATCCTTTTACAGTTTGAAAATGCATTTATTTTCCAAGCATTTGTTGGGTATGTTAGGCTCTGAGGATATAAAAATGAATGAGACATTTATCTTGGCCTGGAAGAAATCCAAATATACTGAGGGGGACCGACCAGTATACAAATAAGTACAATAAGGTATTGAAGTTGTATAAGTAGAGATAGAAATGGAAAGAAATAAAAAAAGTCCTTCTAATTGAGGGACAACACATCAGAAAAGAGATAAGGTTATGCTGGAGCTAAATCTTAAAGATGATGTGTTGGCCACACGGACAAAAGAGAGTAAATGCAAATGAGATATATATGCAGTTTTACACTTAAGAAGAATATTTCTGGATAGAGTGCTATGAAGATAAAACAATTTTAATGCCAAAAACGTCAAACCAAAACAACATAAATCCAAATAAATAAAACCAAAGTTATCATAATTCTTCCAAAATTTATCTAATATAGCCTTGCATTCTCTGCTACCTAAAAATTATTTTAAGTTCTGGTTCTTTCTATAAATTTTTTTTCCCTAAAATAATGTCTACAAAATGTTTTTTAAATAAATGGTTATATTTAAAATCCTATTTGATCCCTTAATTAAAAAACAAACTGCCTTGTAATTGCAAAGACCTTATACTTTCACTGTTTTAAAAAGTCTGACATTTTTTAAATCATCCTACAATGTAGTTCCAAAGTATAACATGTTTGAGTTCAACATAAAACTACCCTAACAATAAAAATGGTCTATTTTCATAAAAGACTTCTATTTTGCTAAGACCTAAATGTTTTCAATACCTCTTTCAGGTAAATTACCTCCTCAGATGCAAACTATTACCAAACTTTATTCTAAGGAACACAACATGCCCCATCCAGAGAAAAAAGTGGGTTTTTTACCTCATGAAGCGTGAGATGCTTCCCATCCTTCCTCTTCGAGTCAAACCTGCCATATATTGCACTGTATTTTCGAATTTCTTCCTCTTTGTGTGGGTCATCATCGCTCATCTCAAAGATGTGACCGATCATTTTGGCCAACTTCTTGTTGGTTTTTAGCAGCTCTTTCGCTTCGCTCAAGTCACTTTTCGGCAGCGTGGAGGCCATTCGCTCCACACACTCGGCTACGGAGAGCGCAGCGGCAGCATCCAGAGCCTCGCTGCTTTCCTTTGGGGAGGCTGGGGAGCCGAGGTCTGCTGGGGAGAGGCTGTGCTCGCTCTCGGTGGCATGGTGGCCTTGCCAGAGTCTGGACTCACCAAGACCTTGCAGTGCTAGGCTCCCCACCACATCGGATTTCCCCTGTCCCAAGCTCTGCACACAGGTGATGGCCGCACACTTGGGGACTTTGACATGAGGTTCCCGGGCACTGCTATTCCTTTCATAACTGTTACAGGATATTCCCAGCCAGGTTGGTGACCCCTCTGGCAATTTATAGATGGGTATGCTACTAACAGGCAGGGAAGTCAGCGGCTGATTGAAAAGGCCAGGGTTTGTAACCCAGTCTCTCAAAGCCTTCTGCAGCCTTCTAACATGGAGGGGCTTGCTAGCCATGCCCACAAGAGCCATGATTTCCAAGAATTCCTCTTCTCCAGCTTCACAGAGTTGCTGGACATCATCACCACCTTGTTGGATAAAGGCATCAAAATAAGAAAGCAGATTGGCTTTTTGTAATATTCTGTACAGTTGCAACTCCCCCAGGGTCCTGGGTAAGGCCGCAGCCATTACTGTAGATGTGCTTAACCTGTAAAGAGAAGAGAGGAAATATTCATCACATGTGCCCCAAACTTTTTTTTTTTTTTTTGTATTTTTCTGAAGTTGGAAACAGGGAGGCAGTCAGACAGAGTCCTGCATGCGCCCGACCAGGATCCACCCGGCATGCCTACCAGGGGGCGATGCTCTGCCCATCTGGGGCATCGCTCTGTTGCAACCAGAGCCATTCTAGCACCTGAGGCAGAGGCCATAGAGCCATCCTCAGCGCCCGGGCCAACTTTGCTCCAATGGAGCCTTGGCTGTGGGAGGGGAAGAGAGAGACAGAGAGGAAGGAGAGGGGTGGCAAAGCAGATGGGCGCTTCTCCTGTGTGCCCTGGCCAGGAATTGAACTGGGACTCCTGCATGCCAGGCTGATGCTCTACCACAGAGCAAACCGGCCAGGGCCTGCCCCAAACCTTTTAAACCTAGTATTTGTTAGACACTACAGGATTTAAGAATGCAGCATGAGAACAAAAACGAGAAACATTAGTATAGCAACTAACTGTTCAGGAATCATGCTCTGCATGTAAGTTATCTCATTGTACTCATCTAACAATCCTAATGATCACTAGAACTGTTTCTACTTTAAAGAGAAAAATATAAAGATTCAAAGATAGTAAGTGCCTGACCAGTCAGTGGCGCAGTGGATAGAGCGTCAGACTGGGACACAGAGGACTAAGGTTCAAAACCCCAAGCCCACTGGCTTGAGAGTGGACTCACCACCTTGAGCACAGGGTCACTGGGTTGAGCCCAAAGGTCGCTAGCTTGAAGCCCAAGGTCACTGGCTTGTGCCCAAGGTCGTTGGCTTGAGCAAGGGGTCATTCGCTCTGCTATAGCTCCCGGGTCAAGGTACATATGAGAAAGCAATCAATAAACAACTAAGGAGTCCAAGGAACCACAACAAAGAATTGATGCTTCTCATATCTCTCTCCCTTCCTGTCTGTTTATCCCTATCCGTTCCTCTCTCTGTCTCTCTCTCTGTCACACACGCACACACAAAACATATATAAAGTAGTTTGTGTGAGATCTCTCTCACAAGTAGTTAAGCAGAAGTTCAGGGACATAACCCAAGGCTCACAGGGTTCTCTATCCCATATTTCTAACTGCATTTGCTGCTTCTGTGGTTCATGGACATGAAGTGAGAGATAATCAAGTCAGAAGGAGGTAAGAACTATATTATTCTACCATTTGCTGAATACTTATTTTGCGCTAGGCAATATGATATTACATTATGTCTCATCCTCACCACAGCCCTGCAAGATAGGTACAGTTATTCCCATGTTGTCAAGAAAAAAATAGCAACATGAGCCTGGCGGGTGGAGAAGGATAGCTTTCAGTATGAAGGTGAGAAGACAGAAGGTAAATATATCAGGAACCGAGAAAAAGAGAGGCAGGAAAAATTCAAACAAATAAATGACAAGACTTGGTGATCATTTAGGTAATAAGAGATGAAGGAGAAAAAACGGTTCCCATTTTTGACACTTTCCATGGTTCCAGGAAGGAAAAAGTAACAGATGCCTGTGGGGTTACACATGTGAGATCCAGAACTGTTAAAGACATTGGGGACACAGACAAATCAGGATGAGATTCCCTTTTGAACACATTGCACTTTATGGCACAGGACTGGAGTCTAAGTGAGTGTAAGGGGAAGAGAGGATGAAACCAGGGAGGATGAGAGAGCCCCCCAAAGAAGCAACAGCGAGCCTAAGATAGACCCACGGAAGAAACAAATTTTAGAGCCTAAGCCAGACACAGAAGCCTACCTTTAAAGAGAAAGAACAAGACCCAGCAAAGTACTTCTTGACCTCCCGGCAGCCTTTAAAAGTTATTCACAGTTGCTTGGAGACCTCCCACATACAAAGGAGTTGGCCAGGCACTTTCATTTAAGAGAAAAAACCTTGTAATAATGCACTCTCTTGGGATTAAAAGGACCTGTAGCCCTCTATGGAGAAAATTACAGAAGGTCGAAGAAAAAAACACACACATCAGAGGAAAATGGAAGCTCCACTCTCAATTCAAAATAGTATGGAGCAATCATTAACTGGGAGATAGAATATTAGGAACATCCCTGAAAGCTAGGAGACCAAATCTGGGACCTCAACTTTATGCCATCAATCAGAATTCTAGTCTCCATCTTCCATTCCAAAGAGAATGCATCTCCCTACCACCCTAAGGACTGACTTGTGGGAAGCCCCATCTCCTGGAACCTCTGTTGTCATCCACGATTTGCTTTGATCAACTAGTGACCGCCTCAAATTTTAAGGCTTTTTATTTTATAAGAGTATTGCCAGGTGAGCTGATGACTTTCTGGGAGACATAAAATACACTGAACTGGAGTCCAGTAGATTCTATGAACAGCCAGGAAATCACTTGGTGTGCTTTTTGAAAATACAATTTTCCAGGTTTCTGAGTTATGTCTTCTCATGAAACTCCCAGGATTTGACAAATTTGGCAAACTACACTAGAAGGTCCCTATTTAGTATACCCGCTGGGCCTCTCAAACTCCTGTATGTTGTGATCATCTCTAGGTTAAGGTCATTTTCATGATCGTGCCACCTCCGTCCTCTGGACAACATTCTTCCATCTCCTAAATCACCCACAGGATGAATCACGTGTCCTCCCCTCCAGGGGTGCCTCTCCAGGGAGCGAGTCTCTCTCCCAGCTGGAAACCAACCCACAAAAACACAAATCTCAGGAATTACAGACACAAGTTAAATTGGGTGTTTTATTTTTACCATAAAACCCAAAAGAAAGGCTACTAGAAAGTATCTAAGGTAGAAGAAAAGAAACGTCCTTTCTCATCATACACGTAATGCAATAAGCTCCACAGGCTATGAACTCAAGAGCCTACAGCCTGACCAGGCAGTGGTGCAGGGCACACAACAACGGACTGGGACACACAGACGAACCAGGTTCGAAACCCCAAGGTCGCCAGCTTGAGTGCGAGCTCATCTGGTTTGAGCAAAGCTCACCAGCTTGAGCCAAGGTCACTGGCTTGAGCAAGGGATCACTCTGATTGCTGTAGCCACCCCCCACCCCCCCCACCCCCGTCAAGGCACATATGAGAAAGCAATCAATGAACAACTAAGGTGTTGCAATGAAAAACTGATGCTTCTCATCTCTCTCCCTTCCTGTCTGTCCCCATCTGTCTGTCTCTCTCTGTCTCTGTCACAAAAAAAGGAGCATACAAAAAAATACATTTACACACCTATGTGCATGCACACATACACAAAATCTTTTTATAAGAGGATAAGAGGGTTATAACTTGGCAAAGTTTATGATATCATCAATTATATCTTCATATGTACTCCCTCAAATTATGAAATAGGGAAAACTGAGAAAATCTAGAATAGAGTTTTAGAATCTTTTTATGAGCAATAAGAAAAAAAATACATATATATATATACACGTTAGACAAATTTTTAAAAGGAAACAAAAAAGAGAACTAAAGATCCAAACTTAGGTTTTATTGTAAGACAATGATTTTACAAAATAATTGATTTTCACTTTTTCCTTTCATTTTTCTTTTTTATTGAATTATTGGGGTGACACTGGCTAATAAAATTACACAAGTTTCAGGAGCACAATTCTACAACACATCATCTGTACATTGTATTGTGTGTTCAACACCCCAAGACAAGTCTCCTTCCATCACCATTTATACCCCCATACCTGCCCCTACTGGCAACTACCACACTGCAACTGTTTACCCTTTCTCGTCTTTAACCATAAATAAAGGAAATTCCCTAGTTCCTAAGATAAAATGCTCATGTCCAGGTGAGCATAGTAGTCACGATTATAATCTCTCTCTAAGGACTGACAGGACCAAGTGTAATTTCCAAAGATACCAAACGAAAGATAACCAGGTGAACTGTCGAGTCCCCGGAGGCCTTCCAACGGCCCACACTCACGGCTGGGAAAGGAGCCTTCTCCCTGTGCTTCCGCATTAGGAGAATGTTTCAGTCTCCTACAAAAGCACGTGGTGATCATTTAAACACCACTTCATACATTAATTTGATTTAATTTAAAATAAAATTTTTATGAGATGAGATTTTGTTTTTACAAACTCTATTCATGCTTCAACATGAAGGTCAAATAAATCAGAGAAAGCCTCCAGCTGCACCTCTCCAACCTGAAGTAAATATAAAGGAATCCAACACATCATACACAGGTGGCTAGTACAGTGTATCTACTCAGCTGTTCCGTGACTCCATGTGTATCACTGAGCATACATTTATCACAGTGCTTATGTGTCTGTTTCCTTGTCTGTCTCCTCCCTCTTACGTAATTCTCCGTGAAGGACCATCTTTCCTCTGTATCCTCGGGACTGGCTCAGTAACTGGCAAAGTTGAATGAGTGAAAAATGAGGAAGAGAATGTACTATGGGGTTTGGAGAAGGGAGAGGAAACCTGTAGCCGGGGTGTGGGAGAGGCTTTTTGAATAAGGCCCTGGAAATGTGAGGGAATGAGGAGGTCTGGTTTGGGGTCAGAGAAGCAGGAGGCACATCTGAGGAATGTCCAGTGTATCTGGTCAGTAGGAGCAGAGGGGCGTGGCAGGGACCAGAGAGAGCTGGGAAGGTAGGTGTGTGTCTGGGATGCCTATGCGAGCAGTCTGAGTTTCTTTCTCTACCCAAAGGGGAAATTTGCACAGGTGAGTCAAGAGTCGCACCCCTACTTTAGGAAATTAAAGTTGGCAATGCCATATGGCATGTATTTATTTTTAACTTTTTATTTATTGATTTTAGTGAGAGAGGAAGGGGGGAGGGAGGGAGGGAGAGAGACAGACAGACAGACAGACACAGGAACATCAAGCTGTTCCTGTGTGTGCCCTGACCAGGGATCAAATGGGCAACCTCTGTGCTTCCAGATGATACTCCAACCAACCAAGCTATCTGGCCAGGGCAGTTACACTTTAAATGAGTTTGTTTGTTTTTTGTTTGTTTATTTAGAGGCAGAGAGACAGGAACATCCAGCTGCTCTTGTCTGTACCCTGACCAGGAATCTAACCAGCAACCTTTGTGCTCATGGATGAGGCTCCAACCAACTAAGCTATCCAGTCAAGGCTTAATTTTTATTGATTTTTTTTTTAGTTTATATTTTATTAAGTCATAAAGTATTTATTTACTTTTTATTTGCAAAATGGACATGTCTGAGAGGCATCTTCCATAACCAGTGCTTGGTGTGTATTTGGATTTGAGAATATTCCGCAGTACCTCATGGCCCTGACCCGTGAACCACTGATCCAAGCTACACTTAGCAATTTGGAGGTTAGTCTGCTGCTCGAGGTAATAACTCAAACTTGGGAGTGGATGTGATCATCAAGGGAGAATATAGAAAAACAATAACAAAGAGTTCTAATTTGAAGTTTGGAACTTAGCAAAGAATTGCCAAAGGAAGACAACATAGTTTAGGTAAGAAGCCTTTCAATAACTGATGTCAAGCTGCGGAGAGGTTAAACCAGGGGTCCCCAAACTTTTTACACAGGGGGCCAGTTCACTGTCCCTCAGACCGTTGGAGGGCCAGACTATAAAAAAAACTATGAACAAATTCTTATGCACACTGCACATATCTTAAAGTAAAAAAACAAAACGGGAAAAAATACAATATTTAAAATAAAGAACAAGTAAATTTAAATCAACAAACTGACCAGTATTTCAATGGGAACTAGAGGCCTGCTTCTGGCTAATGAGATGATCAATGTGCTCCTCTCACTGACCACCAATGAAAGAGGTGCCCCTTCCAGAAGTGCGGCAGGCCGAATAAACGACCTGAAGGGGCCGCATGCGGCCCGCGGGCCGTAGTTTGGGGACCCCTGGGTTAAACAGATGCCAGAGATAACTCAATAGCTATTCCAGAGTTTTGAGAGTTGTGGAGCCACACTGCAGGCTGAAGCTTGGAAGAGAGGCAGGATTGAAGGAACAGTTCTTTTCACTAGTGACCACTAAGGACCTCTGTCCTACCCTAAATGCCCACATCCCAGCTTGGAGAATGTCAGCCAAGTTTTGTTTCCCACAGCCATATTAGGGGCTTCCTTGTGGTTCAGGAACTAAGCAGGAGTTATTGTTAGGTTATAAGCTCCCTGAGGGTAGGAACTAGGTCTCATTCATCTGTTACCCCCCTTTATTCCTAGCATGGTGTTCAATAACATCTCTATAGTGGCTGCTCTCATATTAAACACAATGTTTGAGTCAGAATCTGATTAGCAGCCTCCTTTTAGATTCCAAAGGGGATGCCTTCCTGTCCTAGTGAATTACCAACCTAATAACAGCATACCCTGCTACTTTACCTACAATCCTCTTCCTTCTCTCATCCTTTATACCAGTGGTCCCCAACCTTTTTTGGGCCACGGACCGGTTTAATGTCAGAAAATATTTATATTTTTACGGACCAGCCTTTAGGGTGGGATGGATAAATGTATCACGTGACCGAGACAAGCATCAAGAGTGAGTCTTAAGACGGATGTAACAGAGGGAATCTGGTCATTTAAAAAAAATAAAACATCGTTCAGACTTAATTCTTTCTCTGCGGACCAGTACCAAATGGCCCACGGACTGGTACCGGTCCGCGGCCCGGGGGTTGGGGACCACTGCTTTATACATCCTCTTTCTTATAAAGCTATATGGTGAGTTCCCAGAACATAGGTATTTTCTCAAGAGATCAAAGGATGCTCTCCCAAACATAGGAACTGCTCATGCTTAGTGTTATGTATACATCATGTGTTAGTCTAGCCCCAACCAGTATTTTAAGAAGCCAATTTTAGTCATGAAAGATCCTAGGTCTTTTTCCTTAGTGTTCGTATAAATTAAAATGCAGTATAAGCTATCCCCAAATAATATCAATCTTATAAATGATCATTATATTCAAGTGGATTCATAATCACTACTCCTAAATCCTCATGATAGAGGAAATACATATATATATATTTATATAGATTTCATATCTGTATCTATACATATACATACACAAATAACATGTGTATACACACACTTTTATAAAACCTATCGCTTTCCAGAGACACTCTGCCACGAGCAGGGAGAAACCAGGGGCAGAATCCCAGGAAGATCCGGCTTACTTATGCAGAGAACTATAAATTCCTTCCTCCCAACCCAGCCTGAAAATTTTACTTAAAAACTATCGAGATTAACAGCAACCTCTTACAGACTTATAAAAAATGTAAAAAAAAAAAAATCTTGGGAAGAGTTAGTTTATGAGTCATTTACAGATTAAGGTGAATTAGTTCCACCAAACTGTTTCCCCGTCACATCTCGATGAGATCCGGTGCACACTAACAGAGTGGAAGACAGGGACGGGAAACGGCAAGGGGGGAACGGGAGAGTGAGGGCAGATACTACCTTTCAAGCCTCTGAAGTACCACCAAGTCTGGGAGAGGGCGGAGGGAAGGCCTGGGGAAAAGGGTGCAATGGGCACACTTAAAGGCTGAAACTGAAAAGGCTCATTATAAAAAGAATTTGGCTTAAGGAAGGATGAGCCTTAGGCCCAGGAAATGAATTCTTCTCACTTCTACCCTAGTCCTAGAGCTCAAGCTAAAATAATGAAATGCAGTTTAGTTACATTATGGATGATTTAAGATTGTGGCACTGGCCTAGGTTCCTGGCTGGTAAACTGCGGGTCGCGAGCCACATGAGGCTCTTTGGCCCCTCGAGTGTGGCTCTTCCACAAAATACCATGTGCTAGTTTGATAAGGAATGTACCTACCCATATAGTTTAAATTTTAAAAATTTGGCTCTCAAAAGAAATTTCAATCATTGTACTGTTGATGTTTGGCTCTGCTGACTAATGAGTTCGCCGACCTGGCACCTAGGTAGTCAACCCCTGTGTCCGTGTTTCAAGTACCAAACAATTTACCCAGGGGCATGTTAGTTAGTATTCAGTGACATATTTTAAATCAAGGTATTTTTGGATCTTATTACTGTCATATCTATGAATGAAACATTAGTTTCTAATGAATTAATGGCAATTTGAAAAACTCATATTGTTTTTCTCTATTGATTCTTATCTGAATTTTGAATGATGCTGGAAAAAAATTCTTACAGACTCCTTGAAATTTTAAGGAAAGTTTAAGTTTAAATTTATCAAAATAAGAAAAAAGTAAACTAGATTTATTTTGCACTTAATAACTACATTAACTTAACTACAATACCATTGGTAAATACCATGACCACATAAATATGGCTGGAAATTCTTCAACCAAGAAGTCATTCATCAAACATTAAGCGCCCTCTGATCATGTAGTAAGCACACTGTATACAATATACATCTTATCTTTTCCAAAAATTTCTCCTTAAAAATGATAAAATTAACATACTGTTTAAATTAATATGCAGGCCCCTAAATACAATGTATTGAGAAATGACAAACTATTTGAGAGCTTAATGGTATGTTTTAGCTGTGAGAAATCTGACAAGATGAGGATTACTACAGTTCTTCCCCAATATAATTTTTCTAATTTCCCACTTGTTCCATCATTAAGTTTAAGAGTGTATTCTATTGTACTAGTTATTGAACATGTCAGATCAGAAAGGAAATTTGCACTTAATATAGTAATTCTTCACTCTACTAAAACGTTATGAAAGAAGCAGGTAAAATGAAGTCCAAAGCAATGGGGCTAGCAAGCTTATATTATGCTTGAGTGGGTATTATTTATTCCTTAATATCATTTTCAAGAAACATAACAAAATATATTACGGTTCTGTGGTATCCAGAATACAGCTTCACATTTAAAGGTAATTTTTACAGAGCTTTCATTTTCAATAATGCACATGAATAGCACAAACAAAAACAACTGGATTTATTAATGGAATAGATATAGCCTTAATCTTAGGGCAGATGAACACAAAAACCTGACCTACTTCCATCCAACCATCTTTTGCTTTAAATATTTAAAATTCATGCAATAAATTCTTTAAAGGTCTCCCCCATTTTGTAATATATGTAATTTCTTCATTCAAAGAATCCATAGTGCAAACCCCCAAAATCCTTAATAGCAAACTAATATCTTAAAGTAGGATTAAAAGAAAATATCTAATGCTTTAACTGATTCTCTAAACAAGAATTAAAATCTATTAACTTTCCTATATACAGCAAAGGAAGTTATTTACTACTCACACAAAAAATTTAAATTAACTTAGCTGAGATTATTCAATTTTACCAATAATTCTGAAATAAGACAAGATATAAAGTATTTATTAAATACAGCAAGTTATTTATTAGATATAGCTCATTACATTTCCTTATATCAGCTACTGTATTCCTAAGGCTTTCTGTCATTTTAATCAGAAGACAATGAAATAAAATAAAAATCTACAGTACCTCAGCGTTTTTATTCTTTTATTACTGATATTCACATATAACAGGAAATCACCAGAGCCAAGGAAAACTATTTTCTAGTACCAAGATGGCATATTAACTTTTTGTGCACGGTGCTAGAATAAAATGGAAACAAGAAACCTTCTGATGGTTCCTTGAAATTATTTTCTTTCAAGATCTAATTCTCCAGTATCTAATTCCCAAATAGGAATAAGGAAGGTTGACCTTGCCAGCTAAATCTATAAATTCTCATGAGAACTCTTACATGCACGTTAACCTGTAAGGACACGTAATTTTTAAAAATGAAAAGACAATATTAAATGTCTTAAATAATACCAAAAAAAATGGAGGGAAAAGGATACCGGTGACCTAAGAGCCACTTTACTGGCACTTAGATTAGAAACAGCTCTTTTAAGTCTTCAGGAAGACATTAGCCTTCACCCAAAATAGATACAGTAAATCCTATGCATCTTCTCCCAGTATTTCTCCTTAAAACTCACACTCAAATTATGGCATGTCATAATTTGCTGTTTTACAGGGAGAAATTTTCAAAAAAGTGAAACTCTAAAGAAGGTAAATCACTTCGTGCACACTTTTCTAACAACACAGCCTAGCATTTCCTACGTGACTAATCTATTTTAAATTCCATTCCTCTGTTCCTATGCAATCTAACATAACCTATTAAAACTGCCAAAATATTTTTAAACAAGATCAGAAATTTTCCCTTTCAGTTTCTGATCTTTGCACTCCTTAAGTTTTGCAAGTTTGCAGACACATCACTGGCAAACCAACTGGTAGTGAGTGGCAGGTGAACTCTTTCGGATGAAAATTTAAATTGACAGCAACCTCCAAATTTTGTATGCTTCCACGATCTCACAGAGTGAGAGAAAAGTATATGCTAGTCAAGGATTCCTCCAGATCACCAGCTGCAGATCCTACAAATGATTATTCCTACTCAATTATTCTTTTCCCCAAAATCGTATTTAGGCTTACTGCAAGCGTAGTTTCATATCCTTAAGCCTTGTAAACCCTGAGGTTGCAGACCATAAATATTTGATAGCACCTACAATGTTTCTCCATGAATAAGGTCACACACCTCTGCATCCAAGGCTTGTGTGTTCCACGTGTGTTTGCAAATTCCACACTCAGCCTTAGCGAGCACAATGAGTCTCTCGCTTGCCTGTACCTCGGTGCCGAGTTTCTGCAAGCCACTTCCATGCAAAACTCTCCTTCCGCTTTTAAAAACTACCTTCGGAGGGTGAGGATGCCCAGAACGAAAATTAAGACTGTAAGCACACCACTTTTATAAAGTAAACAAACAAACAAAAAGATTCCGCCTTAGTGGAAGGTAGGCGCGCGCGCACCTACCACGCAACCCCACCATTGCTCCGCGCGCGGCGCGACCACCCCAGGCGGGCTGGAAGGGACTCGGCACCCCCGGCTCTCTCGGAGGGGAACCTCACGAGTAAGGCCCGCAGCCTCGCTCGTCGTCTCCCCGCGGTCCCTGCGCACCGAACTGCTCCGGGATTCGCCCACAAGAGCCCGCCGACGCCCCTCCTCCTGGCGGCGGCTGCGCGGGGCCCACTGCCCTGGACGCTCGCCTTCCCCACCCCCCAGCGCTCGCGCGGCGCCTCCGCCGCCCCAAGTGCGCCCGGGGCTGCACGAGCGCAAACGCGTCCGGCAGTGGGCGGACGGCGAGTTGGTACGTACTCGGCCAGCGGTCTTGGCGCGCTCTCCCCCGAAGGCTGCTCAGCCCCGATTCCGAAGTGGCGGCCCCCGGCTCTCCCTCCACAGACTGCAGCGGCGGCCAGGACGCCCCCGCTCCCATCGAGGGGGAAAGGGAAAGTGGTGGGGGCGCTCTCCAGCTCCCCCCTCCCAGCTCCGACCCGCCGCTCCTCTCCGCCCGTCTGCCCCGACGGCGCTCGCTCGGCCGCGGCGGCGGCTGCGGCTCCTCCGGGCTCGGGCGCGAGGCGGCGGCGGCGGCGGCGGCGGCGGCGGGAGCGCCTCCCCCGCCGCGCCCTCCCTCCTCCTACTCCCTCCCCTCCCCGCTGCACCCTCCCCGCCCCCTCCCCCACCCGCCTCCGCCACCTCCACCCCCGGCGCGCTGTCACATTGGGAGATTCCGCTCTTGCTACATTCGCCGCTCCGGCTCCCGCCCACGCGCGGCCGAGTGACGCAGATCCCGGCGTGGGCCGCCGCGGAGCGGGGGTGGCGGCCGCCGGGGCCGGGCACGGCCTCTTCCCGCCGCCCCCTCCGCGGAATCCGGAGGTCGGCCCATTCACACGGCAGCTGGGAGGAACCATGTGGGCGCCCAGGAGGGGGCGGCTCCCGCGAGTGGGGCTCCGGGCTAGAGGAGGGGGCGGGAAGGAGGAAAACGGGAGCGGTGGGAGGGAGGGGACTCCGCCTCGGGCCTGCTCTATTGCTGCCGAGTGAACCGGGCAGGTTTGCTATTTAAAAAAAAAAAATTTTTTTTAATGTGTGAGGTTTCCAATATAGTATTTCAAAGAGCACAGTCCGCCAAATCCAACTCCTCCGGAAGACAGACTTTAAAAAAAATAAAAAGCGTGCTCTAGGCGGCGGGTTCGCCCCCCATCCTGGTCCCCGCAATCTGGAGGCTGGTGGGTCAGGTGCGCCCCTCGCCCACAAGGGCGAGGCGGCCCGCGGAAAGTTGGCTGAGACAGTGCAGGTAGGGGCGGCAGGTGCGTGGCGCTGAACGGAAAACCGGTGGAAGAGAATCTTGACCTCGCCCATCTTGCTCCCTCCCCACCACAGTCCTGGCTTTGAGAGTGGGGGAGGACAGGAGGAATGGGAACCGACCAACCCGAAGTGCAGCTTTGACAAGTGTCTTGCTTGCTGGTAACTTAATTCCAACCTTGTCAACCACCTGAAAGCCTGCCTGTTATTTTACAGCTTAATATTTTCTATTTCCATGGTGTAGAAATACGGCTGGGCTAGAACAGTCCTGGGATGTGTAAAATAAGAGTTTCCAAGACACTATAGAATTTTTGAGTTTGGCTTGCATGAACTTTTCCAACCAAAGAAAGTATTATAACACCTCCAAAAATGTATTTAAAATAATTGCCAAAATTTTGGAAAAATTTTTATAGAACCTATTTTTCCTTTCTTCGCAAAAATGGGAAAATGAAAGACTTCCCCGATCTTAGCGTTGCTTTCTTGAAGGGTAGAGAGCTTTTTAGTAAATGTGAAACTAGTTCAAGTACAGGTAGAATCCTATTTTAGCATACATATAAAAACCCGGTTTTATAGGAGGCCATGCCCACATCCTGGCTGGCCTCCCAGAGAATGCCTACTGATGGGGATACAAGGCATTCTTTGAGATGGGAAATGCTTCTTCATACCACCTCTTTATGTTGAAGCAATGGATGGGATAATAACATTGAAAGAAAAAGGCCTTATTAGAGTACTGAATCTTTTCTTTTTGTTTCTGTAAAAACATGTTATAGGAATGAGTAATGCCACAATGGAATATATATAATTAAACCTTTCTCCTGTGTTAGTGAAAGGTCTGTCTGGTGTACTTGTGTTGATATTTCAAATGAATAAGCATGTTTGCTTCCTGGAATTCTTCAACTGAGGGGAGTCACTACTGGAAGTTTGTCTTAGCCTAATTGTCAGTTTTGCATCTGTGAATCTTGTTCTGCCAAAGAGAAAGTTAACTTAGGTTGCTACAAAATAAAGACAATTTCTTGGAAAGATACAGGTTAATAAATTTTCAGGCAATGAAATTTGCAAAATTCTTCTCTTCCAGTTCTTCTCTGGAATCCTGATGTTTTGCAAACATTGTTGTTTCTAAACAGCTATAGGAAAATAACTTTCTTCCACAAAGATGTACAATCAGTGATTCACAAGTCGAGAAATAGTAGTTTTACCAGAACTAATTGAGCCTCCCAGTAGAATTGTTTCCAGAGTTGGAAGAAATAACATTAAATCCTCTTCCTTAATTGTATAGGTCTGACCACTAGTGAACACAAGGCTGGAAAGGAAATATGTCAGGCAGATACTTTTCTTCTGCCTTGCAACTGGTTGTTTTCTACATTTAAACACCGAAATCGCTCCATGTTTGTTTTCTGGGGGTATTTAGATGGTATATTTTTCCCACATTAAGCATGGTATTTTTGGCCCACTTTGCATTACTTTCGATGCCTTTTGGTGCTGGGGCAAGTGGTGGGAGGAAGAAAAATGAAGGACAGGCAAAAGTTTAAGCTTTTAGGCATCCAATTCTGTATGTGTGGCACCGCTTGATAGAGTATGACTGCTCAGAAAGAGAACTGAGACATTCACCTGTGTCTGAGACCACTCAGATTCTTATTTATCTCTTTAGCACTTTTGTCACCCAGCCCACCCCTAAACACCACCTCCATTCCTGCAGCACGCGTGCACGCGCGCACACACACACACACACACACCTCCTCATCTTCTCCCACAGCCAAGCCCTAGTGTTTTGTGAAAGGAAAGCATTCCATCATGTAAGAACAATTAATGGTGTCTGTTCCAGGTTCCATTCCATCCTGTAAATGTATCTTGTAGTTCTCTTGAAGTCAGTGAATATATGTTTAATAGGATTTTTTCAATTATTGTTTAAAAATACTTCAATTATTAGTACATTTGCAAAAATAAGGAATTCTTTAGATAAAAAAAAGCATTTCCACATTGTAGAACTAAAAAAGTGTTTAGTAAAAATAATAATGTAGAAAGTTTATAGCAGTTCTGACATATGAGTGAAAATTTCACTGAAAGAGCATTAATTTATTACTTTTGGAAAGCTTCCTTACTGTAAAATACTTCAGTGATTCAAAACAAAAGAACTCATAATAGATTTAAAATGTTCTTAGAGGAGAAAAAGAATAACGTGGTTTATAACCTATGAGAGCTAAGATACAGTATTATTTTATTCTTCTGTTCTATTATTGCCTCAGAACAATTCTATACTTAATGAATTTTCTGCTCAATGTGGTTGTGGCCCTACAATTAACTGAATCATGTGCAAAATTTATATTACCAGAAATATAATTTAAATTTCTCACATTTTGCAATATGAAACTTAAAGCTTTGGATGTGAATTGTAGATTAAATATATTTTTCAATGTAGAGAGATTTGAATATTTTAAAATATATGGAAATTATAAACAACTTTCTTAAAAGTAAGGTAATAGGAATATGTATAATGGCTGATCATTTCAAAAGCCTTGTCTTTAAAAATGCCCGCTCTTCTAAAAAATAAGCAAACCTTCATACATTGCGTTTTGTTGTAAGATACTATAGAATTATAAGATGTAAAGGATTATGAAATTCAGCTAGCTTAACCTCCTTTGTACAAAGTACAGTTAATATACTTGCAGAAATTCAACATACAACTAGTTTAGTTTCCAGTAGTTTATTTATGTATAAATTGGTTGCTTTGAACTTGTAATGCAGTACCTGTTGGGAAAAAAAAATGAAATTGTCGATTCCCAGGATTGGCTACAAGTGCCTATAAAATGCAAGTGAAAAGACAGAATTATAGAGTTTGGGACTGGAGAGGATATTAGGAACCATCTAACCCTATTGACTTCTCCAGATAAGGAAAGATATACTATACATTGCTAATATAAAGAGCAGGAAAATTCTAATGTTAGGCAATAAATACAAGGAAACATTTAATTGAATGAAGAATACTTTTGATTTCATTTTAAAAGCTGTGTTTAAGACTGAAGGGAATGTAAATGGAAACTTTTGAAAAGACTTTTTAAAGAGAATTTCCGGACATTTTTTTAAGGATTAGAGCCTTGTTTTTCTTCCTCTATCCAACTCAGCTGCTCTTTCCCTGCTCTTCCCACCATTTCCCTTCTCTCCGGCATCCACTGTGGAGGACTTACATAATTAACTGTTCTGTACCGCTTTCAGGTATCAACAGCTGACTATTGTCCACTCACTCCTGGCTGTCACAGACAGGATGTTTGTGTTCCCCCAAATTCATATGTTTAAATCCATGCTTTGGGAAGTGATTAAGTCATGAAGGTGAAACCCTCATGAATGAGATTAGTGCCCTTAAAAAAGACCCCAGTGGTCCTGGCCACTGGCTCAGTGGATAAAGCTTGACCTGGGGTATGGACATCCCAGATTCAATTCCCAGTCAGGGCACACAGGAGAAGTGACCATCTGCTTCTCTCCTCCTCCCTCTCCCCCTTCCCTCCCTCTTCCCCTCTGCAGTCAGTGGCTTGATTGATTCCAGTGTGGCTGGGTGCTGGGGATAGCTCTGTTGGAGTGCATCAGCCTTGGATGCTGAAAGTGGCTAGGTACTTGATCATCGGCTGCTGATGGGTTGCTAGGTGGATCCAGACTGGGCACATGCTGGAGTCTGTCCCTCTACTTCCCCTCCTCTCACTGAAAAGAGAAGAGTAGAGAAGAGAAGAGCGAAGGGGAGAGGGAGAGGGAGGAAGGAAGAGGGAGAGAGAGGGAGGGAGGGAGGGAAGAAAGGAAGAAAGGAAGAAAGGAAGAAAGAAAAGAAAGAAAGAAAGAAAGAAGAAAGAAAGAAAGAAAGGAGGGAGGGAGGGAGGGAGGGAGGGAGGGAGGGAGGGAGGGAAGGAGAGAGACCCCAAAGAGTATGAACCAGGAAGCGACCCCTCACCAGACACCAAATCATCTGCCAGTGTCTTTACCTTGGACTTTCCAGGCTCCAGACTGTGAGAAATAAATGTTTGTTGTTAAGCCATGCAATCTATGGTATTTTGTTAAAGCAGCCTGAATGGACTAAGATATTGGCCATTTATAATTCTCAGCTATCTATGTAGATTAGTTGGAAAGTAGGTAAAAAAAAAAAAAAAAAAAAAAAGATTATTCTGCTCATAGTCTCTGGAATTTATCCAAATCATCTTCTATTTGCACACTCTATTCTTAGCTTTCTTGTTCCTCATGATACATTGTTTTTTGCTGATACAATGATACAAGAGCTTTTGCTCTTCTCCACTGAATTTGCTAAGACTGGTAGCAAGTCTGTGCTCACTCTCCCTTGTCTCAGCTTCTCTTCTCCAGATCTACACTCTGCAGGCAAAGAACCCACCAGCTAGAGTACCCCTTTTAAACCTTCCACATGAGGGTGTATAGAAGGTTGTGTTAGTTTCCTTGACAATGGTGTATGACCTATCAGCCAAGACGTGGGGCTTTTTCTAGCGCATAAAAGGAGCAGGGAAATAGGGAGCCATTTTTTCTTTTTAAACTTAAAAAATTGAATTTATTGGAATGACTGATTAATAAAATTGTACAGGTTTTAGCTGCACAATTCTACAATACATCTGTCTATTGCATTGTGTGTTCACCACCCAGAATCAAGTCTCCCTCTCATCACCATCTGTCTCCCTTTTACCTTCCTCCGCCTCCTGCAATCCCCACACAGTTGTCTGTGTCTATAAGTCTTTTTCTCTGCTTAATCTTTTCACTTTTTTTACCCAGCCACATTACCCCCAGACCCTCCAACAGCTGTCACTCTGTTCTATGTATCTATGAGTCTATTTCTATTTTGTTTGTTAGTTTATTCATTAGATTTCACATATGAGTGAAATCATATGGTACTTCTCTTTCTCTGACTGGTTTATTTCACTCAGCATAGTAATCTACAGGAACATCCACGCTGTCACAAAAGGTAAGATTTCCTTCTTTTTTATGAGCAAGTAGTATTCTATTGTGTAAATGTAGCATGGCTTTTTTATCCATTCATCTATTGATGGCTGTTGGGTCTGCTTACAAATCTTGGCTATTATAAATAATACTGCATTGAACATAGGGGTGCATATATTCTTTCAAATTAGTGTTTTAGATTTCTTTGGATATATTCCCAGAAGTGGAATTGCAGGGTCATGAGACAATTCCATTTTTAATTTTTTGAGGAATCTCCATACTGTTTTCCACAGTGGCTGCACCAATCTGCCTTCCCACCAGCAGTGTGCGAGGGTTCCCGTTTCCACATCCTCGCCAGCACTTGTTGTTTGTTGAATTATTGATGATAGCCATTCAGACAGATGTGAGGTGATATTTTATTGTGGTTTTAATTTGCATTTCTTTGATGATAGGGATGTTGAGCATCTTTTTAAAATTTCTGTATTTTTCTGAAGTGAGAAGGGGCAGGGACAGACTCCCACATGCGCCCAACTCGGATCCACCCGCCGGCATGCCCACCAGGGGGCGATGTTCAGCCCCTCTGGGGCGTTGCTCTGCTGCAGTCGGAGCCATTCTAGCACCTGAGGCGGAGGCCATGCAGCCATCCTCAGCGCCCAGGCCAACTTTGCTCAAATGGAGCCTTGGCTGCGGGAGGGGAAGAGAGAGACAGAGAGGAAGGAGAGGGGGAGGGGTGGAGAAGCAGATGATCACTTCTCCTGTGTGCCCTGGGTGAGAATCGAACCTGGGACTTCCACACGCCAGGCTGACGCTCTACTGCTGAACCAACTGGCCAGGGGTAATTGAGCATCTTTTATATGTCTTCTTTGGAGAAGTGTCTATTCAGGTCCTTTGCCCATTTCTTAATTGAGTTGTTTGGTTTTTTGGTGTTGAGTTTTATAAGTTCCTTGTAAATCTTGGATATTAAAATTTATTAGATATATCGGCAAATATGGTCTCTCATAGAGTGTATTGTCTTTTCATTTTGTTGATGGTTTTGTTTGCTGTGTAAAAACTTTATAGCTTGATGTAGTCCATTTGATTATTTTGTCTCTGGTTTCCCTTGCCCAAGGAGATATAATAGAGAAAAAATACTGTATAAGAAATGTTTGACATTTTACTGCCTATGTTTTCTTCTAAGATTTTTATGGTTTAGAGCCTAACATTTAAGTCTTTAATCCATTTTGAGTTTATTCTTGTGTATGGTGTAAGAAGGTAGACCAGTTTGATTTTTTTTTGTATGTATCTGCCCAATTTTTCCAACACCATTTATTGAATAGACTATCATTACCCTATTTTATATTCTTGCCTCCTTTGTCAAATATTAACTGACTATAAAAATGTGGGTTTCTTTCTGGACTGAAGAGAGCCTTTCTTAAAGTAAGTGGGCAAGAGTCAGAAGAAACTGGGGAGAGAGCAAAGGATGAAATGAAGATAACCGCACTTGTGGGGAGCTGACTAAACTGGACATAATTATTCTGGGAGAAGTGAAAAACAAAAGAAAAGGTACCCAAGTACGTGACTGTCCTGAAGAGGAAAAAAGAGAGAAGAGATTATCTTCGCATCAATTCCTCTAAGTCATACAAGTGTGCTTTTGACCTGGGACAGATGGCAATGATGAGCTGGAGTAGTTGGGACAGTTCTGCAGGAAGAATGGACAAGCAAACAGTAGTCAGTCTCCTCTTCACTTGAAGAGAGCCTCTGTATATCTTTTAGTTAGATTGGAAGAAGCCGAGTATGTCAGGCACAGGTATGTATCAGGAAAAGGAAAGAAAAGCAGAATGGGTTCTAAAACTCCACACCAAGTATGTTCACCATGCTGGTTAAGCTATAAAGAAATTGTCCTAGCCCTGGCCGGTTGGCTCAGCGGTAGAGCGTCGGCCTAGCGTGCGGAGAACCCGGGTTCGATTCCCAGCCAGGGCACACAGGAGAAGCGCCCATTTGCTTCTCCACCCCTCCGCCGCGCTTTCCTCTCTGTCTCTCTCTTCCTCTCCCGCAGCCAAGGCTCCATTGGAGCAAAGATGGCCCGGGCGCTGGGGATGGCTCTGTGGCCTCTGCCTCAGGCCCTAGAGTAGCTCTGGTCGCAACATGGCGACGCCCAGGATGGGCAGAGCATCGATCGCCCCCTGGTGGGCAGAGCTTCGCCCCTGGTGGGCGTGCCGGGTGGATCCTGGTCGGGCGCATGCGGGAGTCTGTCTGACTGTCTCTCCCCGTTTCCAGCTTCAGAAAAATGAAAAGAAAAAAAAAAAAGAAATTGTCCTAACCGGCTAGCTTGGTTAGGTAGAGTGTGTCCCAAAGTGCAGAAGTTGCCAGTTCGATCCCCAGACAGGGCATATAAGGGCACATACAGGAACAGATCTATGCTTCTCTCTCTCTCTTTCCCCTTCCCTTTCTCCGTCTCTTTCTTCGCTCTCTTCCTCTCCCTCTTTCCTTTCCTCTCTCTGTAAAATCAATAAAATAATTTTTTAAAGATATAAAGAAATTACTGTTAATAATTAGTTGAGCTATTTGTCACAACAAATTACTCAACACTGACTGCCTTCTAAAAGCAGACAATTTGAGAGGATAATGGTTGTGTTGGACAAGAAATTAAAAATTATTGAAAAAAAGGTAAATCAGATATGATTCTATTCACATATAATGGCCAAGGAACATGTTTACTGTTTAAATTAATATTTTTGTGCTTACCCAGATTTAGACATCGTGACTCATCAACTGGCCCAGGATTGGCAATAATATACGATAGTCAATATTTTTAGGGACTTTGTTTTCTTCGTTTACAATCTATTGCTCTATTTTTACCTCCTACTATAAAAATAATCTCTAGTAGTGAGAGAATGAGAGTTCCTTCCAACTATAAAATATTTCTTAAATAAAAATTTCCAAATCTTCCTGTTGTTGGTAAAGTTAGGGTAAATTTCTGATAAAAAGATAAACAGCCTTTAGAAGGGCAGTTTGGCAAATTGAACCACGAATTTCAAAGTGTTCATATGATTTGATCCAACAGATTCACTTCTAGGATTTCCTCCTAAGTTTATAAACATTTAAGAAGAGGATATTTATCACAACTATATAAAATTAAAAACCACACATTCAAAGTAATGTTTTTCTGAGGTATATTTCATTTTTATGATGGAATTTATTCAATTAATATTCAGTAGTATTGGGAGATGCTCATTATACAATATTATTGGTCAAAATAGAACAGTACAATCTATAATCTCTCTATCTGAGTAAATATGGCAGGAAATTTACCAAATGTTAATAGTAGTTATCCCTGGCTGATGATATTATAGATAATTTTCATTTTCTTTATGCTTTATTAATTTTCAAATTTTTCAGCAATAAATATGCATTACTTTGAAAATTTGGAAATTTTAAAATGTTATTTTTAACAAATATCTTGTTTCAAAAGTGTTTTACAATGTATTGAAAATTAAAACAAAATTACACTTATCTATTTGTTTGAAGAGGACAAAAAAATCAGTAATTGATCCAACAATAAATTGAGCCCTGTGTATGGAACCAGTCTTATATAACCCACATGTCTTGAGAGTCTACTACTGTCGGAAACAGATAGTTTGCTTGAACTGTTTTAATTTGTCATTAGAAATAGTCATTAATTTTTCTGATTAATCATTCAAGCATGTATCCACTTGTATCTTCTTCTTGGAGATGCCCCTACAAAGTACTACTATAGTCCCAAGGCTTTGTAATTCAGAGTGACATTAGTTCCTTGGGCTTTCACATCCAGACAGTGACAGAATGGGTGTCAGGGCAGCCTCTGATGTCACTGTTTCTCAGTGCCCGGGTTTTTCTGCTGAATACTGGGCCCACCAGGTCCAGGGCTCACCCAGTGCTGCTGGAGCCCCTTTGGCAGGCGGCTGTGGTGATTAGGGGAAGACAGAGGAGCCCACTGTCTCCAGGGCTGCAGCTTGCAGGGCTCTGCTCTTCGCTCATTTCACCAGCACCACCATCTCCCAAGAGCGTGGGGTTCCATGCTGGCCTTGACCACCTCCTGACTCAAACCCACCCCTGTTCCTATCTCCAGGATTAAACCAGCAGCAGTGACTCGCCTTCAGAATACTTTCTGATAGATTTTAGTTTTGTTTTACAGTATCTTTTCTGGATTATATCCATTTGAGTCATTCTTCTCATTCCTGTTCTTCCAACCTCTCAGTTTGCCTAGCAATCGAGGCTCATTTGAGTGAGGACTATTTACATTACTGTGAAGGTTCCTGTGGCAGGCTGCCCAGATGCTTCGGGTCCAGATCCTCTGAGCACCAGGGCAGCTACACAAGGCCCCTCTGTGTGTCTCGTTGTTGCCCTCCACGCCTACCCACACATACTATGGATGGGTAGGAGTCTGGAAGAACTGAACGCTCCACCTTCCTTGTATGCTAAGGTCAAGAAATAGGCAGGTTTCTTATTAGGTGGCATTTCTCAAGCAAGAATGGGCACTCAGAAACAGCCTCGGGATAACAGAAGCAGGGAAAGATGTAAAGAAGTTGGAACAGTCTAGGCTTCCCACGCAGCACCGTGGTCTGACAACTAGGGGTCCTGTCTGAGAAAGAAGGGAGGGCTCGGGTGAGGCAGGTCCCCCAGTGCCGCCTGCAGTGGTCCCGCTACTCCTTTCTCTGCAAGGCCGCCAGGGGTCTGGGCAGCATCGCTCTGGTTCCCCACCTCTCCCTTTATTTTTTATCCCATTTCTTTCACTTGCTTTAACCTTCCTTTCAGGCACCCAGTGTCTTCAGAGTGTCTTCGTTGGTTTCCTGACAACAGAGAACATGATCTGATCCACGTCTGCCAGGGGGTATTTATGTTACTGTGTGCCACTCTTCCAAAGACATGCATACCTATGGTAAACAATTAAAGACACGGACTCAGGAGAATATTAAAGAAAGAGATCTCTGTCCTGATTTCTGGCCTAGAAAGGGGAATAGACATGTAAAAGAACAGTCGCTCCACATTGTAAGATGTTCTTGGTCACGTTGTGGAAAGAGTGATGGTTTTACTTTGTGTGGGGACACAGGGGGAAAATCATAGGACTTAATAAGAAAGTGACAATTGGACAGGTCTTGAAAGATGCATTTAACAGACTCAGGAACTAGAGGCAGTGAAACAGCATGAAGCATGAGCAATGAATTAGGGCAATAATTGTAAAATGAAACATAACTGGTTCCAGATGACTTGAGAAAGAAATGTGAAGAGGACAGAGGTAGAAGGTGAGGTTGCAAAGACCAAGTTACGCAGTGGCCTCATCTGACATTCTAAGCAATGTGGATGGATTTTATCCTGTCGCTGTGGTTCCCATCTCCAGAGACTGTAAGAATCAAGCTGGTAGTGTTAGATGGCAAAATAGTAGTTACAATGAGGGAAGAGGGAGGTGATTGGAAAGGGCTTCTGAAGTTCTTACAAGGCTCTCTTTCTTGTCCTAGGCTGTGGTTACATGGATGTTCACTTTGTAAGAATTTATTGTACTGTATAGTTTTGTTTTCACTGTTTAATGTGTTATACTTCTCAATTGTAAAAATAAAAAATTTTTTTAAAGATCAAACTGGTAATTTATTGAAAGCACAGATTCCAGGGCCTCACATTCAGACAGTTGGTTTGAGGCTCTAAACCACAAGGGACCTCGAGACCAAACTCTGAGAACACTGCTGGGGCTCTTGGGGAGTTACCCAAAAGGTTTAAACAAGAAATTAAGAACAAAAGATTTGCCTGTCTGAATGTGTGGATTAGAGAGAGGAAGAAGGGGAGGGTGGCCTCTGTCTCATACCTGATGGCATTTGCATGTCCTATGCCCCTTTCCCTTTGTGTTTTTTAAAGAGTTGTGACAAATAAGGTGCTAATGATTTATTAGTACTAAATGTATATTTTGAGATGTGTTTTCTTTTGGAGATTTCTTAAATATGAAAACACTTGATCCCAGCACAGTAATTTCTAATAGTTGGATTTAAGGCATAGGACAAGTCCCTAGGATAGATATTCTGGGGCAAGGAACAACTTTCTAGAATTTTTAAAACGAGTGCATTCCCAGCCTATGAGTAATCGCTGTTCAGCTACTGACACACCAGCATTATGGCATGTGCTTAGTGATGACAGATTTGCATGGATGCAGCTAATCTTGTACCCCTTCATAATCAGAGGGATATTTTTGTGAAATAATGCAACTAACATGGTATTCTTCCAAACCCTAATCTCTATGGGAAAAAAAGAGACAAATTTTGTTACAAAATTGTTTTTCCTTTGGTGTCCACAGAATTGGAAAGAGAAAAGGGAAACTGCTTGGCCTTAAGCCGGGGATGGGAAAGTCCAAAAATCTGACACATAATTAGCCCAGAGTTTTCCTCATAACTGAGGTACTAACGAAATGCCATGAGGTCATTTAATTGCCACAGTTATTAACTTCTTTGCGACCAGAGTGCATCCATTCATCACATCAGCAAAAGCTTTAAAGTCTGATAACACAGAATGTTGGCTAAGATTAAGAATATAGGGATTCATTTACTTCTGCTAAAAGTAGAAATTGTTGCAATCATTCTGAGGAGCAGTTTGGCAATATTTAGGAAAGTTAAAGGTGTGCATGCCCTTTGACACTGAAATCGCACTCCTGGGTATAACCTCAGGGCAGCTTTCTTCCAGGTGCTCAAGGAGATAAGTACAAGACTATTCACAGTAGCATTGATTGCAATAGTGAAAAATTGGAAACAGCCTATATTAGATCAAGAGAAGAATTCATAAATAAATTGTGAGGTATTCACACAGTGCATATAACCATGAAAATAAATTTAAAAGATCCACGTACATTCTGTGGAAGAATCATACAACTATGATGTTGAAAAAACAGCATGTTGCAGATGAAAATATACAGTATAATGTCATTTTTATCCGGATTAAAAACTTGTAAATACTGTTGTTATGTGGGAAATTGCCGCAACAGAAACCTGTCAGTATAATTACAGGCAAGCTATCCAAGTGATCACAGAACAGAAGCGTTTACAGACCAAAATGATGTGCTAAAATCATGGGGTTTATTAAACCAATTGAAAACACACAGCAAGAAGCAAGATGAAAGCAATGGGATAGTTTAATACAGTGGTAGTCAACCTGGTCCCTACCGCCCCCTAGTGGGCGTTCCAGCTTTCATGGTGGGCGGTAGTGGAGCAACCAAAGTATAAATAAAAAGATAGATTTAACTATAGTAAGTTGTTTTATAAAGATTTATTCTGCCAAACTTAGCGAAAATCTGACATAAAGTACTTGGTAAGTAATTATTATTATATGCTTTAACTTGCTGTAACTCTGCTTTATAAATTTTATAAAGTAAAGGTACTTCCCTACTTTATAAATCACCATTACTGTGGAACCGGTGGGCGGTTAGAAAACTTTACTACTAACAGAGATACAAAAGTGGGCATAAAAAGGTTGACTACCCCTGGTTTAACACATTTCAGATATGGTGTACGCAGGGTGGAAAGATGATACTGCCGGAATCTTTAGTCCTGTCTCTCTCTTCTTTGATAAGGGTGTGCTCATAAGGAGAAAATCTGAGATTTGAGCCAAGTCGTCCAATGTGTAGAACGTGCCTAGAGTCAAAACACAGTTACTCAGCCCTGGCCGGGTGGCTCAGCGGTAGAGCGTCGGCCTGGCGTGCGGGGAACCCGGGTTCGATTCCCGGCCAGGGCACATAGGAGAAGCGCCCATTTGCTTCTCCACCCCCCCTTCCTCTCTGTCTCTCTCTTACCCTCCCGCAGCCAAGGCTCCATTGGAGCAAAGATGGCCCGGGCGCTGGGGATGGCTCCTTGGCCTCTGCCCCAGGCGCTAGAGTGGCTCTGGTCGTGGCAGAGCGATGCCCGGGAGGGGCAGAGCATTGCCCCCTGGTGGGCATAGCGTCACCCCTGGTGGGCGTGCTGGGTGGATCCCGGTCGGGCGCATGCAGGAGTCTGTCTGACTGTCTCTCCAGTTTCCAGCTTCAGAAAAATACAAAAAAAACCCACAAAAAACAAAAAAAACACCACACTTATTCTGTGGGCTTAGAAAAAAGCTATAGCTCACTAATTGGTCCAAGGAACAGCTATGGATTTTATTTTGCATTCCTTGTGCAGGAGATATGAGGAGCCAATGGTTGTCCCAATTAAGACCTCATAATTAGTGAATGCCTTATATTACACACTTCATGTGTCTTTGGTGTGTCATAAATATTTGATGATTCATGGTCTCATCTATATTTAGTGTATTGTAACTACTAGGTGTCGCTTGCTCTTTCCATCCCTTTCTAATTATGTTTATTACACAAATGCTCTACTTATTTTCTATATCTAACACATCTCAGAGGTTACCAGCTTTCTTATTCTTATTTAGCATATTTTTGGATTTTTGCCTGTCTCCTAAGCTTTTTGGTTTTTTATTCATTTCATTTTTCTCCCTATATATTCATTTCTCTCTTTTTTCTATAACAATTGAATATTTTTAAGTAATTCAGCAAATACACAGTATAAATACATGTGTCATGTGGTTAAAATATAAAACACTTGTATAGCGTCATTCCCAAGTTCAGGATTTGACTCACAATGGTGGAGAGAAAAAGAGGTGTGTTCAGGATAGGCTTTGTGGGGCTTTAATTATATTGGCAATGTTTTCTTTCTTAATATCAATAGTGGGTGTATGGGTATTTATTATATTATTTATAATTTTTCGTATCTGAACTTTTTCTAAATAAATGTAAGGAATGTTTGAAATAGTAAATGCTGGTATCTTATTACATGTAATAGGCACTTGATACTGATTATTTTTATTTTAAAGAATGTGACTTGGCCAGCTAAATTGATCTGTCATCTTTCTATTGCTGGAGCATATATTTTTTCAACAAATATTTACTGAGTACATATTATTTGCAAGGAAGGCATTGCACCAGTTGACATGGAGGATGAAAAGTTGAATAAAACAAAAATTTTTGCTTTCAAATAAAAAGTACTCTCAAACCTGCAATTTAGTCAGGGATTATTGTCAGAATAGGTGGCGATCCGCAGAGGGTGAGTTCATAATCCCATATTGAAGAGAGAGTACAGTCAATCTGGGCCTTGAAAGAGGTAGATATCAACAAGCAGATATAGTAAAGAAAGCATTCCAGAAAAAGGAAATACAATTGACAGATAAAGTAGGGTTTGTTCAGAGAGCAGCATCTTGTCCAAATTGTTGTGTCAAGGGTGAGTATGGGTGAGCAGTGCGGTAGGGGTTTGGGGAGGTAAGTTAAAATAAGAATTCTTCTATACAACATTAGCAGTGGCCATCTGTGGTTGGGATCATGGATAATGTCAAGTTTTTTCTTTGTAATCTTCAAGATACTTTACAGTGACCACATACTACCACATATTACAGTGACCACAAAATTGATCCCTGATGAAATTGTTGGGTATTTTGAGTATGGAGCTCTGACCATCTGCAAATACTCTACTGTGTTTGAGATTTATCAGAGTATCCTGATCAGAGCCTATTATTGGAGAAGAGCCCTAAAATAAAATTTTCTCTAGGAATGAGCAAATCTTAGTTGGTGTCCTGGCATAGACATAAGGGCCTAGACATCCTTGGAGGAAGCGCAGCGTACAGCTAAGCTGGAAGTTCCTGGGGACCTAGCTACCTTGGCCTAATGACATGCATTAGGGGGAAATGATGACTATCAGTGAGTAGGTGAGGGACTGCAAGAGAGCTCTAACTGCAAACCTCTACATTAAAGACCCTCCTGGCTGAGCAGGGGCCAAACCCAGGAAAGGCATTACCAGCATGGACCTTGCCTAGTGAAAGGGTCTAGACCTTTTCTTTCTAGATCATTTTCCTCTGGGCCTCATATTGGAGACACAGCTCATCCCATCCTCCTTTGGATTAAGCCCCTAGGGCCTTCAGACAATCTGGGGAGAATCTATACTAGACTTTCTGCTGATAGGACAAGTAAGGATCTAAGAAACTAATTGTAAAAGTTATGACTATAACAAAATGGTTTTATGGATTAGGTCATACAGTATTGATCTGTATTATCCAAATATTCCTGGATGTGAGGGCGATCTGGCTGCGAGATCTGTTACCCCATTGATCGCCAGGGTTGATTCTGCTGACCTGGCTGGCTAGGCGGGTGTCCCCTTCCTCCCTCACCGCTCCATGTGTGTCCCTCCCGAAGCTGCGCACTCGGTCGAAGAGGACGACCTTCCCCGATAGAGGAGAGGACTGTTCTTCGGTCAAGGGTATACGAGTAGCTGCACTCCCCTGCTAGAACCTCCAAACAAGTCTCAAGCTCCAAATAATCCAAAAATAATGTGCTAATTAGTATGCAGATAGAAGCTACTTTTGTAAGTCCTATTCCAAATACCAAGTTAACTTAAAAACACAACATATGATCTTTGATATATAGTCAATATGAAAGTAGTAAAAATATTAGTATACAGATTTCCATGCATTAATCTTATAAAATTAACTTGATATTCTATTTGGTCTCTGATAGCCTCAGTAAGGTTTGTTTTCTCCACAAAAAAAGACTTTGTTATATTCTCAGCTTAACAGTCTGTTAAAAGTTCAATATGATCCATATCAAAATTGTATGACCCATTGCACCCAGCCAGCAGAGGGAAGTTAAATTGTGTGTAAATCATCTGGGTGGATATGTGTCCTGGAAGACTGTTTTCTTTCTCATCTAGACCTCTGCAGTGTTCCTCCAACAACAACTTAACAAACAAAATGTGCAAAGTTTTATAATTTCTTAATCATTATTGAGGTTTTTTCTGAATTATTTTACCAGCATATGTCAGAGAAATAGAGTCTATTCTACTAATTTAATTTTCCCACTTGATCGAAAACTCCTCGGAGGCAGGGGAAATATTCTTGATGGCTTTCAAACCGTAAGCATTTGACCTGGTACAGAGCATATGGCAGCTGGCCGTTAGATATTTGGTGAATTGCTTTCTTTTTTTCTTTTTTTTCTGAAAGAAGGGATTATTGTTGGCAGGATCAGGTGCAGCTAGGAGGGATGCTCGGCATTGTTCTGGATCAAAAACATACCTTCTATTTGGGGGTGTCATGTGATTACTTCTGGGTTCTTAGTTGTAGTTCAGATTGAAAAAAATATTTAAGACTTTATTATTAGAGAGAAGAGAGAGAGAGAGAGAGAGAGAGAAGTAGGGGAGGAGCAAGAAGATCACCTCCCATATGTGCCTTGACCAAGCAAGCCCAGGATTTCAAACCAACAACCTCAGCATTCCAGGTCAATGCTTTATCTACTGTGCCACCACAGGTCAAGCTCTGTAGTTCATATTCTTAAGAGTTTGGATAGTTGAACTTGATAAAAATGATTGTGATTGTGCATTGTTATCAGGAAATTGTGAAGTCAGTGTTTTAGGGAAGACTTTTCATTGCATTTAAGAAAAATGAACTTTAGGCCAAGGGTGGAAGCAGCCCCATCTCCTGAGGGCCTAGAACCATGAGCCAGGAAGCCTGTAGGAAGGCAGAAAGCATGCTCTCTTTCTCCTCTCTGTTTTTCTCTCTGTAGGTTTATTTTTCTTTCCCTCTCTTTTTCTGCAGATGTTTTCACTGCCTCCGGGCACACAGCCCCCAACACTGCTGATCCACAGCTTTCAGGGTACATCTTTTCTGTCGGAAAAACCAGGACAGACTGAGGTGAGCATTTCTGTCTCAATTCCAAACTTCTGTGAGAGGGACTCTGATCTGCCCAATCAGGCCAGGGGATTACTCTTCACTCAATATTTTGTGTGATAAGGAAGACATGGGTAACAAGCAGTTACAGAACAGACTTTCTGCTTTTTAAAGAAAAGTGTGTATGTAGCACATGCTAATGGAAAGCATGTTATACTGTTGGGTCTGTAATTCTCAGAAGCAGTGGAGGTTTCCTTCCTGGAAGGATGAAGAGCAGTAACAGACAGACCGCCCCTGTCGCATCCATCTCTCTGGGTACCTAGAACACTTCAACACTTCTCTTGATCTTTGCTTTAAGAGGAGACTGACTGCCCTGGCCGGTTGGCTCAGCGGTAGAGCGTCGGCCTAGCGTGCGGAGGACCCGGGTTCGATTCCCGGCCAGGGCACATAGGAGAAGCGCCCATTTGCTTCTTCACCCCTCCGCCGCGCCTTCCTCTCTGTCTCTCTCTTCCCCTCCCGCAGCCAAGGCTCCATTGGAGCAAAGATGGCCCGGGCGCTGGGGATGGCTCTGTGGCCTCTGCCTCAGGCGCTAGAGTGGCTCTGGTCGCAACATGGCGACGCCCAGGATGGGCAGAGCATCGCCCCCTGGTGGGCAGAGCGTCGCCCCTGGTGGGCGTGCCGGGTGGATCCCAGTCGGGCGCATGCGGGAGTCTGTCTGGCTGTCTCTCCCTGTTTCCAGCTTCAGAAAAAAAAAAAAAGAGACTGACTATACGCAGGATACTGCAGCTGAGCCTGCTGGTCTCAGTATCTTCTCCAAGTTCTTCCAGTGGTGAAGTGTGAGGAGTCTAAAACAGAGTGAATGATTTGCAGAAATTCAGTGGGGTCAAAGGAGCCAGCCCAAAGTCACGCAGTGATACTATGACTTAAATGACACCCAGGAACCCGAGGCAGCTGCTGGGGCTCCCGAGATGCTGTGGGCAGCCGGGGCCCAGCAGAGGAGGAGTGCGGGGTGGGTGGTGGCCCTCCTCACAGCAGAGTCTGTTTCACTCTGCTTGATAGGTAGTCACACGGATCGAAAAATGTATGTTTGAATCTATTTCTGGCTTTTAAAAATGTGTGAAGGAAACACATAACTTTTTTTATTTTTTGTCAAGTTAACGCCAGAGACAGATGCCCTTAAAATGTATTCATTCTATAAGGAATTCCTGTTCTTTGATTGTATAACTTTGGAGGTAAAATTCAAGGACAAATAGGTCATCCTTCCAAGCTTTTTGGAAGAATGTTGACAATAAAAAGAATAAAGTCAGCATTAGTAACTAATAGAGATGAACGAAATAAATCCAGAGAAGATGTTCAATTTTTTTTTAAAGGAACTGTTAAAAGAAAAACAATGAATTAAGTATTGATGTAATACGAATGTGATGTTAATGGTTAAATGTCAAAAGTACTGCAGATGTGAATAACCTTTTAAAATAGAAGCATGTGGGCCCTGGCAGGTTGGCTCAGTGGTAGAGTGTCGACCAGGCATGTGGATGTCTCGGGTTCAATTCCCAGACTGGGCACACAGGAGAAGTGACCATCTGCTTCTCCACCCTTCCCCTCCCCCTTATCTCTCTCTCTCTCTCTCTCTCTCTCTCTCTCTCTGTCTCTCTTCCTGCCCCACAGCCATGGCTCAGTTGGTTAGAGCAGTTGGTCATGGGTGCTGCGATGGATCCATGGAGCCTCCACCTCAAGCACTAAAAATAGCTTGATTGTGAGCATGGTCCCAGATGGGCAGAGCTTTGACCCCAAACTGGGAGCGGGTAAGCTGGGTGGATCCCAGTCGGGACGGGAGTCTGTCTTTCTGTCCTTCCTCTCACTTGGAAAAGGAGAAAAATATAAAATAGAAACATGTGAACACTTGTAGAAATTCCCTCCCCAGAGGTGTTTGGAAAGCTTCAAAGCTTAATACCCTTTATGAATGATAAGTCAGAGTACATTGGGAATGAAAGAACTCTGGAACAATAAAAACATATTACCAGTACAACAGATGTATTTCTGGGAGCGAGTGTTATGATAAATTTAACTGACAGAAAATGATTTGACTTTGGGTGACGAGCACACAACACAATCAACAGTTCAAATGCTATAGAGATGTTTACCTGAAACCTATGTATTCCTATTGATCAATGTCACCCCATTAAATTAATTTTCTAAATAATTTTTAAAAAATTTAACTTCAACTGTAGTGACTCAAAGAAATATCAAAGAAAATCTTATAAACAAATTACTGTAGACATTATTTATTAAAAAAAATTTTTGGAGCACATCCTATTTTCCAAGCACTGTACTAGGCCTGGGGAATATACTGATAAATAAGATGGATGCTGTCTTCAGGTTTATGTCCCACCCAGGCTTTGAGTTCATCAGGAAAAATATTATAATCATTAAATCAAATAGCTATGTGGAACCCAGGAGCTTAAGTTAGTTCAAGCTTTTATACAAATGAGGAAACTGAGGCCCAAAATGTCATATAAGTGAAACTGGCTATGTTCTTGGCCTCTCTGTTTTTGCTATCTAAAATAAGCATTTCTTGTCTTACAGGTCCTTCTAAAATTCTCAGATTGTATGCCATTAACACATGTAGATATTAATTCATTTCAAAAATGCTCTTTATAGATTTTCAATATTCCTATGCAGTTCTGGAAATAAAACGGAAAATCAAGTGAAAAAAAAATACCAACGTTCAATTTCCAATATCTAATCCAGTATGTTTTTTTAGGAAGCATTAGCAATGTGATTTCCTATTACCATCAAAAACAGTCATATTGTGTGATACTGACCATCTGTTTAGGATAGAGCAGACACACTTGGGAAATCCAGAACAAGGAGAACTCAAAACCATCATTGGTTAGAGAGGTTATTGGACCAAGAAGATGCCACTTTAGTCAGCTGTGGATGAGGCTTTATTAGATTTCACACCTACCTGTGCTCGAGACTTCATGTGATAACTGTGTCCCTTGGCTGTCTGACCTGGGGTTACACTGCACTGTTAGCACACTGCTTGCCGCCCACAAGGATGTTGTGAATACTACTGAAGTAAACGCTAAAGCAATTCAAACGAGAATGCTGGCCAATACCCAAAATCATTACACACCCACAGGTATAGCTGCTTTTAAAATATTCTCTTAAGGCCCTGGCTGGTTGGCTCAGCGGTAGAGCGTCGGCCTAGCGAGCGGAGGACCCGGGTTCGATTCCCGGCCAGGGCACACAGGAGAAGCGGGCACACAGGAGAAGCGCCCATTTGCTTCTCCACCCCTCCGCCGCGCTTTCCTCTCTCTCTCTTCCCCTCCCGCAGCCAAGGCTCCATTGGAGCAGAGATGGCCCGGGCGCTGGGGATGGCTCTGTGGCCTCTGCCTCAGGCGCTAGAGTGGCTCTGGTCGCAATATGGCGACGCCCAGGATGGGCAGAGCATCACCCCCTGGTGGGCAGAGCGTTGCCCCTGGTGGGCGTGCCGGGTGGATCCCGGTCGGGCGCATGCGGGAGTCTGTCTGACTGTCTCTCCCCGTTTCCAGCTTCAGAAAAATGAAAAAATGAAAAAAATTTCTCTTAATATGGTAATATAAAAGGGAATTCCTCCGGCTACATTTGAATGTCTCTGTGTGTTCCACTCCATTTGTTACTCATTCCATCTTTTAAATTATTATTTTCAGGCTATTAACCTGGCACTAAAGGGGACCTATCATCAATTTAATAATTACACATATGTCACTGTGTTTGAAAAGAGAAGTATTTGTGTCTCTGGAGGCTCTGTGCCTATTATCTATGACAAAAGTGAATTTGGTTATGATTTCCTATCTGACTCTGGATCATTTGGCCATGGACTCAGATATGCTGGAAACACATGTTTGATAATCTATTTGGCTGGATGACTTGGATTGAAGCCTCAAAATTTAAAAAAAAAAAAAAAAAAAAAAGGAAAAAAATGCACAACTAAACACAAGCTAATAAATGCAAACACCTGACAGCATTGAAGCTGTCAGAGGTGATGGTGACCTGAACCATCACAGATCAGTCTCTGAACAGGTTTCTTTATCTTATTTTCTTACTTCCTTTCTTCTTCTTTTTTAAATAACAGGTTTGTTGAGATGTAATTAACATACCAAAATTTACTTTTTCAACGTGTGCAATTCAGCGTTTTTAGTATGTTCACAAAGTTGTACAACCAATGACATAAGTTTCACAACATTTCCATCATCCTGGAAAGAAACTCATTAAGAGTCATTTCCCATTCCCCCGCCTCAGAACCCCTGGCAGCTACTTATCTACTTTCTGTCTCTGTGGACTTGCCTCTTCTGGACATTTTATGTAAATTGAATCCTGCAATATGTGTCCTTTAATGTCTGACTTCTTCCACTCAGCATACTTTCAAGGTTCATCCATCATCATTTAATGGCCAAATAATATTCTGTTGTATGTGTGTATGCATATACATATATATGTGTGTAAACCACATTTTGTTTATCCATTCATCAGTTGATGGACATTTGGGTTGTTTCTACTTTTTAGCTATTATGAATAATGCTGCTATGAATAGTCATGTATAGATTTTGTATGGGCTTATGTTTTCAATTCTCTTGCATGGATACCTATGACTAGAATTGCTAAGTCATATGGTAGTCTGTGTTTAACTATTTGAGGAACTGAAACTGTCTTCCAAAGCAACTGCATAATTTTCATTGTTACCAACAAAGAATAAGGGTTAAATTTCTTTACATCTTTGCCTACTTTTTTTTTTTTTCGGGGAGGCAGTCAGACAGACTCCTGCATGCGCCCGACCAGGATCCACCCAGCACGCCCACCAGGGGGCGATGCTCTGCCCATCTGGGGCGTCGCTCTGTTGCAGCCAGAGCCATTCTAGCACCTGAGGCAGAGGCCGCAGAGCCATCCTCAGCGCCCGGGCGAACTTTGCTCCAATGGAGCCTTGGCTGCGGGAGGGGAAGAGAGAGACAGAGAGGAAGGAGAGGGGGAAGGGTGGAGAAGCAGGTGGGCGCTTCTCCTGTGTGCCCTGGCCGGGAATCAAACCTGGGACTCCTGCATGCCAGGCTGACACTCTACCACTGAGCTAACTGGCCAGGGCCATTTTTGCCTACTTTTGTTAATTTTTTTTGAGGGGGGGAGAGATGAGAAGCACAACTTGTAATTGTTTCACTTTAATTGTTCTTTGATTGCTTCTCATTCGTGCCTTGACCAAGGGGCTCAAGCTGAGCCAATGACCCCTTGCTCAAGCCAATGACCTTGGTCGCAGATTAGCAACCTTGGGCTTCAAACTGCTGACCTTTGGGCTCAAGCCAGCAACCTTGGGATCATGTTGACAATCCTGCATTCAAGCCAGTGACCCCATACTCAAGCTGTAAGCCTACGGTAAAGCCTATGAGCCCATGCTCCAGCCAGTGACCTCGGGGTTTTGAACTGAGGACCTCAGCATCCTGGGTAAATGCTATATCCACTGTGCAACCAACAGTCAGGCCCAAATTTTTGATGATAGTTATCCTAGTGAGTGTGAAGTGGCATCTCATTGTTGTGATTTGCGTTTTTCTAATGATTAATGATGTTGAGCATCTTTTCATGCGATTGTTGGCCATTTGTCTTCTTTAAAGAAATATCTATTCAAATCTTTTGTTTATTTTTAATTGGCTTATTTTTCTTTTTATTATTGAATTTTAAGAATTCTTTATATATTCTGGTACAAGTTCTTTATCAGATATATGATTTACAAATGTTTCTTTTCCATTATATGGGTTGTTTTTCACTTTTCTTGAAATGAAGCACTAAAGTTTTTAATTTTGATGATGTCTAATTTATCTTCCTTTGTTGTTATTGCCTGTGCTTTTGGTGACATATCTAAGGAACCATCGCCTTATCAAAGGTCACAAAGATTTATACCTGTGTTTTTGTCTAAGAGTTTTATAATTTTTTAAAGTGATTGATTGATTAAAAATTTTTTATTGAACTTATTGGGGTGGCATTGGTTAATAAAATTACATAGGTTTCAGGGGTGAGGTTCTGTAATACATCACCTGTGTGTTGTATTGTGCATTCACCACTCAAGTCAAGTCTCCTTCCAGCACCACTTACCCTTCCTTCACCCGCTTCTACCTCCCCGCCCCCTTTTCCTCCTGTAATCCCTGTACTGTTGTCTCTGTCCATGAGGGTTCGTTTGTTTTTGCTCAATCCTTGTTTCACCCATTCTCCCAACCCCCATCCCTTCTGACAGCTGTCAATCTGTTCTCTGAATCAATGAATCTGTTTCTATTTTGTTTGTTAGTTTATTTTGTTCATTAGATTCCATTTACATGTGGGATCTAATGAATAAGTCTTTCTCTGACTGGCTGTTTCACTTAGCATATAATATTTTCCAGGTCCATTCAAGCTGTTGCAAATAGTAAGATTTTCTTTTTTTCGGTTCAGTAGTATTCCATTGAGTAAACGTACCACAGCATTTTCATTCACTCATCTACTATGGGCACTTGGGCTGCTTCCAAGTCTTGTCTATTGTAAATAAGATGAGGTGAACTTAGGGGTGCATATACTCTTTCACATTAGTGTTTCGGGTTTCTTTAGATATATTCTCTAAAGAAGAAATATATCAATAGATGGTCAATAGACATGAAAAGATGCTCAACATCATAATCATTAGAGAAATACAGATTAAAACCACAATGAGCTGTCACCTCATACCTGTCAGTATGGCTACTCTCAGTAAATCATGAAACAATTATTGGTGAGGGTATGGCGAAAAGGGAACCCTGATGCACTGTTGGTGGCAATCTGCATTCTCAGAGGGAATGCAGATCGGTGCAGCCACTGTGGAAAGCAATATGAAGTGACCTCAAAAAATTAAAAGTGGTACTGCTATATGAATTTGATAATTCTTAACTCTTCCATTTAGGTCTTTGATCTATTTTATTCAAGGTTAGGGTCAAACTTCATTCTTTTGCATAGAGATATCTTGTTGTCCCTTTGAATTGTATTGGCTGGCTCCCTTGTAGAAAAACAATTGACTATAAATGTGAGAATTTACTTCTGGACTTATAATTCTATTCCATTGATCTATATGTCTATCCTTATGCCATCACCACAGTGTCTTGATTACTGTAGCTTTGTGGTAAGTTTTGAAATATGAAATTGTGAGGCAATTTCTGCCCCCCCCCAAAAAAAAAATCAGCTGGAACTTTTATGTATATACATAAAATCTATAAATGAATTTGGGGAGTACTACCATTTTAATGACATTAAGTCTTCCAATTCATGAACCTGGGGTGTCTTTTTATTTATTGAGATCTTATTTAATTTCTTTCAGTGATGTCTTAGAGTTTTCAGTGTACAAACCTTTTAGTTATTTTGTTACATTTATTCCTATTTTATTCTTTTTGATGCTACCATAAATGAAATTATTTTCTTAGCTTTAGTTTCACATTGTTTACTGTGGTTGTATAAAAAATATATATTGATATTTGTACATTGATTTTGTATTCTGCAACCTTTGACATTGTTTATTAGTTCTAATTTTTTTTAGTAGATTCCTTAGGATTTTCTATATTATGTTGGCTCCAAATAGAGATAGCTTTGCTTTTTACTTTCCAATCTAGATGCCTTATATTTCTTTTTCTTACTTAATTGCTCTGTCTAGAACCAACAGTACAGTGTTGAACAGAAGTGGCAAGAGTGGCTATCCTGTCTTTTCTGAATCTTATGGGGAAAGCATCTAGTATTTCTCCATCATGTGTGATGTTGTGAGCTTTTTGTAGATGACTTTTATCTGGTTTAGGAAGTTCCCTGTATATCTTTCTTTAAATGACACTTATGGGATGGCTGAATTGTTAAAACTCATGAAATCTGAAAGTTCTTTTAGAACTTTTATACCCTTTTCAATCTTGTAATAAGATATGGAAACAATGCCCACTAGAGACAGGCTACCTATTTTTTTCTGGAAAAGGCTTCATGTTGCAGAAGGAACTTTTCTATATATTTTTTCCTCTCCCCAAACATTCTCTCTTATCCCCCACCACATGAGAACGAACAACTGATTGTGGTAGGGAAATATAATAGCTTCTTTCCATACTCTCCTTGTGATTGTAGGATGTAGTATTATACATTTGTCAATAAAAGAGTACGTATGCCATGAATGTTATTTAAAATAAGCTGCAGGAAGTCAGTAAAGGTATCAACTGCAGAAACCCATCTCAGTAAGGTTCTAGGAAGAAAAGACATTATCAAGTCCAACTGAGAGTTTAGTTCGCAGGAATCTGGGAAATTAGGACTTGGTCAGCATGCTGGGGAAAAAAAAGATTGATTTGATGGTGGTGATGATGATGATGATGATGATGCACTGTCAGTTTTATAGTGTAAGAGCTTCCAGGAGATAAGTGGTACTTTTAAGAAGTTGACACTCGCCCTGGCCGGTTGGCTCAGCGGTAGAGCGTCAGCCTGGCGTGCGGGGGACCCGGGTTCGATTCCTGACCAGGGCACATAGGAGAAGCACCTATTTGCTTCTCCAACCCCCCCCTCCTCTCTGTCTCTCTCTTCCCCTCCCGCAGCCAAGGCTCCATTGGAACAAAGATGGCCCGGGCGCTGGGGATGGCTCCTTGGCCTCTGCCCCAGGTGCTAGAGTAGCTCTGGTCGCGGCAGAGCGAACCCCCAGAGGGGCAGAGCATTGCCCCCTGGTGGGCAGAGCATCGCCCCTGGTGGGCGTGCCGGGTGGATCCCGGTCGGGCGCATGCGGGAGTCTGTCTGACTGTCTGTCCCCGTTTCCAGCTTCAGAAAAATACAAAAAAAAAAGAAGTTGACACTCAAGAGCCAGTGCAGGACTGACCAGTCAGGTGAAAAAAGTCCCAACCAGGGAAGACACAGTATGGCAGAATTAATTGAATGGCCAATTTTCTGTTGCCTGTTGGCTTGCCATTTCTGCCTATGGCCAGTATTCATCTCCCACTCTGATCTTTTAGCACTTTGCCTTTAGCTCTATGTAATGCCTACGGATCAATAAGTACTGACTTTGACCGCCACATGACCCTCTCCGTTAGATGGCAGAATAGGAACACCACAGATCTCCTGTTTTCTAGAACTGACCCTGTACACACTGCAGGTTTGATTCTGCTCAACCTTGCATTATTTATGTATGAAATTACAATATGAAAAGCAAACCATACATTAAAAGAACCATTAAGGTCCACCTCATGTGCTTTCAGAGCTCAGTAATAAATGGGTTGCTGAGTCTTAATAACAAGAGCAGTTTTGCTCTGTGAATTGAGAACCAGCTTTGTTACCTCTAATAGAAGAAATTATTTTTTGCTTATTTCCATTCCTCTAATACCCAACAATTTAGGCAAGAATTATAAAAGAACTTTTAGGAACAAAGAATCTTCCTCTGCTAGGTGAAACTATAACCTAATCACAGAGTAAGTTAGAACTTAGGTAATTGGGAAGTATCTTCTTTCTCTAAAGGTGACATCATTTATCCCTGTCTAATAATATCTGCTTGGTGGAAATGTGTGTGTGTGTGTGGGGGGGGTGGTGGAAGAGGAAGGGATGGAATACATGAAAACTCACAACAATACTATACATATTTTGGCCCTGGCCGGTTGGCTCAGCGGTAGAGCGTCAGCCTAACGTGCGGAGGACCCGGGTTCGATTCCCGGCCAGGGCACACAGGAGAAGCGCCCATTTGCTTCTCCACCCCTCCGCCGCGCCTTCCTCTCTGTCTCTCTCTTCCCCTCCCGCAGCCAGGGCTCCATTGGAGCAAAGATGGCCCGGGCGCTGGGGATGGCTCTGTGGCCTTTGCCTCAGGCCCTAGAGTGGCTCTGGTCGCAACATGGCGACGCCCAGGATGGGCAGAGCATCGCCCCCTGGTGGGCAGAGCATTGCCCCCTGGTGGGCGTGCTGAGTGGATCCTGGTCGGGCGCATGCGGGAATCTGTCTGACTGTCTCTCCCTGTTTCCAGCTTCAGAAAAATGCAAAACAAACAAACAAAAAAAAAACACAAAAATACTATACATATTTTGGATCTCACTGGGGACTTTGGGTGTTTCTCATGAAGTGCCATTGATCCCTGTGAGAGAGATATTTGTAGTGCCCCTTGTTGGCCTGAAGAGCCCAAGAACTTTTAGAAACTGATGGTAAAAACTAAGGAACTGCCTGGAACACTTGGCAAAACATGAAGAATTGGTAGACAAAAGGAGATGAGCCTTGATAGGTGTTTTGGGCTACACTAACAATGGGACAAAGCAATGGAAAGGCAGGATGCTTTTGCTAAAAGGCCTTGATGAGTTATCACACTGATAAGCTGTGAGCCAAGTGGAGAGTCTGCTCATGTCCTGGGCTCCTGATTGAGCTCTGTGATCCTAGGCTTCTGGCCCAGCTCTCTGATAAGACAGCATTTCCTCAGAAGCTTCTCACGTGACCTCCCTGAGAATTCTAGAGAGGGATTTTCCATTTAGCTACTTGATAATAAAATTTAAGTCTCAGTTTTCAGACAGTTGAAAGAAAGGACAATAGCTAATGTCATTGTAAAAGCTTGAAAGACAGAAACGATTAAGGAGATGATCATGAAATCTAAAAACCATTTCTAAGATTGAATCATAGAAACGTAGGCTAAAAACTTAATGCAATAAATCATAGTGATGAGGATGAAGACTGTACCACAACCAAAGAAATCATTCAATTCCCACATGACTGTCTGAAGAGAAGGCCCTCGTCTAAAGGAAATATCAAAACTTGTTTTTTGAAAAATATATAATCTTGTTATTTTCTAGAGTATTTCTATTTGGAGGTTTATTCTGAGTAAATTTTCCCACCGAAACATTATGGTCCTCTTAGTCTGAGGATGTAGCAAGTACAAATAGGATCATAGAAAGAAATGGAAATGACTAAATAGAGGTCAAATGGAAACTCTCTACAGGTGAAATGTTTTTTGGTCAGTGTATATTCCTAATCTCTCTGATAGTGGTAATAGTTTGGAGTGGGGTGAAGTGGGATACTATAGAGTAGGAGTAGAGTAACTGGTACTTTTAAAAGCAAAGGACTAGGAAGGAAACAGAAAAATATAAAATCTACCTTTTCTTTCATCTGGATTGCTCTAAACCATTTTCAAGTAGGAAATACTTTCTCAGCAATACTTCTCAGGGGAAAAAAATATTACTGAGCCTGACTTCAGATAACATAAAAGCCCTGGGTAGTGGACTTTAATTTAAAGTGACGTGGAGCCTGACCAGGTGGTGGTGCAGTGGATAAAGCATTGGACTGGGACACAGAGGACCCAGGTTTGAAACCCCGAGGTTGCTGGCTTGAGCATGGGTTCATTCAGCTTGAGTTCGAGCTCACCAGCTTGAGCGCAGGGTCGCTGGCTTGAGCATGGGATCATAGACATGACCTCATGGTTGCTGGCTTGAGCCTGAAGGTCTCTGGCTTGAAGCCCAAGGTCACTGGCTTGAGCAAGGAGTCACTCACTCTGCTATAGCACCCCATTTAAGGCACATATGAGAAAGCAATCAATGAACAACAAAGGTGCCACAACAAAGAATTGATGCTTCTCATCTCTCTCCCTTCCTGACTGTCCCTATCTATCCCTGTCTCTGTCTCTCACTCTGTCACAATAAATTAATTAAAAATAAATAAATAAATCGGAATGGGTTACCTAAAGGCTCAGATGTTCACAAATATTTGTAAATTCAATATTTAAAAACTAAATTTTAGGAAAAAATGTCATAAAACTAATTATACAATGCAGAAGATAAGATTATTAAGGAGGAATTTTTATCAGAAGTCTCAGCATTCAGGATTAAGAACTCAGCACCTGGGTTCTGTATTTGTGAAAGCCAAAGTGGGCTGTGGCAGGGATGTGAGTTTTGGGGTTGTGAGCAGATCTCCGTGCTTTGTAAACCACAGTTTAAGAAATCCCGTATTCATGTATGAGTTTACTGTTCTAATCAGATACAACTTGAAATAGGATTTAATTTTTAAATTTAAGTTTTAATACATTTTATAATATACTGAATTATTGTACTGCATAAAACTGGACAAATATTAACTTTGTATTTTTTCTTTTTTTGTAATTGAAAATCAAGATTAGGATCCTTTTCCTTTTTTTTATTTAGAAATTAAATTTAATGAGATGACATTGGTCAATAAGAATACATAGGTTTCAGGTAAACATCTTTATAACATTTGAACTGTTGATTGTGTTGTGTGCCCATCACCCAAAGTCAAATCATTTTCCGCCACTGCATATTTGTCCCTCTCTACTCCCCACCCCCTCCTTCTGGTAACCATTTCACTTTTATCTATGTCTATGAGTCTCAGTTTTATATCTCACCTATGTGTGAAATCATAGAGTTCTTAGTTTTTTCTGATTTACTTATTTCACTTAGTATAATGTTCTCAAGGCCCATCCTTGTTGTTGTGAATGGCACTATATCGTCATTTCTCATGGCTTAGTAGTATTCCATTGTATATGTGTACCACATCTTCTTTATCCAATTCTCTATTGAAGGACACTTTGGTTGTCTTGGCCACTGTGAATGAATAGTGCTGTGATGAACATGGGGGTGCACGTGTCTCTGCATACCAGCAGTTTAGTTTTCCTTCTCATATTGCCATTTCTTCAACATCTGTAACTAAGGTCAATGTTAATTATGTCTCTAATGCCAAGAACTATTTAATTATCATCCTTTTTCTTCTACCTTTATCCTGAAGTATGTGCTTATTTGATTCAGTATCTGCTCCTCAGTACCTGAACCCAATCTCCTGGTCTGAGATTCTCTGTGCCCGAGTATTTTACCCTAACATCACTCTGCTGTTCCCTCTTTCCATCCACCTATACCCCAGGATTTGAGCGATTGCTTTCTGCTCCTATTTCTGCTCATTGCGTCTTGGGCAATGAAAGACTTGAGGTGGCAGGAACTCGGGGCCATGACATAAAAGTGCAGTCTTCAACAGAAGGGCACAATGTTAGTGTAGTGTAGGGAGGGAGGAGAGAGACCAGCAATACTAAAATGGAGGGTGAATGATGGACAGAAGTGGGTGGGCTTAGTGAGGGTAGCCTGTGGATCCCTGGAGACTCAGGTTTCTTTCTGAATTTATAGAAAGTGCCAATAGCACTTAGCACCAGGAGGACAAAGCTAACAAGAGAAGACCTCATTCAGACTGTAGTATGACATATGATACAATATGTCACTCAGATCCCCTTTCAGAAATAAAGCCCTTATTCCCCCAGATGCCAGGAATGGTAGTGGCCAACAGCCCTCAACCATCAGCTTTTTTTAGAATTTCCTAGGCTGACGAGAGCTCCCTTGCCCTAGTCACAGCCCCTTCTTGTAGTACCCCGTATTCAATGCCTGGTCAAATACAAAGACCATTCTGTTAAGCCCAATAGAGGACATCTCTGAAGATCCAGCTCAGCTCCAGAGTTCACTGGGAGAATCCCTGAGGCGCCAGTCTCCATCTCAGTCTATTCCCTGGGGAGCCCAACCGGCAGGGCTGGGTAGCATACCTATAAAACAGGGGTCATGACATGAAAAGCACAGGCAAAAGAAGAAAAAATAGATGACTTGGACTTCATCAAAATTAAAAACTTTATGAATCAAAGAATACTATCAACAGAGTGAAAAGAAAACTCATGAAATGGGAGAAAATATTTGCAAATCATGTATCTGACAAAGGATTAATATCTAAGATATATGAAGAACTATAATTTGACCACAAAAATAAATTAAAAGTGGGCAAAAGACTTAATCATTTCTCTAAAGAAGATTACATAGATGGCCAATCAGCACATAAAAAGATACCCAACATCACTGATCGTTAGGAAAATGCAAATCAAAACTGTTATGAGATACCGCTTCACACTCATTGGGATGGCTATTATAAAAACAAAAACCATAAAATAACAGGTGTTACTGAGAATGTGGAGGAATTGGAACCCTTGTGTACTTCTGGTAGGAGTGTAAAATGGTTCGGCCATTGTGGAAAACAGTATGAAGTTCTTCAAAAAAAATTAAAACAGAATTACTGTATGATCCAGCAATCCCATTTCCAGTATACAACCAAAAGAGTTGAAAACAGGGACTCAAACAGATATTTTTATACCTATGTTCACAGAAGAATTATTCACAATAGCCAAAAGGTAGAAACAACTCAAAATCTTATAAATAGATGAATGGATCAAAATATGCTCATGTGGTACATACATGCAATGGAATACTATTTGACCTTAACAAGGGAGGATGTTCTCACTAAAGGACATTATGCCAATGTCACACAATAAGCTGGTCACAGAAGGACAAGTATTGTGTGATGCCACTTACCTGAGTAGGTGTCAAATTCATGGAGAGAGTAGAATGGTGGTTGCCAGAGTGGTGGTGGAAGAGGGAGGAATGGGAATTACCGTTCAGTGGGTACCGAGTTTCATTCTGGGATAATGCAGAGGTTCTGGAGATGGATGCTGAGGGTGGTTGCACAATAATCAGAGTGTACTTAATGCCGCTGAATCATACACTCGAAGACGGTTAAAATGATCCATTTTATGTTATATGTATTTTACCACAGAAGTGAATTAATTAATTAAGAAAATACAGGGGTAGGGTTGACGTGCTTTCAGTTTCCCCCTCGTACATTGAATTACCCACACACCCAAATTTGGGTTGATGTGATTTCAGGGGCTAAATTATAACAGTTCTAAATTTCAGCTGCCGATGGGATCGCTTTGGGAGATTTTGTTTGTTGGTTTTTAATGATGCTTTAGTTTCTCTTTGTTTGTAATTTTCTAGAGACCTAGGTTTGGTATTCCAGTGTGCAAACACCAGTTGGGATTTTCTGGGCTAGAACCCCAGCCCACACCTTCCCTCTTCACTTGCTATTTGTCCCTGAGGCTTCTTCTAGCCTCATCATTCTGCTTCACCCCCTCCCACACACACCCAAGCTACAGCTGAACCAGGTGACTTGTCATTTATCCTCTCCTGTCAAGCCCTGTCTGACTTCTGTTCCTATGCTCATGTTTCCTCTGACAGTATTGTCCTCCTCTGACAGTTTTCAGCCCTAGTGGACCCCTTCTTTGAGAAATGTGCCCCCAGCATCTGTCACTAGGCTGTGCCAGCTGCCCTCCTCTGAATTCTGGAAACACGTCATGTGTAAGCTCCTACACTGCGGACCCTCTCACAGAGGTGGGAAATCCCACTCCCCACTGCTGGAATCATTTTCTTCCTGTGTCCCCAGGTGTGATACAAAGCACCAAGGAAGTTATCCATAGATATTAAACAGATAGTTTTCTTTAGTAACAGATAATTCATTCCACAGTTACATAGCAAATTTTTAAGTAAATGTATTGGGAAGAATTAGCATATTATTATAAATAAGGCAGTTTTCTTTTTTATTTATTAATTTTTATTTTTAAATAAAATTTATTAGGGTGACATTGGTTAGTAAAATTATGTATATTTCAAGTGTACAATTTTATAATACATCATCTGCATATTGCATTGTGTATTTACTACCCGAAGTCCAATCTACTTCCATCACCATATATTTTACCCCCTTTACTCTTTTTTTTTTTTTTTTTTTGTATTTTTCTGAAGCTGGAAACAGGGAGGCAGTCAGACAGACTCCCGCATGCGCCCGACTGGGATCCACCCAGCATGCCCACCAGGGGGCAATGCTCTGCCCATCTGGGCCGTTGCTCTGTTGCAACCAGAGCCATTCTAGCACCTGAGGCAGAGGCCATGGAGCCATCCCCAGTGCCTGGGCCATCTTTGCTCCAATGGAGCCTTGGCCGCGGGAGGGGAAGAGAGAGACAGAGAGGAAGGAGAGGGGGAGGGATGGAGAAGCAGATGGGCACTTCTCCTGTGTGCCCTGGCCAGGAATCGGACCCGGGACTTCCTCACGCCAGGCCAACACTCTACCACTGAGCCAACTGGCCAGGGCCTACCCCCTTTACTCTTTACTGCCTTCCCAACACCCTTCCCTCTGGCAGTCATCATACTGTTGTTTGTGTCCATGAGTTTTTGTTTGTTTGTTTGTCTTATTTGTACATTTATTGCTTTCAGTTTTATATCCCACATATGAGTGAAACCATATGGTTCTTGACATTTTCCATCTGACTTATTTTGCTTAGCATAGTAGTATCAAGGTTTATCTGGGTTGTCTTTTATTTTTTTCTTATGGCTCAGTAGCATTCCATTGTATATATATGGACCATGGCTTTTTTAGCCAATCATCTTTTGAGGGACACTTCTATTGTTTCCATGTCTTGGCCACTGTGAATAATGCTGCAGTGAACATAGGGGCACATATATCTTTATGAATAAATGTTTTCAAACTTTTCAGGTAGATTGCTGAGTCATTTGGTCACTCTATTCTTAATTTTTGAGAAACTTCCATAACATTTTCCATAGTTGCTGTACGAGTTTACATGCCCACCAGCAATGAACAGGTGTACCTTTTTCTCCACAGCCTCTTCAACACTTGTTATTACCTGTCTTGTTGATAATAGCCATTCTAACAGGTGTGAGGTTCTATCTCCTTGTAGTTTTGATTTGTATTTCCCTAATAGCCAGTGAAGCTGGACATATTTTCATGTATCTGTTGGTCATTTGTATGTCTTCTTGGGAAAAGTGTCAAGGCAGCTTTCTATTAACATTAATGGAGCCATTATTATGTGCCTAGGATCATACTAATGTTTTGCTTAGAGTTTCTTGTTGAATCTCGATGGCAAACCTAGGAGGCAGGTATTATCATCTCTGTGTTATAAATGAGGAAACAATTTCAGACAGGTTAAGAACTTGCCCAGGATCCCGGCTAGTGTGTAGCAGAGTTGGGAGTTTCAGTTGGGATACAAGTGATGATTCCAGCTTCTCCCTGATTTGAGGAAAGAGACAGACCAAAAATAAAGAAGGTCACTAAGGGTCTAAAGTCAGGACAGGGGCTATTACTGGTAGGAAAAAGGAACTAAAAGAAGAGGTCACAGACAGAAAAGACTAAACTCTGAAATTTTGCCTGTTTTGCTCAGGCCTCGGTTTACTTATGAGTAGGCGTTTAAATCATAAGCACAAAGCTAGAAAGTGATCACCACGAGACCCTTGTTCCTCATATACACGTCAATTAAATTCAACCCAATTGCCCTGGCCGGTTGGCTCAGCGGTAGAGCGTCGGTCTAGCGTGCGGAGGACCCAGGTTCAATTCCCGGCCAGGGCACACAGGAGAAGCGCCCATTTGCTTCTCCACCCCTCCGCCGCGCTTTCCTCTCTGTCTCTCTCTTCCCCTCCCGCAGCCAAGGCTCCATTGGAGCAAAGATGATGGCCCGGGCGCTGGGGATGGCTCTGTGGCCTCTGCCCCAGGCGCTGGAGTGGCTCTGGTCGCAACATGGCGACGCCCAGGATGGGCAGAGCATCGCCCCCTGGTGGGCAGAGCGTCGCCCCTGGTGGGCGTGCCGGGTGGATCCTGGTCGGGCGCATGCGGGAGTCTGTCTGACTGTCTCTCCCCGTTTCCAGCTTCAGAAAAATGAAAACAAACAAACAAACAAACAAAAAACCCAATAATATTTATTGAGGATCTAGGACATGTGCCAGAAATAGTGCAAGATGTCTAAATTCGAAGCACAGAAGATACTAGATCTGTGCCCATAATAGAGTTCTCACTGTAGTGGGGGTAAGAGGTCCACTACCAACAGACACTCCCAGCACAATGGCATGTATTCTTTTTTTTTTTTTTTTTTTTTCCTCTGAAGCTGGAAACAGGGAGAGACAGTCAGACTCCCGCATGCGCCCGACCGGGATCCACCCGGCACGCCCACCAGGGGGCGACGCTCTGCCCACCAGGGGGCGATGCTTTGCCCATCCTGGGCGTCGCCATGTTGCGACCCTCCTGGGTTTTGCCATGTTGCGACCAGAGCCACTCTAGCGCCTGGGGCAGAGGCCACAGAGCCATCCCCAGCGCCGGGGCCATCTTTGCTCCAATGGAGCCTTGGCTGCGGGAGGGGAAGAGAGAGACAGAGAGGAAGGCGTGGCAGAGGGGTGGAGAGGCAAATGGGCGCTTCTCCTATGTGCCCTGGCCGGGAATCGAACCCGGGTCCTCCGCACGCTAGGCCGACGCTCTACCGCTGAGCCAACCGGCCAGGGCCAGGCATGTATTCTTATAATCAATTGACAGCTGCGGAAGTGCAGAAGGACCAAGTTCTCCAGAGAAGCCAGGGAGGATTTTACAGCAGAACTGACATTTGAACTGGGTTTTGTTGGGTGAATAGGAGATGATCACATGGGAAAAGAAATCAAAAGTTCAGCAAGTACAAAAGCATAGGCTCAAAAAACCTAGTGGGTTGGGACTGGGCCATGGAGTCAGGGTTGTGACAGGGAATAGTGGGATGGGAATGGGGACAGATTATAAAGGGTAGTCTATATCATTCTAAGAAATTCTGATCTTGTGAATATATAAGCAAGAGAGTGACTTAATTAAATGTATATTTTAGCAGTCCTGGCCAGGTAGCTCAACTGGTTAGAGCATGTTCTGATATGACAAGGTTGTGGGTTTGATCCCTGGTCAGAGCACATACAAGAATCAACCAGTAAATGCATTAAATAAGTGGAACAACAAATCAATGCTTCTTTCTCTTTCTCAAATCAATTTTTTTTTAATGTGTATTTTAGAAAAAACTTTATTTTGATGGCAACATGGAAGATTGAATGAGAGAACAATTAGAAATGAAGATGAGAGTTTAGGACTTGGTGACCAATTAAAGAAAAGAGTGAGAAAAGGGGAAAAGTCAAGAGACCCAGGTTCTTAGTTTAAGTAGCTGACTTGTTGAATTAAAGACTAGAACATACTTAGTTTGGTATTCATTTTTGATCTCATGGAATGTGAAGTGCTCGAGAGACATTCACGTGGAAGCAGAATTAATATAGGTGATGTGAGAATGTGATCCAAAAGGTCAGGTTAGGGAGTCTGCAGAACAAAAACATGAGCCATATTTTAAAAAATGAATTCCAGATTCCCAGACAACATTAAAACATGCCTGGGAGGCCAGGTGATACAGTTGACATCGGCTTTGGAATTGAAGAGACCCAATCTTCCTGACTTGGTTACTCAGTGCTGTGTGACCTTGACAATGTTACCTAGCCTCTCTGAATCTCACATGTGAAACAAACTCTATTATCCTGTTGTATTCAGATTAGCAATAATGTTTGTAAACTCCTAACAATGCTGGACTTAATTGAGTTGGCACATGGTCATTTTTGTTAAAGCTCATGGGTGGAAAGGATTGGGAGAGAGGACTATACAGCGGTCAGAAAGAAAGAAAGAAAGATGCCTGGGAAGAGATGATTTTCCTAATGTGCCTGGGCTAAGGCAAGGTGGACTTACTATCTGTAGAGAAATGGATTGTCAAGATCTGTGTAGCCTTGTTCAGGTCCCAGAAGTAGGGGTTGGGGCAGGACAAAGACCATAACCACCTTTTCTATTTGATCCCCTCTGGTCATGATAGAAAAAAGTCATTGTACTGTTAGGATCGGTCTTCAGGGTGACCCATCTACACCCCTTTCCTGGCCCTTCCCCAAGAAAGAAAGAAGAAAGGGAGGGGAGGAAGGAAGGAGGCACCTATAGCTGGACAGAAGGACTGTCAGCATCTGCTTTTACAGACCTGGATTTCCTTTCAGAGTGGAACACATTCTTCCATCATGTAATAGAGAAAAGAGGCAAGTGAAATTCACTAATTCCAAATTAAAATCAGTTGATTTGTTTGTTGTTTGCTGGCTCCATGGTTGCTGCTACGCATTCCTATGCCAAACAGCTCATTTCTATTCTGGCAGCGCCAACCCCATTGCAAGACTAAGGCTGATCATCCTTCCCTGGTGCCCTTCTCTAGAGAGCCTCCTTTCCTTCACCAGCATCTTGTAATGGGGTTTTAACCTATTTCTTCACCCTCCTGGAAAAGAATAATCAAGAACCAAGAATCAGAACCCACAAAGAGAGAAAGGAATGAGAAGAAGGGCAAGAGCGACTATTCTTAAAATAACAGTGTTAAAGATGGTGAGTGTATGTTCTGTGCCAGATGGAGCTGAGGTTAGAAACCTTTGACAAGTAATTTTCTAAGTCTCCAGGTGTGTGGTACCACTCAGACCAGCTAGAGGCGCAGGAGGTGGCTCAGCAGCAGCACAGGTGGCACTGCCGTGGAGGGGAGGCTGTCGTGCTGCTACATACTCTCTGTGTTGGTGCAGAAATGGGCCATAGATCTGACTTCTACCAAGACACTTCTCCCAGGTGACTGGGGAGAGGGAACGTGACTGGGATCGGTGGACGGAGGAGCTTCGTGGACGTGGGTGAGTTTAGGGAGACAACTTGCCTGAGGGACACTGAAAATAGGCCCACGTGCCATCTTTATCATGCTTGCTATAGGTCACAGACACCTACTCTTGGAAAGCTTCCAGCATAGTCCTTGAGGCATAAAGAGCTGTGAACACCTGGCTTATATCAGTTGGATGACTTTACATAACTCCTACACAGCCAAGTAAATCTGCACCCGATTAGAGAGAGGCCCAGCACCTCACAGAAGAGCACGGAATCTGAAAGCAAGAACGAATGTCAAAATTTTTTTAAAATGTTAAGTGCATCAGTAATGTTTAGGCTATTCCTATTTACTGATACTTAACATATTAATAATAAATCAGTAGCAAATATGGTTAATAATTGATGGGCCAGAAAGTATATATTTTTTTCCAGAATTCATCTGAAATTACAGACATTTCAAGAGTTTCGCCTGTGACATCCTTCTGGGCTTGCCACCTACCTAGCCATGTAAAAATGGAAGTTGAGCCCAGGAGCTTCTGGGTTTTTTTGCCTCACTGAGATCAAGTAGTAAAGCAACAGGAAACAGAATTCTCAACACATATTTTAATCCTATAATGTTAGGTGTATGACTTTATAAAAAAAACAAACCACGCTACCTTTTATAGATTTCTTTTCTCCCATTTCTTGATTTCTTTCCTGCCTTTACAGATGGAGAAACCAATAACTTTTGTGTTACTTAATTTTCACTAATATCAAAGTAATGGGGAAAATATTCATTACAGCATGATTTTAAAAGAAATACATTTCATCTTACTGTGAAAATAAAATCCGCTTAAAATTGACACAAATCCATGCCCACAGTCAGTGTTCAATAAATGATGGTTGGAATAGATTGTAGAAGGCGGGAGCTTGGAGTACTACTACTAAAAAACAAATAAACCTCACCACTTGTAGTGTTTTTTAATTTTGGAGAGCAAAATACAAGTCAAGCTCCATTGTGGATAAGGTGTGTCCTTAAGCTTCAGATTAAGGTATATTGATTCCTAGTCATTCTGAAGGTATGAGGTTTGGTCATGGGGTTCTTCGTTAATGTTACTGTTGTATGCAAACTGCAGTTCCGCTGAGAGCAAAATATTTTAAGCCTGAGTGGCAGCATGGTAAAATGGATCTAGGTAACTATGCCTCAGCCACATTTAGATTAAAAATAGTTGCTCTCCCAGCTAGTAGACAAAGAAGTTTCCTTAACTTGAAAACTACAGTAAAAAATAACATCCTGCTAAACCGGATTTTCAGCAGTGTATCAAAGTAGCTTACAAAGTTTTGGGGAAGAAAGTAAAACATCACTGGATGCTGTGCCAAGTAGAAGGCCAGCAGTGCCACAGTTATGAAAACAATGAGTGAATAAGTAGCATTCTTCAAGACAAATCTTTTTTTTTTTCTTTGTATTTTTCTGAAGTGAGAAGCAAGAGGCAGAGAGACAGACTCCTACATGTGCCAGACTGGGATCCACCCAGCACGCACACCAGGGGGAGATGCTCTGCCCATCTGGGGCATTGCTCCATTGTAACAGGAGCCATTCTAGCACCTGAGGCGGAGGGCATGGAGCCATCCTCAGCACCCAGGCCAACTTTGCTCCAATGGACCCTTGGCTGCAGGAGGGGAAGAGAGAGAGAGAGAAAGAAGAGGGGGAAGGGTGGAGAAGCAGATGGATACTTCTCCTGTGTGCCCTGGCCGGGAGTCAAACCCGGGACTTCCACAAGCCAGGCTGACACTCTACCACTGAGCAACCTGCCAGGGCCTTCAAGATAAATCTTGAATCCATTAAGACATTCTGAAGAAGAGCAGTTATAAGTTATAATTTAAAATAATGTTTATAAGATTGGCTTGCTTGGAATACAAATCAGTTTTCTAAAAATGCTTGTTAGCATCTTTGAATAACTTCCATAATTAGAATAACTTTGAGAATAAATATCTGAATCCTGAGAAAGCCCATTATCCTCTCTCTCTAAGTCTTTTCTTTCCTCCTCACCTTTGTCCTCATTCTAAGCCTAAAGCAGTGATTTTTCAAGCAAGGAAGATTTTGGTTCCCCTGGAGACATTTGGCAATGTTTAGAAGTATCGTTGGCTGTCACAACCAGAAGGGAGGGATGATCTGGGGAGGAAAGAGGTGCCTTTGGCATCTGGTAGTTAGAGAACAGGGACGCTGGTAAACATCCTACAGTGCACAGCACAGCCTGACAATAAGAATCATCTGGCCACAGAGATTCTCAGAGACTGAGAAACACCAGCCTGCAGATATAAACAGGACATGTGTGTGTGTGTGTGTCTGTGCAGCATTGGTACACAAATAGACTGTATCTATACTTGAACTCTAAAAGGCCTTTGAATCCCACATAAACTGGTAGTCTTCCAGATCAGCAGTTCCAGTAAAGAAATTCAACATTCAAACTAGACGTGAGGAAAGCTCAGAATGGATTATTTTTGTTCTTTGCTCCACCCCAATTCCTCAAGTGAAAGTTCTAAAGGAAGCATTGTGGTAAACAATCGGAGGGATTGTTTATTTTATTTTAAAGTTTTGGAATTGTGGCTGTGCCTTAGCCTGGGATTCTCCACTACTGTGAGGCACCTCCATGAGGGTTTCCTTTCGTCCTGAGAGTTTTAATTGTATATTTTAACAGTGACATGGGCATTTTTTATTTTATCCCTTTCAATTAGTTGTGGTTTGTTGGGTTTTTTTTGCACCCTCCAATCCCTTGTTCAAGACAACAGGTCATTTTCAGATAACGTGTTTCCTTTCCAGAGAGTTGTTTTGTAGATAGTGATGAAGTCTTTATTTAGCATTCACAGGATTTAGGGTACTTCAGCATAATTTTATTTTCACACACCAGTGATCGCTTACGGCAAGTACCTTTTCTCTCTTAAAACAATACAGCACGCTGACTCCTGTTTCCCCCTGCAGTCCCCCTCTCTCTGCCCACAGCTCGAAATGACTGTGTTCTTTGCCACAGTCTTTCTGAGGCAGGTCACTGCCTCCTTTTATGAACAGTGACCAGCCACGGTACACCCACTTGATACGCCCACTTGAGGATTTTGTCTCAACTAAAACTTCAGTCAGCATCCACAGCTTTCAAAGTACCAACTGATAGATATTAGGAATTCCAGTCATGTTGTTAGATACCACAACAAGAAATTTTAAGCAGATAATGCACCATTTAGCAAAACTACCTACCAACATCCTTCAAACAAACAAAAAGGCGGAGAAAAAAATAGCAACAGCCCACATAAATAATCTGAACAAAATACCACAATTAATATCTTTTTAAACTAATAATCATACAACGCTTGCGCTGGATGGGACATTCTGTACTGCTTAGGTGGGGTACATGGCACATGCGTGCTGGCTGCTTGCTTTTTTCTCTCTTGCTTTATTTTGATGATAAAGAAATGAAGCCTCAAGGAGGGGAAGTGAGTTGGTCCAACAGATATAGGGGAGCTGAGCAAAGTGAGAACTGGAAAAACAATGTCCATATTCTGCCATGTGTATAAAAGGCTGAAAACACAAAGGACTGTGATATTTATATGCATCCTTTTCCGATTTTTTTCCAGTGCTTTCTTTTTCTCCCCCTTACTGTTTAATCCAACTTTCACAATTTATTTCATAGACTGTTTTGGAAATTAGAAAACATATTTTTGATGCAAATAATACCTTTTTAAAAAAAAGTTGTCAACACCCACAACATTTTTATACTTAGTGACTTGATGCCAACTATCTATATATATATTCATGGGTGGATGGGTATATTTTGTATAAATGTCATTTGTATATTCATATGCATTCATATTCCAGATTTCCGAATTGAGTTGTTTTCCTACACCTTCCAGAAAGACAGCACCCCTGACATTTTCATAGCATAGCCATAACTATACAGTTCCATCAGGGGAATGTGTGTTATATATAAGTTTGTGGTAAATATAAAAATACATGGCTTAATAGTTTTCTTCCAGTGATGTCATCTTTTGCTAGAAAAGATGAAAAAACATGCAATCAATGCTTTTTTACAGAAAGGAAGGAGAGTTAGTTCTAAAAAATAAGAAGCATCTCAGGCTTGAGGAACTTTACTAGAGAATTCCTTTTATTTCTTTGCTTTGCAGAGAACCCCTGGTATGGGGCGTTAAGTCCAGCTGCCTATAGAAGTATCTATGCAAACCTTATTCTTTGTTTTCTATAATCACCACCTGAAATATATAAGTAAAGCATACAATTTAATTTATCTTAGTGTTTGACTTCATATATTAAAATAAGTATTACTGTATTTCTCCATGTATAAGATACTCCCATTTATAAGATGTACCTTAATTTTGGGGTTTGAAATTTGAAAAAAAAATGTATAACATACAGTTATTGAACTCAAGTTTTATTCATCACAAAATTAATACACCTCTTCATCACTGTCAAAAAGGTGGGAAATGCAAGTAAAAAAAAATCTACAACCACTGTATAAGATGCAGCCAGTTTTTAGACCCCAAATTTTTCAAAAAAGGTGCGTCTTATACATGGGAGAATATGGGTGTTTTTTTGTTTGTTTGTTTGTTTTTTGTTTGTTTTTTGTATTTTTCTGAAGCTGGAAATGGGGAGAGACAGTCAGACTCCCGCATGCGCCTGACCGGGATCCACCTGGCACGCCCACCAGGGGCGACGCTCTGCCCACCAGGGGGCGATGCTCTGCTCCTCCAGGGTGTGGCGCTGCCGTGACCAGAGCCACTCCAGCACCTGAGGCAGAGGCCAAGGAGCCATCCCCAGCGCCCGGGCCATCCTTGCTCCAATGAAGCCTTGGCTGCGGGAGGGGAAGAGAGAGACAGAGACGAAAGCGCGGCGGAGGGGTGGAGAAGCAAATGGACGCTTCTCCTATGTGCCCTGGCCGGGAATCAAATCCGGGTCCCCCGCACGCGAGGCCGACGCTCTACCGCTGAGCCAACCGGCCAGAGCCAAATATGGTATTTCTTAGCAAGAATACTTGGCAAGTTTTCTATTGAATATTAGGGTAGGATGGCAATTTTTAAATATTGTGTGTACATACATGCATATAGGAGAAAAGTCTATATGAAAGTTCATCGAGATGTTAGCAATGATTTTCTTTCAATGGCAGGGCTTTACTTTATACTTATCTGTATTTTTCATAAAGCTTACTTTTTCTTTAATATCCAGAAAAAGATTATTATTTTTTCCTTTATTATTAATTTTAATGGGGTAACATTGATCAATCAGGGTACATAGGTTCAGAGAAAACATCTCCAGGTCATCTTGACATTTGATTATGTTGCATACTCATCACCCAAAGTCAAATTGTCTTCTGTCACCTTCTATCTGGTTTTCTTTGTGCCCCTCCCCTCCCCCTCCCCTCTCCCTCTACTCCCCCCGTAACCACCACACTCTTGTCTATGCCCCTGAGTCTCATTTTTATATCCCACCTATGTATGGAATTATATAGTTCTTAGTTTTTTTCTGATTTACTTATTTCACTCAGTATAATGTTATCAAGGTCCATCCATGTTATTGTAAATGATCCGATGTCATCATTTCTTATGGCTGAGTAGTATTCCATAGTGTATATGTATCACATCTTCTTTATCCAGTCACCTATTGAAGGGCTTTTTGGTTGTTTCCATGTCTTGGCCACTGTGAACAATGCTGCAATGAACATGGGGCTGCATGTGTCTTTATGTACCAATGTTTTTTGAGTTTTGGGGATATATACCCAGTAGAGGGATTGCTGGGTCATATGGTAGTTCTATTTTTTATTTTTTGAGGAACCACCATACTTTCTTCCATAATGGTTGTACTACTTTACATTCCCACCAATAGTGGATGAGGATTCCTTTTTCTCCACAGCCTCTCCAACATTTTTTATTACCTGTCTTGATAGTAGCTAATCTAACAGGTGTGAGGTCGTATCTCATTGTAGTTTTGATTCGCATTTCTCTAGTAGCTAATGAAGATGAGCATCTTTTCATATATCTGTTGGCTATTTGACACTTCCTTGGAGAAGTGTCTGTTCATGTCCTCTTCCCATTTTTTTATTGGATCGTTTGTTTGTTGTTGAGTTTTATGAGTTCTTTGTGTATTTTGGATATTAGGCCCTTATCTGAGCTGTTGTTTGAAAATATCTCCCATTTAGTTGGCTTTCTGTTTGTTTTTGTTGTCAGTTTCTCTTGCTGTGCAAAAGCTTCTTAGTCTGATGTAGTCCCATTCATTTATCTTTGCCTTCACTTCCCTTGCCTTTGGAGTCAAATTCATAAAGTACTCTTTATAACCAAGATCCATTAGTTTAGTACCTATGTTTTCCTCTATGTAATTTATTGTTTCAGGTCTTATATATTTAGGTCTTTGATCCATTTTGAATTAATTTTAGTACAAGGGGACAAAGTGTAGTCAAGTTTCATTCTTTTGCATGTGGTTTTCCAGTTTTCCCAGCACCATTTGTTGAAGAGGCTTTCTTTTCTCCATTGTAAGTTGTTGGCCCCTTTATCAAAAATTATTTGACCATATACATGTGGTTTTATTTCTGGGCTTTCTATTCTGTTCCATTGGTCTGAGTGTCTATTTTTCTGCCAATACCATGCTGTTTTGATTATCGTGGCTCTATCATATAATTTGAAATCAGCTATTGTAAAGCCCCCAGCTTCGTTCTTTTTCCTTAGGATTGCTTTGGCTATTCAGGGTTTTTATAGTTCTATATACACCTGATGATTTTTTTGTTCCATTTCTCTAAAAACTGACATTGGAATTTTGATGGGAATTGCATTAAATTTGTATATAGCTTTGGGTAATATAGTCATTTTGACTATATTTATAAAAAGATTATTTAAACACAGAATTTTAATACAAAGCTTTTACAAATGGCACCCCTTCTCTCTCTGAAGCACTAAAATTTGTAGCTAGTTCTAGTCAATAAATATTTATTGAATACCTATTAGCCCTATACTAATAGCTGTTAGATAACTAGTTTTACTATTTTACAGAGATTAAGCTTGTCAGCTAACATGTTCACAGAGTGCTTGTTCTGTGTTCGTAGCTGCTCTGCTAAGAGCACTGGAGACAGTGGGGAACAAGACATTGTTTTTTGTCTCCAGGAGCTTCTATACTATAAACAGGTAACTAAGTAAAAAATAATAGTGGTTATGATACCCATTATAAGTGAGATTTTGGGGGGTAATTAACAGATAATCACCGGGAGGAGGAGGCTGCTTTAGTTGGGGTGGTCTTAGAAGGCCTTTCTGAAGAGGTCACATTTAGGTTGAAGCCTGAAGATGCAAAGGAGGCAACTTTGTGAGAATATGACCTCAAGCAGAAGGGACAGAGAAATACCCGTGATTGAACACAGGCTGGGTTCAGTAGTTTGCCCTTATTTGCAGTTTCTCTTTCTGCAGTTTCAGTCACCTGCAGTCCAAAAATAATAAATGGAAAATTCCAGAAATAATTCCTAAGTTTTAGATTGCGTGTCATTCTGAGTAGTGTGATGAAATCTCACGAGTCTCCTCCATCCCACCCAAAGTGTGAATCCTCCCTCTGTCAAGTGCAGTCATGCATATATTCCCGTCTGTTAGTAACTTAGTAGCCATCCTGTTTTCTGATGGACTGTCATAGTGTTGCAGTGCTTCTGTATAAGTCACCCTTATTTTACTTAATAATGGTCCCCAAATGCAAGAGTAGTGATGCTGGCAGTTCAAACATGCCAAAGAGAAGCTGTGAAGTTTTTCCTTTAATGGAAAAGGTGGAAGTTATTATTTCTAGCCACCGCCTTGGCTTGGCCCCGCCATAACCCCAGCAGCCTTACACAGGGGGTCGTGGCAGAGTAGGGCATATGTGTAGTCGTTCACTGTCTGCAGGGAAAGGGGTACAGAGGACCCTGGGACCGCCGGGTCTGTAGGCAGTGGCCTGTGCTGCAGTGCAGTGGTGTGAGAAGGTGGGGTGGATTGGCATGGGCTTGTACACCGGGTTGTACCTGTCACAAGATGGTGACAGAGTAGGTGGACATTTCAACTGCTACCTCCCAGGACTAAATTAGATTACAACTTAAGTTAAGAACAATCATCTTAAAAAACCAACTTTGGACTAAACAAAGAGGAGTCTATAACCAAGGATCACAGAAGAAGCCACACTGAGACTGAAAGGAAGGGCAGAGATGTGGAGAGGGCTGGCCCACTCCCAGGAGCAAGCAGCAACTGGAGGTCCAGAGGCATTCTCACTGTGGGGAAGTCCTATGCTCCAGGCCCAACACCCTAGCCTAGGGCCCCATAGCCTAGAAGAGGTGCCCACACAGCATTTGGCGATAAAAGGAGCCAAGGTTTCTGTCTATTAGAAAGAGATAGAGCTCTTGGAGATGCAGGCTCCATCTTAAAGGGCCAGCATAGAAAATCTTGTTTACAGCCACTTATCCAGGGCTTTGGTGTAGGGAGAGCTGAGAGTACTACAGTTGCATGAGAAGAGTATGAAATTAGTGGCCTGGGGAGAGACACTGTGTGGGATGGCCACTGAAACTCCTGAGTCATTCTCCAATACTGCAGTTGCCATCTTTCTTAGGTGGAGCAGTTCCCTCCCTGTGGCAGCAGCCCTGGGGAAAGCAAATGCCCCATCCTTGGGAATATCTTCTGTCCCACCCTATGGAGACTGAGCCATTCTGAGAAGTAAGCCAGGAAGCAGGGGATGCATCAGTTACTCAGTTCTCTGGCGTTGAAGCTGGAGCTTTTCCCACACACTCTCTGCATGCTCCCAAGACTACGAGTGGTTCTTTCCTTCATGGGAGATTTTGTAGAAACTGTCCAGACTGTGGGAAGATCACATTTCTGGGTCTCAGAGGCCCATATCGACTAGATTTCTGGGGGCCACACCCTACTGAGGTCTGTGAAAAAAGTCAGGACAGACTGAAATCTTGGCCCCAGGGATGGGAGCCATAGCCACCACCATTCCTCCCATGCAAGTACTAACCAGGCCCGACCCTGCTTAGCTTCCGAGATCAGACGAGATCGGGCGCGTTCAGAGTGGTATGGCCATAGACCACCATTCCTAATCTATGAATTGTCGCAGGCTCTAGACTCTACCAAAGATTTTTTCAGTGGCTGACCCCAACAAGCAGTGAGCAGATAGAGGCTGCAGGAGGCAGGACTGAGGGAACTGTGTCCTTTTGTGGATTTTCCTCAATGCCCAATGTGGGTAAAAGCCAGCCTAGGTATGAGGCTTGGTATTTCCATGTGCACCTGGGCCCAGCAGAGGCAGTCACAAACTCTGGATTGCTTGTAGCTCTGTAATTCTGGTGGTCAAGGCCAGGCAGGTTCACATTGGATTTGGGCAGACGGTAGAGGGACTGTGGAGCCAGAAAGCGTTGGGCCATATTTGTTTATTGGAGGCATGCAAGGACAGGTGAGCAAATAACAAAAGGGAAAGAGTTAATAAACAAAGGAAAATCTGCTATTTGCAGTTAAGGGCAAGGGAGCAAGGAAAACCATACCTCATGATAGTGGGAGAGCTATCATGGAGAATCGCCCCCAGGGGAAGTACCCATAACCTTAGATAAACTATGCACATGTTCCTCTCTCACGTGCTCATGCACTAATCAAGCAAAGTGCTTGCAGTCAGTAAATCTGTGAGTAAGCCAAGAAGGTTGCTCATGGCCAGTCATGAGCAGTGTCCCCCACTGGTCTGTACCAGGTTCCCTCCAGGGAGGCTCAGGCTGGGACATCAGAGGCCAGCTGCAGAGAGCATCAGTTCAGGACCTAACAACCCTTGCTGGTGGTGTGTCCCAAGGAAGGGCTCATCAGACATCATGCCCAGCTGAGGCAAGTTCTACTTTCTGTGATCAGCACCAGCATGGTGGTTCATGTACATTGGACAGGGTGGAGCTTCACAGTCATCTGGCCAGGGTGTTGGATATCTTTCCCTGCTGGGCTAGGTTCCACGAGGGCAAGAGAGAGAGGTTTGGAGCACGGACATTCAAAGAGTGGGTTCCTGAAAGCCTATTGGTGGGTCTGGTTGAGAGGCTTAGCCACTTTCTGGGGGGGGGGGTGCACAGTCAGCTCCAGGCGAAGACTCTTTCAGTCTTCTTCCCTGAGACCAGGGGCTCACCAACTGGAAGAACTACTGCAGAGGGGACTGTCGGCCTCACCCAATCTGAACCTATGCTCACCCCGCTGGGGAGAAATAGAATTGCAGTATCCAGCAGTATCTGATGGATTAGGCTCTGGAATAGGGGCCATTTTCCTCATACTGAACCCCTGACTAAGAGACCCCTGAAATAAGGGGTTTCACTAACATTGTATTTCCAACCTCAGCTTTCTTAACTTACCAGGGTTGCAACCTGTAGAGAGGTTGGTGGGGTAAGGCCAGTCTGAGCCCATACTACAGTCTTTATATAGAAGATTCTATGGGAAGACTACATAGCTGCAAGAGGAGGTGGAGCAGCTGAAAAGTGGAGGTAAATCTTACAGAGCCTCTGGCTTTTATGGGGCTGCTGTCATTCCTAAGCAGTAGGAAGCTGGTCCTTATACGAAGGTTGACCCCTCCCACACTACCCAGGCACAGAAAACACAAACACAAACAATGAACAGAGCAGTAGCTACAGATAGGCAGCCCACAGCAGGTTACAAAAAATAGCTAACATCAAACCAAGAAGATCCAGAACCAACACAACCAGTGGTGGGTGGCAGGCTGCATCAATGCTAGACTCGGCTAGCTATACAAGCAGTACACCCAAAGGAGGAGTTCAGCAGATACCAGACACTGCAGAGAAAATATATGCCCAACAGGACAGACACAGCACAGTGTCTAATACATATAATCAAGGTTAGATCCAGCCAGCCTGAAGGGATAACGACACCAACAAAAGGACTAAACTGCATTCAGTACTCATATACAACAGGAGGGTAAATACCCTCAAAAAGCATTCTTAGAGCAACAAAATGAGGTGATCTGGAACCCATCTTCTTCATAAAGATACCACAACAAATTTCAGAGTTAGACAGTACTACCTAATATACAGACAAAATGGGCAAAGAAATATGACCCAAATGAATCAACAAGAGAAATCCCCAGAAAAAGAACTAAGTGAAATGGAAGTAACCAAACTATCAGATGCAGAGTTTAAAATAATGACTATTAGGATGCTCAAGGATCTTAGAGCAATAATAGATGGTCACAATGAGAGCTTAAACAAAGAAATGCAAACATAAAAAGGATATTGAAATCATAAAAAAATAACCAGTCAGAAATGACAAATACAATATCATAAATGAAGACTACACTAGAAGGAATAAACAGCAGGCTGGATGAAGCAGAGGATTGAATCAGCAATTTAGGGGACAAGATAAATGTAAGCACAGAATCAGAGCAGCAAAACAAAAAGAGGCTTAAAAAGACTGAGGAAACTCTAAGAGAACTCTGTCACAACATGAAAAGAAACATCTGCATCATAGGGGTCCTGAAGGAGAAGAGAACAAACAATGGATAGAGAACTTGTTTGAAGAAATCATAGCAGAAAATTTCCCTAAATTGATGAAGGAAAAAGTCACACAAGTTCAAGAAGCACAGAGAGTCCTATTAAAGAGGAGCCCAAGGAGGCCTACACCAAGACACATTATAATTAAAGTATCAAAGCTAAGAGAACAAAGAAAAAATACTAAAAGCTGCAAGAGAAAGGCAGTTACTTACCTACAGAAGAGCCCCCATAAGGATGACATCCAACTTCTCAACAGAAACAGTTGAGGCCAGAAGGGATTGGCAAGAAATATTCAAAGTGATGCAAAACAAGAACCTTTAATCAAGACTACTTTATCCTACAAGGCTATTATTTAAAATTAAAGGAGAAATAAAAAGCTTTCCAGACCAAAAAAAAAAAAAAAAGACTCAAGGAATTCATTATAACCAAACAAGTACTGTAAGAAATGTTAAGGGGCTTGCTATAAAAACAGCAAAGGAAAAAATAAATCAAGAGAAAGAGGACTGTACATTGAAAGAATAAAATGATAATAAATAAGTACATACCAATAACCTTAAATGTAAATGGATTAAATGCTCCAATCAAAAGACATAGAATAGCTGCATGGATAAGAAAACAGGACTCGTATATATACAAGAGACCCACCTCAGAACAAAAGATATGCATAGACTGAAAGTGAAGGGATGGAAAAAATATTTCATGCAAATGGAAATGAAAAGAGAAAAACGGGGGTAGCAATACTTTATCTGACAAAGTAGTATTTAAAACAAAGGCTATAGTAAGGAACAAAGAAATTTATTACATAATGATAAAGGGAGCAATCCAACAGGAGGATATAACCATTAAATTGTAAATATTTATGCACCTACTATAGGAGCACCTAAATATATAAGGCAGATTTGACAGACATACATGGTGACATCGACAGCAATACTATATATTATGGGATTTTAGTACACCACTAACATCAATGGACAGATCCTCCAGACAGAAAATAAACAAAGAAACAGTGGCCTTAAATGACACACTAGATCAACTGGATTTAATTGATATCTTCAGAACATTTTACCCCAAAGCAGCAGAATATACATTCTTTTCAAGGGATTATGGTACATTTTCTAGGATAGACCACATGTTAGGACACAAATCAAATTTCAATAAATTTAAGAAGATTGAAATCATATCAGGCATCTTCTCTGATCACAGTGGCATGAAACTAAAAATCAACTACAATAGGAAAACTGAAAACATTGAAATATTTGGAGGCTAAATAGCATGTTAGTAAATAATGTATGGGTTAACAATGAGATCGAGGAAGAAATCAAAACTTTTCTTGAAACAAATGAAAATGAACATACAAAACCCCCAAATCTATGGGACACAGAGAAAGCAGTCCTGAGAGGGAAGTTCATAGCATTACAAGTATACCTTAAGCAGCAAGAAAAAGCTCAAATAAACAACCTGCACCTAAAAGAACTAGAAAAAGAACAACAAATAGAGCCCAGAAGAAGTAGAAGGAAGGAAATAATAAAGATCAGAGCAGAAATAAGTGACATAGAGGTTGGAAAAAAAGAACTACAAAAGATCAATGAAACCAAGTGTTAATTCTTTCAAAAAGTGAACAAGATTGACAAACCTTTAACTAGACTCATCAAGAAAAAAAGAGAGTGGATCCAAATAAATGAAATTAGAAATGAAAGAGAAGAAGTAACAACTAACCACAGAAATATAAAGGATTGTAAGAAAGTACTATAAAGATCTATATGCCAAAAAATTGGACAACCTAAGTGAAATGGATAAATTCCTAGAAACATACAATCTTTCAAAACTCCATCTGGAAGAATCAGAAACCTTAAACAGGCTAATTACAAGCGAAATTGAAACAGTTATCAAAAAACTCCAGGCAAACAAATGTCCTGGACCAGATGGCTTCACAGACAAATTTTACCAAACATCCAAAGAAGAATTAACACCTATCCTCAAACTATTTCAAAAAATTCAAGAGGAGGGGAGACTTTCAAGCTCATTTTATGAGGTGAGGCAAGCATTATCCTCATTCCAAAACCAGGTAAAGATGCTACAAAGAAAGAAAACTATAGGCCAATATTCCTGAGGAACATACATGCTAAAATTCTCAACAAAATATTAGCAAACTGGATCCAGCAATACATTAAAAAGATCATACATCATGACCAAGTGGGATTTATTCTGGGGAGGCAAGGCTGGCACAGTATTCACAAATTAATAAATGTGATTCATCACATAAACAAAAGGAAGGATAAAAATGACATGATTATATCAATAGGTGCAAAAAAAATATTTGATGAAATACAGCATCAAATTATGATCAAAACTCTGAGCAAAATGGGAATACAGGGAATATACCTCACCAAAATAAAGGCAATATATCACAAACCGACAGCCAACATCATTCTCAATGAGCAAAAATTAAAAGCAATCCTGTTAAGATCAGGAACAAGGCAAGGGTGCCCCTTTTCACCACTCTTATTCAACCTAGTTCTGGAAGTCCTAGCCACAGCAATCAGGCAAGAAGAAGAAATAAAAACCATCCAAATTGGAAAAGAAGAAGTAAAAATGTCATTATTTGCTGATGACATGGTACTTTATATAGAAAGCCCTCAGGTCTCAATCAAAAAACTACTTTATCTGAAAATGAATTTGGCAAGGTGGCAGGATATAGAAGTAATCAGAAATCAGTGGCATTTTCATACACCAGCAATAAATTGTCAGGAATAGAAATTAAGGAAACAATCCCCTTCACTATT